>NC_141700.1:335934449-337390699 GCF_964263255.1 Lissotriton vulgaris
GAGTGAGTATATGTATGAGTGAATACATAAAACTGTTGGTGAATGTGTGAATTTGTATATAGATGGTGAAATTACTGAATTGGTTGTTGTAACTGGTATGGGTATATCCACTTTTTTGTTAATGTTAGTTTCTATTTTTGAATATGTGTTTCAAAGGTTACTTTACAGTGAAAGGAGGTCTGTCACTGTGTCACAAGGATGTTGTCATCAGTGATGTCATGAGTGATGTCACTGACCATGTCATGAGTGATGTAATATGTGATGTCATCAGCAGTGCATTGCACGCGCAAGTTATAGTGAGTCCGACTAACTATAACGTGGGAATTTCAATGGTTTTATATCAGTAAAATTTCCAGCTAACTATAACTGGTGTGAAACCTATGGTTTTTTCAGTGAATTTAATAGGTTTTTTAAATGCTAATTCCTAACTATAACTGGTGTGAAACCTATGGTTTTTTCAGTGAATTTCATAGGTTTTTTAAATGCTAATTCCTTTCTATATCGAGTTTCTAACCTTTTTTTTTTTTTTACAATTTGCTGTTTTTTTGTAAGTATTCATTTTTTTTTAATATAATTTTTTTTCTTTTGCGCTCTGGGTGCGCGCTCCGGGAAGCTTTCAGCTAAGCTCTCCGGTAAGCTTTCCGGTGAGCTCACCTGAAAGCGCACCCAGAGCGCTACTGTCGTTCGTGAAAAAAAATATGAATGAAAAGTTAATAATAATGCAAAACATTTCGTACCATACAAATAAAATCAGTTTTTTTTTATAAGGAAAATGATGATGCATTTCTGTAAAAGTTTGATGACGTCACTTCGGCACGCAACGTAAGTGCCCTCGGAAGCGCCTACGTTCGCGCCGCGTAAAAGCACCCAGAAGCGCCTACGATCGCGCCACGTTTGCGCCCCGGAAGCGCCTACGATCGCGCTGCGTAAACGCACCCGGAAGTGCTCCGGAGCGCGCAGCGTAAACGCGTCGGGTCATGTGACCCTAAAATAACACTTTTCATTGGTTGCTAACAGTTTTTTTTACAATGAATGAAATCCCCACCCATTTCCTTCACTTCTTCTTTCACTTTTGTGACTGAAAGACCTGTTTTTTGCACCTGGATCTTTCGTGATTTACCATGGCTGCCAGAGAATCCAGCAGTGAGGATGAACCTGAGTTCATCAATGAAGAGCCTCCTACCCCAAAGGTGAAGGAACATTTCATATGGAAATTTTTTAAGATTCCAGCTGACCAGAAGAAGGTGAATGCACCAAAAGTGGAGTGCAGGATCTGCAAAAAGGTCCTGTCACGGGGTGACCCCAAAAAAAAGTACTCTTTTGGGAACTTTACGATGATCCGACATGTGGAGAGGAGGCACCCCCAGAATTTTGCCCGGGAAAGTGTCAGGGCTCTGGCACAAGAGGTTCCCAGAGATGGGGCCTCTACATCAACCGGAGGAGCAACTTCTTCTGGGAGAGGGCAATCGCAGGAGCAGGTGCCAAACATACAACCTGCTTTTAACCATGGTGTCCTCAGATGCAGATACTGCAATCAACTGCTTACCTTTGGAGAACAAAGTGTCCAGCTCATGGTTCGAGCATTAGAAAACCATCGCTGCCCTTTCCACCCCTAATTTTTTTTTTTGCTTTTTGCTCCTGTTGAGCAGTTTCCATTCCCTGTTTTTGTTCCTGTTCAGTTAAAAGAAGAAAACCAAAAGTTCTTTTCAGAACTACCTCCAATTCTCATCAAAGAGCTATATTCTTAAAAAAATGAAGAGTAAGTGAAATATAGTGCATTGATAATTGAAAGGAGAATGAGTAAGAAAGAACAGAAAGGTATGAGAGGAAAAAAGAAGTGCAGTAGGAGGACTGAAAGAAGGTGAGTGTTAGAAAAGAAAGTTATGAGAAGAAGAATGAATATGGGGAATGTTGATATTCAAAGAAAATGTTGAAAAGGAGGGGTGTGGAAGGGTAAGAAAAGATGCATTGCTGTAGTTGAAAGTAGAAGGCCTCATTTATGAAGGAAAGCGTCACTTTAACGCCACCAAAGCATCACTTTTTGTGACACAACATTCCAATAAAAAATGCACCTTATTTATTCATATTTACAAAGTGGTGTTCCTTGGTAAATATATCACTTTGTAAACCCCTGTGCCACATTATTCCTACGTCAGGTGTAATGTATGCAAAAGGGACGTATTGACGCAAGAAAGGGTCATAGAGGTGACACAGTGAATAAACTGGAGGCCTCATTTCTGAAAAGTGACGCATCGCTACGTGAAAACAGCGATGCGTCACTTTTCTGGACGCACTCCTTATGACATTCCAGATATGTCATATTTAATATGTGACTAATCAATTCGCAAGGAGTTACAGATATGTCAGTATTTCTGATGTATCTGTAAACACAAAAGTAACGCATTGCTGGAGTGCGTCACAAAAGTGACGCAACTCCAGTAATGTGTCCTTTCACATAGAAAAAGCACCATGTGAAAGGTCTGCTGTGAAGCAGGCGCAAGATTTTGACGCAACAGCATCCTAAAAGTGACGCAGTGAAATCTTTGTTTCACTGCGTCGCTATTACAAAGCTTTTTGCGGGGGAACACCCCCTCTGCATGCATTATACCTGACGCAGATATAATGTGGCGCAGGATTTTAAAAAGTGACCCATCTACCTAGATGCGTCACTTTTTAAATATAGCGCAACGAAGCGCATTTTTTTACACCACTGGTGCGATGCGTCACTTTTCTGTGCGCACTCCTTATGACATTCCAAGTAACGCATTGCTGGAGTGCGTCACAAAAGTGACGCAACTCCAGTAATATGTCCTTTCACATGGAAAAAGCACCATGTGAAAGGTCTGCTGTGAAGCAGGCGCAAGATTTTGACGCAACAGCATCCTAAAAGTGACGCAGTGAAATCTCAAAGATTTCACTGCGTCGTTATTACCAAGCTTTTTGCGGGGGAACACCCCCTCTGCATGCATTATACCTGACGCTATTTTTAAAAAGTGACGCATCTAGGTACATGGGTCACTTTTTAAAACTCTGCGCCACATTATATCTGCGTCAGGTATAATGTATGCAGAGGGGGCATTCCCCCGCAAAAAGCTTGGTAATAACGATGTACTGAAATCGATGGGATTTCTCTGCGTCACTTTTAGGATGCTGTTGCGTCAAAATCTTGCGCCTGCCTCGCGTCACTTTTATGTTTACAGATATGTCAGAAATACTGACGTATCTGTAACTCCTTGCAACATGATTCGTCATACATTAAATATGACACATCTGGAATGTCATAAGGAGTGCGCACAGAAAAGTGACGCATCGCACCAGCAGTGTAAAAAAATGTGCCTCGTTGCACTATATTTAAAAAGTGACGCATCTAGATAGATGCGTCACTTTTTAAATATAGCGTAACAAGGCGCATTTTTTTACACCGCTGGTGCGTCACAAAAATTGACGCACAGGCGGCGCAAAACTGGCAGCGCAAGGCCTTCATAAATATGGTCACTTTTCTGTGCGCACTCCTTATGACATTCCAGATATGTCATATTTAATGTATGAGGAATCATGTTGCAAGGAGTTACAGATATGTCAGTATTTCTGACGTATCTGTAAACACAAAAGTAACACATTGCTGGAGTGCGTCACAAAAGTGACGCAACTCCAGTAATGTGTCCTTTCACATGGAAAAAGCACCATATGAAAGGTCTGCTGTGAAGCAGGTGCAAGATTTTGACGCAACAGCATCCTAAAAGTGACGCAGTGAAATCTCAAAGATTTCACTGCGTCGCTATTACAAAGCTTTTTGCGGGGGAACACCCCCTCTGCATGCATTATACCTGACGCAGATATAATGTGGCCCAGGATTTTAAAAGTGACCCATCTACCTAGATGCGTCACTTTTTAAATATAGCGCAACGAGGCGCATTTTTTTACACCACTGGTGCGATGCGTCACTTTTCTGTGCGCACTCCTTATGACATTCCAAGTAACGCATTGCTGGAGTGCGTCACAAAAGTGACGCAACTCCAGTAATGTGTCCTTTCACATGGAAAAAGCACCATGTGAAAGGTCTGCTGTGAAGCAGGCGCAAGATTTTGACGCAACAGCATCCTAAAAGTGACGCAGTGAAATCTCAAAGATTTCACTGCGTCGTTATTACCAAGCTTTTTGCGGGGGAACACCCCTTCTGCATGCATTATACCTGACGCTATTTTTAAAAAGTGACGCATCTAGGTACATGGGTCACTTTTTAAAACTCTGCGCCACATTATATCTGCGTCAGGTATAATGTATGCATTACAGTGCATACATTGTAGTGAAATCGACCGCCCTATGGAAATTAACATGGGGAAAACGCGTTTTGGGACCCCCCTTTTATCTCGGCCCCCGCTTGACGTATCCCCCCCAAACTTTCAGGGAAGAACCGGAGCTCGACGAGGCCATTTTCAGAAAATTTTCAGGCAGATTCGTCAACCGGTGCCAAAGTTATTCCTAATAGAATTTTGAGATTTAACATTGAAAAAAATCCTAACTATAACTACCTACTGGCGACCGCCAGTAGGTTATATATATATATATATATATATATATATATATATATCACGCTTCAAGCTGCTGCAGACGAGCGTTTCACCTTCTAACGCTGCCGCCCGCCGTAGTCAAGACACGGACCCAAATCAAGTGCTTAGTTTATTTTATTCTCCCAAGAACCGTCAGAGACGCGTTTCACCGCTTACGCGGCTTGTTCACTCGATGCAGTTAAAGCCTCATCATATATATATATATATATATATATATATATATATATATATATATATATATATATATATATATATATGATGAGGCTTTAACTGCACCTTAAATAAAAACTTGGAGCACTACAATTGGTCTGTGTCCGTTGGCTTTCTTCCTGGCTGGAGCAGATCCAGAGCGTGAGAGGAGTGACGGAGAGAGGAGTGACTCGTGCACCCACAATGCACTGCTGATGAAGTCACATATTACATCACTCATGATATGTTCAGTGACATCACTCATGACATTACTAATTACATCTCAAATGACATCACTGATGACATCTCAAATGACATCACTGATGCCATCACTGATGACATCATCCAATGAATGTGTGTTTTTCTGAAAATTAAATATGTTTTATATATGTATATCTCAAGGTCGATGGAAGAATAAATGGTTATATAAGTGTCTAAACAGATGATTTTTTTTGGTAAAATTAATTGTATAACTGACTGATTAAGTGTTTCTTAGTGAATACATGAGTTAGTGAGTAATGTTTAAATGTGTAAATATCTGTATCAGTCTCTCACTTTGTGTATAATTGGTTGCATGGGTTGGTGAGTAGCTAACTGAGTGTCTATATGGGGGTTATTAGATGGTTTTTTGAGCATCATTTTGAGTGTCTGAGTGTCTGTATGGATGGTTGGGGGGGTCTTACGTAGTGCATAGATGCATGAATGAGTGACTCACTGCTTTTATGTTTTGAAGACAGCATGTGTGCAGGACTGTATGGGTGGATGAGTGCATGTAGGGGTGTGTTACTGAATGAATGACTGTCTCAATAATGTCTTAATGAGTAACTATATATGTTTTAAACTAGTATATGTGAATATTGTTGTATATAAGAGAGTATATGTGAGAGTGAGAGATTGCAAGAGTTCCTGTATAAATTAGTATGTGTTTCTATAATTCATTGCTTAAGAGAGTAAGTATGTGTACGTTTCTGTAGAAGTAAGTATGGTGGTGTGTGTATAACTGTGTATGCAATTTAATGGATGTTTGATACTTTGTTTGCATGTGTGACTATTTGTGTGAGTAACTCTACGGATGAGTGTCATTGTGTAACAGGATGTATAGGTGTATTAGTACATATGATGAGTGAGTACATGTATGAGTGACTGTATAGGATCGTTGGTAAATGAGTGGATGTATGTGTAATCTTGGAATTACTAAACAGGTGTGTTGTAAGTGGTGTTAGTATGTCCAGTCTTTTGAAAATGTTAGTTTTTATTTTTGAGTATGTGTATCAAAGGCTATATTAGGGTGAGAGGAGGTCTTCCACTTTATCACATGGAGGATGTCATCAGTGATGTCATTTGAGATGTAATTAGTAATGTCATGAGTGATGTCACTGAACATATCATGAGTGATGTAATATGTGACTTCATCAGCAGTGCATTGTGGGTGCACGAGTTATAGTTAGCTGAACTAACTATAATGGGGAAATTTCAATGGTTTTGTATGAGTGAAATGTCCAACTAACTATAACGCCCTTGAAACCTATGTTTTTTTCAGTGAATTTCCAAGAGTTTTTAAATGCTAATTCCTAACTATAACATGCCTGAAACCTATGTTTTTTTCAGTGAATTTCAAAGGTTTTTTAAATGCTAACTTGTAACTATAACGTTTTTGAAACCTATGTTTTTTCAGTTAATTTCAAAGGTTATTTACATGCTAATTTCTAACTATGCCTTCAGAGGTAGGACATGTGAAGAAAGAAGAAAAAACACAGAAAGAAGAAAAATAAATGCAGAATAACCAACAGAAGTCTTCAAAGACTAAGAAAAGTGCAGGGACAAGGAAGACGTGCAGGAAGAACAAACTGAGGAGCAGAAAAATTTGCAAAATCATCCAATACCCTCAACTTTTTCAGATGGGTACTGATGGTAACTGGCTCTGACTTAACAGTCCTAGAGTCAGTGCTATGCTAAAAGACACTTAGAACACAGTTAAAACACCTACATACACTAGGGAACACTATGCGTTGGGGTCCCCCTGGGATTAGAATTACCTCCTCTGTAAGCCTCTAGTACATAATAGGGCATGGGAATTAAAACTACCTCTTAAAACGCGCCAGGGGTGCATTTGCACCCTGGTGAAGGGAGGGGGGGCCTGAGATGACATGTGTGCAGACACGACCTGTGCCATTTTAAGTTGGGAGATTAAGTCCCCTTGAATCCTGAGGGTCCCTAGGGTCCAACTAGTCCACTAGGTATCTCTATTAAGTGCCACAGAGCTGCGTTTCAGAGAGGTGTAAAAAGGGGCACAACCTAGTCCATCTCTCTGCAACACAGCAAGGTGCACTTACTGGAAGCACCGGGTGCACTTGTTGGCCCCTAGGGGACCTCAGGATAGATGGGAGATTATTTTCCCAACTTAAAACGCACCACAGGGCGTGTTTGCACACGTCACCTCAGGCCCAGTCCCCTCCCTACACCACTGTGTAAACGCGCCCTGGTCCCGTTTTAATTTGGCAGAATAAGTCCTCTTGAACCCTGAGGGTCCCTAGTGTTCAAGTAGCCCACTAGGTAATTAGATTGTAATGGAATACTTTGTGTCTTGATTTTCAGATCAGCAAACAACGCCTCGCTTTACCTCGTGTATGAATAATTATTACAGAGGTATGTATCAAAGAAAAGAATATGGTACATTAATTCACCATGAAGGAAATCGATCAGAATAGGAAATTGATTTATTATCACATCCTAACTTATAGGTATAAGGAAGATCTATACTGCCAGAGTCGACGGACCGGCAGAATTACTCAGAAATAAGACCAGGACTCCGGCTGGAGAAAGGTCCATAAGAGGTGAGCGAAAGTCGATGCCCTCACCCATTACCAATTTATGCCACTGACCATTCCCTGACACATCTCCATTATATATTCAACAGGCTGTCCTATATATACACAGTCCTGATGAAGACCCGCCCCTGATGCATTAAACCAGCGCATCGTTCCTCAGGGTCGAAACGTCGATGCAATCCTATCCTATTTGAACCAACTATTCAAGATCTGTTTAGGGACCAAGATTAAATTGATGTGCCTATCAGATGATTGTATATATAGATGTCATTCCCAATAAGTACATGAATTAACAATTTTACTTGTTGTTTTAACCGTTTGTTATTGTTTGCACAAAATTGATGTGTCACAATTGTTTTAAGTATGTTTTATGGACAGATAATGAAGTAATGCATGTTTCAAAATATAAGAGTTTATGAGTAAAAATCTACTTTCATCCTTTACTTTGTGGTCAGTGTGTTTTAGTGTGCTGATATTAGTATAACTGTCTCTGTATCCAGATTAGGGACAAAGTTTGAAAAGCAACTGTATTGTAAATACCAAATCATTTGGGTATTTTGGTCAGACAGAACCATCATCAATTATTTTGTTATTTTGTTACCAGCAGCGGTTGAGCTGTGCTGATGACGGAGTGTTTCCATCATGGCCCCGCCCGCTCAATAGAGCGCCCAGCGCAGGAGTGGAATCCGCGCCGCGCAGGCGCGTCGGGCGGGCCATGATGGAACCGCTCTGTCATCAGCACAGCGCCACTGCGGCTGATGACGGAGCGGTTCCGTCATCAGCACGGAAAGTGTTAATCCACAGGGGTAGCACTTATAGAGGACAGATTTTACTTACACTCATCAATCTGTGGGATTCGGTGGGCCTACAGAAGGTGTAGTGCCGCCTGGGCACATTGTGTACTATCTCTTTAACAAACTGTACTGTAATGAATATCTTAAACCACAGAATTCACAGATAGATGCCAGTTATCGCTTACAGACATCAATCTGTTGCATTATGAGAACATACGGAGGGTGTAGCATTGCACCAATAGCAGGACAGAGCATCATTATTTATGCATGTACCCAGATTGTAATGTATCATGTCATGCACTGTTTTCCAGTCTCTGGGTACATGCATCCGTGCTGATGAAGCACTCTGCATCGAATAGAGATATGCTCTGCGAATGTACAGAGAATACATGTAGAGGGCAATATGAGAGGAAAAGAAGGGCTTCCAAAAACATCTCGTCTGTGAGCACAATTCACTGCAGAGGGTCTGCTTATGAATGCATCTAGATTAGTCCCTACCTCATTTGACCCCCAAGAGCGACACGTCCATGGATTTTCTCTTACACTTGTCTTCTCGTGCGCATCTTTCTCTGCAGTTTTCACTCCGAAGTGGTTACCATGGTGAATGCTTACAGGTGTTCAACAATCGCTCGTCTAAAGCTGTCTTTAAAAATAAATGGTAAGAGTTACTGATAAGATCCCAAAATTACAGGTCTATAAAGAAGGTGAATTTTCTGTAAACTGTTAGTGACAAAGTGTACGCTAGAAATATGTTGGCAAATACATTGTTGAACTTTTAACCAGTTTAGCAACTTACTGATCCGGGACATTATCATTTGTTGAGCACTGCACTTGCACAAGGAAGATTAAGGGCCATTCATCAGGGCTTTTCTTCGTTCTTGGCCTGCCGGCTATGGATTAATATTCAGTGGAACGGAAGGGAATCCTGCGGAGACGTTGTCGACTGCAATAAGACTCATTGCCAGTAACCAAACCCTGAGAACATCTTGTAAAACTTTTTTGTTTTTCCCTCCGTGAAATAACCGAAGTTCTTTCCATCATTAACCTTCTTAATATTATTTCTAAAGGGATGGCTCTGGGAAATCTGACAAAACCATTAATGCCAGAAGAGATTGGACTGAAAGGCCAACATCACAACAGCAAACATCCCGAGGCGTCTTTCACTTATGAAGAGCTGGAGAGGCCTCGACCAACAGAAAAAGGGTTCATCCCAAAGTAATGTTTTCTCATATGATAGTTACCCTTTGATTAATCAAGACATGTTTTTAACCTTCTACCGTATATATTGTTTCATTTTGTTCATATTGAGCTGGCCATCCCGCCTTTGCTGTCTTCAAAAAGACAGATCAGTATTCACATGCAAGACCCTGGCTAATCTGTGGAACATTACTTTATTAAAGGGATTTTTCAGGGGTGCAGAGCTGTAGTCTTTGCCCACCTATAGAATGGGAGAACAGTGACTTCTAACAAAGTCTTCACAGGTGCTTGATTGTGTTCCTATGCCATCAATAGAGATGCATGCTTGTGCAGTGCATGCAATGCAGTAAAAACATAATATATCAATGTAATGCAATACAGCAGGATACACTAATGCTTTCTTGGCATGACCCAAGAAACATTGGAAAGAACCTGTTGTAAACAGTATTCAATCAGCATAGTCCAAGCTATAACCTAGATACTAAACTAAAACATCTGCCAGTTACTATGTAGGGCCTATATAGTCCGAGCAAAGGCTCTGTGTCCAGCCAGTGTTATACCTACTGTTTGTGCCTCCTGACCATATGATCATGTTACTGCTGTAGCAGGTAGGTGTTTTACAGTTTGTTATTCAATCTCTAAGGAGGCATTTTAGTTCCTCACTGAGGAGCATGTTTAGGGCATTTGTGGTACACAAGCAGTGCAGCAAGTCACAGAGAAAAGGCAGGAATGTACATTATTTATCCAACATGGTGCCTTTCTGTCCCTTTCCCTTGTGCTGTTGCCATTTTGGCAGCCTAGTGCCAATGCAGGCCATGGTGCAGGACTGTTTTTGTGCAGAAAAGGGCACTTTCCAGCACAAAAACGATCCTGAGAGGCATCTTCTTCTTTCTATGTGTACTGCAGAATAAAGAGATTTCTCCTCTGGGGAGGAGCATCTTTTTGTCGCATTCCCAATTTTAAAAGTTCCTATGAATCTGGGAATGCATCAGAATCCATGAATGTTGTATGAACACCCACACAACACCCATGAAAATGGCTCCCGGGTGCAGAGTAATGCAATGCAACGATTTGCTCTGTGCTACATTACTCTAGAATTATGAAGCCAGTTAGGGCCAAGCAAGGTGGGTTTGAGTGGCTTCATAAATCTCATTTTATATTTGCATTGCTCTTGTACCACACATTGTGCCAAAAGTTTTCAAAACAATGTCAACGTCACTGCAGAGTCTCCTGAAGTTGTATTTCTTTGCTTTATTGTTTTTAGAACAGTGGATTTAAAAATTAGCTTAAACTTCTAAAATATCCGTATTGTACTGCATACAGTCTGTATCCTCCATTTTCTATTGCTCTCTGTGTCTGCATGTCTGTGCTTATGGTCCACAGTTTGTCACTCTGTATTTGATTACTGTTTGTAAAATGTTTTTTATTCTCTGCTCAAATACACAAGGTTATACGCCATGCCCTGTCACTGATTAGAGTTTATATTGTGTTGCATCATCATTTGATTTTTATTGGTTAAATAGGGTTGTAGGCTGTCCTTATGGCCCTGATTCATAGATTTTTGCTAATTTGAGATCGAAATTTTGTAATCTATCGTCTCCTCTAAGGGGTATCTGCTTAGCTCTGCTTCCTTTTTTGGGGTATTTGTTAGACACTTTAAGCATCAGTTAAGAGAAGAATAGATGCCTGGTTTCCAGTTTGTTTGTATAAATTGCCTGACTACAGACAGCAAAGAATGGTGGCCAGAGTGTTACAGATGGGTTACAAAGTGCCCAGTTCCTTGGACAGATTTAGGGCCACATGCATCAAGGTATTTAGGAGTCGCAAACAGTGCGAATCGGTAAATTCAGCCGTTTGCGATTCCTAAATATCTTTTTTGTATGCATCAAACATTTTTGTGAAAATTGCTATTTTTAGCGAATTCTAAAAATGCGATTGCTTTTAAGGAATCGCAAATGTGCAATTCCTTAAAAGCAATGCATGATTGCTTTTCAAATTGCGAATTCGCAATTAGGGGGTGCAAATTACCACGAGGGGGAACCTCGTGGTAATTTGCGAAAAAGTTTTAAAATTCCCAAAATTGCATTTTAAACACTGAAATGTTACAGACACACATGTCCTTAGGACATGTGTGTGTGTAACATGCACTTAAAAATGCATTTCAGGGGTGCAGGGGGGGGGGGGGTAATTTGGACCCCCCCTGCACCCATGGAATGCATTAACATTTTGCGAATCGCTAATAGAAATTCGCAAAATGTCAATGCATTCCCATTGATTGGCCCATAGGAATCAATGGGAATTGCGAAATCGCAATTTAGAATTCACATAATACTTGCGATTCGGTAAAAATTGCGATTTTCATCGAATCGCAAAAATTATGCGAATAAATTGATACATCCCATTTTGCGATTCCTTATTTGCGATTCTCTATTTTTCGCATATAAGGAATCGCAAAATGTCCCGATGATGCATGTGGCCCTAAAGGTCTCATAACATCATTATATAAATTTGGTAACCAGTTAGATCCATATACATATCATGGCATCTGTGTAGGTTGCATACAATTGAATTGTTGCTTTAATGTTTTAAGTGAAAGAGTGTATTTGGCCATCATATTCACAAAGCCACAAAGGACAATATCTGTTTGCCTCGTAGACTTCAAAGTATATGTAAACGCGATCTGGTCCAAGGGTTGGCACTAGAGGGCACATTTAGTAAATTTTCAAGCAAGACAGCACAGCAACAAAAGTTGCTGTGCTGCGACGCATCAAAGGGATGAAGCAGAGCAGCCTATATCTCCTAAGGTATGTCACTCATTCTCTCACTGCTCTAGAGCACTTTTGGCTGCCTTGCACCAATGCACACATCCTTGCACCACATAGGTTTTGTACTTTCCAGCCCAAATCAAGAATCAAAAATAACACTTTTTTTAACGGCTTGCATCACTTCCGTGGAGCAAACACTAAGCATTAGAAAAACTGAATTTTTTGGTGGTACTTAAGGATGTGTACAGTCGGACCAGCTGTAGTGTCAAAATGTGCTACAGAGTGTTTTAATCACAAGCAGTAAAAAAAAACAAATTTCCAAGCCTTTGCTCCGCCGGTATGTTACTTTTTCCCATACTTAAAGTACACTGGTGGCACAATGAGCTTATAAATAAACCCCTAATTAGTTACCTTCAAAAGAACAATTATAAAACGCACTTTCACAAACAGGAGTGGGCTGAAATGTGGTTTCAGGTTGAGCCCCATTCTTGGTCGCAAAGACATTAATTGAACTCATTGATGATGTCATCAGACTCAGGATAAAAATCCTCATTTACGTCGTTGGTTGTGCACTAATGTCACCTCCACAAAAAGGCTTACAGGCCTGCACACCATAAAAAGACGTTGGTATTTGTTCAGTCTGAAAATAAACGTAGTAAAAAAAACTAATAGCATGCAGGGAAAAAAAAGGTATTTTACACCAAAATCACCCAAAATAAACGCTTCTACTAATGCTTTGGCCAGTTTCGATGTTCGATGTTCGATGTTTTTTAACATCTTGCTTGGTACACACATCAAATTATGGATTTTCCATCATTCAGCCTTTGTAGTTAAGACTTCATTTCACATAAAACTATATGTGAGTCACTTGGAGCTTGCAGGCCTTTTATAACTTGTTCTGGTAGTTATGATTTGTCAGAAAGCCTGCCAGGCTGAATGTCACGATTTCTTGTGGAACTGCCCAAAAAAGAACCGGGAAATATATTTGTCATATTTTCCATGGCTGAAGCCCAGTTTTTTATTTTGTATTTCCTATCACTGAAGAATAATCCGTTTAGTTCAAACGTTTTTTTGTTATTAGTGTTTTGTTTTCATTTGTGAACATTTTGCTTCATATTTCGTTTTCTCTTTTCTCGTTACCTGACATCTGCAGAGTTTATGTTAGTAATGTTCTCTTTAAACTTTATTCTTAAATTGTCTCACTCTTTGCCAATTTGAGCTTCTCATATTGCAATCGTATTTCTACAGCGCTTACTACCCTGGAGGAGGTGCTGATACTCTGGAATCTAAAGCTAGAGTGGTGGCGGATTAGTAGAGGGAAATCGTAGTGGTAGACATGTGAATCTGTTAGTTAGACGAATAGGATAAAGGATGGATAGAGGATGGAAGAGTTTAGAAAGGATTATTTGGGAGCTCATAGTAGTACAACAGGTTAGGTATGAGTCACGGAGCCTGTTACTTAGAAGAATAGGATAAAGCATGGATAAGGAAGTAAGATTTTGGAAAAGGTTATTTGGGAGTTCATCGTGGTTAAATCGGTTTAGGATGAGTCAGAAAATGGAAGTAGGAGTTATTTTGGACGAGCAATTGGATGAGTCATAGAGTGGTGATTTGGTGAGGTTTAAGGAGATTAGTTTGCTTTATTTTCTCTGCAGTGGGAGAGAAATATCTAAATAAGTAGATAGATGACCACACATAAGAGGTACACATAGAGATTCTAACAGGATACACATTTGAAAAATAACAAGAAATATAAAGTTGCACTAGGTAAAACCCCATACTTACATGTATGGATAGATATTTACAAACTCAAGCTTTGCATTGTTGCTATAAAATAAGAATTGCTTATATTTTATTTGTTTTTTGTGATAATTGTTCGATAATTTTGTTTTTGAATTTATGTTTGACCCCCAATATTTCAATAGTGAAGCACCTATAGATACAATTGCTACAATCATATTTATACATTGTCCTATTATACGAAAATAACCATTAGCATACATTCATCTTCTTATATGCTATTGATGCATTGATTTACGTATACCTGGATATAATCATAAAGTTATACATTTATGTATGGATATATATATTTTTAAATATATTTATATATTTTTCTTTTACCTAGTGAGTATACAACATATATAGAGAGGTACACCCGCACATATTTTTCATTGTTTTTTTTCATTTATTAATTCAAAGGTTTTGTTTTTGTAATTCAATTGTTTTTGATTTATGTATTAGAACTTTTGATGTAATAAGTGTACTGCATAGTTAGCTTTTACACATACTTTGTGTATAAGAATGTTTATATGTTGTGACATTAGTGATCATAATAATTAGATACCCTTTTGAGCATGTAGTACGATACTTACATGGTATGTATGTAAGTAACTACATACATTTTAAGCGTAAATATAAGGAGTGTATATATTTTTCCCTTAAATAATATACACTTCTGTACATTAGTTAAGCATGAATATAAGAAAGTATATATATTTATATTCATAAGTAATATGTGCATTTGTACAAAGAAATGCACCTATCTGAATTATACATATAATCAAAGTATACATGTTTCCAAACACACTTAAATGCACCTTTGGTGTCTTGTGCATTTGTATTTGAATATGGTGGTTGTTAGAACTGGGGGTCTCTAGTTGGCAGAGGTAGGTACCACTGTCCAAATAGGGACCCTTGCTTCTAGTCAGGGTAAGGAGGAAACCCTCTTTAAATAACCTCTGCTCACCCCCTTTGTAGCTTGGCACAAGCAGTCAAGCTTATCAAATGCAATGTGTAAAGTATTTGTACCAACACTCACAGTAACACAGTGAAAACACCCCAAACTGACTCCACAAGAGTTTAGAAAAATAAAGGTATTTAATCTAAACTACACAAGACGACAAAAATCCAACACACACAGTCCAAGAATGTGGTTGTGAAAGAGTTCTCAAAGTTGCGATAAAAATAATCCACAGTTGCATGAAAAGTTCTCAGTTGCGTCAGGTTTAGCCAACAGTACCTTTAAGTGCATACAAAGTTCCAAAGCAGAAGCCGGTGTGGTAGAAAACAAGCGATGCGTTGCTCCTGAGACCATGGGGAGGCGTTGGCGACAGTGCTGCCGCAGCAGCGGACGTGTTGCAACGAATCCGGTCTTTATGGGAAGGAAGGCGATGTCTTGTATGAATTCGAGTGCGTAGGTTCCGTAGTAAGTTTGTTTTTGCAAAGGCACGATGCGATGATCTGTAGGGGCTGCGTTGATTTCTGGGACGACGATGAGTGATCCAGCGGCAATCTTCCTCTCGCAGCTCCTCGATGCGATGGCGCAGCGACGTGATGCGGTCCGCAAGCAGGCGGTGCAGTGATCTCACCCAGCGATGACAGGCTCTGCGATGATGCTCGCAGCGATGATGATCTTCCCGCAAACAAAGGATGCGGAGTCTCCGGCAGCGGCAACAGGCGCTGTGACGATTTCAGCCTTCGTAGCGGCAGGAATGTCTTCGGGCTGTCGGGGATGAGCTCTGCAAGCGAGCGATGCAATAACTTTTCTGTAGCAAATTCTCTCAAATCTTGGTATTCAGCTTCCCAGCACAGGTACAGCTTCCAGAGGCACCACAACTGGCCCAAGCACTCTAGGAAGGACAGAGCTCTCTCAGCAGAGCTCACGGAAGCTGGGGGTGAAGTCCTTTTGTTCCTGGGACTACAAAACAGGGAGCCAGCTCACAACCGGCCCTTGGAGATTCCTTAAAGCAAGGGGACAAAGCA
The DNA here is from genome assembly GCF_964263255.1 of Lissotriton vulgaris. Lineage (NCBI taxonomy): Eukaryota > Metazoa > Chordata > Amphibia > Caudata > Salamandridae > Lissotriton > Lissotriton vulgaris. The sequence continues at coordinate 335,950,556 of NC_141700.1, forward strand.
ACAGCAAAGTCCTTCCGCTCTCCTGGGCAGCAAAGCAACTGCAGGTCAGTCCAGCATCACACAGCAGGGCAGTCCTTCTTCTTCAGTCTTCCAGCTTTCTCCTTGGCAGAGGTTCCTTCTTGTTTCCAGGATGATCTGATTTACTGTAGTCGGGGGTCCCATACTTATACCCCTAAAAGTCTTTAATCCCTTTGTGCAGAAGGGCTCTGAGCCGGTCTGAACCAGTTCTGGGTGTTCCTTGAGCACTTTGTGTTCCTGGCCTTTCCTTTGCTTTCAGGGAGAGGGGCAAGGTCGTCAGCCGCCCAGCAGGAGGTGGAGCCAGCATTGTGGAAGGAAGGCACAGCCCTATTCAGGCCCAGGTGCTATCCCTTCCCACCACTCAAGATGCAGATGCAGTCATTCAGCCTAGGGCTGACCCAGCCAGCCTCCTGGGGTCCCCCACCCCCTGTCACTCTCAAACCAGACAGCCAATTCACAAACAGGCCAAGGCACACAGAAGGGTCAGACAAGAGAACAGCAACTTTCTAAAAGTGCTGTTCTCAAACACAGGATTTAAAAACAACCTGGGATACCAGACTTTTATGTCCTAACTTACTCCTGTGGGAAGATATGCTGGTAGCCACTGTGGCCAGCATGCACCATGATAGCCTATGGGGAAAGATAGCCTTACAATAGTGAAAAAACGAAAATGGCTATAATTCACTACCACAGCATGTCACCTGCACACGTACATGCTCTACCTTTTAGATACACTGCACCTTGCCCAAGGGGGTACCTTGGGCCTTCTGGAGGGGTGACCAATGTGTACAGAAAGGGAAGGGTTGGGCCTGGCCAATGGGGACACTGACCAGGAGGACATGGCAGTTCACAGACTGCACACAGGCACTGCGGTGGCAGGCCTGAGACACCATTTTAGGGCTACTCATGTGGGTGGCATAGTCAGTGCTGCAGTCCCACTAGTAGCATGTGTTATCACCATCCCTGGCACACTCAGTGCACTTTACTAGGGACTTCTTGGTGACACAAATATGCCAATCATGGATAATCAATCACAATATCAATTTACACAGGGAGCACTTGCACTTTGACACTGAACAGTAGTGGCAAAGTGCCCAAAGCATGTAAACCAGCAAAAATGAAATCCAGCACAGCATCAAAAATACAGAAGGTAGAGGCAAAAAGATAGGGGGAAACCACACCAAAGATGCCAAGTCTAACAGTGGTCATGTAGGGAAGAGCCAGCTCTTGAGTATTCTTCTGAAGATAAGATGGTTATCTGTGTATCTTATATTTGAAGTAATGAATTCCACAGGTTGGCTGCTTGAACAGAGAAAAATGTTCCAACCCTGGTTTTTACTTGTATGTGGCTTTTTTGAGAAGGGGCACCAATCTAGAGTAGAGGTTTCTTTTGTGAATGTGTTTTATGATTTTCTTTGTCATAAAAAGTTATTTTCCATGTCACTATGTGTGTGATACAAAGCAGCTTGAAAGCAGATCGTTTTGCAACTGGTAACCAACGTAGGGACCTTAAGGAAGGGGAGATTTGGGCTATTCGCTTTCATGCAAGACTAGTCTGGCATCAGAGTTTTTAATTAATTGCTGTCTTTTCATAGTTGATAGAGAATATACATTGCATTGGTGTAATCAGGTTTCAACAGTACAAGAGAGATGGTAGCTGGGACCTTCTTGGGAAATCCTAGGTGGGAGAATATGAGTTATAGAGTTTTCATAGTAATGGAGCTAGGTCTTACTACCTTATCCACTTGGCAAAACCAAAGAGGATGATAGATGGAGTGTTGAACATTGCAAGCACTCACGCCCAGTCAACTGATCTGGGTTTGATCCATCAACATTCTTTAGCTCACTCCGCCACCCCAGGTCAGACATGGCCATATGCAAATCAGTCTTACCCTGTACCTCATGGGAGCAGTCCAGCCCGAACTGCCAAGCCATGTCTTCCCTGGACCGGAAGTAAGCACCCTGGGACCCGTTTATGGCCAACCAGCCATCACCAGCTAGGCTAGCTTGAATCCAATGACAAAGTGAGCAAGGGACCCATGTCTGGGCATACACTGCCAACTTAGGGCGAACAAAGCAAAACCAAAGGGGATGATGGATGGGGTGTTGAACATTGCAAGCACTCACCCCAGTCAAATGATCTGGGTTTGATCCATCATCATTCTTTAGCTCACTCCGCCACCCCAGGTCAGACATGGCCATATGCAAATCCGTCTGACCCTGTGCCTAATGGGAACAGTCCAGCCCAAACTGCCAAACCATGTCTTCCCTGGAGCGAAACAAGCATCCTGGGACCAGTTTCTGGCTAATCAGTTGTCATCAGCCAGGCTAGCTTGAATCCAGTGGCAAAGTGAGCAAGGGACCCTTTTCTGGGCATACCCTGCCAACTTAGGGCAAACAAAGCAAAAGTGTTGAACATTATCCACTTGGGCATTCATTGCTAGCTTCCTGTCTGTTTCCCTGCCACTTTGTGATCAGGGTAGCTACCTACCTATTTTCCCTGTCTTATTGCCGCAAAGGAGTTGCCGAGCCCGGAGAGGAAAAGACTGTCCCATTGCTGGGGGGCTTCAATCCCCATTCACCCCATGCCTGAAAAGCACTTGACGTGCACATAAGCGCGGACTGCCCTTGATTGGGATAGCTGCCTGCCAGTTTCCCTGCCTGATTGGCGCATCAAAGGAGCCGAGCCTGGAGGGAGAAAGACGGCTGCTTTGTTGGGGACATCACTCCCCATCAACGCCCACACCTGACATGCACTTAACACGCACCGAAGTGCGACCCCAACCCTTGATTAGGGTAGCTGCCTGCCCTTTTCCCTGCCTGATTGCAGCACTGGAGGAGAGAAGCCCAGAGAGGGAAAGACTGCTGCATTGCTGACGGACTTCAATCCCCATCCACCCCATTGCCTGATGTGCACTTGATGTGCACATAAGAGCAACGCCACCCCTCGGCCCAGGAAGCGCCCATACCATGCCTGGGCAAAGCCTTGACAAATGGAAGCCTGTCCACGCCCGTCAGAGCCCAGACGAGGCTGGGCTGGGCCACCCCCTAACGTGGCTGCTTCAGCTGGCCAGTTATAGAGGAGCCTCTCCAGAACATGGGCAAACAGAAGATCAATTATGCGAAGCATGGAGGTAAGCCTACTAAAACTCTGGATTTTTTTATCCTAAGGTCATCAGAAGCTTTGCAAAAAGAAATCAAAATGAAGGAGCGTAGGCACTCTATGGGGGAGACCAGACCCCTAACTGTAACATCAAATATTAAGATCCAGTTTGTGACCGTTACTGATCCCCAAGTTTACAAATCAACTACCACCTGATCCAAACGTTTGATCCAATCAATTTCATAATTGGGTAGAGCCACCCATTTGAATTTGAATTTTTAGTTATTAATAGAGCGCACATTCACTGAGCAGTTTCTTGGCGCTATAGGATTTCAGAACTGAGGAAGACATCAGGGGCTATGGGCTGAAAGCTTGCTGGAATAGAAAGGTCTTTAGAGCCTTGAAAAACTCCAAGTAGGAGGGGGAGGATCTGAGAGGGAGGGGAAGGGAGTTCCAAAAGGTAGGTGCGAGTACTGAAAATTTCTGACCACCGGATCGTTTTTTATTGAACCGGGGAATGACTAACAAGGACTTGGCCGCGGAACGTAGGTCTCTAGCAGGGCAGTAGTTGATGATGGCGGAATCGATAAACGCAGGGGCAGTGCCTGCCCGGGCTTGAAAGGTAAGGCAGACAAGTTTGAAAAGGGCTCTTTGTTTGATTGGTAGCCAATGAAGGGTAATGAGGAGGGGGGAGGAGTGATGGTATTTCGGTAGGCCATACACCAGGTGAGCTGCCTGGTTCTGCACCGTCTGAAGGCGTTGAAGTGCATAGACGGGGGCACCATTGTAAATGATGTTCCCGTAGTCGATCTTGGATAAGACCATGGCCATCACAATCAGCTTAAGTGCTGAGGGAGAGAAAAACCGGGATACTTTCCTGATGGTACGTAAGGTGAAAAAACAGGAGGAAACAACAGAGCTAATGTGGGTGTGAAGTGTCAGGTGGTGATTGAGCATGATTCCAAGGGTCTTAACAGAGTGGGAAGGAGTGGGAGGGGGACCAAAGGAAGAGGGCCAGAAAGAAGGTGACCAGGGATTGCCGCCGCCTCCAGTCAGAATCAGCTCTGTTTTATCCGGGTTCAGTTTGAGATGGTTTGCATTCATCCAAGCCCGGATAAACAGCAGGACAGACTGGAAGCGGGAGGCTCCTAGTGAGGGGTCGGAAAAATTAAAAATGGGTTGGAGGTCATCAGCATAATTGTAAACTGTGACCTCCATTTGTTGAAGTGCAAAAGTAAGAGGAAAAATATAAAGGTTAAATAAAAGAGGGGAGAGAGAAGAGCCCTGGGGAACCCCGCATTTCACCCTGCTGGGTGGGGCCGAGAATTCGGCAAGATGGACTGCCTGAGTGCGTCCCTCCAGGAAGGATCCAATGCAGGTAAGAGCCTGGTCCCCTATGCCTGCCGCCCTGGTACGGGACAGGAGGATGGAATGGTCTACTGTGTCGAAGGCGGCGGACAGATCGAGGAGGACCAGGGCCTGGGGGATGTTGGTGTCGTGTCCCTCCCTTAGATGGTCCATGACTGAGATGACCACCTTCTCAGTGGAATGTCGGGGGCGGAAGCCCGCCTGGCAGTGTGCGAGATAGTTGCTGCTCTCTACAAAGGAGCTGAGTACCTGGGTATGTGGGACTCTGCTACTTTTGCCAGATAAGGGAGGAGGGAAATGGGGCGGTAGTTAGCAGGGAGAGAAGGGTCGGCTCCTGGTTTTTTTAATATGGGGAGAATTGTAGCAGTCTTGAAGGGGGCCGGAACAATGCCAGAGGTAAAACAGTTGCTCAAGAGGGCAATGGCAGGGGAGGGGCACCCAGAGAAGAGCTGAGAAAGGATGCGTGCTGGGCCGATATCGGCTGGAGAGCCCGACTTAACACGCCTAAGCAGCAAGAGCATGGATTCTCTCGTGAGTGAAGGGGTAGTGGTGAGGGACCGATTATTATCGGGAGGTTGAGGGGGAGAGAAAGTGAGGGGGAATATTGGCTTTGATGAGGGCGATCTTATCAATGATGAACTTGTTGAGCGAGTCACATAAAGCCTGAGAGGGGGGGATCTTGGGTGAGGTTCTGTCCGAGGATGCCAGTTCGTGGACGGTGGAAAAACTCTCACGAGATTGACATTCGGCTGCTAAGATACGCCCCAAAAAGTACTCGGTCTTGGCTGTTAGAATAGCGGCTTTATATTTTTGGAGCACAGTGGTGAAGTGTTGTCTGTGGACGGGGCGATATGCTCTTCACCAAGCTCGTTCGGCCTGCCTTAGCTCCAGTTTTTTAGCTTTGAGAGTGGCACTAAACCATTTGTTGGCATTATGGGTGCGATTAATGGTGGTACGCTTCAGGGGGGCCACCGGATCGCATGTATTAGTAAGCCACTGATCTAGTATGGCGGCCTGGGAGCAAGGGTCCGAGCCCAAAAGGTCTGGGCAGGTGGCAACTAGCGAGTTACAGAGCGAAGGAATGTCGACTTTATGCCAGCTCCTAGCCCAGGTGTTTTTGGGAAGAGGGGGGGATATTGTATGGCTCAGGTCCAAGGAAAAGGCAAGCAAAGAATGATCCGACCAGGAACAGGGCGAGATGGAAGGAATGGACATTGGGATGTTAAGTGTCCAGATCTGATCTAGGGTATGGCCCCGGATGTGGGTGGGGCCTAGGACGTGTTGATTAAAATTAAGACTGAGGAGCAATTGGGTGAAGTCTTTAGAAATGAGGTCCTCAGCAGGATCAGTAGGCCAATAGTTAAAATCGCCCAGAACAAGGACAGAGGCATTGTTAATTACCAAGGTAGCCAATAAGTTCTGAAAGGCAGGGAGAAAATCGGGGGATGACTGAAGTGGTCCATAGGTTAGTACACAAGAGAGTGGGGTCTTGAAAGAAGTGGATCGCACTACCAAGCAGTCGGCTGTTGGAAAAGTGGGCGAAACCAGAGTCTGAAAGTGAAGATCCTTACGAGTGATCATGGCTACACCGCCTCCTATTTTACTCTCGGGTCGATCAGCATGGAGCATGGAATAGTGGGCCGGGAGGGAGGCCAAGATGCTTGGCAGGGAGTCAGGTCTGTACCAGGTTTCAGTTAGAAATAAGAGGTCTGGAGAGTTAGAATCCAGAGATCAAATATTTCGGTCTGGTGCTTAACGGCTGATCTCGTATTAAGAAGAATAGCAGAGGTGGAAGGGGAGGGGGGCTGATGCGATGGGCGTGGGAGAGGCGATGCCGAGCTTTTGGGCGTAGGACAGCATAGCTGGATTCAACTGCCAGTTAGCTCTGAAGGAGCGCAGTTGTGCAGAGGTATATACATGAAATTGCACAGAGTGTGGTGCCCCGAGTCCCGGTCGGTCGCGGACGGGCGCAGATGGGCTTGCCTTAGGCGCGCCTTCGATGCGCAATCGTCACGCCCGCTGCAATCGTCCACTGCGCGACCGGAATATGCACATTTTTTATAGAGGAAAGATTTGTGCGGAAGGGGGCGTGGCTTCCGTAAAGGGGGCGTGGCCTGAGTGGGCGGCGGGGGATGGCGGCAATAGCAGGATCCCACGTCAGCGTTAGGCTCCGCTGCGAGATGAAATCTAGAAGGCTGGAGGCGCCCTGAGCAAGTGAAGGAGTGAGCAGGTAAAAGCAACAAATTTCCAATGTGACACTCAAATTGTTAATGAACAAACAGGCCTACTCCCGACTTCCGCCTCAGGAGAAATCTCTATCATTAAGGGGCTTGTAATCAGCGCCTTAAATAGTGCGGAAGGGGGCATGGCTTCCGTAAAAAGGGGCGTGGCCTGAGTGGGCGGCGGGGGATGGTGGCAATAGCAGGATCCCGTGTCAGTGTTAGGCTCCGCTGCGCGATGAAATCTAGAAGGCTGGAGGCGCCCTGAGCAAGTGAAGGAGTGAGCAGGTAAAAGCAACAAATTTCCAATGTGACACTCAAATTGTTAAAACAAACAAACAGGCCTACTTCCGGCTTCCACCTCAGGAGAAATCTCTATCGTTAATGGGCTTGTAATCAGCGCCTTAAATAGTGCGGAAGGGGGGCGTGGCTGCCGTAAAAAAGGGGCGTGGCCTGAGTGGGCGGCGGGGGATGGCGGCAATAGCAGGATCCCACGTCAGCGTTAGGCTCCGCTGCACGATGAATTCTAGAAGGCTGGAGGCGCCCTGAGCAAGTGAAGGAGTGAGCAGGTAAAAGCACCATATTTCCAATGTGACATTCAAATTGTTAAAACAAACAAACAGGCCTACTCCCGGCTTCCGCCTCAGGAGAAATCTCTATCTCTCACACAGAGAAATTCTCACACAGAACCTCCCACTAAATAGAAAAAAGGAGGAGGGATAGTGATCCAATCTACACTTGTACAGAAGGGTCCCACTCTGGCCACTTCTCCTGACCATGAGGCCATACTCCATAGATTCAAACAGACAATCACCAATTTGCTGCAACCGCTCCTGGAGAGATTAACTAGAATAGAAGCTAACTTAGCTTATCTTACTATGATAGATGGAAGTTCATCAGTGGGAGAATCAATTGTACAGGTTCCCACCCCAACTTCTCAAAACGAGCCGTCAATGCCTCACCAGTGTGCTCAAAACAAACCTTGTGAATCTCTGGCACCACAGGCACTAAAGAGAAATGGAGGTGTGTTAACTAGTAAAGGCCCCCATAAGAATTTAAACTTGCACCCAATGATGAGGGATTCTTTAAGGCCAACTCCATTGTTACATCAGACTAATTACTGTCCATCTTCCCCTTATGTCCACACCCACCTGAGGCTCTTCTGACAAAAAGAAAATCACGGGCGATGGACCAAAGGACTCCGATTTTTTTAACCCAGCTCTGAGGCCTGAGGACGGTCGCAATATCGAACTGAAAGGTCGATAAGAAACACAAGGGTGCATTCCCTATACAAGATAAAGCCTTCCACCAGCAGTCTGATAATACATGATTATCCTGGCCAACACCCGAGCTAAAAAGTACTCAAAAGGAATCAACTGACCAAGTAATCCTTAAAGCATGACATTGGATTAATAAGCACATGGATGGATGGTCAGAAACGTTTACTAGCATCATAATGGCGAGGAGGGTGGGCTGGGTGGCAAATTCTGACAAAACAATCAGGGGGATTGCATTTTAGTAAATTTTAAGTCGCACTTTATGGCACAGAAACTTTAAGTTTAGGACCCAAGGGTCCGAACACTGGAGACACAGATGTTCGCATTGTTGTTAGGCTTTTTTATAAACCGGTAATCCAAAACCCTTGGTGACAGGGGCCTAGGTATCTTTTTAGTCTTTCTCACCCAGTGACCCAACAGTCCTACCTGAGGCAAGTAACTAACCCCGTACAAACTAGTAGCTGATTCACTGTACTGGCAGATCTCAAAGCTTACAATTGACAGAGAATCAATGGGACGGCTCCCAACCCATCATCCAGGTGTGCCATAGAAGGTCCAGAGTACCCCCTCCAAGCCACTGAGGCTAATGATCAGATACAATTAATTGTGTGGAACATTGCAGAGCTAGGCACAAAATTGACCGACCAAGAATGGATTAAGCACATAACTTCATATGGTGTGATGTGTTTACAAGAGACATGGGAAATAGGTCCTAGCCATTTAGATGGTTGCCAATCATTCCACATGCCTGCCCTTCCATCAAAATCAGGCTGTGTGAGGGGGGGCATCCTGACATTGGTGAAAAACACCCTCATACTTAAAGTCTTGTCCTCCCACAATGATTCCCCTTATTACAATTTACTACACCTAAAAGGTTCAGGAGGCATAACTGTGCTTCTAGTTAATTATTATAATAATAATTTTGTGGGTGAAATGTCAAACATCATTGACTTACTTGAGTGAAAAATTAGCGAACTACTCAATGATCTTAAGAAGACAACTAGTATTTTATGGATGGGTGATTTTAACGCACATAGTTTTAGCTTTTTAACCAAATCGATATGTCGACTAACCAATGAGAAAGGAGAGGCTATCCCCCACTTCATCCTAACCTTCATGATCACGCACATAATAGACTCCTCATTATAAAAAAAATCTAGAAATAATTAATCCCATTGCCAAGAGCTCAGGTATGTTACACAAAACCTTTGGTAATAACCTTCAGGGTTTAACCAGTGATTATCCGATAGCATCAGCACTCCTTAAAAGTTCCATTATTTAGATCACTTGATTTTTCCAATTTTAGTGATCACGCAGCTTTATTCTGTCAATTGTCCTGGAAAGGGATACAAGTTCAGCAGATAAGGCCCTTAAAACCCCACATAACAAGAAATAATGGAATATTCCTAAAGTAGGGTAAAATTAATAAGGAGAACATTGTTTCTCCTCTGGTTGTTGCAAATAGACACAACAAAATGATGACCTGTCTTGACATGAACATTGACCCGAAAAGGATGGTGACGGCATTTGAGACAGTTCTGGATGAAGTAAAGAACAACCTAAGAAAAAATGGACCAGGTGGTAACACATCAGGTTCTAGGTGGTTTGATCAAGCCTGTACCAGATCTTTTTCAAATTTACATAAGGTCCTTAGGACTAATCCGAGAGATGCGGACCAAGTCAAACTCGCTCGCCAACTATACAAAGATGCTAGGATGGCTAGATTAAAAATATTGAAGGAGGCCTGGGAATAACTCCATCAGCCTCTATCACAAATAACTCTAGGAATTTTTGAATGGTAATTAATGCCCCTTTTTTAAAGTTTCTTCAGACCCTAACCTAGACATTCATGTTAATGAAGAAACTTGAGTGGCTAATGTTTCCAAAAATATTTGGCCTTATAAGTGGGGGAAGGCAAGACATCTACCCCCAAAAGATACTATGCTAAATGCAAAGCCCATGATTATTTTTAATTATGTTGAAGTTAGGGAAACTCTCCTACATTGCACTAGTAATAAGGACGCCGGCCGGGACACAACTCCGAGAGATTTTTTCTCTGAACAACCAGACCTCTGGGGCCCAGTTCTAACTAATGTCTTAAATGTAGTTGCCAGCCCGGGCCTGCTAGACTGATGGTCAAAATCTATTAGAATCCTCATTTATAAAAAGGGTGACAAATCAGAGGCAAAAATGATAGGCCCATTTCACTTTTGTACAACACTGCCAAACTTATGGGTCTTATTCAATAGATTAGAGGAATGGGCTACTTAAAACAATGTCCTGATCCCGGTCCAATATGGTTTTAAAAAGGGGAAAGGAACACTGGATCAGTGCCTTAATCTGAGTTTGCTCATTGCCAAGTACACACAAGCCAAATAAGGCAAGCTTTACCTGGCTTATATGGACTTATCCACAGCTATTGACTGTGTTGCCCACCATAATTTATGGAGAATCATTAAGGAGAAGGGCAATGATGATGCATTTATCCTTTTTATCAGACAGCTACATTCAAGGGCATTGTCTTGCGTCCGTTATGGGAAACAGGGAGAGTGCAGCAGGCGGTTCCCTATCAATAGGGGGGTTCGACAGTCGTGCTTTCTTGCCCCATTTCTCTTGTCAGTCTATACTAATGGTGCAGAGATTTCCCTGTTATAATCAACTCTGGATGTTTCACAAATGAATCAGGTTTGCATTCCCATGCTCCTCTATGCAGAAAATGCAGTGCTAATTGCACGCACTGGCATGGCGCTTCAGCAACTCTTAGAGGCTTTAGTGAATTTTATGCAAAAATTAGATCTACAAACTAATGAGGCAAAGTCTTTTATCTTAGTGACTGGTCATAAGGTGAAGAAAGCACCATCTTTTTATATAGCAGGCCAAAAAGCTGCACAGACTGAAATATTTTCTTACCTACGTGTGATATTTTATAGTGACAACATGGACCCATATGGTGACTAACAGGGGTTTAATGATGGAAAAAAGTGTCACTGCTTTACACTGCTTTATTTAAAAGCTATGTTTGAAATCATTAGATGTTGTTAAAAAAGTGTATATGGCTAAATCCACCTCAGTAGCTACCTATGGGGCTGGTGTATGGAGACATACTAACCCTGCAACTCTCCAAACTGGAGAATACACTTCCTAAAAGTTGTTCATATTTTAACTGTCCATTTAGCTCCAATTTTCTGGCTCTCTATTTGGAGAAGGGAATCTGTCAATCTTACCAAATAGTTCATTGAAGATTGTCTTACCCTGGAACTTGTACATAGGATCCCTTGGATTTCATATGTCAAAAGCAGTCTAATTTCCTCAGATTTTTTTCTTTTTTATAACAGAGGGGTGAGTTTTACCCACAATGATCATACCAATGCCCCCACCTCTAACACAGAAGGTCCAGTCTTTATACCCCCTGTTAGGCAGATGGGGTTATTACCCCCAATCTATTCCCCATGGGGCAGAAAGCCCACAATACACCATATTTTTTATACTTAGGAGGGCTGCCCTAGATGGGCACAATATTGTCCCCACCCTTCCCAAAAATTTGCCAGTCTTTCTGCCCCCCAGGGTAGCAGATGGGGCAAGTGCCCCCGATCTATGACACCTGGGGCAAAAAGCCCACTAGGCACCAGGGATTTTTTTTTACAAAATAGGAGAGGGGGCTGCACACAATAGGAATGCCAATGCCCCCAACCACAACACAAAAGGGGCAGTCTTTTTGCCTTGGGAGGCAGGTATGCAGATGGTGGGTATCATCCCGATCTGCCCCCCAGTGGGGCAGAAAGAACACTAGACCCCAGGGATTATGTTTTAAACTTAGGGGTGGGGGCTACCCTGGATGGGAAATATAATGCCCCCACCCCATAAAAATTGGCACAGTCTTTCTTCCCCCCCCCCCCCGGCAGAAAACTCACTAGCCGTCAGGAATAATTTTCTTTTTATAAAACAGGAGTTGGGCTGCCCACAATAGGCATGCCAATGCTCCCACCCCAAAGCAAAATGCACAGTCTTTGTGCCCCCCCCCCCCGGGTGTCAGATGGGGTTATCACCCCTGATCTAACCTCCATGGTGACCAAAAGCCGAAAAGACACCAGGGATTCTTTTTGTGAAAAGGTAGAGGTGGGGAATGCCCTAAATGGGAATTATAATGACATCCCCTCCCAAAAATTGACAGTCTTTCTGCCCCCCCTGCGATGCATATGGGGCATAGCCCCTAAGTCTCCCCCTGGGGGGGCAGAAAAACTACTAGCCACCAGAGATGATTGGTATGCTTGGATGGCGCTTGATTGACGTTGTGGCTTGCTTGGAGCCTTGTAGTGGTCTAGTTCTTGCTGCTCAGCCATAAGTAGTATGAATGTTAGTGGAATGTTGGTGCACGTGTGAGTGGAGTGTTGGAATGCTTGTGTGTGAGCGTGAGGATTCAGTTGGTCGGGCTGAGCAGCAAGTGAGCTGCTCCTGGTGGGGTCCCCCTTTGATACTTACTATCTGATGAATAAAGCATCCTACTAATGCTACACCTCGTCTATTCATCATTTATTCATCTTATTACAATCCTCCATTTTTTTTATTACCCAGAATTCCCTGCGGACTTATAATCAAGCTAACTGTTCACACTTTCCTCACATTTCAGTTTGGAAAATATGTTGGATCACTGTGCCGGCTTATACTTCCCACAATTACCTCAGCCTCCTGCAAAAAAATAATTCCTCACTTGTGTGGGTGCCCAAAGAAGAGAACCTAAAAGCTTATAAAATGAAAAACTGAGGAGGAACTAAAGTGGGTCCTGGAGGCCAGGGTTTTGTTTTCATATGGTTTTAGGCTGACACTGCTTTGAGCACCCACACTAGTGAGGTATCATTTTTATCGAGCGACTGAGGGATAACGCTGGGTGGTGGGAAATTTTTGCCAGCACAGTGCTCTCACAACCTTCCCACACAGAAATGTGAGGAAATTTGACTTTTTAAGCTAAATGTAAGGTTTTCATGGAATTCTTGGTAGAAAACGTTGAGGGATTCACAAAAACTACACCTCTTAGGACTCCCGCTTTTGTCTAATTTTCATAAATGTCTGGGTTTTATAGGTTTCCCTAGATGGATTCCTAGCATGGGACCAAACCCGCAGATGCCCCCCTTGCAAAACCGGGTCATTTTGTGATACATAATTTGAATGTCTCCACAATAGGTTTTGGACCCTTCCCTCTTGCTGGTACTTGGCCCACCCACACAAGTGAGGTACCATTTTTATTAGGAACCTGGGGAAATGCTGGGTGGTATTTAATTTGTCTTGGCTTGGTGATCCCAGAACCTTCCCACACAGAAATGTGAGGAAAATATAACTTTTTAAGCTAATTTGAGGTTTGCAGGAGATTCTGGGAAAGAAAACATTGGGCGATGCACAAAAGCTACATCTCTCTGGACTCCCCTGGGTGAAAAACAAGGTTATATCGTGATAAATAATTTTAATGTCTCCGCAATATGTTTTGGGCTATATCCTGTTTCAGGCACCAGGCCTACCCACAAAAGTGAGGTACCATTTTTATCAAAAGACTTGGAGAAATGCTGGGTGGGTGGAAGTTTGTGTCTCCCTGCAGATTCCAAAACTTTCCATCACAGAAATGTGAGGAACATTGTATTTTTTGGGACAAAGTTTGAGGTTTACAAGGGATTCTGGGTAAAAGAACACCTATCCTGGATTCCCCTAGGTGACTAGTTTAAAAAATGTGCAGGTTTGCTAGGTTTCCCTAGCTGCTGGCAGAGCTAGGGACCAAATTCCACAGCTAGGCACATTTCAAAAAAGAGCAATTTTTCATTGGCAAAATGTGATGTGTCTACATTGCGTTTTGGGACATTTCCTGTCACAGGCACTAAGCCTACCCACACAAGTGAGGAACCATTTTTATCGCAGACTAGGGAAAATGTTGGGTAGGTGCCAGTTTGTGGCTCCCCACAGATTCCTGAACTTTCTTTCCAGAAATATGAGGAAAATGTGTTTTCTTTTACAAAGTTTGAGGTTTGCAAGGGATTCTGGGTAACAGAACCTGGTGAGAGCCACAGGTCATTCCACCTGGATTCTTATGGGTGTCTCATTTAATTTTTTTTACAGGTTTTCTATGTTTCTCCAGGTGCCGACTGAGCTAGGGCCACAAATTCACAGCTGGGCACATAGCAAAAAAGGGGTCAGTTTTAACTTTAAAAATGTGTTGATTCCATGTTGGGTTTTGGGCTGTTTCCTGTCACGGACACTAGGCCTACCCACACAAGTGAGGTACCATTTTTATTGACAGACTTGGTGGAATGCTGGGTGGGTGGAAGCTTATTGATCCCTACAGATTTCAGAACTTTCCATCTGAGAAATGTGAGGATTTTTTTTTTTTACCAAGTTTGAAGTTTGCAAGGGATTCTGGGTAACAGAACCTGGTTAGAGGCACACAAGTCACCCATCCTGAATTCCCCTCTGTGTCTAGTTTTAAAACATGTACAGGTTTTCTAGGTTACCCTAGGTGCCGGCTAAGCTAGGGCCAAAAATCCACAGCTAAGCACATTGCAAGATAGAGTCAGTTTTCATTGGAAATTGTTATGTGTCCACGTTGCGTTTTGGGATGTTTTCTTTTGTAGGCACTAAGTCTACCCACACAAGGGAGGTACCATTTTTATTGTGAGACTTGGGGCAGTGCTGGGTGGGTAGAAATGTGTGGCTTCCCGCAGATTATAGAATATCTATCACTGAAATGTGGGAAAAAAAGTGTTTTTTTACAAAGTTTGAGGTTGGCAAGGGATTCTGGGTAACAGAACCTGGTGAGAGCCATACAAGTCACCCAATCCTGGATTTCATTGCATGTCTAGTTTTAAAAAATGTACAGGTTTACTGGGTTTTCCAAGGTGCCGGCTGAGCTACGGCCCAAAATCCACAGTTAGGTACATTGCGAAAAAACGGTCAGTTTTTAATGGAAAAATGTGGGGTCCACGTTGCATTTTGAGCAGTTTCCTGTCCCAGAAACAAGGCCTACCCACATGAGTGAGGTACCATTTTTATCGGGAGACATTGGAAAATACAGAATAGTAGAACAAGTGTTATTACTACTTGTCTTTCTATGCATTTCTGCCTTCCAAATGAAAGACAGCTTCTAAACAAGAAGTCATTTTGAACAATACCCTTTAATTCACATGCTAATATGGGTATCCACAAATTCAGAGATGCAAAAATAACCACTGCTTCTAAACTCCATATCTTGTTCCAATTTCACTCTTTATATTTTACCAGATGACCAAATGTATCCCATGTATTACATTACTCTTTCTTTCTCCCAGTTTATTGGTTTTGAAAAATGCTCAATAAAGTATTTCTGAACTTAAAAAAATATATTTTACCAAATAAATTACTTTATATCCGGTACACAATTAAAAAACATTGCAAGGTGCAACTCAGTTATTGGCTTTGGGTACCTCGGTTTCCTGGGAATCCTACAAGCCTCATATAACCCCGCAACCAGAAAGGTCCTGCGGATGTAACGGTATATAGCTTTCAAAAATCTACCGTGATTAGAAGAAGTTACAGGTGAAAATGTGGATACAAATGGCTGATTTAAAAAAAAATTTAATTATTCCTTTATTTCGACTGTTACTTTCCATGGAAAAACCTTGAAGGATCTACACAAGTAACCCCTTGCCAAATTCAAAAGTGTGTCTACTTTTCAGAAATGTATAGCTTTCTGGGATCCATTATTGGTTTCACACCCATTTCTACCACTAACTGGAAAGAGGTTGAAAGCACAAAAAATAGGAAAAATAGGCTTTGTCCCAGTTAAATGCCAAAGCTGTGTAGAAAATTTTATTTTTCTGACAAAAGTCTGCCTGTTCCTGACCGCGGGGTACAAGGTGATTTTAGCACCACAAACTCTTTGTTGAGATCATTTGCAGGGAAGAAATCAGATGCTTTCTTGTGCTGCACTTTTATCTCATTTCCCCCCCAAAAACATGTATTTTGCCTAATTTCTCAGTCCCTTCCAGGGGAATATACAAACCCCTGGTACCTTCAGAATCCTCAGGATGTTGTAAGACAAGGGCGCAAATTTGGTGTGGATACCTTATGTTGACAAACTTTATGGGTGCCTAAGCGCGAACCGCCCCAAATAGTCAAAAAAGGGTGTGATACGGGGGGCTGGCAGCGAAGGTGTTAATACAATTATGTCTTTATTTTATATACATTGTGAGTTTTAAAAAACTGCTTTATTAATCGGTATAATACTTTTTTATATAATTGTGTTATAGTAGTGGGATCTGAGTTTTTTAGGTGATAATGGTGGGGAGATTTTTTATCTGAATATGTTAACTAGATTTTAGGATTAATATTAATTAATATTCAAATACATTATTTAAGACTGTTATTAATAATTTAAATGTGTTGATAATTAACAACAGGTGTATATTTAATGTACATCATTTATTATTTTCACTTAATTAAAACTAAAATATTAATATTTAAAATCTAATAATGTAAATATTTATGTAAAGTGTATTTAATTATTTTTTTCATCCTATAAAATTGATAATTTTAATTGTGCAAACATAAGTGTATAATATTGGTTCTGCTTTTTTAAATATTCTCTTGTCATTTTTAGTAAGTTATGTTAACAAACAAATTAAAAGAAAATAATGTATTTTTTGTATAAAGCACTTTTCTATATCAATTTTATTAACAATTATTCTTAACATTTTCTAAATATGATGTATTTGTATATATATTTTATTATTTTATATGTATTATATTTTACAAAGGAAAATAATGTTTTATTGTTAAAGAAAAACGTCATATTTACATTAATGTATAAAAAGGGAAATTCTGTACATCATTTTTTATTTTTTATTTATGTTTTATATATTTATTTTATCATTTTACTATATGTGAAATAATTATGTTTTACAGCTTTTTATATTTGGTTTATGTATATGTTTGTGTTTCATTTTTGAATTTACCTTTTGTTATGTTACTAAATATTATTTATAATGTAATCCTTTTGTAATATGTTAATAGCTCAGGTTAAATATATAGGGTTTGATTTTTGGTAATAATATGTTATAAATATTGTTTTCATTTTTTTATTGATAATTAGTTACTATGTTTTACTATAGCCTATATTCCGCTGTAGTGGGCTATACCTGCCATTAAAGGCCTGCTTCAGCGTCAAAGGCCCAAGCATATAGAAGTGGCTTCTGGTAAAACAAAATAGTTTGGTACCTGAATATCAATTCCAAAATATTGTTTGCCCGTAAAATAATGGTCAAAATATTGTCAGTGCAAAACATTCTAATGGATAGAGCATCAAGGATAAGTTGTTTTTGTTTAAACTTTCTAAATAATATTGATGCACAAAAAGTGTATACTATAGCATTGACTTTTATAAATGGTTATGTTGTTCTTTTAATTACATTTTATTTGTAGATAATTGTTAACTTTTTGTTATTTACTGGTATAATATCTATATTTTTTTATAAAGTCCTCATTTGTGTCTAGCCCTTATATATGTAAGAGTATTGACAGGAGAAAGCAGCTCTAAGGTTCTCAAGAATAAGGACATCCGATCACTCTTTTTACAGAGGGCATGTGAATTTTCTTCACAAGTCGGGTCCTCATCCCGCCCGAGCCATGGAGCTCTCATCTCTGCGTGCTCCCTCCCTTTTACTCTCCATTAATGTAGGTCCTGCAGATAGCTCTGCCCCAGGATTTTCAGTCCATACCATTTGGACTTTTCCTGACCTGTGCGGCTGCCAACATAATCATAGGACTCCAAAATAAATAAATAAATAAAAACAAGGAGAAGGACAACACAACAACAAAAAAAAAGAAATTGGGGAATTCGACATACACAAAAAGTATCTTTAGAGGTTTATGTTGTTATCTTCTTTTACACCATTCATCCCAAATCTTCCAGAATTTGGTTTTCTTCGTTACACATATAGCTCTATCTAATTTTGCAAACCTATATATTGAAATAATCCATTCACACTCTAGTGGGGATATCCCACTAGAGTCTGAATGGATTAATTCACACACATTAATTCTGGCAAAATCCACTTTATACATAATTCCCTGCGCACCAGTAAAAAGAGTACAAACATTAATATTTTGTGATTTTTAGATATCTGGGGTTATACCAAAAATTACTTGTGAAAGACTCACCTTAACTTCAAACTCCACAATACTGGAAATCGTCGCACCTACTTTATTCCAAAAACGTTGTATTGATGGACATCGCCAGAACATATGTACGTCGTCCGCGTCCGCGTCTGCTTCCGCACATTTTTGGCATTTTGCATTTTTGGAACCCATTTTTGATAATCTTCTTGGGGTCCAATACGCTTTATGGAGAGTAAATAAATGTATTTTTTTTGTGAAGCAGCCTTAACATTTTGCCATAAAACCACAAGAGATACTTGCCATATGGTTTCCCGGTCGTAGCTCAGCAGCTCTCTCCTCCAGATCAAATCTGACCACTGCTGAGAATCTTCCAGAGGCTGAATTAGCATCCAATACCATATAGCTATTTCTTTACGTCCTATAGGAGTAGTAGCTGCCTTCTGTTCCAAAAGTTTGTTACCATTTCCAAGGTTTTTGAGAGACTTAGCCCAACTTGCTAATTGATAATATTTAAATTTCGAAACAGTCTCCCTTGTAATGTCCTTAGGTTTTTGCCAAGAAATTAATTCAGACCCCTCCAACAGCTCGCCCCATCTTACTACCCCATTTACTTGAATTGGGGCCACTAAAGAGTCTTGAAGACAACTTGGGGTGCCTGTTGAACGCAATATTGGGGCGAGCGTACTATAGTAGTGTATACGCTGTGATGTTCTTATTTGATACCAGCCTTTACATGCTGCCAATAAAATTTTTACTATCACTTTCTTGAAGTACTTTGGATCCTCAAATTTGAACAAGAAATACCGGGCTTGGGACTGAAAACCTGAAGTCAAAGCTTTAAATAAAGGTGTAAAAAAGATGAAATCCCCTAACAATTGCCTAAAGATTTTTAAATGTAATGCCCTTTGATACTGCAGGAGGTCCGATATAGCAATTCCCCCATTCTCTTTTCTTTTCCTAAGCTTCCACCAAGTTATCCGGGTTTTTTTTTTGCCCATTGAAAACTTGAAAATAAACCTTGGATCTTGGCAATCCATTCCTTCCTGAATTCCAAGGGTATAGAATTAAATTTAAAAAAGTATACTTTGGGAGAATTGCCATCTTTAGCGATTTGATTTGCCTAAAAAGGACAAAGGCAGTGAATCCCATTTTTGAAGTTAAGTCTTGACTTTAGATGTTATTTTTTCAAAGTTAACTTTCGTGATTAATTTTATCTTCTGCGCTACTTCTATCCCCAGATATCTAATACTACGCCGAATCTGGTCACAAGTATAGTGTGTGTTTCATTGCATCACTTCTGTCTTAGATTGATTAACTGCATATCCTGAAATCTCCCTGAAGTTTTGTAAGATGCCCCAAATGGCTTTGATTGAGTCTTGCAAATGACCCAAAAAAATCATTAAATCATCTGCATATAAACTTAATTTCTTCAATTTTATGGCCAGCTGCTCAATATATATATATCGAAAAACAGAGGTGAAACGGCGGCACCCTTGCCTGGTACCCCTCCCAATTACATTCTGTGGTGAGAGGGAGCCATTTACCAAAACGTGTGCCACAGGTTTCTTATAAAGTGATTTGATTGCCTGCAGAAAATGTCTACCTAAATTAAAACGTTGAATTATTTCTTGGAGATAAACTCAGTTAACACGATCGAACGCTTTGGCAGCATCGCATGTCAATACTGTTAACGGTACAGCATTTATATTGGCCATATCGATTGTACCTATTAATTCATGTGTTAAGTCGTGCAAGTGTCGTCCCTTAATGAAACCATTGTGATCCTCATGGATCAAACGACCGATCACCCTCTCCATTCGCTTTGTGATTAATTGTGTATAGATTTTATAGTCTGAATTGAGGAGGGAGATCGGTCTATACGATTCACGAAGCTTTGGGTCTTTTTTAGGTTTCAGTAAGACAATTATAGTGGCTGCTTGCCAAGAGCCAGGCAGATCTTTTCCCTCAATATAAATAGATTTAAACAGATCTAACATAATAGGAATTAGTTTTTGTTTTAGCATTCAATAAATTTTGTTGGGGAGGGCATCGGGACCTGCAGCTTTCCCTTTCTTTAAATTTTTTATGTCTTTTTGAATCTCCTCTATTGTAAAGGGGACTGATAGGTCCTCCTTAAGCTCTTCAGTAAGGTATGGGAGGTCTATATGTTGTAAGAAGGTGGCTATTTGTTCCTCACTCAGGGTCAAGTTTTCTGTATATAGCTCTTGAAAAAATTAAGTAAATGCTTGCTTCATCTTTTGTTCGTCTGTAACGCCCACTCCGGTGTCTTGAGATTTAACTTCTTTAATTATATTTCTTGCATAATCGGCCCTTATTTTCCAAGCTAACATTTTACCGCAGCCTTACCCATACTCATGATTCGCAAATTTGCTCGCTTCCCATCTTTTCCTTACATTAACCTCCAAGTAAGCAGCTAAATTATTTTTTGCCTTTGTTAGCTCTACTTCACTGTTTATATTTTGACCTTGAGCAAATTTTCACTGTGCCTGTCTAATTGCTTCTTCTAATGCCCGTAGGTCCACCTTTTCCTTTATGTTGTAAAACGCGCTGATTCCTATCATGCTTCCTCTAAAGTGTGCTTTAAAAGCATCCCAAACTTTATCTAGGGGGGCTGAATTAAGGTTAAATGAGAAGAACTCGGAGACAGACTTCTTTAGTTTTTCAATCATTGTGCCCTCCAATAAAAGTGATCTATTTAGTGTCCATCTTCTCTCATCTGTGTTGCTTCCTATTTTTAAATGCAGTGATACTGCAGAGTGATCAGAAAGATGTTCTGGTATATGACAGACATTACGAATTTGATTGCTAATTGAAGCTGATACTAAAAAAAAGTCTATTCTTGACCTGTGACCATGTTTTTTTTAATGAAAAGTGTATCACCCTACATCAGGTCCGGTTTTAACCACTTTTATAGTCCAAATATCTACTAATCCTAGGTCTGTCATAAGTTGTTTTACAACTGCCCTCATTTTTGGGACTGCCGCCATTAACCTCTTAGATGTAGTATCTAATTTTGGGTTTAAGGGTGTATTAAAATCCCCCCCAGGATGATGGGAACATTAAATTCAACTAAATGTGAAAATAGTGTTTTAGTGGTGCTGGGTCGTCTAAATTGGGACCATAATAACCCATTAATACTTTCCGACTACCCTGGATAATTATCTTTACGATTACCCACCTACCTGATGAATCCACCTGTCTTTCCTCTAATACGCAATATGATGGTTTCTTAATCAATAATGCCACGCCCTTTATTGTAGCCATTTGTCAAGTGCATATACAGTGGTCCACCCATGGTAGATATTTTATTATTTCTGACCATTCATCATTAGTTGAATGAGATTCCTGAATATATATAATATCTGCATCACAGAGCTTAAGGTTTGTCTCCTTGATGAGACCCTCAAACCATTGATATTCCATGTCATAACCCTCAAGCAATTAAATCTCGTATGTGATGCCTTTCGTTAAAGTTAAAAAAGAAACTCCGATTTTAGGACTAGCTTTGAATAGAAAAAAAACAAGGCTATAACAGTTGAGGAATTTTTTAGGGGGATTTTTTTCCCCAGATGCTCCCCCACCCGTAGTGAAAATTATAATTTTAATGTTTTCCTCACATTCTAATTTTTTGCCTGTGACCCTCCCTTCCCTCCCCTCCCTCCTTGGGGAACCCTCCCTTTTTCCTTGAGGTATAATTACACCTCCTTTTGAGCTCTCCCTACCGTAGGGCTTAAATAACGCTTTCCTTACTAATGTGGCTGTGCTTTAATCTGATCTATAAATCTTCTCACTTTGTTAGGGTCTCGAAAATTATGCATTTTGTTTTTCAGCATAACTCTTAGTGAAGCGGGGAATCTGATTTTTGCTTTAGCACCTAGGTCTCTAAATTCTGAGATAAATGTGCCCAGTTCCCATTGTCGATCAAGTGTGGTACGTGAAATAGCTGACCTTAAACGATACTGCCAATTGTCTTTTTTATATGAGCCTGCTTTTAGTGCTCCAGTAAGTATCCTTTCTTTCTGAGTATAAGACTTGAAATTCACCAAAATTCTTCTTGCAGCCTTTCTGCCAGTGCGAGCAACAAAAGGGTTGCGATGAACTCGCTGTATGTCCTCCTCAAGGGAGATTTGATCAATATCAGTGTTCTGCTCTAAAATAAGCTTAGTAACAAAAGCTTTAATATCTCCTCCTTCTAATCGTTCTGGAACATTTAATATACTTATATTGTTGCGTCTTGTATTATTTTCAAGCTGTTCAATCTGGTCCCCCAGCTCTTGCTCATTTTTCTGAACTTTCGTGATTCCAAACTGGTTAACCACAACTTTTGCGGCAATCTGCCCATACGCAGTCTCCATAGTTGTGACCCTTTCCACTAGTCCATTAAGATTCTCTTCCAATATCTCGCAATGATTTTGAATCTTTTTTTGATTCTCCTCAGAAGTTACAAACAGGTGTCTAATCTCAGCTAGCATTGTTACCATTAGTTTTCCCAAATCTTCTGGGTCCTCCAGTGTAGACAGTGATTCACCTACAGTACTTTTATCAAGAAGGGCAGGAGTAGGGTGTAACTTTGAAGTTTGCGTCCATTGAGAGCTTTTAGGGCTTTGAGCGATCGATGTACTTGGTCCAATCATTTCTGAGTCTAAAGCCTCTTCCATGCCAACCAATGGGTCAAAACTGTTTTTTAGTTGGTATTTGTGCTATAATATCATCGTGTACACCCGATTCTTGAGACAAGCTCATTTTCCTACCAGCCAATTCCTACAGTAAGGGAGTAACGGTGTCATTAGAACATATCGCTTGTGTCTCTACCCTCACTGAGTTCATTTAGTTGCGAGGGTGAGGATGAGGATTACTGAGTGATAGCTCTTGGGACTGTACTTTAAAATATGAGCGTAGGGAGGGTGTAATTTTAATTTGTTTACCTTTTATAATTCTCCCTTTCACTTTCTCCTCACATTCCACCTTTTCAGAGGCTTTTTTAGTGGTTTTTTGTACACAACCTGAGGTAATGTCCTGCCCTGGTTTGTTCTGAGCTATTGTGGCTGCGGTGGAATCAGAAATACAAGTTTTCTCCACTCTGTGTTCCTTTAACTCCTTAGGAGAATTTATCTGTATCTCTGTTTTTGCCCTTGCGCCTTTTATGCTCACTATGAGATCCTCCATGCCCCAAATCCCTCTGCTCCTTAACGTATATCTATGTATGGTTGTATCTTTTGCCTCCTTTTTTAATATTTCTAATATACAATCGTGAGAGCCCCCTTCGTTCTTTCTACCTCTAACTCTGCCCCTCTTTCCACCTGTCGATTTCCTAGGCATCACAACTCTCCTCCCCTCTTCAGATTCCTGAGATTCTCCCCTCTTTTGCCTCCTTACCGGGCTCATAGATTTTTCTTTCTGCTCCCTTCTGGCATTCTCCATTCCCCTGAAATGTAGCACCTCGGAGGCTGGTCCCCTGGATAAGGACCTGTACGGTGAGTTTTTAGCTTTCTTTTCCCCTGGGAGCACTGTACTGAACTGGAAACAGTGTATATTCCTAGCCAGGGCTCCTTGGGGAGAAGCACCCACTCTTACTGCCGCTATGCGGCTCCTTCTAAGCCACGTGGCTGCTACCGATCAAATTACTCCCAATGTTGCCGTTGTCGATCCACTGCTTCCGGGTCGCCCGCAACTCGAGGGATGCCCGCTCCTAGAAGGGAAAACCTGCAGCAAAACACTGGCGTCCTAGCTGCCAGGTAACATCTCAACACCTCGGAGGACCTTCGCCGCTATAATTCTACGAAAGTTTCACCCCGTCAGCCACGAAAGTCATATTTTTACAGAGGACAATAGAAACTACACCATACATCAACTATCTACACATAGAAACCTAAACAATCATATATTGTTTTCTATTTTTTTACAAATGTTTTAATGTTTTTCATACATCTAAACACATCACTTCCTCACCTCTTAACTGACCCAAAGTAGCCCTAACCACTAGAAAATTAACCCACCCCTAAAAAATCCCCTAAAACGACTATAACTACATGATCACTAAAACCTACACTAAACTAAACTGACCTATAAATTCATTTACAAACAATGTCTGCATGTCAAGCAGAGGGTACTGCAGAATGGGTCCCTGTGGCAGTTATCTTTTGACCTGCCCAACTATCCTGCTTTATGGCCTGCAGCAGGCATTAGGACTGGTACACCTTGTTGTCAAGCACTGACACTCTACGTTTGAGGTCATACATGTCTTTTCTCATGTGCATCTCAAATTGTGAGGACCCTCCTGTGGGTTGAGGAGTGGATGCCAGTGTCTGAATAGCAACATCATTGCCAGATTTAATTATGACTATTTCAGTACAGAGAATGCTTAGAAACAGAAATTTTTGTTACACATAGAAAGGTACACATTTTCACTTTCACTGTGCATTAGTGTACCTTGGGCATCCTGCAATGGCCTTTATGCCATATGCATTGAACACATTTAGAATTGTCATGTCTTGACAGCACATGTCTTGATTCACAAGGTTTAGTAATTGATATGGCAAGGAGCCATGTCAGGACACATTGCTACCTATACAGATAACTTGGTAGTTATGACATGTATTAATGGATGCAGGAAAAGTACCCACATCATACAGAGACATATAAAACGTCTCTTATTTGACCTGTACTAACTCCAAGGTGGACCACGCCACTGCTTAATTCATGTTGCCAATTGCATGGCATGTGCAACTTACATGCATTCTGTAGCATTCACAGCCACATCAATTATGTAATGTCCATCCACTACCACATACAATAGCATTTTCTGACACTAGAATAATGACTCCCCTCTCCTTCAACTTTCATGTTCTCCATCCCAGATAGGCAAAGTGTTCTCCTTGACAGTAGTCAAAGGTTGATAGGCATGCAACATGTCATCACAACTTTTTGTGGCCTATTTCTCCTCTTCCAAAAGTTCAATTGTGAAGATGATGCAATTACCACATCATGTGATATCACCCTCACTTCTTGCAGTACACATATAGCACAAATGAAGGCACTCACCGGTGAAGTTGGGGTTCTTGCAGTTGACCATCTCAGGTTCCATGTATAAAGGAGGTCCAGCTTCAAGACATAACACGTAAAGCACATCATTTCACTTACTACGCATGTTTGATAAGCAACAATAGAAATGTACACATAAAAGGCCATTGGCTATGTAGCCCTTCAGGTTGTAAGTGTTCAGATGACACAATTGACATGCCTGGATGACACACATGTTTAAGGCTGGCTGAGTTAAGCATACTTGTGAATGCCTTACACATGCACCTGTTGCCCATTTTGCATAACCATGTGCTGGCCCGCAAAGCTACCTAACTACACAATGATATCTGACTTGGATGAAGCTTTGCACTGACAGAATTCACATTCCATACTCAGTAAGGTAATGATATTGTAAGTCTCTTTTAAAAGCAGACACCAGTAAATAAGTAAGCTACATACACCTTTATTCATGCGTACTGGTCCCCTAAGTAATGTGAGTACTGTACCTGCCAATGCTGCTGAGTGAATGAGATTATACACTTTTGTTCCATGCATCCCTAAGCAGATTATTACATATTGGTTCAGTGACACATATGGTTTCGGCAGAGATGTGTCTCGTTCAGGCAAGCATACCTTTGGATACTCTACCATGTGAGTGGGCTCCCATCTGACACACATTTAGACTCTCATATTGGAGTAATGTGCCATGTGCATTACATTAGTTGAGATACTTCCAGTGGGTCTGGCCTCAATGAACCCTGCATGAGGTCATGAAAATGCACTATGTTGGATTTGCTATGCAGTCAGAAGTATGTAGTCAGGCAAGCCAATGCAAAGCACAGTGTAGTCATAGTGGGCATCAAGGTACTACCCAATAGACATAGGAAATAGTACAGTGTAATGTGTACTGGCTCATTCAATGGTGAGCTAAGCAGTGTATGCTATGACAGGTCTCATTGATGACAGACAACTCAGGGGAGTTATGGCAAGGAATAACATTGGCACATCACTATGGGTCTTCTGTATAAGGGTGTAGCCCAGCCTCTATATATATCTTGATGTTGTTAGAAGTGAAATGTTTTTTACCTCAAGCAGGATAATACTCTATTTATCATTGCCTGTTTTATCTACGTACTCCTATCTCCTTGCATTGATACCTCACCATGGCGAACCTGGGCCTGACATATTCTGAATCCGAAATTGAGGCACTAATGTCGGATCCTGCACTATTTGCAGATCCACACATATCGCAAGCAATAGCCAATACCACCAGTAGTGGGTCAAGCAATAGCTCATTCAGACAAACAAAGAGAAGAGGGAACCGTGGCAACAGGAATAACAGGGGCAGGCAAGGCAATCAGGGCCACCATCAACAATGGCATCCACCACAAATGGGGATGGGCCCTCACCCCTATGCTTATCAACAGCCACAATATCCCTTCATGGGCTGGAACCCGGGCTTTATGCCCCCCGCAAACTTCCATAATCAGTACAGACAGCCTTTTTTAGAGAGCGGCCGGAGGGGCCGAGGCAAAAGGAGAGGCAACAACAGAGTATCCTGGGAAGAGGACGACTCTGTAGCGAATCACACCCGAAGCAACCAACAGCCGGGAACGAGCAGGGTATGAGCCTAGTGACTAACCTGTCTGTAAGGGTACTAACCCCTACCGAAATTCAGGTACTCGAAAAAGGCTTAGGCTTTGTTCCAACAGCGAGACCTGACAAGTTCAAGCTGCACTGCGAACTTGCTGGCTTCTTTCAGAAATTAAAATTAAAAGCATTCTTTGAAGGCAAAGCAGACCCAACTGAAGCAACCAGGAAAGGTGACACGGGACTAAGACCGAGTTCCACTTTCATGCCTCCCCCATACACCCTGCCTGCGGCCATCACCGCCTTTGAGCAGGCTGTATTCAAAGATATGGAATCTTGCCAGAACCCTAAGACATTTGGGAATTTCAGCACTGCTGAATACCAAGCGCTACAACAACTGCAGAATGACACCTCAATAACTATCAAGCCGGCAGACAAAGGCGGAGGTATTGTCATTCAAAATACTATAGACTACGAGAAGACTTGTAATGACCTGCTTGGGGACATCAGAAACTATACCCCACTCACAACAGACCCTACTGCAGACCTTACCAGAAAGATCACGACCTTAGTTAGACAGGCGGAGGAACGAGGTCACTTGTCTAAAAACTAAGCAGATTTTTTGAATAACACAAGCAATGTCATACCATACTTCTACACATTGCCTAAGATGCATAAAAACCGGTTGCCACCTCCCGGGCGTCCCATCGTGTCAGGGATTGGCTCTCTCTTGGAGCCCCTGTCACAGTTCTGTGACTATTTCCTAAAACCACTAGTACAATCAACTCCTACTTACCTCAAAGACACCAAGAGCCTCTTACGACTACTATCAGAGGTTACGTTCCAGAGAACTCAGTCAGCCTAGTGACTCTTGATGTAGAAAGCCTCTACACGAGCATCCCACAGGACGATACCATCGAAGTCCTGAGAAAATCATTAGACTCTATTGAATGGGATTACCAGACACCCAAGGCTTTTATCATTGAGTGTGCCACCATAGCCCTAAAAGAGAACTTTTTTTCCTTCAAAGACAAGCTATTCCTCCAGTGCTCAGGAACATCTATGGGCAGCACTTTTGCTCCTAGTGTGGCCGGGCTCTATGCAGCTGATTTCGAGGCCAAATACATTCTGCCACCAACCGCAGTTTTTTCGTCGTCAATGCTTTTATGGAAGCGCTACATAGACGACATCCTGCTCCTTTGGACAGGTAGTGACAGTGACCTGGAAACTTTTCTGGTATGGATCAATACCCTAGACCATAACCTAAGGTTCACCAATACCAAAAGTAGAACAGATATTGTCTTCCTCGATGTGGTGATCTCTGTGAATGGAACTGGACTTACAACCAAAACCCACCATAAGCCTACAGCTAAAAACAATGTTCTTGAATTTAGCAGCTTCCGCCCTCGCCCTCTGAAAGAGAATCTTCCTTATGGGCAATATCTCAGACTAAGGAGAAACTGTAGCACTCTTTCAGATTTCAAAGAACAGTCCTCTAGTCTTACAGAAAAACTTAGAGATAGAGGCTACCCAGCGCCTATCCTGAACAAGGGATTCAAAAGAGCAAGAAATCAGCCAATAGAGGCGCTCTTGGAAGAAAAGATCAATAACCCTGACTCAATACCCCTTACATGTGTAACAACATATAACAGCCTTTCCAATCTGATGAAAAAAACTATCAATAAACACTGGAACATTTTAACATCCTGCAAAGAGAACTGGGAGAAACCTCTCTTCTCTTTTAAAAAAAGAACGGAGTCTGAAAGATGCCTTGGTCCACACTCGCCCAAAAGAAAAGCCACCTCACGTTATGCCCACAGTAACTGCAGCATGGGGTCTGCCAAGAATCACCGGGCATTACCCCTGCTCTGACTGCAGCGTCTGCCATCTAACGGAAGCAACAAAAACACTGCCGCTGGAAGTAGGGAGGGTATGGACACAGAAAGAACACACAAACTTTAACTCAATGAATGTGGTTTATTTGATCACCTGCCCCTGCCAGCTTTGCTATGTTGGCATAACAACACGCAAGGTCAAACAGCGTATTTGTGAACACCGGAGCAATGTCAGGTGTAAAAAAGTAACAACCAAGCTGAGCCGTCACTTTCTGGACAGTAACCATACACCCAATGATATGAGGTGGACCATATTCGAGGTAGTCAACGGCACAACAAATATAACAAGCAGACTCTTTGAAAAAGAGCAGCGCTGGGTGTATCGCTTAGGCACTAATACCAATGGCCTCAACAATGACATCCCTTGGAATACTGTGCTATCTTGAGCAGAATACCTTTGAATCCACAATGACGTGAATAACCAATTTCTGTATTGTCTAAGTTACCTGTCTGTGTGTTACATGTGTATATGTGCCTAGCAACCAACATGACCATCCACACAGGATTTCCTTCTGTGTTCATTCCAACATAACCATCCAGGTGTGGATAGCATTTGATCTTTCAAACTCCTTTATGTCACAGAATGAGACATTACCTAATCTTGTACTGTTGGCTCTCTGTGCCCCTCTGCAACAATATCCCATTCTAGGTGCTATGTTGCCCTCAATACAAATTAATACGGTGAAAGGTTTAATCGTTTTTGCCTGACTACATAGCATTAACATGCCTCCTCACCCCTTACCGTTACTACACTAGTGCCTTTTCATGCCACTCTTACTATTAGTGTGCACTCAGCATAACGACCTGTATTGCTCAATCCTTTGCACTATCTGCATGCAACCACAGATGCTCTCACTGGTGTTGCAATCTTTTGGAGATTTAAGCACATTCCAGTAAGTTAACGCCGTCTGTGCATGAGCCCAAAAAAGCTTCACACCGGCATCGACGCCGGTCAGGCTCTCTATTGGCTCACTTTTCCAAGCCTCTATTTGGATTCCGGCCCCGCCTCTCCACACTGGGCGGGTGCATTCCAAGCCTCGGTTTGGCTGGACACGCCCACCCGGAAGAGCGCGACGTGCAGCACGAACGCTTTAAGACTCAGTTACCGGCCCCGCTCTCCATCGTCGGGGTCCGGTTTTGAGGCGATACCCAGGTTTACAGCGGGCTGAGAGCGTTGAGGGGTGAGTGCACTTCAGCTACAGGATCGCTGGCATTCTACAGAAACGAGCTAAGTGTACACCCGTTTTACGGGGATTTAAAGCAAACCCTTTCTTCTACAGGATGTGCCAGGCACGCTCCAACCCCCCCTCCCGAGACCCATGGTGCAAGTAGTGCCCTGTTTTAAAGTGAGATATAAGTCTAAGTTACCATCTTAGGGGGTCACAGACCTTTGGTCCATTGATCCCTTCATAAGGAGTACATACATCGTGTTTTTAACCCTTCTATCCACTGCTTTAGTTTTTAAAGACACCCTTACCACTTCACTTCCCAGAGTTAACGTTATCATCCCCACAGGGCTACTTGGATGGTGTTAAAACTAGTGTCTACTTTGGGAACACTATTTATGCCACAAACTATGGAGCACTATGATCAAACGCAATGGCTTATATTAATTGTGTGTATGTCTTTTTGTGTTTGTATGTGTATTTCACTTTACAGGTGCTGAGATACTCCATAATTTGGAGCATTTTTCGGAATGAGCGACTCGCTCTTCCACCGTTTCTAAGCAATTTTTTCACCTTTTTAAGATTTTCACTTTCACGTCCCCAGGTCAGGGTGGACGATTAGAGAGTCCATACCGCGGGGGTTTAGTCCTGATGAATGCCTTGGTAAATTGAAACCACCCATATGGCAGAAACATGTTGACTGACTTAAGTATTTTTTCTGAATTTAACCAATCCTTAAACCTTGGCAGCTAAATTCAGACACATAATACTCTTCACTTGTGTCTTAGGGATCACTCATTAAACTTTTTTTACTGATACCCTTTTAGGCACTTTTAATTTTTGCTACCCTCACAGCACGCCCTTCTCACACAACCAGCTCCGCAGTCTTTCTGGCGTCGCAGCACACTGAAGAGGCACTCGGCCTCTTTGGTGGGCCCCGGTGATGAAGCATGACACTGACTAGGTCGGTGTGTGAGGGCTTTCCTATCCACCCAAAGTGGGTGTGTGATTCTTATCTATCTCGCTCCGTCTCTGTGGCTTTTTTGAGACCGATCTGACCTCTCTGTTTTTGTTTATTTGTTAGAAGTGAAATGCCAGCAGTGCAAGGACTTTGTAAATAAGCCCCTTTATGTATGACGTATTATTTGTGATGCACCATCACTACTGTACATTGCAAATGCCTGCTGAGAAATAAGCAGCTCTGAAGTACATATGTATGTATTACTTGCCCTGTCACCACATGAGTTGTCTGGATGGACAATGACAATGCGCATCAACTCCATGCGACCCTGGGACTCATCTCAGTCACCTAAGGTAACAGTTAAAAAAATGTCGGCCACATAGTGTCACAAATAGCACTGGTGCACATATTCTTCCAAAACTATATGCTTGGCATTTCACGTTTTGCTTGGAGGGCATGACCAATTAGAGCAAAACAGCTAAACATTCTTCTGAGCCATACTTAATGGTTCCACAAATCATCAATGGTACATGAGAAACATAAGAGAGCAGACAAATTATATATGCTTACATATTCGTCCAACAACTTTGATGCGCAAGTACTGTAGGATGTCAGACTCCCTGCCAACCTCATATGCCAATGGATGTTTTAATTGCTGGGTGTCACAGTCTACTACGTGGATGCACTGCATCTGTTGGTGTATGCTCTCCCATCTTTGCGTCTTTATTTTTACTGGGTAGCCCTGGATCACGCAGCCCCCACAGGCTATCATGTTCAGTAGATAATGGCAGACCAGCCACAGGAATGCCCCTGACTCCTGTGTTTTCATGGGGTAAATATGGCTATGGCTTAGCACGATTCCATGCACAATAAACAATCCTACCGCAACAAATAAAACATCCTAATACCCCAATAGTAAATATACCCCAAGAGACAAACACCCGACAACACACAGGACATTAAATGATAATACACCACAAAAACACACAAAATGAACTTATAGGGCGAAACAGGGACAGCAGACAATATGCACAAACTCCAAAAACTCCAAAACCACTCTCCAGCACAATCACTACACCACCACTCCCAAGCACAGACAGTAAAACTGTGACTTATTGTGAAAGTGAAAGTAATTTCACATGTCCTGGTTTGCAGCCTGCAGTATCCATTACATCACTTCCTTTTTTTATCCATTACTTAACTTTCTGGGCGAATGTGGCACGTTTTTAGACTATGCATCGTCTTTTGGATGCTAACGCTCAATTAGGGTTATCCTCTGGTGAAATGTCAGCTCCCTTCTCCTGTGCTGCCTCTGAGGTGGAGGTGGTTGACTCGTTGGTGCTCCTAGCTACAATAGCAGTAGAACGATAGCATAGTTGAGCTTGCCAAATGACTTAGGGTCTGTTCTGTTATTCTACCAGTGTGCTGGCATCATATTTAAGACCAGCTTTTCCCCAGCGATAATAACTGTCGCTAATGGAACCTAGCGGCAGGTTTGAAAAGTAGCAGCATTTCCAAAAATTCTTGTACATATGGCATCATCACTGTTGCAAGTGTTATTCCTAGGGAATGGCTACATTGCATATCATTTTCGGGAAATGTCGCTTACAAAACTGGCATTGTAAAAAATATGAACTAGAAGTGAAAAAGTGACGATGAAGAGCTCCAGCGTCACTTCAGAAATATGATGCGAAAAAAAGTGCTGCAGCATCAAAAAAGTGACACTGTGGTGTGTTAACTCCTTGTAAATATGCCCCCTAATGCCGTCTGTTGCTTTCTTCATTTTCAGTATTTTTTTCGGATATTTTCATCCTATTTTTGCAGGAGATCAGAGTAGGGGAATCCGGTGCCTAAGTGTTCAACTTAAAAACGATACTTTTGTAATGTTCATTGCACAAGCAATGAAAATATAAACAGGATGTTTTTACTAACAAAACAATAGAAAAATCATTTGATTTTCGTATTTTCTATTATGCTCCAAGAATCCTTCAGTTTGCAAAAAATGTAACTTTGTGGCATATTATCAAGAACAGCGTTAAAATTATCGCCACTTTAGCGAAAGCGTCGATAATGAGCTTGATAATATGCCATTGAGAATTCTAATAGAAGACCATGTACACACCAGAACATGGGCTTCTATGGGAATTCACAAGGGCATATTATCAAGCCCATTGTCTCTGCTTCTTGATAATATGCCCCTAAGATATGTACATGTTGCAAGGCGTGGACAGAGGGTTGGCGATGCTAGGGGTTTGTCTGAATCATTTAAAAAGAAGATAACGACTTCAGACAGGTGTAGGTATTTTCCAACTGGAAAGGGTCAGATTTATTGTGTCTCCAAAATGGTTACACACATGGGAAAATATTGTGAATTTATATTTTGAGCACAGTTGTTTTCTCGCTGTATGCGGGGTGTATATGCTACAAACTGTAGCATCAAAAGGAGTCATTGCTCTGGCCTCCAGCGAATTTAAATATGTTACAATGAGATGACACTAATTATCAAAGTGAAAAAAAATACAAAGGCTTAAGTGTTTCAGAGCAGTTTTCCTTTAATTTACTTTGATGGGGTTTTGTTCCTGTAATTAAACTGTGTTTAATCATTTTGCTCGCTGTGCGTGCAAGTGATAGGAGTGTCACTTAACCCAATTTTTTGCATTCTAAATTGGTTTAGGATTTTTATGAAAAGAGTGCTTACAACTTGCTACCAACAAACTACAAAGTTATGTGCGAAAAGAGACGCCTCCCAGCTCCGCTGTCGGCAGGGCCGGACTGGGAACCAGAACCGGCCCTGGCAAAGTGCTCGGCCGGCCCCCTCCCCCCTCCGGGAGGAGAGGGGAGGGGGAAGAGGTGCGACCGCGCTCTGTGACAGGGCCGGTTTTCGGCCGTGTTTGTTACAGGGCCGTTTTTGCAGCATAACGGCCCTGTAACAAAAACGGCCCCAGGGACCCAAAACCGGCCCCCAACCATGCGGCCCACCGGGAAATTGCCCGGTGCCCTCAACGGCCAATCCGGGCCTGGCTGTCGGACTCGAGGCCCTTTCCACCCATCTCCGATCTTCATCCTCTTTCCATGACATCTATATCCTGGCTGCAGCCCAGAATTAGAGTTTTATGGAAAAGGTCTCCATTTATTCAGAGCTCAGTAAATTTTGGAAAGCTCCGTTAAACTTAAGATGCCGGCACAAAGCATTCTAAACCTTTGTAAGACTTGGATAAGCATCACAAATTTTCACAAGGGTTGGAAAAGGAGAACTTGTTAAAGTGCCAGAATGAAAAACAAAAGGTTTTATCCCGGATTTTGTAGGTGAAAAAGAGAAAGAAAAGAAAACAAGTGAGGCAAAAACCAGCTGACGAACGGAGATTCTGGGATAAAGGTTAGGGTAATGTTTAAAAAGTGTTTCGTGATGCCTGAAAATCACCTCCGGCTCGAGGCATAACAATGTAATAACAAACTGAGCATTCAATATTTGAATTATGAAAATGTGAACAAAACTGTGTAATGGAAAGACAATTAAATAATTAGTTACAAGCATCTTTGCTTTTAACAGCAACTTGTAAAATGATCTGCCTACAATCCCAATGCCCGAGCAAAAATTGCCTCGCATAATGAAATCGGTGGAGCATAATGGAGAACCAGTCACACCGCTGATGCGTCTTGCCTCTGGACTCATGATCTCTATTAATAAAGTTTAACCTTTTAAAATCCACTTTAGATTGTGTCAGTGCATTTTTTCATTTTCATTTTTACACATTTGAGTTTGAATTTGACACCTCAATCTATCTACTTATTGCACTAGGCGACCTCCTTTGTAATCTGGCTCACTTGGTTGCTCTTGTACAGAAAAAAAAACTCATTTTATCAGTTGAACAAAAACATGGGTCAAGAGTGTCCTAGAATGGAGTCGCACAGTACAGTTGTAGTGCCAGTCATCTTAAACCAATCTTTATAACATAAAAGAGATTTTAGAACAAATAAACCCTAACAACATCGTTCTAAGTGCCAGGTTTTCATGTTAAGAGAGGTGGGAGGACCCTGAAGCACAGGATCCTCAGGACTACAGCATCTCAACTATTGCTCCTGTTGATTGGATAGAAACTGCGCGGGAAAGGGAGATATTCTAATGCAGGTCAGAGCATGAAATTCAAACTGGGAAAAAGCAGAGGAACACACCGGAAAGGGCTCCAATAATCAAGAAAAGGTTGACACATGTCTATACCTCGAAAACACAACAGGCGCAAACAGGGAAAGTGTGCACTATTATGGCGAATGCACTGGCCTCAGGGCAACCTTATACCTCTCCCTGCTGCCCTAGGGGGTAGTGCATTCAAGTGAAATATGGATTGGATGCTTCACAGCCACACTAGGTTTCAATCAATCAAACATTTGTAAACCGTGCAACTCACCTGTGAGGGTCTTAAGGCGCTGGGGGGGAGCAGTTACTGATCGATCAACCAGGTCTTGAGGAGTTTTCTGAAGGTCAGCAGGTCCTGGGTCTGTCGTAGGTGGTTGGGGAGGGTGTTCCATGTCTTGGCGGCGAGGTGGAAGAAGGATCTGCCGCCGGTGGTTGTTCGGTGGATGCGCGGGACAGTGGCGAGGTCAGAGGAACGGAGTTGGCGGTTGGGGGTGTAGAAGGTGAGTCGCTTGTTGAGGTATGCTGGTCCAGCATCGTGGATTGCTTTGTGAGCGTGGGTGAGGAGCTTGAAGGTGATCCTCTTGTCGATGGGGAGCCAGTGCAGGTCCCTCAGGTGGAGGGTGATGTGGCTGTGGCAGGGGATGTCGAGGATGAGGCATGCAGAGGCATTCTGTATACGTTGGAGTCTCTTCTGGTTGTGGTTTCTGCATAGAGGGTGTTGCTGTAGTCCAGCCTGCTGGTGACGAGGGCCTGGGTGACCGTTCTTCTGGTTCTGGTGGGGATCCATCTGTAGACCTTGAGAAGCATACAGATTGTGTTAAAGCAGGAGGAGGAGATGGCGTTAACTTGTTGGGTTATTGACCGAGAAGAGTCCAGGATGAACCGTAGGTTGCGTGCGTGGTCGGTGGGTGCCGGCGTAGTTCCCAGCGAGGCGGGCCACCAGGAGTCGTTCCAAGTAGAGGGGGTGGAGCCGAGGATGAGGACCTCTGTCTTGTCAGAGTTCAGTTTCAGGCGATTGCTCTTCATCCATTCAGCGACGTCCTTCATCCCTTCATGGAAGTTGGATTTGGCGATGGCAGCGTATGGGACTATGTTGAGGTCATGCGAACGGACGATGTTGGCGAGCGGTGTCATGTAGACATTGAAGAGGTTCGGGCTGAGGGATGATCCAACGGGTATGCTGCAGGTGATCTTGATGGCTTCAGATTGGAACGAAGGGAGGCGGACTCTCTGGGTTCTGCTGGTAAGGAAGGAGGTGATCCAGTCCAGGGCTTTGTCGTGGATCCCTGCGTTGTAGAGGCATGTGCGAAGGGTGCTGTGGCAGACAGTGTCGAAGGCGGCCAAGAGGTCTAGGAGGATGAGGGCTGTGGTTTCGCTGTTGTCCAGCAGGGCCCTGATGTCGTCGGTGGTGGCGATGAGGGCAGTTTTGGTGCTGTGGTTGCTGCGGAATCCTGATTGGGATGACTCCAACGTGTTGTTCTCTTCGAGGAATTGGGTCAGTTGTCTGTTGACGATCTTTTTTTTTTATTATTTAAAAGACCTTTATTGATAGCAAAGCCGTTGACATCATCAAGTTGAACACATAATAACAGAGCACCTCCTTATACATTATGATAATCACATGAACAGCAAAGTATTAGTCCGTACACAGCCTTGTTGCCGGCATCCCGGGGGCCCGGCGGCATGGTAATGTAGCGTGTGCATATCAGTGCCAAGGGAGGTGTTATTTCGCAAGCTACGTGTGGGAGCGGTGTGTCCACTGGATATCTACCAGTGCAATCGCGGTCAACAGGTCTAGTACCGAGATAAGGACAAGAAAACAGCCCCAACTAAACTCCCCTCCCCCTCTAGAGTGTGTCTGTGTGTATGCTAACCCA
This sequence comes from Lissotriton vulgaris, assembly GCF_964263255.1. NCBI lineage: Eukaryota > Metazoa > Chordata > Amphibia > Caudata > Salamandridae > Lissotriton > Lissotriton vulgaris. The sequence continues at coordinate 335,987,337 of NC_141700.1, forward strand.
GCCCTGTCTATCTAGTCCTAATGTGTACCTACTCTGTGGCCCGTGTCTATCCTCCCACAAGGAATGGTCCTCCCTCGGCATCCCCCAGTCTCTTCTCAACGCAGAATCCTCGCAGCAGCCCCTACCCAGCTCAGTGCACTCCCCACTCTCCTCCCTTCTGTATAGCAATGAACTTGGTCAGAACCTTACTCCCCCACCCTGTCCTGGAGTTCCGCCGCCTCGGATGCATCAGAGTCTTCTTCCTCCCCCTTCTGTAGGTGCTCTTTGTAAAGGTCCCAGAAATTCTTGGGCCTACTCCTGGGCGGTAACAGGTCACTGTATAGTTCTGTCTGGGTGCAGCAATACTGCAGGTCTCGCATCCATCTCGTTTTGGTTGGCAGGGGCCCTCGCATCCAGCAAGCCGCCACCACCCTCCTGGCCAACAGCAGTGCCATGTCTACCAGACGACGCAGGGATGGGGCCTGTGGCTTAGAATAACCAAGGAGCGCCAGCGCCGGTGTGCGGGGTAGAGTCTCCCCCAGAATCTGGTCTAGTTCGGCAAATACCTCCCCCCAGAATGCCTGCACCCCAGGGCACAGCCACGCCAAATGGAAAAAGTCTGCTACCATTGTTCGGCAGCGCTCGCACTCAGCTGTGGGGCGAAGGCCATAGCGGTGCAATTGCTCAGGGGTATAGTACACCCGCTGAAGGTATTTGAAATGCACCAACCTGTGCCTGCCATTCAAGGAAATCTTACGCGTGCTGGAGCAGCAGTATCGCCACATAACATCATCTATGGGGGATTGAATATCAGTTTGCCAGGCCCCCCTGGCCTTAGAAGGCTGTAGGCGCTGATGCACCACACCCAGCTTGTTAACCTGCGAAATGAGTTTCGCCGATGAAGTGGATTTAATGACATAGGTCAATTCCAAGACCTCCTCCGGTTCCTCCAAGTCTGGGCCCAAAATTTCACGGAACGCAGAGCGGAGCCTATGATATTGGAATTTCTGTAACAGAGTGGGGCCTGACTCCGTGGCAGCTAATTGGTCCCAGGTTTTGAGTGTGCCATCCGCGAACAAGTCCTCCATTATTACTATGCCAAGGGTCCGCAGGGCTTTAACTACTCCTTTTTCACCCAGCGGGTCGAGCCAAAGGGCCCACTCGACGGGCATCAATGGGGAGTACAGTAAGGCGCAGCCACGAGAACTCATCAAGTAGTTCCAGGCATGGTTGGTCGCTTTAAGGGAATCCATCTGGCCAACCGCACGGTCCGTGGGCAGGCAGACAGTGGCAGGCAGAGGAAGCGGGTCCACAAATAACCGCTCCAATATGAGGTGAGGAGTCCGTGCATCACCGTGAATCCTCGAGTGCAGATGCGATGCTTGTGCAACTCTATAATAGCGTGCTAGGTCCGGTGCTCCCAGGCCCCCCATCTCGCAGGGGAGTATCAGGGTCGTCCATCGGACTCTAGGCTGCTTGCCACCCCAAGCCAACCGGCTCATGACTTTGGTAAGTTGCCTAAAGAATACCTTCGACAATACCACGGGCAGGTTCAAGAAGAGGAACAGGAATCGGGGAAGCACCACCATTTTCATTAAAGCGATTCTACCCGAGAGGGAGAGTGGAAGCCTGATCCAGGCATCGATGTCGTCGGCCAATTTATTATATGCCACCCCGTAATTGTCCCGAATTAGGATCTCAGGATCCGTATGAAGGCGAATGCCCAGGTAACGGACAGAGTCAGAGGACCACTGCAGCGGGTACTCCATAGCGAGCGGCCGAGTCACTGGGGTAAGTGGAAAAGCAATCGACTTGTCCCAGTTCACCCTCAGGCCCGACAGCGAGCCGAAGCGAACCACCTCCCGAAGGACCGCGGCCAAGTTAGCTTCCGGGTCTCTGACATACAATAACGTGTCATCTGCATAAGTCGATATCCCTATTTTGTAGGTGGGTAAGCTTATACCCTCCAGGCTGTGGTATTCCCATATGGCACATGCCAGGGGTTCCGCCACCAGAGCATAGAGCAACGGCGACAGGGGGCAACCCTGTCGCGTGCCTCTTCCAATGTAGATCGGCTCCATCACCCTATCACCCAGACGTAGCCTGGCAGAGGGCCGATGGTACAGTGCCCCAATCCGCTGCAGGAACGGCTCGCCCAGACCCAACTTTCGCAGTACACGCACCATGAAGGGCCACTCAACCGAGTCGAACGCTTTTTCCATGTCAAGGAAGATTGCCAGTGCAGTGTTCTCCTGCTTGACATGTTGCATAGTGCCCAGTACCGTGCGTATGTTGTAGGTCAAATTTCTGCACGGGACAAACCCGGATTGCTCCGGAGCGACCAGTCCTGGAACCAGTAAGGCCAGCCGGGTGGCTATGACCTTTGCATAAATCTTCGCATCAACATTCAGCAGGCTGAGTGGTCTGTATGAACCGCAAAGGTCAGGCGGTTTCCCCGGTTTAGGTATAGTGATGAGCAACGCCTCACGCATAGTAGCGGCATTTCGCCATTTTCACAAACGGCATCAAAAAGGGCAACCAAGTGTGGTAGCAATAAGTCCTTAAAGGCTTTGTAAAAGCTAACCGTGAGGCCATCCGAGCCCGGGGCACTGCCCGATCTCATGCTCGCTAGAGCCTCCAGTATTTCGTCCTGGTGGAAGGGGGCCATCAAGAATTCCCTATCCGAGTTCTTAAGGAACGGCATCGCAATATGATCTAGATAGTCTTCCATTTCGTCCTCTGCTCCCTGCGTCTTGGACTGATATAACCCTGCATAATATCTTCTGAAGGTCTCTAGTATCTGTTCCTCATCTGTGACTGTGTCGCCCCCCGGAGTCCTCAGCTCCTCTACGACCAGCGGGCGTCTAGAGCTTCGGACCATGCGTGCCAGTAAAGCGCCTGGCCTTTCCCCTTCCCCATACACTCTGGTGGTGGCATATTTGCCCATATAAAGGATCTCTCTGTCCACCAGAGCCTGAAACTCGGACAGAAGTTGTGTGAGCACCGGTCCCTCAGTATCGCCGCTTGTCGTCAGTCGCCTAGCCTCCAGCTCCGCTATTCGATTCTCCAAAGAGGTGAGGTCCCGCCTTATGGCGCGTAACACATTCGAGTGCTTTGACATAGCCACCCCCCTGATGTACACCTTAAAAGCTTCCCAGACCGTAAAGAAGTCGTCGACAGTGCCTATGTTTGTCACAAAGTATTGTTCTATATCTTCCGCAAGCTCCCCCCTGAAGGCGTCATCCAGCAACGCGAAAGGGGGGAACCTCCAAGTGAAGGCCGGAATCCCCTTCCTGGCGGTTAAGAGGTGCAGGAGGATAGGGGAGTGGTCCGAAAGTGTGCGTGGAAGGACCTCACATGCGCTAATACTACCAAGTACCGGGGGGGATGCCAACCAGTAATCTATCCTAGTGTGCACGTCGTGGAAGGCCGAGTAATGTGTAAAACCGCCCTTCGTGGGGTGCCTTTCCCTCCAAACATCCACCAAATCTAATTTAGTCATTTCAGCTTTCATTTGCGAGGCCAAAGCCACCGGGCGCCGAACTGGGCCAACTGAAGGGTCCACATTTGGGTCAAATACAAAGTTAAAGTCCCCACCCCATAACGTCCAAGGCTGTGCATGTGACCTGGCAAGAGCAGACAGAGTTACATAGAATTCAGGGTGGTCATAATTGGGACCATAAACGTTCACCACCAGTAGATCGAGGCCCTTACCCACACATCTAGCCAGGACGTACCTGCCCTCCGGATCAGCGTGCACTGGAATAAGCTTCAGTTGTGATGAGGGATTGGCCCAAATTAACACCCCACGGGCGTGTGTCATGAAACCCGCAGCAACTATGTTCCCAGCCAAACCCCTGGATTGTAACATTCTGCTGGAGTGTGGTAAGTGCGTTTCCTGCAACAGGGCCAGGTCCACGTGATGTCTATTGAGATAGCAAAGGACCTTCCTTAATTTACGGAAGTCGTTCAGACCCCTCACATTCCAGGTCATCAGTTTCAACTTATTCGGGGCATTTGTAGGCAAATTCGGAACAGCATTAGACATTACAGAAGTTCACGTGTGTATAATTAGCAAGGATGAGCGACACAGGACACTGCAGTTCACATAGTCTCAAAAACACCAGCCGGCGTCCCGAACAGGTACAGCACTACATGACAGTTCACACTCCATACAACCAAACCCCGCAAGCAACCCCAGGCAACAACCCTCCCCAACAAACCAGATCCTAGTCCCCCCCCCTCGAACACCAACCCACCCACAGCCCACCACCCCCAACCAAGTCAGACAGGTCCCATGAAACCCCCCCCATCAACCCTCAGCAAGTAGAGTGTTCAACAGTTCAACTCTAACCCCTTAGAGAGCAGCACAACCAAAGGCACCAGGGCAGAGCGCGCCAAAATAGTGCACCACTAACTGTTCCAATGAAGTGTCTGATCAGCGCCTCAGTCCAGCCCCTCTAATAGGACAGTGCCTCTCGAATTGCGAGTGTAACAGCTCTCTCACACCCATACTGGCCCCCCCAATTCTGCAGCATTGATCCAGGATACCCTCCCCCCGCTGCAACTACCTTCTCACCAGCAGTGTGCTAGGCATGTGTCCGAGCAGCTTATCCATCGCCTCATCAAACACCCCTAGTAGAGCTAATGTAGGCCCCACGTGCCTCTGCAAACATGGAGTCCTCGTGGTGCCAGGGTCAGGTGACTACCTTCGTTGTAGAGTTCCGAACCACGCCACAGTAACCTCTAGTCCTGGTCGTCCAGGTCCGATGTCGAGCCGGCTTCGTCCTCCTGGCCTCGCCTAGCCTCCTTCCGCTTCAGGGACTTATGAAGTTCTTTAGGGTCTGTGAAGTAATACGATCTCCCACCGGTGTTTATTCGGAGCTTGGCGGGGTACAACATCGTAGTCCAGGCCCAAGGTTCGGAGTTGTTTCTTATATGGCGCAAACTGCCGCCTCTCTTCCTGCACCCTGGCTGTAAAGTCCGGGTAGAGGGAGATATCCATACCCTCATGTTGTAGTTTGCCCTTCTCCCTCGCTACTCGTAATGCTGTGTCTCTGTCGCGATAGTTAAGTAGCTTCGCAATAATGGGGCGAGGAGGGGCGCCAGGCTGCGGTTGTGGGCCCAACGTGCGGTGCGCTCGTTCCACGATGAACATGGGGGAAAACACCTCCTCACCGAGTAGCAGCTTCAGCAGTTTCTCTACGTACAACTCCATCTTCCCCGTTTGTGTAGTTTCCGCTACGCCTGTAATACGGATATTGGATCTGCGTGAGCGCGCCTCCAAGTCCTCTGTCTTGTCTCGGATCACATGTAAAAGTCTATCAAACTGCTTTCTTTCCTTGTCCCACTCCGTTTGGGCCTCCTCAGCTTCGGTGAGACGGCGTTCCGCCATGTCTAGGCGCTCCGCGTGTTTGTCCACGCGCTCCGCCATGCGATCCATGCGATAGGACAGAGTGTCTATCTTGGTGCCCACAGATGCAATGCTATCCTGGATGCCCTTCTCCATTGCAGCCAACATGTCTCGAAGCTCCGTGGGTGCCGGGGCCGTCGCCGCGGCTCCCTTCGGCGAGGATTCCGGTGCCGCCACCTCCGACCCTTTTGGTCGGCGCCGTTCAAAGGAGAGCTTCCCCTGGGCCGTGTCGTTCTTCCCCATCGTATCCTCTAATGTGTAGAAGTCCAGAGCAAGGGAACTCCTCTTCGGCAGCAGGCCGCGTGTGCAACCCGAGTGTCTTTGTAAGCAAGCGAAGTACTGCCACCAGTCTCCGGGAGTACGACACAATCAAGATGGCGCCTGCAATGGCGGACGAGACACTTTCACTCCAGCAAGTCTCGCCCAGCATAGCCCAGGAGGCAGTCAGGTCCACAGCTCCTGCCCCGGTCAACCTCGCTCTTCCGTGACCAGCGGGCGTCGGGATAGCGGTTCGCCGTAGCGGGGATCCAGACCGGCAGTGGTGCCGTGTGAGCGGTCGCTCCACCTCGTGGCGCAGGAGTTCAGTGTTTTTTGTTTTTTTCCCCCGGCCGCCGGGCCTCCGGGCCCTGCACTCATGGGGCAATCGCCGACTAGGAAGGAGAGGTAGCCTCATTCAGTGACAAATCCAAACTATGGGCCGGTCTGCGCTCAGCCCGACCACTTCCAGCGCTGAAGCCGCACGTCCGGCGACGTCGCTCGGCAGCCTCTCCAGGATAGTGCGCGGCTTCTGGCCTAGTCCTCCACTTCCGCGCCGCCGGGGGCAGCACCCTGGAAAAATCGGGAAGGCTCGCCCACAGTCGACCCAAAAGGTCCTCAAATGCAGCCGGGGGTGCCAACAGCTGTTCGAGAGCCCGCTATGGCTTGTTTGGCACAATTAAGGATAGTTTAACAGGATTATTTCGGGGCTATGCGAGGAGCCGAAGGCTCACGCGTCCACCATCGACGCCGGCTAGCTCCGCCCGTCTGTTGACGATCTTCCTGTTGACTTTTGCCTAGAACGGAAGCAGGGAGATGGGCTGCAACTTCTTGAGGTCCTTTGGTTCTGCCTTGGGTTTCTTGAGTAGGGCATAGATCTTGCGGAGTTGGGGGGCGATGATGGAGCTTGCTTTGTTGAAGATGGGATGGGGTAGGGGTCTGATGGTGAGCCAGAGTGGATGGTGTTCATGGTCTTGATGGTGTCTTCGTTGTTGATGTGGTTCCAGGAGGACAGACAGCCGTACTGGTTGGGTGACGGTGAGTCTGGGGTGTCAGTGGCTGTAGGAGAGGTCTGGGAGTTGAAGCTGTCATGCATGTCTGCGATCTTCCAATGAAAGAAGTTAACTAGAGAGTAGCAGAGGTCTTGTGATGGCGAGCTTTCGTTGGAGCTGGGGTTAGCGAGTTCCTTCAGGATGTTGAAAAGCTCTTTGCTGTTGTGTGCATTGTTGTCAATGCCTTCCTTGTAGGAGGTCCTTTAGGCCATTCAAATGAGTTGGTGGTGTCTGCGGCTGGCGTTCTTGAGGGCTGCATGGTTGTTCAGTGTTTGCTTGTGGCGCCATTTCTTCTCTAGTCTTCAGCAGGTCTGCTTGGATGTCTGGAGGTCGGTGGTGAACCCAATGGCTCTTGTTTTAGTGCATCTGTTGGAGGGTTTCTTGACTGGGGCGAGAGTGTTGGCACATTCATTGATCCATTGCCTGAGGTGGCGGGTGGCTGTATCGGTGTCAGTATGGTTGGTTGGTGGGTCTCGAATGAGGGTGGTGATCAGCTGGTCTTCGGTGACCTTGTTCCAGCTGTGGGGGGATTCTTTGTTGGTGGTTGTGTGCAGTGGTTTTCATGTAGGAGAAGTGGATGGAGTGGTGGTTTGTCCAGTGTAGTTTAGTGGTGTGGCTGACGGAGATGTAGCTGCTGGCAGAGAAAATGGGGTTGAGCGTGCGTCCGGCGGATTGGGTGGGCGCTGTGACGAGCTGTTTGATGCCGAGGTTGGTGAAGTTGTCCAGTAGTGTGTTGGAGTTGCTGTCATTGGTGTCCTCAAGGGGTAAGTTCAGGTCTCAGAGGAAGATGCAGTCTGTAGAAGCTAAAGCGTGTGAACTGACGGCGTCTGTGATGGAGTCAATGTACTGTAGCTGGGGTCCAGGGGGGTCTGTACACAATGGTTCCTCTGACAGTGGTGTTGGGATTGATGTGGATCTGGAAGTGCAGGTGTTCGGCGGTGCTGAGAGTGTCATCGGTGTTAGTTGAGATTCTGAGGGTATTTCTGTGGACAATGGCGATTCCTCCTCCCAGGCTATTGGAGCGGTCCCTACGGGTGATCTTGTAGCCATCCAGGATGGCTATGTCAATGTTGGGTGCCTATGAGGAGTTCATCCAGGTCTCTGTCAGGAAAGGGATGTCCCGGGAGGCTGAGTCGAGCAGGTCCCAGAGTTCGACGGCAAGCCTGTGGATGGAGCAGGTGTTGAGCAGTAGGCATCTGAGGTGGTTGTTGCCTGCCTTGGTGGGGGTGTTGGTGTAGGCTGGCTGGTGAAGATGCAGTTTCGGCAGATGAATGGTCTGTGGGTGTGCTTTGGGGTGTGCTTCGTGAGTGTGCTTCAGGGTGCAGGCAGCACCTGCCTGAGCTTTCAAGAGGGATTAGAGATTGCCTTGCAGGCGAGTGAAGTGAGTGATTGCACCCGCCTGCAAGGGGATAGCAGGAAGGTCCAGGGGATCCCCTTTCTCCACTGCTGAGGGCTGCCTTTAGGATGTGCACTAAAAGTGTGCCACCTTTTTGTGGCTCACTCTCAGTGTGCCTCCTAAAGACATGTTCGCCTCTATGAACGTATCCATAGTACGGCACAGGTGCAGAGGTAAAGTGATTGACTCATTTGCATGGGGCAATGCCCTCGTGAAAATGAGGGACCACCCTCTTGAAGTTATACTTGCACTACATATGCACCAGCACTATCAGCATTGCCCCACAAGCATCTGTGGCCACATCTGTAATACCAAAGTGCCACGGGGTGCACAAAACTGGCACACAAACCTGTTTTGCACTGGGTACATTTTCTATAATCCGGCGTGTGTCTTAGTACATGCATTCTGCTTAATAATAAAAGGAAGAAATACGCATTGCTCTAGTGAGTAAGTCTCGACTTGGATGTTTTCATTCATGAATGTGCACCACAGTGCACGAGGTAGACATATGCAATGTGATAGTGAATGTAGAAACACTAATGGTCTTAAAAGAATGTTAACTTCTAGTAGTCCATGTGATCATGTTGAGGTTGTAAACATGTTCATTTCTGAAACTGCAAAAAAGAAAGTAAAGAAAATAGCCCTTCTGATCATGTTGAGATTGTGAAAATATTAATTCCTGAAACTGCAAGAAAAAAAGAAAAAAAAGAAGATTGTCTTCTCTGCCAAACTGAAAAAACATATAAATCTTTTTAAAGGTTTTTGTTCATAGAGGGTCACTACTGTCAAAACATGTGTGAGAACTGCAGCTGTACCAGTTGCATGCCTATAAGGGGACTTGAATGCCATTTCAGGCAACTGTCAAACATTGCAGAGCTCTTGTTTTCAGGGCATGCCTAATTTTCTTTCACATTATTCAATATGTATATTTGCAGAACATTCTTGCATGTATGTTTATAGTAACCACTTCCAAGTGGGTATGCCATCAGGGCTGAGAATATGGACTGCCCCTGTCTTTGTTGTGGCCACCCCTCCAGAGCACTATGGAATAGTCATACTTCTATAGACACCTCTTTGAACTGACACCTATTTTAGTTCTGAAGCTATTAGCATGTGTCATTAATGTCATCCACTGCTGGTGTTATGATGCTTTTTGGCAAATGACAAGACACTGTTGTCACTGAAAACACCAAAAATTCTGGCATGATGAATATATTCTAGTAGTATCCAGTACCACTATAGCATACATCAGTGGTCTTCAAACTGTGTGGCGCGCCCCTCTGGGGGGGGCGTGGAGTCTTGAGAAGGAAAGCAAGTCTTAAAGGAACACTAGAGGTGTATTACATTTCTCAATTCAACGTGGAATATTTTTCAATACTTGACGCTACTTCTATAACTACAGATGTTGAAGTCATCAAACGAAGACTATTATATACCAATGGAATAACACATCAACATGCTGAATAGAAGATCTCACAATACTCAAGTGCCAGATAGCTAAAACATGAGAATCCTGACTCTCATATGACAGATTCATTTAATATTTTCAGTCATTAGCACAGGAATTACAATGCATGTAGAAGCTATAGCTGCTCAAAAACATTGTAACAGTGTATTGCTTATGTTTAATACAGCCCCTTTCTCCACCACCTGACTTATTTTATCATATGTAATATCTCTTGACTATTGGTTGAATTCCTACTCTCTTATTTTTTCCCTGTTAGGAGTTTGCTTTTCATTCTATTACATATCCTTTCACTGCTGCAATCACCCAAGGATCTTGTCTCATCTATCTCTATTCCATTTGATATTACAACAACATGCCTCCCACCTTTCTAAGAATAGCACCAGACGTAATACTAATATCCACCTTGCCCTTAAGAAGAATTTTGGTTTCTTTTTCTCAAAGCTCTATACCTTCCACTTTGCCCCACTAGGGAACGAAACCCATGGTTCTCCGATTTTCCAAAAAGCTCCTCTTCCTTCCAAATAGTGGGACTTAAAATTCCCTTTGCTTAAAGGTTGCTTTTTCCGTAAGGCCCTACCATGTAAAGTGTTCCTCCAAAAATTGTATGCATAGAATTTTGAGGCATATTTAAGGCAGTAGATGCAGGCACATGTTTTGCAAGAGCCCTTAATATTCATTCAACAAATAGGCCCTTGGCCTCATATGTGGACACCTTTCTGGCTAAATCTCTTAATTTTAGGTTGATGCACATTAGGACTGCCCAGGGCCAGACTGGCCGTGGCGGGTGCCGGGCGTTTCCCACGTGGACCGCCAGATTGGGGGCTGAATTTAGACCCTTGTGGGGCCATTGTTGATAAGTGGGGCCTGTTATGCAGCATAGCTGCAATATTGGCCCCCCTGCAACAAAAGTGGCACACAGCTTTTCAATAGCGCCCAGGTGGGCCGGCCAAGCCCTTTGCCAGGGCTGGTTTCAGTTCCTAGTCCGGCCCTTAGACTGCCTTTCTTCTCTCAGCTATAAGGATAGCATTTGCATTACCAAGAGATATTATTGCCTTCTGGCTCAAATATCTCAGAAGATTAATATCAGTTTATTTTCCACTGAGGTAGGTTTCATCTACCAGATCAGAACATCTGGATAAAGGACCTAAAATATCAAAAAACAACCCCTCACTATTTCAAAGAATGATCTAACCCTTTCCTATGTTCCCGTCTGAGCTTAAATGGATAGATTATTAGCTAAGGATTCAGATTTGGTGTTGTGGTCTCTTTCTCACCAATTATCCTTGAATGAATTCCTAGTCAATTCCACATTCTATCAATCTTATCAACCCTAACTCCTAAAAACACTCTAGTTTAAGCAAATATACTTCTATGTTTTGACATGCTCAAATTCAACTTAAAAAATCTAGTCAGCACGCTTCCACATCTTCAGAAATGTGAGAAGCAATTTTCAAAAAATGCTCCCCGCCCTTAAAGAACAGCATTTTCAAAATAAACCAAACCTTCTTTAAATATCAATGTGTACCAATACATGTTTCCCTACAGGCTTTAATATTAGGTATAAATGTTGTGCCAGCCCAAAAGAAAGATGGTCGCCTGATTGAAGCTTACAATGAAGCCTAAAAGAGTACTTCCTTCACTCACATGATTCTGAACAATGCATTGTGATCTTAAAACAGAGCTTGTGTGTGGTGTTGACAGTTTTTTTCAAGCTACAGTTTAACATTTAAACAACTCTGTTAAATGTTTCCTCCCAATCCCAAAAGATCTTGCTCTGAATACTTTCTAACTCATTAGATAGCTTAATATATAAGGACATGCCTACCATAAAAAATACTTTTTTAGATTATACACACATCTACAAACCTAGAAATATTAAAAAAGATATATTCCTACTCCATTATTCCAATCCATAAATTGGATTTTGTTCAATATCTCCATCTCATCAATTAAAATAGTCATGTAAAATACCAAAAAGAAGAGATTGCTTGTAAGAAATTTAATTATTGTTTGAGGGGGTGGAAGTCCCACGCAGACAACCACCACAAATCTTGTCAGGTCAAATCACAAAAAAACAAAAACTTATACTTAGGATTTTCGTCCTACTCAGTTGTGACGGATATTTGATCCTTTTACCCACTCCAGACGTCTATTGAAGTATTTTATGGGAGAAGGGTTTCTGAGAAAAGCACAACTGAGTTACTTTAGTATCGAGTGTTAAATTAGTGCCTTACCAAATGTTGTATATATAAAAAACAATATCTCAACTGGTATAATTTATAGACAATTTATGAAGATACGCATGCAGCATTATCAAGCGAGAAACAAGGAGACTCTAAATTTTTTCATATGTGCTCAAGGCACCATTTACTTCAAATTAGTTTCAGAGGATTGGGAAAATACAATTACAGTTAATATCAGCACTGAAATTTAAATTTTACAGTTCAAACAGAACAACCCAAAGTTGTACAAGGTGCACGAGTGAAGAGGTGAATAACACTACGGCGCCACATGTGACAAAGTGACCAGCGTGAGTGGCGCAAGGTGTTTGTGCATGATTATATACAGTGAATAAAATCCAGAGTGGTTTCGAGATAATTAATCAATTTCCTTTTTCAATTTTGACGAAAACCACTATGCAAGGGCCGCCTAAAGTCTTGCTGATAAGTCGACGGCGTTTCAATCTGTGGAAATTAGGATCATCTTCAGGACAGGGTGGGTTGATAGCAGTGCTGTAAAAGGAGAAGGGGCAAGTGCCAGGTGGGGTGGGGTTAAAAAACACCAAAAGGGTGTGGGTAACGTACATGAGCGAGAGGGTCTCACCATATATGGCCGTTGGAGGGCCATAGGGGGGAGGCCGGTACGTGGGACTAATCCTCTTGGGCTAGGAAGAAAGCATGATTCCTCCAGTGTTGAGAGCAGTAGAGTAGCGTGTCACTCTGGGGGTCTTGGTATGGTATGAATCTAAGAGAGAACACAAGAACTCCTAATGACGAGGACAGAGTGGTGGAATTAACAATGTAATAGGTACGGGGTGTGGTATCAAGGAATCTGGACAATTCCGATTACAGCAGGATCTACAGTATTGAATTGTAGCGTGATCCATGTGGGATGGAGAATTAATCTGTAGAAAAGGGTGAGGGAGGTGATGAGAGATGCTAATTGATGCGTATCAGGTAAACATAGCAAAACGCCCAGACGGGCGAGAAACGTACCTGTTCTCAAAGACTGACTTCCGCGAGTGAATCGCTTTCCCGGCATTGCTGTGGCAACCTAGTGTACGGGAACCAAGCTAAATAATGATAGGGCAATGGGTAGCCCTGAGTGACGTGGGCCTCGAAGAAATGAAAGACCCGTGGTGATAGGAGAGAAACCGGAGGGGCGGGGCGGAAAATGGGGAGGCGGCAGGAGAGGGTGAGAGCGGATCGGTTAGAGTTAACAAGGCGATCCGGGAAGGGATTTGTCTGTTGGTAGGAGGTGGTGGGGTCGGGAAGGGAGGGGCGGAAAGCAGACTAGAGGAAGGTGAAAGTCAAACAATTATTGATGCATATGACATTACACATAGGATCAATTAGAAGGCATAATGGTTACAATGATTCGGCAGGTCAAGCCATACCAAGACTGGTGATGACAGTGATGATATAAACAATCTTAATTATTATAAAAACGAAGGTACCAAAAATTGTTGGAAAATAGACAGTATTACTGTACGAACCATTAGTACAAAACAATAATCATGGACAGTTAAAAAGCATGCTGGTCATAGTATATAGAGAATTCAAGCCCTGGTACAATTGGAACTCATTGAATTAAGGGGGATCTCAATTCATGTGGGGATCAAGTCAAGAGAGTAAAGAAGGTTGATACACAGGGGGCAACGCTGGATCAGATCAAGGCATTAAATGATGATAGTTCCATTCCACTCATCAATCGTATTAAGTCAGCTGTTGACAGAGTCGCATAGTGTCATCCACTTACATTCACTTCTGTTAAGGAGCGATCTCATATCTCCGCCTCTTGTGGGGAGTGTTAATTGTTCAATCACTTAGATTCATACCATACCAAGATCCCCCGAGTGACACGCTACTCTACTGCTCTCAACACTGGAGGAATCATGCGTTCTTCCTAGCCCAAGAGGATTACTCCCACGTACCGGCCTCCCCCCCATGGCCTCCAACGGCCATATATGGTGAGACCCTCTCGCTCATGTACGTTACCCACACTCTTTTGGTGTTTTGTAACCCCACCCCGCCTGACACTTGCCCCTTCTCCTTTTACAGCACTGCTATCGACCCACCCTGTCCTGAAGATGATCCTAATTTCCACGGATCTAAACACCGTCTTATCAGCAAGACTTTAGGCGCCCCTTGCATAGTGGTTTTCGTCAAAATTGAAAAAGGAAATTGATTAATTATCTCGAAACCACTCTGGTTTTATTCACTGTATATAATCATGCACAAACACCTTGCGCCGCTCACGCTGGTCACTTTGTCACATGTGTCGCCGTAGTGTTATTCACCTCTTCACTCGTGCACCTTGTACAAATTTGGGTTGTTCTGTTTGATTTGTAAATTTGAAATTGCAGTGCTGATATTAACTGTAATTGTATTTTCCCAATCCTCTGAAATTAAGTTGAAGTAAATGATACCTTTAGCACATATGAAAAAATTTAGAGTCTCCTTGTTTCTCGCTTGATAATGCTGCATGCATATCTTTATAAATTGTCTATAAATTATACCAGTTGGGATATTGTTCTTTATATATACAGTTCTCTACCCCAATCCCAACGAGGTTGATGGGTTATCACTCCTGTGTTTTTATACAAGATTACCAAATGTTAGGCGCCATGTATTGTAGTTCCTATATTCCCAAGAGGCTCTGTGCATTGGAATAATATATCCTATAGATTAGACATAGGACTGAGGTCGACTAGGTCTCTATCGAATATACTAAACTTAATAGTGACTAGTGAGTGCCAGCTAGCTCAGAGGTCACTAGAAACCTTCTCGAATTCACAAGAAGGGGTTAGTTACTGGCAACCGTATAAACATGACAACTTTGTTTCCCAAGAATAAGAAATGTATCTCTAGAGACACGGAAACAATAGAGAAGTATTTCACTCAGTCACTCGTGCATGCTTCGTTTCTACAGAGTTTCAGAGAAATGGAGAGACAGGCATTCTCAATAAAAGATTTATCGAAGAGTCTTCTTTCTCATGCAAGAAAAGTGAACTGCTGCGATCGTAATGCAGACTGCAAAGTATAATGCGTACAGCGAGAACAATATTATAAAATAATACTGTAAGAGCATTGTATGGTTCCTAAACCATATAAAAATACATACATAAAAAATAATTACTAAAAATACTCATCTGGTGCTTCTAAAATATGCCAACCCCAATGTACCTAACCTAAGTCTAGGACGCGGGAAGAAGTAACTATTGTGTAGCATAGGTTTTAGTTTTCCTTGCCAAGTATCTATCCAAGATTTCTTTAGGTTCTAATCAACCCCATAACTTAGTTTAGAAAGAAGGAGGTCTGGTATCTCTGTCTCGGAGCTTGATATCCCAACACCCCGCAAGCGGAGTTTGGAAACACTGGAGCTGGATTCTTGGCGAGAGAAAGGCAGCCTCTTGATCAGTGCGTCAGTTGGAAGGTTGGCTTCCTACGGCACAAACTGCTCTGAACCACCATGTCTTGCTAGAACAAGTGAAGGCATATTTATACCTTGAAGGTGTCTAGTTTGACGTAAAGTCAGGCGTAATAACATCACAAAGGAACCCCTAGGAAATAGTTGTTCTTTGCAAAGTACATAAGTTCCTGGCCAAATCATTATTCAAGCAAGGGGAAGTTCCCTAACTGCTTAAGCTGATTTTCCAAGAAATCGTTGTGACGGTGGGTACGGGTGGAAGTAGCCATGCATGTATTTGGTCTGCATGGGCTATGTCTAAATAAGGTCTTAATTTCTATGCCTATATCAGGGCAATGTGAATTGTACCTATATAAGGGCATGAATCGGGAAAATTCAATCGGAGCCTAAAATGCCACACAACAAGACTATGCCATGCTGTACCCGGCTGCACTCCATTATAATCAGCAGAGTCGCTCGCAAATCGTCACTGATCCGAAAGCCCTTCAGAAAGCCCTGGAGGAATGGGCTAACAAAAATCATCTCAGCCCGGAGCGAGGCTCCTTGGAGGGAACAAGCAATGGTCGACTAGACGAACAAAATGGAACTCTGAACTACTCTACCTGCAGATAATAATGCAACTTCTTATGTGGTTTGGGGGGGTCGAACATGAATCTGCATGGGGTTGCAAAGAATTAGCATTATAGACTGAGTAATTTTCGATTAAAGAGAAATATGGAGCGGACTGTAAGATCGAATCAGCCGCATGGGGGTTGATTCTCAATGAGGGTTACATTGCAATATCTTTGGATTTAACGAATAAGTTGCTGAGGGAGACGGAGATTCTCTTTTTTCAGATGCATTACATTTGTCTAATGGTGAGCGGAAAGGTCACTGAATCAGGTTTAGTAGTTTTACTTTACGAGGCGAGCATTATCTGCCCACGAGTGAAACTCACAACTGGGGAATTGTTCAGCAGGGGGGAACTCTGGGTCCAATGTTACGTTGTTTTCCTTTGTTGCACTTTCAGATGGTAAAAAGGGAATGTTTGAAGATATCTCGTCGTGGCACAGTTGGGGTCAGCCTGGTGTGGGTGGGGGGTGGGCAAGGATGTAGATTCAGATACCATGAAAAAAAATGTGAGCAATACATTTTCACGTATGTTGATTGCATAATTTGCAGGCAACACAAAAACCCATGACAGCCCACAGCAGGCCCCATAGCGTAGCAACCCATGGCAGGATTCAAGCACTCACATGGAATGTGCGGGGTCTTAATGACTACAGGAAGCTACGTAAGGTCCTAGCCTACTTGATGAGACATGAAGTGGATGTTGCACTGCTGCAATTACCCACTTCCCTCTTAATAGCCCCATGCTTTGGAGCAGGGGACTGCAAGGAAATATACATGCAGCAGGTTTTACCATGCATGAGCAAGGAGTGCTTACGTGGGTAAACCCCAATGTCACTCTCAAACTCGAACCACTAGCCACACATGGAGATGGGCGATATGTTACATCTTGATGTAGGGGTAAGGGAATGGACCTACTTTAAGCTAATGTCTACCGTCCAAATTCTAACAGCCCACCTTTTATGCTCCAATGTTTGCCAAAGTACGGGCTTATGGGGAAGGACAAATGCTCTGGGGAGGCGACCTCAATTTAGATTTTACCCCAAGCCAGGATAGATCGGGGGACAGAAGAGACATGGCAATGCTGCAGCCCGTACAGTGACAGATGTAATGGTACAGTTAGATTTGCTTTATGTGTGGCAGCAGAGATACCCAGACAAAGGAGGTTACACACATTACTCAGAATTACATAACTTGCACACACTTATAGACTATTGGCTAGTAACCAGGCAGTTGAATAACTACACCAGGTCCTGTGAAGTTCTCCCCAAACGCTATCGGATCACTCCCTGATACTATTGATATTAGACACAAGGCAGAAAACTGTCCCCCCTTTACTTGGATGTTCCCGCCTTACTCTTTTCTTGATCCAATATTTAAAGAGGAACTAGTAGAAGCGATTGAAACATTCTTCACCACAAATGTGGGTTCAGTGGGCAGCTTCCAGGTAGTTTGGGAAATGTTGAAATTCTATACCAGTGGAGTGACCATGACTAAGCACTCTGGAGTCCTTAGGGCGATAAGACGGAGACTTACAGATCTGGAAAAGATCCTACCTAACCTGGAAATTCGTCTCCAGATTAGAGCCGAGGAAGACGTCACCCAGGCATTCAGAAACCAGTTAGAAGAATATCACAAAGCCACTGATGCTGAAATTAAGCACCTTGGCAAATATGCCACTGCTCGTACCCAGGGAGAGGGAGAAAGGCCGGGTGCAGTGCTAGCCCAACTATTTAAAAAACGATGAGAAAAAACTGAAAAAGTCACAGAGATTAAGACAGCAGAGGGAGTTATGCTCACCGAGGAGGCCGACATAGCAGAGAGGTTTAGGCGATATTATTCACAGCTTTACTCTACTCATAGCGGAGGTATAGAAGCGGAGGTTCATGACTACTTGTCTCATATAAAATTGCTGTGGCAAACTAATACACATCATGAATTCCTGATGCGACCCATAGAGAGGGAAAAAAACACTCTGACGTTATCATGCATGAAATTGGGTAGCGCACCAGGTATAGACGGCCTAACAGTTGCATTTTACAAAGCGTATTTAGACTTGCTGCTACCGCACTTAACCACTCTCTTCAATGAGATGTGTGAGTCTGGCACTATGCTGCCCTTGACGAGAGAGGAGATTATTGTTGCCATCTTGAAACTGGTCAAACCCCCGGAAGAGTGTGCATCCTATTGTCCGCTATCATTGTTTAACGTGCACAGGAAAATGTACGCGAAGAACCTGGCAAACAGGCACGTCCCATTGATCTCGACTCTGGTTGCCCCAGAGCAGGCAGGGTTTGTTTCGGGTCAGAATCTCAATTATAATTTGCGAACGGTGTATGGTGCAGTGCAGCACACAAAGCCAGAGATTCAAGTGGTGGTAGTATTCATCGACATCAAGAAGGCTTTCGATTTTGTTGAATGGCTCTTTATGAGACAGGTCTTGACGAGGATGGGTCTAGGGGAAGTCTTTCTGCAGCTTATAGGGTTCTTGTACAGTAAGTCCACAGTGAGAATCAAAATTGGTAATCTGGTCACAGATTTTATACATATTACCAAAGGGCATGTGGCAGGACTCCCTGTTGTCTCTGATACTGTACGCTCTGGTGGCAGAACCTTTAGCCGGTGCGCTTCGGGAATACCATAGATACAAGGGAATTGTATCTTGACTTGAGGACTGGATCTCAATCACGACATTGCCAACAAGAGTAAACAAAGATGGCGGTCGCGACTTTTGCAGCGCCTTGATGTTTACAGCGTAATCACGGCGGGTCAACGAGATGTAATGCGCTTCTTTTCCTCTGCGCACAAACAACCACGTCACACAAGGATGAGCGCGACTCGTGTGACGGCTGGTTCTCGTGAGCAGCGCTGGAACACCTCTGTTGACAAATGCGATACAGTAAGAAATGTTTATATTCAAAATTACAGTTATGAAAGATGTTTGACTTTCAAAGATCAACAGTTCACAAACAAAAGAAGTTTTCCTCTTCATTCTTTCTTTCTTAAAAGGATATTTTATCGCAAATTGCGTGCACTTCTATATAACGTTTGTATATTAAGCAAAAAATAAAGTAACCACTTTTTCTCAAATTCTCGAAACTTTCCAAAGAAAAATGAGATTCTTAAGCAGTTTCAAATTGATCTTTTTAAGCAGTCACAATTGAGGATATTAGAAACAATATGATGATTTAGTTTATCTTCCCCATTTAAGTTAAATAAATTGAATCTTCAATCTAGGAAGAGCCCACATCGATATGCAAAGCTTTTTACCAACTTGATACAAAGATTTATGTGGCGAAGCTCGAGTCCCACTAGATTTAAAGTTACTAATCCATCAAGCGTAAATTAATGAAGAAGAAATAAAAGTAATCTTATAGATATCCTCACTTTGAAAAATGGAAAATTTGAAAATCCTTTTCTTGTAGAATTATGAAATATTTCCTCTGAGTTGAGATCCTTTGTAGCTGCCGACTACGCCAGTGTGGTATTTTAAATAAAAGATGCATCTCAGAAGAATTCTTTATGTAGGTTTATTGTATACAGAGGATCCCATCCAACAGCAATCAAGTTCCAGGTAGAAATGAGCCGCATTCTTCAAACCATGTTGACCTCATCACATTCCAGTTCCATGAAGACATGGAACTAAGATGCTCCTGCAATTCCACCAATACAGGATTTCACACTGGTGTCACTGGTTAACCCCATGTAATGATGGGGGAGGGACACGAGCGGTCAATTCAAAAAGTGTCCGGTAAATAGGAGACTTGTTTGTAGGAGGTGTAGCAAAAAGCTGGGAGGACTTAGTGACCTGAGATGCAATGCCCACCCTACTTACTAAATTCTAATTTCACAGAACACTACATGTGTTGTTACAGATTTGGGGGGCTGACTTGGCAGAACCGCTGGAGTTGCCTGCCCTGTCCTACGTCATTCAAACTGACAGACCAATGCGAATAGTGTCTAAAAAATATAAATTGACCATGTCATATAGCGAGAATTAATTTACCAAATCCTGCTTAGCATGGCAGAGAGACTTTGACAGAGACATAGATGAAAAAATGTGGATGTATTGCTGCAACAGCACAAAATGTATTTCCCTAAATGGGAGACATCACTTGATCCATTTTAAGTATCTTAATAGGTCTACCATACTCCAGAGAGGTTTAGCAGATACAGCCTCAGAGAAGAGCTGAGGTGTAAACGGTTCAGTGAGCAGCTAGCTGATTATATGCACTTGGCTTGGACTTGCCCGGGAATAGCCAAATTCTAGGAGCGGGTCTTTAAGGAGTTGGAAGCGGTGATTTGACTAGAAATCACACCGGAGCCGACATTGTCTCTCCTGGGCTATTCTAAACTAATTCCTCTGGGGTTACGAAGATTGGTTGACATGGGACTACTGCTTGCCAAACTCAAAGTGGCGATTTGTTGGTCGAGAGGACCGACTTCTACAATTGCACAGTGGGCGGGTGACATGCTGTATTGCAGCACTCAAACAAAGAATTATAACAACCTCCTCCCACCTCGCAGTAGACCTAAGAAGTTTTGGGCGCTATATAAGACATATAGGCCAACTAAGGAAGGGGAAGGAACAACCACTGAAGGGGGGAATCCAGTGCCTTGATTGACCAGCCTGGAGGTTTAGCAACACTGTGGTGAGATGGGTGGGGGGGTGAGAGAATCGAGCACTGCGTGCTAGGGCGATGTGGTGCGGGCTCCCTTGTTTGCTCCAGGGCCTATTTGCAATTGGTTCTGATGCGGAGAGGGTGGTCACAGGTTGGTGTGGGGTTCGGGCGTATCACGAAAAGATATGGGATATTCCTTACATGCTGCCATTTTTGAAACTGTGCTGTATGACTTCTTGAAAACTATTTGTTATAGCAACACACACACTGATGGAACTGAGGGACAAGTTTACAATACGGCACACCATGGCGGAAGGATTGACAGATGCGTCAGAAATTCTGATGCATCTGTTGGGGCAAAAGTCACGCATTGCTGGTGTCATGTTGCAAGCACAACGCAACTCCTTCAATGCATTTTGAGCCTATTCCCACTACACTGCGTCACTCCTTAGACCTCCTTCAAGCAGGCGTAAGGTTTTGACGCAGTGGAGTCCTAAAAGTGAAAGCTGCGTCACTTTTAGGAGTCTTTCCTGTGTGGGAATGCCCCTGCATACATTATACCCGACGCAGATATAATGTGTCACAGGGCTTTACAACCAGACGCATCTCCCTAGGTGCGTAACATTGTAAATAAGGCGCATTGTGTACGCCGCCGTTGCATCGAAAAAAGTGATGCAATGGTGGCACAAAGAGACGCAATGGGCTTGTAAATCTGTCTTTTGTTTATTGGGTACAAATTAATAAAGGTTTTAAAAAAATTAAAAAGATGTAAGAAAGCAAAGGCAAAGGAGTAATTCTTGGCTGCAAGTGATGTATTTGTGAAATTCATTCGTGTGTGGCCCTCATGGTGATGTATTGATATTGATCTTGTTTTGTATGGGTGTACTTTTGGAAAACACAACCACTACTGGGCCATACTTTGCTTGTCATCTGACCTGGCTCCATTCCAAAGATCAGTTGAAGATTTTGCTTTCATTTTGGAAGTGTATGGCTAGGGCTATCTTCAGATGAAGATGAGTGCACGGTTGCCTTGAATGGCAATTCTATGTTATTGTGCTAACTAGCAATTCTTTTCAAAGTGGAAGAAAAAATTCACCAGTTCATTAGGGACATATTTTAATAAGAACAACAGAAGAACCCTTCTAACTGCTCAAAGATCATAATCAAGGCCAATATATGCTTCTGCCCAGGCATTGTGGTAGATAAAGTTTGCCACAGGTAGAAGAAGTACTGTGATAGATGCAGTTCTTTAGCAGCAGTCTCATATACATTCATATGCGCCATTGAGTTGACTAAACATCATTGATTTGACTTTAAAACCATCTGTGCAAGGGAGAGTGTCCAAGATGGTGCTTGTGTAGGAGCAGCCCTACGGAGGTCCACCACACCAATTTTTTAATTCGTGGATCCCAGGGGTCTGGCCTGCCCCAGACGCCGGTGCAGTGGGGTGACAGTTAGGAGCATTGGCCAGACACTGCTGTAGCTGGGAGGAGACACTGTGATGGATGTGTGAGGCCCAACAGGCATGGAGTGAAAGTTGATGCCCATCCCCTCTTATCGCAGAGCAGCCAACAGCCTGCCTGGGAAGGAATTAACCTGCTCTCTCCATCCCCTTGTGGGCCAAGTCAGTGAGGCAGGCTCCAGTTGTTGGACGATAAACCACTGGTGATAGAGTGGCCGAGACCTGGTAGCGCAGTATCAGACAACAGTGGAAGCGAGCGTGACAGGCTGGTGACTTCTGCTCCGAGCAGCAGGAGTTTGGAGCCCCTCCGGCAGAGCAGTCCGCTTGAAGCTGAGAAGAAGGTCCCAAGAAAGGTGGTGTTGCCTCTGACCACTAACACATAATATTCACTGGGGAGTGCGGACGAAGCTCCTGACGAAGCTCGAGGAGGAGGCGACAACCGGGAGACATGGTGAGACCAATTGCAGCTGTATTCGAGGAGGACTGTTCCCTGAGGAACTGCTGGAGTTTGCAGAGGCAACTACCCTTCTCTCCTCACCCTTCTTTTCAGCTGCAAAAAAACCCACACCCGGTGCCTAAGGGCTAGCGATTGGGGGAGCTCCCAATTGACTGGGATTCCCTGAGGGATCTCCTGGGACTTCAGCAGCTTTCCTCTAGACCTGACCTTTCACAGCCTCAGTGGGAAGGTTGGGTAGCCCGCTGGCCGAGTGGGCCAGGGCTCACGACCAGGAGCGCACCCGGCTGGTACAGAGCGGGTGAATAAAAGGACCACAAACAAGAACCAAAAAAGAGCCCACTATCAATGACCTCCTAGCAAATGGATCCTCCAAACGGGCATGGCCATCACCGGATTCAAACTTGCCAGACTGCTCATCATCAGGGCCAGTGGGGGTCAAGATGCAGGGAAGGATGGCCTGGTCACATGTGACTTTATGGAGTCTCTCTAGAGCACCTTGAGGGACAACATTGCGACCCTGAAATTGGAGATGGCCAAAGATGCTAAGGAACTATGCCACAACATGGGTGAGCTGGAGCAGCGAGTGGACTCCATAGAGAAGTTTGGCGATGCCAGACAAGATGAATTGGAGGCATGCCACAGCATAACTCTGGAACATAAGGATTGCAACTCCGACCTCTACTATTACTTGGAGGATCTGGAGAACAGGTCCTGGAATTCTAATATCAGAATCAAGGGCATTCTGTTGCAAGCAGATGTAGGTTGTTTGGAGGACTTTGTTCTAAGACTCTTTTGCTACTTAGTACAGGAGCTGAAGGAGAAAGAACTCCCCCTTGACCGCACCTATAGAGCGGGACACCCATCGCAGACACCTGGTACTTCATAGGACATTTTCACATGTCTCCATAACGACTGCCAGAAGGAACTCATCATGAACGTGGTGCAAGACCAACCCCACGTCTCCTTTGAGGGGATTAAAGTTAGCTTACTTTAGGACCCACCTCCCATGAGCCTGCAAAGCCACTGCAACATGAAATCAACAATTGGCTTCTTGAGGGACAACGGTGTGCGATACAGGTGGAGACATCCCTTATACCACGCTTTGCCTGGAATGGAGAAACCTGCTCGGTTCCCACTACCCCAGAAGCAGCAGCAATCTTGGGATTGAACCTAGACAAATGCAATTTGGCATGACCTCTGAGTTCTTCGACATCTGCCCAGGGATCTGATTGCTGAAGGTGCTCCAATGCCTAATCCCACAAGAATCTGAGTACACCAACAACGACGGAGAACCTCAGGGAGAGATCTGCCCTACTGCAGCACCTCACTGGATGGGACATATACCAGAACAAGCAGATAAATTACAGCCTTGAGGATGGGTGTCTGAATGCGGGGTTCCACACTCCCTGGTGTTGAACATCCCCTGCTAGGTGGCACTGGGTCTTCGGTCACCCTTGCTGTCTGGGGACGCAGGCAAGGCCCCAGGATCTGCATGGCCTTCTGCTTAGTATTCAAAGGTAGTGGCGGAGGACTTCAACACCCTCTCTTCTCGCGGAAGACCTGCACCGATGACCAACAGCAGGGCCCCCTTTATGTAATTAATGCATCTTCACTGATTGGTGACTCTGTTATTAATGATTCAATGTTTTGTTCATTTAACACATGTTCCATGCACCATCTATATGCAACACTATTACACCCCACCACCTTCATGGAGAGGAGGTTGGCTCATGGTTCAGCCTGTACCTAATACAGCTATCAGTGGCTATATCACCTTATGGTGAGGATAGTTAGTCCCAATGTGAGAGGCCTGAACTCGCCAGGGCTGGTTGTCGCTTGAAGGTTACTACACCCTTCCACAGAGTCATACTCCTTTTTCTCAGCAGCACACCAGTAATTTGCCAGAATCAACTATATTTTAGTTTCTGCCTCCCTATGGTGGCAACACAGGCGGTTATTGAGGTTGCTTCCATCTCTGACCATTCTGCTATCCAGCTCACTCTGCTCCTTCCCAGTAGAAGTCAGGGTCCTGAAATGTGGCACCTTAATCCTAAACGGCTATGCTTTAACCCCACCATTAAAGAAGTTAAGGGAGTATTTATGGACTATCTCGCAATCAATGACACACAAAATACATCAATAATGACATTGTGGGACGCTCTTAAAGCTGTAGTGAACAGGGAACCTACATAGTTATAGAGGCGCAGCTCAACAGGGAATGCAGGGTTGAACACGCAGAGCTAGAGGCACACGTGAGGGGCATGGAAGAGGCGCATAGACAGACAGGCTCACACAAGGCATAACGACAATTGATTATTTCTAGAAAACAGATCAGGGCCCTTGACATGAACACAGCAGAACATGCCCTTCTCTGTATGAAGCTGAAAGACAATGCTGGAAGGCCCCCTGCTCACAGATTATGCTCACAGATGCATGCACACCGCATACATGCTTTAGTAGACCAAGACCAATATCTCTTGACACAAGATACGGAAATTGAAGCAGAATTTGGTTGATTCTACAGCCAATTATACAGTGCGGAACCTCTGCTTTCCACACACTGCACCACCTATATGGAGCTGACTCCTAACGAAAATACCGGAGCCCACAGCAGTGCCCTTAGAGACAGACATAACCACACAGGAGGTCCTTTAGGCAATAGGGAGGATTAAAGTGGAAAAGGTCCCTAGACAGGATGGGTTCATAGCTGCCTTTTATAAAATATTTGTGGAGCAGTTGTCTCCCTTGCTGGCCCTGCCATATAATTCCTTTAGTTCTTTGGTCACCCTCACAGAGACCATCATAATGGTGCTACAAAAACTGGAGAAGATTCCCATGTGCTGCGCTTCCTACTGCCCCATTGCATTGCTCAATGTGGATGTAAAGATGTTTACATGGACTCACCAGACGACTGGAACAGTACATGCCCTGATTAGTAGATCCTGACCAGTTGGGCTTCATTCCTGGATGCACATGCTGGGACAACACAAAGCTTCTCTTTCACCTAATAGATAAA
This sequence comes from Lissotriton vulgaris, assembly GCF_964263255.1. Classification (NCBI taxonomy): domain Eukaryota; kingdom Metazoa; phylum Chordata; class Amphibia; order Caudata; family Salamandridae; genus Lissotriton; species Lissotriton vulgaris. Next base: position 336,012,715 of record NC_141700.1, read on the forward strand.
ATCTTCCTCTCACAGACACCCACAATGTTTCTTATCAATAAACGCAGAAAAAGCGTTTGATCAGGTGCACTGGCCCTTCCTGCAGATGGGGCTGGAGGCTATTGGCCTTGGGACCCGCTTTCTTCAATGGATCTGGGCCAGCTACAGAGAACCGGTGGCACTAGTGCATGTTAATAACATACACTCCCCCGCATTCCCCATTTAAGAGGTACGTGACAGGGGATCCCCGTTTCTCCACTCCTGTTTGTGTTATATATGGAGCCAGTGGTGTAGCGCATTTGGAGGCATCCTCTCATTGAAGTGATTTGGATAGGTGGTCAATCCCACAAGATTGCAATACACGCAACCAATGTGCTGCTAGCTATCACCAAACCTCACCAGTCACTGACTCCCCTGTTTGAGGAACTAGCATCAGTCGGAAAAGCATCGGGGTTCAAAGGGAACGTCACTAAATCTCAAGCCCTCAGTCTCATCATCCTGTGGGACGAGCAATCACAACTAGCAAAGATATTCCCCCTTCAAATAGGCCACACAGGAATCTCTTACCTGGGCGTTCAACTATTTTCTACCATAGACAAATCCTTGTCACATAACTGTTCCACAGTGCTGGTCACTGTGCGCTCCCTTATTCAGTCCTGGCATGGGGTTCCCATCTCCTGGTCAGAATGAATGGGAGCCAGAAAAATGTCCCACCTCCCCATGATCCTATACCTCACACAGGCGATGCTGTTCCAACCCCCCTTCCACTATGAAGAAACTTCAAACTTCATTAGAATCTTTTATCTGGGGCGGTAGGAGAGCTATAATGGCTAGGGACCACACATATCCCCCAGTGGCTAAGGGTGGCTTGGGTATACTCCACTAGTGCGCAGCTACCAGGCCGCCCAACTGGGATTCCTAGTAGAATGGCCATTTCCACTTGCTCTTAAGCACTGGTGTTTTTTGGATCAGGCAGTAGCTAGAATCCATTTATGGGAAATACCTTGGATCCTGCGTAGGAGCCACCCACAAGGAGGGTACATCTCCCCTGTAGTCAGGGTCACGGTCGGGGTCTGGGACAGACTTTGCATTTCTAAGCACCTCTCCACTTCAGTCTCCCAACTTACCCTAATTATGGGAATTGCAGACTTCCCACCAGAACTACATGGAATAACATACACCTGATGGCAGGAGGCCAATTGCAAATGCATTGGAGATCTCTTCGACAAACAGGGCCTTTTAGACTCCCCAAAGATCTAGCGGGACTTTGAACTCCGAGACTCTGAACGTTGGTGTTATGCAGCTGTATACCATTGGTAACCCACCTGTCAATGAGACCCCACACAAGCAGGCCACTTACTCTGTATGAAAACTGTCTTTTGTCAAGGTGGGATGACCAACGCTTGCTGTCGGACATCTACACCTTTCTGAATAACTCGACTATTCCCCTGCTCTCACCAGCCAGAACACGGTGGAAGACGGAGTGTGAACATGGATTCACAGACAAGGAATAGACGGACATTCTGCATCGGGCTCGATCTTCGGCTTGCAGTGCCTCTGGGAGGGAGACACTGTCTGTACAAAATAGTACATTACTGGTACCACACATCCGTCCGTTTAGCTAGGTAAAAGAGGGCAAGCGACGATAGGTGCTGGCGACATTGTGGTCATGCGTGTACACTCTCTCATGTGCTGTAGCACTGACCCAGGCTACATCTCTACTGGTAGAAAGTTTTCACAGACTTCTACCAAATGTTAGACACCAAACTGACCCATTTCCCCAGCTATATTTTATTGGGGCTGCATAATGCCTTAATATATCCACTACATTTCCATAGGGGGAGAGCCATTAACTTAACATTGTGCTCAGTAAAGCAAGTCTTGTCATTAAGATGGGGAACAGACACCATACCCACACACACCGAATGGACACACACACTCTGGGATTTGTTAAGTATGAGAAAATTGATGTGAGGGCCTATTAAAATATCCATCCAATACTCTTGTCCAATATATTTGCAGGTGCTGTGCCTCACATCTGGCAGTCAGACTGACACCTAAATTGTTGTAGGATGGGGTTGGGACAGAACCTGATTCCACATCACTACGTACGAGCATGGCATGTTATGCTCATTAACTTTTTCTTGACTGTCCTTACCTGTTACCTCCTGCCAGCCCCCCATTCCCACTTATTCCCTCCAGTCTCCCTTCTTCAATGGCCATTAGTTGTAGACAAATGATTTTGTATACTTCTCTTAAAACTAAAACATGGATACAATCCAAAGACTGTCCGTGCAAAACTCAGACTCAAAATCGTACATTTATTCAAAAGACATTCACTAATTCTCCCCAAGGACTGCTGCTGGACCGATTCAAAAGCACTCAGCTTTCTTCAGTCTCATCTCTGATCACTGACCACTTGAAAAGATTTTGATGATTCACAATCAAGAAGAATTGACAAGAGTGACAGTCACCGCCATTCACGGGCTCATATCTTTGCCACTTCTCTAACCTCCTGTTAAGCCGATTGCAGTTCAATAATGCTTTTGTTACACGGCCTGCAAAAATAAGTGTGCTAGCGAGCATCTTGCACTGAATACTAAAGAGAATCTTGTAATGGACAACTTATCAGAAAACAATATGGGACATATTACCAAGCCCCTATCGCCACCACAATGTCACTTTTTGTGATGTTGTGGTGGCTATAGGGTCAACGTCCCATCACCAAGGCAGCGTCAAACCATGAAACGTGGCTAAAAGGCACCTTAAGTGGCTTAACGCTGCCGTTGTATTAGGGCCCCTTTCACGCTAAAATTAGTGTGAAAGGGGCGTCCAGTGGGTGTTGAGGTGGGCGTTCCACCGCAGCACTCATTTACTTCAACGCTGCCACCTATAATCAAGAGAGGCGATAATAGGTGGCAGCGCCGAACTTAAGACCCGAAAAATCCTGGTCTTAAGATGGCAAAATGAGGAGAAATACTCCATTTCTCCTTGTTTTTGATTTTTCCATGCGTGCTGCTTTGTGCAGCACACATGGAAAAAGCAAAATGGCAAGGTTTGTTTGTGTACAGGAAGGTGTCCCTTCCTGTACATAAACAAACCTTTTTTTGAAATGCCATTTTGTAACTTACATGCGTGCTGCTTCCTGCAGCACACATGTAAGTTACAAAATGGCATGTACTGGAAGGGACACCTTCCTGTACATAAACAAACCTTCCTGCTCAAAGGCACCCTTGCACTCTGGTGCAAGGGTGCCTATGTTGGCGTTAAATCATCAGACTTAGCGCCATCACAGGGGGAAATGGAAGGCTGCACAATTTCCTTGGTAATATTGTGCAGCCTGGCGCTTCTGAAGTGGCGATGAGAGGCGTTAAGCCAAGGAGGCTAATGCCTCTCACTGACACTTCCTAGATAATATGCCCCAATACATGTTTCTATACAGTCTGAAATACTGCATTTTTAATCTAATTTACATTTAACAGATTCCAATAGATGTTTAAACAATTACTAACTTCTATTTGGTGTGTTACGTTCCACACTACAGGTTCTGCTTTTTTCTTTTTTGCTGCAATAAAAATGAAAGAGCAACACACCATTTTTTAAGCAGTTTGAGGGAAGGGGGATGGAGTGATCATTTAGTAAATACCACCTGGCATACTATTCATAATATTATAAAGGAACTTGTCCTTTGGCCTCATTCCTGTATCTGTTCATGGAACTCCTATGTGACTTAAAATATCCTTTTAATGGACGGCAGGTGGTCACTTTTTCCCATATGTGATATCGTCTAATGCTCTATATAAAAACAATGTGTGGATGTCATAGTTTGCACATTATTCTGAAGGAAAGCACAGATCGATTCTTTGAGTGATTAGTAGAATAGGTTTTCACTATCTTTAATGAAATCAAAAATATAATCATCATTGCACGGACCCGAGATGTTACATTTCTAATAAATACTTTCTGAACGTTACAGCTGAAAATCCTGTTACTGCCCTGTATACAAAGCCATGCCTGATAATCACTAAAGTATATTTAGTAATAGAAAGTTTGCACCATTCGGACTTTAGACATATGCACTACTCCGCTGTGGATAGGTGAATCCAAGATTCTTATTGATGTGCCCTGGCCAGGATTGATTTCTCAACATTTGACTTCAGCAAAGAGCACCTCAAACGCTGTTTACCCAGTCTCACTTGCAGAGAGAACAATCCGATATGATCTGCTGGCAAAGAACGGGTATACATGTGAGCTGATTCACGTGTTTTTGCAGGTTCGTTTATTTTCTATTTTTTTTATGTCATCCTGCTTTCTTTCCATCGTGAATTGCTGCATGGACTCTGCCACTGCTGCGAGTGTGCTATACACAGATTCAACAACATCTCTAAAGAATATATAATTTAAAAAGATCCATGCAGGAAACTAACAGCCTGATTCATCAAGCCGAAATCGGCTCGCAAAGGGCCAGATTCTGAGAATCTGGCCCTTTTCAAGCGCTATTTTCGCATTTGGGATTCATCATCCCAAATGCAAAAATCGGTAATAGCGATTTCGCTATTTTGCGAGGAATTACATTTAAGGAATCTCTATTTGAGATTCCTTAAATGCAATTCATCATCCATTTAAAAATTGCGAATTCGCAATTTCGGCCCGCTATTTACCGTGAGGTCAAACCTCGTGGTAAATAGCGAAAACTTAGAAAAATGCTTTTAAAAGCATTTTTCTAAGTTGCATGTTGCACACAGGACATGTGTGTGCGCAACACCTGTTTCAATTTGCATTTAAGGGGTGCTACAGGGTGTCCTTTGGACACCCCTGGCACCCTTAAAATCGCTATCTTATTTGCGATTAGCTAATTGCTAATCGCAAATAAGGAATACTCCCCATTCATTCCTATGGGCCTTTTGGCGCATAGGAATGAATGGGGAGTTATTCCTTATTTGCGATTAGCAATTTGCTAATCGCAAATAAGGAATGTGTAGGAATCGCAATTCTTTTTGCGATTTCTACATGAATCCCGTTTTGCGAGTCTGTAATAGCGATTCCTTATGAATCGCTATTATAGACTCGCAAAACGGGTCTTTGATGAATCAGGCTGAAGGCAACATATTTTTAACTCAAATGTTCCAGGGATCAACCTCATAATGTGTGGCGTTTAGGAAAAGGGTGCTCATTGACATTGTATTGCAACCCACCACAACATCACTTAAGGAGTCAGACATCTCGTGAATATCGGTACCTTTTCTAAAGACATATTTATAAAAAACATGTTTGCCTCCAGAAAGTTTAGATGCATATTGGTGGATGGGTTATATTCACTTGAGGATAAAATAAAGCAAGGAATCACAGACAAATATTGCTGCACGTGTTTTATATACAGTGAACTAATTCATTGTTCGTGAGTGTCAAAGAGCAACACATCGCTGTTAGGAAGGGATTCCCTTGTCACACCACTTCCTAATAGCAAGTCGCAAACCCTATTTTGTGAGTCGGTAATAGGTTACCGACTCGCAAAATAGGGTTTGTACATGGCACACATCTATTTTGCAATCGCAAACTGGCCAATTGCATGTTTGCAACTGCAAAAAATGGTCGTAGATCTGGCCCTAAATAATCGCTGCCACTGGTCATATGGACCTTTATTCATCGACAAGGAGAAATTAAAAAGATCAAATATCAATTCAAAATCATAATAAATCATTACTAAGTTTAAGTACAGTCAAAAAAGACAGTGTTTGTGCTTTAAAGTGTTTTATTTTCACATCTGTTAGTATTTCCATGATTTATTCGGTTACTATAATATTTTAGATTTCAGCATTAAAAGTTAATATAATCTATTAATCAATATTTAAAATGGAATACAATATTTGTTAAATAACAACAATGTTGTAATAATACAAGAAGAATTTTCTATAAATAAAGTTCCCTAACCTAAATAATTGGGAATAGGATGTCCGTTCAGAGACTCAGTAAAGAGCACTGATGAGAGAATCAATCATAGCATTTGTAGAGTCCACCACCTACCCTTGAGGGTCTCAATGCGCTGGGGGTGGGGGGTAGCGTGCCGCTACTGTTTGAAGAGCCAGGTCTTGAGGAGTCATCTGAAAGTCAGCAGGTCCTGGGTCTGCCGTAGGTGGTTGGAGAGGGTGTTCCAGGTCCTGGCAGCGAGGTGGCAGAAGCGTCTGCCACCGGAGGTCACTCTTCGGAAGCGGGGAACAATGGCAAGAGCGTGGACGGCAGGGCGGAGCTGGCGGGTGGGGGTGTAGAAGCTGAGTCGGCTGTTGAGGTTCGCTGGTCTGGTGTTGTGAAGTGCTTTGTGTGCGTGGGTGAGGAACTTGAAGGTTATCCTCTTGTTGACGGAGAGCCAGTGCAGGTCTCTCAGGTAGGGTGTGATGTGGCTGCGGCAAGGGATGTCGGGTATCAGGCCTGCAGAGGTGGTCTGGATGCGTTGGAGACGCTCAGGAGTTTGGCAGAGGCTTCTGCGTAGAGGGCGTTTCCATAGTCCACTCTGCTGCTGATGAGGGCCTGAGTGACCGTCCTCCTCATTTCTAAGGGGATCCACTTGTAGATCGTACGGAGCATGCAGAGGGTGTTGAAGCAGGAGGAAGAGACGTGTTGGCCTGCTTCATCATGGAGAGGGTGGAGGGTGGTGTTGAGGATGATCCCTAGGTTGCGTGCATATCGATGTATAAGCATAAAGTCTTTACACAAATAGATGGAAAAAATTCTCAGCTATAAATCAACAGTAATTAATTAAATTAGGCAAAGCAACCTCTCATGTAGAGAAGTATCAGAAACTCAAAGATGAGTCTCCTGTAAGAGAGTCGGGGAGGGAAAATCCAGAGTTTAACCACTACTCTAGGAACACTCACTAATATAAGTACACAATAGTCTATGTTGCAAACATTATTTTTTTTCATCTATTGTCCTGTTCAATGGGTTTCAGTAAACTCATTAGAATAGAATATTGAAATTACTCATTGTCTCATATTAGCTTCATTGACTTTAGTCATAAGACCTTGAAAAGTTACATTGTTGGCATTCTGTGGTCCAAACTGTTGTTCTCATGACTCAATCTTCCTGCTGCGTCCTCTCCTCCTGGTGAGAACTCACTATCACTACAAAACAAATGTCTATTCACAATCTAACAGAAGGCCTCTGGAAAACTGCAACATTTGCAGTAAAGAAAAGAAAAACATCTTATCCAAACAACAATTCAACATGAGAACAGGCTTTTGAATGTTAATGCCTGATTTTCATTTAAGTTGGTATTGACAGATAAGCTAATTTAAGCCAGCACTTATTTACTTATTCACTTCACTTGCAGGTTTATATCGTTAAATACAATTGCCTACTAACTTGGCCACATAACTATGTTTTATGTCAGGGTCCTTCAGTTAGCTCATTTTACACTATTCATTCATAAAGGTTTGCTGTTTATCATGTTTTTACTTTGTTCCACCATCTGCGGATGGCATTATCATAGAATCAGCACAATCGATATTCATATAGTGGCATAGTACTTAGGTGCTAAGTCAAGATGACATTTATTAAAATTGTGTTCTGATTTGCTGATAAGATAATACATTTGCCTACATGGTGATAACATTGCAATTTCTGGTCTGTTCTATTGGAACAGCCCCTAATAAAACCCTTGGAATTCTGGATGAGCCAGAGCTTTCCTGAATGATACTATAGCTGCTGTCCGTTTCTCTACTAATTTTGCTGGGATTTAGAAAAAAAATGAATTTTGCACTACTCTGTAATGCTCTATTGTGAGGAGCATTCATGGCAATTATTCTGTACCTCATCTTTTAAATTTTGCAACACAATCCTCAAATGTATTCTGCTGTTCTAGAACTCAGTTATGGTGTAGGTCCTTTAACTTAATTTCCTGTACATCTGATAATTGATATGTTGAGAAGTGCTTTATCTTGGGGACACCCCGCCTCATGAAATTGGGGTTTACGACCATTCCCACTCCATCAATACATGGGCATTCTGGTGAGGTATATTTTGGGGTGCAAGAATTGTGGGATACCTGATGCCCACATAAACCTTAAGGCATGACGGCATATCATATTCTGTGACCTTGACTGAGGAGTCAGAGGGAAATTGCTGTTAAAGTGGGTGAGTAATATGGTATTAATGAGGTCCATACTACCAATGGGGCTAGCTGTGATGTAACCCTTTCATAACGCTGTGAGTCTCAGGCAGTATTGGAGATAGACACCATCTATCCTTCTGTAGGGAGAAGAATTAACAGAAATCAAGGGATTCTAAATCAGGTAGGAGAGGGAGGCACAAATTAGGGTATAGCAATGTTGGATAGTGTGGCACCCAAGAAGGAAATAGAGCTGTGATGTAAAGTTCAAATGTGATGTCCCAGATATGACAATGAGCGTCATTACAAACTAGCAATGAAGGCTTGGTGACTTTAAGGATACAGCAAGGAAACGGTTGCAGCAAGAGTAAACAACAGAGCATGGGTCCTAATTTGCCATGGAGAGGGAAATTAGGGCAACATGTAAAGCACTTGCTGCACACATTGGTGATGGAAGTGCAACAAACTGTTCTGACAACATTGAAGGAAATGCATGATCATATGTTTCAGCAGAATACTTAGAGCAGTATGGTTAGGGAAGGGTATGATATGCCCAGGAATCAGAGGCAGTTATTTGTTTGTGAGAGAATCTTTTCTCCCTGTGTATCCAAACAAGGGAGCTCATCGGTCTCTGCATGATTGTTGCTTGTAAACTGCTGGGAATGCTTCACCCACTTGTGCACAGGCCTTTTCAACTACTAGCCCCACTCTCCTTCCTGCGTTATCTACCATATCATTTGTTTCTGCTGGCCATCACAGTCCATCACAGCCTCTCTTTGTTCCTTTTCTCTTAACCAATTATGCTGGACTGGGAGTGCTTAATGAGGTAGCTGTGCCTAGGATCTATAGTTGGAAGCTCATGCATGACTACACATTCAGTGCCAGTGACATGGAGTCTCATGGTTGTTGCCATTACTCCTTGAGCTCTTGTGAAAGCTCTCAGGTACCAGTACAATAATAATTATTTAAAACACATTCTTACATTCCCTTGGCAAGCCCTCAGAGTTTGCGTGAGTTTGGGTAGAGCATCAATGAGGAGGGGTTGTGAAAGTGGTCCATCTGAGAATACTGGGGGTGGGGAAATTGTGGCAGGTGTAGGTGCAATTCCTTGTCATCCCTATTATGCCAATGCTGTCTCCCAAAACATTATTAATATGTGTGCATTTTATTTTGTAGGGTTTGAGTAAGAGATCCACCATATGACTAACTGAGTGCTTGGTTACCTTCAAGAGTACCCTGATTCTATAGAAAACATTGCAGATGTGTGCATTAGTGTAAATGGGTTATTGTTTAAGTGGGGTATGGACATCTGCTATCTTGTGAAGCCCATAGTTGAAGTTGTGAATTATGATCAAAATGTCACACTTGGATCAGGTGTCACTGCCAGAAACATCAAGATGTAAAACAAGCATGTGACGTCCACTCATAGTAAGAATCAGTGCATAAGCACCAAAAACGAAATAATCATGACCTAGACATTTTGGTTACTCCCACTTTCTACTGGGCATTTTTACAAGCCACTTGCACTACTGGGAGTCACTCTTTTTGATGCGCTGGTGCTGCACAGTGCAGGCTCATATCTACTAGGCTACACAAAGCCACTCTGCATGGATTTTCATGGCCTTGTAGATAAGGTGTAAGGCCAAGCAGCGCAAGTCACTGCATGGCCTTTTATTGAGGCAAGGAGGAATGCCATGGGTGTTGCCACATAACACACTTGGATTTTGATACTGCCCTAGACTTACAACATAGCCTGAATCTGGAGTAGCGCCAAAATCATGCCAACAAAACAGAATTCCTTGCACCATGGTGCAAGGATTCCTGCGTTTGCACACAGCTGCTATTTTTGTGCCAGCTGAAAGGACAGGAATGCACTGAATCTTGTAAATAGAGTGCATTTCTGTCTTTTCCAATTGGCATAGGGCAGCACAGTAAAATGACGAGCAGTGCTACCCTACGCCAATTAATTGTAAAATGCCCAAAAGAGTCAATGCTTACAAGGAGATTGACTTTTCAATGTTCTGTTCCAGGCCATTCACCTCCTGCCTTTCTTTAGGAAATCCTTTCCACCACTGATTTCCACAGTAAGCACAGTTAGGTTTATAAGCCTTTCTTCTCAGACAGGGATCTCCTCCTTCATCCTGGCACCATTCCCAGACAGTATTATGTAGTATTTTCTTCAGAGTCCTCCCTATATCTCATCCCAGAGCACTGGATTGAGGAGTCATCCTTTACCTTTATACAGTCACCCTTTGACCTTCCAGCATTACTCCATGTTAGAGTGACATTTTTCTAAGGGTGGGACCGTCATGTGTACCCATAGTTTTGCTATATCTCTACTGATAAACATCAAGCCTAACTAATACAGGGGTATATTTACAAGAACCTTGTGCCACTGGAACATTAATTTTTAATTTACTTGCTTGTGGTGCACAGTGCAGGCCCATATCTACAAGGCCATTGCGGCAGGGAGGAGTGTCATGGGTGTTACTGTGGTTTTTCCCACCCATGGATTTTGACACTGACCCAGATTTACAACATAGCTGAAATATAGGGCAGTGTGATAAACGTATGCCTGCCCAGAGCAGGGGTAATGAGGAGAAATGTTTTAATTTCTCCTCATTTTTTCCTCTTTCCTTGTGTGCTGCATAATGGAGTACACAAAGAAAGAGGAAAACTGCTCTCATGATTGTTTGGTTCCACTGTATAACCGAAATGTACTTGAATACCTCCCAGAGTGTATCACTATAGAATGTAGGGTCTTATATGGAGCCTGTAACATTTCATTTGAATATATTGCTCCCGACACCAAAAGCGCCCATCCAAGCCCACATATATTCACCGACCACACAATCAAAGGCCTTCTCATTATCAGATAAAAACCATGCCTATCCTAGTGTTAGAATTACCTGCAGCATCAAACTCCACAATTGCTGTATTGGTGTAACTAGTAATATTCCTTCCTGGTACGAATCCATGCTGTTGTTGGGAGACTTGTATCGAAAGAAGAGGGGCAAGTCTCATCGCCAAGACCAAACACTTGGCATCTAAATTGATCAGGGAGGTAGGTTGGTATGACCTCATGTCCTCTGAAGGCTTGCCTTTCTTCAGGAATACAATAAGGTTGGTTACATTCCAAGAATCCGGGATTTCCCCACCATTATAGCCATGCTGAGTAACCTTTAAGAATTCCCTAGCCATAATATCCTCAAATACTTTATAAACCTCTAAGGGAAGAGCATCCTCTCCTGCTGCCTTGCATGAAGGGAGAGCTGCCAAGGCAGCCTCCACCCCTCCAATAGAGTACTCCACCTGTAGCACGCTTGCCTGATCCTTCCCTAAGTGGGGAAATCTACAGTTCTGTATATATGTCGTAATCTCCGAATGTTAATCTATGTAAGGCTGAAAGTATAGATAAAACAAAGAGAACTGTTCCATAATAGAGTCAGGATTCATATGAGAGATACCATTTAAGCCTTTAATATAGCGTTATAGCCCGCCGTAGAGGGCTATACCGGCTATTAAAGGCCCTCTCCAGCGTTAAAGGTCCCGAGCCGAAGGCTAGGGCCTTTAACAAGGGAGAGGGACTTTAATAGCGGTATAGCCCATCTACGAAGGGCTATAAGGCTATTAGAACATTCTGTCACTAGAGGTCATAATGTTCTAACAAAAAAAACAAAGCCTTTTGGGAGCGTGAGGGGATTGGAATCCCCTCAGGTTCCCTGAAGCCGTTGTTTACAGCCAGAGCTGTGAACAAAGAAACATTGGAATGTTGGAGCTCCAGGCTTTTACCAGCCATTATAAGCCCAGAGCACTCCATTGTTTTCAATGGAGCTCCCAACATTCCAATGTTCTAATAAAATGAATAATACATTTAGACTGCCTATCAGAGATTTGATGGGCTAAAACACGACCAACCCTGTTAGTTAGCTGCTATCTGTTCTTTTAAGTCTCGCCCAGACATAGATCGTTTTTCAATTAGTTGGAGAAAAATGGCCTGCTTATGTGCACCACCTTGAACAACCTTCTGGGCATGTACTATTTCTGGCGGTAAGGAGTGTTTATGTGGACATGAATACAATGTACCCTAGATTAGCTGGGAATGTAGTCCTCCATGCATCACACAGCCCATGAAGCCGGATCAGTTTGTGGGGCTCTTACGCAGTTTACTAATCCATGCAGTCCCAGACCCAGCAGCTGCCTGCTATCAGCTAACGCTTGAGTAAGAATATAGGCCTTTTCTATACAGACTGGGGTTTGCTTTAAGGTCGTGAAGGATGCTATTCATATTTGGCAGGAAATGTGTAATAAATATTCAATTGCATTTCTAAATAAAAAAACGCAGCTGGGGAATAATCCTGGTTTTAAGTGTTTTAAGATCCAATTGAGGCCTGGGTGTGATATGGGGTTCAGACTATCGGGCAGGTGTATGACTTAAATGTCCTCTGCTCATTTACTGGATTACAGGTTAACCATGGGCTCTCTAATCATTTTTTCTTTACATAATTACAAGTGAGAGACTACTTCTAGAAAGGATTTAATTACCTGAGGGGTCTGGAAGGGACAGAGCTAATTCTGTGTCTTTATAAAGCAGGTAGAAATCTTTATCAGTATGTAGCTGATGGCAATGTGCTATTGGCTTCAAAATGGAGCCGGCAACTTGAGTCTGACATTTACGTTTCTGGGCTATAGAGGACTTTGGAGATTTTGGATAGATCTGTTCACTCTATCAACCTGAAACTGCAACATTTCAAGACTAGTTGTCTCTTATATTATTATATCACACAACAGAAATAATCTCTAAATGAGGTGCCAATGTTTCTGGGGATAGACCTAGATACCTTTGGATACCGATGATGACGCTGGACGATCACCGGGTGGGATTACAAGTGTCGTCCAACCGGTGACCTGTGTGAGGTATCCCTAAAATTCCGAAAAGGGTTCACAACATTCACCCTTTCTGCTGTACTCGATGAGAGAGAGGTTAACGCCAGTCATTTAGTTGACTTTGCCCGGGGAACTCTGTATTTTTTGTTGTTGGATAGACCTAGATGGCCAAAAGGGATGCAGCTTTTTGCATATATGGCACATATGTTCACTGTACGTCCTGAGCACCAGGACTTCTGGACTGATGTAACTAAATTAATGTTGCACTGCCTAGGCCTCCAGGTTTCATTATCCACTAAAGAGATTTTGATGGGTGTCAAGTTTGAGTCTGATGGTGGTATCAACTGCTTAATGACAATAATGATAGTCTGTGCCTGTGCCTGGTTATGTATTGATCAAGTATAAATCTCCAATGCTTCCCCTAAGGCAATTGAATGGTGCTCTCTTTTGAGACAAATTTATGAGTCAAAGTTGGCCCTGGTCAAAGCTAAAGGTCCTTCCTTTCTGAGGAAATTTATAATGGTGATTTATGGTCCTTTCTTTAGATGACAATCAGAGTCGGGACTAAGTAAGTTGGTTTATTTTGGTGATACCTTAGCTTCTGATCATAACGCAGCAGGTTATGTTATTTATAGACTGATATATGGGCTTTGATTCTATATTTAATTTTTTCCTGTATGCATATTTTGTTTATTGAGTGTATGTATTGAACATTTCTGGCTTTAAATAACAAAAAGTAATTTAAAAAAAAGTAATTTGAAATGTTATGTGCAAGAAAGCGTGAAACAGTTTTCTCAAAATGGCATCAACAAAACCTTTGCTGTGCTAAAATCAACGTGTTTCCAGATTTCAGGAAGAGGCAGAGTTGTATAAAAAACTTTCTTTTCACCACAATGATGGTTAATATTTTCTATATTTACGTCTTCTATCTACAAGATGCCTCTGTGGGAAAGAGATGCATAACCCATGGTTTAACATGGAAAGCTATTCATTCATGAAAAGTATACAAAATTGTGAATCGAGCAAGGGGTAATTTTTGTAGACCTCTAGTGGTTTTTCCCAAATGAAACGAATTATTCAAATAAAAAAATAGTGAAAGTGTGTACGAAAAGGTTGATCCAGGTGACCATGCTTTCACATGCTATTTTTTGCACTGAGGTCTGAGCTACCAAGGTACTGTTGGATCTGTCAAATGCTTAAAGTTGCAGATAGTTGGATAAATTCACTAACATATATGATAGTGAAATATCTAAAATCTGTCGGGATCAGCAAACATCAGTTTCCAAATTTCTCCTGATAAAAACGCTAATCCACTTGTGAGCATATGCCTGTTTCCCACAACAGGAAATACCCTAACATGTAAATTGGCAACATCAAGATTTATTCTTTGAGTGTTCATTTATTTAATTTTATTTCAAATGACTTTGTTTCGGCTGCCAGGGCCATAAATGTACGATCCATATGAAATAAATACAATACACAGCATAATTAAGATCCATCATAGAGGAGATCATATAAAAATACATCAGTTAACAGTAAAATCTTTACATAAAAATCAATTCATAGCTGGTTATCAAATAAAAAAATATTTTTAAAACAAAATAGTATTGACAGCATAAAACAGGCAAAGAGGAGATGCACTTAAATAATGCATGTCAAGTCGGAGGGTAGCACAGGGCTTTACTATGAATTACCCATGAAGCACCTAGAAATTTAGCAGCAGAAATGGCCATTACTGGGCGAGAATCTGATCTAAGGATGCTCTAGGCTTCCTGATAATTCCATATACCTATTAGCCTACAGATAGATACCAGAAAGGTATGCCGAGGAGATGAATAACCTGGACATGCAAACAAAATATGGGAAACACTTTCACTTGGACAATCAAAAATCAGACAAGAGGTGCCTCCTTTCCCAGCCCAACCTGTTGTAAACACTCTAAGAGTTAGGGTGTCTATACAAATTTGAAAGTAAAGCTTCCTATGGAGTGGTACGGACACTACATCCCAGACTAGCTCCAATCCTTGGATAGGCTGAAAATCCATAAAATCACTGGTTAGCTTGGTGGTGGCAGTCTTCCGCAAATCCTCAGCCATCACCAGTGACCAGTATAGCTTTTTCATTGCAGCCTTTGTAGGAAAAAAAGATGTATCTGGATGTTCCCAGAAATTATGGAACTCTGATGAACATATGGCTATCTCCATGTTTTTAAGCCAGGGTATTTTGTTAAAATGGTCAGTCTTCAAAACATTCAGTAGGCAGTCAGCATAGTGGGCAAGTCGAGGAGAAGTCCACACATGTCACCAATACGGCACAGGTTGCAAACTAATTTTATGCAAGACTTGGAGACACCTAGGCCAATAAACAGAGGATAGAATGTGGTGCTGACTGGAAGAGACACAAGATTCCTAAGGAACTTGTTGTTGGTCCTTGTAATATCATTGTGTTTTGAGAACCCCCACAGTTTGGCCCCATACAGGGCTGACCTCAAACCCTTGATCTTGTAGATCTTTAGGGCATAAGAAATGGATTTAGCATGTGATTTAGAAGAATCATTTGAGTATTACTCTTTAGATCTGCTTAAGCTTCGTGGTTGCCTAGTCAATATGGAGATGCCAAGACCTACCCTCTGCAAATGTGACCCCCAGGTATACAAAGTAATCTACCTTCTCTAGGGAAACACCTCCTAAGGTTAAAGTACCCTTACACGATCTATGCTGATTGAAAAACATCACCTTAGTTTTGGAGGTGTTGATTTCCAAACGCCAATCCTCACAGGGCTCACTAAAGCAGAACAGAAATTTCTGGATGCCTGACGGAGTCTTAGAAAACAACAAGGTATCGTCCGCAAATAAAAGGATTAGTGTCTTCAGACCAGACCAGTATGGAGCATCTGCTTCTACTTGGGACAAAAAGGATACTATATCATTAATAAATAGTGAAAACAGGATGGGGGCCAACACACAGCTCTGACGTACAGCTTTGGACACTAGTACCCTTTCTGTACACTGAGCCTGTTCGCCTCCCAATCATATGCATGCATGGTTATCTTTATGCAAATGGATTAGAAGAGATAGGATGTCCAGAGGCATTCTAAAGTCAGCTATGACACTCCAGAGCTTGGATCTGGGAATCTGGATGAAATCCTATTTTAATTCGAAAAAGGCGACATAAAGGCTGTCTCTGCCAATCAAAATGATTTTCCAGTAGATCAGTATAAAGTCAAAAACCTGGTCGATATTTGAGACCCTTGGTTAAAATCCTGTTTGAAATGGGCTTAGAATATTTCTCTCCTCAGTCCAGTTTTGTATTTTATAGAGGAGGATACGTCCAAAGATGTTCTGAATAGAATCAATAAGGTTTATTGGCCTGTAATTAGAGGGTAAGAAACGGTCACCATTTTTATATATAGGTAAAACTATGGCACCCTTTCATGAGTCGGGGATGGGAGACCCTGCAGCAATTGCATTGGCCAAGGCTAGGATATAATGAGATCAGGGTTCAATGTTAGCTAGAAAAATATATGCTGGAATGCGGCGGTCAGGACCAGCCACTCGCCACATGGAACCAGTTCAAGGGCTGTAAGATATCTGTGATATCAAACAATGGCATTGGGCTGGTGTGAGTTTGGAGAGTTGGAAAATCTATTGATACTATGGTATCATCAGGATTGCCAGAATATAAATATACAAAATATTTCTCCCAGTCAAAAGCGGCCACATTTGAGGCAAAAGTCTGAACAACACTAGAGCGATCCTGTGCCACCAGTGCCCAGAATTTGGACGAGTCACCTATAGAGCATGAATCCAAAAGGGCCCTCAACCTCTGTTCATCTAAACATTTAAACAACACTAGAGGGATCCTGTGCCACCAGTGCCCAGAATTTGGATGAGTCACCAATGGAGCATATATCCAAAAGGCCCCTCAACCTCTGCTCATCTAAGCATTCCATGCACCTCGCCTTTACGGACAGCAAGACCTACTCACAAGTGACTTATTAATATTTAACAGAAAGGTTTAGGTTTGTCAAAAAGCTTTATTTTGACAGGTCGATTTGCAGTTTAAAACTGCTACAGGCATGTTACCTGTGTGCAGCTACCAGGCTGCAAATGCCTGTAGTCTATCATGTGCAGGGCACACGTGTACACAGGTGTGTCCACACAGGTTAACATTTACTGTAAATAAACTAGGGCAACTTCAAATTTATAGTTAGCTTAAAACATGCTAGATAATGCCAAATAGATAGGGACACTACAGTTTGGAAAAATACAAAATCATTTATTAGTTATATAAAATAGTAAATTTAAAAACGTCTGATCACTATATATCTATAAGACGATTTGACTTAAGTAACATACTGACTACAGTCATTCATCATGCACTCATACTTCTAAATAGATTTTCTGATATTCAATTCTTTGTTTGATGAGGATACAGGTCATTAATCAGTTATATATACACTGTAGTGTTAAAGATTCATTTGAACACATCATTTTTGGGTGGTTTCCAAGTTGTCCTCAGAGACAACTTGGAAACCACCCGAAAAGTATGTATAATTATATTTATGAATAATAATAGTAAAGAGCACTGGGTTAAAGAGTTAAAGGCGAGAAATGAAGCATAAAGTCAAAAACAAAAACAAACACCCAGTGTGGCGTAACCCATGCACTCTAGAAATTGTACAAGAACCCAAAATACACACCCAAAAAGGGTAATAATTTAAAAGCACAAAGCCATTCTCAGGTGGAGAATAATATATTGTCCACTATAAGAAACAAAGAACAACTCACACTAGACACCTTAAGTAAGATAAATTGTGCACTGAAAGAAGATAGTATAAAACAGTGTGAATACATTCGTGAACGAATGCACCTCGAATAGAGGTCACATGTAGTGCACCATGTGTAAGGACGCACCTCATGGAGAGGTACAAACAATGTGCACTGAGCAATGGGAATAGGACCCATGCGAGACACCTCGATTGGAGGTAAAATGTTGTGCACCGGTAGTGCACTGTAGTGACGGGATTAAAACCCTGTGTAAGGACGCACCTGGTTAAGAGGTACGGGCAAGGTGCACTAAGCAATGAGAATAGGATCCTTGCGAGACACCTCGAGTGGAGGTGAAACGTTGTGTACGAGTAGTGCACTGTAGCAACGGGATTGGAATCTGTGCAACACACCTCGTATGGGGGTAAAAACGTTGTGTACTGTAACTGTAGCAATGGAACTGAGACCCATACTATTCACCTTGTGTGAAGGCGAAGACAATGTGCACCGTAACAATGGGAAAAACAACCCAAGGAACACACCTAGTATGGAGGTCAAAAGATTGTGCACTGTGACTGTAACCTATGGGACACACCAGTGTGGGGCAATGTGTGCAAGAAACAATATGTGAGTAGGAACCCATGACTTGTTCTAGTATAAAGCAAACAGTGTGCATACATGAAAAACAAACAGTAAATGAGCTCTGTAGATGAGCAAGGCATTCAAAATGAATGCTTAGCTAAATGCGAAGCAACAAACGTCAAGAATCATGACTGGTAAGTCATTTGTACACGAACAGACTCCAATGAGGGAGCTCTCACCCAATGAATAACCGAAGCCTGGCAAGGAAACTGATCATACAGTCATGGTCATTCCATGCAACACAGAAGGCATAATAACAACAGTAATGGGAATTAATAAAACCAGTTATGTGTATGTTATACACTGAGTGCCCCGCTAAAGAAAAGTACAAAACAATAAAGGACACCCATTAAGTGTATAGAGATTATAACCAAAGAGAACTTGTTAAGCTCCGGTGAGAGGTATCTCACCCAAGGTCTCTAAACACAGTTCCACACAGTTGCCAGCATCCAATGCGGAGTAGTGAAAACTTGAAAAAGCTTGAGTACTTCCAGTGTCCAAATGCTGAATTCACAATGACTCACAATGAACCACAAGGCAGGCCAGACTGGAGCGGACCGGAAGTCAGACAAGTCCTTTGCTGAAGTTTTGTTGCTTCGTACTGGGGCTTGCTTGAACATATAGTGTGAGCCAGGGTCAAACAGAAAATGGTGGCATGCTTTGACTCCCTGCTGGGTGGCTCAGGGCACGTTCATGCATCAAAGCATCAAGCAGAGGCCGGCGGCCGTGAAGCCTTCACAACATCCAATATTCCGCAAATGGAGGACTTCACAGGGGATGCGCAAGGACTTTGCTCGCAACTGTGACAAGAGGTAAGACTGCAAGCACAGAGGCTGTAATGATGCATCTTTTGAAATGAAGAACGTGCAGGTTGAGCGCGCCATGCCTGGCTCGTCAAGCATTTCCAAACAGGTGGTTGAACTGCGAAATAACAGGAGGAAGACTGGGGCCCATAAGTGAATAAAAACAAACTTACTCCATAAGTTCTCAGCCAACCTTTTGTAAGAATATCATTGTTGAATGTAACAACTACATGGTAAACATTTTCACTTCTCTTGAAAGTGCTACAGCTAAAAAGTGCCATCTTTGGAAAGTACAAAACACAGATTCAGTAGAGTTATGCCAGAGCACTTTGAGTCAAGCTGACCCTCACCAAAGGCACAGCCAGGAAGAATTAGCATGTTTGAAAAGAGAAGTAGAGCTGAACTCTCAGAGGTGCAGCCAGTAGAAACGTGTCCCTCGTTTGTTGAAAGATTAGCCTCTTGTTTGTCGAGAGGCTAGCATGCTGTGCTTTGAGCTCCAGTAGAAAGTGTTGAGACGCTGTATGAACAGCAAGTAGTTCTTTGAGCTGCGGTTGAGCTGCAGTTGTAGCTTGAAACAGAGGTGAACTGGCAAGATTGTGGAGAGGGCGACCGATGGCAGGGTCACTGGTGGGGCTGTGGTGCCAGTTAAATGAAGAATATGTGCAGCTGTATGTACAGTGCTTGCTTCACCTTGACATGAGGATCCCAGATACTCCTTCTAGAAAATGGAGGTCATTAAAGGTACACACGCAGGTTCTTTGAGACAACTTGTTGCCATAAAATTGTAGTGATTAACTTCAGGCAGGTTGTAGTATTTCAGGAGTATTTATTATAGTAGTTACAAGTACAGATGTTCAGTCCAGGACTAGCCCCACCAGGAGCAGCAAGCATGCTGCTCAGCCCTTTTTCAACTGTAGTCTCTGACCCCCAACATTCCGTATTACATCATTCTAGGATGAGCTCACTGGCAGAGCATGAACACATAGAAAACAGGATACAACACATTCTTTAGACACCAAACTCCACCTACTCCCAAATTTAAAGTTATCACGTATTAAACGTAATATGGTAACCCAATGTTATCCAACAGGAGAGGTAGGCCTTGCAGTAGGGAAAAACAACCACAACATGTAAAACTTAAAAGTACATGCCCAACGTTTTAAATACACTGCACCCTGCCCTCTGGACTCTTCAGGGCCTACCCTAGGGGTGGTTTATATGTATTTAAAAGGAAGGTTTGATACTGACAAAATGTATTTTTTGACAGTTCGAAATGACAATTTAAACTGGACACAGAGGCTGCAAAGGTAGATCTGAGACGTTTAAAGAGATACTTAAGGGGGGGCACAATACGTGCTGCAGGCCTTCTAGTAGAATATAATTTACAGGCACTTGATACCTGTAGTACTACTTTACTAGGTACTTGCAGGTAAATTGCATATATTGATTGGGTATAAGCTGATTCTATCATGTTTAAAGGAGAGGGAACAAGCACTTTAGCACTGGTTAGAGGTGATAACGTGTGTGCAGTCTTAAAAGCCGACGTAAACAATGTCAGAAAACAGGAGGGTGAAGGCGCAGTGCTTGTGAAAGATCTTGCAGAAAGGGCCAAGTCCAACAATTATTATCAATGATTTCACTAAAGTCTTTCAACAAACCTTCCACTGTGAAAAACACACCCTTTTCAGGCTAAATAGTTCAAAATATAAGAATGATATAAAAGAAATACATAACAGTTATCAAGTCTAATATCATCCTGCCCTCTACTGCCATCTGGGGGTTCAGTAGGCATTTGCAAACCATTTGTCATTCTCCTTCATAATTGATGATGTCACAAGAACCCCCCCAAACCATTTGACATGGTTACCCATTATGTAACCTCTCCTATTGGGGTGTACTACGGACCCCATTGATCCAGCGCTCCTAATGAAAAACTGTCTCAATAACATTACTCATCTTCACAATACTCACCATCAATCATGAATCACTACTAAGGCCCATAAACTAAAGAGACAATTTTGAGCGTCTGAATCATGTGACCTAATTAAACACACTATTCATAAGCTATTTACAAAGATATATACAACTGCAGTTTATTATACTTTACCATGGTTTTAATCATACATCATTTAATTAAGTCACTAAGGCGAATGGATTAAATAATTATAACTAGACCATGAATAAACAAGACCAGCTTGTCATTTCAAAAATCTAATTTTATTAGCTTTATTTTATTCAAGGAAAGAGCATCTATATTGAGAAATCATTATTTTATTAGCAAATTCAAAAGCATCTATCAAGGAAAGGCACATTAGTCTGACATTTTAAAAGGTAAATCAATCAGCATGAATTAAAGTGAAATTAAAGTTTCCATTCCCTAAATTCTATTTCCCTGTCTAAAACTCACTTCACCTAAAAGGATAATTAATAAAGACTCCTGTCCTTACGTGCACCAAAAGTCCGACAGCAGCACGTCACTCAGGAATCGGGAAGCAAGAGCCCCCAGCCTAAAGGGTCAGATTTTATACCTTTCTAACTAACTAATCTACTAAGAAAGTGTCTCTTTTCGCTCCCAACTGTGTTTCCATTGGCTGACTTATGTCAGACC
Source organism: Lissotriton vulgaris (assembly GCF_964263255.1). Lineage (NCBI taxonomy): Eukaryota > Metazoa > Chordata > Amphibia > Caudata > Salamandridae > Lissotriton > Lissotriton vulgaris. The sequence continues at coordinate 336,034,507 of NC_141700.1, forward strand.
ATCCATGTCATCATCGCTTTCAAACCAAGAACGGGCTCTTCTTTAGCCCTATTGTTCATAAAACTTCGCTTCCTCGGGAATGTTACAAAATCAGGTTCATCCGAGTTACAGTTTCTCAGCTTCCTTACATTGGCAATCCTGCTGCTTCCCGTCCTTGAATATAACTCCATGAGCACAATATGCACGTCTTTATTCCACAGTAATTTCTTTCAACGTAGTAAAACTTTCCACATCTCGTGTGTGCAAGGCTCCTCTCTGGACAGGTTTCATAAAACGCCATCTTTTGCGAAGGCCCAAAAGGCCTCTCAGGGAACTAGTATTTAAACAAACACAAGACAATAATTAATTAAAGAATTGAGACCCATTCTGATACCCACCCCCTCTTCTAAATATTACCCAAGTTAATTATGTTATCTAGCCAAAGCACAAAAAGCAGCTTCATAAAAACCTACTTCTTTGAGGTCATCAGGATTCTCCACGAGCTTTTGCCACAGAAAAGACACGACAAAACACATTGCACATATATAACAAAACACATGCCATTAATTAAACAGCCGCATTTAATACTTACAAAACAATAGACAAGGTTAGTTTATTATTTCTTCCACAAACTCGCAAATGCAACATAAAAGCACATTAGTCCCGCGTGTAGTGACTGCAATTTTAAAACTAAGTTGATTATTTATTCAACCCATGCCATTAGTACTGTTATATTCATTATGGGAGTTTAACTTTGCGAGTTTGAACATAAACAAATTTAATATCTCGCTTCATCACCATCATGACCCGACACATAACAGTAATGATGACATATTAAATTACATATTTGATGACATCACCGATATAATCACATACAACCTTGCCCGTGACATCATCATTAACATCATAATGATCCGGCTTTTTGAGCAAGGGTCTTGGTCCTCATTTTCAGTGCAAGCATAAAGACGCAGATACTCTCCTAGAATTAGCTCTTTACTTAATGCATACAGGAAAATCCCCCATCTGCCATGGGTCTACACAGACCCCCAAAGGCAGGAGAGTTGGTGGTTGAAGGCTTAAGAGCGTCCTCTGTCTTTGTCCCCCTAACACCTGGAATTCGGAAGATTTGAGGGAGGAAGAGGAAGTCATACTCCAGCCAACTGCTCCTTTGAGTCCCACAATGCCTGGAAAAGCTGACGGATACACACTTCAAAATGTGTTTAGTCCCTGTCCAATCGAATAGAAATAAGAAACGCAACCTATGTACCACTTGTTTGCTTATGGACGCAATACAAAACACACAGGTGCAAACAGGGGCAAATATAAGTGCAGCAAACTAGGTCTGCTGGCCCTATTTAGTATGGGCCAATTAATCATGTTTCTGCCTCTAATAGGCTTACTATGCGGCTGCAATTTGCCTGTATTTGTACCCTCTATTGGCGCAGGAAATTCTTAATGCAACTGCGGGGACAAACAGAGGAATCCGCTGTGTTTTTTTGCATCTGATAGCAAGTGAAGTCATACACAATTAGTGCATTATTCCCCATTACTGGATGTGAAAATCAGAATCAAATGCAAACTATGCACCACTAGTTAGTGTTCTGGACATTACCACAAATTATAGGGTTCACAATTGTGGACTTTTTCCCTTGTTTGTTGTGTCTGACAGTAGCTGCTTATATCTCCAGATGAATGCATTTATTCTCTCTCTCTTTCCTGCCCATCCCCCCCTCCCCCGCCCTCCCGGCTAGGAGTTGGTGGGCATACTATATCAAGTTGCTTGTTTTTCCACGCGGAATTGGTTTTCTGAGGGAATTGTAGCTCAATATCACAGGTGATTGTATTATCCCATTATACTCTGAAATAGAGGTGTATGGAAATAAATCAACGGGAGTGATACATAAACTGGATCACGTCCCTTAGAGGGAGGCCACTACACATCATATTCTAAATAATAATCTAAGTGAATGAAATATTTTACGCTGGAAAAGGCAGCAGTGTTTTAGAATCTAAACAGCAGTATTAAAGATGTCCCATTTTTTCTTTTTGGGCAGTATTGCTGGTCAAGAAGTTGCAGTGAGTGTGTAAGGTAAAAAAAAAAGTAATTTGAGCAATGTGCCTTTAGCCTAGTTTCCATGTAGTGATGTAAATGATTCGCAGAAACAAACTCTTAGAGTGAAGTGATTTGTTGATGTATCTCCAAATCACTCTGCCTTCTAGCACTTGTTGTGATGTAGGTGACAGAAAACACTACATGTGTTCAATATGCCAAGTTGCCCTACCAGGTTTGTGCGTTCTTAGTGATACGAAATATGGAATTGGTGTGAGGTTAATAACTAAATTACGAAAAGAACTGTAAATCACACAATACATTTGCACATGTGATTGGCGACAAAACATTAATTAGTATAATTTAAAATCCTGACACGAAAGCATGTACGGCTTCAGATTTGCAGAAGCTGAAACATTTACTGATGAAGTAGTAGTACAATATAAAACCCAGATGTTCTTAAATAGGACCCAATTCTCAAAAGCAAATTTGGTTGTAAATGTAGGAAAGCAATGTTTAATAAGTGTGTGTTTGCACGCGGGTTCCATTACCATTTGTTGGGGTTTCCTCTATGGGGAACTCTCTACTGGGGGACTAGAAAATGGAAAAGTGGAAAAGTGTTACTGCTATTACCCATAGTACGCATGGAAACCAGCACCTGGTGAACCTTTCCAGGTGTAGTATTAGAAATAATGGTTAATGACAAAAAGTAGTAAAGCTGTAACCACAAATAAATATAAACATATGAGAGCAGATGTACTCGTTTTTCCTGACTGTAGCTCAAAGATTTTACTATGTTCAAAATGTTTCTTTTTTTTTATACCTTATGTATTTGTTACAGTTATTTCAGTTAACACGTTTGAAGGATATTTTAAGGTGATCTGGGCAGGAATAATATTTTATGAAGATTCTGTTGGAAAGTGGTCAGACATGCTCTCAATGAATTATTACGTTGCTCAACCCTCGGTAGCTGGCAATGAGCAGGCAGACGTAAATTAGGAGACAGGTGTGTAAAGCATTTAAAAACACTAATACATTAAAGAACTAAGACACAACCCACAATAAAAATCTAACTCCAATTTATGAAAATGTATTATAAATTTATGAACACATAGACACCAAAGCATCAAAAATCCAAGGTAGGGAACCAGAGATATCAATTTTTACAGAATAAAAACTTTCTTTGAATATCAACAGAGACTCAGCCCCCAGTAACATAGTCTGGGATTCGCTTAAGGCTGCAGTGCGCGGTGAGACTAAAAGCTTTTCATCTTTTCGTCAGGAGCAAATTAAGGATACAATAAAGTTGCGCATGGATGAACTGCGTCACGCAGAGGTCCAGCTTACAACTGCGATTACTGAGGGCTCCGATATATCTCATATGCAGCTGCAGGTTGCCCATATTAAAACCTCTCTGCTTGAGTTCTTTGGTCAGGAGATTGCTGCTAAGAATCTACAGCATCGCTCGACAATGTTTGAGTATGGGGAAAGATCTGGCAGGGTCCTGGCCAAGCGACTTCATCGAGGCCTAGCCAACCTTCTTGATAAGATCCGGGATGCGCAGGGAGTTATTCAAAATACCTCAGAGGGTGTTTTGACAGTGTTTTCTGAATTCTACCGTTCCCTATATATGGAGCAAGTTAGTGATTACAGGGTGGAATCTGAGTTTGCCCCCTTCACTGAGGAACTTAATCTCTTAAACGTCTCAGATCCTCAATTGTATGGGAGGAAGTAGTTGCTGCTCTAAACTCATTGGCTAGTGGAAAGGCAGCTGGTCCCGACTCTATCCCGTTGGAGTTCTATAATACATTTCAGTTGGAAATCAGGGATGATTTTCTAACAACTCTGGGAGATGCCCAGCAGGGCAGGATTCCAGATTCTTGGCGGTTTACAACAATTATTTTGCTGAAAAAAAGGATAAGCCAGAGCTCGATCCTGCTTCATTCTGCCCAATATCGCGTATTAACACGGACAGCAAGCTTTTCTCAAAGATACTGGCAGCAAGATTGGCGAGGGTGATATCCCTCTTAGTTTCTATCCGGCAACACAGATTTATTCATGGAAGGGACACAGCGGATCATGTCCGCCGTGTCATAGCTCTCCTGTACTGGGCCCAAGCCAGTCGATCTCCCCTTGTCGCAATCCTGTTAGACGCCGAAAAGGCGTTTGACAGGGTTGCTTGGGGATTCCTGTGAAATGTTCTTCACTGGAAGGGGTTTGCCATGACTTTATATTTGCTTTACAGTCTCTTTATATTGCTCCTCAAGCTACTTTGTCCATTTGAAGCCTGCAATCAAGCCAGTTTGATATTAACAGGGGCACCCGTCAGGGTTGCCTCTGTTCGCCCCTTTTATTTGCCCTTTATATCAATTTATTTATAAATAAATTAGAGCTATCTCTTAATATTTTGCCTGTTAAGGTCAACCTGTATGAATTTAAAGTCCTAGCATATGCAGATGACCTTATTGTTCTAACTAGTAATGTTTCATCTGTCTTTTCAGATATTAAGAGGTTGGCAGAACGCTTTGGTCGTATTTCAGGGTACAAACTTAACGTTCAGAAAACTCAGGTCATCCAGTCATCCACCATGGGCCCTTCAGATGCCCCAATTGTCCAGAGTACAACTTATTTGGGCGTTAAAATCACGGCTACAGTAGAGCAGGTACCGAATATGAACATCTTACCCATAATAGACACGGTCAATTCTACTCTCTGCAGGCTGGACAACTTACATCTGTCGTTATTTGGCAGGAGGAATGTATTAAAAATGTTGATCTTGCCAAAATTTCTGTATATTTTTAGGACCATTCCTTCGGAATTCACCCAGGCCAGACTTAACAGTGCAGAAAGATGTTGCAATATGTTCTTATGGAGTTATCACCTTCCTCGAAGGGCTGCTAAATGGATGAGGCTGCCTTTGGACAGGGGTGGGTGGGAAGTTCCTAGTCTATTGTTGTACAATTGAGCTGCGCTTTTACAACATCTTGCTCAGCCACTCTTCGGTCTGCTAGCCCCACTTCCACCAGCACTTTGTCCTTCTATATTCGAGATAGGCTTAGGGAGGAGGCTAAGGGGATTCTCTTCCCAGTCCTGGAGCCCAGCTACTATAAAAAAACTAAGTTTAAGGTGATTAAAGCAATGTATTCAGTCTGGAGGAAGGCGCCTCGGAAATGGCTGTTCCCAAATATTAATTTTTATACACCTTTGGCAGCCGCTAGGTTATTGCCTTCTATTTTTCAGGATGCAGTCACAATTAGGTGGAGATCTCATGGTATTTTTACGTTGGGGGATTTAGCCTATGAGGGCAATATGGTTTCCTTTATATCTTTGAAAGATAAGTTCGGTTTGGACACGCACACATTTTTCAAATGCTTACAGTTACGTAGCTATATCGGCAACCACTTGCAAAACTCTCCTACTGCGCTTGGGAAAATCACACTCATGGATTTGATCCTGAGGAAGGCTCGTATTGGGGCTCTTTATCAGAACTTATTGGCGGGCCTCCCTGGCGATCTTTCCTCCAAGAACTCAAAACTGGATATTACATTAGGAAAAGTTGGCACAGACAGCGTTTCTGCTTTGGAGATTTCAAATTCGGTTTTAATATCAGGGAGCCTTCGCTCCCAAAGCTATATGGCGCTGTTCGACCTGTACTATACCCCCACTAAAATATCTAAATGGGGAGGCGGTGGGGCTCAGTGCTGCCCAAGATGTGGTCTACCGGCAGCCAATGATATACATATGTTTTTTTCATGTATTAATTTGGGCGAATTTCTTCTAGATGTACAATCATTCATTAACAACTTCCTAAAAATTTCTGTTGTATTTTCCTCGGAGCTGGTAATAATGGGTTCTGAAACACAAACTGTTAGATCAGCTCATGAATCCGCGTTTCTCTGTATTGTAATGACATTAGTACGGTTATGCATAACCTCTGAATGGATTAACCTGGTCCCTCCCACCTTTTTGAATTGGAGAGCAAGGGTCTTAGCTCTGTATAATCTGGAATCAGCTATGTTCTTGAGAAGTGGTGGAAGGAGACGTAGGAGGGGCTTGAAAATATGGGCACCATTTAGGAATTGGTTGATTAATTAGTTTTTTCGTACTTTTGATTTGTGCTAAACTGCTGTTCGTAATTTTTTTACTTTAATGTGTATTACATATGTTATATATTCTATTGTGTTATAACTGTCATGACCAAAGTGTCAATTTTTTCTCTTTTCTTTGTGTTGCTTTTTTATCTATGTTTCCAAGCTTATAATAAAAAGGCCTAAGTAATGACCTGGCTGCTTGCAAAATTGACTCCTATGTTCTCCTTGCAGGCGATTTCAACTGCTGTTTCGAGCCATTGGCAAAGGAGGACATTTTGGAATCCTTCGACGAGGACACAAAAAGAGGAATTCCGATATTGACTCTTGATCCAATCCCAAAATGGACGCAAAGTGCGATAGACATAAATGCACTTTGCATGGAGCACAATTTGCGTTCGACGAATGGTCGTTCCAATTCGGATCCTGAAGGCGCCCATACTTACAACAGGACTGGCCACACCTCCAGAATTGATTTTATCTTGTTGAACTACAATCTTTGGCCTCTCCATAATGACATGGAGGTTATTGTTTCTACCGACAGCGACCATAACCCCCTCTCTTTAACTCTTATTTCCCCGTGGCAGACAAAGAAGCAGGATAAGCCCCCCCATATCTGGAAATCATCTCATAATGTTGCTCCGACAAACTGCAGCAGGCGCTTGAAGTGGGCTAAAGTCAAAGCAGACGAGGGCAGACTGTTGCAAGCTGGGGCCATTTTGTCTGGGGTGGAGTCTCAGCTCGATGTTTTATGCTCATCTAGCCTAAATGTGTTACCCTTATTTATAGAGACCATAGAAGTGCTGAGTGATCTGTTTGTTATCCCTCAACCTAAGGTCAGGTCTGCTGCTAATAGTGTCCCTAAGGCTGAAGATAAATGGTACTCTGCCAAATGTAGAGCTGCAAAGAAGGACCTTATCTATGCAGTAAAAAATAGGGACCCAGTGACCATCAGTTCCGCAAGGAAATCTTACAAAAAAGCGGTGGCTGAGGCGAAGGAGATTCATGAAAATCACTTTTGGCGGGAGTTAACTGAGGCAAGCAATAGGAAGGACTCTAAGGGGTTCTGGGATCTCTTGAGAGCAAGAAACAAGCCCATTGATCAGCAGTTAACCTGCAACATTCCCGGCGATGTACGGTTTGCCCATTTTTCCAAATTATACTCTGCTACACCGGGGGAAACTCCCCCTCAAGGCTCCACGATCTGCCCAACAACTATTCCTCTTGTCATCGTCGACTCCTTCACTACCCAGGAGGTCGAAAGGGCAATTAGTGGTATTGTTTCTAACAAGGCTCCAGGCCCGGACGGGATTCCTGGTGATCTGCTGAAGTCCCACCCAGCAGTATGGGGTAGATTAATTGCCACACTCTTAAATGAGGTTCTACTGGGAGGCTCCTTTCCGATCTCTTGGAAAGGCGCTGAAGTGGTGCCAATCTTTAAGAAAGGCAGCAGGGATGATCCAGCCAACTATCGTCCCATCAGTTTGCTGGATTCAACCCAAAAGGTGGCAGGAAAAGTGGTACTGGGCAGGATTTTGCAGTGGATCGACGAGGAAAAGATCCTGTCTGACTTTCAGGCAGGATTCAGATCAGGGACAGGCACCATCGAGCAGACATTCCGTCTCCTAATGCTTTACTGGAAAGTAGTGGTGCTGGGAGGGGGCAGTTTGTATTTAGTCTTCATTGACTTGCGTACTGCCTTCGACCTGGTCCCACGGACACTACTTTGGAACGTCCTCGATGGTCTAGGCCTACCCCCCTACTTGCTGTCCCTGCTCAGGAAATTCCATGAGGACAATTTCGCCCAGATCAGATGGGGTGTCCAGGGAGAAAAAACATCTCGAATCCCAGTAGACAGGGGCGTCCGCCAGGGATGTGTGCTCGCCCCCACTCTGTTCTCTCTGTATGTCAATGGAGTGGTGGAGCACCTGCTACAACATCCTGCAGATGCACCTACCCTTGCGGGCATAAAAGTGCCCACGCTCCTGTTTGCGGACGACACCCTTCTGATATCTAAATCTCCAGCGGGCATCCAGAAATTGCTCACTTCCTTCAAATCCTTCTGCGATTCCAAGGGACTTGCAATAAACATAGGTAAGACAAAATTCCTTGTCCTCAACCCCCCCAAGAAATCCGTTATTCCTCCTGTCTTAGACTCTATCCCTCTGGAAAGAGTCAAAGAATTCGATTATTTAGGAATACGCCTCAGCGATACCATGACCTGGAAAGCTCACCACCAGAAGGTATTTCTGACTCACAAAAGGGCTACTGGAGCCTTGCTTAAAGAGCAGCGAGCCTCATCTTTAAAACCAATAGGGGCACTGATTGATATCTATAGAGCTAGGGTTGTGAGCGCAGCCCTGTATGGGGCTGAACTGTGGAGTTTACAGAGAGTTGATACCCTGGCCCATCTCGAAAACAACTTTCATAAAGATCTGATGAGGCTACCTCACAGTACCCCCACAATACCTCTCTTGTTAGATACAGGCACACGCCCAATTTGTGAGCAAGCAAAATTGCGTCCCTTGCTACTCTGGTCTCGGATATGGAATGTCCCTGAACTCTGTAGCTATGCGGATGCCCTAAGAGATCTTTTGTCGCTCCCAGGCTGTAATAAGGTACCCTGGTTGAGGGAAGTCAAACTTCTGCTCTACGAGCTGGGTTTGGGAGATGCCTGGGTCAACAAAACCGCACCCCCCAAACAGTTACTTAAGAAGGTGTATTGGCTCTGGGTAGATAATAAGCGAATGACTAACCCCAACCATTGTAAATCTGTCGTCCAGTTCTTGCTAGTTAAGGAGTTACCTTATAGGGAACCCTATCTGGACCAAATTCATAACTCTGGAGACAGATCGGTGTATTTTAAGTTTAGGGTGGGTGTGCTCCCTTTAGGACTATTCACTTCCTCTTGGAACCCTCCGCATCAAACGCTCCCTTATTGCCCGTTTTGTGATACAAAGGTCGAATCTGTCGCCCATTTTTTGTTCGAGTGTGGAATTTATGCAGCGCCAAGATCGAAATGGCTGAAGCCCCTGTGTAAGACTTTGGGAACAAGGTCACATGTTGAAGCCCTACGCAATATTCTATTGTGTTATAACTGTCATGACCAAAGTGTCAATTTTTTCTCTTTTCTTTGTGTTGCTTTTTTATCTATGTTTCCAAGCTTATAATAAAAAAGGAATTGAATATTGAAAAAATAAAAAAATAAAATTAACACAAAAAATAAAAAGTGATTTTGAAAAAAAAAAAACAGAAAAAAAACTTTCTAGTGCTTAAAAACATATAGCACCACTTTGGGACATCTGGGGCTGTTTTACCAAAATTCCTCGGGTGCAACAGGCATTTGTGCCCACTTTGAGCGCCCCTGGGGCACTTTTGTATTACAGAAGGGGTTGCAGACACTTGTGCGTCCCCTTCTGTAAAACTGATAGCGCTGATGCACATAAACTGCCACCACTATCATTAGAGGGCATGCTCTCATTTGCATGGGGGTGTGGCAGTCACTCACTGCACCCCCTGCAAGGGGATCTATCATCCCCCAATAAAGAGCAGGTGGGTTACTGCCTGCACTGTTAAACATGGAGCGGCTTCAAAGCAGCTGCTCCGTTTTTCACTTAAATGCATTGCCCCAAGGGTAGTGCGAGTTTGCAGCTGCTCTGGGGGAAGCTCATTCATCCTAATACAGCGCATTTTCCTTCTTTGCACCGGGCACACCTTTAAAAAGGTGCACCCAGAGCAAACAAGGAAAATGCACCTTATTTATGATATGCTCCGTTGGTCACTTTTGGCCGGCTAAAGTAAAATTTTGGGGCTGCCATGATGGAGCCCTGGTCGGATACACTAACGGGAGGCCTCAGTCAAAATGTTACCTTCAACAAGCAGTCCACTCCAGCAGGTTGATTTCAAGCTAACATCATTGGATTGCTTCTCCTCGAGGCACTGGACAAATCCTGGAAGTCTGGAGCAATACAGCTTTCAGTGAGATGAACATGAAATCCAGGCTGGTTTGTGGTTGAAGGCAGCTGCCTTCACTCTCACTGCCAAGTTGGTCACCTTATGGAGTTTTTTCCCAAAATTGCGCCAAACTACTCCAAACTTCTGGAACTTCTTCCTGAAGTTCCTCTTGAGGGTTTGCAGTGTCCAAAATACGAATCCAAGGGTCTGGAATCTCCTAGATGGTCCTTGCGATATCTGGACTACAATTACCACAATGCATCTGGCCACATCCTTAAAATCCACTGGGCGGACTCCAGGATGGGGAGTCTTGTTGGAGATTATGCAGGTGGGGTATGTTAATCTGTAGCTTGCAGGGAGTCGACCCCTTAATCTTTCTTGAAGCAAGACACATTTTTTTGGCTGTAATCCCAGACTGTGCAGCAGGTGCAGTACTTCAGAGTGCAGTCCTTTGGGTCCAGATCCAGATTCCAGAAGGGCAGTCATTCTTTTCCTGGTATTTTCAGGCAGCAGATCTGAGGAGCTGTGCAGCTCTTACATATTTATCCAGTGTTCCTGGGAATCAAGCAAGGGGGTGCCCCTGAGCAGTGGGATACAGGGTGTCACACAGCTGTATGACCACTTCCTCCAAAGTGTGGCATATTCCTGTCCCAGGAAGCACTATTCTCTCAAAATCCAAAATGGAGACAGTCTCTCCAGAGGAGCTGAATCAGGCCCTAATCTACTTAGCGAGGCTACTGTGTGCCTGTGGTGGCAGGATATGGGGTCAGCCTGTCCTATCCTAAAGTTTAATTCGCCCTTTGAAGAACAGTTTTGCAAAACTCACCCCCTTCCTGCCTTCTGTTCTGCAGCTTGTACTTCTCCAACCATGGGAAATCCTTTGTCTCTATAGCACATCTCATTATAGCAGCCTGGCCAGCCTGGGAAGAGGCTGGCCAGTCAGGAGAGAAGAGCAGAGAAGCTGCCTTTTGGCTCACAGAAAAGAAATTTTAATTACGTATTTTCTGTCATAGTTATTATAAATCTTGCAGTGGCAAGTTGTTGGATTTATCTTAACTATTAATTCTAAACCATGAAATATATATTTTTAGGTGGCCCCTGTCAATATTTATATTTAAATAAAATTTTACAATATTAGCCAATGTAGCCTTTCACTGCAATGGGGAAAAATGAAATTGGCAGTTTTCCCTCCCCAAGGCTTATAAAACATGTTTTATAATGTCCCTGCTTATAGGTACAAGGCATCCTACCCATGGGGCACCTAGGGGAGACCTTAGGGGTGACGTGTATGCAAAAAGAAAAGGTAGATTACTACTTTGGAAGTACCTTTAATTCCAAAATTGAATTTGCATATATTTACCATTTCAATTCAGCCTGAAAGGCAGGGCTGGCTTTTAAAATGACAGCAGGCAACTCAGAAGTGCACACTTTGGTACAGAAAATCTACTAGTCCTCTAAACCTCCCTGCTCTATTATATGATAGGGACTTATAGGTAGTTTATATCCCCCTTGCTTTATTATATACTAGAGACTTACAGGGGTATGTAATTGCCAATATTATTTATACCTAACCATGTACTTTTAATCAGAGCACAGTCCCTGGGACTTGTTAGCAGCACCTTAACGTCAAAATGGAGGCAAAGAATGGGGGGGCACTGCAAACAGGTCCTGATTACTCACACAACACCCCCCCAGCCAACAGTCCAGGGGACTCAGCGTTTCCCTGGTCTGTCAGGTGAGGATGAAAGTGATGAAATCATATTGCACAATTGTAGGGCCTACTCTGCCTTAAATCCTCCTTCCAAAGTCACTTCCTTTGGGATGCTGACCCATCTCCTCAGTAACAGGACTCATTTTAAACTGAACCTTCCAGTCAGCTGTGTCATTTATTTTCTTCCTCCCGTTTCAGTTTGAGTAGTGAGGTGCCCACCTCCTCCATCCCTAACATCGCTAGGGCGACACCTACCTTACCCAAAGAAGCTACCCAACACTTGAGCAACCCCAACATGACAAACAGGCCATGCCAAGTACAGTGCTGCCATGCAGGCCAGCACACAGCAGAGACTACTGACAGCTTTCAGAATCTAGCTCTCCACTGACTGGTGTTTGAGCTGTTTTAGTGGCAACTGTGAGTTCCTGGGACCTCGCGTGCTGTTAGAGTGGGGGGTTACCACATCCTATGGCTCTTCTTCCAATTTTTCTTCTATCAATGCAGGGACAGCACCCTGCTGTTTGACTGCTGCCTGACTGCTGAGAATATTCTTGGGGTCAGGTAAAGCCTAACCACTGCCAACTCTGGGTTTCTACTTTACTGGGACTGAAGACTGTTGGCTCACAGGAACCTTCTTTAAATGTAGCTTACCTTTCCTCTTCTTCTTCCCTTTCTTTTAGGACCCCAGTTTCCTAACAGTAGGAACTGGTTCTCCAGGAACTTTGGGTTGGTGGGCACACTGGGTGACCCCCGTACTTGGGATACAACCAACCTCTGAGAGGCTGTTGCCCAGGAGACAATCTTAGAGGTCTTCACTGACTACCACTTTATACCAGCTAAGGGTACTATCCCTACTCTTCTTGTCCTCCTCTATGCCTACACTGGATAGCCCAGTGCTAACCACCTTCTTGGAAAAAACAGGATCACCTCTGAAGTGACATGACTGCTTACAGTCAAAGCATACCCTGCTGTCCAAGTACTTATTCAGCCATGGGTTCCCCTGACTCTTCTTGTCACGGTTGGGGTAGAATTTCTTCTTCTCCTGTTTATAGTTCCGAGTGAGTTTCTGTGATGGGCTTACCACCTCTATCCTGGCGTTTTTATGGGCCTAACCCCCCTTCTTGGAGTCTCCCCCCGGTGCTGATTAGAAACCCGGGTTCTTACCCACTCATCAGCTGTCTTGTCTAGTACCCTTGGACAACTTTGAGTTCCCTAGATGCTGGTGTAACTCCTCTTGGATACAATGAGTCAGGATGTGCTCTTTAAGAATGAAATGATGCTCACTTTATTACCTTCCATACAAGCACTTAGTGCCTTCACTGAAATGTGCACAAGTCAATCCATGACAGTGTGTTTACCTTCTGGGTGTCCCTGAACTTTACCTGTACTGTTCTGGGGTCATACCAAATTTCTCAACAAAGCATTTTCTCATGTGGGTGTATGATTTGGCCTCATCCCCCTGTAAGATCAGAAGCCTACCCCTCCCAGCTATTGGCATCGGTTCCCACAAGAGCAAACCCCATTACTTGGAGCAGAGCTGTCTCATCTCAAGGGCCTTCTCAAATGCAGTTAGCCATTTGTCAATGTCTTCCCCCTCTGTGAACCTGGGCTTTTTTGCTCCACTTTGGAGTCTGGAATCACACCCACCACCCGGAGATAACTCAACCTCCTCTTCTTTATCACTGCCACCATTTCTTCTCTCTTCCTCCCTTGCCCACTTCTTCTCAGCTAGGGCCAACTACCTCTCTTCCAGAGCAATGGAAGCTAACAGAGCCTCAAGCTCATACCTTCTGATGGCCCACTCTGGGCTCTCTGTGGGTGAGTCACATCTATCCCCATTAGCTGGAAGTGTGAACCTAGTACTGGAAAAATGGAGGGGTTATCATCATCATCCTCCTCCTGGATGATGTTGGAGGGGTCAACATCCCTCCTCTTGATTCTCTAGTGCTGATCTTGCCCCAACCTTAAGGGACCTAATCAACTCTGCCTTCCCAATCTTGATAGTAGCAAGAAGCCCCTAGCCCTACACTGAACCGGACACTCAGCAACTGTGAGTTTAGTCACGTTAGCCAGATCCAGGTCCATGGTATCCCTAATTTTGGGTAACAAAGCTTTACAACTCAGAAATAGAACAAATTTAGAAAGATCAAAAATATGGATTCAAAGCAGTTTAGTCCAAATGTAATTTTTTCCTAAGTTAAATTAGTGGATTTATAAGATCTTAACCAAATTTACTGTATAGTGTAATTTAAACACAAGTATGTATCCCACCGATGCCAACAAATATTGGAAAGTGGTTTATTAGTGATGGTAAGTAGAGGCTTACCACTAGTAATAAAGCCACAAACACAATAAAAGTTTCAGACAAGGTCCTAATAAATTATCCCCTTGCTCAACCCTTGGTAACTGTCAACTTCTTCCTGGAGTTCCTCTTGAGGTTTCAAATTGTCCAAAACAAAAATCAAAGGGTCTGGAAGCTCAAAGATGGTACTTGGTATGTCTGCACTACAATTCCCACAATGCACATGTCCAACTCCTTAAAGTTCCACTGGACGCACTCCAGGATGGGGTCTCTTGGTGGAGATGATGCAGGTGGGCTTTGTTAACCTGTAGCTTGCAGGGAGCCCACTCCTTAATCCTTTTGTTTTTTGCATGTTGCAGGTCAGTCATTTATTACTCCCAAGAGACAAAAACAAAGCATTGCTTTAATTTGTAGTGATTGTTCTTTAGGTGTTAAGACTGTCCATTCTAAAAGGACAATTGGTAGCTGGACTTTTCAAACTAATCAGAGGTGCTATAACATTTGTAAAATAAAAATAAGTCTGCAAGACAATCACTCATTTGACCAGGAAAATGGGGGCAATTTTTACATTCATGGCTTATGTCTTCTTCCTTTTTGACATGTGCACAGCATTAATATGGCCCACTGCAGACACCTTCGGGAAGCATTTTTTTTTGTTTAAATCTGTTTTTATTGACTTTGGTGCTACATATCCATGAAAGGCAACATGCCACATCAACATTAGAGATACATTACTTTAAGTGGGTGTTAAACAAGACATACATATCTATGTTGTCACTTGTTCAGAAACGAGGTTAACCCCCAACAAACATTCCATTTCACGGAGGGTAGAAGTTACAGTACAGTAATTGCATGGTCTCATTAGTGCGTTTTACAGAGTCCTTTCTGATCATTCAGCCAAATCTAACCATGGCAGCATTAACCGATGTCTGTGCGATTATCCCTCACAGTGCCTCCTCCCTCACCCCCATCACCCCACCTCATGACTCAGCTTTTCAGGAGCCCCCATCCATTGGCTGTGGCTATGTCCACCCTGAGTGTTCAGTGGGATATGCGCATGCACCTGATATTATGACTGACTATTAGCAAGGTGTCCATCACTCACTGCGGGCTCGTGCCTCCCACCCTTGGGTTGTCCCTCAAGGCTGTCCCCCTGCCTGCTTTAGGGCCTGGAGCAAATCCTCCCACTGGGTCGCTATGGGCTCCTTTCTCAGCTCCATTGTTTCTTCCCGCAAGATGGAGATTCCCCTTGCATTGGCCCATGCTAAAAGTGAGTACCTCCACGCACATATATGTGGCGGATTGTGTGCTTTCCACCTCTTAGTAAGAGTCGCTTGACAACTACCAATCCCAGGTCAAGGAGCCTAGATGTGACTTTTGTGGCCGGGGTTCTACAGAAATGGTTTAATAGGTAAGCAGGCCATTCAAAGGGTATGTCGCTTCCTGTGCATGTGCGTAATTGCTCACTGACTGGGCGCCAATAGGTATGTAGTCTGTGACAGCCCCACTGCATATGCATCAATCCTGCCCCTGGTTCTGCACAGCAAGGACACACCGCATACGTGCGTTGGAAGTACCTATTGATCCTCTCGGGTGTAAGATATGCTCTGTGGACTATGAACAGTTGTATTTGTCTGATTCACATGTTTCTGGGTATACGAGGTAGGCACTTAATTATCTGTTCCCATTCCCTGTCTTCCAATTATCACCCTAGATCTGTTTCCCATATGCAGCTGATTGGATCCGGACTAATCGCTGCGTGTGTTCGAAGTGACGCCATGAACCAGCGAACCAAATGCCTGTCCCGCCCCATGACGTGGAGGTACTGTATAGTGAGTTGTTGGCTTGGTTCTGTGGAGCTCACTCCTTAATCCTTCTTGAAGCAAGGCAAGATCCTTAGGGCTGTAGCACCATATTGTGCAGCAGGTGCAGTCTTTGGGGCCAGATCCAGAATCCAGCAAGGCAATCCTTCTTCACCTGGTAGTTTCTGGCAGCAGATCTGAGGACCTATGCAAATATTCCATATTTATCCAATGTTCCTGTGCGTCAATCTAGGGGCACCCCTGCCAATGGGATCTAGGGTGCCACCAAGGTGTATGACCACTTCCTCCAAAGTGTGGCATATTCTCGTCCCAGAGAGCACTATTCTCTCAAAATCCAAAGTATAGAAAGTCTCTCCAGAGGAGGTGAATCGGGCTAACCCAACCTACTGGTGATGTTAATTTTCGTAAACACTCCCTTTCCAACCCTTCCCCTGATTTAATTACAGGGGATCCTGTGTGACTGGGGTGGCAGGATGTGTGGGTGTCAGCCTATGCTATCTTAAAGTGTCATTGCCCTTTTGAAGACCAGTTTGACTACCCCTCACCCCCTTTCTGCCATCTGTTCTGCAACTTGCACTCCTCCGACCACAGGAAACCCACTATTTCTGTAGCACAGCTTTTCACTCCTCATTAGAGTGGCCTAGCCAAACTGGCAGAGGCTGGCCAATCAGGAGAGAGCAGATGAAAGGCTGGATTTTGGCTCAGACAAAAGAAAGTTTAATAACTTCTTTTCTATCATAGTTATTATAAATCTAACAGTGGAAAGTTGTAGGATTTATCTTAACTATTGATTAGATAACTTAAAGTATATTTTCAGGTGGCTCCTGTCAATATGTATACTTAAATAAAATATTACAATGTAGCCTATGGAGCAATTCACTACAATGAGGAAAATTGAAATTTGCAGTTTTTCTCTCACAAGGGCTTATAAAATATATTTTATAATGTTCCTGCTTATAGTAACAAGGCACCCTACGGCTTCGGCCCCTAGGGGATACCCTAGGGATAACGTATATGTAAACATAAGGTAGAGTACCACTTTGGAGGTACTTTTAATTCCAAAGTCAAATTTGTATGAAATTGCAATTTAAAAGCAGCATGCAAGGCAGGGCTGTCTTTTAAAAAGAGAGCAGGCAACCCAACAGTGCACACTCTAGTGCAGGAAATCGACTGGGCCTCTAAACATCCCTGCCCTACTACATGCTAGGGACTTATAGGTAGCTTGAATGTCCCTTGCATTATTATATACTAGGGACTTACAGAGGTCTATTATTGTCAATTATAAATATACCTAGACACATACTTATAATCAGAGCACAGGCCCTGGGTCTGTTTATCAAAGCCCAGTGCACAATCAGAGTCAGAAAACCAGCACCTAGTAGTCAAAATGGGTGCAAAAAGTAGGGGGCACTGCAAACAGGTGCTGATTTCTCACAGAAACATGTTTGTTTTACATACATATTTACATATTACCAATATAACATATATTGTAGGCATCTCTAATTACAATGAATAGTGTTATGGTGCATCTATCCAAACAACTATATTTGGTTTAAGTCAGCACATCCTGATTATCTGCCTTCAAGTTAGAAGATAAGATTACTGTGTTATGAATCAAGATTGGCAAATTGTCCTAGTTATTTTTTCCTACCGCTCTTAACAATTCATCATTGATTTGCACTTTTTATATTACATATTTATAGATGTTGTTTGGCATTAATAGAACTCATGAGAGATGCAGGTGCACTGTATTATGCAGCATAGAAGATTCTGTTTGTGGAGTATATTTTGCCAGAAAATGCACCTTAGGTATGACATTCTTTGCCATTAGTGTCTAACTATTAATATTTTACAACAGCACATTTTATCACAAACTAGAAGTAATGATTTAGTAAATTTTGATATTTGATTTAAGGAGGGAGCCTGTAAACATCTAACTGATACAACAAGAGATGTCATTAACTAACAGTCATTAATTATCCATGTACTCTAATACATCCACACCATTTTCTAATATGACATTTACAAAGTTCACACTGCAGTTTGTATTTCATTATGGTCATCATATCTTTATTCAACGATTGAAAAATAATAATAAAAGAACAATAATCATGGTTAAATACACTGCAATACATCAAATATAAGTTTATAGAACATTATGTATAAATTAGGTTAAGAATATTTTTTTAAAAAGCTCCCACAGAAAAAAACAAAAAGGTTTAAAATTTTAACACATGAGCAAAAAGTGCATCAATGTCTAAGAGGAGATTTGTTCATGTAGGCACACTAACATAGATTTGATATCATACTGCCCCAAATTATTATTAAAATATAATCGTAAGAAAAAACAATAAACATGTTAAACTAAATTATAATACATCAAATATAAAGTCATAAAGATTATGTGTAGAGTAGGATAAAAATTCAATGAATAGCGCTATTGCAGAGCATTTTTTAAAAGAGCCCCCACTGAGAAACACATAACGGGATCAGGCAACATAAAAGAAAATAGAAGTCTGGTCTACATTGTCAAAAGCCCTGAGCTCTTAAAATAGGTAAAAAATATCTACTTCTAAAAAGTTTAAATATTTACAAAAGAGGGTCAAGTGCTTAAACTTCTGACATGAGATTTCATCATATGGGCACACTAAGGTAGAGTTGATATACTGTCACAAAGGGAAACAAGGATTGCATATGAGAGAGCCCAGTCGGAATGTAGTCAAGAGTTATCTTTCCCAAATATTTTTGACCTGTGAAAGATAGGGTTCAATACCCTCCCAAGTCTTAAACATAATAGACACTTTCAAAGATGGTTTTCCCAGCTCCTTCACCTCTCTAGCAGCAGATGCAAATCTCAAAAATACCTTCTTAGCTATACAACTCTCCCTTTTGTTCAACGAATGTGGGGACAAATATAGCTCTGGTCTTCCCAGGGTTTAAGCAGTACTCCTGATCTAACTTAACAATGGAATTTTGTGCCCCATATCATAAGCAAAACAATCAGTGATAATCTCCAGACTAGGGGCCAGATGTAGTTGGCCCAATACCGGTCGGTAACAGACAAAATTACCGAATTTCGGCCGTTACCGACCGGTATTGGGCATTTGGGATGTAGGTGGCCTAAATTTCAAATTCGCTCATTTACTGATTCCGTATTTTAAGGAATCGGTAAATTACTGATTCCTTAAAATACCGAATCGATAAATTACCTAATTTGCAATGTAGAGAGCCCTCAAATGAGTGCTTTTCCCATTTTAGGATTAGTTATTTATCACCAACTATAAGTTGGTGGTAAATAAGGAATACCTTTGAAAATGCAAATCAGTGCATTTTCAACTGTGCCATATGGCAGACATACATGCTCTTAGGGCATGTATGCCTGCCACATCTGCACACAAGCACGATTCAGGGGTGCAACAGGGTGTCAAAGTGACACCCTGGCACCCTTGAATGTGTCCCCCATTTTACCGAATCAGTATTTACCGATTCTGTAATTGGGATTCATTCCTATGGGCCTCCAGGCCCATAGGAATGAAGGGCCATTACCGAATTGGTAAATACCGATTCGGTAAATACCGAATCTTACCGATTCAGTAATTTCTACAGAATTTTTTGCTACATAGCATTTACCGATTCTAAAATACCGAATCGTTAAAATTCGGTAGTTTAGAATCGGTAAATACTATTTACCTACATCTGGCTCTAAATTCAGTATGTGTATTCTCCCATTCCTCAATCCAGAGAAGGAGAGATGTGAACTTTACGCGATCTTCCAAAAAAAGTTGGCCCAATTCTTCATGTAAAAAAATTGCCACTACCTGGTCATAAGCCTAGCCATCATCTATTAAAGCGATTCTCCTGTTGTAAACGTAAGCAATCCCGAAGCCCCGTGTGGATTATTTTTTTTTGTTTTTGTTTTAAAATGATAAACGTTTTTTAAAGGTTAAATGGTTTACAGATTCAAAACTTCAAATCAGTGTCAATCAATCAATAAGCAATAGAAAATGAATTAGTTAAAATGAAGTTCACATTAATCAAAGTCATATAAGTAAAAGGACGGACTATCCTAAAGTTGACTTAGGAAAAGTTAAATAAAAAAATCAGTTCTCCATAAAGAGAGTGCCCTAAGCTATCTGAAAAGGCCTGAACTTTCATCTACATAGCAGTAGCTTAAATCACACAACTCTAACATTAGCTACACCAACACGATTCCCATAAATCGATCTAATCAAACTAGAGTACAAAGATACAGTCTTGACCTCATTAGATTTCAAGTATCCTACACAATACAGATTCTTTCAAACGTATACGTATCTGCAACAGAACAAAATGCATTGGACAGGTGTGCTGTAGCAACCAATTAGGGCATTCTACAATTATCACGTAAAATAAGAACATTTCACATGGGAAAGAAAGCAAAGGTACATTGTGTTTGTTAATTTCGACTTCAGCTTCTCCCATGAATAAAATGTATATGAGACATGAAGCAAAATAGCAAACAATCATTGGCCGGTTTAAACAACCTTACATTAGCTACAGTTTTTTTTTTATATATATTTTTTATTAAAATGTTTCCAATAAGCTCACATTACATTATGACATGCACAATTAGGCAACAGTGATGTTATTGTTCAATCAGGGGACATGCTGCCTGCATATGGCAGGTACATCAGGTGTTATAAGCCATTTGTTGTTACTGTAATGCGATTCTGAAGGGAACTGGGAGGGATAAACTGAGGATGCATTGCGGGGGGAGGTCAGGGGATGAGGATCGTTGAGGATGTCTGGTTCATGTCGGCTACAATCTGTTAGTGTGGTCTTGTATTGTTTGTAGGGGCTGTCAACGTCACTAGGCACAGTAGAGAGTGCAACGAGCAGTGGTGGGCCCATACAACACATGAAGGTTTGGGGCGCGGGGGTTGCAGTATACATACTCTATTGCGAGGTATTCGCTGCCGGGACTGTAGGGTCATATTGAGAGGTGTCGGGAGTTGTGCGCGTGTGTGTTTGTTTAAACTGGTGGGATAGCATGGCCCACTCCAATGATATGGGGTGTTTTCGCAGTCCCTTTGCTTCCTCCTCCCTCAGGGTTTCCTCCTCTGCTTTTGCCCATTTCTGCACCACTCTTACCCATACCTCCAATGGGGGACCCGATGCGGCTGGCCAGTTCATGGCGATGTTCCTTTTGGCTAGAAGCAAGGATAGAGCCGCGAAGCGGACTTGCACTTTGTGTGTTTTCGGCCTTCGGAATACTCCGAGAGCGACTGCTTCCCACATGTGTAACTCATTAAGTCCTCTGAGTGTTTTTATTGTGTCCAGAATTGTGACCAGTACTGTCGTAGAGTGGGGCAGCTCCAAAACATATGCCCGTCTGGTGGGTGACATCTGGGGCAGAGGAACTGAGTGTCTGGGTAGAACCGCGGTAGGCACGCTGGTGTTTGATACGCTCTATGCAAGATATATAACTGCATGTTTTTAAAACACGCGTTTCTGGACACTTTCTTGGGGAAATCCAGCGCTCTAACCCATTCCCTGTCATGCAGCTGTCACCCAAATTCGTCCTCCCAGGTGGCACACAGATTATGAAGTGGCCTGTTTGCGAGTTCTCTTATGGACTTATACAGCCAAGTAACAAGGTGTCGGCCAATACCCATATATAGGATGGTGTGGATGACCGGGTGTGCTGACGGCTCGCCAGCTATAAGATCACAGTGTGGGCAATAATTGTCTATGAGCTGTCAGTGTGTTAAAAACTGTCCGGGGGGAAGGTCGGATTCCTCCATGAGCTGTTAGTAGGGACGGAGCTGCCCTTCCGTGAATAACGCTTCTGCCTCGGTTATCTCGCATTCCGTCCATGCACGGAGCGTGGTGAGTGTTAAATAAGTTTCCCGCTTGGGCCAACCGACCAGCGCCAGCCAAGGGGAGTAACATGGGGTCCCCGCCGTTATGCTGTGAATTCTTTGCATACACTGGCGTGCTACCGACACTTGCAGTGGATATGTCCGTCGAGGTTTGGTACCCGGAAACAACAGATGAGGAAGTTCGGGAATGGGGACAGGGCCCTGCGTCGTATATGTTTCCCCGGTGTGCCTACCCGCCGTCCAGTACGACAGCCACTGGTGTTGTGCCACCAGGAAATACGACTCGAAAGCTGGGGCGCCCAGACCCCCCTGCATGGTGGGTAACTGCAGTTTGGTGAGAGCTATCCGGTGTCGGCTGGCTCCCCATATAAGTGTGCGGTGGAGCACATCTAGTTCATGAACGAAAGTCCTGGGTGGAATAGTAAATTTGTGATGTAGTATAACAGTCGGGGAACAATGATCATCTTGGGTATGGCTACTCGACCGTTCAAGGCCAATGGGAGGTTCCTCCAGAAGCCCACCGACGATCTGATGCTGGATAACACTTTATGGTAATTACCCTCATAAATGTCAGTGGGGGAGTGGTACAGGCGGACACCGAGATAGCGGGGAGCGCCCATGCTCCAGGGCAGACTCTGCGCACCCACTCGTATCTCCCTTGGCTCAAGAGATGGGTGTAATGGGTAAATTGTGGATTTATCCCAGTTTACTTTGAGTCCAGACACCACCGCGCACTCCGTCAAGGCTGTCCATATGGGTGTAAGGTCCGCCGTAATATCTCGGATGTACAGGAGGAGGTCATCCACGTACAGGGAACCGCAGTGGACAGTGTCCGCTATGGGAATGCCCCATGTGGTACCCTCCCGATGCAAACGTATCACCAGGGGCTCCACTGCCAGGGCAAAGATCGGGGGTGACAGGGGGCAGCCCTGCCTAGTACCCCTCTCCACCCAGAATGGGGACAAGATGTATCGGCCTAGTCAGACAAGAGATGTGAGGTTGGTGTAAAGGAGCCGCGTGTACTGCAGAAGAGTGGGACCTATTCTTGCCTGTCGCAGGACAGCAAAGAGGTAAGGATACAAGAGTATCAAAGGCCTTTTCAAGATTGAGAATTATACAGGCCGCGTGAGGGTACAAGTCTCCCATCTGATCTTAAACATGGAACAGCCGCCGTGTGTTTTGGGACGTGTTCCTACCTGGGACGAACCCGCACTGATCCGGATGGACCAAGGGTCGTAAAAAAAAATCATATCTATCCCCAATATTTTATAATCGGCAGAGAGGAGTGTGATGGGGCGGTATAAGACAATTGTTGTGGGTCTCGGTGTGGTTTGTGAAACGTCACTATGACTGATTCGCGAAGAGAGCTCGGCAGCTCCCTCCTCTCAAGTGCATCCACAAACGTTTCCGTTAGACGAGGGACCAAGAGGGTAGAAAAGGTACTGTAGTATTCAAGGGGTGCCTTGTTCCGGGCCAACGCACGGTTCACGCAGGAGACGTCTGCTGCCTATATTTTGGCATCTATTGTGGTTTTGTCTGCTTCCGTGATATGTGGGATCTGCAGAGGGTCTAGAAAGTGGCTTATCGCCGCCTGTCGAAGATGTGCCGGGGTTCAATAAATCACAGTGTAGTGTTGCTGGAAAGCATTTAAAATGTCCATTTAGGAGCGCACTAGGTCACCCGAGGGATTTACTATCTCAGTGATGGGTTTTGTGTCAGTGTCCTGTTTTGCTAGCCACGTTAGAAGCGTGCCCGTTTTATCCCTTTCCTTTTGCATCCGAGCGGCGTAGGCTCTAAAGTTATATTTACGCAAGTCAGCCAGGGTGGTAGAATATTGTGTTTTGGCCTCTGCTACCTGGGCTACCGTTGCAGCATTAGCATCTTCTTGTTTTGTGAGTGCTGCTAGCTTCCGTTCAGTATCGATGAGCGTTTGTTACAGTGAGCGCCGCGCCCCCACTATTTGTTTGATGCATGCTCCCCGAGCCACTATTTTAAGTGCATCCCATTCCACTAGTCTAGAGGTGGCGGACCCCGTATTGTGAGTAAAATAGTCTTGTATGCTTTGTTCATGTTCGTGCTTGAATACCTGGTCTGTGAGACAGTCCAGTGGGCACCGGGGGGTGAGGGGGCCAACATTGTACGCGCAATATGTGTGCATCGTGGTCTGAGATTACGCGGCCTAAGTAATCCGTGTGTTGGACTTTGGGAATCAGTGACAGGGTGCATAAGAACCTATCTTAGCGGATCTGTATGTTGTGGGGGATGGAGTGAAACGAGTAGAGTCTCGCTTGAGGGTGGTGCGCTCTCCACGCATCCACTAACGCCCAGTGGCTGACCCAACGGTGAAAGCGGTACGTCTGTTTAAGGGCAGGAGAGTTGGACGGTGGCGGGTGTGATCTATCAAGTGCAATGTCGAGCGTGCAGTTGTAGTCGCCCCCTAAGATCCATGGGAGAGATGCAAATTGGGCCAAAATGCCTGTAAGGGAATATCAGAACCTATATTGTTCAATAATCGGTGCATATATGCTACACAACAGAATGGGCTGTCCATCCAGTATTTCCTCAACCAGGGCATACCAAACCTCTTTGTCCACTACTCTCCTTAGTTCCTGAAATGGGGTACCCGGGCGGACCCAAATTAACGCGCCCATGCGAATGCTGAATATGACGTGGCACATATGGTTCCACAAACTAATATGCATAAACAAAAGGAAGCCTCCTCAGAATGACAGGGAAATGTTCTCCTCAGTGGTATGGGAGCACCAAGGGGCCGATTATGATCGCGGACGGACGCATCACTGAGGAGGAGGGGACGTCCGCATGGGCTGCGAAGTCCCCTCCTGTGCGATTAGGATGTGACCGCCACCCTGGCAGTCACATCCTCTATTTTTAACATTGCGGCGGGTGCGGCTTCAAGCTACACCCGCGGCAATGTTAAAAATGCAGTCTTTGCATTTGCATGCAGAAAGAGGCAGGCACCGCGCGGTGCCTGCTGCTTTCTGCATACAAATGCAGGAGGGTACCATAGGTACCCCCCATGTGCACCCCCCAACCCCCCTTCACCTAGGGGGCCCGTAACGGGCCCCCGCAGTGAAGATTCGTATGCTTTTCCACTGCGGAAAACCCGCTGTGGAAAAGCACTTTTTAAAGCCCATCCTGATATGGCGGACGGTGTCTGAGAGACACCATCACCATATCAGAGCTTTTCCGCCGCGGTTGTAAGCCGACAGCGGCGGAAAAGCTGCGGACGGAAACCAGGACCCACCAGCCATCCAAATGTGGCGGTGGGTTCTTGGTCAGTCCGCTGCGGTTTTTCCACATCCTCTGGGCCGGAGGTGGCTTCCGCCGGCCCCGAGGATGCGGAAAAAACGCAA
Organism: Lissotriton vulgaris; assembly: GCF_964263255.1. NCBI lineage: Eukaryota > Metazoa > Chordata > Amphibia > Caudata > Salamandridae > Lissotriton > Lissotriton vulgaris. The sequence goes on from NC_141700.1 coordinate 336,059,649, forward strand.
TCATAACCGGGCCCTTAGTGTTTTGTAAAATACCCCTCACACACCAAAAGGTCCCTTGGTGTCATGCTTCATCATAGGGGTCTTTGCAACCATCTAGCGGGTTGCGGCGTGCTGCAACCTATGACTACGCGGGAGCACTTTTAAGTTTTGGCTATATGTGGTGCGTGTGAGTGGGTATGTGTTTATGTGAGTGGTGGGATTTAGTGAGAAAATTAAAAAGCACCTGGCTCGTGGGTATAGCAGAAAAAAATGTATTCATTACCCGAGGCTGGTACTAGTAAAAGAAGTCAAGTGCGAGGCGTGTTTTGTTGTGATTATGGACAAAACATCACGTGTGCATTGACATGTTTCGGAGGCAGAGCTCCTTCTCCAGGACGGGGGCACAACTTCCCCACCTTACTCACGTTTCACTAATAAAGATATGTTTAAGTCAATTTAACAAAAGTGAGGAAAAACTAAATATGTGTCTGTGTATACAGGCTACTAGGTACCTACAGCGGTTTTTGGCTCAAGTAAATGCAAATTGCATGACCTGAGAAAAAGGAAACAAGAATAATATGGTCACCCTAGTCATGGGTAGCTCAAACAGGTGCAGTCACCTGGAACAGACCATCCAGCTTCATCATCCCTGTGGAAAAAGACACTGACATGACAAACAACATAGATAACAAATAACACTCATGAACAGATTGCACTGGTTTTTGTCATACTTATATAGTAGAGCTTGCTTGCTTCATGAGCATTCAGAACGTCTGGGGAGTGATTGCTACTATGCAGTCTAAATGGAGAAATATGTAAAGTTATCAGTGTGGTCCCTTTACTTACTTAGGTAGTCTCAGTATGCACTATGTAACACCTATACTCACGAACACGGGAGGAGTTCTCCTCGGACTAGCCCCACACACTGCTCCACTGGACTGAAATGAGAGCTCAAGGAGTGTGGCTTATATACCCCAAGTTCAAGTGTTGATTGCTCGTTATGGATTCCATTAAAGCGGAAGTCCGGGGATGCCCATGTATGGATAGCCCGGTGTTTAGTTTGGTGTTTCTGTGCTAATTGAATGATTACCGGACCTTTTATGGTGTGTCCGGTACGAGATCATCCCTGTACTGAGTGTTCTTGTTTTGCGCATGTGTGGGAATGCCTGACTAAACCGCGCATGTGCGGAAGACGGACTGGTCTTCCCCGCGCATGCGCTAATGGGAGATGTTTATTGTTCGACCTCGGCACTCTGTTTTTAATGGGAAAGTCATTCCATTATGAAACCAGCCTCCGCATAGGATGATACGAACTGCATCCTGGCCTCATGTGGTATTCAGCTAAATAAAGGCATCAGTTATGTCGTGTTGAGGGACACACGGTTGCAAAAGTAAAAACGTGGTCTACCTGATCATCTGCCCCTGTGGCCTGGAATACGTGGGTATGAACCTGATGAGCCATTATCGGAGCCATCACTGTCAACATCACTATTCACATTTTTAGAAACATAGTCAGCCCTTGTATATGGGTATGCCCCCTCTGGTGTAAATTTATCTTTATCTTTACGTAGTTTGTCAACAAGCACTGGGGTATTCTAACATGTGACAGACAACAAGCAGAACCAGAGATCAAACAGCCAATCTCCGTCATGACGTACAATACCATGCCCAACGAGGTCTCTAAAATAGTCAACAAGCACTGGGGTATTCTTACATGTGGCGCTTTAGAACTTGAAAAACCAATGTAAGCACATCGCCGTGGTAAAAATTTAAAGGACATACTTGTTCACATGCGTCCTAAAACAAATCAGGAGCCGAGGCAACCAGCCTTAGGCATCCAAGGTCATTTTCCCTGTGGGAACTGCAGCAGTTGTCACCTGACACAGAAAAGTGCAAAACTCACATTCAGAAATGGCACGACCTGGGAGCAGCGAAAAATGACGAACTGCAATAGTAAAAACGTGGTCTACCTGATCACCTGCCCCTGTGGCCTGGAATACGTGGGTATGACCACCAGGGCCATCAAGACACGCATGAACGAACATAAAAGCAACGTCCGCTGTAAAAAAAGCACAACAAAGATGGCACACACTACTTGAATGCTCAACACTGTGTGAACGATCTTAAGTGGACAGTATTCGAACAAATGCCATCCGAGACAGGCCTCTTCCAGAAGGAACAGAGATGGGTGTTCCGTCTAGGTACACAAAATAACGGATTGGATGATGAGGTCCCTTGGGGAAAATTGTCTACATGACTACCCCTAACATTCACGTTTTATATCAGGAACACTCTGTCCCAATGTGATGTGTCACCACACAACATAAGGATCGGTCACAACGATGTACAAGAACAGAGTTATGGCAATAACTTATTCTGAACCCTAAGCCTTGTTTAAGCAGAAGACATTGAGTGTCAGCCCTTTATAAGACCTCCTTCCGTTTATTTTATTTTATTTTATCTGATGAGCACGGCCATTGGTTTCCAGATAATAGACCATTAGTGCCAATACCTACAATGCTATCTTGAGCTCAGAGGTTCAATCGCCAATACCGTTACAACCTCAATAAAGACAACCATGTGTCCCTCAACACGACGTAACTGATGCCTTTATTTCGCTGAATACCATAAGAGGCCAGGATGCCGCACGCATCATCCTATGCGGAGGCTGGTTTCTTAATGGAATGGCTTTCCCATTAAAAACAGAGTGCCGAGATCGAACAATAAACATCTCCCGTTAGCGCATGCGCGGGAAGACCAGTCCATCTTCCGCACATGCGCGCTTTAGTCAGGCATTCCCACGCATGCGCAAAAGAAGAACACTCAGTACAGGACCGATCTCGTACCGGACACACCATAGAACGTGAGTAAGGTGGGGAAGTTGTGCCCCCGTCCTGAAGAAGGAGCTCTGCCTCCGAAACATGTTGACGCACACATGAGGTTTTGTCCATAATCACGACAAAACACGCCTCGCACTTCACTTCTTTTACTAGTACCAGCTGGGGGTCATGAATACATTTTTTTCTGCTATACCCACGAGCCAGGTGCTTTTTAATTTTCTCACTAAATCCCACCACTCAGATAAACACATACCCACTCACATGCACCACATATAGCCAAAACTTAAAAGTGCTCCCGCGTAGTCGTAGGTCGCAGCACGCTGCAAACCGCTAGAGGGTTGCAAAGACCCCTATGATGAAGCATGACACCAAGGGGCCTTTTGGTGTGCGAGGGGTATTTTACAAAACACTAAGTGCTCCCATACCACTGAGGAGAACACTTCCCTGTCATTCTAAGGAGGATTCCTTTTGCTTATGCATATTAGTTTGTGGAGTAAGAATTCTTCAAAATTGCTCTACCTCCCCTCTCGTGTTTATTTATACATATGGTTCCACGCCATCGGGTCCGCAATTTGTTGATCTCTGGCGCTGTGAGATGCGTCTCTTGTAGGAATGCAATTTGCATTTGTTGGCGTTTGATGTTTGCACATGTTGCGTACCTCTTGCGCGGTGTTTGGAGGATCCGTGTGTTTAGGGTTAGAATACTAACATCTGCACACTGCATTCGGAAGCCTGATAATTACTACATGCGCCCTGTAGCGTGACGATAAGTAATGAAGGTACGGGTGCTAGTAGCGTCCTAGCCCTCCGGTCCTCACATAAGGCCGATAATGTCACCCACCCAGATGTGCTGGTTGCTCTGGTGCATGCGTCCCCTGCGGGTGAAGGGTAGAAGGAAACCGGGTGAAAAGAACATGTAACTGGGTGGGGAAATTGTCCCAATATCTGGGGCGTATCGGTGGACCCGATACGTCCAAACTAACTCTCATGGAACCAGAGAGTGAACAGTCAATGTGTGGGGGTGGTAGCTCGTGCCTGCGAGGCAGGGTCCCGCCTGGGCGTTGGAAGGATCAATGTTCATCGTGTAAGATTGTAGTGTGTCATGCATGTTGTGACGCAAGATGCAGGCGAGTTTTGTTTGGGCACGCCAGCTCAGATATGCCCATCTAAGCTGGAGACTTCTGTTCTCCACCTTTCGTTTCCATCAGTGCAGGGTGGCAGTAGTTTGTGGAGGGACCGGGGGTGAGGTGATAGAGTCGGCTGTGGAACGGGCCTCGTTGCTGTCATCTTCGCCTCCTGAAGAGAAGAGGTGGGGGACCACCTCAATGTCCTCCTTGGGCAGGGAGTCCCCAGAGCAGTTACAGCCTGGAGGGATTCATGTCGTTCCTGTATGATTTGCTCCAAGTCTGGGGAGTCGACCATGTGGCGCTCCGTGGTCTCTCTCCATCCCAGTCGCACATGTGTTTGTGTTTGCTGCGTGGTGTGCCTCCTGTTGCATGGCGCTTTTTGAGTGCGCCCTCGCGATGCATCCTCTGTGAGGTCCTGTTTGCAGTGGTGGTCTGCCCATTTGCAGGCGTCCGCGGCGGTGGAGAAGAAGTGTGTGGAGCCTGCATGGATGACCTTCAAACGGGCCAGATATAGCAAGTAATATTGTATGCAATTTGCCCGTAATCGGCGTTTCACCTCTAGGAAGGACGTTCTTTGTTTCTGCACCGCCTTGGCATAGTCAGGGAAGATCATGACCTTTTTGTTTTCCACCTGTAGGGGGCCTGTGCATCTGGTGACTCGCAGTACCGCATTGCGGTCCTGAAAGTGTAGGAATTTTGCAAGCATCGGGCAAGGTGCGTTTGCGGGCGGTGGTTTACTGGCTGGTACCCGGTGGGCTTGCTCTATTGAGAAGAAAGTTGTGCGGTCCTTGGTTGGGGTGAGGACTTGACCCAGGTTTCCATATATTCGATTGGGTGCGCCCCCTCAGCTCCCTCTGGAAGACCCAGCATGCGAATATTACAGCGTCGGGAGCGCCCTTCTAAATCGTCCATGTGTTCTTCCACGGTAGTCAGGCGTCCCAGTACTGTTCATAGTGTTTTCTGCTGTGCGCTCATGGCGGGCTGTAGGCCGGCGAGGGACTTCTCCCCTTCCTTCACCTTGTCGGCCAGTTTCCGATGGTCATCTCGGATAAGGTTGATATCCGTGGTGAAGGTGCCTAGTTGTTCCTCCATGGAGACCCTGCAAACTTCGATAGCCGCCAGGACCTGGTCCAGTTTGTCCGAGATGGTCGGCTCTGGTTGGGTCGTTGACGATTTAGTTAGTGTGTTAGTGCAAGGCTGATTCTCTGGAGCAGTTTCTGGGACCGACGTCTGTTGTGTGGCCCTGGGCTTCCCCATTTTGTCATTTGGGGTAATATCCTTGTCGCCCTGCATTGTCAGCAGAGGGGGTGGGATCGGGTCAGTGCTCCCCTGTGGTCTGTTCGCCCCACTTGTGAACCATTTGGTTTAGGGGGAGTAGTGCGCCAGTAGGTCACCTGTGCCCCAGTGGGGCCTGCTCTGGCACACCCCCAGCCATGTGTGCGGTGGGAGTTCTTGTGTGGCAGTCGCTCCCTGCTGATTCCATCACCCGCCCCCCCATGTAGGGGCCTACAATTATCATGGCACTAGTCCCAGTAGCCCCCGGGGCATCTGCGGCAAATAGAGGCTCCTGAACACGCCGGCGGCTCAGGAATTTTTGCCTGAGGCTGGGGGTGACCAAAGTGCCCACTCGCTGAGTCCAGGGGTGCAGTGGCTGCTTGGTGGTGGTTTGTTTGCAGTGCCTAAGCTGTCATGGTGGCCGCCATATTAGGGTCAGGCAATGGCAGTCCGGTCCCCTGAACGTTGTGGTGAGCGAGGGGGGGTTGCAGTGTCAGCTAAGGGCAGGATCCCTCATCACTCACCTTCTGGAACACCGTGTGACAAGCCCCTGGGGAAGTCTGGTTGGTGGTCGTGAGCGTTTTCAGCTCGCAGGCGCCATCTTAGAGTCAGGCAGCTTTCGGCACAAAGAGAGCCTCAGGAGAAGTGCTGTGGGGGAGAGGGGGGCCTCATCGATCGAGCCCCGGATTCCGTCCACTATTGTCTGCGAGATGTGTCCCTGGGGTCGCTAAGTACCTCCAACCCTGTGGTGATGTCGCTGAGGCGGAGGCTCTGCAGATGGTCGCCGGCTGCTCCCGAACCTCTCCGCGACACGGTGGGTCCGCGTTGGTTGGTGACGGTGGACAGGATGCCGCTGCCTCGCCCTGCCTGGGTTCAAGGTGGTAGCCAGGCCCTTCCGTTGCAGGAGATCGTTGTGCCCAGTACGTTGCTGCAGTAAAGTCAGGGCTAGTTACGGGCGGCGGCCATTTCGTCTTTGTGCCCGTGGCAAGGATCTACATGGCGATCTCAGTGGGCACTGCAGTTTGCTGGTCTATTAAAGCACCCTCGAATGTGGTCTCGGTTCCGACGCCAGCCGTGGCAATTTTCCGCCTGGACTAAGGAGATGGTGCTGTCTCCTGGTTTGCCCAGCTGCGGAGCCTCAGCAGAGCGTTTCTGCCATCGTGGCTTGCTTGGCCACGCCTCTCCCGAACCCCCATGTGGCAGGATTGGTTAGCTACCGACTCTGGGTGTAAAACCAAATAGCGTCCACACAGAGTGATTACAACTAGAACAGCGTTTGGAGATACAGGTCATCCAACTACCCCAAGAAGCAAAAGTTACACCTACGTGGGAGAACTCACAAACTCAGTTAATATTTTGTCTCTTAATCAACATGGGTCCAGTTTTGTTTTGTTGCTTTCCTCAAACAATATAATACATCTTAGTAATATTTACTTCTAGGTCAAGGTCATCCATAAATCTTGCAAAAGTGTCTATAAGACCATAATGAACTGTAGTGTAGTTCCTATTTTCCCAATAGGCCCTGCGCATTGGAATAACATAAACGGTAGTATGGACGTAGAAGTGCAGATCTTCCAGGTCTCCACTGACTATGCTAAACTTAATTGGGTTTGTTACCTACCAGCTCAGAGGTCACTGGAAACTTTCTCGACTGAATAGGAAGTGAACAGCTTCCCTGGTACAGACAAGAAGGGATTCAGTTTTCCAACAACCGCATAAACATGACAACTTTGCTCCTTAGAATAAGAGTCAATCTCTAGAGTTATGTGAAACAATAGACAGTTATTTTACTCAGTCAGTTTTGTGCAGATTACTTTCACCAATATGCTGAGAAATAGAGAGATGGGCGTTTTCAATAAAAAGGTATTATTTATTGAACAGTCTTTCTTCTCATGCAAGAGAAATGAATTGCCACAATTGCAAGACTAGTTATTATAAAAAGTGCGTACAGTAAAATGAGGATTGCGAAATAATACTGTAAAAGCATTGATATGGTTTCTTAGCCATACAATGGTTTAAAATGAATACAATATATACATTCATATATACATTTGACTAACGTACTCAACTGGTGCTTCTAACTATGCCTACCCCAGTGTACCTGACCTAAGCCTAATACTTGGGAGGGAGTAAGTAAGTAGCAGTTTTAGTTAAGTTGGTTTTGCCAAGGTTTGCTTCAATAATTCTCTCTAAGGGTTTAGTCAACACCATACCTCTGAATAGAATGTTGGAGGTCTGGTATCTCCTTCCAGGACTCGATATCCCAGTTACTCGCAAGAGTAGGCTGGAAACGCCGGAGCTGGATTTCTCGGCAGGAGAAAAGACAGCGTCTCTCTCTCAGCGCATCGAGGAAGAGGAGGGGCAGCGTCCGCGGGCAGCTTGCATCTGCTGGGCTCTGAAGGGGACAGCTGTTCTGCTCCTATGTGCACCACACCATCGCTATCACCGATGTCGTTGAGACAGCGTAGCGGCAGTAGTAACATCAGTGCTTTGATTAAGGCAACATTGGTATTATTTATACCTGAAAGGTGCCTGGTTTGACGTAAGTTTTTGGACATAAGACGTCAATAAAGATGTCACTAGGGAGTGATCGTCTCTCAGTGCTCATTAGAGTTCTATTACTAATCAAAACATAGCAAGCGGGGTTTTCCCAGGTTGCTGAGTTTTATCTTGTTGAATAACTCGAAGTGTAATCTAGGAATCTTAGATAGTGGCTTCTGCTGTGTCATTTGCTCTAATGAGCTGCAGAGGAAGCTGCAGAGGAAGTGATTCTGAAATGTGGCTCTGTTCGTGTTAGGCCAGAGACGAGTTTCTGAAATATCACTTTTGATCGTTTATGCCATTATAGGGGAATAAATGGATTATAGCCGTATAGGGGCATAAGGTCACAGTATTGATCGGGTTCCTAGATCAGAACGCGACACCCACTCCACGAATTTATGTCCATGAATTTACTAAAAACTATAGCAAAAGATGCATGTGTAACATTACCCACCCCAAAATACATATATGCATTTGAAAATGGCATATTTTTAAATACATGGAATGTACTCTACGTCTTTTAAGCATAGAAATCATTCAAAATTATAGCATATGTAATAAATGAACGATTTTGCAAAAAAATTATACATGAAATATCTCTTAATACAGAAAAGAAGTGCGAGATAATTTCATCACATATAAATGCATTTGTTATAAAATGTGCTAGAGGCTGATGTAAAGTTATTATGTCTCTAGATTTACCTAAAAATAGAAGCTTCTGTTCTTTATGAATAGGTCTACTTTAAGCAAAGAATTTTGTGCCAGAAAAAAGGTAAATATTTTGAAAAAGTGTTCAATTAAAAAAAAAATTCTTGTTACGGGGGAATAGAGTTCCAACGCTTTTCAGCAGTTTTTGTTGATCAAAATTGAAGGCCGAATTCAGAGTTCATGGGAACGCTGTGAGTCGGAATGCTTTTCTAAATTATTGTTTCTGTTCGAGTGAGAACATCATATCAGACAGGCTCTCAAAAAATTGGTCTGCAAAATCAGGTGACAGTTCGACCAAGTTTGATAACGCTGTAACTTGGCAGGTGTGAGAATGATTGCTGTCATCAAAGTCTGGATCGGCAATGCTCACAGAAGGTCGTACCTGGGTGATGTTGCTTTTATTTCTTGCTCCACTGTTACCACCTAGTCGTAGCACAGGAGTCTCAACGAATCCCATCATCAGGATTGGTAGCCGCTGGGGACAACACAATGCGTGGGCCGTTATAGGACTTAGCAAAGTATCGATATCCATTGGTACTGCTGATGGAAGTGCAAGACAGATGTCCAACACGCACTCATCTCCGCATATCATACATCGAAGCACAGGTAAGATGCAGGTCTGCCATTTCGGTCTGAATGAAAGAAACCAGGTCATGTTCAGATCTCTCAGCCTGGCCAATCCAGGGACTCTAGTTATTCTGTCCCGGTAGCGTATTGCTAGGATAATTTCTTCCATCCTTGTAGGAGTCATGTCTGAGTTTTGGCTTGCCATATCGGAGCAGGGGGGTCAAAAATAAAATGCCTGCTACAAGTCCCAAAAATAGGGGTATGCCGCCAAAGACTGAATGGACAAAATTAGGAATGATTCCTAGAATTGCTTTGAATGGTGTTAGCAGTCCCGAAAAAATCGTCTTAAATATGCCTGGGATGCCTGTGTCACTAGACATGTTAAGGAGTTGGCTAAGCATTTCTGTGAAATGCACGGGGCAATATGTTGATAAAAGGTCATGAATCTCAGATGTTGTCCATGCAACTTGGAGTTCATACGTCTCTTTTGATGACGTGATGGGCACTGTTGTCTGCAAAAGCACAGACTTCATTCTGCTTAAAGTATCAATTCGTATAGAAGAGAAATTCAAACGAGGCCATACGGGAGTCTCAGTGTCTCCAGGGCCGTTTGGAAACAATGCTTGCATACAGCATTTGACCATGGAAGTTACGTGTACGAGATATGCTTTCCCTGGCAAAAGGCCACAACAGCTGCGATCCGTTCTTAGAATGTAACTCCCATTCGAGAGTTGCTTATAAAAGGTTCTATCTGCGTAGCAGGTGTGACAAGTTGGTGGCATGAAAGGTTGTTAGAATTTCCTTCACAGGCTCCGTGTAAATTAATACCCTGGCACAAAAGTATACCGCTTAGTGAATGTTTACAATTCTCACCACTAAGAAATACATTTTTGTTGCTGTCACTACAGCATGTGTGTGTGTATGGTAATTTCCATGTTGACTTAATGTATCTTTTACCCAATCATTCATACTGGCCAGTAGATATGTATTCAAGGCATTTTTTAAATTGGAAAGTTGTTATCGGAATTGTGATAATCCCGTGTATTATCCATTCTATGACAGGACTTTCTGACATTGTCAAAAGTAATCTCTCAAGTTTTTCGATGCTCAGGATTGTATAGTCTGCTCCTTTTTGTGCCAAGCTGATTTGTTTATCAGTAAGGTTAAAGATGGAAAACAATGACGTTGTGTTGATTAAACGCCAAGGCACATAGCCTGAACGAAGATTTTGCAGCGTCCAGCCTAACTGTACAATAGAACGCAATTGTGACTGGCCATGCTGTAACATTAGCAAGTCTTTGTCTATTATATCTATGGCAGATGATACAATACTGTTCAGTGAATACATTCTGGAGGACAGAGTCATTAACCCATATGGCCGGGATGCCCGTCAACCCCTCCCAACACAATCCCCAAGGATGGGAAGTCGGACGCAGTTCTGAACTTTTGGAAGGCGGGAGGGAGTCACCCTCCCGGCCGTATTTATTAAAATATGAAACAAAATTTAAAACATTAAATAAAAGTTTCATAATCATGTACAATTTTCATTTATTACATTTCGATGAAGACATGTTCTTTGGCTAACCTTAACAAATCTCTAATACAAAGGTTTCCTAGCCGAGTCTAACATCCTGCAAATGCATACATTCTAAATTAAAATTGTACATCCTAGCATTAAGGGCCAACGGCAAGGTCTTAACCGGTGTCAGATCCCTACTACCAAAAACTCTCGCCCTCACGGTGTGAGTGGCGGCCGCGCAGAGGACTGTACCCTCCTTGCCACCTCTAATTTCCCTGGTCTTAGTTGGGGGCCCCCCTTTCCTCTCGACGCCATCTTAAAGGTCGTCCGAGCTCCCGTGTGAGGTATCTGTAGGAAGGACAGCGTGGACTCCCCCCCACCCCCACACTCTCTATCCGCCATCGCGGATATCCGGGCCCCGGGAAATTCGTAGGAGGGGCATATAGCCGCCTCCTCCCCTGGAAGGGGCCTATGGCCGTCTCCCCTTAGGCGACCCATCCTTAGTGGGTGCCACCTCCCAGTGGGAGGGGTCAATGGTCGCCTCCTCCCGGGCGCTCCCATCCATAGTGGATGGCGCCCCCTCTAGGGACCTTGAAATTACTGCTCACCGATCATGACCTTACCGCCACAGGCCGGATAGTTGACCGGCTATCCGGCTCCCCCCAAATTCCTCCTAAAGGTCATGCTTCCTCAAACCCCTTAGCCATGCTATGAAGTCTCCTATGAGTAAAACATTCCCCTCCCGGGACAGGTGAACCCCATCATTCAGATACATGTGATCACCCCGAATACACCCATGAGGAATACTATGCAACTGTGCAGAGCGAAACAATCTACCAATTTTGTTGTTAACCTTCTTCACCGAATGGTTCAGTGCTGACACCGAAAGGCCCCCCCGCCACACCTTCCTGGGAATCATGTGGGACCAGGCAATCGTGTCCCCGGGATTCTTTTTGCCAACCAGCTAACAGAAGACAAAACTTGCTCGAGCAATACTCGTCTACCCAGTGTCACCAAGTCATTGCCCCCCAGGTGTACTATGACTACAGATGGCGGTGACCTCTGCCGCCCTAAGAGACCCTCAACAAAAGATTCGAATTGGTCAATACAGAGCCCGCCCCTTCCGTGGAAGGCCACTCTGTACCCGTATTCCCCAGCTGCGCGAGTCGCATCACCTGCTTTGAATACGTCCCCGGCCAGCCTCACATATGAGTGGCCCACGACCCAAACCACTCTCTCCTCAGACGGTGATCCATGACCGCTGGTCCCCTGGTACTGGGTCGACTGAAAATTCCGCCCCACATGACATGCTCGCGAAACTGTAAATCAAACACAAGACAAGAAGCGTGAGTGCATGTCACTTGACTTCACAACATGTGCAATCGCACATACCTTTTGAAGCAATTCGAGGACCATCGTCCCAATTGTTTCACTTCCTCTGCACTCTGACCCCTGGCTGTAGCCTCAGTAGCAGCCCCTATCCTAAAGGAGTGGGTCCCAAAATCGCACGGGTCCATGCCTGCCGCAGCGATTGTCAGTGCTAGCACCCTCTGGAACTGAAACCTCGTCAGTGGGGTGCCATCGATGTGCCTCAGCAAACTCCCCCCCCATGTATCCGCCCTCAGTGCCAAGTATTCCTCTATACACATTATCGGGCACGTGGGGGACCCTCGCACGCGCTGGACAACAACACTGTTTCCCATAGCTCCCTGGTCAGTCTTGGACCTAGCTATCGTGACTACCATCGAATCACCCCTAATTAGGATGTGATCCCTGCACAAGCCTCCCTCCACATCCTTCTTATTCCTTGCGACCAGTTTGCTCACCTGTATAGCCCCATGGAACGCTAATGCGAAAGCTGCCCGGAACAGAACTGCTTCGAATTGGGAGGAGCATGTCGTGATAAGTTTCGCCATGAGTAGGGACAACCTTTCTAAGCCAATCGGGAGCCTCTCGTCATGCTTGCGACCCTCGAGGCACTGCCAGCCGCGAAGGGCTTTTTTCGCCAAAAAGGAACCTGTTGGGTCTTTGATGCCATGCACCTGCGCCATGAATGAGATGGCCGCCCTGTGTCTATTGGCCGTTGCCGCTGATCGGCCTTCTCTGTGCAGTGCTACCAGGAACCCTAGGAAGGAATCCTCCTGACCCCAGTTCTGATTCCCTGTCGGACCCAAAAATGCACAATAGGAACGAAACGCTCCTTCGTATGCCTTCCTCGTCCTGGGGGCTAAGCTTGCTGCCACGAGGTCTTGTAATCCGGGGCACCGATTAGCCAGAGTGCTTCGGGGAATGGTGCCGCCGCTAGGTCCGCTGTAGGTAGATAACCCCTGAACGCCTGCATATGTGAACGAGAGAGTGCATCAGCCGCATGATTCAGTACACCCGGCACATGTTTCGCCCTGAACTGTACATTCAGTCTCATGCAAAGCAGCACAACTTCCTTCAACAATCTCAAGATCCATTTGCAGCGTGCTGCCTGATTGTTAATGCATTCGACAACAGTCATATTATCAGACCAAAATACCACAGAGCGGTCTCTGAACTCATCCGTCCATGCCATCAGAGCAACAAAAATAGGGAATAGCTCAAGGAACCCTATGTTACTTGTGAGACCGCAGGAATGCCACCACGCCGGCCATGTTTGCGCCGACCATCGGTTACCAAAGATGGCGCCAAATCCCATGATCCCCGCTGAGTCAGTCCACAAACCCAGCTCGTCCGAAGATGCTGGCGGCTTGTTTCACACTACTCGACCGTTGAAGTCCACCAGAAATGCCAACCAAATGCGCATATCCTGGCGAACCTCTGCAGACAGTCTCGTGCGGTGGTGTCCTTCCTTGAGACCAACCATAGCTTGTGCAATAGAGCGTGAAAAGGGGCGGGCCATTGGTACAACTCTTAAGGCAAAGTTAAGCTGACCCACTGTTTGCTGTAACTGGTGCAGGGTCACTTTCTCCTTACTAAGGCAAAGTTCCAGGGAAGCCCTAAATGTAGCTACCTTTCCCACTGGCAAACGGAAACATCCCTCCACAGAATCGAGCTCAATTCCCAGAAACTCCAGTGAAGTAGATGGTCCAACCGTCTTACCTGGTGCCAATGGCACTCCAAACTCCCTCATGAGGATGCAAAAGTCCTGTAGCTCCTGCGCACATTTCGTGTCGCCGGCTGCTCCCAAGAACAGAAAGTCATCTAGATAATGCATAACATGCCTATGCCCTGTGGCCTCGGTGAATGCCCACTCTAAAAAACAGCTGAATTTTTCAAAATAGGCACAAGAAATGGAGCAACCCATCGGCATGCATTTATCCATGTAATAACTCCCTTGGAACGCAAAACCTAGCAAACGCTGATCCTGTGGGTGTACCGGGAGCAACCGGAACGCTGATTCGATATCTGATTTCGCCATCAGCGCCCCGGGGCCCAGGCGATTCAACATGGTGATGGCATCATCGAATGATGCGTATCGCACCGAACAAACTTCTGGGTCAATAGCATCATTTACCGAGAAACCCCTTGGAGCAGACAGATTATGGATCAGCCTAAACTCCCCCGGGTCCTTCTTGGGGACCACCCCTAATGGGGAACAGATGAAACCCGCCACTGGCGGGCGCTGAAAAGGCCCAGCCACTCGGCCTAGGCTCACTTCTTTAGCAAATTTTCTCTCCACCACACCTGGATTATGCTGTGCCGAAAGCTGGTTTTTACAAAAAGGTTCCCCACGAAAATCCCCCGCCGGGATGTGGAAGCCATATAAGAATCCCTTCCTCAACACCCCAGCAGAGACATAATCAGGGTATTTGTTCAACCAAGGAGTCATAGCCATGAGATCAACGGGAGTAGGCAATTGTACACAACGATCCACCTCAGTCTTGCTTGGACCCTCCTTTACCTCCCGACCCGCTATTTTTCGATCTGCATGAACTCTCCGGGTGTGAGGAATTCCCACAACCCGCACACACATGCTTGAACCTACATGTACCTTGCGGTCTGTTACAGTTGCCTCTATTGAAGCCCCAACAGACCCCCGCTTTCCACCATTCCCGCCGGTTTTCGGCTGGTGATCACCACCGGTGCCTGCTCGAAAGGGCACCGCGGGCTTTTGGCGGGAAACCCCCGACCCATTCCCACCTGGCGAGGACGTCCCTGCCGTCCCAGGCAGGAGCTGCTTATGCCAAGAAATTGACTTGAGGCAATCCCATGTCAGAGAGGAATCATACTCTTTCGCTTTACGAAATTTCATGTCGTAACCTTTCCATTCGTCCCCCTCATACATTTCATAAAAGTCCATTATACGTGCTTGATAACAAGACAGTTCGGTCAATACCTCGGGCTTACGTTCACCAATAATCACAGTAAACATTGCAAAGGCCTTCGCCCAATTCGTTATCGTCTCCTCCACCCTGAACTCCGCCATCTTGGCGCGCCAGACGCTCGGATGCCACAAATCTTTCTGTGTTTTAGCATATTCCATCTCGTGATTGGTCAGTTAACAATGAAAACATATTGACATACTTGTCTGCCCATATCAATTCTTTCGTGGCCATCGGGATATGTTGTACCACCCTCTCCCGCCTTGAGGGTAATCAGTAAGCATGGGCGAATTTTGCGAATCTCGCGTTCGCGAATTTTGCGGATTTGCGAACTCGCAATCCGCAAAATCCGTGAATTCTCGCGAATTTGCGTATTTTTTTTTGTGTTCGCGCGGGTTTCTGCCAGTTCGCGAGGGTTTTGTACAATTTCGCAAACGCGAACTTACCTGTCGGTTCGCAAGTTTTGCGAACTTGTTGTTTCTACGTGTCCAGCCTGTTTGGGACACTCTTCTTCATCACTGCCACCCTGTGTCACCACTGCCACTCTCTGACTACTCATGCCACCCTCTGGCCCACCCATGCCACCCTCTGTTTCAACACAGCACCCTCTGGTTGTCCAGTGTACATTATTGTGGCAAAGCAAAGCACACCTTCCCTGCCTCAAGTGACCTGAATTAATTTGGGGCTGATTGATGTGTCACAGAATATTTTTTTAGCTGGCACCTGCTTCCTTAGTGCTTCCTGATTAGTGATCTTTTGCACTTTCTAAGTGCTTTCATTGTTGCAAAATTAGTTACAACACCTGCCCTGCCCCAACTGACAATAATGAATTAGGGGCTGATTAATGTGTCACTGGATTTGAACTTCCAGCCTGGCTCCTGCTTGTCTCCCTTAGCTGTAATTCAGGACCTTTGTGGCATATGTGTAACTATTCTGAGGGTCAGAGCAGGGTCACATAATAGTTGCAAGTAGGCAACTGAACTCTGGAGGGGCCCCTCAGGAAGCACTACAGGAAATGGCTACTAATGATGAGCTTGAACTTTTGAACCTGGTAAGTAGTTTCAGTTTTGCTAAGATCGTATTTCTGCAATTTAGCGTTTATTCGCGGGGCGCGAAGTTGAACTGGGAAGCCGCGAACTCACGCGAACAGTGCGAGCAAGCCATAAAATCCACTGCTCGCTGATTTGCGGATTTTGCGGGAAATTTGCGAATCTCGCGGATTGCGAATTTACCGAAAATCCGCAAAATCCACGAGCGGAACGGATTTTCCGCCCATACTTAGTAATGAGCCCTCCCCCGCCACTGGCAAAGCGAGCTTACCCGGTTCGGTCGTTGTTCCCGCCGTTTTCTCGAGACCAGCTGCCGGTCCTTCCGGTGTCACCTGTGGGGAAACAAGAGGGAGATTCGCCTTTGCGGCATCTCGCGCCTGCCGCAACTGCTGGATTAGTAATTTGGCCTCTTCGGCTGTGTCTCCGGGCGCCGTAGCACCCCCTGCCTTCTTATTGAGCCATGCGGCCAACTGGGCGGCCAATTCAGGAGGCATATCCTCATCGTTAGCGGGCGTAATCACAACCGGAATCGGTTGACCCGCGTCTGGGGTTATTACTGGGTCATCAGCTGGTGTGGCAGGGATGACCGGGGGCACCTCAGGGACCGGAACCTCCCCTGCAACCGCCCTCCTCTTGACCCGTTTCCCTCTACCCTCGGGGACGACTCCCGGCAATGCCGGGCCTATTACCTTCTTCGGGTTACCAGGCTTGTTCATTGCTGCCAGTTGCTTCTTGAGGCCCGCCAAATCACGACCAAGCGCTGGGACTTGTCCGATGTTTCGTTCCATTCTCGCCATTCTGTTCACCAACATGCGTAGCACCTTGTCTATCTCGGAACCCTTTCCTGCCTTCTTGCCAGACATGGTTTCGATTATCCACTCCGAGTCAATCAACACGGTCCTGGATCCTTCGCTTTAAAGTCACTGAAAGAGAAACACAAGAATTACAAGTTCTCAAAATTGCTCCTTGTTCCGTCGAGGGCTCACGAGCAACGAGTGGGTGCAGCCTTCCGAGCACAGGAACAAGAGGACGCTTCTTCGGATTCCCGCTCTATTTATTCTTCTTCGGGAGGGCGTGTACCCTCCTCCGGTACGCCTACTGGGCGTGGCCATCGATGTAGGTGTCTAGGACAACCCCTCTTGGCCGGGAAAAGGCGCGCCCCGGCTACGCCGCTTCCGGCATACCAGCCGAGACACGCCCCCGCCCAAAATGGTTTCCCGGGAGGATCGGGCACCCAACCATACGTTCGGGGGGACCGAGTGGTCGCCCCTTTCCATTGTCCACTACAGAAAGTGATTTTTCCAAATTAATACGATCAATTTCTCGTATTTTTTCAGCTGTTTCAATTTGTGTGACTTTCCAAGCCTCGTTGTATGCAGCATAGATCCTGGCCGCTATGAAGCGTTTCTGACGCTGTTTGCGTGGTCCCATAATAAAATCGCACAAATCAGCACCATCTTTAAGTAAAGATAAGTGTTGCTTAATTTCAGCCAGTGTGGATGATTCCAGCCATTAAAGGCACAGCTTCCCTACACTGTATGTTGTTACTATCCCGAGCGCTGGGGGCCACATTTTTTAAGTGTTTATAGCCTTAATGATTAATAGGACGCTGGATGGCATGTAGACAGCATTATGCTTACCATGGCATTAATGCGCTTGACTCATTGCTGCGATCTCTGTCGCAGTCCAGGCAGTTCTTTACATATTTGTAGTGGTGCAGGCTCGTTCCTGGCCACCAGTATACTGACTGTAATTCAGTCAGAGATTCCTTCATCTGTTTGTGCCTTGGACCATCACCCATGTGTGCGTCAGCTATTAATAACTTTCTCTGGTTCGTGTTTGGAATTACCCTATCCCCCACTCCAGGGATTCGAGCAAATGGAACGGAGTTTGCATCAATTACATATGCATAATTGAGTGGATAGTTCACGGGTAGTGCTGCACAATCGCCTTTTACGGACGTTTTTACTGCCAGCATGGTTTCCCTGTCTATGTATTTTTCTGAACGCTTTTTTGTGGCTACGGAAGCCGGTTTAGTTGCTTCCGCTGTGGCTGTATTAGCCAATGAATTCCCTGCAACGTGAACGTCATCACGTTGATGACTCAGAGAGTGTATCACGTGAGTCTTTTGTAGTTCTTTCTGTAAAAGAGATACCTGTTTCCAGAGCATTTTATGCTTTATTGTGGCACCTGTGTCATCTTTGTAATCATTTTGAATCCAGCTCTGCAACTTATTATTGTAAGAGTTGATGCAAAAATGCGAATCGCACACGATTAGTGTCGGGAATTCACGTTCTGCATTTTCAAGCGCCATCTTTAAAGATCTGATTTCAGCTTGTTGAGCCGAACAGTACCTCACTGATTCAGTTTTTGTTATTTTCGGTCTGAATTTACCGCACAGCCAACGACCTTTAACAATCGCGTAGGCTGCATCGTAGGATTTGTTCTCTACGTTGAAATGCTGTACGAATCTATCTGTATAGATTATACAGGCGTACTGTGGGAGAGGCAGAAGTTCGATTGGCAGAGGATATTCTTCTTCATAAGTCAAATCATTCCGTTTTTCGAATTGCGGGGCGAAATAGTATTTCACATCTTCCGCTCCGAAAGAATCTACACACTGTATCCATTTCGGATCCAGTGACACTGTGGGCAGATTTACTGGGCTGAATAGCGCCTCGAAGGCGGATTCCGCTGTGAGGATATTGATCCTTCTACCATGTGCTAGTTCTCGTTCATTTGCTAATGCAGTTTCTACTGCTTTCACAGTTTTTTCTGTGGGACTGAATGTTGTTTCCGCTTGTGTGTACAAGTGAGATTTAATTGAAATTGGTACCTTTTCTCCCTCATTAGAGGTTAGGTACGTGAATCCGCATCTTCCTGGGATGACTCGGATTACAAGATTGCGTGTGTTATCACGTGTATCTAATTTTGTTTTTGCTAACATGTCTGTTTGCAGTGATCTCAAAATTTCTGTGTGTTTTTGAGTCCAAGTGATTGGTTTGAAATCAGGTTTAATTAGTTCGTAGAGAGGTTTAACTCTCTCCGCATAATTTAGAATGTAAGTTCTTCCGAAATTCAGAAAGCCTAGAATCGATTGTAAATTCTTCAGCATTTTTGGTGCTTGGAGTACAGCGCACTTCCTAAGAAGTTGTCCGCTAGGCTTTTTCCTTCACTTGATAATTCGTATCCTAAAAATAATACTGTCAGATGGGCAATTCGTGACTTTTTAAAGTTGAATTTTTAACCCTCTGCTGCGAACCCAAGTATAATGGTGTTCACTCTTTTCAAGTGAGTCTCCAAGTCGTCGTCTGTGAGATAGATATCATCTACGTGAGATAATGCCTCATCATCATATATTTGTAGTAACTCTGTTACTCTGGCTGAGAATAGTCCTGGGCTGTTCTTGAATCCCTGTGGGAGCCTACAGAAATTTTTCTGTGACCCCATTACTGAGAAAGCGGTCAAGTAACTGCTTTCTGGTGCAATATTTTGACAAAAGAAACCATTAGATATGTCTAATGTCGTTTTATATTTTTTCCTAACTATGTTATTCATTAGTGCAGCACTATGCGAATTTTGTACTGCAAATGTTTTGCAACATGCATTAAGGTGTCTGTAGTCCAAACCTAGACAATGTGAATTGTCTGGTTTGGAGACAGGAAACAAAGGATTGTTCATTTGAGAGGTGCATGTTTCAATCACCCCCTGGTATTCAAGTTGATCTAAAATCTCCCTAACTTGTTTTTTAGCTTCTTGCTTAATTGGATACTGTCTTTGTGCAGTTCGTTCACTTTTTAACTGGATTTTGTGAGGAGGAGAGTCCTCATCCCATCCTACATGATTTTTATATAATGCCGGTGCCTGGGCTACTGCCCATTTCCTTGCATAAGTATATTTTTTGTGAATCGGAATGTGATTCGAGAAGGCAGGCATAATCATTTCTTCGCCACGAGGTCACTCCCTGACAAACTCTGGGGGCCAATCTTTTTCAGCTAACAGAATGTCATAGCCTTTAGAGAGTTTATCCCAAAATAGACCCCTTAGTTTCCTAGTCTTATCACCCTCTATACGCAATGTTATTTCGTATATCTTATGGGGCTCGCTAACTCTGGTGTCGGCAGTTTCTACTTGAATGTATTCATTCGTGTCCACTGTCTCCAGATGACTCATCAGGATCTTGCGGGCTATACTGATTTCTGCTGCACTGTCTAACATTGTCTGTGCCCACTCCCCGTTTTTCAACTGTGTCCTCAGTATTCTCGGCATGTTCGATTACTCTAATACTGGCTACCTTATTTTTCGGAAATTGAGATTTTTTACTCTGAGCAGGTTCCTGTCCTGGGTCTGACCGTCCTTTTCTTTCAGATTTCTGCGAAAAAGATCGAGAGGGACGTATATCAATACTTTGATATCTATCAGGCTTCTTCAAATTATCCCTATTTCTAAGGTTATATCTTTTCTCAGAGGGCTCCCTCTGGGGAGACTGGTGTTCTCGAGTCGGAGTTCTTTCCCTCCGTCGAGGAGACTTTCCTCTGGACTGGTAAACTTTTTCTTTGGGAGTGGATTGTTTATTTCCATCCCAGCTCTTTTTAGGAGTATTTGAATTATTTTTAATAAATAATTTTACTAACTCTCTATATGCCTTTGTTAATTCTATTATTTTACCTAAGAGTTCTTCACTTGACATTTTATCAATGTCCGGATGTGGTGTGTAGCTGGCTAGAACCGGCCACGTTGCTCCTGGTCTTCCTAGTGGACCGAGACTGGTAATATGATCATTGTGTTTTAGGGCGCCTTTAAATCAGAGCAAATGCTCTTGGAATTTTAATGGGATTTCTATCTCCTCAAAAGGAGCGTACTCTTCCGGTGGATCCCCTACTATGTAGTAGTGGAACTCGTGTGTTGTGGAAATTTTATCCAAGAATAGAATACCTCTGTCTGCCGATATTCGTGTGCCTCTATCACAAAGACGACTGTGCCACCTTGCGTGGTCAGTCCATTTTCTATAAATTTTAAAGTTATAGATTTTCTTAAATGTGCCGGGATGATTATCGCCCCCGGCTCATTAGTATCGTCGGGACCCTGCTGAGTCGCATTTACTGCACCCCCATTGGTTCCGTTTTCAGTGTCTGACATTTTATTGTCAGAAAGGTTTTGCAGAGCAGGTCTCCAAGGAGACAAAGATTAGGTGCACAATATTTTGGAAAACTGTATCCTTCAACGTTGAATAAACCAGAGCTTTACATAGGAATCTCTTCCTACTAAGTTCGGGCGGATTTTAACCTTTCACCCACTCCACACGTCTATTGGAGTATTTACGGTAGAAAGGGGTCTGTGTGAAAAATGCACGACTGAGTTACTCTAACGTCTTGCGTTAGTTTTATCGCCTTACCAAACGTTGGGCGCCATGTAGTGTAGTTCCTATTTTCCCAATAGGCCCTGCGCATTGGAAGAACATAAACAGTAGTATGGACGTAGAAGTGCGGATCTTCCAGGTCTCCACTGACTATGCTAAACTTAATTGGGTTTGTTACCAACTAGCTCAGAGGTCACTGGAAACTTTCTCGACTGAATAGGAAGTGATCAGCTTCCCTGGTACAGACAAGAAGGGATTCAGTTTTCCAACAACCGCATAAACATGACAACTTTGCTCCTTAGAATAAGAGTCAATCTCTAGAGTCGTGTGAAACAATAGACAGTTATTTTACTCAGTCAGTTTTGTGCAGATTACTTTCACCAATATGCTGAGAAATAGAGAGACGGGCGTTTTCAATAAAAAGGTATTATTTATTGAACAGTCTTTCTTCTCATGCAAGAGAAATGAATTGCCACAATTGCAAGACTAGTTATTATAAAAAGTGCGTACAGTAAAATGAGGATTGCGAAATAATACTGTAAAAGCATTGATATGGTTTCTTAGCCATATAATGGTTTAAAATGAATGCAATATATACATTCATATATACATTTGACTAACGTACTCAACTGGTGCTTCTAACTACGCCTACCCCAGTGTAACTGACCTAAGCCTAATACTTGGGAGGGAGTAAGTAAGTAGCAGTTTTAGTAAAGTTGGTTTTGCCAAGGTTTGCTTCAAGAATTCTCTCTAAGGGTTTAGTCAACACCATACCTCTGAATAGAATGTTGGAGGTCTGGTATCTCCTTCCAGGACTCGATATCCCAGTTACTCGCAAGAGTAGGCTGGAAACGCCGGAGCTGGATTTCTCGGCAGGAGAAATGACAGCGTCTCTCTCAGCGCGTCGAGGAAGAGGAGGGGCAGCGTTCGCGGGCAGCTTGCATCTGCTAGGCTCTGAAGGGGACAGCTGTTCTGCTCCTATGTGCACCACACCATCGCTATCACCGATGTCGTTGAGACAGCGTTGCGGCAGTAGTAACATCAGCGTTTGCTTAAGGCAACGTTGGTATTATTTATACCTGAAAGGTGCCTGGTTTGGCGTAAGTTTTTGGACATAAGACGTCAATAAAGATTTCACTAGGAAGTGATCGTCTCTCAGTGCTCATTAGAGTTCTATTACTAATCAAAACATAGCAAGCGGGGTTTTCCCACGTTGCTGAGTTTTACCTTGTTGAAGAACTCGGAGTGTAATCTAGGAATTTTAGATAGTGGCTTCTGCTGTGTCATTTACTCTAATGAGCTGCAGAGGAAGCTGCAGAGGAAGTGATTCTGAAATGTGGCTCTGTTCGTGTTAGGCCAGAGACGAGTTTCTGAAATATCACTTTTGATCGTTTATGCCATTATAGGGGAATAAATGGATTATAGCCGTATAGGGGCATACGGTCACAGTATTGATCGGGGTCCAAGATTATAACGCGACAGAACGTTAGGCGTGCGCAAAATAAAAGCTGTATCATCGGCATAAAGTAAGGCCAGCAAAAATGTTGCTTTCACTTTCAGTCGGTCTTTCTCCTGAGTAACTAAAAAGGAGTGAAACCAGTTAATATATAAAAGAAAGAAAATGGGGACTAAAAAACATGCCCGATGAACACCATGGCACATATTAAAAGATTTGGTGCATTCACCCTCTATAAATCATATCTAACTGATGCACTAACCCCATCATGCAAACCCTGAAGAAATTCAACTAATGAATGGGGCAGGTCTGACTTAGACAGAATGCACCAAAGTTTGGAATGATTTACCCAATTGAAGGTGCTGCTAAGATCCATAAAAGCAAGATATAATGATTTTTTTTTAGCAATTGTGTACTTCCCTATCAAAAGGTGTAAATTCAAACACTGTTCTTTGGTCCCACGGCCTTCTCTAAACCCATATTGCTCGAAGCTAAGAATATTGGTTTATTGAATCCCATCCTCAGTCTTATGTAAAATAAAACGTCCCATGACCTTAACCATTGAATCCAGCAGAGACATTGGTCTATACCAGTGGGGTCCTTCCTGTTGCCTTTTTTTAAAAACAGGTTCTATACAAGCCATTTGCCATAAGGAAGGCTCTTTCTGGGAGACTACAGCATTAAGAACATTAGTGATAAAAGATGCCCACTGAGGGATATTTTCCTTTTAAAGGTACATCGGCAACCCATAAGTGCCCGGCACCTTTTTAGATAGACTATGTAAAATAGCTGCTGTAAATTCCTCAAGTTCAATTATCGGACCCTTCCACCTCAGTCATAGCAGTGCAAAAGTCCCCTTTATTTACAATGTTCCAAAATCTTGTTGTGTTATTCTCTTTACATACTTGAACGAGATTCTTCAACTTTTCAACAGCCTGCTGAAAACAAAGACAGGGCTCCTGCCACCCAACTGTCCATTGAAGGACTGCAGAGCTCTAAGCACTGGGCAGCCTGCAGGGTTCAGATGCGAGATCTCAATGACAGAGGTCCAACCCCTGATCTCACCTCCTTTCCTGTGGTGTAGCAGAGGGCCACTCTGAGGGCAGTGGCGACCTCCGGTGCTGAGAAATCCTGCCCAGGGGCACTCTTCCATGGAGGGGTTGGCATGTTCATTCCCTCCTCTCGGGGACCCCTGGTGGGAAAATTCCCTCTGGTGTGATGACTCTGTGTGTGTGGGCACATTGGACGATGAATAGAGTGGGTCAGAGGTTAGCTGTGGCATTTCGGACAGTGACCTGGTTACCAGTGTATGGAAAATCCCTATCATGCCTCCTCTGTCCTCTGGATCAGACGTTGGGGGGTTGATAACAGCTGCAAGGAATTTAGAAGAGGGAGATTCTCCTGAGGGGAACAGATTGACACTGTATCCTGATCTTGGCACCTGGCCAGGATGGGCCCTGGTGGACTGACCTGGTGCTCGGTCCTCTGCTGCTTTTCGGGAGGGCTGGCGCCTGGCTGGGGGCGCTGAGGCGGTGATCACACTTGCTGTGCCCCAGACAGTTCGCTTGGAGGGAGCCCGCTGTGGGAGCACTGGGGGGCACTTTGCTGCCTGCCTGTCCTCTGGGGGAGGAGCCACCGTGCTCTGGGCTCATGATGGGGCAAAATAAAAATGCGAGGAAGATCACCCAATAAAATAGTGCAATATACGGTTCCAGAGCAGACCCACAGTGGGAGATCCGGTGGCCCGGCACATAAAGAGGACTGGGCCCCAGTGCAAACCCTTCCAATATGCTTGCAGCCATTCAAGACTCAAGGGTGGCGCTTGAGTTCAAGATGGGCCATGGGCATAAATCATCTCCACGTGGACTTGTGCAAAGTGGCACACAGGGTAATGATTAATGAGGGGGAGGTCACCACTCTGTGTCGGCAGGTTGACGAACTCCAAGCAATGGTGGCAGGGCTAAAAAGTACCACTACATGCATGAAGGAGCACCTAGAAGATGCTGAAGTACATTTCACGCACAACAATCTGTGTTTTCTCAGATTCCCTAATTGTGAGGAGGGCCCAACAACAGAAATATTCTTGGAGAGATAGCTAACAACTGAGCTTAAGCCCATGGGACTTTAAAACATTTTGTCCATTGAACAAGTGCATCGTGCCTTGGCCCCCGTCGCTCGCGCTGGCATGCAGCCCCGGGTGCTTACTGCACAGCTTCATAATTACAAGGACAGAGACTTTATACTTCAACATGTCCGGGTACTTTGCCCCCCTATGTACAGAGACAAAGCCATTTGCATCTTTCCTGATTACACAAGAAAGGTGCAAGACATCCGTAAATTGTTAATGGCCAGCAAAAGAGATCTGAGTTTACAATGTTAAATACAATCTGTTCTTCCCTGTGAAGCTCCGGATCCAGCATGACAACAAGGTATATTTCTATGAGTCCCCTCTAGAAGCTGTAGATTGGTTGGAATCCCTGGGCATAGGTGTGTAGCAGCAGCAAGTAGAGGAATAGGGAGAACAGAGGTGACAAGGAAGGGCACAGATTGGCTCAAAGGATGCCTAGCTGCTGTTGATAATCCTTACTCCATGGAGCCTGTGAGACATGACTGTATCCTAGTATGCCCAGATGGAACACTACAAGCAGACTTTGAGCCCTTGGTTATGAGGAACTCGTTCATGCCACTATGTTTGTGCAGTGATGTTGCTGACTCTGGCTGAGTGTTGGGTGGTTGCCCGTTAGCCACTGTTTATCCCAGTGATTCAGATGATGCTTTTGTCTCTAATAACTGAGAGATTCTTGAGTGCCTTACATCCTTTCATTTACATGGCTAGGGGTTCAACAAAGTCATTGATAAAGTGACGGATGCCTTTTGGATTCTTAGGTCGATGGGTGTTGGAAATGGGGTTGCTGGTTGGCTAGGGTATGCACCTAAGCAAGGCAGAAGACAACACTCTAGTCAGGGTAAGGAAGTTACACACCAAAGATAACTCCTGCTCACCCCCTTGATAGCTTGCATAGCAGTCAGGCTTATCCCAGAGGCAATGTGTAAAGCGTTTGTTCAACACCCACACACACACACACACACACAACTAGTGACACACTAAGCACACCACATAAAAAGACTCCACAAATGGTTATGTATAAATACCCTTTGTATTGTCCATAAAATACATTTAACCATAAACACATAAATCACAGTGCCACTAGGCACTTGTCATAACGTCGCAAAGATCATATATATTACTTCGCCAATCGAGCGCTTGTCATATCATATCCATTAGTGCGCTAAGTAACCACTCATAAGGTTCACAGGCTATTCCAACATTGTAAGAAGAATCATTACTGGGGATTATCCTGCTGCTCCTCAACGTAGCAGTTAGGACACAACATGCAGTAGGTTAGGCCAAACAAGGATGATTCACCACCTTGGTGTCTAAACGAAACCCTTGTAGGTAGCATGTGTCATTAAACATAATAGGAACCATTTGGCTGTGCAGGTATTACGTAGCTCCTGAGTCAGTACTCATTATCCTGTTCACGGCAGAAATCAAACTAACATACATTATGAACTGAACACATTACACCATCACTGGGTAAATATCATGTCACAGCGGATTTTAGTCATAAGCAGGGCATAACCCAACTCCTAGCATAACCACATTACCCCGCGGTATACTAAACTGCACTCAAAGCGGCACCTGTGCTCTTATTAGCTGTCTTACAGTAATTTATTCACGAAGAATCAATGCAGGCTAAGTAACGTGTGATGGTTCCCCCAAATGATGAATACCACAAGAAAGGGGTAAAAGCGTCTTTATTTGGCCCATAGATATGAAGGACACAACAACCTCAGCCACAGCTCAGAGTCACAACCAGTGACAGCCTGAACACCACCGCGGCGCTCGCCTTGGAATCCTCGTCATGGTGACATTTGAAATGATGTCACCACGAGCAGTTCCACTACACACAGTGCTGTCAAGGGGGGGGGGGTGGGGGGAGCACGGTGAATGGGAGATACCACACATCCCCCTTCCCTATGAAATGAAACATCAGAAAAACAAGGTATACAACAAAAGGTTACATCGTCACATATTGCTCCAAATGTCTGGGCGGTCTGGTCACTCTCCGGCTTGTTCTGCTAACCGGGTGTGAGACCGTCCCATGTTCCCTGGGAGGGGGTTCCTTGCCCACCAATGATTTGCTTTCACTCCCTCCCTCCACACTGGTATCCTGCTTAGGAGGGCGATACCTCACAACTCTTCCCAGGTTCCAGATCTTCCCTTCCTTGGTTTTTACAGCATTTGTGAACAATTTTACTATATTTGTGGGCCTGCTGTATTCTGACCAACTCGCCCTGCCAGTAGGTGTTCTGATTTTAATGTCATCCCCTACTTTGAACCCAGCCTCTTGTGTGGAGTGTAGTCTATCAAACCTTTCTTTCCTCTCTGCCATGGCTTTGATCTTTCTCACTAGCCCCCTCGATTCTTTGGAGTGGTCTGACCATCCCTTGTGCCACCCCATCCAGCCTGGTGATAGTTTAGTGTTTGGTATTCTTGCTCTGAGCCACTCAAAAGGGGTGACGCCCATCGTCTGATGTGGCGTAAACCTATAAGCTTCCAACCGTTTACACACTTCTTCCTTCCAGTTCAGGCCGCTGGTCTCCGCCAACTGAATGCTCTCCTTGAGAGTCATGTTGAACCGCTCGACCATCCCATTGGTCTCAGGGTGGTACAGAGCACAACGTTTGTGTATGATCCCCCGCTCCTCAAGGAAGTCTTTAATTTCTTTTGAGCAAAGTTGCACCCCATTGTCTGTGAGTAGACTGCTAGGTAGCCCCTCTCTGATGAACAATTCTTGAAGGAACTCAATGACAGTCTTCGTAGTGATTTCAATTAGTATCTTCACCTTCGGCCACCTTGAGTACAGATCCATGAGCACTAGAATGTAAGGTGTGCGCACCTCTCCCGTCAGTGGGCCTACGATGTCTAACGCCACCTCCTCCCACGGCCCTGACGGGGTGGCCTACACACCATGGGTGCGTTTGTTGTCTCAAAACTTTGTCGCTAACACTGCACGGGATACAGTCTCTTACTTTCCTTTCAATAGCATGGTCCATGCGTGGCCACCAGTAGTCTTCTCTTAACCTTTGTTTGGTCTTGGTGATGCCCAGGTGACCGTCATGACCTATATCCACCAGATTTTCTCTCACCGCTGTAGGTGGGACAAACCTCGTCCCTCTGAACAGGCAATCGCCGACCACCGACAATTTGTCTTTGATGATCCAGAACGGCCGTAGAGCTTCGTTCCGTTTATCTTCATGTCTCACCTTACTTTGTACTCTCTCGCACACTTTAGAAATGATCTCGTCTGTCCTAAATGCTTCTTTCCATGGTTCTTCACCTATGGCTCTCTGGATTATTGCGCATACATTTTCTGTTTGGTAGTCATCCTTCTCTTCTTCGTCTTTTCCTTCTGCCTCGTCTCCATCATTTTCCGTTACTAATCGTGACAGGCAGTCTGCAGCAAAATTCCGTGTTCCAGGGACATATTCAACACTGAACGTGTACTCTTGGAGACCTACAACCCAATGCCTGATTCTGCTGGAGATCGCATCAAGACCCTTCTTGCCGAACACCTCTACCAATGGCTTGTGGTCAGTCTGAAGAATGAACCTTGTTCCCCATAGGAAGTCCCTGAATTTGCTCATGGCCCAGAATTCCGCCAAGGCCTCTTTTTCGATCACAGAATAGTTACTCTTTGACTTCTGTAGTGATCCCGACGCGAAAGCTATCGTTTCTTCCCCGTGTGCTCCTACTTGAGTGAGGAACGCTCCAAGCCCCTTGGCACTAGCTTCGGTGGTGACTACGGTCACCCGATTGGGTATGAAGGACTTGAGGCTGGGAGCCTCTGCGAGTGCTCTCTTCACATCCTCAAACTCTTTTTTGCACTCCCCACTCCAGCTGAACGCTGCATCCATTTTTAGCAACTGGCGTATTGCAAACGTCCTTCCAGCAAAGTTCTGTACAAATTTGCTGTTAAATTCCAGCATTCCCATGAAGGACTTGATTTCGTCTTTGCTCTTCGGGGGCATCAAGTTCGTAATAGTGTTTTGAAGTTCTGCTTTTGGACGGATTCCCTCTGCTGTCACCTTGTGTCCCAAAAAAATCTAGTTCCTTACAGCCAAACTTGCACTTTTCTCTTCTCACCGTCAGTCCTTGTGACCTAAACCTGGCTAACACTTGTCTCAACCTCTTGTTGTGTTCCTCGTTGTCTTTTGCGAATACCAGCACATCATCTTGGTAGCACAGGACACCAGGGATCTCTCTCAAAATGTTGCCCATGAGTCACTGGAACACGGCTGCAGCCGATACTAAACCGAACGGCATCCTCTTAAATTTGAATGCACCCATGGGCGTCACAAACGCCATAAGTTCCTGCGACTCCTCATGTAGCTTGATCTGGAAATAGGCTGAGGTGAGATCAAGTGTTGAAAATACTTTTGCGCCTTCTAGCATGCTCATCCTTTGAGTGATGTTGGGCAGTGGGAATCTGTCAACCACGACCTCTTTGTTCAAGGACCTAAGGTCAATGAACAAACAAACCGACCCATCCTTTTTCTGAGCTGCTACAATTGGCGCCAACCATTCTGTGGCCTCCACAGGTTCGATGAATCCTGCTTTGCACAGTTTTTCAAGTTCAAACTTCACCGCTTCCTGGATTGCTATGGGTAGCTTCCTTACTTTGGCTACGACTGGTATCGCTTTTTGTTTTAGTTTGATCTTGTGGCAGTAATTCTTCAAACATCCAAGTTCTTCTCTAAATAACTCCTTGAACTCTGTCACAATGCCTTCCCTCGTTTCTTGCACTTCTTGTATTAGAATTTGAGGATTTTTGTTAGGATTTAGATAGACCCCTAACTCTTTCTGTGCCTGCCAGCCCAGGATGTTGTCACCAACCGTAGACACATAAATTTTGGACACTGTTGCTCTATTCTTGTACTCTACTGTGTCCCAGAAATAACCCTTCATGGAAATGGGACGACCTGCATAGCCCCCAGGCCTTACATCCATCCTATTCAATCTAATCCTCCCCCTGGACACCCATGAAAATTCCTTGGCGCTAATGATCGTTATTCTGGAACACGAATCAAACATTGCTTCTACTTCAGTGCCTTTTACTTTTATGGTGTCTTTGGGATTGCTGACCTGATCTCCACCTACTTACAAGACTATTTCGTCACACACGGTGTTTGTCCTGTCTTTACTCTGCTTGCTAAACCCCTGACCACTCCTGCAGTACTGCCTAAAAAGGCCTTTCCTGCGCACTTGTTGCACGTGAATTTGAGTGCAGGGCACTCCTTGTCATTAGCCATGTGTCCTTGCTTTCCGCATCTATAGCAGGTACCCTTGAACGACCATCCTGTTTTGCTCTCTCTCTGCTCTTTATGTACTATCTTCTGACCCTTGACCTCTGACACACCTTCACATTCAGTCACGAATTCGCTTACTTTGATTTTGTCTTCGCTTCCTGTCCCACCAATGTCCTGTTTGATTTCGCTAATGCACTGCAACATGTGTTCCACCTGTTTCGCAACTATTAGAACTTCCCTCAGTGGCGGGTCATCTTTCAACCACAACTCCTCACGTACACGTTCCATCCTACATGCTAACACAAACTGGTCCCTGATTGTCTCTTCAAATGCACCCCCAAACTTGCATGTCGCAGCCAGTTTACGTAGATCCGACACAAAATCTTCTACTGATTCCCCTTCCTTCTGTACTCTCTTCCCGAAATGGTACCCCTCCATTATGGTGCTGGTCTTAGGAAGGAAGTGTAAATCTAATTTCTTTAGGCTAATTTCTAACTCATTCAAACCTCTCGCTTCCTGCGCACCTAGATCTGGGAGGTGTTCCAACACCTCTTCCCCCTCTGCTCCTAGGTAGTATGACAGTAAGGCTACTTTCCTTTCTAACCCTAGATTGGGGCCACATACCGTCGCGTAATTCAAAAACACATTTTTCCATTTTTTCCAGTGTATTGCAGGTGTCACACTCTGCATCTTGATACCTGTACCTAAGAGTCTACCCTGAATCAGAGAAACATATGCCCTTGATGCGCGAAGGGGTAGAGATGAGTGCCAACTTATTACGCCCTTTCGAAGCACAGAATGGTTTGCATTTGATCACCACAAAAATCGCCCTTTACACAAGACTAACACTCTCTCATCGTCTGGTGGATAAGAACAGTATTTTTTTTGTCCACTAGATGGCACTGTGGCGCAAAAGTCAGCTCTCTTTGTGAGGAAATGCGCTTGAAAGTGCACTGTTGTTTTCCCTTCCCATGGAACACCACTCAATCCGATTCAATCCTCTCTTCAAAGGAGCTGAGGTGCGTCACGAAAGTTCCTTTCACCGGTGGTCACAGGATAAACAGCCTCAAAGGGGATAGCACTTTGTTTGTCCGCTCGCCAGCAAGAAGCTGAGGAATCTTCCTCAAATCGCATTCAATTTCCGCTTCTTCTAGCCCCCTAAGCCGTCATGCCTCAAACATTCTTAATGCTTCTTCTCACGCTCGCGCCGCTCCCACGCCGTTCATTTCCACATTCTAATTCCTCTTTATACTTTAATGTTTACCTTCAAACAGAGTCCACCAGCCACCGCACTGTTACGGCTACAGCGTTGACACAGTCATACAACAGCTTCGCCGTACTGCGACTAACCGCTGGTCTTCTTCTTTCTCCGTGACCTTTTGCTGCCCTTCGACACACCGCCAAATACTCTTCCTTCCGATTACATATATTCTCCGCTCTGTACTATGCCAATACTTCACCAAAGTTTACTACTTTCCGCTTCACTTCTTTAGTTCGTCAGGGTAATCTTTTTCTCTTCCCTTACATTCGCGTGTTGAGGTCGTTGTCCAAAGTTGACCCTCGTCGCCAGTGTGATGGTTGCCCCAAATGATGAATACCACAGGAAAGGGGTAAAAGCGTCTTTATTTGGTCGGTAGATATGAAGGACACAACAACCTCAGCCACTGCTCCGAGTCACAACCAGTGACAGCCTGAACACCACTGCGGCGCTCGCCTTGGATTCCTCGTCGTGGTGACATTCGAAATGATGTCACCACGAGCAGTTCCACTACACACAGTGCTGTCAAGGGGGGGGGAGCACGGTAAATGGGAGATACCACATAACGCTGAAGAACCACAGGTCTCACTGAACTACCCTCTCAGAGGGAGGACGATTTCCCCAAGGCGCTGAGGCAAAGAGGTAGGCGTCACCCAGGCAAAGAAATGTACCAAGGATCCCCTAGAGAACAGGTGAGACTCAAGAGGGTATGCCTGGTCTTGCATGCCCAGCTGTCACTTCTTTGTCACCGGATACAGCAATGCTTCCCTCCCCAAATAGTCATGCCCCGCTTTTGAACCTGGTTGCTATGGTGACACAAGGTGGCTACGGAGGGTGCTTCCTTCTTGCGGCAGGAAGAGGAGCAGCCTCCAGACATGCTCTACTGCCGTGTATCAATACAAACACTGCAGGAAGGCGACAGGGAGATGAAGATCGCTTCCTGCCTCAGCTTTCCCCTTTCTTCACTGGAACACATGAGGCAAGAGCAGTGCTTCACTCACTTAGTTCAGGGATTTCCTTTACAGCACTCCTCACGCGCTTCTCTGGGTCACCAGTTTGAAATAAAAAAGTAAATACTGGAGAACTGACCCTTTTCATACCTGATAAACATAAAGAAAATATATCGTTTTACCTCACTCAATCCCCTCAGTTTACATCTATATGGGCATTCCTTGGCTAACACAACACAACCCTGACATAGATTGGAGACATCAGTCTATGTCATTTCGTTCTGACTATTGTACATCTCATTGTACCTATGAGACAGAAATACATTTCAAAATAGCAGTTAGCTCTGAAACTTTAGTTCCTGATATATCTTCTTGATATCAAGATTTAGCTGAAGTATTCGATAAACAAAAAGTGTCCACCCTTTCACTACATAAACCACATGATTTAAGGATTGATTTAGTTTCTGGAGCACAAATACCCAGCAGTAGAATGTTTGCCTTCACAGAAACGGAGAACATGATCTTAAAGGAATTCTTTGATGAAATGCTATGCATTGAGTTTCTTCGACCTTCTCCATCACCTGCCTCTTCTCCTCTTATTTTATTCCAAAGCGGAAGGGAGGTTTCTGATTTTACATTGACTACAGGGCTCCCAACTGCAGTACAATAAAAAAATCGGTAACCTTTACCCTTACTTCCATCTTTACCTGATCAAGTCAAACATGTCATTATCTTCACGAAACTAGATCTATGATAGGCATATCATTTGCTAAGGCTTCAGGAAGGGGATGAATGGAAGACTGCATTCGGCAACACGTTTTGGTTATTTGAATACCTAGTTATGGCCTTTAGTCTGTGTAACACTCCTGCAGCCTTTCAATTCTTCATAAATGAAGTCCTGAGGGAAATGTTGGATATATAAGCTTTTGCCTATATTGATGATATTCTGGTTTACTCCTCCTCTGAAGTAGAGCATGAAGAACATGTCAGGGCCGTGCTTGAGAGACTTTGATATAACCACCAATATGTGCAATTATGTAAATGTGAATCTGACTGTCAGGATTTGCCTTGCCACGCCTACCTAATCTTTAACGAACTACAACTTCCAGGAGCCTTTGCTGCAGGAAGTATAAGGTTGGAGGAGCGAGGGGGGGAGTTGTACGTAATTTTGAGTCCTTCGTTTGTGTCTATTGAGGAAGCGCTGTTGCCGTTGGCGTCGCGCTGCTTAACGTGGGGGAGAATCTCCGGCTGCTGAAATCCCCGCTCAACGTAGAGGTATTGTTTGTTCACCGGAGATCCGCTGGGAGCTGTAGCTCGCGGGTTTGTAACTTTGTTTCGAGACCTGTACAAAGACTTAATTGAAGGAAAGCATCGGCTGATGCTTCACTATATTCGTGGGGCTGTGTGGAGTGTCCCGCGGAGCAGAGTGGCAGGTCGCTGCTTGTTGCCGGTTATTTATAGTTTGTACTAAGGCATTTTGGGAATTTAAGTGCAGCGGAGCGTCATAGGGCTCTACACGTTACCGTGTGCATTGCTAGTGAATTTAACCGGAGCAGTGTGGTGGACGCAACTACCTGCTACCGGATAGGTGTTATTGTTTGCTCTTTACGATAAGCGGAGCGTAGTGGTGGTCGCAACCACACGTTGCCGATTTATCATAACTTATGTTTCACACTATAAGGATTAAGAAAGGATATAAACATTGGTGACTTCCAAAAGGATGGAGCTATACAGGGCGCCCTGATAGGGGAAAAAGGGACACCTGATCTGAGTGAAGACAGAGAGACTTATCTCTAACTCTAAATTAGGTTGGAAAGGAATACGGGGATACACTATGCAATGGTCTAAGTGAAGTAACTTAAAGGATATTTATGGGTCATGACAAAGTTCTATTCCTCATTAAATGGTGCGTACATGTAGAGGTGTTGAGATAAAGAGGGAATACGTGGGTGTATGAAGTGGTTAAACAGTGTGTTTTCTGGTTCCAGGAACAAGGACTATCTCTCTCTTATATTGGTTGGAGGAATGAGTACAGCCTTATAAGGTATTACAGTTCTAGCGAGAATTCTTGAGAGTAGCCTTAATTGTAGTATAACGTATATAATGATTTATGCTTTGTCATTTCAGATTCCTTGTCTCTGCTGACCCTTTCCCTTATCCGGTCTTTCTCTGTTATTATCCCTCGCCTGATGGTTTGAACCCCCTGTGTGTATATTGAGGGTGTTGGTAACATCAGGAGGTGGACCCCTTTGTTCATCGTTTTGAATCCTGCGAGGCAGGCCCTGACACTGACACCTCTCAAGTCACTTTTTTGGAGCTTACAAGTCACTTGTTTGGGGCTTATGTTATCTCCAGATGGGGTGAGCACGGACCCTCAAAAGGTATCAGCCATAACACGTTGGCAGTCTCCTCGATTAGTGAAGAAAGTAAAAAGCTTTCTAGAATTTGCCAACTTTTACAGGAATTTCATTGAGAATTTCTCTTCCCTGGCTTAGTTAATAGCTAAACTCTTAAGACAGGGAGTTAAATTCCTTTGGACCCCTGCAGCCGAGGAAGGATTCATATAATTGAAAGACGTTTTGACCCCGTTTTGAAACACCCAGACTCATTCCAACACTTTGTTGTTGAGACTGATGCATCACAAATGGCTATTGAGGAAATACTTTCTCCAATGAGATACAACTACAGGATATTTATAGCCAGTTGTTTTCTATTCACCCAATCTGAACAGTACTGAACAAAACTATTCTGTGGGAGATAATTACCTTCTTGCAATAAAATGGGCTTCCGAGGAGTGGTGCCAGTATTTATTTGGAGCATTACACACTGTCACAATTCTTACAGATCATCGGAATTAGGAAATTTTAAAATCAGCAAGAGCATTGTCCATGAGTCTACTACGCTGTACCAAATACTTCAGTGATGTTGACTTCATAATAGATTTTCAAGTTGGGAAAAAATGTGAAAAAGCTGATGCCATGTCCCACAGTTGCCAGCTCAACCTGCCCCACTGGTAGTGGATGATCAGCCTGAGTATATAGTGGGTGCCATTGTGAACTCCAGGAGGGGTGAGGCATAGATTGCAATACCTGATCTATTGGAAAGGTTACAGTCTTTAAGATCATAACTAGGAACCTGCTGGCCAGGGACATGCCCCTCGTCTGTTGCGCCTCTTTCACAGACGTTACCCTTGGAAGCCTAAACTTGTTAGGGGGGTTCTTTGGGGGGAGTACTGTGACAAATGCTCCACACCGCTGCAAGCTGCAGTGAGAGCAGAGCGATGTGGGGATAAAACTTTCCGGAACTCCGTAAGAGCGCTTCACGTTCTAGTGGTTGGAAGCTGCTGTTCCGTGTCTGGTTCACTCACCTCTGTTCCTTCTGGGTTGCTTCCGGCTCACGTTGCACTTGACGTTCCGTCATTGGTCTGATGTGGAGGTGTTTCCCGGGTCCTGTTTTCGTTTCCTGTGTCAGGACTTGGTGATTCCGCCTAGAAAACTCTTGCAACAACAAGAAAGATGTAAATGTTTTAAAGTATCAAAAACACATCTAAATGCGGTTACGCGCATTGCGATGACATGTTAATAAGATGTATACAGTACTTATATGATTGTTGGCCCTTCGGCCTTGGAGATTCTGTAGTCTCTCTGCGCACGCTATGTAAAGCTGTGAAATAGAAACAGCACATTAATGTTTCTTGAAGTAAAGGAGACACATAATTAGGCCTGCATATTTTTGCACACGTTTTTTTTCTATTCTATTTTTGAATGTAACTGTTGATATTGTAAATTACTCTGTTAACAGTTGCTTATGAATATATGAACTATACTTAACTTACTGCTACTTCTTAATAGCAGGGGAGTGTTTGTTGTTACCTGTATATTTCATTTCATATTTGTTCTACTAAAGTGGGAGTACAATATCTGTCTCTGTTCTCTTTTCTTACATAATGTGCCATTGTTCCTGCGTGGGCTGTGATTGAGTTATAGTGGAAGAGGGGATTTAATCAAAGTAGCGAAGGTTCTTTAAATAACAGATACACTTACATAGAATTGCAAGGTACTGGAATAAAACTAATACATAAATTAATCATTCTTCTTTGCCCTTCACAGACAGGGATACATATGACTGCTTTGAACCGTACCTGATTTACTGGTTACACCGTGGGACATTTCTTAATTTTAATTCCTCTCTTTCCCCTCTTCCCCAGGCTTTGAAATTGTTGGGCAAACTTGGTGGGTAAAGGAAGTTGGGGTCTTTTCTTCTGATCTTGCATTTCGTTCCTGCAGAAACAACAGGTGATAGTTTACACATTGGGGAGACCCTAGACCAATATTTTGATCATAATTAAATAGCGCCACTAGTAGAGTGGTGGAGTGGGATGCTCTTAATATAGTTGTAATTGGCAAATGCATGGTCATCACGGTCGGTATCTACTGGATGCTCGAGGGGGACCTGAGGCGTCAGAAAACTGTGCTTGATACACTTGACAAATCGCTAACGGATTCTCTGAAGTCTATGGGTAATTGGGATGAACAGTGCCAGAGGGTCTGCTAATTGTGGGAGAACAATTAAAAGAGCCTGAAATGTAGGGCTATCCGATGGTATATAGAAGGGGAAGAAAGATGGATGACTGTTGGCACCTCTGATTAGATCCGAGGCCGAAGCACAACCTATACTGGTGATCAGAGATCAGGGATGTCAAACAGTGCATTCCCAGATGGTTAATAATTCAGTGTTTGTAACACACTTGAGATTTGTGTATATGGAGGCTCCACATCACATTGCTGCTGGTGCGTTATCAAATTACTTCTCTGAGGCGCCTCTGCAGTGCCTTTCTTGTGATGATGGTGAACAACTGGATGTGCCTATAATGAAGCAGGAATTGTTAGCTGAGGTTAGTACGAAGAAACCTGCCAAATCACTTCGGGTGAATGGCTTCTGTCAGAGTTTAACAAACTCTTTCCCGACCCCCTGCTCGATAAGCTCCTAGCTGTGTATATGGAGGCCTTGGGTAGAGGCATTCTTCCAGATTCTGTAAGGGAGGCTCTGATTGTAATGCTAATGAAACTGGGATGAGATCCATTGTAGATGGCTTCCTATAGACCACTCTATATGTTAAATGTAGCCCCAAAAATCCTTAGTCATGTGCTTGCTTGCTAGACTGATTCCACACCTGACACCTCTGATTCATGAGAATCAGTAATGTTTTACCCACAACGAAACACGCTGCAGCACTTGCGGCAGCTCACTCATGTGCTTCATACTCTGGAGCTGAGTGGAGACTCTCATGCGTTAGCCTTTCTTAAAATTGCACAGGCTTTTGATTCAGTGAGGTGGGACTAGGTCTGGAGGTACTGGAGGAATTGGTTCTGGATCGCACTTACATGAATTGGGCCAACTACTTCATTGCTTCCCCTTAGCCAGAGTTAGAACAGGCCAGTGTGTTTAGGAGATCGTAGAACTAGAACGGGGTACTCATCAGGGGTGTCCCCGTTTCTATTACTTTTTGCCATTGCGGTGGAGCCTTTGGCCTGCAGACTCCAGCAAGCCTTGCACAAGTGGTGTATACAGTCTGGAACTACAGAGCATATAGTGTCCCTCTATGTAGATAATGCCATGATATACTTACGGCAGGCAGTTTACTCAAGCCTGATTCTGCTCAGCATAATGAACACATTTCAGGAGCATTCAGGTTTCTGTGACAACAATGCTAATCAACCTTGCTCCTATTGGGACGACTACAAGTGTTCTCTGTAAATCAGCTCCCCCTGGTGGGCCTTCCCTAGTGGGCAGACCAGGTCAGATACCTGAGCATTCAAATCACTCATGGGGATTAGCAACATTGACTTGAATATGGGTGCTTCGCGGTCTACCTTTGTTCATTATATTTTGGTATACACTTCATCTGTCCCTGTTGGGCAAGGTCGTGCTGATTAGGATGGTGATCTTTGCTAGGGTGCCATTATGAGATACCGCATGCAGTATTTTGGAAAATGAGCACCTTGCTGGTAGAACTCCTTTGGGCTGATTAACACCGCATGGGCTTCACTTGCCTTCAGAGAAAAAGGGGTAAAAACTGTATGGAGGTTCCTGATCTGGAGCTTGATTACTTGGCTGCCCAGGTGCAGCATGATCTACACTGCCTTGACAGTGACCCAAATTGGGAGAGATCCTTCCTAGAGAGCATGCACGATGGACACTAGCTTGGGGTGCTGCTAATGCATGGCGGGATATCCTTGATGGTTTCCCTCACTTGATCTAACTCATATGTAGGCTTTGGGACAGGACAGTAAAAAATGTTATCTGCTGAACGCCTTATGCCCCAGATTTGGATATTTGGTTACTGCGCCTATTTTCCAAAATAGCTGACTATATGGCAGTTGATAAATGGCAGTCAAGGGGATGCATAATGTTATCAAACCTATACCCAGAGGACTGCTTTGTCACTATGCTGGAGGTCAGGGACTCTTTTTGTATAGGAGGGGGACATTTTTTAAAATACTCCAAAATAGCAGCCACGGTGCGAAAGTTGTTGCCGTCCTTCCCTGACGCGCCTGACCTCTCACAAACTTTGGTGAGGTTGATGACTATAGCAGGAGGACGCCAACTCATTTTACATATATATATATATATTACCTACTGGCGGTCGCCAGTAGGTAGTTATAGTTAGGATTGTTTTCCATAGGGAATCCGCAACATTCTATTGGGAATAACTTTGGCGCCGGTTGAGGAATCTGCCTCAAAATTTCCTGAAATTTGCCTTGCTGCGCTCCGCTCCTTCCCTGAAAGTTTGGGGGGGTTCGTCAAGCGGGGGCCGAGATAAAAGGGGGGTCCCAAAACATGTTTCCCCATGTTAATTTCCATAGGGCGGTTGGACTCACTTTTAGCCCGAACAGCTGAATGGATTTCCGCTAAACTTGGCAAAATTGTAGGGACTGGTAGCCGATGTGCCTTTGCTATGTCTCAAGATATGTGCTCCAGTGGATTTTGAGTAATTTAGGTTAAAAAAATATATATATCTATAAGCGCGCCCCGGTACGCGCACCGGGACGCGCTCCAGCGCGCTACGCGAGTTCGCGCACGGAAAGCTGATTGGCTCTCGGGTGTCTGTCAACATTCCAAACAGTCCGGAGCGGCCGCTATCTTGTGTCTCTGTAGGATCGAGACACAAGAGGTGGCAAAAACAAAGGGGGAAATGACCAAAAGGGGGCAGGGTAGACCCCCCTGACCCCTAGGTTTGATATGGGGGCCATATGCACGGGGGGAGAGCCCTGTACGTGCACCAGGGAGCGTACCATGGGGAAAAAAGAGTGACAGAGTTTAAAAAAAATGTAATATGTATGAGTGATGTCACTGACCATGTCTTGAGTGATGTAATATGTGATGTCATCAGCAGTGCATTGCAGGCACGCAAGTTATAGTGAGTCCAACTAACTATAACGTGGGAATTTCAATGGTTTTATGTCAGTAAAATTTCCAGCTAACTATAACTGGTGTCAAACCTATGGTTTTTTCAGTGAATATATATATATATATATATATATATATATATATATATATATATATATATATATATATATATATAAAAAAAACATCCTACAGGAATAGCCTGTAATAGACAGCAGCACTCGTAGGGGTGGTTTCACAAAAGTTGTTTAATTGGAAACCTTCAGCACATCAACAAGACGCGTTTCGGCGTATAGCCTTCGTCAATTGTTTAACAGTTGGCGTCATGGCCATTGCACATATGTAAATGCTGTGGAGTCTTAATTCATGGACATCAACATAGGACTAACGCCTTACAATTCGGCGCCGCCATCTTGTAACGTGCATTACACCAACGTTCTACTCAATTGGAACATAATTGCATCCTAGTGTTATGTAGATACATAATATACACAATTCATTTCAACCGCTTTATATGAATAACGGGTACACCCCCGCTAAGCAGGCACCCGCTCGAAGTTGCGGCAAGCTGGTGTTTTGGAGCTATTATATATATATATATATATATATATATATATATATATATATATATATATATATATATATATATATATTATATATATATATATATATATATATATATATATATATATATATTCACTGAAAAAACCATAGGTTATAGACCATATATAGTTAGGGATTAGCATTTACAAAACCAAGAAAATTCATTGAAAAAACCATTGGTTATAGACCATATATAGTTAGGAATTAGCATTTTCAAAACCTTAATTTACTCGCACAAAACCATAGAAATTCGAATATATAGTTAGTTGCAATAACTATATATCACGCACCCGCAATCCACTGCTGATGATGTCACATATTACATTATTCATGACATGGTCAGTGACATCACTGATGACATCACTGATGACATCTCAAATGACATCACTGATGACATCACTGATGACAACATCCAGTGACTGTATGTTTCTGTAAAGTTAAAATATGTCTTACATATTGAAGAATGAGTGGATGTATAAGTGTCTGGATGAAGGATTTAGTAGGTGCGTGACTGACTGAATGAGTGAGTGATTAAATGTGTCTCACTGAGTGCATGGGTTAGTGACTAAACTGTCTGAATGTGTGAATCAGTATGTCTATTGTTGTGTAAGCTGCTGCATGTGTTGATCAGTAGCTATATGAGTGGCTATATGGGTTATTGATTGGTTGCCCAGTATTTGAATGGGAGGCTGAGTGTGTGTGTGGGTGGCTGGGAGGTGTGTGACTCTGTGCATAGATGTGTAAGCAGTTGATTCACTAGGTGTATGAGTTCAAGAGTGCATGTGGAAACAGCTATATGGGCGGTTGACTGTCTGCCTGGGTGTGTTGGTGAGTGAATGGATATCTCAGAGCTACATGTGCAAGTAAGTACATATGTAAAATACAGTACATGTGAGAGTTGACATATATAAATAACTGTGTATAAGAGCCAGTGAATGTGTGAGTGGCTGTATGGATCATTGTGAGCTTGTATCAGGGATTGCATAAGAGAGTAAATAAGTGTTAGTATATGTTTGAATAAGTAAGGTGTGTATAACTGTATAGTTGAGGAAATGGAGGTGTGATTGATTCTTTGCATGACTGACTAGGTGTGTGAGTAACTCCATGGATGAGTGACAGTCTGTGAGTGTCTGTTTACACTGATTGTATCTAAGGTTATATTAGAGTCTGAAGAGGTTCATCGTATTATCACATGAATGATATCATCAGTGATGTGATCAGTAATGTCACATGAGATGTCATCAGTGATGTCATCAGTGAT
The DNA here is from genome assembly GCF_964263255.1 of Lissotriton vulgaris. Taxonomy (NCBI): domain Eukaryota; kingdom Metazoa; phylum Chordata; class Amphibia; order Caudata; family Salamandridae; genus Lissotriton; species Lissotriton vulgaris. The sequence continues at coordinate 336,101,232 of NC_141700.1, forward strand.
GTCATTTGAGATGTCATCAGTGATGTCATCAGTGATGTCACTGACCATGTCATGAATGATGTAATATGGTTTTGTGCGAGTAAATTAAGGTTTTGAAAATGCTAATTCCTAACTATATATGGTCTATAACCAATGGTTTTTTCAATGAATTTTCTTGGTTTTGTAAATGCTAATCCCTAACTATATATGGTCTATAACCTATGGTTTTTTCAGTGAATTTCATTGGTTTTTTAAAAGCTAATATCTATAGCTGTAACATATATTTTTATTCTAATTCACAAATATATTTTATATATATTTGTATTATATTTTTTTAATTCAATTTATATTATAGTTTAAATTATTTTTTCTTGTTTCGTTGCCGGTCCGCGAACCGGTAAACGTTCCGTTAGTGCAAATACCGCGTTAGAAAGGCACATCGTGACGCGTCCCGTAAACGCAACATATCGCGTTACTACGTAATGCCCCTTATGACGTGCTGCGTTAGCGCACCCGGAAGCGTTCTGGAACGCGAACCAAGGCGCGAAACGTAAAGCCCCGGAATCGATCCGAGACGCGGCGCGGAACGCGGAACGTAAGCATAACAGGTCATGTGACTAGTTAATAAAACTTTTCATTGGTTGATTTTACTTTTAGTTTCCTAATGATGGAACGCTTGATCATATGACGTAAAACAAACACTTTTCATTGGTTTAGAACATTTTCTTTTCTCAAATGATGAAAGTCCCACCTTTTTTCCTCACTCCGACTTTCATTTTTATGAGAGAAAGACCTGTTTTTGTTTGCTAAGACATGGCATTTCTATTAGCTGCAGCTGGTGGATCTCCACCACCTCCACCACCACCAAAGAAGAGAGGACCGACTAGCCAGGTGATCTTCGACCAGGAAGAAGAAGAAGAGGAAGACGAGGAACAGGAGCAAGGGACAAGTGGCTTTCTGAAAGAAATGCCAAGAACGTCCCGTGTGAAAGTGAATTTTATCTGGCAATTTTTTTCTTTTCCTTCTCATGAAAAGAAAGTTAATGCCAGGTACGTTACCTGCCTCATCTGCAAAAAAACACTCTCGAGAGGGACCGAAAAAAAATATAGCTTTGGTAATCATACCATGCATCGGCACATGGAGACTTGGCACCCTCTTAATTATTCCAAAGCACAATTTCGAGATTTGGTGGATAACCCCCGACCGGCAAAAACATCCACCAATGACTTAGCAATAAGTGAGTCAGAGGCAAGGGAAACGGTTCCAAATCTGCTAAAGAACTTTGGGCAGATGAGATTGACTTGTGTAGAGTGTGGAAAATTAATCTCATGCGGAGAAATGAGTATTACTTTAAGAAATAGATCATTTGAAATCCATCAATGTCCAAAATGTCCTAGAAAGTAATTTTTTTTTTGTTGCTCCTGTTGAGCCCTTTGAAGTAAATCATTTTTGTTTCCCCTTCCTCAAAAAAAATACAAAAAAAATATAAAACATCAAAAATAATCAAAAAAAGTTCTTTTCAGAACTACCTTCCCTTTTAAAAAAAAATTGCTAGAATGTTTAGCACTCTAGCATCCTCTATTTCTTTTGATACGCTTCCCGGTTAGCGTTCAGGAACGTGAACCGGGAGCGAAGTAAAAAAATATTTTTTTAAAAAAGACGAGTTAATAAACAGAGAGTAATGTGAAAAGAAAGAAAAATAGAGGGAGTAACACACAGTTACTGTTGAAAGAGGGACTGATAAAAGAAGTGAAAAGAGTAGTATAAATAAGTAATAGAAAAAGAAATGAAGGAAGTAGCAAAGACAGGAAACTAAGGGTTAAAAAAAAGAAGTAGAGGAACTAATAAAAGTTAAATCTGATAGACATGTAACGTAAAGAGTACTAAACGCTTACTGTATAATTGTCATTACCGTACTGTATTATCATTTTCATACTTTTAATCTGTGTAAGAAAGAACAAAAAAATTTAAATTAATACAAGATGGTAAAAAAAGAGTGAGCATAAGACAAAATGAATGTTAAATGTTAAATGTGGTATACTAGTAAAGCGTACAGCTGACCCAGCAAAGAGGCGTCCCGGCGCTGTATACCACTGGGGAACCCATCCTGGCTTTCCCTGTGAGATGGTCCCTCCTGAGCATCCCCAAGGTGATGCCAGGCATCCCTGGCGCTGATGGGGCTATTAGTTGAGATTAAGCAAGCTATTACCCAAAGTTGCTGAGTGGGACCCATGGTTGGAGTAGGCACCGAGGCGAAAATTATCAAGTCCGCTGACCAAGGCCCAAGATCCTGCCACGTCAGAAATCGAACCCTGGTCCCAGGCCGACCTCTGCTTCTGGGTCTGCCGCCTCTAATCAGTGAGCCACACCAATCAATATACATTTTAGAAATCACAATTCAAAGTAGAAAATTAATTAAACATATTTAATGGTTTATTTTTGCTGTTATCAGAAAAAATCAAATTTCACTGAAAACAGTGAGTTGAAGGTATTCATCATATAACAGCGGGGAAAAAAAACACAATCAAAATGATTGTGTTTAAAAAACCCAAATAATATAAATAAGCAGAAATAGGAACTTCTCCAAAGTAACTTACTTTCTATGACGTCCTATGAACAGCTTATACTCTGTTGTGCTGTTACTATTTTCTGCCCGCCACTTTCTGAAAGATAAACTCAATTGTTTAAAGAAAACTGAGACACACAAAGCAATTTGAAACAACACACTAAGTTACAGCAACACCTAGAATCATTGTAATCCAATTACCTACCCTAAATTCTGACTTCAAAAATCAAGTCAAAAGGCAATATTGCTTCATACTCAATTAGAAATGTTTGCTGAAAGAATAGCCATTTTTTAAATTTTAAATAAGCTGTGTAATATCCAGATGTTGTCAAAGGACCAGCATATTATGTAATAACTGCAGTTGCATATGTTCTTCCTGAAATCGATGACTGTGTAGCAAAAACATTTTTAATTAGACTGGACAACTTATTTTCTTCCAGTTTATGTAGTTGAAATTGTAAAATGACATTTCATCCATAAGTTTTCAAAAATAATGTGGACAGCATTGCAGACTTACATTTCCTCTACTCCTTATTTTGATCTGCTGCTTGATTTTGCTTATAAAAACAAACAGTTTTCGCTGTGTACTACAATTATCCACAAGGCCATATATAGTAGGAGCAATTAGAACCTCTGTAAATTCCTCTAAACAAATCCCAAGCTTCCTTTCCTAAAATTTTGGTTGTAAGAACACCAGGTAAGAATTTTGAAGGTGGAAAGGCAATCTTTTTTTAAAAGTTAAAACAGAATCATTGCAGAATGACCAACCGTTTCCAGATTTCAAATAAGCTGTGTAATGTCCTGAATTGTTGAAGGACCGTTATGATATATAATTGCAGTAGTTTTAAAAGTCCTTCCTGATATTGACAACTGCGAAGCCACTAAATTATTAATTAAAGTTGTCAATTTAGTTCCATCAGGCCTAAATCGTTGGAACATTAAAATGACATACTGGCCATAACTTCGTAAAATTAACGTGGACAGCATTCCAGACTTACATTGGCTGCACTTCATAATTTGATCGGCTGCCTTTACTAGCTTATTGAAGGATACTGATTTACTGTCAGGCAAAGTTAAATATATAAATCTTTCTGAGTCTACACTATTAGTACTTGATAGCCTACAGTACCCGCAGTCATGCTGCCATTGATAAGAAAGGCCAAATAGATCATCTACATCTACACCCTCATCTTGCAATACATCAAGCATATACATTAAAAACTCCTGACAATCCTGCTGAATATTTTCAGAGAATTCTGTTTGACCTGAACATACGTCTAACAGAAAACGAATTTCAGACACACTTTCTACTCTCGTTTTATCAGCACTACATTTCTCTAACACAGAATTCAACAAACAGCATAAACTTTGTTCCGAATCGATCACAATCTGTTCTTTGAAAGTCTCTAGTCAAAAGAGAACATTAACAACTACATTAGCAAAGCAGTTGACACCAGAACTATTTTCAAATTTAAAACCAACAACATTTTCAACAGAATTCATTTTATTCCTGCTTCCACTTTTGGGTTCATCGACTTTTGGTCTTTTTGCTACAACCTCCCTACTATTACTGATATTTCTTTGTTTCCGGCCTACCACACGTTTCTCAATCAAAGGATATTGAGGCAAATGTGGCGCATACTCTCTTCTTAACCTATTGTATTCCTTAACACAATCTAGATCTGCACAAATGTTTGTGACATCACAGTCAATCAAGTACAAACCCGATAAAGTTTTGACTCGTGACAATGCTACATAAGCCATACCCTCTTTGAATACAGAACTGCCAATATTCACTAAAGCTGTGTCTACACTTAAACCTTGCAATTTATGAATTGTCACCGCATATGCCAAGCAAACAGGAAACTGCTTACGGCGAACATATAAGTCTTTAACAAGCAAAAACCTAGCAGAGCAACGACCAATTAGCTGTACTTCCTCAATGCCATCAAATTTAATTTTTAAAAATTCAATTCCATCTCTATTTCTGTATTTCTCAAAATCAACAACATTACCCATTGATCCATTTACCAGACCTCTTTCAACATGTAAATTCCTTCTCAAAATGATTCGGCAATTTAAGCACACATTCAAAGTCTTTTCAAAACCCGCAGTTTGGAAAGGGGCGACCATTCGGTCCCCCCGAACGTATGGCGGAGTACCACGATCCCCCCGGGAAGCCATCTTGGGCGGGGGGCGAGTCTCGGCTGGTATGCCCGAAGCGGCGTAGCCGGGGCGCGCCTTTTCCCGCCCTAGAGTGGGTTGGCCTAGACACTGACGCGGCCGGCCACGCCCTTGGGGCAGGCAGGGGCGGGTTAACGCCCGCCCTGAAGACGGATAAAAGGAGCAACAAGCCAAGAAAGCATCCTCTAGTTCCTGTGCTCTGAAGCTGCACCTCCTCGCTGCACGTGAGCTCGAGACGGAACGAAGAGCCAATTTTGAGCGTTGTAATCGTTCTTGTTTGTTTTTCAGATACTCTGTTGGAGAATGCCGAAGAAGGCGGGAAAGCGCATGACTACTGACCAGATGCTGCGCGTTCTCATGAAAGAGGTGACCGACCTAAAGAGGCGAATGGATAAAGACGAGGAAGGGGGGCCGAAACGTCCTTTGGCGGGAACAGCCCCGGGAGGGAAAAACAAGAGGCCCAGGAGGGGAGCAGCTGGGGGAGACATCCCGGGTCCCAGTACCCCGCTCGAGACACCCACTCCCGTGCCGGAGGAAGGGAATCCGATTCCCGTTGTGGTCACCCCCGTGTCCGGGGAAGATATGCCGCCCGAGCTGGCAGCACAATTAGCAGCGTGGTTGGGTAAAGGTAGCGAGGGCGCCACGGCTGTCGACGCGCAGGTGCTGATGAAGCAATTGCGTGAGACTCGGGATGCAGCGAAGGTGTCCACACCGGCTGCAGCAGTAGAAAAGCCACAGGGGACGAGTTCAGTCGCAGAGGCAGCGTCCGGTTCAGGGAAGCGGCCATTGCCGATTGCGAGGGATGAGTCAGCACCCTCTCGTAGGGAAAAGTTGGGTCAGCATGTTCCTTTGGCTATTAAAGAGAAGATATGGGCAGGGGAGTATGTAAACATCTTCTCGTTGCTTACTGATCACTATGAGATGGAGCATGTTAAGGGTCAGAAGGACCTCATGCATCCGAGTGTTTGGCGCGCTAAGATGGCCGCCTTTAAGGTAAATGAAAACATTGGCAATTGGGGCAAAGCATGGGGGGTTTTTACATCGATCTTGGGGGAATGAAGGCCCGATTTGCTACCCGAATTGCCGATTTATCAGTCACGGATCATGGGGTACTCGGTATCACACGAGGGTAATCATTGGTTCTGCTATGATAATCTTTTTAGAAAGGCTAAAGAACATGATAAAAACTTAACTTGGGATTGTTATGATTCTGTGTCATGGTCCAAAATGGAGGATACTGGTATGTTGAAATTGCCATTAGTAGGGAGTATCGTTGGTGAATCCTCCCGCCAGTATGCGGGGACGCCGTTTCGATCAGGTGCGGGTACCGACAATTACTCGAGGCCTGCCGGCAATACAGGAAAAAAGGGGGTTTGTTGGAACTTCAACAGGGGTAAATGTACTAGGCCCCAGGGGTCGTGCAAATTTAGACACGAATGTAGTGGGTGTGGGCAATCATCCCATCCTGAGTCCACGTGCAGAGCCAAAACGGGTGATAACGGGGGTAGAGGAGGCGCCAAACAGGTCTAACATAGTCCGAGGGGCGCCTTTACCTACCCCGATTGATACCTTGGCAATGATTCCCTGGCTCAGTGAATACCCGGATCGTACTTCTGCTGGGGTGTTGCGGAACGGGTTTTCTTATGGTTTCCACATCCCAGTGGGGGACTTTCAAGGGGTGGAGAAATGTAAAAATCAGCTATCGGTCTTACAGCATACGACCGTGGTACAGGATAAGATCCGGAAGGCGGTTACTCGAGGTCGAGTCGCCGGTCCGTTTAGTGTACCCCCGGTTCCTAACTTTGTTTGTTCTCCTTTAGGAGTGGTCCCCAAGAAGGACCCGGGTGAGTTTCGGTTGATACATAATTTATCAGCCCCACGTGGTCTTTCCGTAAATGAAGCGATAGACCCGGAAGTATGTTCGGTGCGGTACGCATCCTTCGATGAGGCCGTAGCCATTTTGAATCGCCTGGGGCCCGGGGCGCTGATGGCAAAATCTGATATCGAGTCAGCATTCCGGTTGCTCCCGGTACATCCAGACGATCAGCGTCTCCTAGGTTTCATGTTTCAGGGTCATTATTACATGGATAGGTGTATGCCGATGGGGTGCTCTATATCTTGTGCCTATTTCGAAAAATTCAGTAGTTTTCTACAATGGGTCTTCACAAGGAAGACGGGTTTCCAACATGTGATGCATTACCTCGATGATTTTTTGTTCCTGGGGGCAGCCGGGGATCCGGAATGTGGGCAGGCTTTGGCTGAATTTTGTGTCTTAATGAATCAGTTTGGCGTGCCATTGGCACCAGGTAAGACTGTGGGTCCTTCCACTTGCCTCGAGTTTCTGGGGATCGAGTTAGACTCCGGAGAAGGATGTTTTCGTTTACCAGGTGACAAAGTGTCAAAGTTCAGGGCATCCCTGCGAATGTGTATAAGTGGATCTAAGGTTAAGCTGCATCAATTACAGCAGTTAGTTGGTCAGTTGAATTTTGCCCTGAGAGTTATACCAATGGCCCGCCCCTTTTCCCGTTCGATTGCTCAAGCCATGGTCGGCCTGAAGGAGGGCCATCATCGCACAAGGCTCTCGGCAGAGGTCCGCCAGGACATGCGCATTTGGTTGGCATTTCTGGCGGATTTCAATGGTCGAGTCGTCTGGAACAAACCGGCCGTGTCCTCCGAGGAGCTGGGGCTGTGGACAGATTCGGCAGGGAGCATAGGTTTTGGTGCCATCTTCGGCACAAGATGGTCTGCACAAAAGTGGCCGGCATGGTGGCATGACAGTGGATTGACAAGTAACATTGCTTTCCTGGAACTTTTCCCCATTTTGGTGGCCCTGAGAACTTGGCCCGAAGGGTTCAAAGATCACTCTGTGGTATTCTGGTCTGACAATATGACCGTGGTCGAGTGTATCAATAGTCAGGCAGCACGATGCAAATGGATTTTGAGACTGCTCAAGGAAATTGTTTTACTGTGTATGCAATTGAATGTGCTATTCAAAGCAAGACATGTCCCGGGGGTAATGAACCAGGCGGCTGATGCACTGTCTCGTTTTCGTATGCAGGCTTTCTGGGGTTTTCTTCCCACAGCGGACCCGGAGCCGGCACCCTTTCCCGAAGCTCTCTGGTCTCTCGGTGCCCCGAACTTCGTAACCTCGTGGGAGAGAGTTTAGCACCCAGGACGAGGAAGGCATATGAAGGGGCGTTCCGGTCCTATTTAGCCTTTTTGGGGAATGATAGAGAGGAGCTTTGGGGCCAGGAGGAATGTGTAGTGAATTTTCTGATGTCTTTACATCTGGCTGGGAAATCGGTGGCCACGGCTCAGAGGTATCGGGCTGCCATTTCCTTTGTTGCTAGGGCTCATGGGATCCATGACCCGACAGCGTCTTTCGTTGTACAGAAAGCGCTACGGGGGTGGCAACGCCTTGAGGGTCGCAGAGTAGACGAGAGGCGCCCGATAGGTTTGGATAGGCTGGCCCAGTTATTATCCAGGCTCCCTGCTACATGTTCATCTCAGTTTGAGACAGTGTTATTCCGAGCCGCTTTTACGCTGGCATTTCATGGGGCTATGCGGGTAAGCGAACTAGTGGCGAGGAACAAGCAGGATGTGACAGGAGGTTTGTGCCAGGAGCACGTTCAGATCAGAGGGGAGACAATGACTGTCTCATTTGTCAGGTCCAAGACCGATCAAAGTGGGATGGGTGACTGCATAATCATACGCAGGATTCCCGGGTCCGCCATGTGCCCGGTAAAGTGTTTAGAAGATTATTTAGCACGGAGGGTGGCATCATGGGGGGGGACCTTGTTGAGACACGCTGACGCCACCCCACTGACAAAGTTTCAGTTTCAGCGGGTGCTTGCGATGTCAATTGCCGCCGCGGGCTTGAACCCGGGCGAGTTTGGGACCCATTCCTTTCGGATAGGGGCTGCTACAGAGGCTACAGCCAGGGGTCTGGATGTGGAACAAGTTAAACGGGTGGGGCGTTGGTCCTCCAATTGTTATAAAAGGTATGTGCGGTTGCACATGTTGTGAAGCTGTAACGATGTACTCACGCTTCTTGTTTTTGTTTGGTTTTCAGTTGCGCAAGCCTACGAGGCGGGGCGGACTATGCAGTCGACCCAACACCGGGCCAGCGGTCAGACATCACCGGCTGTGAAAAAGGAGGTGTGGGTCGTGGGCCACTCATACGTGAGGCGTGCCGCGGACGTATTCAAGGCAGGTGACATGATTCACGTGGCTGGGGAATACGGGTACAGTGTGTCCTTCTACGGAAGAGGCGGCCTCTGTATTGACCAGTTTCAATCATTTTTCGAGGGTTTGCTAGGGCGGACGAGGTCACCGCCGTCTGTGGTCATAGTACATCTTGGGGGTAATGATTTGGTCACCACTGGTAGACGACTTCTTCTTGAGGCGATGCTTTCCACTGTAAGTTGGTTAGCAAGGAGAGTTCCAGGGTGCACAATGGCATGGTCCCATATGATCCCACGAAAAGTGTGGCGGGGGGCTATTTCTGTCTCGGCTTTGAATCATTCTGTTAGAAAGCTTAATAACAAAGTGAGTAGGTTGTTCCGTTCCAAGACACTGCATTCTATTTCGCATGGATGTATTAATGATGACAGTATGTATTTGGGGGATGGTGTGCATTTGTCTCAGGTGGGGAATGAGTTACTCATAGGAGACTTCTTAGCGTGGCTAAAGACGTTATAGCATGACCTTTAGGTAGGAGTGTTGTGGGGGTTCCGGATAGCCGGTCAACTATCCGGCCTGTGGCGGTAAGGTCATGATCGGTGAGCACTAATTGGAAGATCCCTATGAGTGGGCGTCACCCAGCACGGATGGGAGCGCTCGGGGGAGGTGGCCATTGGCTCCTCAACGGGGAGGCGGTCCCTTCTAAGGATGGGTCGCCGAAAGGAAAGGAAAGGCGGTCAAGACCCCTTCCTGGGTAGGAGGGGTTACAGCCCCCTCCTGGGGAATTTCCCGGGGCCAGGACATCTGCGACGGCAGATATGGTAAGTTGTGTGGGGTTTGGGGGGGGTCTATGCTACCTTCTAGATACCTCACACGAGTCCTCGTACGACCTTTAAGTGGCGTCGAGTTTTATTGGGGCCCCCGTCAAGTCAAGGGAAATTGGTAGTTGCACTTGAGGTACGCCTCTGTGCGGTCGCCCCTCACAAGTGAGGGGGATATTTCTGGGTTAGGGATCTTGACACCGGTTACGACCTTGCCGTTGGCCCTTAAACGTTAGGATGTACAATTTCAAAATTTCAAGTAAATGTTTTGTAGGATGTTAGTTCGGCTAGGAGAACTTTTGTATTAGAGAATATGTTAAGGTTAGCCAAACATCGCAATGTGGTAATGAAATTGTACATAATATGAAACTGTTAATTTAATGTTTTAATTTTGTTTCATATTTTAATAAATACGGCCGGGAGGGTCACTCCCTCCCGTCTTCCAAAAACTTCAGAACTGTTTCCGGTTTCCCATCCTTGGGGATTGTGTTGAGAGGGGGTGGCGGGTATCTCAGCCATATGGAAAGGGGCGACCATTCGGTCCCCCCGAACGTATGGCGGAGTACCACGATCCCCCCGGGAAGCCATTTTGGGCGGGGGGCGAGTCTCGGCTGGTATGCCCGAAGCGGCGTAGCCGGGGCGCGCCTTTTCCTGCCCTAAAGTGGGTTGGCCTAGACACTGACGCGGCCGGCCACGCCCTTGGGGCAGGCAGGGGCGGGTTAACGCCCGCCCTGAAGACGGATAAAAGGAGCAACAAGCCAAGAAAGCATCCTCTTGTTCCTGTGCTCTGAAGCTGCACCTCCTCGCTGCACGTGAGCTCGAGACGGAACGAAGAGCCAATTTTGACCCACCCACCAGCCCCTGAGGACAGCAAGTGGTTTTGAATAAAGTTTGATGGATAACTCTGATTTTCGTTTACAGATTGTGGTTATTATCGTGATGACTTTGAGTATGCAATAAAGAATGGTCAATTTGTGTTATGTTTTCCAAATAAAGTAATTCTGCTTTAGTGTTCATCAGTAAGCATGCTTTTAATAAAGTTGTTGTTGCTACTGTCTTTTTTCATAATTTAGTCATTTAGTAATTTAGTTAGCATTGTCGTATTTATTTTGGTTGGGCGGTAAGGTCATGATCGGTGAGCACTAATTGGAAGATCCCTATGAGTGGGCGTCACCCAGCACGGATGGGAGCGCTCGGGGGAGGTGGCCATTGGCTCCTCAACGGGGAGGCGGTCCCTTCTAAGGATGGGTCGCCGAAAGGAAAGGAAAGGCGGTCAAGACCCCTTCCTGGGTAGGAGGGGTTACAGCCCCCTCCTGGGGAATTTCCCGGGGCCAGGACGTCTGCGACGGCAGATATGGTAAGTTGTGTGGGGTTTGGGGGGGGTCTACGCTACCTTCTAGATACCTCACACGAGTCCTCGTACGACCTTTAAGTGGCGTCGAGTTTTATTGGGGCCCCCGTCAAGTCAAGGGAAATTGGTAGTTGCACTTGAGGTACGCCTCTGTGCGGTCGCCCCTCACAAGTGAGGGGGATATTTCTGGGTTAGGGATCTTGACACCGGTTACGACCTTGCCGTTGGCCCTTAAACGTTAGGATGTACAATTTCAAAATTTCAAGTAAATGTTTGAAAGGATGTTAGTTCGGCTAGGAGAACTTTTGTATTAGAGAATATGTTAAGGTTAGCCAAACATCGCAATGTGGTAATGAAATTGTACATAATATGAAACTGTTAATTTAATGTTTTAATTTTGTTTCATATTTTAATAAATACGGCCGGGAGGGTCACTCCCTCCCGTCTTCCAAAAACTTCAGAACTGTTTCCGGTTTCCCATCCTTGGGGATTGTGTTGAGAGGGGGTGGCGGGTATCTCAGCCATATTAGATATAGTCTTCTCTAATGAATCCAATTTAGATTTCAAATTCTCTGACAAAATAATTGTTGCTCCCATATGCTCTATTTTGTCAATAGCTTCAAGTTTCACAATCTCTTGTTTTTCTAAATTCAACATTTTGTTGTTGAAGATGGAACATTCTGCAAGAGTTGGCATCAAACATATTCCAGATTTCTTCACAGTAATTTTCTGAAAAATATCCTCTGGCAAAACGTCTTCTTCTGGATAGAAATTTGACAGTAAGCGTGCATGTAAAGCTTCTTTACCACGCTCAGTCACTCTCCCGATTCTAATATCTTGTAGAATATTCTTGTAATCTTCGTCCTTCGCCTGACGCATATTTTCACGCAGCTCAGCATAACTGAAGTTTAACCATATGTTAACGTTGCCAATGCTCCCTAGGCACTTCTTGGTATCTTCATGTGTAAGCAGTTTAAAAACTGGTTGTCCTTTCACTGGTGTCAGCTGCAGAAGATCACCAAAAACAATGATGTGTTTGCCGCCGAATAACACATCATACTCTGTTTTAAGAACTTCCTGCATTCTTAAATGCACAAAAGCAAGCATGAGATTGGAAACCATGCTTACTTTGTCAATGATAAGAAGTTTCATCTTCTTCAAAATTCGAGATACTTCACAACAAGCATTTCCAGATAACTTGTGGTATTGTAATTTGTTATCATGCTCCACTGGCAGCATCAGTAACCGATGCAAATTAATCCCTTTAATGTTATGAGCTGCCAGTCCAGTTGGAGCGGTCATAACACAAGACAGTGATGAATCAGTCCTTTTCTGCATATAACATGAAATTGCTTTAATAAGGAAACTTTTTCCAGTTCCTGCTTCTCCACTCACGTACAGTCGGACAGGCTTCAACGACGTACATGAGCACTCTTCCTTCTCATGACTTAATCCATGCTCAATTTGGTTGGTAACTTTGACATATATTTTCCTCTGCTCAACGTTAAGTTGTCTTTCCAATTCTTCTAAGTTAACCGCATCCTTCTGAACCTGTGCCATGGCTCTTTCCACTTCAATCATGGCAGTGGCAGCTTCATTTTCAATAACTGGTTCTCCTAGTGGATCCTGACTCAATGAAACAGAACCCTGACTGTCCTGAGAACTGTCTCTAGCAATCTCGGCTGCAATTGTTGCTTCCTGCTCAATTTCTGCATTCAACATTTGTAGATATTTTGGAAAAACAGGACATTCTATGGACTCCTTGGCTGCATTGAAAGAGTCTTCCTAACAGAGGAAATCCCCAAGCAGTTCCTCTTCTGCACGCCAAGGCATGAAAAGTTGCAAAAGAGATAAATAGAAAAACTATTTTCTTTCGGGAGATTCGCAATCCAATTTTCGATGATTTATCAATTGACATTTTTTTTGCTTGACCAGACATCCCTCACTTCCAATTACAGCATACACTCCTTTATTAATATTTTCTTTGATGTTCCTCTTGAAAACGTAATTTTGAAGAACTTCATACAGACAAGCATTCTCCAGGTGACTGCTTCTATTTGGATAATATGTATCCAACATGTTGCTCTTCAAAATATCTGTACTGTTTGGCTCCTTCTACGCCAAATACTCAATTTCCCGTACAGGTTTCAGAACTCGATTACGCGTTGCAGCAAGACCAAGACTCGCCCAAATGATACTCCTAGATTTGGCATAGAGACTTGGTGAAGATAACCGGTCAGAACATTCGTAAGCTCCAATTTCTCGATGCGACAACATCTTCAGACTGAAACTGTACAACTTCTTACTGAGGCTCTTTTCATGGGAAATATCCTCCCACATATCCTTCGGTTCTGTCTTTTCTTTTTTTAGTGATGTAAGACGTCATATACCGAGCCACAGCCATACAGTTGTCAGCCACAAACTGTATATCCATGTTAGCATTCCACATGGACAAAATCACTGGGTTGTAGTCGTTGATGTACTTGGACTCTTCGTTTCTTTTCAAATTGTATGTGTTTTTGGGTGATTTCCTCGTCACATTATGTCGCAGTGATGACATCAAATTGTTAACTCTTCCTTTTGATAACACCGACCGTGGAAATGCGAAACGACATTTGGTGTAGTATTTGTCCTTGTTTCTGAATTTACGACGACAGTACTTTCCACAACGATGGCTTTGAAACCGTAACACTTGTTCTCTTAGACTTTTGTCTTCGTTTGTCTTTGGAACAGCACATGTAGCATACTGTTCTATGAAACTCATCACTAAGTCATCCGGATCCGTTCCAAATTTGGGTGCATCTTTAATCCATTTTAGCATATGTATATGAGGAGCACCTCTTGCTTGATACTCCTTTCTCCAGAAGAAATACAACACCTCTCCAAGAGGTGGATTTTTCTTGTTCGTGATGAAAGACATCATAGCTTCAAATCTATGATTGAAGTACCTGCAAACATTCACAGGATCCAACGAGCACAGTTCTCCGGGTGTCTTAAATTCAATATTTTCAATGTTTCCATTTACCCCTCGTAGAAATTCAAGTAAGTCTTCCCAGCCATACTCAGCACAGCTGAGAGTGAGGAACCTTGTGGGAGTTCCTAAGTTCCTCAGCATACATTTTAAGTCACCATGACAGCGGTACCAATACTCATTAGTACCACGCTGACAAGCCATGAGATTAATCAGGTGAGAATCCAAAATACTGTCTTGCACATTGACTTTATCCATAAAGTCCCTTGCCGAGATATTTCGCAGTTGTATACCACTTTTCAAGATGTGGTTCACTGCATAAGACAATCCAGAGAGATCACTTTCAAACAATAGATGAAATAAATAGGGAATGCATTGTCGAAACCTAGGATCTTCTGTATACAATCGTAAAGTCCGGTATTCTGAAGCAGGAATTTGAACAGGTCGCTCATCATAACGTCCTCCCCGACCTGTGGGAAATAACTGTGGGAAACACCGTGCTTCCAAACTTTCCTCCCAAACACTAATGGGGCTCCCTTTGGCTTGTTTCATTTGAAACAACTCAATAGCATTCCCCATGACTTCCTTGGAATGCAAAGGATGAACACTACGGGTGGGCGGCCAGCTACGCTCGGCAGTACGTGTGCGTACTGCCGCCTACTCCGCATTTTGCGGAGCTGGCGGAGCCAGGCGGCACTACGCACGCTCCGCAGACGGAGCGTAGCTGGCCGCCACCCGCCTCCCTCCCGCCCTCCCTAAATACTTTAAAATAAAGGAATGCAAAAATTTAAAAAGCACTTACCTTGCCGCCGCTGCCCGCCGCGTCCCCGAGGCTCGTTATCTTCCGTCTTCCGTCTTCTTCAGTAATGTGAAAATGCGCATGCGCGGCCGCCCGCGCATGCGCATTACTGAAGAAGACGGAAGATAGCGAGCCCCGGGGACGCGGCGGGCAGCGGCGGCAAGGTAAGTGCTTTTTAAATTATTTCATTCCTTTATTTTAAAGTATTTAGGGAAGGGCGGGAGGGAGGCGGGTGGCGGGGCTGGCGGCCAGTGGTTTTGCGGAGTGGGGCTACGCGGAGTGCGGAGGTGGGCGTAGTTTCTCGCCCACTTCGCGTAGCTCCGCGAAGCCCCACTCCGCCAACTCCGCCCAGGGCTGATGAACACTATAATGTTCATATATTTCTTCCTTTTTAGAGGCTTCTACTTTCTCAATTTGACCAGGACACAAATCGCTGTCCTCTTCTACACTTACTTCCTCTTCTGCAACACATACATTCTTGTAGTACTTATTATTTTTTATCAAATACAATGTTGCCTTTTTAACTTTCCTAACATCCACTAAATCTTGCCAGATTTTCTTACTCTTTGTCGGAACACCATTAACTATGATAACCAGAGGTTCCTCTTCCACTTTCTCTACTCCAATTATATTAATGTTTTTCTTCAAATCCAAAGGCAAATAAACAACCCTTCCCTTTAATCCTCTCTGTAAATCTGATGGAGGCAACTTCCCTGTCTTTGGCTCCGTTCGTACAATAGCCTGGAAGGGATGGACACTTTGAATCAAAAAAGATTCATAAGTATTTAAATCCTTCAATTCATAAGGAATGTCATCTAATTCCAGATTATTATAAACCGCTCTAGCAGGCATCTGGTTTTGGTTTAATTTGTTATAGCAATAAGTACACATACGTTGGTCTGCTCCCAAATCAAAACAATTTTCTACCATCAAGTATGTGGCAAAATCCTTCCATTCACTATTGTTTTCCATATCACTCTTTGCATATATATCCACTAACTTAGTCTGATTCTTATAATAAGTCCGTCGACAACACACACAAGTGAAATTAGGCCTCTCACTTGATTTCACCATAAACGTGGAAATTTCCTTGTGAAACTTATCTGTACTGAAAATCTGTTCACTGTCTTCCACATTACCATCTTCTAGTGGTTCAATATCAACATTGTTCTCTTTACCACCAAAATAACAGAACTCAATTTCTTGACAAATATTCTTCACATCTACTTCAGAACCATGTAAAAGAGCGCTGCTTAATTTTTTAAGCATAATTGCTGGACTCTTAGCATAATACAACATTCTAACTAATTTCCTCACTTTATTATGATGCACTGCTAGCATCCTGAAATGATGAAATACACTCTGGCATACTCTCCTAGAAAGACAAGCCAGTGAATGACCACGCAAACCTGTCACTTGTCTCACTCTGCAAGGATCTAATTCTTGCAACAACTTTATTTTTTGCTTTACACTTTTCTTATGAAATGTCCGTATAAAATCACAAAGCAAATTGATGGAATCCTGTCGCACACTGCAAATAGAACTACACTTCCAGGTGTACACTGGTCCCTTAGGACGTCTCCCTAAAACCTCATCACTTAGAGCCTCTTCTGCATCTGCAGACACAAGTATTTCTTTTTCAACCGGATGACCATCTTTTACCTCACATGCTCGACCACTGCTGTCAACTGCATGCACCAAAACATTGTCCTGAAAATAACTCTCCTCATTAAAAAATGCCTCACTATTTGAACTATGCATCCATTCTCCTAAGAAAACTTCACAACAATTACTTCGATTAACGTCCCTCTTCCATCTACTATTAGATTTGAAAACATAGATTACCTTGTTTAGTTTCCTAATTCTATTAATTACCAAAATAAATAACTTTCGCTTGATTTCGAAAGCCTGATCAATAATTTTCTCTACATTTTTCTTTTTCTTATAAAATGACACTTTCTGTTGACCTTTTTTAAATTGTTTTACCAAATTGACAATTACCCTGTTGCGGAACATTCGCTTACGAATGTCCCTGAAAATATTTGCCCTTCTACTGCCATGCACAGAGTTATCTCCTGCTCTAGCACAAACTTTTTTCACAGGCCTTTCCTTTCCATTTAAATTGGCTCTCTTTTTCTGGACTAAAACTTGTTCTGTAGTTATACTTTTGTTTCTACAAATGTTTTTAAGGAATGATTTCGTTCTCTTACCCGGTGTTCTCTTCGTCCGTTGAGGTAATACTAATGTAGAGGACTGCTGCAAAATGTTAGGTAACTGCTGTCTTTGACGTTTCGTAGCCTTTCGAATTCTATCCTTAGACGGCATTGTCTAATTTCCAAATAATCTGCAGTTGAATCTGTGGTGAAATATAATAAAAAATGTTATTAACCACTATTACCAAACAGTAAATCAATAACAGTAAGAACTAGATTCAACAATGCTATAGAAATAAATAAAATAAAAGTATTCACAAGGGTGCAAGGGGTATCACTTTGACACCCTCTGGCACCCTCAAAACAGGCACAGGTGCCATGTGGCAGGCAAACCAGCCCTAAGGGCAGGTCTGCCTTTCACATGACAAAGGTGTGCGAGCAAACATGTGCATGCACACCGGAATCGGTATTTTACCATTAAGTTTGATTTCATGCTAAAATACCGATTCATTAAGGCCTTTGGGACTCAGAAGACTCCCCCCTACATAGCAAATTTACAGAATCGGTAAAATTACCGATTCGGTATTTTACCGAACAAATAATTTTTCCGATTCTGTAAATGTAGATTTGCCTACATGTGGCCTTGGATTTAGAACCCTTACATACCAATTGGCCATTTAACGGTCGGAAACGGCCTAAATCGGCCGTAACCGGTCGGTAAATGGCCTGAAACGACCACCTACATCTGGCCCTAAGTGTGCATGCATTTGATTTCAAACAAAGTTTTAAAACATTTTATGTAAAACAATAATACACCTACATTCAAGGGGAACAGACTTAAAATGCCCTAATACACATGAAAACGTTTTTTTAACCCCTTCGACACTCATGACGAGCTGGGCTCGTCATGGTGTAGCCCGCTCGCACACTGATGACGAGCCCAGCTCATCACGCAAAGTGCGATTTTGAAAAACCCAGCGCGCTAGCGGAATTCCGCTAGCGCGCATGCGGTTAAGGAACTTGCACCTTTTTTTCAATAACTTTTAACATGGCTATGTAACTCAAACAATCAAAATAAAAATTTGCCAAGCACACATGGGGGCGTATTTGCAAGGGCCTTGCACTACGAGGAAAGTGACTTCAAATGACCAGACACACATGGGGACGTATTTACAAGGCCCTTGAACCCGGGGGAAGTGACTTGAAATTGCTAAGCACACATAGGAGGGTATTTACAATGCCCGTGCAACACTTATGCATCATTTTTTACATATACACCGTAACATTAACAACACAATTGCATCATATATCTGTTCCGCAAAAGCGACGCATTGCAAGAGTCACATCATTTTACCATCAAAAACAATTTCACCGATTCTGTAAATGTAGATTTACCTACATGTGGCCCTGGATTTAGGCCACCAACATACCGATTGGCCATTTACCGGTCGGAAACGGCCAAAATCGTCCGTAACCGGTCGGTAAATGACATGGAACGACCACCTACATCGGGCCCTAAGTGTGCATGCATTTGATTTCAAAAAAAGTTTTTAAACCTTTTATGTAAAACAATAATACACCTTGGGCCAGATGTAGGTAAATCACATTTACCGATTTTGAAATACCGAATATTACCGAATTTTACCGATTCAGTATTTCAAAATCGGTAAATGGGATGTAGGTACCAACATCTGATTTATTACTGATTCCTTAAAAATTCGGTATTTACCGATTCAGTAAATACCGAATCGGTATTTGCTATTGAATCCTATGGGCCTTGAAGCCCATAGGATTCAATTCAAATACCGATTCGGTATTTACCGAATCGGTAAATACCGAATTTGTCAAGGGTGCAGGGGGTATCACTTTGACACCATCTAGCACCCCCAAAACGGACATGTGTGCAATGTGGCACACAGACATGCCCTAAGAGCACGTCTGTCTGTCACATGGCACATGTGTACATGCACAGATGTGCATGTACACAGGAATCGGTATTTTACCATGGATTTGTATTCCATGGTAAAATACCGATTCTGAAAGCCATGTGCCAATGGAAAATTGGCTACCCACATTTCAATCTTGCATTTTCGGTAAAATTACCGAATCTGTAAAATTACCGAATCGGTAAAATTACCGAATCGGTAAAATTACCGATTCGGTAAAATTACCGAAAACGCAACATTTAAAGGCCCCTACATGTCAATGGCCATTTACCGGTCGGTAACGGCCGAATTCGGCCGTTACCGATCGGTAAATGGCTATTTTCGGCCACCTACATCTGGCCCCTACATTCATGGGGAACAGACTTAAAATGCTCTAATACACATGAAAACATTTTTTTTAAGGAACTTGCACCTTTTTTTCAATAACTTTTAACATGGCTATGTAACTCAAACAATCAAAATGAAAATTTGCCAGGCACACATGGGGGCGTATTTACAAGGGCCTTACACTACGAGGAAAGTGACTTCAAATGACCAGACACACATGGGGACGTATTTACAAGGCCCTTGAACCCGGGGGAAGTGACTTGAAATTGCTAATCACACATAGGAGAGTATCTACAATGCCCGTGCAACACTTATGCATCATTTTTTACATGTACACCGTAACATTAACAACACAATTACATCATATATCTGTTCCGCAAAAGCGACACATTGCAGGAGTCACATCATTTTACCATCAAAAACAATTTCACCGATTCTGTAAATGTAGATTTACCTACATGTGACCCTGGATTTAGGCACCTACATACCTTTTTGCCATTTACAGGTCGGAAACGACCGAAATCGGCCGTAACCGGTTGGTAAATGGCCTAAACGACCACCTACATCGGGCCCTAAGTGTGCATGCATTTGATTTCAAACAAAGTTTTAAAACCTTTTATGTAAAACAATAATACACCTACATTCATGTAAGGGCAGGTCTGCATTTCACATGACATACGTGTGCATGCACAAATGTGCATGCACACCGGAATCTTTATTTTACCATGAAGTTTGATTTCATGCTAAAATACCGATTCGTTAAATCATTGAGACTCAGAAGACTCCCCCTACATAGCAAATTTACAGAATCGGTAAAATTACCAATTCGGTATTTTACCGAACCAATAATTTTTCCGATTCTGTAAATTAAGAATGCAAAATCGCCTTTGAAAGCAGAATGCAAACACTTGACGCAAAACATCATTTTAACTACACAGCTGACTTTCTTATTTACGCAAAAAAGCATACTACTCTTTAACTAAAATATATAAACGATAACTCACCTTTACAAATTCTTTTTCAAATTGAAAACAGTCTCAG
Source organism: Lissotriton vulgaris (assembly GCF_964263255.1). Classification (NCBI taxonomy): domain Eukaryota; kingdom Metazoa; phylum Chordata; class Amphibia; order Caudata; family Salamandridae; genus Lissotriton; species Lissotriton vulgaris. Next base: position 336,121,552 of record NC_141700.1, read on the forward strand.
AAACACACAAATTATTCTGTACCAGAATTAAAGGTATGCACTCCAGAGGCTGGAACCAACAAAGGCACCAAAACGCTGATATTCAACACACATATCTCTCATGTCAGCCAATAAAAACTCTTCCCTCACTTTTTTCAAATCAACACCCTTCCCCCCTCTACCTTTCTACCTCTTTTCCATAGCAACTACCGCCTGCCTGACCTGTCATGGCCACAAGTTCACACAACAATGTTTCAAATGAACTCTGAACTCTCAGTACACCTGCTAATCCACTGCAATCTTTCATAACAACATTTTTAAATAACCATTCAAAATACATCTTTCAAAGAACACATCCATGCACCCTAACTTTCTGTTTTCAGCAATGGAAATACACCAATCACTGCTAATGAATCATTTGCACTTAAACTCCACAGTTTTTTACATTACAAACATCACTATTTCAACTGCCATTTCATTCCCACACTTCATCTGACTGCAGCAAAAACTCCTCTACCCATGTTTTCAGTCTGGATTCTGGGACATAGCTACATCCACTGGGCTCACAGGTATGCTGATAACAGAAATTTACACAAACTCAATTTACAAAATGTGGAAATCAAATGGATTGGTCGAAGAGGATTGAAATGTCACCAATTGATACCATTGGTGAAAACCTTTTTACATTTGCCAACCCCTGACCTCATAATAGTGCACTGTGGAGGAAACGATTTGGGCACTTTGACTGGGGTAGGTCTGGAAATGCTTTTAAAGGACACCTTTGAGCAATTGATGACACTTTTTCCTCAAACTGCCTTGGTATATTCTAATATATGCCAAAGACAAAAATGGAGGTGGTCCAATCAATTTTGTCCACAAATTGAGAAATCGAGGAAGCATGTAAATAAGTCTGTTTCAGCTTACATGAGGGACCATGGAATGGGCTGCATCTACAACAATAACTTGCGTTACTACATGCAAGATATCTACAGAGGAGATGGCGTGCATTTCTCCGATGAGGGAAACAGAGTTTTCATACTAAATTTAAGAATGTGTATTGGTTCCTACTTATAAGTTTCTAGAACATACACAGAACCCAAAAGCTCTTTTCAGAGCTACCTTAACTTAGTGTACTCTTTTGAAATTTCGAATGTACCTTTTTTTCACTTATTTTCACCTATATTCGCTTCCCGGTACGCTACCCATTTCGCGTACCTGCAGATAACCACGCAAATTTTTTTTTTTTTTTATCGACATATATGAGCCTCCTCAGCCACCCTCAGAAAACTTAGGGAAACAGCATACGTCTAAAGTACCCCAATCTACCCATTCTGAACATTATTTACCCTCCATCTTGTATCTCAATTCTACCGAAACACAAAATGGAGGAATCCCGTAACACTGCAAGTTCGCGTACCGGGAAACGCACTGACAAGCACTCGTTTAAAAAAGGTGGGAAAGTAATTTACAGAAAAACCACTGGAGACACTTTCACCAATTAAACAGTAGCTCATACTACATACCAATCCCTACCATTTTCACAAATTTAGTTGGAATACCATTTAGCCATTTAGCATGTAGAACTCTCTAAAATCCCTGAGGTAAATTACTTCACAAAACATATCGAAAGTGTTGGAAATGTCAACCAATTAAAATATTACTTTCAATTTCTACTATTATATCATGACATTTGATTGGTTATGTACCTGAATATATATAAACAAAGAGAGAGAAACACAGCCATTTTGACTACTACTTCGTGAAGTGCAGAACAACAAAAAATCAACTGATAACTTCAAGTTATATTTAAAAGGTAAGATATTATTTTTAAAACTGAAGTATGTTCTGTACTGAAAGCTAATTAGAAAAACATTTTCAGACAGTTTTATTCTTTCACTCTGTAATACTTATAGAATAAAATAGACTTCTCTGTTTTAGTTATGGCAGGGCCAGTCCAAGGATTTGCGAGGCCCTGGGCTAAAAGGGAACGTGCGCAAGGCCCCCTCCAAATTACATAACTGGCCACTTACAAGGAGAACATGCACAGACACAGTGGGGGCCCCATTGTCCAGCATTTTGACGCCCCCACAGTTTTAACTTTTAATCCACACGCATTTCTCACACCTTCATAGGTGTGAGAATTGATTGTAGTCTAAAAGTTAAAACTGAGGGTGCGCCAAAATGCTGGACAATGGGCCCCCCACAGTGTCTGTGAATGGTCTCCTTGCAATTGAAGGAGCGTCTCCTTCTTCCTCCCCTATACCTCCTGACACCATCCATGAGAGGCCCAAGGAGGGGCCCCCGCCAATGGACCTTAATTGCAGGCGACACCTTTCTTTGTGATAGATCTCCAGGAAAACAAAAGGACACATCACCAGTTGGTGGCCCCATGCTGGTGGGCTGAGTGCGAGGCCCTGAGCGGCAGCCCACGCTGCCCATGCCTAGCGACGGCCCTGAGTTAAGGATAGAGTTAGACTTCTCTAGTATAATTCAGAATTGACTAAGAGTTTATTTGATAATTTTCTTCATATTTCTACTTCCAATTTGATACCATACACTGCCCAAAGAAAAAACACTGTTTAAATAACCAAACTGCCTGTCTGTACTGAAACCCAACAGTGCCCTTTCTGTACTGATATATTTATTTTTTATGCAATTTACAGCAAGAAAATGGAAGGACAACAAAATGAAATTAATATTTCATTTGAAATTAATGTGGAAAACAATCCTAAGGAAGACAAAGAGGAAATATACTTCATGGATCACTCTCTGGACCAAGACTTAATTAATTGTGTAGAAGAAATTGAATCATGGAATGAAAAGGAGGACATACCTGATGAATTAATGTTGGAAATTCTTTTAGATTTTGAAAAATCACAACAATAAATTTTTATTTAAAAATTAAAAATAGTTTGAGACATTGTTCTTTTTTATATGTAAATTATGAAATAGTACCAAAATAGATATAATATAAAGTGAGACTTAAAATATACTGTGCAACTTTTTTGTGTTACATACTAACTTTGTTCATAGTTACTTCCTTTCTCCCACTATATAATCCCCTATGTGTATTTAACATCTCTTTATCATCTCCTGCCACCATGTTGTTTCGGCTTTCCAGACAGACTATGGTATGAATTCCATATACCACAATAACTTCTTTAACAACAAGCAAGATATCTACAAAGGAGACAGCGTTTATTAAATTATAGACTCTACATTGATACCTACATGTAGCTCCATAAATAAAAAAAAAACAAAAAAAAACAAAACGAACAATCAATAAACATACAATAAGTTAAAAGTCAATCATTCTTGTTTCCTTATAGTACGCTCCCCAGACCGCTTTCCGGTACGCGAACAGGGCGCACCCCACGAATTTTTTTTTTTTTTTTGGCCCCGCGGGGCACTTTAATATCCCCTCATCAAACCTAGGGGGTCAGAAGGGGTCTACCTTGCCCCCTTTCCTTCATTTTCCCCTTTGTTTTTCACCCCCTCTTGTCTCTCGATCCTACCGAGAGATAAGATGGCGGCCGCTACGGACTGTTTAGAATGTTGACAGACACCGGAGAGCCAATCAGCTTCGCTTCGCAAAGCTCCGTTACGCGAAAAGTACGCGAACTGGTGCGCTATCCAGGACGCTGTCACAGATATATCTGTTTTTTAAAACCTTAATTTAACAAAATCCACTGGAGCACATATATTGAGACCCAGCAAAGGCACATCGGGCTAACAGTCCCTACAATTTTGCCAAGTTTCGTGTAAATCCATTCAGCCGTTCGAGCTAAAAGTGAGGCCAAACACCCTATGGAAAAATGAATTGGGAAAATGCATTTTGGGACCCCCCTTTTTTCTCGGCCCCCCCTTGACGGAACCCCCCCAAATTTTCAGAGGCTGCTCAGAAACAAAATGTGCCATTTTCCTGAAAATTTCAGCCGATTCCGTCCACAAACGCCAAAGTTATTAGGCATAGAATTTTCAAAAGTTCCATAGAGAAAAAATCCTAACTATATATACCTACTCTCTATCGCCAGTAGGTAATATATATATATATATATATACATATATATAGTGCTACACAGAGTCTGGTGGCTACCGCGCCTGTGCAAGGAGGAAGACTGGCAGGCAGCCAGCAAAGACGCTATTTCCCTAAAGATTGGTTGAAAATTAATGCTGAGGTCTGAAAAGTCTTGACCTGAGCTAGAATCGAACAGATTCATTATAACATTGTACATGTGACCTACATGTCCCCTGAGAGACTGCATTCTATTTAAACAGCCACAGTGTCCATGCTGCGGGGAGTTGACTGAGGATTTTCCACACATGTTATGGCACTGTGCTGTTATTGTACCAATATGGATGGAGGTTCTGGGTGGGATATCCCTAGGTCAATTCTTCAGTGCCTACTGGGGCAGACTCCTGATAATCCCAAAAAAAACCTGAGTAGGAGTTATACACTACTGGGGTTCATAGTGGCCAAGAGATGCACATTGCTCAGTTAAATTAGGCCTTAACCTCATCGAGTGGCTGGTGCTGAAGAGGCAAACATGGGAAATATAAACTGATATGAGAGGGCTGCCGAGCTTCTGTTACTCTAGGGAGACATGATATAATTACTGTTAGAACCCCTGGAGTAGGAAAGTGCATCAAACACTGTTAGAGCGGGTGGGGCAGACAGTCTCCTACAATGTAGTGTCGTATCTTGGCCAGGTTGGGGCTTCTTGTGACTTTACATCTTTCTGGACCAGCATTGAGTCCTTAATGAATCTTTATCCTTGATTAATAATGATGTAATGTGTCTCAAAGCCAGGGTGGGAGGATGTGGGTGCGGGGAGGATGGGGCATTGCGTTAATCTCATGAGTTTATAGTTAAAATATGTGCAGGGAGGTTAACTAACTGAGGGCAGTGCATTTATGGAGTCCAGACAAGGGGAAGGGAAGGTTATTTGTGTTCTATGTATGTGGACTAATGACACTTGTATCCCATTGTTTAGTCTCATGTGATGTTCTGGATTGCTCTATTGCTTGTTGACCTACCAATTAAAAATAAATACTTAAAGATAAACGCCTCGGAGAGTCAGGGCAAGGCTTTAACGAGTTCCTATTACCTTCATATATATCACAGTTAGATGGTAGTCAATTGATAGCCTCTAGACCGGAAAGAATGGAGAATCTGTTAAAAACTGTGAGGGGAGATCGAACGTCAACAGCCATGATATTGAGCAAACATCGCTGGAATCCCTAGGCTGCAAGTGTTTGTAAAAGAACCCCAGCAGTACAATATTAATACCACTGATCATATGGCTCAGTCAGTTATTGCAAAAGATAAAATGAGGAGCTAAGCTTGGATAACAACAAATGATAACAGTAAAGTCCCTCCTTAATTACTTAGAGCAAGAGCCAATCCACCCAACCCTCCTGACAAATAGAATATCCTTATATTCTGCAATCTGAAAGTAGGTGTTTTGACTTAGCCAATACCAAACCTCATTCTTAAATTGGATGGTAGATTAGGAAACAGAAGGGGACAAAGGAGAGACATTTGTCAAAACTGAAACATATGGGCAGCATTCGATGGGATGGTTTAAGCACAAATGATTCACCATGTATTATCATACTGAACCAGTTGTTCATTCTCTGTGCCAATACACTGTGCTTCTTGGTTTCTATACGAACAGACTCTCCCAGCTTGGGTCATCAAAGTGCCAGAGGAAACACCCTCTCCGCATGCAGGAGGCAATATGTTGATAGACCCAGAGGGCAGTGTCTGTGCTGGCCCTTTCTGGATAACTGCAGCATTAGCTGGCTCAATCAGCAAAGGGCTTGTGGGCCCTGCCCGCTTATTATGTGTTAATATATATTCTTGAACAGTAGACTCCTTAATCCTCATTCTGGTCAAGATAATCACTTTGAATTTCTCAAGTAGTTGAATCAGGATAGGTTTAACTCTATCATTAAAATTATTCCAGAAGCCTCATGGTAAACTATAGCTGGGGAACTTTCCCAGGGCGCTTTTCATGATGGAAGCCCATCGCTCACTTGAGTCATTTGAGCCGACTCATCGGCTAACATTCCAAGCCCTCAGAATCAGCTGCTAGTCCACTGTGAGAAGCCGGAGTATCCCCAGATGGCTGATTTGCTTGGGGGAGAATATCAGGAGCAACCAGATGCTCACATAAATCAAGCGAAAGGTGCCATTTTGCAAGGCCTGTCTCCTTGTAGATCAGCCCTACTGCTCTGGCCAAAAAGGAGCCCATAGTAGTACTATGGCACTCACAATTGGCTTTGTCTTGTTCCTTGATCCCCGGCATCTTCCACCGTCCAATAAGATCTTTAATTGATGAAAATAAGATAAAGAGACTCCAGTGATACAGTATGCACAAGTCCCACCAGACTAGCAGTCGTAGGAAGCACATTCATAACACAGCCAGTTTGAAAATAGTTACACGGTGGCTTGGCGCCCGACGGTCATGGCGGCAGGCGACTGAGGCTCCGTGGCTTGCCTCGATACACACCGCTTCCCACACTCCATACCTTGTGTGGAGGACTTCACGGGACGTCAGAGGATGCCGGGCCAACTTTGAGCCATATGACGGCCGTCTGGGTGCGAGTGAACCATCTTTTTTCGACGCTGTAAGTCTGTAGCGGCTCCGCTCGCATCGTGGCCGCCATTTTGTGCATTTGGCTCGAAGACGCGCATTACCTCAATTGTCTCGCTTCCTGGCGTCCTGATGCCGGAATGCCTTCCTCCACCTCAGCAATTTCATTTATTTTGCAAGAACTTTATTTGAAAACATGATTGCGACACCATATCGCCAGAATTACGCACCAGGCTCTCTTTTTCAGCTCTGGCTCTGGGACTGCTTCACGGCCATTTTAGGAGGTCCATTCTTTCCTCAGAGGTCTTTTTTTTTTCACTCTTCAACATACAGATGCTGCATCTCCATGGATATTCTGCTACAATGATAGGTCTGCTGCTCATTTATATCTCCACACTCTGCCCATTATGCTTGCATTAACTGTTGCTGTTGCTTCTCAGCTTGTACTGATACTATTCTGATGCCTCTCGCTGCCTGCGGCGCTCAGCCTTTTTTGATGGTGTTTTGCTCTTTTTGTGGATAACTGCCTCAGGCCACTTGACTTATTTTATCTCTCCCTTCGCTTCGTCTATATTGTATCTCCTCTCATAATTATTTTTTTCTTTCTTGCAAGATTTACATTGCAAGGTACCCTCTTCTTATTAAGAAGGAGTCTGCTATTTGAAATTTTATGGGAAGATTGAAGTCATCATTTTCTTCGGCCACTACACAAAAGCGAATTTTCATAAAAAACTCAAAGATTTTTTCTGAGTTTTCTAGGCTTGAAGTCTCTCTCACCTCTTCTTCGCACAGTTCTGACACAATGATGGAATCCTCCCAGGCTACTTCCAGGATATCCAACACCAAGCGGCTGAAAAAGGACCCGCCATCCCCTCCTAAATCATCATCATTAGCCTCTATGGATTTAATATTGGAGGAGGTTAGAGCCCTTCGACCCTTCATGGAAGAGACTAACGCTAAATTACAAATTCTGACAGACAATTGGTCCCAATTGGAGACACAGGTCTCCTCAGTTGAACAGAACATTACTTTCTTCAAAGAGACCTGTGCTCATGTATCCAATCTTCATTCACAAGTTACGGTGCTTTAGCAACAGGTTGAAGATTTGGAAAATCGTAATAGAAGGAATAATCTTCGCATCTACGGACTGGTAGAAGGGATCGAAGGATCTGACTTTTTTCAAATCCTTTATTCCAAAACTTCTTCACATGCCTCAGGGAACGCTTTTGAGCATCCAGCAAGGGCACAGGCTTGGCCGTTTATCTTCTCCAGCATCAACATCACAAAGGCCTAGAGGAGTTATTCTGTATTTTCTAGAATACACTGACTTACTGAAGGTTGTGGCGGCAGTTAAGTCCTCTCCAAAGCTCACTTGGTCTGACTCATCTTTATATTTTGCTCAAGATTATGCTAAAGCTACTGCAGCCTGCCGTAAAGCCTTCCTAAATATCAGAGCCGATCTTCGCCAGCTGGGCACCAAACATGGTCTTTTTTACCCCTGTTTATTCAAGGTTACTTACAACAACAAGACGACCACATACGAGGATCCAATTCGTTTGCAGAGTTTCATCAACTCCTGTAAAGCACCTACTATGGATACTTCTGGTCCCTCATCCTTGTTCCATGGTTGAACTATGGTCGCAATTTCTACTTTGATGCTGTTTGTTATTTCATCTTTTTGATTCCAATTGCTCTAGCGAATACTTTCTTCAGTTTGCGTTATTTTGCTTACAGTTCTGTAACTTAATTTATTTGTTATTTGTTATTTCTGGTATCTGCTTGCTATAGTTGTTATCTTTGTTCTGATTTAATGTCTTAATTTATTCTTATCTCGTACCTCTTCACAGGTTTCTTGTCCCTGTTCTCTGTTGTCTTTCTGGTTTCTGCTCAGCCGACATTGGATTTGCTGTCTGTCCTATGTGGTTCCACCCCCTCCTTCGTCTCTTCATGCTTTCTTCCCCATGTAGGTATGTTTTGATATTGTATCTCCACTTTTCTTTTGTCATCAATCCTTTCTGTTCTCCTTTCCCAGGTATTTTTCTTCCGTACTTCTTAGGTGTCACTGCTACTCTTTTTCTTCCTAATCCTTTTCCTTACGAAATTTCAATCTTCCTGCTTCATTACAACCTTGTTGTTGCTATTTCCCAGTTTTCATTATTGACTTCTTCAGAAGATTTACAATCTCCTACTTCTCTTCCATTTCTGTATCATGTCTTAAGCTTTATTTTCTTTACTGTTATTGTTTTTGCTTATCGAGTACTTTCTCCTGTCTCCCTCCTTAAAAGGTCTTTTTCCTATTCTTCTTTTTTAATCATGGTTATTGTACATGTGTGTGCCATCCTTCATTCTTTGTATTTCCCTGAGTTGTTTGTTTAATTTGCGTCACCAATTTTCACTCTACCCTCTTCTCCTTGTTTTCCCTGACATATTATGTTGTTTAGATTAGTCTTGTGGAATGTTAGAATGTGAACTCTCCCATCAAAAGACAGAGAGTTCAATCCCATTTAGCTAAATGAAATGCAGATATAGTTTTCCTGCAGGAAACTCATCTTACAGAGAATGAATCTTTAAAGTTACAAAAAGGTTGGGTGGGTAAAGTCTTCTATTCCAGTGGTGATAGTAAACGTAATGGAGCCATGATGCTATGTCGTAAGTCTTTACGTTATCAATTGATATCTCAAGATTCAGATACGGAGGGACGATGGCTTAATGTTAAGCTGATGTTGAAGTATGTTCCAGTCTCCTTTTTTAATGTCTATGCCCCAACCGGAAGTGACTCATCATTTTGGTTTTCACTGGCTTAGCAGGTCACGCTTCACATGGAAGATATCTTCATATTAGCGAGGGATTGTGATCAGGTTTCTGATCCCTTTATAGATCGTAATTCTAAAGTCTCATTCATCCCCAACAAGACCCACAAATCTTTTATCCATATGATAACACAACACAAACTTCTTGATGCATGAAGGCTATGTAACCCAACTACCAAAGAATACACCTTTTACTCCCCAGTTCATCACTCTCATTCACGGCTTGATTATTTTATCATTTCACATAGTATTTCACAATTGCTCATAACTGCTGATATAGGACCTATACTCCTGTCAGATCATGCCCCTATTTCCATTGATATAGATATTCTACCCAAAACCAACGCTCCAAGAAGATGGCGCTTTAATAATTCCCTTCTTCTTGATCCGGCGTTCTCCAATTCCTTTCAAGACTTTTTGTAACAATTATTTCCTTATTAATCACACTGAGTCATTACTATTTTATGTTTTTTGGGATGCGTTTAAAGCTTCAGCGAGGGACTTTATTATTACATATGTGTCAAGAAAGCGCAACATTGCCCGTAATCACATTATTTGCTATTTCAAGACATTAGGAGACTGGAGCATTGTTTTTATACATCCAACTCAAAAGAGGTTCTTGATGCACTTATAAACACGAAGCTGCAATTTAATAAGGAATCTACTGACAATGCTTCCCTGTATCTTCTAAAATCTAGCGCAAAATTTTATGTTGGTAGAAATAAAGCAGGCAAACTTTTAGCTAACTATTTAAAAACTAAACACAATAGAATACTGAATCAATTTATGACGATAACTCTGTTTTAAAGTTTAAAGATACAGAAATGTTAAATGAATTTGCTGCCTTTTATGAGAAATTGTATTTATCTGAAACTAAACCCACGGTAGACACGCTTTCCCTCTTTTTTTCAACCTTACATCCTCCCCATCAACTTACAGCTGAACTCTCAACTTTAGAAAGCAAAGTTGCGCAATCAGAACTCTTAAATGCATTACATCACCTCAAAAAAGATAAAGCACCAGGGCCGGACGGGTACACAGTTGAATTTTTTCTTAATTTTTCCGACTTATTAATGCTCAAAATACATCTTCTAATCGATTCTTTCTATTCTCTGGGTAAATCCGGGGGCTCTTTCTCAGATGATCACATTTGCCTGATTCCCAAAGAGGGAAAAGATCTTAAGTATTGCAAGAATTTTAGGCCCATATCCCTTGTTAATATAGATTATAAAAAAATTCAAAAGAATTAGCTCTCCGCTTAGATCCTTATCTTCCACGAGTATTGGGCAAAGAAGAATCTGGCTTTGTGAAAGGGCGAGTCATACAGGACAACACTAGACTCCTCTTTGATATTCTCTCTAAATCTCCCCATTTAAATCATTCTTTACAAGCCATAGAACTAGATGCTGAAAAGGCATTTGATAGACTGGAATGGCGTTATTTATTTTATACTCTTAAATGGCTTGGCTTTGGTCCCAATTTTATTTCCTTAGCGTCCCTTTTATATTCTAATCCTTGGGCTGCTGTTTGTGCCAATGGTCTCATATCACCTCTTTTCGATCTTGGCAGAGGAGTACGTCAGGGTTGCCCCCTTCCCCTTTTCTTTTTAATTTGGCCCTTGAACCTTTCCTCTACAAAATCCACAAATATCAGGATTCCACACGCCTGCTACTCATGATATCTTGCTTTTATTTCAAACCCAACTGATTCGATCCCTGCCTTCCTTGAGGAAGTCAACACTTTCTCTTTGATCTCGGGTTATAAGTTAAATAATTATAAATGCCAGATTTTACCTTTAACTAAATACACTTTAAGTCCACTAATTTTACCTGGAAATCTTCCTCCATTAAATATCTGGGCCTAGACTTTGCACCAACAATCAAAGGGACAGTCACTTTATGTCTAAATAACTGCATTAAAAAAAACTTCGGATCTCACAACTAAATGGCACCCTCTATATTTGTCCTGGTGGGGTCATTTGGATACCATCAAAATGATGCTCACGCCCATTGTCTTATACACCATATCCAATATTCCAGTTCCCATATCCGCTAAACTCTTTAAAGCTGTTAATTCAGTTTTATCATACTTTTTATGGAATAAGAAGACACCACGTATATCTTTCTTCAAATTATCTCGTCCCAAAGAGGAAGGAGGGGTTAACTTTCCTCTTTTCTCGGTCTACCACAAGGCCTTTCAATTACGACAGGCTTCATATTGGCTGATTGATTCTGTTGATGATTCTCCTTTATGGGCTTCAGTTGAACTTTATCTTTATCTCTCCTTTCTCGTTTCAAGAGTATCTTTCTTTCTCTCGTAAACCCCAAGTAATCTCTCCTCCACTTTTCAAGTTCACCTCTAAACTGCTTAGCCTTCTGTACCCTTCAGTTCCTAATACATTAGCCTCCTTTCTAACCTCCACAATATGGCATAACAAAGGTTTATGAATACAAAACAAGCCCTTCTATTGGAAAACGTGTCGACAGCGTGGCTTACTGTGGGTTTCCCAACACTTCTCAAACCGAGAATTTCTCTCTTTTCCTTCACTTAGTCAGTTATATAATTTGCCCAACTCACTCCTCAACAAATATAATGTTCTTCGAACAACCATTTTAGACGCGTATACACTCTTCTCCACTATTGTTCAACCATCTCAACCCATGCACTCTTGTACCAATCAGTCCTCACTTTTACGCCTTCAACCCAAAGCACCAACTTTATATACCTTTCTCCAATTCACTCCCACACCCAGACATAAATCACCGGTCGTAGAAAGATGGGAGAAGGACTTTGGTGTTGACTGGTCCTTACTATTATGTAAGGCCATATGGATAAACATTTGCAAATCCTCGAGAGCAGCTAGCCTCACACAAAAGTTGTTTTATATTTATCATAGACTTTTTCTATCCCCACAGGCCTTACATAAAAGGTTTCCTGACACACCTAATACCTGCTGGTCTTGTGCCTCTCCTGACGCTGATGTATTTCATATGTTATTTCTCTGTCCCCCAGTAAGCAATTTCTAGACGCGTGTTTGGTCTCAAATTAATTTAATTAATTTTTAACACACATATCCCATTCTCCACAACTAATATATTTTTGGTAGCCTTTCACAAGCATGGGATGGTATAACTAACTTTAAAAAATTGTTGATTTATTAATAGCTTTTGCTTTTCAGCAAATAACGAGGAATTGGAAGAATTTTACTAACATTTCATGTAAAGTTTGATGGTATGATATCTGTCATAATCATAGAATGGATACATTCTCCAATTTACCTACACCTATGATTGCAAAGAGGATTCAACTTTGGTTACCTGTTACGACGTTTTTTGATAAATGTGCTAAATCACACCCCTTATTGCATCCCTCCCAGTAGGAAGTCCTCAAACTTCCTTAACGTATTTACTCTTACATACATTGTTTATATTTCTCATTCTATACTTCATCTTTTCTACATTGTTTTACTCATGACAAAGTTCATTGATCCTTGCTTTTATTTATCACATTTGTACTGGTATATGTTGTTAATTGTTATTTCTAACATTGTATTTTATAATGACACCTAATTTTCTCAATAAAGTCTTTTTTTCAAACCTAAAAAAGAAAATAGCTACACATGCAGTTAACACTCAGTTGGGGCCCAGGCATAAATATTAAAATATCTTGAGATAAATAAATATTGACTCTTTCCTTAGAGGATTTTTGGAAACAGGAGCCAAGAGAGGTGGGCCAGCACAGCCTCTTTTGGCGATGACTGGCAAAGAAGGGTCCGCCCTTGGCCTGGTCTTACCCCGGGTACATTGCAAAAAACAGAGCGAGAGGGGTCATAGGGAAAAAGAGATTAAAGACCTGCTACAGGTTCACTTCCCCAGCTCCATAGTATGAATAACAAAAAACAACCTGAGAGGTCTATCAGCCAAATATATTGGCCAGGCTGACATGTATTGCACTATGTCAGTGGGTGCTGCAGTCACAATGAAATAATTTATAAGGAAAGAAGAGAACATGAGTCACGTGTATAAGAAATGCAAACTCAAATATCTAGAGCTAACTCAAAAACTGGTCAACAACATCCAGAACAGCTTCTTATGGATAACCATCAAACAAACCAAGTGATCAGTCATATCATTTGGCCGTCCACACTGTGACCAGGCAGGTCCTTAGATCATCTAGACCCCATGCCACACAGTAAGTTGTTAATAGTGGATCAGGTCCACAGTACGCTATTAACCACCAATTGTTGGCCAGTTTATGATGGTTGAAGAAAGGTAGTGAAAACGCAGTGCAACCTAACAGAAAAGTGGTAAATTTAAAAAAGGGTGATATGTCTAAACAACTCTTTAATGGGAACAAGGCACACCCCCTAGTTAAAAGAACAGGAACAGTACAAACGACAGTATGGAACAAATGACTGTCGCAATTAGGGCCAACATGTTTCTGCCTACTGGGCAAAACGTCCCTTGGCTTTCATCAGGGCCACTGCTCTTAAACGGTTGCTACAGTAACAAGTGTGTGAAACAGATACTACACCAACCTAATCAGTGAAAAAAAAGGTAAATGTAGGAACAATAAAACCTGTACCTACAGTTATGTACTCATCCTCCTTGTCAAATGGATACGCAACGTGATCTGAAGAAAATATACATCTGTTACTCATATTGGTGCAGAACCTTGATTCACAAACACACATGCTCACATCATCTCTTATATATATTAAAACATTTATAATTTTTTTGCTCACCCAGAATGACAGGGGACTGGACCTCACCTCACCTGGACCATGCTCAGGTATACAAGGCCCCGCACTGTGGAACAAAAATGTGCAAACAGAGGAAGGCATCAAAACTCCACCCTTTGTGTAGAATCTAACGATGCCTATTTACATTCCCTGCTGGATTCATCCTATTTGTCCACAACTCAATTCAATGCCAGAGCAAGAACCCCCATGCACTGGTCCCTACCCCCTAGACTAGCATTACAGAAACGCCTGCCTAGCTCCTCAAAGGCATATACTAAATCTTAGAACAACCATGTTGTCTCACTTATAGGTAGTGAACTGTGCTGTTATATTCACTCCTTCACTCTCAAGTTAGTTTAATCATTAATGATCCAACCTAGCAGCAAGAAGAGTCCATTAACCACTAAGTATAACTGCTAAAAAGAGTAGCGTGGTAGCCTACTCTGTCACCTGTCCGTCGGTGCTGCCAAACTTTCCTGAGGCTTGGGGGAGGCACCGGTATGGCGAAAGTGTGCGTCTAAATCCTCTTGCATCAAAGGGGACTACTTTTCTTTCGTACATCCCTGTCCCTTACTAACTTGTTTATTCAGCTTATTTGATTCATAGTTCATGCCCTTGATTCTACAATTTCCGCAACAGTACAAGACCCCAGGTGTCATTGTTGGTTAAATAGTTTCTTATAGCTGCGCCGTGACACCTAAAGATACTAGAAAAAGGGCGTCTAGATCCTTCCGCGGAACTACACATGATGGCATTGCAGCCATCTTTGTAGTCCCAGAGGCACGCGCGCTTTGAAAGACACCGATGTTAATAAAATGGGACAATGCTGTGTCTATTATCATATTCAGAATTTACCATTGAAAGCCGTAATTCACGGTAATAATTATAAACTATAAACTCCGGCTCGAACATATAAGATAATTAAATTGAGATTAGAATGGAATGTGGGACTAGAACTACAAGATGACCATGAATCCGACATTTTAGTAGTTCCGATCAACAATAATGCTTGATAGGTATTGACTCTGTTGTTAGTATGTTATCAAACCCCCTGGTGTCTTAAACGCTGGCCCATGCTATGGTACTTAGTGGGTGTTGCAATAGTATTGTCAATTACACTCATGTATTGAGCCCTAGCCAAGACACAACTGACCTACTCTGGTGGTGTTCCAAATTATCTCTCATAATTAAGGGTGAAGACAAATACTAAGCTACGATCTCCCAGTCTTAGTGGGGGCAGGAAAAAGGAGAAAGGAAGGGAGGCCTAATTGAAGGTAACTAAAACATATCAGGTAAATGTCTACGTAGCTCACAACCATCATGAGATGTCTTTTAGGGGTGTGAACTCAGGAAGTAGTATCCTCAGGCCTATTCAAGTGCTGATTACAGTGATACCATGGGAAAACTAAAGAGTATTCCATGGTATCCGATCATTCAGTCAAACTGTATCAGAGGAAAGCTTAAAAATCAATTTTTGCTCCCTCAGAAAAAGATATCTGGACACATTGTTCACTTGAGACGGTATGAAAGGCTTCTTCAAAACCGTCCATTCGAAATCTGAATCCCCATGGTAATTCTCTAGGAAATGTCTGGTTAAGCGCATCAAGGATTTCTTACAGTGAAACGCGCTCTTATGTTCAAGCAGACGCACTCGCACCTTACGGGTAGTCATTCCTACATACTGGGAGGAGCAAGGGCAGATCAACAAGTAAATGAGGTTGTCACTGTTACAGTTAGTGAAGTGAGTTTGTAACCAAGGCCTGTCTGTGCCTATGTTTATCTCAGTAGAGTGTTTAGTTTGTGGGCAAACTGAACAGTTACTACAAGGGTGGTGCCCAACTACTGCTGGTAAATCCCACAGGGTACTTAACATTCTCCTCGGTGTCTCCTTGGGGTGCGTGTGTACTAGGTGATTCCTGATACTGTTAGATCTTTTGAATGCAAATAGAGGTAATGCAATCTTCTCGTTACCATGATTAAGGATTCACCAGTGCTTCCTGATGATTTTCTGCAGACTATTACTTCTTGTGTTGAAGGTACTCACAAAAGCTAGTCTTTTAGTTGGAATTTTTGGAACAGGTGGTTCTAAGAGCGCCTCCCGATTGTTGTTATACTGTCACTTGAGAGACAGCTTAATCAGTGGTCGCTGGTAATGTCGCTCCACTAATTGAGAAGACAAGTTCCTCGCATGAGTCCTGAAGTCTTCCACCCTAATACAAATCCTCCGAACTCGGAGGAACTGGCCGTATGGCAAATTGTCCCGTAGGGATTTAGGGTGATGACTCTCGTACAAAAGTAACAAATTTCTCGCCATTGGCTTCCTGTACAGTTCGCTGTGCAAGCCTGTTGGTGTCACAAAAATTGAGAGATCCTAAAAGGACAGCCTCTCCTTGTGGGCCTCAAAGGTGAATCTCAGGAATTGGTTCCTGCTGTTCAGCCAGAGATGGATATCACTCAGCGATTCCAGACTCCCTCACCACACTACCAACACATCATCGATATAGCGTTTCCACCATTTAATCCCTTCGATTAAATGGTGTCGTTCCGTCATGACCACACTACGCAATTGGAATATTCAGCACCGGGGGAGAATCGGCACCGCAGGCAAGGTGTTAATCGATACCCCGGGTTCAGCCAGAGTGTGTAATGCACGCACCCTGTGCGTGGGCATCCCAGCTGAAGCTTATGTGTTCGACTGGCGCGCTTCAGCTTTCCCCACCTCAGGTTCTTGGTGAAGAATGAAGAATAAAGTCTGCATCAGCCAAATCTCATGCGCTGTGGATGTCTCTGCCAGAGTTTATGCGCCCGACTGACGTACTTCAGCTTGCCCCACCTTAGGTGCTTGGGAAAGTGTTATGGGCCTTGTAGTCCTCAGCAACCCAAACAACAAAGACTGAAGCAGGCGAAACTCCTGCACTATAGGCATTCCAGCAGGAGTTTATGCACCTGACTGGCGGTCTAGGCTTGCCCCCCTCCCAACCTCCCACCCTCCTCAGGTGCTAGCCAAAGAATTATGGGCCTTGTAGTCTTCAGCAGCCCCTCATCAAAGTCTGTAACAGCTAAATCCCCCCACACATTTTGTGTTAAATTAGTTGGTGTAAAATATATAGCACGCCACAATGCACACTTCCATGGTCACAGTTTTTGCAATGAATGGTATACTTTCATTATTCTCGTACTGGCAACATTTTTAAGCCTGACCCCAGAGATCAAGGTTGGGTTGACATCTGTTTCCACCAGTAAATGGCTGTTTTTCGCTCTTACCATGGGACGTTTGCAAGTACCACTCTCCAATTATCTAGCCAGAAATATTTCCTCATCAAAGAATGTTAGTCAAATTTTTTAAATGAACAGTGAATTGTACTATCGATATAATATTCTGTCTATCCGCCTGCAGATGCACGTTCCATGCTCAACATATTTTGTTTCTAGTTATTGTGAGAAGTTGGCCTGGCATATGCTGTCCATTAGTTATAGTGGGCACCTTGCACCAGTCCTCACAACCCCTTAGAGGTGATAGGTTAAAGACAAGCTTATTTGAAAGCTATCCTAGTGATAGCTATAAAGACCAGCCTTTAGGCTATGTCTTGAAGGAATGTAAAGCAGCTTGTTTTACCAGTCTATAATCTCTTAAATGGTTAAATGAAAGGAGAACCTCACCAGGTATATATATAAAATATATATTTATTAATAAACACACCCTACTAGTCTCTTTATGAGGCTAAAGGTCAAAGCACATATCTTACACTTAATATATCACAGTAAATTAGCACAAAATACGTTAGGCCCTACGGGTGAACCAAACCATATATTAGGAAAGTGGTATAAGAACCAAGACTTGACGAGACATGAGGACTAGAGCCTGTAGAATCACTGGGACCACAAGGAACCACCCAAGGTAGTGAAACAGGGGACCCAAGACGGATGCGTGCAGTGTGAGAACACAGCTACGAATCTTCGTTATCTTCGATGGGGAAAGTCGCTGTTGGAAATTTAAAGGTTAAGGACACGTAGGAGAGGACTTTGAGCAAACCCCATTAGACTTAAGGGGTTCTAGGGCAACACCCATGGGAGCACTGGAGTACTCAAATTACCTCACCCAGGGAAGCCGGGTGCATAGGTGTCTTTTGGTGTCAGCAATCGTTGTTGATTTCAATGGCGATGTGCTGCAAAGTGCTGCTGCTTTCGAGGAGGAAAGTGTCCAGAGTGTTCCAAGCCTGGATCAAAGATGTGAAGAGCCTGAAAGCAGAGGGGACAGTGTCTGGGTCACTTGCCAGTGACAAGGGGCACAATAGAAGAATGCCCACCAATGTTGTTTGCTTCAGGTGCGAGGAGGGGAAGCTTGACTCTTCAGCCACGAGAACCAGGAGGCATTGATGATGACCAGGAGCTGGATTTGAGCTGTCCCACAATGGACGTTGAGTGCTGCAGAATTGGTGCCCGGATTGGATTCACCAAGCCTTTACCACAGCAACCCACACAGGAAGAGGAAAGATACTTCGTTGCGGACCAGCTAGGGAAGCCCAAGGAAAGAGGAGAGAGATGCCTTCTCAGGGATCAACTAGTCAACAGACCAGGGATCACGAAGGTGCCTCAAGCGAAAGCACAAAGGGCCGGCTCACTGAACACTCATGGAGTGTAGGCCAACAATCTTTGGCGGAAAAGGTGTTCGGGGTCTGGGCTACAAGTAACCCAATGCGCAGCTTCAAAGAACGTCCAGAAACGAATGCACTTGCAAATGTGCACGGTCTCCAGAGGTTCCGGTTCCACAGGACCCACCAGGGCTACGGGTCTCAGCTTTGCTGCGGACTCGGTTCGGCCTCTGGGAAGTCTGGAAACCCAAATAACAAACAGTGTGGAGGGTCGAGGGGATAATTTAGCGACCTGTCTACTCACTCCCCAAAACTAAGTACACAACAACAAAAGAGTAGACCAAGTCGAGAAAGTGGTGTGTGTCTGAACAGGTGACCATGCAACAATTGGATATACATGCAGATGGTGCGAGAGACTGTTGAGTTACAGAGGTTTTGAATAAAACCCATCAGACCACCCATTTGGCGGAAAATCATCATTTGGGGATTGGTAGATATTCAAACCTTTCCATGGCCATTTTAGTGCCAGGGTAACATAGAAACTCTATGTACAATATTCCTCAATGTAATGATGTTAGTAAAGTGCAGTGCTCAAATAATATTTAGTGAATTAAACTGACTACTGAGACTTAAGAAATTTTCAAGATAGAAGTCAGAGTGTCAAAGCTTAAAAAACACGCCATGTAGTTGGAGATGGATACTACTCTGTGGCGCTAAGCAAGGCGGTCGACATGTTTCAGCCTAAAGGGGAACTACCCCGGCTTTCTTCAGGACCTTTCATGTAAACTTGCTACTGCTAACAAACAATAATATGTGATATGAGGAATAATAAAAGTTGTGCTTATAAAAAAGTCACATAGCTACCAGGAACTTTACACTCCAATGTTCACTGGAGGAAGGGAGACAGGGCTTCTTCCTATCGTGAGACAAAAAATCACACAATCAAACAGGTCAGGATCACCTGCATACATCCGCATGATTACATATACACCGCTCAGATCAACACACATGCGTGAACACATTATATTCCGCTTTACTTAAACAAATTATATTCCGTGTTACTAGAACAAAAAGCATATTAGCCACATCACCCAGAGGCATTTCCTCTTAGTGATACTCACCCAGCTTTCTGTGGGTGATGACCCCACCTCACCCGGCAACCGCTCGGGAGAATGAGGCCCCGCTCTATAGTGTAGACAAAGGACATAGTAAGTGAACAACATCTTATTTGTCCAGCCAAATAGCGCTACACAACAACCCAACAAACGTGTGATGAAAACCCAAATATCAGACCACCAGGTTACTTACTCAGAGGTAAGTCATGAGACAATAAGGGGCCACGGACACCCAAGGAGTTGCTTCAGAATACGCCTAATGGGCATTACTACATATCTCTGGATAGTCACCTTGTCAGCCACAAAAGAGGCATTCATAAATGACACCAGGATTAGGATATAGATGTGATCATGATTAAAGACCAACATTCTTTAAACAATTGGTAAATACTAAACTTGATTTGTCCAGTTACTATAGTATATGTCAGATAACTCACATTAGAGTATGAGGGCAGTTTTTTAATAGTAACTGCCAAATATGAACACAATTAATGCAGCAAAAGCGACCTGCTTCCTACCTGTCCGTCGGTACCCCTGGTGTTGAACGAGCGGAAGTGGAGGTATGTCTCCTTCCGCCTATCTTCTTTTTATGTAGGAACAAAGTGTTGTTAATTAGTCACATGGGGACTAATTGCGCGCTAAAAAACGGCAGGCTCTGAATGGCCAAAGTTAATCCTTCGGGGAGTATTGAAACGGACGCCTCTACGCCAGGTCGGGGGACCACTACACTACCCGTCGAGCACAACTGCGCATGTGCACAGCGGAGGTCGCTGTTTAGCCGCGTCTGCGCACTAGACGCGGGGAAACCCGTCTTCATCTGCAAAAGCCCTGCCCACCTCTGAACGCCGTCCTTAAGATGTGGAGCAAGCGCTAATTGAAAAAACAGGGGAACAGGAGCGCAGCATGGAAAACACGTCGGCCAAACTCATTGGTGTTTCCGATGGGCACGCATGCCCGAAACGAAAATACACTTTGCTTGTAATGAATGCAAGTAAGACAGTAAACACACTATTTAGTGGAAAAACCATGTGTAGATAAGGTCGCAGAGACAAAAGCTAATACAGGCTGAACGTACCAGAATCACCATATGTCAATTCATAAGTATGTAGGATGGACTGGCTAGAGATCGCAATGGCTGTAAAAATTATTCATAATATGATAAAAAGTATCTGTGGGCCAGGAAAAATTGAACTGGACTGTGTAGGGTATCATCACATTTAAGTTGGGTGAGCTACATATGTATACGAGGGTGCGTATACATCATACAATGACCCGCAGCCATAGAAGCTGCACTAAATACTCAAATAACAAACAGTGTGGAGGGTCGAGGGGATAATTTAGCGACCTGTCTACTCACTCCCCAAAACTAAGTACACAACAACAAAAGAGTAGACCAAGTCGAGAAAGTGGTGTGTGTCTGAACAGGTGACCATGCAACAATTGGATATACATGCAGATGGTGCCAGAGACTGTTGAGTTACAGAGGTTTTGAATAAAACCCATCAGACCACCCATTTGGCGGAAAATCATCATTTGGGGATTGGTAGATATTCAAACCTTTCCATGGCCATTTTAGTGCCAGGGTAACATAGAAACTCTATGTACAATATTGCTCAATGTAATGATGTTAGTAAAGTGCAGTGCTCAAATAATATTTAGTGAATTAAACTGACTACTGAGACTTAAGAAATTTTCAAGATAGAAGTCAGAGTGTCAAAGCTTAAAAAACACGCCATGTAGTTGGAGATGGATACTACTCTGTGGCGCTAAGCAAGGCGGTCGACATGTTTCAGCCTAAAGGGGAACTACCCCGGCTTTCTTCAGGACCTTTCATGTAAACTTGCTACTGCTAACAAACAATAATATGTGATATGAGGAATAATAAAAGTTGTGCTTATCCTGCCAATAAAGGAATTTTTCAAAAAAGTCACATAGCTACCAGGAACTTTACACTCCAATGTTCACTGGAGGAAGGGAGACAGGGCTTCTTCCTATCGTGAGACAAAAAATCACACAATCAAACAGGTCAGGATCACCTGCATATATCCGCATGATTACATATACACCGCTCAGATCAACACACATGCGTGAACACATTATATTCCGCTTTACTTAAACAAATTATATTCCGTGTTACTAGAACAAAAAGCATATTAGCCACATCACCCAGAGGCATTTCCTCTTATTGATACTCACCCAGCTTTGTGTGGGTGATGACCCCACCTCACCCGGCAACCGCTCGGGAGAATGAGGCCCCGCTCTATAGTGTAGACAAAGGACATAGTAAGTGAACAACATCTTATTTGTCCAGCCAAATAGCGCTACACAACAACCCAACAAACGTGTGATGAAAACCCAAATATCAGACCACCAGGTTACTTACTCAGAGGTAAGTCATGAGACAATAAGGGGCCACGGACACCCAAGGAGTTGCTTCAGAATACGCCTAATGGGCATTACTACATATCTCTGGATAGTCACCTTGTCAGCCACAAAAGAGGCATTCATAAATGACACCAGGATTAGGATATAGATGTGATCATGATTAAAGACCAACATTCTATAAACAATTGGTAAATACTAAACTTGATTTGTCCAGTTACTATAGTATATGTCAGATAACTCACATTAGAGTATGAGGGCAGTTTTTTAATAGTAACTGCCAAATATGAACACAATTAATGCAGCAAAAGCGACCTGCTTCCTACCTGTCCGTCGGTACCCCTGGTGTTGAACGAGCGGAAGTGGAGGTATGTCTCCTTCCGCCTATCTTCTTTTTATGTAGGAACAAAGTGTTGTTAATTAGTCACATGGGGACTGATTGCGCGCTAAAAAACGGCAGGCTCTGAATGGCCAAAGTT
Source organism: Lissotriton vulgaris (assembly GCF_964263255.1). Lineage (NCBI taxonomy): Eukaryota > Metazoa > Chordata > Amphibia > Caudata > Salamandridae > Lissotriton > Lissotriton vulgaris. The sequence goes on from NC_141700.1 coordinate 336,144,249, forward strand.
AATCCTTCGGGGAGTATTGAAACGGACGCCTCTACGCCTGGTCGGGGGACCACTACACTACCCGTCGAGCACAACTGCGCATGTGCACAGCGGAGGTCGCTGTTTAGCCGCGTCTGCGCACTAGATGCGGGGAAACCCGTCTTCATCTGCAAAAGCCCTGCCCACCTCTGAACGCCGTCCTTAAGATGTGGAGCAAGCGCTAATTGAAAAAACAGGGGAACAGGAGCGCAGCATGGAAAACACGTCGACCAAACTCATTGGTGTTTCCGATGGGCACGCATGCCCGAAACGAAAATACACTTTGCTTGTAATGAATGCAAGTAAGACAGTAAACACACTATTTAGTGGAAAAACCATGTGTAGAGAAGGTCGCAGAGACAAAAGCTAATACAGGCTGAACGTACCAGAATCACCATATGTCAATTCATAAGTATGTAGGATGGACTGGCTAGAGATCGCAATGGCTGTAAAAATTATTCATAATATGATAAAAAAGTATCTGTGGGCCAGGAAAAATTGAACTGGACTGTGTAGGGTATCATCACATTTAAGTTGGGTGAGCTACATATGTATACGAGGGTGCGTATACATCATACAATGACCCGCAGCCATAGAAGCTGCACTAAATACTCAAATAACAAACAGTGTGGAGGGTCGAGGGGATAATTTAGCGACCTGTCTACTCACTCCCCAAAACTAAGTACACAACAACAAAAGAGTAGACCAAGTCGAGAAAGTGGTGTGTGTCTGAACAGGTGACCATGCAACAATTGGATATACATGCAGATGGTGCCAGAGACTGTTGAGTTACAGAGGTTTTGAATAAAACCCATCAGACCACCCATTTGGCGGAAAATCATCATTTGGGGATTGGTAGATATTCAAACCTTTCCATGGCCATTTAAGTGCCAGGGTAACAAAGAAACTCTATGTACAATATTCCTCAATGTAATGATGTTAGTAAAGTGCAGTGCTCAAATAATATTTAGTGAATTAAACTGACTACTGAGACTTAAGAAATTTTCAAGATAGAAGTCAGAGTGTCAAAGCTTAAAAAACACGCCATGTAGTTGGAGATGGATACTACTCTGTGGCGCTAAGCAAGGCGGTCGACATGTTTCAGCCTAAAGGGGAACTACCCCGGCTTTCTTCAGGACCTTTCATGTAAACTTGCTACTGCTAACAAACAATAATATGTGATATGAGGAATAATAAAAGTTGTGCTTATAAAAAAGTCACATAGCTACCAGGAACTTTACACTCCAATGTTCACTGGAGGAAGGGAGACAGGGCTTCTTCCTATCGTGAGACAAAAAATCACACAATCAAACATGTCAGGATCACCTGCATACATCCGCATGATTACATATACACCGCTCAGATCAACACACATGCGTGAACACATTATATTCCGCTTTACTTAAACAAATTATATTCCGTGTTACTAGAACAAAAAGCATATTAGCCACATCACCCAGAGGCATTTCCTCTTAGTGATACTCACCCAGCTTTGTGTGGGTGATGACCCCACCTCACCCAGCAACCGCTCGGGAGAATGAGGCCCCGCTCTATAGTGTAGACAAAGGACATAGTAAGTGAACAACATCTTATTTGTCCAGCCAAATAGCGCTACACAACAACCCAACAAACGTGTGATGAAAACCCAAATATCAGACCACCAGGTTACTTACTCAGAGGTAAGTCATGAGACAATAAGGGGCCACGGACACCCAAGGAGTTGCTTCAGAATACGCCTAATGGGCATTACTACATATCTCTGGATAGTCACCTTGTCAGCCACAAAAGAGGCATTCATAAATGACATCAGGATTAGGATATAGATGTGATCATGATTAAAGACCAACATTCTATAAACAATTGGTAAATACTAAACTTGATTTGTCCAGTTACTATAGTATATGTCAGATAACTCACATTAGAGTATGAGGGCAGTTTTTTAATAGTAACTGCCAAATATGAACACAATTAATGCAGCAAAAGCGACCTGCTTCCTACCTGTCCGTCGGTACCCCTGGTGTTGAACGAGCGGAAGTGGAGGTATGTCTCCTTCCGCCTATCTTCTTTTTATGTAGGAACAAAGTGTTGTTAATTAGTCACATGGGGACTAATTGCGCGCTAAAAAACGGCAGGCTCTGAATGGCCAAAGTTAATCCTTCGGGGAGTATTGAAACGGACGCCTCTACGCCAGGTCGGGGGACCACTACACTACCCGTCGAGCACAACTGCGCATGTGCACAGCGGAGGTCGCTGTTTAGCCGCGTCTGCGCACTAGACGCGGGGAAACCCGTCTTCATCTGCAAAAGCCCTGCCCACCTCTGAACGCCGTCCTTAAGATGTGGAGCAAGCGCTAATTGAAAAAACAGGGGAACAGGAGCGCAGCATGGAAAACACGTCGGCCAAACTCATTGGTGTTTCCGATGGGCACGCATGCCCGAAACGAAAATACACTTTGCTTGTAATGAATGCAAGTAAGACAGTAAACACACTATTTAGTGGAAAAACCATGTGTAGATAAGGTCGCAGAGACAAAAGCTAATACAGGCTGAACGTACCAGAATCACCATATGTCAATTCATAAGTATGTAGGATGGACTGGCTAGAGATCGCAATGGCTGTAAAAATTATTCATAATATGATAAAAAGTATCTGTGGGCCAGGAAAAATTGAACTGGACTGTGTAGGGTATCATCACATTTAAGTTGGGTGAGCTACATATGTATACGAGGGTGCGTATACATCATACAATGACCCGCAGCCATAGAAGCTGCACTAAATACTCAAATAACAAACAGTGTGGAGGGTCGAGGGGATAATTTAGCGACCTGTCTACTCACTCCCCAAAACTAAGTACACAACAACAAAAGAGTAGACCAAGTCGAGAAAGTGGTGTGTGTCTGAACAGGTGACCATGCAACAATTGGATATACATGCAGATGATGCCAGAGACTGTTGAGTTACAGAGGTTTTGAATAAAACCCATCAGACCACCCATTTGGCGGAAAATCATCATTTGGGGATTGGTAGATATTCAAACCTTTCCATGGCCATTTTAGTGCCAGGGTAACATAGAAACTCTATGTACAATATTCCTCAATGTAATGATGTTAGTAAAGTGCAGTGCTCAAATAATATTTAGTGAATTAAACTGACTACTGAGACTTAAGAAATTTTCAAGATAGAAGTCAGAGTGTCAAAGCTTAAAAAACACGCCATGTAGTTGGAGATGGATACTACTCTGTGGCGCTAAGCAAGGCGGTCGACATGTTTCAGCCTAAAGGGGAACTACCCCGGCTTTCTTCAGGACCTTTCATGTAAACTTGCTACTGCTAACAAACAATAATATGTGATATGAGGAATAATAAAAGTTGTGCTTATAAAAAAGTCACATAGCTACCAGGAACTTTACACTCAAATGTTCACTGGAGGAAGGGAGACAGGGCTTCTTCCTATCGTGAGACAAAAAATCACACAATCAAACAGGTCAGGATCACCTGCATACATCCGCATGATTACATATACACCGCTCAGATCAACACACATGCGTGAACACATTATATTCCGCTTTACTTAAACAAATTATATTCCGTGTTACTAGAACAAAAAGCATATTAGCCACATCACCCAGAGGCATTTCCTGTAGTGTAAAGTTCCTGGTAGCTATGTGACTTTTTTATAAGCACAACTTTTATTATTCCTCATATCACATATTATTGTTTGTTAGCAGTAGCAAGTTTACATGAAAGGTCCTGAAGAAAGCCGGGGTAGTTCCCCTTTAGGCTGAAACATGTCGACCGCCTTGCTTAGCGCCACAGAGTAGTATCCATCTCCAACTACATGGCGTGTTTTTTAAGCTTTGACACTCTGACTTCTATCTTGAAAATTTCTTAAGTCTCAGTAGTCAGTTTAATTCACTAAATATTATTTGAGCACTGCACTTTACTAACATCATTACATTGAGGAATATTGTACATAGAGTTTCTATGTTACCCTGGCACTAAAATGGCCATGGAAAGGTTTGAATATCTACCAATCCCCAAATGATGATTTTCCGCCAAATGGGTGGTCTGATGGGTTTTATTCAAAACCTCTGTAACTCAACAGTCTCTGGCACCATCTGCATGTATATCCAATTGTTGCATGGTCACCTGTTCAGACACACACCACTTTCTCGACTTGGTCTACTCTTTTGTTGTTGTGTACTAAGTCTGGAAACCCACCTCCTGTGTTGAAAATACTTTGGAGTCCAGCGGGAGCCTCGGAGATGCAAACTGGGCAGATGCCTCTATGGTGCCTGCCAATCAGGGGAGTAACTCCTTTACTCCAGGGGAGATTCTTCATTCATCTAGTCGTGTAGATTATCGAGGTTCTGGGATTTCTGTATCAGAGTTTCGTCCAGGTGTAATCTAAAGTCCTGTAGTCAGGGGTTTCTTTCTTATACCCAAGGAAGGGGTTGGACACACTCTAGGGACCCACCTATGGGAGGTTTTGGAAAGAGGGGTGGCTACACCAATTTCCTTTGTCCAGTTTCATGCCAGAGCAGGCGCAACCGATTTGAACTGGGCTATGCAGAGGGACACCAAATGTGCACCCAGTGCAGACTTCAAAGCACTCTTGGAGTGCTCCCACCCAGCCCCAATACACTAGAGCCTGTGACAGGAAACCTATTGTCCAGGCCTCCCCTGCCGGAGTTTCGTCCAGCAGCAGGAGGCCAGACTCGAGTCTGTGGCATCCATTTCGTGATGCCAGGGTTTTTGAAACTTTTACCGGGTGTACCGGTGTGTATGTGTCTCTCCCTCTAAAAGGGTGGAATTATACCCCAACAGCCAGAACTGGGGGGGCTATGATTCCAAAGTGTTTGACACCAAACACAACATGTTTCCTTGCAGACATTCCAAAGTTAGTGAGGTTATAATGCACTTAAGAGTATATGGTCTGGCTGCATCACAGAACGGCCCCAGAGGATAGATTCTGAAGGCTGCAAAGGGCTCTTCTCATTCATGGGCACCCTCTCACACAAAACCCAGCACCCTGCCTTCAGGATTGATAAGGCCTGCCATAGGGGTGACTGATAGGTTTATATGTGTAGTGATTTAAGGTAGATGTAGGTAACCTATATCTAAGTAAGGGGTGCATGCACCACCTCACCAAGGCTGCAGTAGCACTCCTGTGGTGTCATTTTGGAAAGATTCCCAGGGTTGGCACAATACATGCTGCAGCCCCTGGTAGGCCTCTCGGGTGCTTATGCCCTTGGTACCTAAGGTACCTAAGGTACCATATACTAGGGACTCATAAGGGTACCCCAGTAACCAAACTAGAGTGTACCTAAAGTACATGGAATCAATTTGGAGACAAAGCATCTAGGCTGGGGTCCTGGATAGCTGGGCCCCATTCAGGATAAAGTTGAAAAACAGTGAAATATCAGCAAAAAGTGGGGGTAACCATAAGAAGCAGATTGAAGGTGAAACAAATCCGTACTTTGGAGAGTATGCAAATGTATTGATTGTTTTGAATTTGTAGATTTATGTGTTTTTAATGGTGCAATTTTGTGAAAAATTAAAAATACAAAAAACTGAACAAGAAAAACATGATACTTGAATAAATATAATTTCATTTTGATAAATTCAGACAGAAAATGGAGTCGATGTCACTTATTGTTTTGTGTCATCAAGTGTACAGTTATTAAGAAAAGAAACCATTGTACAGTACTGGCAGTTATTTTGTTATTTAATTTGTAATAAATGCCAGCATTCTCCAACATAGAATATGGTGATATAGAAAAATAAACCAGGGGAATGTTATTCCCTATTGACTTGCATTTAAGTGAATGATTTTCTTAGTGCCAGAAAGCTCATATAGAGTTGTATTTTTGGCAATAAAGTTCAGGAGTCTGACACCAAAATCCAGAGAGCTGTCATGTATAATGCATGCTTTCATCTGTGAACAGTTAGGAGGGAACTATATCAAGCACATGCTCCATATCATCATTGTGTGATTTATACATTTTGCCTAACCAAGGATTGTTGGCATGTATTGCAAGTAGCCCTATACATGACATGGCACCCGGACTTGAAAGAGCAAGTGTGGAGGTCATACAAAACATGCAGTTTACAGTTCTAGAATGAATGCAATGTGCAAGGTACTATGGGTTACAAAGTGCATATGTGCCAGTGTTTGTAGCAGTGAAATTATGATATGACTACTTTGCCTGCGCCCAAAGAAATGCATTCATATACTTTGGAAGCTTTGGCAATATGCAAGCCATGGCTTGCAAATTGCCTCCCTTCCCACAATCTATGGTGGCCATCTTGGATAGGGCAACGTACATCATTATTTACTACTTGAGTAATGGTCTATGGAAATAGAAATAGGAATGATCTATCCTCTATCTGTGGTGGCCATCTTGTATAGGGCAACTCACCACATTCCTTCATACTAGAGTAATTGGGATCTCGAGTATTGACTACTTGATTAACCTAAAATATTGAAATGCTGTTTCTCCCCTACCACTCATGTGGGCACCTCTATTTAATGGAATCTGCTTTCTTGCCTGTCTTTAGCCTCGTTAGATATCTTCTCCAAAATGGTCTCCCTTGTTGATCCATGAAAACAAAGGAGGGACTCCCACGAACCTCCGCACTGGATGAGCAAATGCAGCAGCCCTCTCAGAACGGTTTTGGCTAGTCACCAGTCAGGGACTTCTCTTCTATACTTGTCAGCTGTCTCACCTCTGGTGGCCAATAGTATCTCCTTTTTGATCCAGATCTGACCACACTTCTTTAGGGTTATTTTCACTCGATTTCCTGAATATTATACTTCTTTGCACTATCGCTACCCTAGTGGCCCCTTTTTCTACTCCCCCCCCACCCCATCCCATCATCTCCCTATCATGGCTTCCATACAAATTAAGACTGGAGTTAACTGCTTCATAGTCATTTATCCCCCTAATCTGTCCAAAGCAGCAGCAAAACGGTTCAAGCATAACACCATTGAACAATTTCCTTATTCCCACTTTGTTGACCAATTCCATAATGGGTGTCTGGGGAAGTTCAAGAATTACTTCATTTTTTTCCCTCATGACATCCCTTCCTGGTCCACCAGCATCTTCAATTCCTTCAATGTCTCCTCCTTCTCTTCTAGCCTGCATGGGCAGCGGCCAAAAATGTCCCAATCTTCTCCCTTCCCAATTTGATATTCCCCCTATCTCGTCTGCTTAACCTCTGGCTTCCCCTCCCTACCCTGCATTTTTCTAATATTTCAAAGCATCTCCCGCCCCCTAATATCTTTAATCCTACCCATCTCCCCCCTACTTAATCCACCTTTCATACAACCTGGTGTACCAAACAACTTCCCTTACCTTCCCCCTTTCCGCCCCTTCTCCTGATTCCTTTCCGATCTTCCCCTTCCCTCGTACCCTTAATTCTTCTCTCACACCTCCCATCTCTCTTCAACCTCCCCGTCCTCCTACTAGGCTTCAAAACCCTGTCTCCCCTCTCTGTAATTCCGTCCTCTTCCTTCCCTCTGACTTTACAGTCCCATACTCCTCCCCAACTACCATTTGGCCAATCCCCACTCTGTCTGGTGCCTGTCCCCCTACATTCACCTTTCATAGTCTACGGTACCTGTCCAGCACCTTCTCTTCTCTTCTCCCTAGTCCTCTGGCCTTCCTTTGAACCCCTACTCCCCCCGTACAGCCTCTTCTCCTCTCATCTTCCTGTCTCTCCGGCCTTCCTTTGACCCTCCTCCTTTCCCCCTCCACCTCCCGCCCTCCCTCTCTACTCCTCACCTGTATCCTCCTACCTATGCTCCCTACTCTTCCCCTCTGCTCAACACCAGTAAAAATATCACTGTAACACCCTTCACTCCTTTCTAACACCATCTTTCCCTACCTTCTACCCTTGTACCCCAATATCCCCCATTCCCCACCTCTCCCTGTCCTCCCCCGCCTACTGAACGACCTCCCTTAACTGTTGAGAGACCCAACACTCTGTGTTCAGCCCTCCTCTCCCTGGGAAATAAACGTGATTCTATCATCTCTTCCATTTCCCATCTTGAAGCGTCCATCTCACTTTTAAGTGCTAAGATATCCCCCCTCCCTAACAACCTCCTGAGGAGTTCCTCATTCTCGCGCCCCAATAAAGCCAACCACAGTCTGGCCTCCACAGACATTGTCAACTTACTGTCATGCACGCACCTTTATTGTCTCAGGAGTGTCGTGGAATCTCAATGCTAAACACCCTGCTTCGCCCCTATCACCCCCGGGAGTCAGGATATAACACCAACACCCACAAGGTAACCAGGGGGGAAAACAGGGGAACAAAACAAGGGTAGAAGGGGGAGAAACAGCACTCTGCATTCTTCACCAGGGATAGCTTCAGGTCAAGTTTTTCTAGTCTGGAACTGCATAAAGACAAAGCAGAAATGTTATATAAAATCCCTCCCCAAGCTGCTCTCAAATGATATGTCTATGATCCAATGGTATACCTACAGACTGTAGAGTGTATGCAGGTTTCTGGGAGGTATAGGTGTTGGAAGGGTCAGAATAAATAACAGAAGAATGGATATGTCTAATTCCTGCAAGTAGGAAGAAACCATAAGAAACAGCACGACTTTTATGTAAATGAACGACAAACTATCTTCCAAGTGCTCACCTATAAATATCAGGTTTGTTGTAGACAATAAATAACGAAAGCTACACTAGAACTTGCCGGTGTAATAACCTTGTTATTAGCCACAAGGTCGGGTCACAGAAACACACAAAGTTAGCCAGATGAAAACCTCCACAGGAGGACTCAAGCGGAATGCGGTGTGCACACCATGCAAGCGATGGTAATCTCGCTTGCTTTAACTAAGACGAAATGAAAAGCTAAGAAAACATACAGGAAGCGAACTGCTTCTTTACTCACGAAACAGACGATATGAAACGCTGGAAACCACGAGAACGGAGCTCCAGCCACTAGCTCCTCGGACAAACCCCACACCGTGACCCGGAACGAATGCTCGAACGCTAGCTAATCGCGAGACGTTTCCTAGAGCGTGAGGCGGGTCTAAATGTCCTGTTCTGTTTACTGCGCATGCGCGGCTCTTCGCACATGTGTCCTAAGGGTGTCCTTCTGTGTTTGCCAATCATTAGAGATTGCCAACCCTGTAATTCGGATCAGCTGCTGTTTGCTATACATCGGATCGGCGGTGGAGCATAAACAGGCATGACACTTACTGGCTAGCTACAAGACTACCAACGTCAATCCCCCTCCACTTTCCTCTCCTAATAGTTCTACTCAATGCACTATTCAGACCATCTCCTCTGTCAGAACTAACCGCCTTCTTCTTCTTCCCTGGCACCCTCATACAATAATCTTATCCCTATCTCCCTTAACAGCCCAAACACCCCCATCAGCAAAACAGTTGCGTCAGAGCTGCATTGTTTCGTCCACAACTGCAGATGTGTCATCAATCACAATCATCGATCACAAACTGGAAATTTCTCACACTATCACCCACTACAATCTTGAGATGCTCGTCCTCACTGAGACCTGGTTTAATGATTCCTCTCATACTTTGTTTGATCATCTGATACCCACCGACTACTCTATCTTCAGAAATGACAGAACAGACAAAATTACAGGAGGTGTAGCTATCATCTTCGGAAACTCCCTTCAAATTAAAGTCTTTCCTGCCATCTTCTTCCGTACATTCGAAAGCCTATCCCTAGAACTTCAAGTACATCACGGCTCACCCTACAGGTTCCATGGTATCTACCACTCGCCCGGTAACTGCTCTTCATTTTTGGAGGAACTCACTGACTTCATCAGTGACCAGTATATTCTCAAAATGAGGTGACTTCAATCTCCACAGAGGCTCTTTGGAAGACTTGGCTGCCTACGAGCTTGCCACCTTTCTCTCAGCCAATGATCTTTTCCAACACTGCTCTGAAATTATACACAAGGACTCAATTTTGGACCTTGGTATATCTAAAGCAGACATGCTTACTATTGCTCCCTCTATTCATGTAGACTGCTCATACCACTTTCTCATTCCCTCCCGTATTTACCTATCTCACGTTATAACTCTCGGCATACCTAAAAGGGCTTCTACCTGGTTCCGCAACACTTAAAACATTGAACTTGACACTCTGTGTGATTCTGCTATGCGTTCACTTCCTAGAGTAGACCATTACGAGGATGTTAACGATCTCTCCTCCCATTGCCTCTCAGTCCTAGCAGTCAAAATCAGTAATGTCACTCCACTGTAAGCAAAAGAAAAGACAAATGATGAAAGGAGAACCTTAGAATCTTGGAGATACATTGGAGACAATCTGCATACACCTCCAATCCCTCTCATTTACGTTCTGCAAGATAAAATTACCACAAGCACATCTTCCATGAAAAAGCATCACATTTCAGATCCCTCCTCGACTCAGCCAAAAACAGACCCAATTTTTTTTTTACCTCATCCAAAACCCAAACTGCTCTTTCCAAACCATCACGCCTGAAGATTCTTCAAAGAAAGCAGCATAATTTGCTATACTCTTTGATGAAAAGTTCAAATCACTGGTGTATCAGGTCAACCACCCCACCCCCATTGAGGAGCGGAAATCCTTAGTCCCTTGGCAGAACTTTGCAGTCATCTCAGAAGATGATCTCCTCAAATGAATTCTCAAAACCAAACCCTCCAACCATTCTTATGACCCCATCCCTAGTGTCATTGCCATTGATTTCTATACCAATACTCGCTCTTACTGGACCAGGCTAGTTAATCTCTTCCTCAGTCAAGGCTCCCTCCCTGCTGCCCTCAAAACAGGACAGGTTACCCCTCTTCTAAAAGAAAACCTCCGCAGTTGCGAACAACCTGAACAACTTCCGCCCCATCACCAGCCTCCATTTTCTTTTGAAAGTCACAGAAAAAAATGTGTTGAGAATCAACTTTCCCTACATATTATGGACAATATTCTCCTTGACTTGTTCCAGTCTGGCTTCATTCAAAATTGCAGCACTGAAACAGCCTGGCTGCAAGTGATTGATGATGAGCTGCATATACTCGATTCTGGGGAATCGTGCTTTCTGATTCTTCTTGAACTCTCTGCAGCCTTTGAAACTGTTAATCACAACACCCTCCTTAACATTCTTTAACAGAGAATGGGCGTGGAAGGCGCAGTACTTAAATGGTTTCCCTCATTCCTCTTGGATAGACCCCAAATGATCAAGATAACAAACAGTCTTTAGTCTCCATTGGCGGTAGGTCAAGGCATCCCTTAAGGTTCTATCCTTGCACCCACTTAGTTTAATCTCAATCTGAAACCATTAGGGAACCTCTTAAGAAAATCTGGGATCCACTACCATCTCTATGCGGATGACACTCAAATCTACCTCAAAGTGTCTTCCGCACACAAACTCTCACTACTCATCTCTACTCTCAACTCTATTCACAACTGGGTGTTAGTTCACCAACTCATTCTTAATCCGCTCAAAACTGAATTCCTCCTCATATCTACCTGTCTCTCCCCTCTTCCTGTTCAATCCTGGATGGATCAGCTAAATTTACTCCACAATAAACTCATCATTGTCAACAGCACTAAATCCCTAGGTGTCATATTTGACAAAAGACTCAACCTAATCTCTCACATCAACTCCATTGTGAAGAACGTACTGTAGCAGCTGCGCCTTCTGTGGGGGATTCATCGGTTCTTCCCGGTGAAAGACCTAAAAACATTGGTCCAATTGCTAGTTCCCTCTAGACTGGATTACTGCAATTCTCTTCTGACTGGCCTACCCAAATCTCACCTCTCCCCACTCAAATCCGTCCTCCGTTTAGAAGCTCGCTTTATTTCAGGGTCCAAACGAAGTGACCACATCACTCCTATCCTGTCTTCTCTTCGATGGCTTCCAACTGAAAATGTCTGGTGGCTCGAGACCTTCTCAGAATGCGGAAAAGTTTCTGCTTGAGCCCCCCTCCTTCAAAAGGGAAAGATCGATAGCACAATCGTTCTCAGGTAATGATTTGAGAATCTGGAACCCGCTTCCTCCATTGCTCAGTGCCACCACCTCTATCCGGATCTTCTAAGCTGACCTCAAATCTCGTCTCTTCCAAAGACACTTTCAGAACTAATACCTTCATTCTCAGACCCCTCGAGGAAGTTCATTCATCATTGTAAATTAGTAATATATTTTCTTGTACATTCCTCATACTTGCTTGCTGTGTTTGATATTGTTTTCTTGCTTTCTATGGTTTTACCCTACTTCTTCTAGCCTCCTGTTTATTTTTGTAACGTTCTATTTTGTAACATTTCTCTTGTGTAACGTAACTGGTTCTATTGTACAGCGCTCTGACAGCTTCGGGTAAAGTCTGCGCTATATAAAAATGCATCAAATAAATAAATAAATTACTTGAGCCCAGACATGCCAAAAATGCTCATATGTGGTCTGTTGTGGACCTGTTCTGCTTATGTACATATAGCTAATCAAGATGCCAAAATTGCATCTCTACAGGCTACGACTATAAGTTCACGTCCTATCTCCATTTTCTCAGTGTAGGTGTGCATCTTCTAAACACACATTCCCCTAATATCTACAGGTGAAGCATAGCGGATCACAAGCCGAAAAGTATGGTCACAGTCAAGACATTTCAGACATCGGTGGCAAAATAATAGCCATGCGCCACAGCTCTTTGAGTCTCAAGCCCATAGCACCGCCGTGTCCCTTAAAATAACATTTATTTTGGATGCAAATGCTGACTGCGATCCATGCTGGCCCATTAATGAAGAAAAAAGGAAAGTAATCCCAAAAATGGCACCACAGTAAAACAATTACTTAAATACAAATACATAACAGAACAAAACAGATGAACCTCACTCAGGCGCTCAAAGGCCATGGAATGGGCTTCGGCAGAGGAGATACTCCTTGCAACCAGGGAACTATTGCTCATCAGATGAAGTTGCTGATGTTTACATAGAAGGGGAACAGAGGTAAGATCACATTCTCACAAAAGCCAGAGAACAACAGACTTTTAATTGTAGATCTTGATATGTGAACTGTCACTCATGTGTGGATGCATTTCTCATCTATCATTTTCAGAGGGTGGTGAAGAAAATCAGAAGCATGAGGCCCCTGAGCAGTTGAGAACTTTAAACAAAAAAGATTGGACAGTGAAGGAATGCATCCCTTCAGGGAAGCGCCGCCACTCGCTCTGCCTTACAGGATGCCAGAAAACACTGAGGTCACTGTGGTGATTTTGCCTATGTTTGATGAACTGGCACAAGGCTGCACCACAATTACACAAAATGTTAAGACAACAAAAAGAAAGACGCTTGACCAACAAGAAGGTGGAGCAGTTCACTTTTACAGAGATACAGTGTAAACTAGTAGCAAGATTCAATAAGATCGGGAAATCATACACTATTTTGCATTTTTAAATTGTCCTTGCAGGGATGACCGCAGTTTTTCAAAGCGATATTACAAGTATAGGGAAAACCCAGGCTGCAGTTGTTAAAGTCTGTTAGAAAAATACAGAAGGTATTGATATGGTTGTATCAGATGTTTGGTAAGAAGACAGCTATCAAATGTGAGAAACCGCATGAATCAGACGCCATCATGAACCAGGTGAATCATGTGCCATCAGAAACCAGCAAGACCCTTTTGAAGATAACGCATCCAGCTGGTTACTCAAATGAACAAGGCCCAGATTTATGAAGCCTTTGCATTGTCCTTGCATTGCAAAAGGTAACACAAGGACAACGCAAAGGTTTCAGTAATATCTAGAAAGTCATGCAACAGGGATTTACTCTGCCTGCATGGCTCTGTAAAGGAATGTAACGCAATGCAGCTGCTTGCACTCCATTATGCTACTTGGAAGGCGTTCCATGGTTGGAGCATAGGCGTTCCAATTCATCTGCTGATGGATTTTGGCACATTCCCAGAGTTACTAAAGCTAGTAAACCTGGTAATGCATTAAATGCTACTCCATCCCTAGTGAAGCGTAACAAAGAGAAATATCTTTCTTTCTCCTCGTTATTTCCTCTTTCTACATGTGCTGCATACTGTGTACACATAGGCAGAGGAAAATACCTCTAAGGATTGTTTTTGTACAGGAAGGTGTCTCTTTCTGCTCTAAAATCAATCTTTCCTGTAACACAGGCACCCCTGAACTATGATTCAAGTGTGCCTGTGCTGGGGCTAGACAGTACAAGGAGAGAGCAGATATGCTCCTTATCTTTGTAAATATAAAGAATTTCTACTCTCTCACTTTCATGCAAAGCACAAAAGCAACTATGCTGCCCTGCACTGTGTCAAATATTAGTACAGAAAAGGAGGAATGGCCAATGATTGTTATGCACAATATATTTTTGAACATGAATGATCAATGTTACATGCCTCATACGTGTCCCACCAGTTATTCACGCATTCATGAATATATGTTCCCTGGATTTGTATGGTGAGAATTTCACTTGAGTAAAATTCATGGCTCCACAAATAAGTGGAAATTATTTAATGGTTCTGGACCTCCCCTTACAGCAGTCAATTCTAAATACATTTTCAGAAACCTGATGCAATTTTGCACCTCGCACATCATTCCATCCAATACCAGATTGAGCGTCTGTTGGCAGGTAAGTTATGATAATTCATTAGACATTGTGGTCTTTCCATGAAAGAAACCGGCATTTCAGAAATGCTGGACATGCGTTAATTCCACAGAATGAAAGCTCAACAACGTAGATGATGGTGCAGGCTCTTACTTCACCGGACATTTTGCATGATGACTGAACATATTCAGGATTCCTTCTTATCAGCTGTGTGTGTGCTTTTTTTTAAAAAAAAGAAGCAAACGTGCACCACCCAAAGATTCTATCTGCGTAATCGAGTAAATTGTCCATAACCAGAACAAACAAAAATTATTTAGAGAGGTCTTCTGTCTTTCTTTTTTTCTTTTTTCTTATTTTTAATTCCAGAAAAAACACAGCGTTCAACCCAACGTACCGCCGACCCGTTTCGCCCATTTACAGAACTTCTTCAGGGCTGCTAAATGCAAATGAGTAAAAATACAAATATAAGAACAAACGAACAGTAATATTGTGATACTTCATGCATGAGGACAAGCAACCTGATGTGCTTGCCCTTAGAACACTAAAAAGACAGACTAACAACATTTTACAATATTACAACATTATCATGTGACACAAGAACACTGATACATAGAATCTCCCTGTACTTGCACACAAGGTGATGTTAAAATCTGTCTCAGACGGGAATATAAATAGAAGGAAAAAAGGGGGAAAATGAAAAGTGTAAGGGCACCTGTGAATGAGATAGGGATAAATACTTAGTGACAGTCAACGTAATGGAGTCCGAGTCATATTGTAGATTATCAACACATCAAATAGGACCAAAGAACACCAAACAATGGAAGTTATGGAAAGAACATAATAGTAGATTTTCAGGAGGAAAACCCTCAGTGTCGAAAATCACACCAGGCCTTGATGATAGGGGGAATAAATACAGAGAGCGCAAGTCACCAAAAATACACTCAATGTATGCGGATACAACATTAAAAGAGAAGAGGAAGGGGGAGAAAAGGTAGCTGTGCGTGTGCTATTCTTGTGGTGCGCTCATGTTGAGCATGTTGACACCTGTTCTTTAGATTCACTCTTTCTCATTTGTGGGTGCCATTTTACATGTGTACTTTGTTGTATCTTACCAGATGTAGCCAGGTTGCATTTTAAGTCTTTCTTCATTAAGATCAAGTTGCAGGATGGAAATAAAGTACATCAGTACTTCAGCCTGGCGATCCTTGTGGTACAGCCCCACCAGAAGCGGCCTACCTGCTGCTCAGCCCATCTTCCAACTGTCACCACTCATCCACACAGGCACCCAAAAATGCCAAGCATCACAGTCACACCATAAATGACAGTAACAATATGACAATAAACGACCTTTACGCAAATCAAACTCCACCAATAACCATCTCGTCGGGCAGCTCGATGGATATTGATATGAAAGTTTCAAGTAAGACTCAAGAAGACTAGTCGACCACTTGGATCAAGACCTTACTAAACTCTTTAGATCAAGCCATAAAAGTTCTGAACCTACAATCGAACAAAATGGAGGTGCAAATCGACCTCATTACTCTAGTGGCAGGTCATATTGCGGGCTTAAACTCAAAAATGGACGCACTTACTTCACTATTAAAAAATCAGGGGAAACTAGAGGCCCAACCAGAGTCTAATAAACAACAGCTTTGTTGTGGCAGTGGCTCAATAATTGAAAAACTAGCAAGTTTGCCTGCAATTCTGATGGACATTTAACGGGAGGTAAGACACACTCACAATTCAGTTGAAAAAATCACAAATCTTACCCCGGAAAAATTACACTCCCCCTACAGGTCAATCACAAAGGAGCACCCAACCATTAATCATTTAAAGGACTTAGAATATATCTCGAGGGAAGTGGGGCCAGAAAGATCAGCACAAGATCAGGAATTAGCATTGCCCCCCCAAATTTTAGTTGAAGAGGAAAATATTGTCGGCAAGGAGGAAAAAACAGTAACCAAGAGACAAAAGAAAAAGGCCAGGAAAGCCAGGTTAAAATATAAGCAGCAACAAACTTCAAACCCAGGGAAGCTGTTTCCGATCTCTAACGCATACTCCGCTCAGGACTCCAATTCCGATCGTCCCACCATGCCCCAAGATGGCAAGGTCGGTCTAATTCAGATGCCAGTGATTCAAGAGTCCCAAATACCCTTGAGGGAGGACAAACCTAGGCAGAGCGCAACAATAACATCTGTTAACCAACACAGCACAATGAACTTGGTACCAGCCGAAGTTTTTAGCGGCCCAATGGAAAAAACACCGGTACCAAAGAACATCCGGAATCACACGGAAGGAATCGCCGATCTTACCCGGATTACCGAAAAGGGAGGCCCAGAGCAAATAAGGCCCAGAGAAAACACGGGAGACTACATAGGGGGACAAGGACTGTCAAAACCGGCTGACAATAACAGTCCGAAGTCCACCGGAACACAGCACAGCCACCAGAAACCGGAATCCCTCCTAAATAAAAAGTCAGGAGAAACTCAAGGAGCACATCTAAAAACTGTACCTATCCGCATGTGCGTTACCGTTTCGGAAAAGCAGCGCACCTGTGCCCTACTACAAACTTGGCAAAATTATTTTTCAAAGGGGCATCACAATCCAGGTCCAAACCAAAGTCCAACTAATCTGACGTCGTCAGCAAATACGGACCGGGAGCGAGACCCCCCTTCTACAATTCCCAAACTCAACAAAATTACAAAGCCTCAACAGCCTAAAGATTCTAAAGAAAACCTACATCATTCTGAAACGATACTCCACAATCTAACATTTATCCCGGAATATACATCAAAGGGGCCTCAGGACTCCTTAAACCGAGGCAACCTGCTAAAATTATTCCAGGAAATAGAGGAGTTAAACGAGATAACATCACAGGACCTCCTGACAGTTGAATTCAAAAGAATCCCTCATCACACAGAATCTGAAGCCACCGTCACAACGTGGGCTTCAAAAGTCATCGCTGACAAGATATTCTCCACAAAAGATCG
Source organism: Lissotriton vulgaris (assembly GCF_964263255.1). Lineage (NCBI taxonomy): Eukaryota > Metazoa > Chordata > Amphibia > Caudata > Salamandridae > Lissotriton > Lissotriton vulgaris. The sequence goes on from NC_141700.1 coordinate 336,161,832, forward strand.
CTTCGAAACATGGGGAATCTCGCTTGTAAGAAACACAAGCCCAAGATATCCATTTCCGCTACAAATAAACATCTACAACGAATCAAAGGGTAACGGAAAAAAACGTCCTCCGTTCTCCTGTCTATTAGGAGCACGTGCTACCACTCCAGCCGCTGCAAGCGTAGCGGAAGGGGTAATCTCGATAGATTCCAACCAACCAACCAGGCAGCACGGTCGGGACAAAACAGATTGGTCCTGGGTCCCAATGTTCCTGTGTAAAAAGGGACCCTAAAACGGAGATACATTTCTCATCGTCTCCATGTAGGAGGGAAGAAATGCAGAGTGCCAAAATAACCTCAACAAAAACCTCAGTATGCACATGGAACATACATGGATTCCATGAAATGGAGCTGGACCATGAAACACAATTCTTTTTTTAAACCAAGACATAATCCTGATTCAGGAGACATGGAAATTAGCACCAAGTGTAATACCAGGCTTTAAGACCACATCCCGGCAGAAAGACACTCAAACTTTGGGCACCCCCGGGGTGGTCTATCAACTCACATTACCCAAAAATGTAACTGGTCATCAGAAACACTGGATGTTGGCCTCAACTGGGTACAAGTGACCAGAATCACCGAACCCATGTCAGCTGGGCCATAACAAGGAAGAAAAGAAAATGTGCCTGACGTCGCTGATAAAAATGATGCAAAAAACCTACTTAGGATGTCCACTATTAATCTCAGGGGACTTCAACTGTGATCTTATTGGTAAACATAGGGCAAAAGGAATCATGCGACAGCCCAAAGGAGGCCTCAGGTTAGCCTTCGATCCAAAAGTCCTGGGTCTGACGATCTTAAACGGCAACACGAAGGGGGATAGGCCGGCAGGTACTACGTACCTGAGTGGAAGGGTCCACTCAACAATAGATTACACAATAGTAAGTGACAACTTAATTCCAGACATTGAGACCTTCAAAATTGTCCAACGGCCAGAAAGCGACCACTCCCCCCAAGTAACTTCCCTAAACACTGCGCCCAACGTGGCACCGAAAATATCAAGTCTGCTTCACCAACCCTGTAAATTCAATTTAAAGAAACTAAAATGGCGAGGAGAAATGCTGGAAAAAATCCAGCTCGCCGCAACTGCTCGAAAATCCGAGTTAGGGCTGCAAAAAAAGAAGGATCTGGTAAAAAATTGGGAGCTATTGGTCCTGGACCTTCTTTACAAATTTCCAGCAACTTCAGGTGTACCGAGTAAGTCCACCCCTCAAAAGGAGCCCTGGTTTTCCAACGAATTAAGAATAAAAAAAAAGGAGGGTAGCAAATGCGGTCCAACATTTAGCTCAGAAAAAAAACTGGGGTTACAAACTAACAAAGGGGATCTGACAGAAGCCAGAAGCGCTTATAGGAAGTCTCTAAACATCGCAAAATCTGCCTATAAGGAGAAGCTATGGAATAGATTGCTAAGTGCAGGAAAACACCCCAACAGTCGAGAATTTTGGGGCATCATTAACGACCTAAACAAAGGACAAAAACTCCACCAGGAAGCGGGAGTAGGAGCCGACACTTGGTCTCAACACGTGCAATTCCTCTACAGTATAACAACAGCAGGCCTCCCAAACAACACACGGGTAACAAATACAGTAGAGAATGGCCAGTTGGGAATTTACAACCCAGGTACAATAGGACCGGTGATAAAAGATTGTTCAAAAGAGGAGATGACAGTCCCAGAATTAACAACTAGAGGGGAACTCTGTAAAACCATCACGAGGCTAAAGGCTGAAGGAGCACCAGGCCCGAATGGACTGCCCAATGCTATCTTTAAACATGACCCGGAATTCTGGGCAGAAATCCTGACGCCACTGTTTAACCAAGTCTATCATGACACACAGGTACCTGCATCATGGAAGGGCAACGTGATTCATCCAATATTTAAACATGGCGACCATGGAAACCCAACAAATTACAGACTCATATCGCTGATTGACGTTGAAGCAAAGCTCTACGCCTCTTGTATCCTCCAAAAGCTACAAGACTGGATCGAAGAATCTCACAGAATCCCCTGGTTTCAGACAGGATTTAGGCGGAATATGGGGACAATTACCAACCTAACTTGCCCGTCACTATTAATGGACAGAACAGCAGTAAAGGGCGCACGATTTTACGCCTGTTTTGATGACATCAAATCTGCCTTTGACAGAGTTAACCGAGAGCGTATAAAATTGCAGCTTTGGGGGACGCCAACAAAAATAATACAGGCAATAAAAGTTTTGCATGAAGATACATGGGCAAAGGTTAAATTGGGAAATGGAGCTTACACAACAAGGAATATACCAACATACCAGGGCCTAAAACAAGGCTGTGTTTTTGCGTCCACCCTTTTTAACCTTTTCCTCTCAGATCTCGCTACAGTGCTGGACACAGATGAAGTGCACCCTCCTTCATTGACAAACCGGCGAATTCCCTGTCTGCAATACGCAGATGACATAGTCCTGCTGAGCAAAACCCCAGTTGGTCTACAAAGAGCTTTAAGCATCTTATCAGGGTACTTAAGACAAGAAGGTCTGGACTTAAACAAAGAAAAAACCAAAGTGGTCCTTTTAGTAGACCCAAAAAAAACTTAGTTACACATGGACGTTCGACGGGACGAAGGTGAACGAACAAGGTTCGTATAAATACCTCGGAGTAACATTATCCCAGGGAGCAAAACAAACGGAGCATATAAATGCAATACGCGCAAAAGCCCAAAGTTTAATCTTTGCTTACCGGTTGCTAAAAACAAAAATGAATTGCCCGAACTACAATCACCTCTTGAAGGTCATGTCGGCACAAATTTTACCATCATTGTCTTACGGTCTCGTCACCTGGTGTGTCAAGGAAACAGACCTACTGAATGAGCTCCAAACCAAAATCTATAAAGCAGTTTTTAACCTTCCAAAGAGTGCCTCAGCCTCACAAGTAAGGCTTGAATTCGGTCTGCAAAACCAGAAATATAGGAGCATGAGTGGCTTAATAAAACTGTGCCACAGGTTAAGATCAGCAGAACCGGATTCAATGGATTGGTTAAACTGGGAAGCCATAAAAAATGAAGGAGTGAAGGGAACCCTGTGCCCTTGGGGAAAGCATTTGAAAATCTGGGTAATAGAGCTGGGGCTGGAAGGAACATGGGAGTCTGTGACGGATAAAGCAACCATAAGCAGATTAGCCAACAAGGCAGCAAGGACGAAATCTTTCCAAGAAGACAACGCGTTACTTCTCAAGCGGCGACATGGTTGGACCATAATCAACTCCTTCAAAGCTGGACGACCGCACGCATACTTAACCTCTCACTTCAATGTGCACATAAAAAGAGCCTTTACAGCCTATAGGATGGGTATGCACATTTCGAAGGACTTAGAACCATCCTGGAAAGGTAACCACCAGAAAGAGAGTTGTAGACTTTGTGGCTACATAACAGAATCACTAGCTCACTTTTTGTGCGTCTGTCCGGCTCTCCTGGTACAACGTCGTAGATTACTAAAACGGATCTGCGGAACATTCCACTCTCAACACTCACACTGGCTGAGGAGCAGGGACATAGGTAAACTGGTGGGATAAATATGATTAAATAGGCAGGATACAACACACTTCCTGCAGAACCATGTGCTGCTCTTATATTACTGAAAGAAGCTCTTCATCTTTATGAGACAGATGCAAAAGCATTAGCACCCATGTCTCTTTTCACAAGTAAATTCAATGGGGGGGAGAGGTCTTACTTTTTCATCAAATGTTTTATTGTTTTGTTACTAAACTGTGTATCAGTGTTAAAGAAGAATCAAGTAAAAAAATAACAAGAATTACTCATTATCCTAAATTGATATTAAAAATCCATGTTTTGCATAGATTTTGAAACAGCTCAAATGTTACATTCATGGTTTACGACAGGATATAAATCATAACCTGTTTTCTGTTAAACCAGCCTAATTTCTGTTAAATATATTTAATAATTGATCATGAAGGGATCATCAATGAAAAGAGAGAGTTGAGTGGCATGGAGGCCCGCTCTGTGTCCAAGATTTAATGTGCACGCTTAAAGGCAGTACCCAGCACTACGAGCATACTGTGCCAATGGCCAAAGTTCAGGAGACATGGAGACTAGCTGTAGTGCTTGAATTGGGGCCAAATGCCATGTGTAGAAGGTTCAAGTGCAAGGTGGCCAGACAGAGCCCATAGCAACAATTCTCTTCTGATCATACAGGGCATGTCCAAAGCTTGATCATAAAGGCTACTATTAGCATCAGTGCTTGGTCTTGAGCTGCAGCAGAATGCTAAAAGAATAAGCAGAACATATGTTCTTCACCCAAACCTACTTAGAATGGCCAAAAGCCATCTCCATTAAGTGATGGGCATGGAGGTATGGATCACAGAATGACCGGAAACCTTACTTTGTTGCCAGATCCCAAGAGGGTAGAATTCGACCTTCTATCATTGGGGTAATTGGGGATGAAGACAACTTTCATGTGTGGTGTAGTGAGAGGTCATTTTCTGTGCCAGGTTCAACTGTTTATAATTAAACACCATGCAGAGGATAGTCTGGAAACAGGGGGACCGGGCACAGGCATAATGAGGTGATGCCAAGCAAGTTTCTTTGGGCGTTGGGGAAATCTGCACTTTAATGCTTGAACTGTTGTGCATAGCCAACGGTTGTCTGCAGCACTGATATCCTCTGCACATACATAAAGACAATGGACTACTAGTGAGGCTGAGCACAAGGCATATCTGGTGGCAATTGCCTGTGTCCAGCATCAGCGACATATGACCAGGTGCAATACACAGGGACATTGTGCCTTCTGAGCATGGTCAATATAATTGTACTGTAGTTCTTGAGGGCCAAGGGCCTAGCTACAGCTCAGAAACCAGATCATGTAGTATTTATGTTGAGCATTCCATCCATAAACTTTTTGTGTTGCTATAGTAGCCCTAAGTGGGAAGGGTGTGCCCAGACGCGGGCCCTGTTCTCACTGTACAATTGGATTCAAGCTAGACTGGCTGATTAGGGGTTTGTACCCCAAAAATGGTCCCAGAATGCTTGTCTCCAGTCCTGGGAGGACCTTGCTTGGCAATTCGGGTTGGACTTTTCCCATGGGATGAGGGCCAGGACTGATTTGCATATGGCTGGGTCCAAACTGAGGAGGCATAGTGAGCTAAAATCGATGGATTGAACCCAGATCTATGACTGGGAATGAGTGTTTGACAATGTTAAACATTCTGTTCATCATCTTTTTGTGTTGCATTTAGCCAAATACCATGAACAATGCGGTCTGCATAATTATACCAGCGGAGACCACATGCCAAAGAGACCCCACCCTCTGGCCACAGACTGCTGTGCACAGCCAACATCTTTTAGCTGCTTTTAATATAATAAAGGTAACATGTAACAAATTACATTACTATAGCATGCAATGGTCCTCGTGATTGCCCTAGGTTCCCGAACCAGGTCACTTGTAAGTAACCTAACAGTAGTTTGCAATCGATGATATAAACCATCATTACAACCAGCATTAGGTGGGCATTGCCTAATTTGCTAATCAGAATCAGTCGCAAAAAACATTTTTACAGTCAAAAGAAGTTTTCTAATTCACAAAATGGCTTTTGTACATTGCAACCTGAGATGTTACAGTTACAAAGCTGAGAAATTTGACAAGATTTGAGAACACAAATTCCGGTCACCAGAGATGGCACCCCAATCTATTTCTTATGGTCAATGAGAGCATGCGGTATTTTTGAAAAAGTAAAATGGTGGAAATGTTGGATATTTTTAACTTAATTAACCTTACTCATTATTGTAAACTGGAAGCAATACTTGCCCGTATTTTACATTTTCTCTTTGGGTAACAATTTACTATATCCTGGAGACCTGTGTAGATCACTTAAGGGCCTGTGCATCAATGGCAAGTCAGTAGGATGAGTAATAACCTATAAAAATATTAAAACATTCAACCGTGTAACAACATTCAATGCTATAAAGATTTTATTTTACTGTTGCAACGGATGTGTCAGGCCAGGTTGCAGTTGCATTGCAGATAGTGCCCCAGGGAAGCAAGATACATGTTCATGCGTATTTTGCTCCTTCAGGGCAGTGTTATAGTACAAAAAAAGGGCTGCAGACACATGTGCTTCCCCTTCTATAAAACTGACAGCCCCAGCAAACATATAGCGCTGGCCTTATTTAAAGAGGGTGCTCGCTCATTTGCATGGTGGCATCGACCAATGGAAAAGAGGGAATACTTTGCATCTGCTCCCACGTTGTTTAATGGATGCAAGCACAGAATCAAAGAGACTGTGAGGAGACACACTTACAGACCCCTGCAGGGGATGCATGGGGTTCTATGGACTGACATACTCCCTCTGCAGGCGGGTGCAGTCACTCACAGCATCCATCTTCCCCTCTGCCCCTCTTTGAAGTGCAGGCAGTGAACAATGAAGCTCTGTCTTTTACAGTGCCCCAGGACAGGTGCAAGTTTGTGGCTGACCAGTGGGCAGTGCACGCATGGTAATAGTACACCCTGTCCTGGTCTACCCTGGCACATCAATTTCGGAAGAGGTGATGGACAGAGTTTCTGAATGATGCAGAATACTCCTACCCAGTGAAGAGATCAGGGCTTGATCCATCACCATTTTTTTAGCTCACTGCACCATCCCAGCTCAGAACCTGGCTATATGCAAATTAGTCTGTTCCTGTCCCAGTGCATGATGGGAACAGGGCAAACCAAACTACCAAGCCAATTCTTATACTGGGAAGGAGACAAGCTTCCGGGGAACGGTTTCTGACATTTCAGCCGTCGTCAGCCCGGCTTGCTTGAATCCTGATGGTGCAATGAGCTATGGACTCACGTCTGAGTGTACCCTCCCACACTTAGTGTGGATAAAATCAATTTTGGAAAAGGTGATGGACAGAGTTTCTGAATGATGCATCACCTTTGATTGAGATATGAAACTTGAGCAAGATGAATCGCCTGCCAGCAAAACTCCATGTAGATTTATAAAACAATGGCAAACTTTTCAACAAAAACAAAAAGTCTACATTACCACACCAGTTAGATTGACTCACAAATTGCTGGCCTTAAATATGAAAAAGAAGCATGAAAAAATCTTCTGGAGATCCCTAGCTGGGGAATATTGAATTTTAAATTGGCATCCTATAACAAAATCACATTTACTTTCAATGAGGGTAACCAATTCATATTAGAGCCTAACTTCTGCTGATTAAGTGCGTCAATTGCAGTCTGTCTAAACAATCTTAATTTATTGGGTTATCGAGATCAATCCCTGTATAACAACATCTAGCCTATTTCAGAGATATTACAGACATATTTCCAAACAATTCATCCATTTAGAAGAATTATTTAAAAAACACTCCTATTGCCCTGCCTTGACTGATAAAGATACACCCTATACTTGATATACTGCTCTTTTTTCTAATATCCACCCCATGAAACCTAATAGCCCACCTGCACCAACCCATGTCCCTGTGCGAACCTAAAAGAGGAAATTACCCTTTTTACCCCTTAGACCTCCTCTATCCTTGGCTGGTGCCCTGCTACTGCGCTTTATGTTATTTTTTACCTCCTACACAATATTAAAGGAGGATCCCCACTCCACACCCACTATACATTACAGTCTCCCAGTGGTCCTGCGTGAAATTTTCTCCTATTATGCCTTTAGGAAACACCTCAAAGCTTTTTTGTATTAGCGGCCCTGACTTCTGTTTTTGGCTACTTCGCTCTTCAGGTGTGATTGAGGAAAAGCGCTGAGATGCCCCCCGGTGATTTGTGCGTGATACAAGCTCTCCACATAACATAACAAAGACAAATAAACTTTCACAATCCCTAAAGTCCACTACGCATTCTAACTCAATTATAAGATTAACAAGCAAAAATCAAAATTATCTACTGCAGCCCCTCTAGATGTCATTTTTTGCTGAGCTTTGAATCATTGATAAAAAAAAACATGTGCCTCTCCTTGGCTGAAATTATATGAAACTGTCATTTGAACAGGACCTTAAGTTATGATTTCTGAATCAAGAAAGCCTGAACAGAACCCGCGGTACTTATATCCTTGGATGCCCGAAAGGCATTCGACATGGTTGAATGGCCTTATTTATTTGCGGTTCTTCGACACCTTGGCTTCGGGCCCAATTTCTGCGCATGGATACAGCTGCTTTATACTAAACCGCTGGCTCACGTGGTGGCTAATGTCCATATTTATAGGACCTTCCCACTCGGCCGCGGCACACGACAAGGATGTCCTCTATCCCCCTTGCTTTTTTCCTTGATTCTCGAACCACTGGCAGCGTGGATCCGGTGGGACCGGATGATAAATGGACTTAGCTGAACCGCGACGTGGGAGGACCGCATCTCATTATATGCGGACGATATCCTCTTGTACTTGACCATGCCCAGGCGTTCTTTTATAATTTTGCGTAATATTTTTGAAATCTTTGGCCGACTCTCGGGGTATACTAGTAATTGGTCAAAGTCGGTTTTATTTTTCCTTAAGGGCCCCCCACCACAACTTCCGGCAGACTGCCCACTGATCATTACTGGAGAGACCTTTAAGTATTTGGGAATTTGGGTGACACCTCAGCCAGAGGCCTTCTTCCGCCCTAACCTGATGCCCCCTTTGGAGCGCTTTCGCACTGACGTACATCATTGGCACTCCTTGCCCCTGACCCTCCTGGGGAAAGCGGCACTATACAAAATGAAGACACTGCCCCGGCTACTTTACATTCTTGAAAATACCCCTTTTGCCGTGTCTCAAAAATATTTTAGATCCATAGACACGCTGGTCACAAGTCTCCTGTGGGGAGATAAACTGGCGCGTATCTCCTTCAGAAATTAATCTGGGGCTGGTATGATGGTGGAGTGGCTCTCCCTGATATCCAACTGTATTATTGGGCGGCCCAGTTGAAGATTATTAACCATTGGCTGAGATCCCCAATATTTAGCTACATTTCTCTTTGCAAACATTATTCCCAATGTCATCCAGTCCTGGGAGGAGTGAGTGAGATCATTGGGTTCCCAAATATTCAAAAGGCAGCACTTAGGGTCCGGTTTTATTGAATCAGTGACTACCTGTGACATAGTCCTCATTACTTTATTCCAGAACTCCGCTATGTATGGACAGCTCCAAATGGTGTGAAAGAACGTTCCTTCCGCCCCACAGCCCCGCAAACAATATTTATGGTCAGCTCTCCCAATTGTGTGCAACGTGACTCTAGTATAGTAGACCTGATGCAGTAGTTTTATTTGCACTAGGCGAAGTCTGGAAGGGATTGCCACCTCCCTAGGGGAGGACAGTGCGGTCTGCCAGTCTGACTCGTCTAGTTCTCCCACCTCTGCAATCCATTTGTCCTTTAATTTCAAAGTCGGGTCTGGTAAATTAATAATGAGCTTACGGTAGACGTATGAGGTCGCTTTTTTGGGCATGTGCTCTGTAAGAAGCCTGTCCTCCAATGGGGTAGACTCCGGTACCTCATCTCCAGGCCGAATAAGCGACCCCAGAGCGTGAAAAATTTGCAAGTATCTAAACCTTTTAGTGGGGGCCAAGTCATATTGTTCCGCCAGCTGTTCAAATGTTAATAAGGCCCCTTGCCTCCAGAGATCCCCCACTGTCGAAATACCAATGAGGTCCCAAGTCTGGAACCCCTTACTGTTACAGAGGCGGCCCAGCCTGCGCGAGGACCAAAGCGGAGACATCTGAGTAATAACTTTCTTACATTTAAGTCGGGTCTGGGCCTCATACCGTGTGGGCCGTGGGACCCAGCAGAGCAGCGGCACCTTTTTTATCATGGAGTGCAGCCAGCACTCCTCCACCACTGAGGTTGTACCTATCAGCCTTAAACGCCGGCTCTGACTGGCTAGATTCCCCATTTCTGACAGAGCTGGCTCCATCATCTGGTTGCTGTCGTTCTCCGTAGCCAAATTTGCATTTACAGGAAAGTCATTAGAGCAGTGGAGAGCTTTGAGACCGCTATCAACAACTGGAATGATACACAGATAGAGTTCGGGGTGTCCTCCCTCAAAAGTGGGCTGGCTCTCCCCTGTGTAGAAAAGTCTGGCAATAAAAACCTTCAATGGGTGAACATGAGTCCAAATTTGAGGGTGGGGGAGTTGGTCTAAATGCCTAGACACAGGCATTGGAATAAATTCAACTTAGGTTGCATGGTACAACAGATGGTATGCAAAGATCAGGGGTCCTGCCACAGAGTGAGCACGATGTAGTAGCAGAAAAGTCTAGCAAAGTCAGCAATCCCCCATCCTGTGAACCATGAAAATAACTTGCACATGAAGCAGTAATCCAAAGCTCTGCTATACTGTTTGTTCTGCAGGAAGACAAATGAGCAGGCAGTGATTCTCTGAGCACCAACTCTCTAATGTTCTTGGACTACACTCTGCTCGATGTATCAATGAGATCCACAGTATATGCGATGGCAAGCACAGAGGGGACTGGAAATGTTGATGATCCCAATATTATGTTAGACAATACTGTGGAGGCACAGGTGAAGATTGGAGACCTTCAGGAGGAAAGTTGCAGAGCCTCTACGGGGAGCCCTCATTTTGATGATTCAATCTTCCAGAGCATTTCTTGCTAACCAGTCTTCTGTAAGTACCTTAGCCACTCTGGAGGCCTCACAAGGCTTTACGATTCCAGAAGCAATGAATGTCCTTAGTAGAATTGTATCCTCAATTCTTTAACTTTTAAAGAAAACCCCTGTGTGGGTCCGACCATATAGAATCATTATTAACCTGATCCTCCATTACCTCATGCCTGCATGGAGGAAAAACAATGCAGCCTCGAAGACAGACTATCAAAATGTGATAGGAAATTTGGTAGCCCAAAAGGCAATCTCTTCCATTCAACCTGATAGAATAGTTGAAAATAGCTCAGAGTGTAAAGACAGAACTTAGCAGCCTGTCCTCCTGATCAAATAAACAAACAAAAATTAGTAGTGCAGCTTACTGCCTTAATAATGCCATCAGGAGCCAAAGGACAGAATCTATTTCCACCCTTAATGTGGAAGGCCACAAGTCTGTGCCAAGAGGAACCGCAGTGGGAATCTCTAGGTATGTGACATGAATTCAAGGGAGTTACACACCGCAAACATTGATTGATAAAAATACGAGCCCCACAGCAAAATCGGCAAGCATCTGGAAGAAGGGTAAATCCAAAAGAAAGAAAAAGACTGATCTTACCTTTCCTGTATACTCAGTTAAGTGTTTTTTTTTCCAAACAGTAAGGTTCGCAATATAGACCAGGCTCCAAGTGAGAGTTCCGCAAGCACAGAAATAACAGAGAGCATGACCACCCAAGAACTGACCTCTATCCATTTCATTGGAGGACCGAATGATGCAAGCAATGCAAATAACAGTTGTAGGACACTGGCTTAGTATAAGGTGCACACTTATTTCAGTGAAGCACCCTGTATTAATCCAGACAACCTTTATGATGAATTCAGTGGTCTTAGACAACCATAGAAAACTCTCTAAGTGGTAGCTGTGTAGTGCAGCCTTCAGGTATTGTCCAGAAGGAGTGTAAGGCAGCTTGTTTTACCAGTTCAAATCATATAGTGTAGGCTAAGTGAAACAGAACCACACAGTGTAGTTATAAAAATGTGTCTTTATTATAAGCACTCACTAAAATGTTGCAATATCTCCTATCCGGAGATATAATCAAAATACTTCAACAACAGAGTAGGTGAGTAGCACAAATACACAGTGGTCTCCAGGGGTTAGACTAAGCCATATACCAAGAAAGTGGAATACGAACCGCTACAAAGACGAGACTGGACCCAGAAGATTTAGAAGAGCTGGGGACTCAAGGACCCACCCAAGGTAAATACCCAGGAAACCTACGGAGACCATGTGCAGAGTGGAAATAAGACTGCATGCTCTATACAAGTCAATGGGGAAGTTGCGGAGACAGTTTTCAAGAAGAAGGACCCTTCACAGCGGACCCTGAAGAAACCCAGTGGAAGATGGTAGGTTGTAAAGTCACCCCACGTATGGAAACCCTAGGAACCAGGATACCTTCATTTTGGAAGCCAGGTGCATAGGTGTGAAGTGTTGTCGGAAACTGCCATAGACCACAATGGAGGACTTCTGTGAAGATGCGGCTGGCAAAGCAGGTGAAAAGCTGTAAGATAACAGGAGAATACAACACCAACCTCTTACAAGATCATCAAGAGGATCTAGATGAGTTCTCCATTGGGAACCTCCACGAACATCACCGAGAAAACTAGACAGACAATAATACTTTATTTGATTTTTAAAAAAATCATAAAACGGTGGACTTACCACCATGCAAACGGTATTTACATCATAAAAACAACACAAAATAAACTTTGAGTCAAGTTAAAAATTAATAACATGCTCTACAAAAGTGGCAGAAAAAAGGAAAAGAAAAAAGTATAAAAGAATAATGGTTATTCAAACAAGAGGCTCGTTATTTTTAACTCATGATACAAAAAGACAACCGTTGGAAGAAAAGGGAAGAGAATGGAAGAGTCTGTGGTCTGCCAAAGCCTGGCCTATTGTCTAGAGACCTCTTTGGATGGTGCCCTTTTTTCCAGCTCTATGGCGGCAAGGTTAAAAAATGTTATGGTTTTACATGAGAGTTCTATCCAAGAACCGCTTAGGCATCTTATCACCGCCGCCCTGCAAGTTCTCACCTGGGCTTCTCTTAAGAGAGATCGAAGAAGCGTTTTTCTTACATTTTGGAGTGCCGGGCATATACATATGAGGTGCAGTAAAGACTCTGCGCCGTTGCCGCAAAGGCGGCAATCGGGAGTTGCCCACAGCCATAGCCATTTGGGAGTGAAGTCTTTGGACGAGAAGCAACCCAACCTTAAAAGGCTTAATTTCCTTTTATAGTGGTCCCTGAAGCATTCTTTCAAATAATCCTGTGGTTTTAGGTAGGTATATGACGGCAAAACGATCCAGGCATGGCTTTTGCCAGCACTTGTATCAAACAAGGGCTCCCTGCATAAGCAGATAAAAGCATGCACCCCTAGGTCAGGGAAAATACACAGTGGAGAAAACAACCTAGGCGGAAGTTTTAGATTGCCTACGCAATGGTCACAAGACAAAATCTCAAAAGGACAGTTTCCAAAAAGGAGTTATACTTTTTTGGTACTAAATAAATTTATTATTAAATAAGACAGTATAAAAATGCATGTACCTGAAAACAAATTAAAATTGCATTTCAAAAATATAAATCACAATCAAAAACACATATTGATTCCTTTCACAAAATAGAAAAAGATGGTGTGTCAAGTTGTGTGTCGACGCGTTTCGGCGGCCAGCGCCTTTCTCAAGACAGAAGACAACTTTCTACAGCTGAAAGCAGCCTGCGGAACCAATATGTATTCGTTTTATTTCAGATCTTTAAGCAATTAGAGGAATCACACAGCAATGGCGACGGACTTCTAATTTCAACAATATTTTAATTCGTATATGCAGCTGGTATCGATATATATTCAATTCTTTGACTCAGGGCCTGGTAATTGGATAAGCCTGATAGTAAAAGCAAAGTTGCGTCGCCTCCACGGGATATGACAGGTTAAAAAAAGGGGGGCCTCAAGATTTATGGACAGCACCTAACTGCATGAATCACTATTCTTTAGCATAGGCAGATGAGAACTCTGGAGTAGATTTGATTAATTTGGTTATCCGATTGTTCGACTCGCAGTCTGGCGTAAATTATCCACACTAGACTTAAGAACCATTTTCGGTTTGCTTCTAGGGCGTTGCCCTGATCTAGACAAACGCTGAGGGTGTAGGCATCAGGGTTTCACCTGTATTCTCTCTGGTCGAGGCGCGTGGAGGTGGTCATCTATACCAAACGTGTTTCATTGCTGTGTGATTCCTCTAATTGCTTAAAGATCTGAAATAAAACGAATACATATCGGTTCCGCAGGCTGCTTTCAGCTGTAGAAAGTTGTCTTCTGTCTTGAGAAAGGCGCTGGCCGCCGAAACGCGTCGACACACAACTTGACACACCATCTTTTTCTATTTTGTGAAAGGAATCAATATGTGTTTTTTATTGTGATTTATATTTTTGAAATGCAATTTTAATTTGTTTTCAGGTACATGCATTTTTATACTGTCTTATTTAATAATAAATGTATTTAGTACCAAAAAAGTATAACTCCTTTTTGGAAACTGTCCTTTTGAGTTTTTGTCTTGTGACCATTGCGTAGGCAATCTAAAACTTCCGCCTAGGTTGTCCACTATGGCTTTTGCCAGCCACTGCTGCTTTGTCCATGAATAGTGATGATTGTTTGACTGCTTTCTTGATTATCAGTTTGAAGGCAGAATATGTCATGGGCAGACGCCAAGATTCATCTAGTTTTAATACCTCCAAAGCTTGCCTCATGATCTTGTATATTGAGTCTGGCTGCCCGGCCTGTTTTTCGACTTCTAACCAGCAAAGGTGGGCCAGGGATTCGTCTTCTGCTTCCCTCATACGCCAATAATATTTGGCGAGTGCTCCTTGTCTTGCTGGGAGCTGGTTAGTGAGACCGAACTCCAAACGGATTTAGGCTTGCAAAATATGTCTCGGGATTGAGAAAAGAGTTTTGAACAGCCTAGATTGGGCGAGATTTAATGCTGTGGCGTCCCGGGTTGCCAGTAGTTCAGAACCGTATGTCAATGATGGCAGAAATTTGGCAGCTACGATGTTAAGAGTGTGGCCGGTGGAATGACCGTTTAATTGCTTTTGAACTGTTTTGAAGGCAAATTGAAGCTGCTTTGCTTTGGATTCCCCCTGATCTAGGTGCTGTTTAAACTTTAATCGGTGGTCTAGTAAGATTCCCAGGGATTTATAATGATTTACCTGGATTAGAGGGGTAGAATTTATCTTCCAGACGAAAGTTTTTTTTTTTTCTGGAGCCACAGAAGCATATGATGTTAGTTTTCTTTAGGTTTATAGTCAGTTGTGCGTTCGCGAGGTACTGCGACAGTTTGGAGATCAAGCGTTGTAGACCGATGGGGGTTTTTGAAAGGAGCACAATGTCGTCAGCGTATTGGAGACTTGTTATAGGTGAGTGGGCGAATTTTGGTGGATCTCCCGGGATGGTGCTTATGTCACTTTCTAGGTCCTCGGTATAGATGTTGAAGAGGCTGGGGGCCAGAATGCAGCCTTGCTTTAAACCGTTGGTTGTATGGAATTTCCTGGTCAGGCGTCGACCATCCCCTTTTTTCACTTGGACCCAAGTATCTGTGTAGAGCTCAATAATTGCTCCCAGCATCTTTGGCGGCATGCCCCAGGCTTTCATTTTGGCCCAAAGATTAGATCTAGCCACTTTGTCTAAGGCCGCTTTTAGGTCCAGAAAACAAGTGTACAGCGGGGTGGAGTTATTGATAGCTTTGTTAACAAGGAGGGTTAACGCGGATAGATTGGTCAAGGTGCCCAGGCCTGGCCGAAAGCCTGTTTGTGTCCGGGGAATTATCCCTGTACTGCTCACCCAGGATTCCAGTTCTACCAACAAGTTGGAAGTGTAGATCTTAGCCTCCACGTCTATTAAGGCTATAAGCCTATAGTTGTTAGGGTCTGAGCGGAGCCCAGATTTATAGATTGGATGCAGAATGCTGCCTCTCCATGATTCGTGGATGTTCCCGGTCTTTAGACTCTGACCGAATAAAGGTGTTAGTTGACTGGCCCAGAACGATGGGTCTTTCCTAAATAAGGCGTTGGGAAGTCCGTTTGGACCGGGCGCTCCAACTGCTCTCAGTAATTTTATAGTTTTTGAGACTTGCTTTAGTGAGAACAAATCCATGTCTCCTGTAGTCTTTGGTATCGGTGAATTCCCAGTGATTTTTGGAACTAGCATTTTACTCAGACTGGTCCGGGGAAGCTCCACAAGATGCTCTGTATTATTGTCCGTAAATGACTTGTACGAGGAGTTGTATAATAGGTCGATGTGACTACTCCAGAGCTGGTCCATCATGTCTGAGTTAAACTGGCGATGTTTGTCATTTAGCATAATTTAACAAAACTAGACCAAGGGTCTTCCAACGTTGCCCACCAGGAGAGTTCTTAATCCTGCAACTCAACAGTGTGGGCTTCAAAGTACTGACCGGTAGGCTGCCTCAAGATATGCACCAAACTGGTCAAGAACCGACAGAAAAAGCTGTTCTTACCTGGACTTCACAATATGCAACACAGAAATGTTTTAATCAGTACAAAGTGTCAGTATTGTTTCACATACTAAAAGTGACCATCGCCCATGAATCACCACAATAAACTCATCACCTGACTCATCAAGCCTCGGCCACCGTAACCTGCAAAGGAAGAGGAACATACACCAAGAACCTGCAGCGCCTAAATGGGGTGAAGTAATCAGTGGTGACATTAAGGTTGAATGTACCAAACTAGCTGTGGAAACAAATCCAATCATAGATTCACCGATAACTGCAAGGATAATTCTCACTGTTCATCTCCTTGCAAAAATCCCATGTCCAACCCACCAGCACTGCCTCATCAAACCGGCCATTGTATTGACAACAATTCAGCATCTAAAGAAAGTCTGCAACACATCTGTGACGGGGTGGGACTCGTGTCCAGAAAATGCAGTCCCGATAACCTAATAGACTGGTCGTCAGCTGTTCCCCTTTCTGTTTCTGACAAACAGCCGGAATCAGCCTGGTTGGACGAGTGGACTCAGGCAGGCGCAGAAGCAACCTAGGGACACGAAGCTGGAATCGAATATGGCCCCTTTAACTCTACCAACGAGGCTCCACCCACCTGCAACGTCACACACTCAAAAGAAGGCGGAATCGTAGAAGCGGCGGACAACGTTCTCCCAGGAGAAGATGGACGAGGCTGGAGACGAAGTACGGAACCGGAGCCCTGCAGAGAAGAAGCTGTGACGAGCCCAGCAGTGGACAACAAGCCAGGGGGCCAACGGTCCTGCGAATCGCCCCACCACACTCCCGCGGGAGGAGTGTGGCTTGCAAGGTACGGGGCAAGGTGGCGGGCTGGGTGAATCATAGTAGTACAGTAAACGAGTGAAACAGCTAAAAGCGTAGCCTCATTGTCCCTCTCCCTTCACGTGCACTAATAGGCATTAGAACTTATGTTTAGTTGCACTCCTTCACTCGGTGTCCCTCACCCCCTGGTCCCTTATAAACCTGCAAGGACGTCAGCCTGATTCCTTGTTCTTTCTTTTCTTCCAGTGCATGGTTGGAGTTGAGGACCTTGGCCCTGACGACCCCAAATCACTTCCGGTCTGGAGAACTATCGGCACCTGCGTGGAAGAAACGCCCTAGAACTCTCAACGTTTCCTAAAGGAGTCAGGATGGATCCCGACGAGTTTGCTCATGTTAAACAAACTAGTAGAAGGAGAAGAGCATACTTAAAAATAAAACCCTCTTTGAAAACTTTATTCAACGTGTCAGACTCGGTCCCTCCCACCTCTCCTGGTCCCGATCCCGTACAACATCAATGAGGAGATTCCAAAAAAATCCAGATCTAAAGAGCAATTCAGAGCTTTCAAGGTAGTGCCAAAAAACATCTGGCAGGCCACTCATGCGGAGTAAATAAGACGCATAAATCATTTTGGGAGAATCCTCCTATACGAGAGTAAGAAACCTAATTCCAGGAACTATTTAGCCTTGGTCCGCAAGCAGGTGCACAGATCTAGCAGATCCAGCTGGGTGAACATCACCGAACCAGATTGGGTGTCTTTTCTCTCTGAGCACTTATTGGCAAGGGATTCACTTCCAAGGTTCACATAATGGTCTTCAAAACCCAGAAATATCTGCCAACCTTGGCACCTCCCAGAATCAAGACTGTCCACCTCACCAAGTCATGGACAAGGTTACAAGACCATGTGATATCGAAAAACAGAAGTGATTGGGAGCCTGGGCCCAACGGACTTCTGCAAGATGCTTTTAAACAAGATATCCCATTCTGGGCAGAAAGGCTCTCTCCTCTCCTTGATTACTGACTGAGAAGTTCAACATTCCTGACTAATGCAGCAGGGCCATAATTCATCCCATTCATAAAGGGGGCTCAAGTTCTGATCCTAGCATCTATAGACTAATAGCACATCTAGACAATTAAGCTAAAGTCCACGCTAGCTTGCTTCTGTAGGTCCTACAACTATGGGTGGAGTCGAAGAATCTCATTTCAAAAAATCTACTGGGTTCACCGCAAAATCTAGCATGCTCTCCAATCTGTTGGCAATGTCCATTCTGCTGGGCAAATCAATCTACTTAAATTATCTGTTGCAGCTGTTTCGTTGATCTCAAAGCAGCATTGATTGTGTATCAAGGGGGGCACTCTGGTACAAATTAAATACCTGGGGAATCCCATTAAAGCTCTTGGAATCAATCATCAAGCTGCACTCCAACAACTAGATTCACATTAAATTAGGTGTCGGAGATTGTGTATCAAGAAAAATACTAACAAAGCAAGGAGTAAAGCAGGGATGCGTGCTCGCCCCCCTGCTTTTCAATTTGTTAATCGCCGACCTCTCGCAATTTTTCATCTCTATTAGCAACCAGCCTCCCAAATTAGGTGGTGAAAGTATCGACAACCTACTATACGGCAACGATCTTACCCTGAACAGCTTCACATACATTGGGATACAATGTCTGCTGAGTCAACTACAAACCCACACAATCCTGGGAAATCTAAGGTAGTAACATTAGGAAGAAAAAACTACAGTGGAGGAGGCTGGTTTTATAATGATAACTGGACTCAAGTGGCTCAATCATATAAATACCTGGGCGTACTAATAGACACAAGTGGCTCATTCTCACCACACCAGAAGGGAGTCAAAACAAATGCTCTGACAATAGAAATGGCCTTCTCACAACAGTCAAAGACCCGTTTAGATCCAACCCTATCCCCATTACTGGAGGTCATGAGAGCTAAAATCACACCCGCATTGTCTAATAATAGTGAAATAATATTGGCAACATATATCAGTGCACTCAACAAATACATCGCAAAGACTGCACAAAAGTGTTCTTCACCTGCCAAGGTCCTCACCCAGCGCCCAGATCAGGTTGGAACTGGGCCTACTCGATCAGCGGGCCGTATGCTTACCTATATTTGTGCCACAAGCTGCGTACAACCAGGGGTTACCACCTAAAAGTACTGCTATGGAGTGAAATAAATACTAGAGGCCCAAGCCAAGCACATAATCAAATTCCTGAGGACTGCCAGCTGCTCCTAGATGTGAAAGACTTCTGGAACAATAACCCGATCCAACAAGCATTCAAGCTGGGCATAAAAAAGACATCCGTTCCTGGTCATACCATTTTGATAGGGCTGTCTTTGCAAACACAAGCACTCTTGGGTGATCATTAACACTTGTCGACCAGCTTCTCCCACTCCTTACCTTGCCTTTACACTTTCCAATCAATTGAAGGCAAGATTAATGTGTCTGAGGCTGGGAGAGTGGTCGTTCTTGAAACACCTTGTCTTGCCAGCTAGCTTCGAACCCAGGAAGGCACAATCTGTAGGGGGTGGGGGCAGTGTGAGGAATCCCTTGAACATGTGGTGTACCTTTGTCCCACACTGCTGACTGAATGAAAAATCAGGCTACAGCATGAATGGAATACTCCAGAAGTCTGCACACGTAGGCAAGCCATAATTGCCTCACTAAACCCCTACAACATTTGTCTAAAAATCCAGCTGAAAAAGTTTGCCTCATTAGCTCATAACTGACTACGCCACTTAGGGACCTCATCCGCTTGCCCCAGTGCAATGAGAATATTATCGTCAATCCTTCCTCAAGACAGTCAAAATTCAGCACTGATGCAAAGATCAATTTGCTACTATCAGCAATCGAACCAGTATTTTCTCTATAAGCACTTTTGTTGCACTGTAATGTCAGCTCAGCCTACTATAATGTCTCCATTGGAGAATGCTTTTTTTGCATTTCCTGAGATATTTGAAAAATACTAGTGAGACCCGAGGTTTTTAGTGCATCTACCAATATGTGCAGGTAACCCCAGTATAAGGTAACTGGGATGGACAGTTCTCTGGCGAATCTTTCTTTTTTTTCTTTAGATAACTTTATTTCCGTCGTAGACCATAGAAGTGCAGATAAAATACATACAGAGCACAATAATAAAATCCATAAATATAAACAGTTAGATTAGGTGGTTAAAAAGTTATTAAACAGTAAGTAATCAAAAGAGACTCAGGTAAAATAAAATGATGAAAGAAGAAGGGGGTAGTTGGTACAAGTTATTTCCATTAAACCTTAAAGAAAGCCTTTCCTTCTGCACCACATACCATGTAGGAACCTGGAAACAGCAAAGACAACGAGGGAGGAGGTATCATATGTTAAGACTTTGCACGCCTGCACACTTTGCCTAAGTTCCAAGTTTCTACATAGGGGAATCAGCCAACATTTTTGTATTTTACTGTACTTCGGGCAAAAGAACATAACATGCACAACATCTTCTTGGGTACAGTTGCAGGCTGGACAGCTTCCCTCATCAATGTTGGCCCATTTAGAAGTAAACGCCCTAATGGGCATGCAGCCTTGTCTCAGTTGGGTGTATAATTTCCTCGCGAGTAGAGGTTGCACTACATCTAGGTATTCCTCCCTCTGGGAATCAATTTTTATTAACAGAAATGCAGCAGAGAGCCTACCCAGAGTTGTCGAACACTGTAATGCATAGGTGTTTTGATACCTCACATAGGCCAGCAACTCTGACCTAGGTAGCCTCGGGTGGCTCAGCTCGGGGGTCTCCCATAGCTGAGGCAAACCCACGTAATAGGAAAGACCCTTGATATGGGATAACTAAGGAATGTTTTTGTTCTTTATTTGTTCCCAAACCTCAAGAAATTCCGCACTAAAGGCTAAAAGCTTGGGTACAGACCAGAGCCTTCTCCAGTAGAGCAGGGGTCGTGCTGCTGCCAGTTCCTTAATGGACTCCAGGCCCAAATCTAGTCGCAGGGGTGTGAGCAGTGTACTTTGAGGTAGGCCCACCAAGTTTCTCATAAAGGACTGTTCAACCTTTAAGAGGCTCAGTGTATTCTTGTGTCCCCAGAGTCCAGCACCATATACAGTTGCTGTCCTGGCCTGGAGTCTATAGATTTCAAGGACAGGAGCAACAGGTTTAAAATCCGATGTTTTGTGGAGTTTACCAATACCCCCTTTAGTCTGTCAGAGTCTCAGGGCAGATTTAGATATTCGGAGGCCCCAATCAAAGTCCTCTGTCAACGTAACACTGAGGTAGACAAAGGTTTTCACCCGTTCAAGGGGAATGCTGTTCAGAACAGGGTTAGGGTGGGTATGCCTCGGGGAATGAAGATCATAAACTTCGTTTTCTCCAGGTTTACCTCCAATTCCCGCGAGGCACAGAAAATTACAAACCCGTCCAAGACCCGCTGGATGCCCGCTGACGTTCGAGATAACAGCAGAGTGTCATCCGCGAACATCAGAGCGGGCACCCGACCAGTAGCTAACCTGGGAGCATCATTATCCTTGACACCATTTAAGGCGTCCACCAGGCCATTGATGTTAAGGCTGAATAGTGTTGGAGCCAGGACGCACCCCTGAAGAACGCCCCTAGATACAGGGAAACACGTCGAAAGGTCCCCATTCCTTCCACACCTGACCTGGGCGTAGTTCCCTGCATGGAATCTAATCAAGACGTCGAGTAGATGGGACAGGATGCCCAATTCTTCCATCACCTTCCACAATCTTTTCCTGGGCACAAGATCGAATGCGGCCCGCAGGTCCACAAAAACAAGGTAGAGGCTGCCACCTTCTACTCTTGCAGTTTTCCAGAATAGGAACTGGAGCCTAAAATTTGGTCCAGGGTCCAGATGCCAGATCTAAATCCGGCCTGTAGAGTAGTCAGAATTTCATGTTCCTCCATCCATCCTTGTATCCTGTCCAATATGATCCTACCTATTAGTTTTTGAGTTGTATCTATAAGGCTAATGGGCCTATAATTGGATGGGGTTAACAGGCAGCCCTTCTTATAGATGGGGAAGATCTCAGCTCCCAACCAGGTGTCCGGTAGGTCAGACCCCCTAAGGACCGCATTGAACAGGATAACAAGGTAAGGTGCCGAGATTTTAGGCTGGGAGAGAAACAAGTCACCTGGCAGTCTATCAAGACCTGGGGCTTTATTCGGGAGCAGTCTTTCAATGGCAGATTCCACTTCCATGAGAGAAATACCCTCTCCGATTTCAGTGGGGGTCGCCTCCCGAGTATCCAGGTGGTCCAGCCATGATCCCGCGCCCACGACCCCCAGTGATCGAGACTCAAGTGGGAGGTCTAGGGCTGGGAATGACGGGAGGGCTGTGGCCCTAACTAACATCTGATTACATTTGAGTAATTACAGGCCCATATCACTACTCCCTCTTCTGGCTAAAATACTGGAGGCTCACATTAACATCCAACTGAGCCAGTATTTGGAGTCCAACAACATTCTGGACATATCGCAGTCCGGCTTTCGGCCGGGTTTCAGCACAGAGATGGCTATTCTGGCTGTCATGGATTCCATCAGGCGTACGCTGGATGAAGGGAGTTCGGTGATGCTCATTCTGCTGGACCTCTCCGCAGCATTCGATACGGTATCTCATCGTCTGCTGGCGGAGAGGCTCCAGGACTTGAGGGGTCTAGTGTCTGGATGAAGATGTCCAGTGTTTTGATTGTACTTGACTCCTGCCCATTCTTGACTGGCCTCGAATAAATGTTAATTATGGCTACTTTAGGCTTGTTTTGCGGTGATAGTAGCACACATTGGACATCTGGGAAGTTTGTTTGCACTTGGGTGGCCTGGGTGCCCAAATGAGTGTCTATCCATATTGATAGACCACCCGATGGGCGGCCTCTGCCCCTAGATGTTGCCAGGATATCGAAAGTTGCATAGCCGGGAGTAGCACTCCCCTCAAGTGCCCAAGTCTCCTGCATCAGGCATATGTCATGTGCTGACATGAAGGAGACCCACTCTGGTGTGAGCAGTTTGTTTATTAACCCAAATATATACCAGGAAAGGATTTTTAGACATCCTTCAACTGGCACAGTAGTTCCTTGTAGTTTCCCTAGCTCATTTACAGGGGGCTATCGCTAATGGGGGTCTTTGGGCAAGTATTTTCATCCCTTTTATCCAGACTAGATACGTCCCATGTGTCTTTGCTAGCTACCTCTCTAGGGAGAGACCGGGCCCCCTGTTGGTACTCCAATTTCCCCATTTCTCCAATTCCCTCCCTCATCACAGTGTAAGGTATTATGCCTTCTCCAGGGGGGTAGTAGGATCGCTTTCCTTCAACACAGATCCTTTGGTAAACGCTCCATTAACAAATTGTAGTGGCGAGTTACCATTCAATAGGAGTCAATCCACTTCCTCCAGCTCGCTAAACCTGTTCCTATGGGCTAACATTGGTAGTGCGAACCTATATGATGTGTGCCCTCCCCAGTTGTTCGCCACCACTGCATTCTGTTTGCTGAATCCCTAAAACCCTCACTGTGATGAGCACTTTTAGACAAGGGTAATCTCAGGTGGGGAACAGGGTAGAAGTGGGACAGATGTAGTGGGTGGATTTGGCTATTAGTTCTACTTGGAGGCATATGGCAAATGTAATCCACAGCAAAGGTGTCCCTAAAATTAATTACTACAGTATCTCCTACCGTTGTTTTAGTACCCCTTCCGATCCATGCTATTCTTCTAACAGCAAGTATTTCCCCAGAAACTTTTGGAGGTAATGGCCTATTTACGTTGAGCCATTGAATACACCTGTTTTTTAAATCAGTGTGGTCTTCTCTTTTCCCCTCACTTAAAGGCGGGACTCCAGTGAGTACTACAACGTAGCGTAGGGATTCTGGGGGTAAATTTATGATTGGCAACTCAGCTGGTGTGACTTTAGGTGGTACATTTCTATTCCTTAGTTCGCTATTTTTACTCCCATTTATACCCTCCTTAGGCTTAGATCTAGTTTTATCAATATTAGGAATAGAGTTTCCAGCTACCTGATGGGTTTGGCCATGTGCGCTATTAGTGGGGGAGGGGGGAGTTGGAGCCCGTGCAGGCACGGTGATTGTTGGTGGAACTCTTGCATTTTTATTCCGCGTGGGACAGTTTTTTGGTGACGCTGCCCTATCACTAGGTGTATTTTTAGGTGTACCACCAGGCTCAGGAGTAGCAAGGTTCCCCAGGGAATTTGCGGGCTTAGCTGCCCCTACACCCATATTGTTAGGAGTTGAAACTAATCTATCTAGCTTTGATGCCAAGGGCTTAATATGGGTGGCAATGGTCTGCTCCAAAGAGGCCTGTAAATCAGCCACCAAATTAGTTACCCAGCACGGTACTCCTAGAGTCAGTTGCGGGGTATTAAGGGTTGGTGTTACAAGGTTATGATTTGCCAAATTCTTTTTACCCATTTTTTTTGGTAATCTTTCTTTTTTGTTTCTGGAGCACAGTTTGTTTACAGCAGGGATTTCCAAGGGAGGGGGGGGGATTCAAAGCAGGGGAATTAGCCTCAATATCTATGGGGGTCTTTATAGGAGCCTGGGCACAGGGCAGCTCCACGAAAGAAGATGTTAGGTAGGAGCTTGAATCAGGAGCATTGATTTCAATAGTTGAATAGTCCCCTCCTTGGTGGGGGAGACATACTGTGGGAGTAATAGATAATCTTCTTTCTGTCTTTTCAATTGCAGTTGCTAAAACACTGATAGTTTTTTGCAACATCTTATCAATTGCCGTTAAACTGGGTAGAGGTTGTGGTGTAGCTGCCTGCAGCCTAGTATTTGGGCGAGATACAGCTGGTTTTTGTTTTTAACCCAAATGGCTCATTTTTGAAGGTAAGTAGTGGTTAAGTAATACCCCCTTCCTAGTTACTTATCACTCCCTCCTGGCTACAGAATGGGTAAATATTTGAAACAATATTGGCCAGGGGGTGTTAGGTCCAAATAAAAGTACCTTTGATATATTGTCCAATCTTCGCTAATGTCCGCGGCAAACGAAAGGGGGGTAGCCCATCCCGGTATTTAAGCGCCTCCGGGCGCGCTGGAGCGGAAGTGGGCAGTGCTGAGCGCAAAGCAGGCTGGGAGCTGTAGTCTCCCCCTTCTGCAGCCGTGCGGTGACTCAAGCAACGGCAGCGGGGGAATCAAACAGCGTCAGGGCCACAGGATCGTCTGGTCCAGCGAGTGTAGAGGTGAGCCTGATGTTGCCCCTCGCAGGTTAACTGTCCCCGCTCCACCGAGGGAGCTGCCGGTGTTTAAGCGCCTCCGGACGCGCTGGGGCAGAAGTGGGCAGTGCTGGGCGCAAAGCAGGCTGGGAGCTGTAGTCTCCTCCTTCTGCGGCCGTGGGGTGACTCAAGCAACGGCGGCGATGGAAACAAACAGCTTCAGGGCCCCAGGAGCGTCTGGTCCAGGGAATGTAGAGGTGAGCCTGATGTTGCCCCTCGCAGGTTAACTGTCCCCGTTCCACCGAGGGAGCTGCCGGTGTTTAAGCGCCTCTGGGCACGCAGGGGCGGAAGTGGGCAGTGCTGAGCGCAAAGCAGGCTGGGAGCTGTAGTCTCCCCCTTCTGCGGCCGTGCGGTGACTCAAGCAACGGCGGCGGGGGAAACAAACAGCGTCAGGGCCCCATGAGCATCTGGTCCAGCGAGTGTAGAGGTGAGCCTGATGTTGCCCCTCACAGGTTAACTGTCGAATCACCTGTAGCTCTTAACAACTGCACAAGCACCGTCCATATACAATGTAATGGGGTCCTTGTACTGTCAAAAGCGAAAAATCTGTCAAGCTCATTTTCAGACATAACCATTTGCACAAGCACTTTATCATATTAAAGTTTCAGACCAGTCATACTCACGACTGTGTATTCAACTTTAGTTTTTTACACACAATCAGTCTTTACAACTTTTGATCATTGTTTAAAATGTGTCAGTAACATCAGTGTCAGTTAATTGTGGGTGGACGGCTCCCATAAGTGAACTGCATCTAGCAATAACACAATGTGTACGTTTTTAATTCAGATAAATTGGGTTCTTGCACCAACACTTTGTTATATCTAAATTTTAACCCTGGTCTCCACAATGTAAATATTTGTACTGTTTACCACATGCAAATATTGGAGTACAATGTGAGCTTTTTATGTGTGACAGCCTCTTTCCTAAACACAATTCTGCGCTGCCACTAACCAAAATGCTTGGCCTGAATATTCAACCTGATACTGCTTTAGCTCTGTTTGGTTTCTCAAGCGAGATTAAAGCATTTATTGAATTGGGTCAATGTTTTATCTACATAGCCATGGTGGTAGCACCTTCTTTGGTCTAACAAGGTTGGAAGTCAAGAGAATCTTCTACTATGACCCTTTGGATTATTAAATGTCCAGGATTAGAATGTTTTAATATTTGTATGCTTCGCAGAATAGGAGCTTAGCTCGATTTCACATAACTTGAAGAGTCTTTTATTGCGATGAGCACTGTGCATATAAGGTTTCGATGAGTAATATATTTTTGTGGGACATGCCCTTTCACTACTTTGGTTGTGGTTGGAAAGAGGTTGGTGCCTTAGTTGCTCTGTAAAGATGCACAGGATAATAATTCCAAAATGCAGTGTAATTTTGAAAGCATTGTGTGCTGTGTTTATTGGTATTTTTTTCTAACTACAGCTGACACATATTTTGCTCAAGGCCAACCGGGCCCACAACCTTTGGGACCACAGAGATGAACCAAGAAAACATAGCTCAATCATCACATGACCACAAACAAGATTTTTTTTTTTCAGTTTAGGAAATTTTTATTTGTTTAAAGAAAGAACAATACAAAGATAATATAATAGTACAGTAGAACCAAGTGATACACATGTGATGCATATAAAAAAGCAGTAAAATAACGGTTCATTTGTAAAAGAAGAAATGAGAAGACAGAGAGATAGAAGAGATAGAAAGAGAGGAAGAGAAGAGAGGGGAAAGAGAGAAGAGAAAAGAAGAAAGGGAAAGAGAGAAGAAGGAAGGAGGAAAAACAGTAGATAGGTAGGTCCAGAAATCAGAGAGAGGGGGGTGATGAGAGATAATGGGAGAAGGGGAGCCAAAGAAGATCAGATTTAACTTTAGTGGAGACAGAAGAGGAGGAAGCAATAGAAATCCTATGCTCATCACAAACAAAGTTCCACCAAGTAAGAACAGATAATTTGGAATTATCCTTCCAACAAGATAGAATTACTTTAAACGCGATAGCAATAAAAATATCCAGTAATCTAACACTCGAAGGAGCAATATCAATATCTACTATAGCAGATCCTAAAAACACATTCTAGAATGATAAGGGAATAGAACAATGAAATATACGCATGCAAATAACCCAAACAGAGTTCCAAAAAGCTAAAACAGATGGACATTCATATAATTGATGTTTAAGTGTACCAGTGAGTGAAGAACATGACCAACATAGAGTACTAGAGGAAGGAGAGAACTTAGCAATACTATGAGGGGTGAGAATGGATCTATGATAAATAAAATATAATGATTGAGTAATGCGGGCTGCAATAGAAGTCTTAAACAACTTGTTCCAAATAGAATTCCATTCATTAACAGAGAGAGATATTGACAAATCAGATTCCCAAGCAAGCTCAATTGCTGATTTAGACCGTTCCAAAACATTTGAAGACAGCAATTGATAGACAAGAGCAGCTTGGGTTGACGTAGGGAAAATAAAGGATAAAGGGGGGAGGAAGGAGAGAATGAAGGTAGAGTATCAGAGGAAGGAAAGGTTGATAAGTATGAAGTTATAGCATTAGTAATAATCCTATATTCCTTGAGAAAAGACATGGGTAGATTATACAAAACTTGCAGTTCAGAAGAAGAAATAATGGCATTATTGGCGAAGAACTGATGTACAAAGATAATGTCCTTTTCTTTCCAGTATTTGTAATAGAAAGATCTTCCCTTATATTTCAGAAATTTGTTATACCAGACACAAGATGACAAAAAACATTGGAGTGGAGACAAGTCTTTGGCAAACAAATCATGCAATAGAGTTTGAGAGTATTTTAAATCTGTATGTTTGGATAAAAACGAGCAATTAGACATAAAAACAGTATGTTGAAATGAAAAACCTTGTAACAATGATCGTTCGAAGGTTATCCATTTAGGAATCGGGGAGTCTTGAAAGTCAAATGCTAAAGAAAAGGATTGCTTAATGAGGAATGCAGAGTGATAAAGCTTTAAATGAGGAAATCGAACCCCGCCTTCCAATTTAGGGCGTATGAGTTTATGTAAGGCAATACAAGGATGCTTGTTGTTCCACAGGAATTTTGAGCAAATGGAATTTAAATGAGTAAAGTAAAAATTTGGAATTTTCATGGGGAGCATTGATACAGTATATAATATGTGAGGCTTAATCATCATTTTGATGGTATCAAGTCTACTCCACCATGATAAAAATAGAGGGGACCAACTTTGAAGGAGGGATTGAATTTTCTGAGTGAGGGACGCAAATGTGGTTTTAAGAGTCTCAATAAGGGATGTTGAGAACCAAATGCCCAGGTTTTGATTTTAGAGGGACACCATGCAAAATCAGTGGAGGAAAACATGAAATGGTAACAAGTAGAATTTAGAGGTAGGACTTCAGTTTTGGATAAATTGAGTTTATACCCAGAGACTGAGGAGTAGAGGCTGACTTCGTCCATAAAAGGGGGAAGAGACGTAACAGGATTAGACATGTAGACTAAAATAGCGTCCACATAGGCAGACAATTTAGTTTCATAATGAAAGAAGGGTGTTCCCCGATGGGCTTTTAAGGATGTAGGCAGGCCGTGAGGGGCAGAAAACTGAAAATAGAACAAAGAACGTAACCCCGCCTAATGATGTGGTGGTCCTAACAATAGGATCCCAATGTGTATGGGGTGATTAGCCTAGGAGTTTAGCAATGCACATAACAAAAATTAGTCAATCCAATTATACTCAAGAGCAAGTATTTAGCAAATATATATATATTTTTCTTTTTTTATATACTCTTAGAATTGATGTAGAAAAGATCGTACAAAAATAGATAACATTTTAAATCCACAAAATATTTTTTTTTAGAACATCAAATGACATACATTGGTGAAAGAAGGGATAAAAATAAGAGAAATTCATCCTACTTTGGGGCCTACCCAGTAACAAATCATACTTCAATCATACTCTCATACTCACAAAATTCCAAATTAATCTACCTAATATTCTATCATTCAACTTTCATTCTTCCATGCATTCCTATCGTCCTGGCGTATGCAACACAGAGATGGTAAGTCTGTTGCATAGATCAGAATGTTATTCCAGACAGATGACATTAATACGGCTCCTAATGAATATAGAGCAGTGTGCCGTATTTCTGGAAACACAAGCCGACGCGCGTTTCGGTGACAGGCCAGTTGGGCCACACCTTCGTCAGGGCTGGGGGTTGTTGACTGGGAGGGGAAGGAATAAAGATCTGGAAATAAAAAACAATGTCTTAGTTTTTTCGTTCTTATATACAAATACAAACATAGAGTGTTAAACATGTACTTTTTCCACTATTTGATGCATTTTAACAAAGATAAACAATGATTATTGGTATTAGTATGATGACTATATGGTTGACTTTTTGTGGCTGTGCAATGCCCGACTACCTAGTGACACTCCCTAAGACAGACTCCCGGTTAGGTGAGATCTGTGAAAGGCACAAAGATAACCTTGACTAAGCGACCCATCGAGTACATATCATCACAACTCTCATATACCACATTATTGCATACATTCAATCTTGAGCGCATTTGACCAAGTGCAAAAAAGTTTTTACAATTACTAGTAACGGTCTAGGGCTAAGATGTCGGAAAGCCCACCCTTTAGGTGAAGTCATTTACTCTCAGAAGTAGCGGGAAGATAGTTGGCATAATACCTGGATGACTTTTTAATTATTATTGGGGTTTGAAAGCAACAGGGGGTGTGCGCAATATTTTCAAGTCGGACTATAATGGTACTTGACAATTTCCCGTTTTATTTTTAGAAACCATTGTTAAACCAAAGAGACAAGTTATTAATACTAATACCAATAATCATTGTTTATCTTTATTAAAATGCATCAAATAGTTGAAAAAGTACATGTTTAACACTCTATGTTTGTATTTGTATATAAGAACGAAAAAACTAAGACATTGTTTTTTATTTCCAGATCTTTATTCCTTCCCCTCCCAGTCAACAACCCCCAGCCCTGACGAAGGTGTGGCCCATCTGGCCTGTCACCGAAACGCGCGTCGGCTTGTGTTTCCAGAAATACGGCACACTGCTCTATATTCATTAGGAGCCGTTTAGGAGCCGTATTAATGTCATCTGTCTGGAATAACATTCTGATCTATGCAACAGACTTACCATCTCTGTGTTGCATACGCCAGGACGATAGGAATGCTTGGAAGAATGAAAGTTGAATGATAGCATATTAGGTAGATTAATTTGGAATTTTGTGAGTATGAGAGTATGATTGAAGTATGATTTGTTACTGGGTAGGCCCCAAAGTAGGATGAATTTCTCTTATTTTTATCCCTTCTTTCACCAATGTATGTCATTTGATGTTCTAAAAAAAATATTTTGTGGATTTAAAATGTTATCTATTTTTGTACGATCTTTTCTACATCAATTCTAAGAGTAAATAAAAAAATAAAAATATATATATATTTGCTAAATACTTGCTCTTGAGTATAATTGGATTGACTAATTTTTGTTATGTGCATTGCTAAACTCCTAGGCTAATCACCCCATACATATTGGGATCCTATTGTTAGGACCACCACATCATTAGGCGGGGTTACGTTCTTTGTTCTATTTTCAGACAATTTAGTTTCAACAGAGGAAAGTTTAAAACCAGTGATTTGGGGATTAGAACAAATTCGTTCAAGGAAGGGTTCAAGGCAAAGTATGAATAATAACGGGGATAAGGGACACCCTTGTCTCGTTCCTCTACCTAAGGGAAAGAATCTAGAAAATTGGTTATTGACAAAAATACTGGCACGGGGAGCTGAGTATAGAAGTTTGACTAAGGAAATAAAATAGGGACCAAAACCAAACCATTGCAAGGTGCGAAACATAAATTGCACAATTAATACGGTCAAAAACCTTTTCCGCATCTAAGGATAAGGCAGCTAAAGGGGATTTAAAGTGATTACTATGGGAAATGGCATCAGCGAACATACGGGCATTGTCAGCAGCAAGTCTGCCTTTAACAAAACCAACTTGGTCAGTTTTAATTAAAAGTGGGATGATTGAGTCAAGACGGGAAGCGAGGATTTTGGCAAAAATTTTACAGCCATAATTGATCAAGGAAATAAGGCGAAAGTTTTTACATTGGGAATGATCTTTATCCGGTTTGGGAATTATGACGATGAGGGCATCCAAGAAAGAGCCAGAGGCTTTAGCATCAGCAATGAAAGAATTAAACAGTTGTAGTAATTTAGGCACACAAATAGCATGGAGGGCAGAGTAAAACTCAATTGGCAATCCATCTGGGCCAGGGGCCTTTGATTTTTTTAAGGGAATTGATGGCAAGAAGAATCTCTTGAGAAGTAATATCCTTTTCTAATTGATTAAATTCATCAGGGAGTGTGGGAGGAGGGGGTAGAGTCTCAAAAAAAGAAGAGAAATTTTGATCTGTAGGGTATGTATCATCGGTATATAGATTGCGATAGTAGGTGTGAAAAACCTCTGCAATATCTTCATGAGATGTAACTAATGAATTTGTAGAGTCATTCAGGATAGGGCCCACAGTTTTACGCTCCGATTTGATTTTTAGGTAATTTGCCAACATTTTACCAGCCTTATTCTGACCTCCATGAAACTTAGATTTAATTTTCAATAAAGTGTTACAAGCTTCAGTTGTAGCTATTTTATTCAGTTCGGATTTTGCTTTAACAAGATTATTGAGGGCAGTAGAATCTTTAGATGAGAAATACAAATGTTCCAGCTTCTTAATGGAAGCAAGTTGTTTCGAGCATTTAGATATATTAAGTTTCTTCTTTTTAGAGACATACGAGATTGTAAAAGCTCTCAGGGTAGCTTTGAAGGCATCCCAGTTATTTGGAACTGATGTGTCCGTAGGAACATTAAAAGTAAAAAATTCAGCTATAAAATTCTGAACCTCCTTCATAAAGACAACATCTGACAAAAGGAAGGTGTTGAATTTCCAACGACTGAATCTGGAAGAGGTAAGGGTGAGATCAAGGGATGCAAAGACGGGAGCATGGTGCGAAATAAAAATAGAACCAATTTCTGATTTATGCAATGTGGGGAGGAGAGATTTACTAACTACAATATAATCAATTCTAGATCTAGTATGATGTACATTTGAATAAAACGTGTATTCCAAAGTATCAGGATTACAAGTTTTCCATACATCATATAGGGGACGGGAGGAGATGGCTGATTGGAAACATTTATGAGTTTTGTCAGGACGAAATTTAGTGGAGGAGAGTCTATCAGAGAAGGGATCCAACCACTGGTTAAAATCACCAGAAATAACAATATTGGGACAGTCAATAGAGGAAATGAGAACTTTAACTTCATTCCAAAATTCCGGAGAAGGGCGGGTAGGACCATAGATGTTCAGAAAGACCAGTGTCTTATTTTGAATTACAACTTTAGCCATAACCCAACGGCCATCAGTATCAGCTTTGGAGGAGAGAATTTGGGCACATAAACCTTTGTGAAATAAAATTGCAACACCTCCCTTATTATTAATAGCAGGAGAATAAACAACTTGACCCACCCATTGTCTCTTGAGCTTAGAGGATTCCGAATCCGTACAGTGGGTCTCTTGAAGAAAGGCAACCTGTGAATGAAGCTTGGATAAATGTGACAATACCTTTTGACGCTTGACAGGGTGACCCAGACCACGAACGTTCCATGTGACAAGATTACACATGACGGGAGATGAGGAAGGGGGCGAACAACCAGGGCGAACACATTGCAGGAGAATGATTAAAATAAAAGAGATAAGCAACACAAACATTAGACATAAAGAAAATATCCAAGAAAAGAACATTAATTAGAAAAAATATGCCAAAAAGTACCAGAGAAGAACTAACAAGGAACAAATAACAAAAATCAAGG
This sequence comes from Lissotriton vulgaris, assembly GCF_964263255.1. NCBI lineage: Eukaryota > Metazoa > Chordata > Amphibia > Caudata > Salamandridae > Lissotriton > Lissotriton vulgaris. The sequence continues at coordinate 336,194,896 of NC_141700.1, forward strand.
AGTAGAACAGTCAAAAGAGAAAGAAAAGGGAAAGAGATGTCAGATAAAAGTACATAGTGGTAGAACAAGAAAAGAGAGACTAGAAGGAGGAAAGAAACGAGATCGAAGAAGGAAGAGGAATAAGAAGACAGATCAAGGCAAGAATGCCAGATATGAGAAGAACGAAAACACCAAAACATCTGGAGCGAGGAGACGCCAAAGGAGAAGTGGACCCCCTCAGAACGTCAGGAGAGAAGAAGAGAAAAACCAGGAGCAGCACAACATAAAGAAGGAAAACATGCTGAGGCTAAAGACATTAGAAGAATTCAGCAGTAGACTGGCAGGAAGAGAGAGACAAAAGATGCCTAAGGGAGGCATCAGGTGGTAACGTCCATGTTAGGTAAAGCGGCAGATTGCAGGTATTTGTGCAGCTTCTGAGGATCGTCGAATGTGCGGGTACGACCATTATGGGTGATTTTGCAAAGGCAAGGATGTAGAATTCCATACTGGATGTTTAACTGTCTCATCTGAGGACGGAGATTCAGAAATTCCTTACGGCGGGCATTGGTGGCATTTGACAAGTCTTGAGAGATAAAGATGTTATGGCCCGAGCATACAAGGCAACGTTTAAGCCTGGCAGCTTTGAGAACAGTCATTAATTCAGTAAACTCGAGGAAGAGGAGGATGATACCCCGAATCTTTGAGGCATTAGAGGTAGGACGACCAAGACGGTGCGCTCTCTGGATATTTAGTGGATGAGCACTTGGTTGAAGGTCTAGCAGCTCATGCAGGAGTCGACGAATGAAAGACCCATGTCAGACCCCTCAAGATTCTCCGGAACTCCGTAAATACGTAGGTTGTTCCTTCGATTGCGATTTTCAAGGTCCTCTGTGTGTAATTTGAGCTGTTGAATTTCCTTTTCCAGGAGGGGTATCTTTGTGGAGACATCTTAAATATCACTAACACGCTGTTCCATACTCAAGACCTTGCCTTCCATAACAACCCAGCTCTCTTCAATCTGCTTGAGTTTCTCATTGGTGGCAGACATAAAGGGTTGGAGACCCCGATCCTCCTCTAAGTTGGAGTCCAGAATCGGATTCTGGGAGGTGCAAATCGGAGAAGGAGGGTCATTTTTGAGGCGCTTGGGCGTGGTTCCTGTGTTCGACGACTTCAAGTTACCTGTAACATGCGTCATTATTCCAATATAGGGGAAAACCAGGAACACAGAAAAAAAATGAGAAAAAAGGAGGATTGCGAAGAGGCAGCACACAAAAGTCACCAAGCGCAAAGGAAATCCTCAAAAAGAAGGAATAAAAATGACTCCGAAAACTAGCTCCAAAACCTCGAGGAAAACCACGTACAAACGTAGCGAAAGAGCGTAGTTCAGACAGGCTTCGCAAATTAACAAGGTGAGGGAAGCCACAATAGGTGATAAAGAGAGTATATCAGCAAAGCGTTCATGAGAGGTCATAGGGGAAAATGCTAGCACTGAAGCACCACATCACGGCATTGGAATAAGTAGGAATCCAGCACACCCCTGCAGCAAAATTAGGTAAGTGGCGGTCTTCACCTACTCAGGTAAAAAAATTCATGGTAGGAATAAAAGTATTTACAGAAGGAGAAGCCTGTGGTGATAATATGCCATACCTTATGAGGGGATGTAGTTTAGGTGGAGCATGGAGGAAGAATCGCTCTGCAAAACAGCCTGAGGCGACGGTAAATCCTTTTTTTTTTTTTTTTAAATTTGTTTTTATTGCAGAATTAGAAACCACAGGATACAAATAGTCAACCAGTCCACTTGTGACATCCCCCCGGTCAATAGTAAAACGTATATCGTACACAGCCATTCAGCCCGCATCCCGGAGGCCGGGCGGCATAATACCCCACCCAGTAGGAAAACCTCACGGTGCTCGTCCCATAGGGACCATGGTTGATATGTCGTTTTACGTATCTGCTTTTACCCCCCCACCCTCAACATTGCTTCCGTCAGCCATTCCAGTTGTGTAATCAGTGGCACTGTCCATGTCGGGACCTACCCCGAGCGCTGTAGGGCCTATCATGCCTGGCCGCTCCCCCCAGCCATCTCTCGATCCGCATAGTACCCCATCGTCCTACTGATCTCAAGGCGCCCTAGCAGACGACCAGCTACTTGGCATCCGGCCCACCCAAAACTCCCACTAAGCTACCCCCCCAATACCCCCCCCCCTGGCAACTGCTACAGGTGTGTGCCTCGTCTCTACGCGTTGGTTGGGTCCACTACAGTGTAAGTTACCATTCTGTTTGTGTTCGCCCCGCAGTGTCCGCTGGCCTAAGTCCCTCAGTCCTCATCCTCCACCAAAGAATCACGCAAAGCCTGCACCACCAACTCCCACGCACGCGCTGCATCCAAAGCCTTCTCATTTCCAATCTTAACAGCCTGCTTCATCCGGAGCACACTCTCGCATTCAGACCACCGCAGCAATTCATTCTTCCACCTACGCAGTGACGGCCCACCCCTGGACTTCCAATGCCACGATATTTCTCTTTGCGCCAGTATCAGACCCAGATCAATAAATTTGCTCGTCACCTTGGTGTGTTTAGTATGCGGGAACCAGAGCAACAAGCATGCTGCCATGTCGAAATCCACCTCCCTGTCAGTTACATCGTTTAGGAGGTCCCCCACCTCCACCCAGTAGGCCTCCAAGTGCGAGCACCCCCAGAACAAATGATCCATGTCCGCTCCTGGAGACGAACACCGCGGACACCGGGCGTCCGGCACCCGGAAGTACCGCTGTATTTTCTCCGGGGTTAAGTAGGCCCTATGGAGCACATAGAAATGCACTTGCTGGAAGCGCGCATTTCTCGTGCCTTTCCACGTGCGCCGCAAGATGTGGCCCCACACCGTGTCTGGGATGGGCCGGCCCACACTCTCTTCCCATTTAGCCTTGAGCCCCTGGAGCGGTTCCAGTTCCTCGTTCAGCATCCTGTTATGGAGGCATGTTACAGCCTTGAACGTGCCCGTCGCCATTACCACATACTGGCACGCCATAGTCGTGGTCGGTTCCATGAGCCCCCCTTTCCAGTGCTTCTGGATAGCCGCCACCACCGCCGCGTGCAGGAGGAACCCCCCGTCCGGCAGCCCGAACTGTTCCCGAAGCACCTCAAACGGTACCAGAGCCCCATCAACGTACAGGTCACCCACTACCTGTAGGCCCGCCTCCTCCCAATCTAACAATGGTGACCAATCTCCCCTGTGTGGTAGTGCCGTCAGCATACCGATCGGGATCTCCGGTGCATAAGGTCGCGTCGCCTTCGCTCTCCTAAGGCTCCTCTGCCAGCACAGCCGGAGTGTTCGTTCCTCCATAGTGAGGCCTCGTAACTCAAGTCTCTGCTGCATGACAATATAGGACAGCACATGGCGTTGTATCCCCCGGTCTCGGTCCTCCTCCGGGCCCCTAAACACCCTGGCCACGTTCTGCGTGAGGACCTGTAACTGCGCCGCCAAATAATATAGCTCAAAGTCGGGCACAGCCATACCTCCTTCAATCTTGGGGCGAAGCAGCATACTCAGCGCCACTCTACGGCGGCCATGCCCCCATAGGAAACCAATAATCATTGTCCTCAGGTCTCTAAAGATCTCTTGAGGAATCCAGATAGGCAACGTCCGGAAGTAGTACAGGAAGCGGGGGAGCGCCACCATTTTCAAAAGAGCGATCCTACCCAGGACCGTCAGCGGAAGGGTTGACCAGAAGGACATGCTGCCCCTCAGTGCCCGGACGCACCGACCAATGTTGCCCTCCAATAGATCCGCAGTCGCGTGATAGATGCAGACTCCCAGATAGGTGAAGCAAGACGGCTCCCAGACCACCCCCAGATCGCGACCAGGGTTGGGGGACCCCGCTCTCAGCGGAAACACACAGGTCTTCACCCAGTTGACCTTAAGGCCCGATAGCCGGCCAAACTCCGATAGCAGGTCCATCGCTCCTTCCAGGGCCCGCGCCGTGTCGTCGAGGTACAGGAGCAGGTCATCCGCATACAATGATATATAATGCTGCTGCCCACCGCTGGCTATCCCCGCGTACCTGTCACCCGACCTCGCATGGACCGCCAAAGGCTCCATCGCCAGAGCAAACAATAGGGGCGATAGGGAGCACCCCTGACGCGTGCCCCTACCCACCGGGTATGCCGCAGACACCAGACCGCCCAAGCGCACCCTCGCCGTCGCCGAGGCATACAAACCCCTCGTCCACCGGCGGAACCCCTCTCCCATGCCAAACCTCTCTAACACTCCATCCAGGAAAGTCCATTCTAAGCTATCAAAGGCCTTCTCGATGTCCACTGACAGGACCGCTGGAGCCCCGTCCCCACCCAAGATGGCGTCCATTATTCCCACCAGGCGGCGAATATTCAGCGCCGTGCTCCTCGTGGGTATAAAACCTGCCTGATCCCTGTGCACCAGGCCCGTCATGTGTGGGGCCAGTCTGGTGGCCAGGATTCGGCTCAGGATCTTGTAGTCTACCGTCAGCATGGATAGCGGGCGATAGGATCTCACATCCGTTGCGTCCCTTCCAGGCTTTAGGAGCGGTACAATCAAGGCCTCACGCATTGACCCAGGCAGTCCCCCTGCCTCATAGGCTTCCGTGTACACCACCAGAAGCCTGGGGGCCAGGCTGTCGACATACTGTTGATAAAATTCAATTGGCAACCTGTCCACCCCGGGCGTTTTATTACGAGCCATGTGTTTAATGGCCACCCGTATTTCAGAGAGCGTGATCGAGCCACCCAGCTCCTTCGCGTCCTCTTCGTCTAGGACCGGAAGCTGCCTCTCCCCTAGGTACTCTGCTATTTCCTGGACCTCCACTCCCAACTGACTCTGATATAATTCCTGATAGTACGCCCGAAAACACTCCAACACCGCTGCCTGGGAATACACCATCTCCCCCCGTGCGTTGCTAATACTAAGGATCGGGCAGCACCTAAGCTCCGGGTTAGCAAGTCTGGCCAAGAGGGTGCCCACCTTGTCCCGTTCTGCATGCGCTCTGATGACGTACTGCCTGTAGTCGTAACACCTCAACCGTTCTGTCTCGGTGGCGACCGCTTCCTTCGCCTCCAATAACTGTGTCTGTAAGTCCAGCCTGGCCGTCCTGCGGCGCTCCAAACCCCTCAAAGTCTCTTCCGCTTTCATGAGTGCATTCAACACAGTCGTACGCGCATTCGAAAACCTACCCAGACACACCCCTCTCACCACCACTTTCATTGCATCCCATTCAGTGGACCTACTCGTAGCCGTGCCCTCATTCTCGACAAAATAGTGGTCGATGCCTTGGTGGACCGCGTCGCTGAATACTGAGTCCTCCAGCGTCTCCGGCTGGAGCCGCCATGTTGGTATCGCTGAGCGCTCCCTCTGCCACTGAATGTGTACCAATAGGGGGTTATGATCCGAGATGGTCCTAGCCAGGTACTCCGTATGGGAAATCAATGGGGCTAGGGACCCACCGCAAAGCACCGAATCTATCCTGACATGCAGATCGTGAAGAGCAGAGTAAAAGGAATAATCCCTAGTGTCCCTGTGCTGCTCCCGCCAAACATCCTGCAACCCCCTTCTGTCCTGCCAATCCTTCCTGTGCATGGCCAACCTGCGCACCGGGGAGTCCACCAGGGGGGGATGGGACCTATCCAGGGTCACATCCGTGATCGAATTGAAGTCCCCCCCTAACACTATCGGGCCCGCCAGGAAAGAAGCCAAAGACCCAGAGAGGCCATCAAAGTACCGAGCCTGATCAGTGTTCGGCGCATACACACAGCAGAGAACCACGTCCCTTCCATACAACCTCCCCTCCACTGCCACGAACCGACCATCAGGGTCCACCACTTGATTCAGAACTTGAAATGGTATCCCCGCCCTCACCCAGATCAGCACCCCCCTGGCATACACTGAGTAGGTGGTGCCGAACACCTGGCCCCGCCATCTTTTTTGCAATGCAGCGCACTCTTTTTTGGTCAGATGAGTTTCCTGCAGCATAGCAATCTGAACACCCCTGCGCACCAGGTATGCGTGTACTTTGTGACGTTTAACCATAGTTCGCAGCCCCCGGACATTCCACGTCAGGCATTTCAAGTTAGGTAATGTCCCCATACCAACATCGAACAGTCCGATCCAGATAACAAAGGTTCACAATCCCCCTAAAGCAGTTGCCCCCCCCCCGAACACACCCTGAACTGAAAAACACCCCAAACCCCGCTCCCCAGGACAGAGCCCACGAACCCAAAGGCAGCCCCCATCCAAACCTTGAACCAACTTCCCACTCTCCTACCCTGTGGTCTCCACCACAGCAGGCCTTAAGGGCCCAAGGGGGGTGAGTTACCGCTGACCCCAGCTAGCGGAGCCCGCGCCCCGCGCCTTCATCCCCTACTATACGCTCAGTCCCCCTTCCCGGCTACCCACTCATCATCAACAGGATACCACCCTACCCTTAAGTCTCGATCAAGTCCCAATACAGTCTCAGCCACAAAATATTCCATCAGACGTCTGGGGGGTCACCACCGGCCCCTTCGAGCTTTCCGCTTCTGAGAGGTCTTCTCCCGTTCGGCTACCTTCCCCTCCCGAGTCCGTTTCTGCTAGTTCGCTGTTCTGTTGCGGCCCCGTGATGGCTGCCGTCGCTGCGAGCGCATCCCTCTTCTCCGCCGCCATTTGAGCCTCCCGTTTCTCCCGCTGGCGCCTGTTGCGGGACCGGATGCGCTGCGATTGTCTGATCCGGGGTGGCTTAGGCTGATCTCGCCTGCTTTTATGTGAACTGTCCGTCCCCCGCTCTATACGACTCCAGCCACTGCCAAACCTCGTCCGGAGTCTGAAAAAAGTGCGTAGTGCCATCCAGTATGATCCGCAGCTTGGCCGGGTAGAGCAAGGAATATTGGATGCCTTCCTCCCGGAGCTCTTTCTTCACCGCTAGGAACGATGCCCTGTTCTTCTGGAACGCCTGAGTGTAGTCCGGGAAAATCGTGACCTTACTGTTTTCCACCTCATACGGGCCCGACATCCTAGCCCGCTGGATGAGGAGATCCCGGTCCTTATAGTGGAGGAGTCGCACCACCATCGGTCGGGGGGGCGGCCAAGCCCTGGCAGGCGAGCAGGCACCCTGTGGGCTCGCTCCAGAGTGAAGAAAGGAGTAAGCCCCTCCGGCGCCACCACTGTGCGGAACCAGGTCTCCATGTAGGCCACCGCATCCTCCCCCTCGATTCGTTCCGGCAGGCCTACGACCCGCACGTTGTTCCGTCTATTGCGGCCTTCGGCACCCTCCGCCCGTCGTTCCAGCGAGTCCAACCGGGCCAATATGTCCGTGATCTTGTGTTCCGCGGTCACCACCGATGGCTTCAGGTCCAGTAACAGCTGATCATGGTCCTTGACCCTATCCGCCAGCTTCGCGTGGTCCGCTCGCAATAGCCCCAGTCCCGTGGCCACTTGGGCAATGTCTTGGTGCAGCGCCTCCTTGGTCGAGGTGATCGCATCGAGTATGGCGTCCAGACGTCGGTTCAGCCACTGCTCCTGGTCCAACTCCGGCGAGGGAGTCTCGCCCATCCGAGTCGATGTCGCTGGGTCCCCCTCGGGGCGCTCCTCGGCCACCAGCCCTCCCGCCGCCGCCATTCCAGGGTACTGCGCCACAGGCCCAAGAGCCCGTCCAGCTTCTGCACTCGTAGTTCAGTGCCAACTCCCCGGCACCGAGCAGGGTCGAATGCCGCCTCCGATGCCCTCAGGATCAATGATCAGCTTGGCGAGCACTGTTCAGCCGACCCCCTCGGAAGCCCGAGGGGGGAAGGAAGGATGTAGAGATGGCGGCCAGCGAGGGTCCCCAAGGTCTGAGCGGGGTGAGTCACTATCCCCCGATCGCCGGATCCAACACCGCTGGCCCTAGTGTCTCGATCTATCGGGTGCAGGACCTCCTGCCAGCCGGCGACAACTCGGCCCAAAGCTGAAGTCTGGGGCCTCCCGACCTCCTCGCCGCCATTTTCTTCTCACTCTCGGCAACACCTCGGTCGTCATCCAGCTCGATCTCCTCGGGGCCAGGAGACCCCCAGCGACTCCCCGTCTGTGCCCAGCTGTCCCCTCACACTTCAGAGGGCAGGAGCGTCGACCTCGGGTCGCCCAGGGTGCAGAAAACAGGAGAATTAGCGGGATTCCGCGCGGAGCTGCGAGCTCACGCCGCCATCCCGATCGGCGTCCAAGCCACGCCCCCAGGCGACGGTAAATCCTTGACTAGAGACGCGGGTTCCACGGCTCAAAATGGCGGCCGCCCGCGTCTCGATAACGTTGTAGGAGGAGAGGCTCAGTAGACTGCAGAAACGGCGTGCAAAGCCTCTGGACTGCACGATATCGCCTCCGCACATGTTCCGCTGAGTAAAGATGCGGAATTCCGGCCTCAAACAAGAGATAGCAGGGCTACTAAATCATTTGGAGTCCGTCACTCTCTGGAGCTCACGGGAGAGCCGCCATCTCGCGTCAGCGCGTAAGCCACGCCCCACACAAACAAGATTTTGACCTTGAAAAAGCCTTGGTCTGCTAGCCTTAGGCGAAACACTTGTCGCCTGTAGTTAGAAAAAATACCAATAAACACAGTACACAATGCTTCAATAGGTTCAGTGGATTTTGGAATTATTACCCTCTGTAACTTTACAGACCAACTAAAGCCCTAACCTCTCTCCAACCACAATCATTCTCGTATATTTAGTTGCTCTTGGATGTAGCCACTTAGGAGAGACTTGCCAATTACAGGACTGGGTCCTGACGTTTTGACCTGAACCCTGGCATCATCCACCCATAACGTCAAAAATATTCCTTTCAATACTTTGCCTTCTTCTAGAAGTCATTGAGAGCATGGGGATGGTAGGTAGTCTCTCAGCGCCAGATTTCTCAAGGTTTTGCATCACCCTTGTGCCACTCAAGGGGGCACAATTTGTGACACAAAACTTATGTATAATTTGTCAAGTCATGCAAGGCCACCTTGAGTGACTCTGCATGGCTTGATAATGCAAGGAAGTGCAATCCACTGCCTTGCGTTACTCTGCGGCAGGTAGGCTTTCCATGCGTGTAGCATGGGTGTTCCCACACATCCACCCTTTTCACAGGGTCCGATTCACAGAACTAACTTAAGACAAAATCCTAAACTTACTACTTTTGGTATTCACAAAAGTTAGGATTTTGTCTTAAGTTTGTCTTAAGACAGACTTAAGACAGACTTAAGTTAGGATTTTGTCTTAGGTCTGTCTTAAGACAAACTTAAGACAAAATTCTAACTTCTGTGAATACCAAAAGTAGTAAGTTTAGGATTTTGTCTGTGAATCGGGCCCTTGGTTTTTGGCGCATTCCCAGATTTACCATTAGTGATAGACATGAGATTGCATCAAAATGCTTCGCATCGCTAGGTGAAAAGTGCTGAGGAGAAATATCATTATTTCACCTTGTTTTTTCTATTTTCCACGTCTGCTGCATTCTGCAGTACACATAGAAAGAGGAAGATGCCTCTCTGGATTGGTATTTGTGCAGGAAGATGTCCCTCCTGCACAAAAATAACTTTTCACCGTGTTGCAAGGCTGCCTACATTGGCATTAGGAAGCCAGAAGTGCACCAGGGCTAGGAAAGGACAGAAATGTACTGTATGATGTTAAAGATGGTGCATTCCTACCCTTTCATGCTGCCCAGCAAGGTGGGTTATTGTCTTGTGCTGCGTGAAAAGAATAACACATTTGCCTCTCAATGTCAATGATTCTTTTAAAGAGCAAATTAGATTAGAATTATTTCGAGACACTCCTTTCCCCATAGTAGGAGCACAACGCACTTTATTGAAATCATTTAAGAGGTAAATTATTGGAGATTGGGAGGTTCAATGTTCAAAGGTTACATTGAAGGCACGTTACAATTTTGTATTATATCAGTTGTATAGCATGTTGTTTGATTAAGACTGATTTTTATATGTACTACTTGCCATATTACTGGTTGATATGGTAGGCTTAAACTTCAATGTGTATCTCATAAGCACTTTTTAGTCATCTAGTGTTATATTGGTCGATGTTCACTCATGCTATTCGCACTATTGCACTTCGCCATGTTAATGTGAAATGCGTTGATGAATCTAGGATGCTACTGATTGTATAATGTAAACACCCTCAGCTATGTGTAATTGTGACTGGTTTACGCTACTCAAAAAAATAAAAAGTATTTAGTAGAATTCGGCCATAACTGAAGAGTAGCTGTTACTGGTCCTTTGGAAAAAAAACAACACACACTCACACACACACACACACACACACACCCATACACGTACACTTTCTATCTCTCTCGCTCGCTCTATCTCTAAACTATTTCAACATTTTTAAAATGTGCATTTTGTTTTGTTTTGTTTTCTGACTGCGTCCTTTAAATGCCCACCGTGCCCTTTTTGCCTAAGCTTGCCATGTAACAGCTTGTGGCATCCCCTGATCCGTTGTCTGTTGGTACCAGCTCTGCACTTGTTCCTCTCTCTCATGGGGGAGGCACAAAGCATACAGATGAGTCAATCCAAGTGGTGGATTGGAAAATGAGAAGCGCACGCAAAAGGCGACAGGGAAGTCCAAATCAGTTCAAAGGCACATCTGGTATGAACAGCAGAGGTGAATAGCAGTCGGCTGAAACTCCACAGGAGCGAAACGAATGCATGCAGACTAGAGAAAGCACAGCTCCTCCAGTACGACACATGTAAGAGGAGAGGTTGTTAACCTACGAAGCAGTAAGGTCAAAAGGCACTTGAACACCTGTCAAAGCAGAAGAAAAAAGACCTGCGCTGAGAATATGCGTGTAGTCATTGCTTTTCACTGATCAAGGTAGCTACAGCATCCTTTCAGTGTTTATGGTACTTATCCCTTTATAGAACATCTTAAACAGTATGATTTGAAGGATGGCATGAAAGGGGAATTATGTTGTGAGTTTCCAAGGAACCTGCTGTTCTAGGTAGTTAGAATCATTTGTGGTGCACTGCAATCATAAGTGCCCCTACACTTTCACAGTTCAAAAGTAATTTTATTGAGGAAGCATGGGATAAGAATACATAATACAGTAAGCAATATATAATCATAGAAATAAAGTTAAGCAATGAAATATACTTATTTGAATAAAAATATTAGGCAGACATGGTTGAGGTGGATTGAAAGAGCAGAACGAAAATAGTACAATCAATAAGATAAGACATTTCTTATAAAATATACAGTAATGATATTAACAGAAGTATAACAATATGTTAATAAGTGAGGAATGTCACAGAGGTTGGGAAACTTCTTGCTGAATAGGAGTGCGGGAGAAAGAACGTTTAGCGCTGACATCATGTACATTGTTATCCTGGCTGATGATGGGTGAAACCCCGAAACTGGTCCTAGCATTCTTGTTTCAAGTCCAGGGAGGACCTGCTTGGCAGTTCGGCCTGGACTGTTTCCATTGGGCACAGGGTCAAGACTGATTTGCATGTGAATGGGTTGAAACTGGATTGGCATGGGGAGAAAAATAACGATGGATTTAGGCCCAAATCTCGGTACTGTAAATACATTGCTCTGCGATCTGTCCATCAGTTCTTCATTTTGCATTTGTTCTTTTTCCAATTGTGACAGGCAATCGTAAATTCAGGCGTTTTATAGCTATATGAGAATGGTGCACAAATATTGTATCCAGTTTATGATTGTAACATACTATATACCACCAGGCTTGGAAGGATAGTTTAGTAAAATCTTTCCAGTTTTTGGTTATCTGCTGGAAAGCAACTGCTAACAATAGACATACAATCTTTATATTATAATTGCAATTATCACAAGCAGGTGATAGACTTCCTAAAAATAAGTGAACAATTTAGAAAGGGATCCTGAGGTCCAAAATTAAGTTAATTTGAGCCCTAGCGTTTTTCCCGAATGTAAAAAGTAAGTGTTTTTGGATCAGCAAAAGTGGAAGAACATGTCCAACTAGTATAAGGAATGTCAGTATGCCTTTTACTTAAGATAACTGGATATAATAAAAGTCTGTTATAAATAAAAATAGTGTTTGCTGCTCTGGATGACTTTCTGCTTTTAGTCTATATTTTGTTCCACAAGAAAATCGGTCACTTCCCAGGATAATTCTAGCTTACTCCTCCTTCTATTTGTATGTTAGGTACTAGATGTGCATGAATAGTAGAAGCTTGAGGGTAAGTGTAAAGAAGAGTGTGTAAATTATTAACAGGCTGAGGAGTAGAATGGCTGTGGAATAAAACTTGAGCATACGCAGTGGAGAAGGCCTGCTTTAGAAGAATATATTTAGAATGGAAAGAGGGGGGTAAGTCTACAAATTGGTTAGCCTGCGGGAAGGATATGACTTCATTTTGAAAAAAAAGTTGGTGTAACCAAATTAAGCCCTTGTATCTCTAATATGTCCAATAAAAGGGTTTGCCATAGATCAGTACATACTTATTATGCCATATTGTAGAGTTGAAAAAAGATTTTGAGTACGTAGCGATTTGGACTAGATTCTAAAATTATGCAGGTATGTTTTAGGATAGGAGTAGATATAGATTGTGGTTAGCGGATGAAAAAAAGATGTTCTTGATATGAAAATGGAAATAGATATGAACCTTCAACGTCTACCCATAAAAGGACAATCCAAAGGAGATTCAGAAAGCCAACTCGAAGACTGGCTAAATAAAAAAGATTTTTAGTAGGTGGGAAAGTCAGGAAAGTTAACACCACCTTCTAACGTTGGTCTTATTAATCTCAAGAATGACATGCAAGACCTTTTATTATTCCATAAGAATGATGAAACTGTAAAGTTTATAAAAAAAATGTATGTAATGGGTACTGGAATATTGGAAATTGTATATAGTATTATGGGAGTTAACATTATTTTAATGGAGTTTAAACGACCCCAATATGAGAGATACAAGGTAAGCCATTTGGTCATTAATGTGGATAATTTCTGTATACACTTCTCCATATAAAGAGAAAGTATTGTTGAATTTGAAGGAGTAAAATATAGTCCTAAGTATTTTATGTGCTGAGAATTCCAAGTAAAGTTTGAAGCAGTAAACCATCCTTAAAAGTATAAGTGGTCAAATGTAGAATTTCACACTTATCTCTATTTAGTTTCTAGCCAGAAACAGAGGCAAAGAGCTCCACCTCTTGTAAAAATGTAGGGATAGAGGATTGTGGTTTTGAGATAAATAATAGTAGATCATCGGCGTATGCTGACAATTTAATTTGTTTGTTCATAAAGTCAAATTCATGTATATCTTTGTTTTGAAGAATTCTAGACAAAAAAGGCTCTAGAGATAGGTTAAAAAGGAATGGGGACAAGGGGCAGCCTTGTCGTACAACGCTTCCCAAACCAAAGTAAGAGGATGTGTTACCATTTATATATACGGCTGCCTGTGGACTAGAATATAAAACCAAAATCAATGATATAATATTTGGGCCAAAAGCAAACCATTTAACAGTTTGACAGAGATACGACCAGTTAACTTGATCAAACGCTTTCTCTGCCTCTGAGGCCACTGCTGCTACTGAATGAGGTAAGTGAGAGGATTTTAAAAGAATTTAAAAAAACAGGCAAGTATTATCTGAGATAAAGCGGCCTTTAAAAAATCTGGATTGTTCCGCACCTAGTAATTGAGGTAGATAGGGTACCAGATGCATGGCCAGGGCCTTAGAAAAAGATTTGTAGTCAAAATTGACCAGCAAAATAGGCATGCAATTTTTACAATATTTTAAATCCTTCCATTCTTTAGTGATAATATAGATTAGGGATTCCAATAAAAAACCAGAGGAGTCACCCGATTGTGAAAAGAAATTTAAGACGGCATGTAATATGGGAAGAAAGAGTTGTAAGAAATGTGTGAAGAACTCCACCGTGACACCATCTGGACTTGGGGTCTTGTCTTGTTTGTAAAGTGATGAGGAGTTCCTGTTGTGATAAATCGGATTCTAAGGGAGTGAAATCTATCTGAGTGTAAGAAGAACGTTGAATGCTTGAAAGGAGCTAAGAAATATACATTTCCGAGGGTATTGTTTCTGGTGTGTGTAATGATTTATAAAAAATAGGAAATTGTTTAATATTTCGAGATCTTTAAACCTTAATGTGTTTTGCTCATCTATAATAGGTTCAATATTAAGTTTGTTATGTTTAACTTTTGAAAAATTCAGTTTACCAGCTTTGTTCTGACCACCATAAAACTTTGCACTAGATTTTAACAAATTGAGTGAAGCATTGTCTGTCGATTCCTTGTTGAATTGAAACTTTGCCTCAATAAGCTGAGACAAACATTCTTTTGATTTGAAGTATAATAGGAATGCTTCAACCTCTTTATCCTAGCCAAAAGATATCTGGTTAGTTTACTTGAATTTTTTGTGTTTTTTGGATACAAAGCCAATAATAAAATCTCTGACAGCTGTTTCAGATGTGTCCCAAATAACAGGGAATGCCAAGGTATCCGTTTGATTTAAGGATAAATATTCAATAAAGAAGGAAACAAAAGAAGAGTTAAACTTTGTAACTAAAAGGAGGGCATTATTAAAACACCATCTTCTAGGTGCATTAAATGTTGATATTATATCCAATTGAATAGAAATAGGAACATGGTAAGATATTAGAATGGACCCAATTTCTGCATCTTTTAAGGATTGGGATACATTGTGTGATACAAAAAAGTGGTCTATTCGGGATTGGGTTTGATGAGCTGGGGAGTACTAGGTATATTCACTTGTGGTAGGATTACACAGTCTCCGGGCAACCATAAGCTTATATTGTTAGATGGTTTGAAGAAATAGTTTATGTGCCTTATGTGGTTTAAAGGAGATCAGCGAGTTGCGATCTATAAAGGGATCACCTACTTGATTACATTCTCCAGCAAGGATGAAATTATCATCAATACAAGATGAGATCTGTTGAGCAAGAGATGTCGAAAAAGATGGGTCTCCGTTAGTGAGAGCATAGATATTAAGCAAAGAAACTGGAGCATTCCCAATTTGCAATTTAGTGTATAACCATCTTCATTAGATAACTGAGAAAGCAATTTAACAGAGATTGATTTATGACAGAGAGTTAATACCCCATTTTGTTTGCCATCACCTGGTGAGAAAAAAACTTCCCCTACCCAGCCTTTTTTCAGTTTCAAGGATTTATTTGCTGTTGAATAAGACTCTTGTATAAGAATTATATCAGCCTCCAATTTGGATAAATGTCTTTAACCGCATGCGCGCTAGCGGGTTTTCCCGCTGCGTGCTGAAATTGCAAAAAACCTGCGTTACGTGACAAAGCCAGCTTGTCATGCGCACAGCGCAGGTAACGCCCATGACGAGCTGGCTTTGTCACCAGCATCGAAGGGGTTAAAAACGTTGTCGTTTAATGGTAGAGTTCAAACCTCTGACATTCCATGAGACAATTTTCAAACACATGGAAACAACAGCAGGAATATAAAACTACATTGATCTAGGCAAACCATCAAGAAGTAGAGGATAAATATTATATCAGCCTAACCATGTAAGCAATTTAAATGACAATTCATAGGTTATAAAAACAGTCAATATAAGTAAAAAAATGTGACACATTGATCTGAGAAAAGAGGAAAAGGAGAAACAGAAAACAAGAAGGGAAATAAGGCAAAGAGAGAAAAGAAGAAAGAAAGAGAAAGGTACAACAGTAAAAAAGGTATACCATACCTAACAATATCATAAGAGGGTAAGGGTAGGGGGGTGAAACCACATGGAATGGCACATCTAAATTCAACAGACTGGAGGAAGTGGAAGGACCATAACGCATCACATAGAGCAGGGGTACAGAGCAGGCACATGCATCAACAACCCTGTAAATGAGGAGAAAAAGCAGTTATTATAAAATAAAGGGAAAATATCAAGTAGGAAGAAATAATAAACTGTTGAGAAACAATGTAACAAACAGCATTAAACTATTAAACCATGTATTAGAACTCTGAAACAGGAGGAGAAAAGAGACTACTATGGGAGTTACGTAAGATCAAATGTTTTGAGATGATGATGCTTCAGAGAAGTCCATAGATTCTGATTTACGGGAATTAATGAAACTTTGCAACTTAATTGGATCTTCATATGTTGTAGTTTTGTTCTTATAGGTGACTTTGCAGAGACAGGGATGAAAAAGTCCATAGCAAGCTCCCAGAGAACGTAAATCAGGTCTCATGTTGAGAAACTCTTTGTGTCTAGTCGCTGTGGTTCTGGCATTTTCTTGAGCGAAAAGTAAAGTACAGCCTGACCATGACACACGTTAAATTGATTTAAATTCTGAAAGACCTTTGAGTAGGTCTGTATATTCGAGGAAATATAGAACAACTCCTCTTAGTCTCCGCGAACTAGAGACACACCTGTTTGTTGATAGCCAAGTCTGTGACCATGTTGGATGTTAAGAGAAGTTCCTTTCGGATAATGCAGCAACTTAGGAAGGAAAGATCCGAAGAAACAGATAGGGTTATAGCCCTTTGAACCTTTCGGGAGACCATAAATATGGAGATTATTTCTTCTATTCTTATTTTCAAGGTCTTCAACCTGCCGCTGAAGTGAAGACACTTGAGATTGAAGAGTGTTAACTTTATGGATGGTGAGTGCAAAGGAGGAGATGCTATGCACCACCTATGTAATCCGGACATTCATCCAAGACCAATTCTCTCTTAGGAACTGCAATTTTGTAGTTGTTTATTCCATGAAGGGATGAAGAGCATGTATTTCCTCCAATAACATATCTAGGGAAACAGGAGAAGACGGTTTCAGTGGAGAAGGTGTATCCTTTACCAAATGTTTAGAAGCAGCCATCCCTGCAGTTGGGGGGATAGTGCTTAAGGGTGAGGAGCTCCTAGATATAGAAACCAAAGAGTCTTCAATTTTGAAAAATTCCATGAAAAAGTTTTTAATGAAGGATGCGTAGAGCATGATGCATGGAGCCCCAGTTTTTCCAATCTTACCATAAGAAGCAGTGAATAACAGAATACTAGGACTCAGCTATGCCAAGAAATGTAAAAGCAGTCCCTAAAAGAAGAAACAACAATGAGAGTATTTCCAGCAATGAATCAGAGAGACATTGACTACGTTTCATGGAAAAATGAAGAAAAGAGAGAAAAACAAAATGCAAGTAAATCTTCCAATTGGTTAAAAACAGAAGGGCCGAACTGTTGCCAGAAAAATGTGATTTAAAAAAGCCTCACCCTTGACTTTGTAAAAGAAAGAGAGAATTGACAAGCAGCTTTTTGAAAACAACTTACATGGCTATTTCCATTGTATTGTGACAGAAGCAGAGCAGAAAAAACAGTCAAAATGGCAGAAGTATTTATTTCTGCTTTGATATACTTATTACTGGCAAAGAAAAGAAGCCACAAAGACCCAGAGTGAGAGGAAAAAAGAACAGCTACAAAGGCTCTTACTTAATTGTGCACTGTCTACAAAGAATATTGCATTGTGAGTGATGATGGAAGGAGACAGAGACCACTGAATGTCTCCTTTCAGGCGTCCAGTGAGTGAGGAGAAGTTATGCCTAAAATGGCAGCTGCGATCAGCTCAGTTTGAAGTAAAAGCTCAACGTTTGAATATTTAGTTTAAGCATCCTGAAAACTGCTCGTGAACAGTATCTGCTGCATCAGCACATCTTCTGCCAATGAAGCGCCCTACCATATACGTTAAAGAGACTCTGAAGTAGGGGCGTGGCTTGCGCGCCGCTGTAGCATGGCGTGTCGCGCTTGAGCTCCGGGGAGAGTTGGTCCCGTAGAGCGTTTCTTTCCGCTTCTTCGTGCCCTTTCGACCTGCAACCTCACTCACCAGCGGCGGAACATGCAGTGACCTTCACGACACTGTTTTTACCGCGTTCGCAGCCACCGAAGAGATGTTTCCTGCATTATCCCTCACAGGCGCTCGCATTCCTGAAGTGCGACCGCCATTTTGTCGCGCATGACGTTCCTGTCATCGGACTTCTGAGGCGCCGCCGCGGATACAAACTTGCGGTATTCAGCGCTCGGCTGAGGGTTTCTACACGCGACGGCTGAAATGGTAACATTTATGCTTTTCCTTTAATGTTACTTTCTTGCTTCTTGGCTGGTTTTTTGAGCTGCTCGCTTCTATTTTTTCTCTCGCATTCTTCATGGAGGTGTCCGCTTTATTTTATTGAGGAGATTTCCTGCGCAACTTTGCCCATACTTTACAGCTACTCTTCCTTTGCGTGTTTTGAACGTAAACTGCCACTGTTTGACACTGAGTCTACATATTTTGCGCACCTGTGGTGTTCCAGCCTATTCCAGTGTTTTCTCTTAGGCTCTTACTACGTCACCTGTCAGTATGAATCGCTCATTGAACAGCAAAGACTCCAAGGACCTGGGCGCATCCTTAAAAAGACTTAAGTCAGTCTCTCCGACGCCTGAATCTCCTCAGGCAGACAATGCTTCCACATTGGACACCATTTTGGCGCGCCTGAATGAAGTTCATGACATTGCGCAGTCAACAAAAACTAACACTGACTTATTGCAAGTTGAAGTATCTGCTATCCGAAATGACTTTAAAGCCCTTTCTCTTCGTGTGTCAGCGACAGAAACACGAATAAGTTCTGCAGAGGATGGGATGCAAAAGCAATCTAGGTCCCTCTCTCAACTGGAGCGTTCTATGGTGGCGTTGCGCAGAGACCTCACGGAGCAGGAAGACCGTAACAGGAGATCCAATCTTCGTATTTTTGGCCTGCCGGAGGATTCAGAGAAATCTTCCTCCTCTATGATTGAGTTCCTGTCTCATTGGATTCCGGATACACTCCAGCTATCTTTTCACAGAGATTTTGAGATTGAAAGAGCACACCGTGTTCCAACGTTTCGTTCCAAGGCAGCCACCCAGCCAAGAGCAATCATTTTTAAGCCCTTACGACATCAACACACTGAGCTGATTCTGTCTCATATGCGCAAGATTAAACAACTCATCTGGGAGGGTCATCGCATTTCCATTTCTCAGGACTTTGCCAGAGACACAGTCATAAGACGGAAAGGCTTCTTGAACCTTCGGAAACGTCTCACCGAGTTGGGCATTCCTTTTTCCTTTTCAGGTCCATCCAAGTTTCGCATCACTTATAAAGGACGTCCCAGGATCTTCGATGAACCGGCAGACTTGACAACGTTCTTAGACAACCAAGAGGAGATAGAGATGGAGATTCAAAGAGCAACGACACAGGCTCCGGGGGCCTCAGGGACCTGATTTGTTTATCTCTCTACTTGTGGTTGTGCTGTTTTTCAAGATGAATTCCTCTTCTTTCTTTCTAGTGGTGTTTACACGCTAATTTACTCCTCTGCTATTGTATGTTCTTTCTTTTCTTTCTCTTCTTCATACTACTCTTGATTCTCTTCTTACTTCTCAATTTCGTCCTCTGAGCCTCTTTTTCTGGTCTATCATTTACATGGTACTTGCCTTGTTGTAGTTCTTGGGTACAGATTTCTTGGTTGTAATTAATATACTATTTCTTTTTTCGCTGGCACTTTTCTTTTTCTCATCTTCACCTTATGCTTGATATCGTTCTAGTTTGGCGGTGTAGAATTCTCCTTACGGGTTCTGCTCCTTTTCCTCTTCCATCTCTGTCTCTGCCTTGTCTCTACATGCTCCTCTCTGACACTTATCTTTTTTCCTTCTACGATTCCACTTTATAGTATAGTTATGTAATTGTTGTTATTATTGATATGTGATTTCGCTGCATATTCGTTACTATATTTAGAAATGTTACATATTGTTTAGGCTCTTTATTGCATAATTAAGTTTCTTTTTGCATTTTTTATTCAATTGTTCTTCATTATATGATCTTGTTCATGTTATGATATTGCTAATCTACCCTGAAGTGTATTATTCCTCTTATAGCGTCTCAGCTCCTCATTTTCAAATGATATGTGTACTGAGTTCTGCTGTTTCTCATATTGTATTATTTATTTTCATGAGATTTTTTCTTTTCTAATATTGGGCTGTTTCTCCTTCCCAATTTTTGCTCTAATACGGGCCCCCTACTCGCCCTTTTCACGTTCTCCCTTGCATGATATGGGTCTCTTTTAGACCTCCCCCTCTGCCTCCTCTCTTTTTCTCTTCTTGTCTTTCTTCTCTTCTGCCCTTTCTTCTTTCCTGGTTTTCCCACATGGTCGCTCCCGTAACATCGATTTTGCTTAATAACTGGTCCACTGTTTGTGTGTACTCCGTTCTTTCTCTGTCTTCAATGCTGTCTCCGTTTGTATCCCCCTTTGTTCCATGCCAGGTTTAAATGTATTATCCCTTAATGTTAAGGGATTAAATCATCCAGTGAAACGATCTAAAATCCTGGATTACTGTAAGTCGCTCTCGGCAGACTTAGTCCTCTTTCAAGAATCTAAAATTACCAGTAGAGAAGCCTTATTTTTAAAGAAAGACTGGGTGTCGGATGTGTCTTGTTCTGATGCTTCTGGTAAACGCAATGGTGTGCTTATGTTAGTTTCGAGGAATTCAGGATTATCAATCATTTCTTCTGAGCATGATTCTGAGGGTCGCTGGCTTCTATCCAAATTGTCAGATGGACAACATGACTTGTTTGTTATGAATATATATGCCCCGAATGTTGATAATCCAGCCTTTTGGAAATCCATTTCCAAAAAATTGCATGACACCCCTCATGCTGGCAATCTCATTGTTGGTGGAGATTTTAACTTACCAATGGATCCTTTATTGGATAGGAACTCTGCATTCCAGTTTCGTCCGCCTAAAGCACATAAACAGATGATTAACATGTGTTCCACTGCTCAATTGCATGATATTTGGCGTCTCCATAATCCCACTGGCAGTGACTTTTCTTTCTTTTCTTCCCCTCATTCCTCATTCTCTCGTATTGATTATCTCCTGGTTCACTCCTCTCTTGTCTCTGCTTCTGCCTCTCCGCTGATTCATCCCATTGTCATTTCTGATCATGCCGCGGTCACTTTTACGCTTACGTCCTTTGCGCCGAAACCGCGTGGTCGTTCCTGGAGACTTAATACGGAAGTGTTACATGACTCTGCCCAGGTAGATAAATTCTCCACGGAAATAAACACTTTTTTCCGTGAAAATGAGGACTCTGTATCTTCTCCAATAACTTTATGGGACTCTTTTAAGTGTACTTTTCGGGGCCAAGTTATAGCGTGCATGTCCAAACGTAACTTGGCGATTAAGGGGGAACTTACTGACTTATCCTCTACCATCAAAACTCTGGAGGCCTCCTTTAGACATACCAAAGATCCGACTATTCTACAACAAATTAAGCTCCTAAAATACAAATATAACACTATTGTCACTAAAAGAGCTCATATTGGTTTCCAGGCGCAAAAGTCCAAGAAGTTACTTTTAAAGAATCGCGCTGGGAAACTCTTGGC
This sequence comes from Lissotriton vulgaris, assembly GCF_964263255.1. NCBI lineage: Eukaryota > Metazoa > Chordata > Amphibia > Caudata > Salamandridae > Lissotriton > Lissotriton vulgaris. The sequence continues at coordinate 336,216,237 of NC_141700.1, forward strand.
TGCCACATTAAAATTCCAGGATTCTTCCTATAAGTCCTCCCAGATCTCTTCTATCAAAGATCACACTGGTTCTACTAAATTCCAAACTGAGGAAATTCTTGAAGTCTTTCGCGATTTCTATAACAAATTATACACCCCCTCTAACCAGGCTTCTTTTGACAAGTGCCAAGACTTTTTAAAATCAATTCCGATTCAATCAATCTCAGAAGGAGATCGATCTACTTTGAATGCTCCTATCTCACCGGAGGAAATAGCGGCTGCTATCAAGGCCACCCGCTCGGGGAAAGCTCCTGGTCCAGACGGATACCCGATATTATTTTATAAAACCTTTCTTCCGCTACTTGTTCCTAAGCTACAAGCTGTCTTTGACACCTTTGTTCGGAATGGTTCTGTTTCTGGTACAGCTGCCGATGCCACGATAGTAGTGATCCCGAAAGAAGGTAAGGATCATTCAGATCCTAAGAACTTCCGCCCTATTTCGCTTCTTAATATGGAAGCGAAGATCTTTGCTAAAATCTTGGCTAAACGTCTAGAATCTTTTATTCCTAATTTAGTCCATCCCTCCCAAACTGGATTTGTTAAGGGTAGACTGGCAAGAGACAATATCCGCACTTTCTGTCATATTATTGGAGCGGCTAAGCGATCCCAACTACCTGCCGCGGCCTTGGCCCTCGATGCGGAAAAGGCCTTCGATAAGGTCTCTTGGCCTTTCCTTCGAGCTGTCTTATGTGCACATAACCTCGGAGACTCTTTTATTAACATGGTAATGTCTTTATACTCCCAACCTAAAGCTAATATTAGGGTTAATGGTGCTACATCCTCTTCCTTTAATCTCTGCCAGGGTACGAGGCAAGGATGTCCCTTATCCCCTCTCTTGTTTTTGTTATCTATTGATCCTCTCCTTCGGCTGATTGATTTGCATCCTGATATCAAAGGATTTTCTTTTGGTACTCATTGTCTTAAAACCGCTGCCTACGCTGACGATGTTCTCATCTTCTCTGACGATATAGCGTTGGCCATCCCTGCTATCTCTGATACCATTTCTTTGTTCTCTAAAGTATCCGGATACACTCTAAACAGAGATAAGACAGAAATGTTCCCTTTAAATGCCTACTGTTTTCCTGCTCATATGGGTTCGGCTGGCTTTAAGTGGCAATCTACCCATCTCAAATATCTAGGCATCTATTTCTGTTCCACGCTACATACCACGGTTGCCTACAATGAATCTCAAACTCTTACTAAGGTTCGTCGTCTTCTGGATACATGGTCTCCGAAACATATTTCGTGGTGGGGTCGACTACAAACCTTAAAAATGATGATCACGCCGATTATTAATTTTGTCTCATCTATGATTCCGATGAAATTATCCGACTCTTTTTTTCGGGAAATCGATGGTATCACCGCCAAATTTCTTTGGAATGGCAAACGCGCTCGATTAGCATATAAATATTTACGTAGACCCTGTGATATGGGAGGTTGTAATTTCCCAGACTGGGAAAAATACCAGACGGCTTTCTTGGCCTCTCAGGGGGCCTTATGGTTTTCTCCCCCATCCCATCATATTCCTTTATGGCTACTCATAGAACAGGACTTAGTTGCACCTCTACCACTTGCCTCTCTCTGTACTACTTCCACTTTGCACATTCTGTTTTCCCGCTCTATAATTATTGATACAATTACCGCAATTAAGAAAGTGGACAGGAAGCTAGCATTTCCTCTGCACAAAACTAGATGGTCTTCCATTTGGCGTAATTCCAAAATCAAAATTAATATCACTCCCACCCTCATGTCATATTGGGCTACGAAAGGTGTCTCTCTTGTACAACATCTGTATAGTGACTCTGGGGAACCCCTACCTTTTTCTACCCTAGCGCTCAAACACTCTCTAACTAATCTAGACTTCTATACCTTTCTTAAAATCAAGGTTGCCATCTCAAAAACTCGTCTTCACCCCTCCTCACCTACCATTTCGCTATTTTGTATTTGGCTCAAAGCTGGTCATGTTGCCTCCCACATATATAAGTTTCTATCTTCTACTTCGCTTCCTGACCAGACAGTTGCACAACAAAAATGGATGCGTCATTTCGATCACAATATCACGGATCATTTATCATCTGAAGCTTGGCAATCCATCAGCAAATTTGCGCTTCGTAACAAAATAGCTCCTTCCCTAATACAGTCCAAGTTTTTCTCGATTAACTTACTCCACTGGACACCTGTACGTCTTCATTCTCTCAACCTTAAAGAAGATGATCTCTGTTGGAGTTGTGGCATGGAGGCGGGGGATTTCCCTCATATGTTCTATAATTGTTCCTTACTTAAACCTTTCTGGGCCCTTATTCAGCAACATTTATCTCTTATTTTTGACATTCAGCTCCAGCTCTCTTTCCCTCTAGTCCTATTAGGTCCCTGGGCTGCCCCTACGCCCCTTCCCCTTGATTTGTTACAATTACAGCTGTTAGATCTTCTTTTATCTATTGCGGTCAAGGTTATCCTTATGGATTGGAAATCTTTCTCGTCAGTCTCTTACCATACGTGGTGGGCATGGGTTTCCTTCTTACGTAGTGCTCACACCTCAGTAGATCTAGCACACCTATCGCCCTCCATTTCGAGTGGGGTTTGGGAATCCCTGGATAAATACATGGAACTCTCCTCGCAAGGTGTAGTCCCTCGTTTTCCTGTTGGTTTGTCTACGTAATGTTTGGTCTGCTAATTACGTTGCATTGGGCTATTCATGTGGGATTCCTTCTCTCTTTCTCCCTCTTTCCTGTCCTCTCGTCCCGCTTCTTTCTTTCTACTGCTATTTTTTCCTTTCTTTACTTCCTTCCTCCTTTTGCTCTTGTTTCTTCCCCTGCCCCTACCCTCATCTCAGTGGCTGATATGTTCCATGTTCTACACGATATACCCATTATTGACTTATATTGGTAACTCCGCATTGATTCCCCTCTTTCTAATTTTATTTACATATAATTGAGTTGCTGATCGAATGATATCCATGTTTGTTTTTTCACGTTCTACTCATATTGGAATGTATCACCTCTTTGTATTTTGACTGCTATTATTTGGATCCTTATTTCTTTTAATAAAATCTTGTTGAACTAAAAAAAAAAAAAAAAAAGAGACTCTGAAGTATTGTTGGTCAACGCCATCCCGAGGAGTCTTACCCAGGCATAGGCATCCTCTGCGGGTGTCAAGCCCTGCCCCGACCCTGCACTTTTAACCCCTCCTGTGCTCATCACGAGGTCAGCTCGTCATGAGCCACGGCACTCCGGTGCTCATGACGAGCGTAGCTTGTCATGACCGCGCCCGTTAAATGGAACTTCCGCATGCGGGGCTGATTCCCCTGCTGTGCTGAGCATTCCATTGGAACGGGCGTGGTCATGATGAGCTCAGCTCATCATGAGCACCAGAGCGCCGTGGCCCATGGCGAGCTGACCTCGCCATGAGCACCGGGGTGCTGTGTGCGCCCCCTGCCCCCCAGCACAGCGGGGGGAAACAGCCCCACAGTGAAGGGGTTAAACTTAAGGCACGTAGCCACTATATTTTACATGAAGCAGTTTATGCGTCTTGAAATTATAGAGGCACTTCACAAAGGTATTTTTGGTCATAAGTGCACATTTCATCCAGAAAGACCTCATTTACACTAGCTAGAAATGCACAAAAAGATTACTGGCATGAATACATTGTTTTACTAATACAGGATTCCTGTGCAGAGAAATCCTTAGTAGTAAATCCTTCACAAATGTTAGCAAGGGGTTTGTGCAGAGTGTGGTTCGCCTTGGAAATTCAGACCCAAATATTTGTATGTTTGTGGGAATTCTCAAATTCCGATCCAACACATTTTCCTCACCTGGAGATGGTCAAAATGTCTGCAAGGTCATTGAGGCAGCGAGTGCACTCTGAGATGCGACCATTGTCCATAAGGGGTAACCACTCGGGGGTATATCGAGAATATTAAAATGTGTGAGTCTATGCTCTGTTTAACTGAGACTACTATGGTTTGCTTGCATCATAATTGTCACATATTTAGGGGGAATACCACATCCAAGTTTCCCTCCCATTTATTCCTGAGTTCTCTATCTACTGTCTGCATCTGCTCTTTTGAAATGGGGTACACTCCGTTATGTTAGTGGTCAGGTACATATATGTCAGCAGCAGGAACACCTTCACTGAGAAAAATAACCCAGCACACGGAGATGCATGCCATAGCCTATCGTATGCAAACAGGTCCAGCATATTAACCGGAAGTGGAGCTCCTCTATTAATATGAATTTTCCTGCACTAAACAGCTGCCCCAGCTTTGTAAGGGTCAGTATTTGCTGCTTAATCTGCAGTGATCTATCCATGATGTGGATCAGGCTGGGTTGTTTAGTAGCAGCATGTGAGGGGACTACATAACCGCACAGCCTGTAGGCCTTGCAAGAGGTATAAATAGCACCCCCTGCAACAAACGTTTTTGACATAAGTATGTAGCCTGTGAGCAGAGTGATGAGTATTGTGTTAAGTGCGCTTGGGTCTGTTTGTGTTCAATAGAGAGATGAGGTACTTCATGTGCATGTTAACCCAGTAAATCACATAATGCACCTTCTGCACAACAAAGCAACATTCTGGATTGTGCACCTTGAATCCACCCTGTGTGAATGGATGTGACATGCTGTCCCAACTAACACATGGCATTCTGCCTCCCCACGCTAGTCAGATAGAAAAGGAAAACACCTTCATAAAAAAGTGCTTGCCTGGGGGATGGAGAGACTTACAAAAATATGGCAACTTTGAGAGGATCAGCTTTTTGATTAATGCACTCGGCCCACTATAGACAATGAGGTAGGCTATTCACAAAGGTAGAGTTAGACCAAAAGTCTAACTTTACTACTTTTCGGTATACACAAAGGTGAGTTACTACTAGTAAAGTAAGACTTTTGGTCTAACTTTACCTTTCTGAATTATCGGGCATTAGGATATCAATTCATCAGTCAATTTGTGAAGCTAATTTATCCAATACTGTGCCTTTGTAATCTCTCAGAATCACCTCCTTTTCTTTTTTCCCCTTGAAATCCCAAATATTGAACAAACTCCTCCAGCCACACAAGCGGGAAGTCCTAAGCGCATTTTCCAGTCTTTCCCGTCAATGGGAATATGTTTGATTCCTCCTTGTTTATTCATAGGCCCAAGTAACCTCTGAAGTGGATAACGTCTTGTATTTTATGTTTTCCCTGGGGTCCGTGATAAAAATAACTTTGAGACCAGGTTTCTGCATTTATCACGTGCAAGAGTTGTCCCTCCTGGAACAATGATGCACGGCTCAATATTGAGTGCAAATACTGGTGCTCCTGGATCTATGGGCAGCATTTGACACAGTTGATCACACTACGCTGCTCAATAGTGTCTCAGCCATTGGCATCAGGCACAAGGCTAAAGCCCTTCTGTCCTCTTTTTTATCTAAACGCACCCAGTCAGTCAATCTGGGTCACTTCAATACACCAGTTTTTTCACTCCTGTGTGGTGTTCCGCAAGCATCTTTGCTAAGTCCGACTCTGTTCAACATATATGTGACGGACTCTTACATCATATGCGGATGATACGCAACTGGTGTTTGCCGTACATAATGATGGAGATGCAGTTTCGCTAAGCTTTTATGATGGCCATTAGTTCCTAGATGGCAAATCACTGTCTTAAATTGAACTCAGCCAAGACAGAAGTAAAGGTCTTTGAAATCCTGGCCCCAGGATTATCTCTGAGCTGGTGGCCAGCTGATCTGGGATTACCCCCCTTCCCCGTCAAGAAGGCTAGAAACTTTGGTGTCATCTTTGATGATAGACTATACATCATGCCAACGCAGGGGTTGCCTCATCCTTTTATGTCTTAAGGATGATAAAGAAATTGTTACCTTTCATCCCAGTCAGCATCAGGAGAATTTTAATCTGTGCTCTGGTCATGTCTAAGGTTGACTACAGCAAACGCCTGTTAATTAATGCCCAAGAAAAGGGTCTGGGTAGGCCGCAGTTGGTACAGAATGCAGAGGCTAGGATGCTGTTAGGTACCCTGAATCTTAAGCCCATCTCCAATTTGGTGCAATAGCCCCACTGGCTGCCCACAAGAAGCAGAACAAAGTTTAAGGCACTCTGCATTGCCGATAAGGCAATTCACAATACAGGACCAGAATGCTTGAAGAAAGCTTTCATGGCCTACACACCCAGCAGATCTCTTTGCTCAACAGATGACAATCTTCTGATTGTCCCCAGAACCAAGAAAGTCAACTGTGGGGACAGAAGCTTCATAGTGGCCACATCTAAACTGTAGAACTCTCTCCCCTTGCAGATTAAGGCTAGTCCTACACTGCCATTATTAAGCAAACAATCAACAACTTGGCTCTTCAAGCAATAGGCTTCCACCAGCTTTCTGTGTATCCTTTTAGTACATAGCGCCGAGACACCTACTGGTATTTGCTCGCTTTACAAATTGATAAAATACATAAATAGAAACTGTGACAGGGAGCAGCCTTGTTGCATATCCCTATGCACCTGGAATGTGTTACAGATATATAAGTTCACCCGGATATTGACAGTGGGAATACTATACAGCAGCCTGGTCATACTCAGAAAATAAAGTTACAGACCCATTTTGCTCAGAGTAGTGAGTGTCATGTGGTGGATTGAACCAGCAATGTCTGTAGATTATTGGATGTGGCTCTACTGGGGTGAAGTCTGAATTATCAAGTAGTACTTGCTCCAGCATCAAACGGTTCAGTCTATTTGTTAGCACCCTTGCCAGGATGTTATTGTCCACATTTAATAGGGAAAGGGATATGTATGATTCTACCACATTCAGGATATTTCCAGGCTTCAAGATGACAAATTTAATGGTCTCCATCACTGACGAAGGAGATGAGGCCACCTCATATGCACCCTAATAGACCTTAAGTAATTCTTGCAGTTCTCTGAATTATTTACAAAATTCAAATGCCAGACCATCAGAACTGGGTGCTTTACCCCACACTAAACTATCTATAGCCTCTATAATTTCTTGCAGCATAATCAGGGCGCCTAAGAATTCAAGCTTCCATTCCTCCACCCAGACAAGTGTAACCTCTTCAAAAAGGGTGTAGAGCTGTTTCTGGGGAAGTGCTGCTTCAGGAGTACATAGTGATTGCTAATAGCTCTGGAAGGTTTCTGATATCAATGCAACCCTTAATGTGTTTCCCATCTGCCATGCTTAGGACCTGGATCAGGCCTAGCAGAAAAAGGAAAAATAAAGGGCCTGATGAGCAGAAAGAGGCAAAATAAATGTAATAAGTGAGTAAAAAAGGACAGAAAATTAGTAGAGCAACTCAGACACTCAAAAACCCACCCAGACAATAACTCAGGAGCCAATTATGATCTCTTTCGGAAAGCAAGTATATCTGAATCCCATGCACACATACAACATTAAACAAGTTATACAAGTGTTATTTAAAAGCAAATTGTACAGTATTCTTCGGTGATGTCTTAATTTCTTTATTCTGTTGGAAAACGCAGCCAGCCAGGCCCACCTGGAACAATACTTTCATGAGAGTGAGTAGAAATGTACTAGCAAGATGGCAGACATTGCTGCATGGTGTCTGGAGCAGAAGGCCTTGATGGGAGTCAAGTCAAACAACATGTACCAGTGTCAGACATCTTGATAGTAGACTTCCATTCACTGTCAGGTAGCCATTGGCCCAGATTACCTGTTTGGGCAGTTTTGGAGGAGGAGTGTTTGCACTGACTATATATTCTATCAGGCTCTGTCTTACACATACCTTCCCACTCAGCCCAACCAGGCCACCAGGAAGAGTAGTGTCCTGGCAATGAGGAAAAGTGTACTGGCAAGATGTGTGACACTGGTTCCTGGTGTCAGAGTTGACCACAACTCCCATCATGGCCTTGGGCTCCTCACACCAGCCCCCGGTGTCAGCTATCTTGCTTGTACATTTCCACTCACCCTCAGGGACAACATAGTTCCAGGTGTACTGTTTTGGCTGGCTAGGAAGGTTTGTATAGGACAGGGCCTGATGGGAAATGTAGTTAGGGTAAACACTCCTCCTCCCAACCAGCAACCAGGAACCATGCTTACCAGATAGTGAGTGGAAATGTACTGCCAAAATGGCTGACACTGCTGTTTGGATAACTACGCCCTGAGTTGTGGACACATAGGCACTAGTCACCAGTGTCAGACATTTTTCAAGTACATTCCCACTCACTGTCAAGGAAGCTGAGTTTCAGGTAGACTTTTGCTGCTAGATGGGAAGGTGTGTGTGGGACAAGGCCTGATGTGACAAGGCCTGCTAACATCTCTGGGCCTATGCTTATCTCACAGTCAGGAGAAGTGTACTGGCAAGGTAGCTGACACTGCTGCATGGTGTAAATCTTGAAGCTTACTGCCTTCAATGCCCTGTGCACCAAAAATCATGCAACTGTGTCAGCCATCTTGTTAGTACACTTCCATTCACTGTCAGGTAGACGAAGGCCCAGATGAGCTGTTTGTGCTGGTTGGAAGGAGGAATGTTTGCCCTGACTACATCTACCATCAGGCCATGGCCTCCAAACACCTTCCTACCCATCCCAAATTGCTTACCTGCGACTCTGCTTACCTGACAGTGAGTAGCAATGTGCTGCCAAGATGGCTGACACTGGTGCCAGTTGTTTGCCTTGACTGCACTCCTCCTCCTCCCATCCAGACAAGGTACCTCCTCTGGGCCCATTCCAACCTCACAGTAAGGGGAAGTAGACTAGCAAGATGGCTGACACTGCTGCATGGTCCCTGGAGCAGAAGGCCTAGGGGAGTTTGCCTAAAGGCTAGGGGGGCCAACCTCGAATCTGGGGAACTGGGTTCGAGCCTCGAGAATGATGCTGAACATCTTGTGATTCAGGGCAAATCACTTAATCTCCCTGAGCCTAACAAAAATGAATGTTTCCCCATGTAATGCAACTGGTGCTATGCAAAGCGCCCTGATACCTGATTCGGGTCAAGTTTGCGCTATATAAAACTCTCTCAAAAAAGGCCTTGATTTGTGTTGCAGTCAAGTCAAACAACAGGCACCAGTTTCAGACATCCTGCGGGTCATTTTTTCACCACTTTGAGGTTAATATAGTACATGTTGGGTTGTTTGAGCTGGGTGGTAAGGTGTACGTAGGACAGGGCCTGATACGAGTCGTAGCCATTGCAAATGCTCCTCCTCCCATCCAGCCAAGGTACCTCCTCTTGGCCTCTTCCAACCTCACAGTGAGGGGAAGTAGACTAGCAAGATGGCTGACACTGCAGCGTGGTGTCTGGAGCAGAAGGCCTTGTTGGGTGGTGCAGTCAAGTCAAACAACAAGCACAACTGTCAGCCATTTTGTAAGTACATTTCCACTCACTGTCTGGTAAGCATGGTTCCAGGTAGGCTGTTTAGGATGGGTACGAGGAGGAGTGTAACCCCTGACCATATCTCCTAGCAGGCACTGTTCTAAAACACTCTATCCACCCAGCACAAACAACCCACCAGGAACTAAGCTTACCTGATATGGAGTGGATATGTATGGTAAGATAGATGACACTGGGGACTGTTGTGTGTGCCAAAAGGCCCTGTTGGGATATGTGGCCAAATCAGTCTCCAGGCACAAGTGTCACACATCTTGATAATACATTTCAAATCACTGTCAGGAACCCATTCTTCCATGTGGTAAGTTGTCTCTTGGTCGGAAGAGTGTGTGAAGGACAGAGCCTGTAGGAGTTGTAGTGAAACACTCCTACAACCACCCAGCACAAACACTTCATCTGGGCCTATTGCTACCTGACAGTGAATGGAAGTGCCTCAGCAAGATACCTGACACTGATGCATGGTGTTTGGGGCACAAGGTCTTGCTGGGGTTTGGATTAAAGTTTAACACCATGCACCAGTGTCAGCATCCTTGTTAGTACATTTCCACTCACTGCCAGTTAGCCATAGTCTCTGATGAGTTAGCTGGACTGGGTGCAAGGAGTATTTTAAAAGGCTACAACTTACATCTGGCACTGTCCAACATACACCTTTCCACAATCACAAACAGACCAACAGAAACTAAGTTTACCCACAGTGTTTCAGAATTTACTAGCAGGATGCATGACAGGATGTATGTCACTGGGCACTGGTGACAGACTTTTCTACAAATACCAACAGTGACTTGTGCTCAAAACACCAGGCAACAGTGTCAACCATCTTTGTCGGTATATATCCACTCACTCGCAGGAAAGCATAGTTCCAAGGGTGCTATTTTTGCATGGTGGAAAGAGTATGGTGACGTAGAGACACTAGCTGGTAGAGGCAAGATGGCGGTCACTCCTGTGGCTGTGTGAGTGATGTATAGGCTGCTCCTCGCGACTGCTTACCGAGCGGCACCCACCTGTGTGAAGCGGCTTGCGGAGCACATTTTTTGGACAGTGGCATTTTTCCGCCTCCGTGAAGTGAAAAAGAAATTTCCTCTGCAGTTTGGAGGACCCGGAGCTGGATGCGGTTCCAGAGTTTCAGTATCCTACACCGCGGCGAAGACTGAGGGGGGCCGTAGGCGGAGCAGAGCACCTGTGCAGAGCACTTTGGCGGAGTGGAGGCGTAACAGAGAAATCCGGTGCGGTGCGGCTCTGGTGGAGTGGTGTTTGGAGATTTCTGGCACCTGTGACAGTGTCGAAGCAGTGGTGAAGGTAGAGACAGCGGCTGACGAGAGGTTGGACACGTCACCAAAAACCTGCTCTAGGGCACTTGGCTGCAGATGCTTATTGCAGCGAGGTGTGTGGAGCAGACCAAGCTTCAACTCGGTGTGGAGTTCTGGTAAGGGGCATTCTGTGCTGTGTATTCTCCATTCGCTGACAGCATGGCACAAAACCCCGGGGAGCTACTGTGGCAGATTCGGCGAGCTCTGCGAGCTCAGTTAATGAGATGGGCTCAACTGTTGCTACCAAAGGAATAGTAATCACGGGTAGTGAGGAAGCCAGGCAGGGTAATGAAGGTCCAACAGGCTCTGATTCCTCCTCCCAGACCCCTAATGTTCGGCGACAGAAAGAGCACACCTCAGCGGTCCAGCAAGAACTAGCTGAAAAAGTTCGTACAGTCCCAGTAATTTTTAATAAACATGCAGTAGCCAAAGCAAATATCGCTAAGGGACCGGCAGTGCGGGGGCCAGAATTGGGGCCAGACTCAGGGCCAGGCACTCAAAGTCTTGCACAGAGAACAGCAGCAGCAGTAACCATAATGCCTGAGGTGCTCAATCTGCCTTCTATTCAACTGGTCGGGAGTCAAAGTGCATACAAATATCTACTAGCCGCAATGAGGGAGTTATTGTGGAAGTTTGTAGTATGGTAAATCCAACAGATAAAGACGCTGATGCTGATGCCGGCTCAGAGGGCAAATTCCATTCAATGTCTGACCTCTCAGCCGTCTTGGAGCCTGAGAATGATGACAATGAAGAGGAATATGAGATTGAGGGGTTAAGCATAGCAGGCGATTGGGCTGATGAAGATGAGCCTGTATCAGAGCAATTCTCTTTTCAGGAAACGGTGAAAAAAGCACTGGACTTGGCTGATCACCCCTTACATGCATTATCCTGTGGAATCACTCAACCTAGATGGGAAACTGTAGCCACTGGGGATTCAGTAACTGAAGACGCTCTAAATACAGTAAATGTTGATCCAGACGTGGATGGGACCCCTGAAACTCTGGAAATAATTTATAAGAGTATTATGGACCATCATGCCGAGACAAACGCTGAGAGTCTACGCATGCAGGGGGAAGTCTGCAAACTGCAGAATTTGGTCAGAAGGGAGGGAAAAACGTGTGTGGAATTAAACACAAGAGTAGTGGAGGCAGAAGAACAAATTTCAGGGGCTGAGGACTCTCTGGTTAAACAACAGTCTGCCATCGAGATGCTGCAAAAATCTAAACAGGATTTTGATTGTAAACTGACAGATTTAGAGAATCGTTCCAGACGGAACAACCTGCATGTAATCGTGTAGCTGAGTCTAAAGAAGGTCAGGATTCAAGGAGATTTATCGTTGCCATGTTCAAGGAGGCATTTCCGGAACTGAAAGATTGGAACTAGGTCACTGAAATAATTAGGGCATACAAATTTCCTTTTGTGCTACGTAAGAGAAAAGGTGATCGGAGATCTGACACTAATAAATTCCCCAGGCTTATTCTCATCTGCCTTAATAATTATCTGCTCCGGGAGGCAATATACGATCTGGCCCGTCCAGATAGGCGACGTCAGGGCATGGGATGTGAGTTCTTTGTGCGCCCTGATTTTTGTCCATATTTACAACAAGGGGTGGTGAGGGACAGAGTCTCTGAATTAAGCAGAAAGCTCTCACCCAGTCATGAGATCAGGGCTAGATCCAACACCGTTTTTTAGCTCACTGCACCATCCCAGTTTCAGAACCTGGCTGTATGCAAATTAGTCTGTTCCTGTCCCAGTGCATGATGGGAACAGGGCAAACCAAACTACAAAAGCCAATTCTTACACTGGGAAGGAAACAAGCTCCCGGGGACCGGTTTCTGGCATTACAGCCGTCTTCGGCCCGGTTTGCTTGAATCCTGATGGTGCAATGAGCAAGGGTCTTACATCTGAGAATACCCTTCCACGCTTAGGGTGGACAAAAATATTTACAACAAGGGGTGGTGAGGGACAGAGTCTCTGAATTAAGCAGAAAGCTCTCACCCAGTCAAGAGATCAGGGCTAGATCCCCGGTAGCTTGTCTCCTTTCTGGTGAAGAATTGGCTTGGTAGTTTAGTCTGCCCTGTTCCCATGATGCACTGGGCCAGGGACAGACTGATTTGCATATAGCCAGGTTCTGAGCTGGGATGGGGCAGTGAGATAAATAACGGTGAAGGATCAAGCCCTGATCTTTGGACTGGGTAAGAGTGGTCTGCTTAATTCAGACACTCTGTTCATCACCACCCCCTTTTCTGAATCGTTTTTGGCCACTATAGGTGTGGCAGGGTATACTCAGACATGAGTCCCTTTCTCACTGCTCCATCAGGATTCAAGCAAGCCGGGCCGAAGACGGCTGAAATGCCAGAAACCGGTCCCCGGTAGCTTGTCTCCTTTCTGGTGAAGAATTGGCTTGGTAGTTTAGTCTGCCCTGTTCCCATGATGCACTGGGCCAGGGACAGACTGATTTGCATATAGCCAGGTTCTGAGCTGGGATGGGGCAGTGAGATAAATAACGGTGATGGATCAAGCCCTGATCTTTGGACTGGGTAAGAGTGGTCTGCTTAATTCAGACACTCTGTTCATCACCACCCCCTTTTCTGAATCGTTTTTGGCCACTATAGGTGTGGCAGGGTATACTCAGACATGAGTCCCTTTCTCACTGCTCCATCAGGATTCAAGCAAGCCGGGCCGAAGACGGCTGAAATGCCAGAAACCGGTCCCCGGTAGCTTGTCTCCTTTCTGGTGAAGAATTGGCTTGGTAGTTTAGTCTGCCCTGTTCCCATGATGCACTGGGCCAGGGACAGACTGATTTGCATATAGCCAGGTTCTGAGCTGGGATGGGGCAGTGAGATAAATACCGGTGATGGATCAAGCCCTGATCTTTGGACTGGGTACGAGTGGTCTGCTTAATTCAGACACTCTGTTCATCACCACCCCCTTTTCGGAACTGATTTTTGTCCAGCCACTGTACAGCAAAGGTGGCAACTGCGTCAGATGATTACATTATTCCAATCTAAAGTTGCAACAGCCTTTCTCCTTAATCATCTTAATCCTGCAAAACTTAAAGTTGTACATAAGGAGCAAACTCACTACTTCACCTCCGCGATAATGGCACAAGACTTTTTGAAGACCTTGGGTAGTGAGTAATGGTATAGAGTATTTTTCGCAGGCCGCTCAAAGCATCAAGTATGGATGTAGTTATATAAGACTCTCTTCCTATGGATTTGACTGTTTTTGGGTCCTTTGTTTTTTCTCTCCCCTTCGCCAACATGGGACTTATTACGCGTTTTAGTTGGTGCTTGTAGTTTTTTACTTTGTGCCATCCTTTTTATGTTTGTTCTGCTTTTGTTTTTCTTGGCTTTCTAAGAAAGTTATTAACTATGTGAGAGTAAGGCATGGTTGAGCTAGGGCAAGAATATATAGTAAAATCGTTGGTTCAAAATTAATATATTAAGCCAAGGCTCAATTGTGAAATATACTTGCGTTAAGTTCTGGAGCGGAGGTTCTACATTGTATATTGAACAAGAGTACACAGAAAAAGAAAAAGGTTTGTTTTAGGAAGCATAAAAGAATGTAACCTGATAACCGATAAGCTATTATGAATGATATACAATATTTAGGAAGTATATGCAGTATATTTGGCCTATTCCTAGGGAAAGGCACTTAGAACGAGAAGGTTTTTTTTTTCTTTTTACTTTTTTTCCTCTCTTCTTTTTATTTTTGCATTTGCATTTGTGGATAAAGGGATATAACGGGGGAACTAGACACTAGACTTGGAAGAAATTTGGTGGTGGGGGTTGCCCGGTGGGAGTCGGGGGGGACCGTCTACAGCCATTACCTCCAAACACAGTCCCAACTCCAACCACCTGAAGTGCATCCTGCTGAACACCCGCTCGGTCCACAGACACGCCACTGAACTCTGGGACCTACTCGACACTGCATCGCCGGACGTCGCCTTCCTTACAGAAACCTGGATGAACGCTTCATCAGCGCCCGACATCGCCATAGCCATCCCGGATGCTTACAAGGTCATCGGAAAAGACCGCACCAACCAAACAGTAGGAGGCATCGCCATCGTCCATAAGAACACCATCTGAATCACGACCAGCTCCGACGATAACCTCGCGACCGCCGAACACATTCATTTCCGGATCCACACCGACCCCAGGACCACACTTAGAGGCACCCTCATCCACAGACTACCAGGAACGCGCACACAATTCAACGAAGACATAACTGACTTCATCAGCCCACATGCCCTCACCTCCGAGAACTACATTTTACTGGGAGACCTCAACTTCCACCTGGAAAAGAAAAACGACAGCAACACCACCACCCTTCAGGACAACCTGGCCAATCTCGGACTCAAACAACTTGTTGACACCCCCCACCCACTTTGCCGGACACACGCTTGACCCTATCTTCTCCTCCAGTAAACACATCTCCTTCGATCACACCACATCTCTCCATTGGACGGACCACAACTGCGTTCACTTCAGCTACAAAAAGACCACGACACACAACCCCCCTCAACCTATTCCTTTAAAAAACTGGAACAAAATCACCACCGACCAACTCTTCACATCACTAAACCAAAACCCTCCTGCCACATCATCGGACCCAAACCAAGCTGCCACCAAACTCACACAATGGATCACCCACAGCGCTGACGTATCAGCACCCTTGAAAAACCATCAGATCAAACAAGGTAGCAAAAAGGCCCCCTGGTTCAACGATGACCTTAAGAAATCAAAAAAGTTATGTCGTACCCTCGAGAAATCCTGGAGAAAAAACCCAACCTCTGACAACCTGACCACCTTCAAGGATGCCACCTGCAAACACCACCAGTTGATCAGATCCACCAAGAAATCAGCATTCAAAGATCGACTCGACAACAACGCCCACAACAGCAAGGAACTATTCAACATCGCCAAAGAATTTACCAACCCCACCGCCGGCACCAACGACATCACTCCCTCCCAAGACCTCTGCGACTCTTTATCCTCTTTCTTCCACAACAAAATCGCCAACATACATAACAGCTTTGAAAACCAGTCCGATGAACAGCCCACTCCACCCACCTCCGAGCCAAAACAGCACTCTCACAACCTGTCCGCCTGGAACCCAATCACCACTGAAGACACCATCCGCCTGATGAACTCCATTCACTCAGGATCGCCAACCGACCCATGTCCCCACCACATCTTCAACAAAGCAGACTCCATCATCGCACCTATCTCTGCGATATCATCAACTGTTTCTTCAACTCCGCTACCTTCCCGGAAAGCTGGAAACATGCCGAACTCAGCGCCCTTCTGAAGAAACCCACAGCTGAGCCCTCTGAACTTAAGAACTACCGCCCCATCTCACTCCTCCCATTCCCTGCCAAAGTCATTGAGAAAGCCGTTAATAGTCAGCTCGCCGCCTTCCTGGAATCCAACAATTCCCTCGACCCTTCACAGTCCGGCTTCCGAGCCAAACACAGCACCGAAACCGCCCTCATCGCAGCTACAGACGACATCCGAACACTACTGGACAACCGAGAAACAGTTGCCCTCATCCCACTTGACCTCTCCGCCGCCGTCGACACAGTATGTCACAGCACTCTCATACAACGCCTCAACAACGTCGGAATACAAGGAAAAGCTTTGGATTGGATCATCTCGCTCCTCGCCGGAAGAACCCAGAGAGTACGCCTCCCCCCATTCAAATCAGAGGCCACCGAAGTCATCTGTGGTGTACCACAAGGATCTTCACTCAGCCCACCCTCTTCAACGTATATATGAGTCCCCTCTCATCCATCGCGCGCCAACACAACCTCAACATCATCTCCTACGCAGACGACACCCAGCTGATCCTCTCCCTCACCAAAGACCCTAACACCGCCAAAACCAATCTACAGAAAAAACTCCAACGCATCCAAAACGCCTCAGGCAGACTCATACTGGACATTCCCCGTCACGCTCACATTTCCGGTCACCTAAAGGATCTCCACTGGCTCCCCGTCAACAAGAGAATAACGTTCCGTCTCCTCACCCACGCACACAAAGCCCTCTACGACCTAGGACCCGAATGCCTCAACACACGACTGTCCTTCTACACACCCACCCGCCAACTACAATCATCCAATCAAGCCCTCACCGCAATTCCGCGCATCCAAAGATCCACCATGGGAGGAAGATCCTTCTCCTACTTAGCAGGCAAAACCTGGAATTCTCTCCCCACTCACCTCCGTCTTACACAGAACCACCTCTCCTTCAGAAAGCAACTAAAAACCTGGCTATTCGATAAGTAATGCACCCACCCTCCCTTCTAGCGCCTTGAGACCCTCTGGGTGAGTAGTGCGCTATACAAATTCCTTAACTTGAACTTGAACATGAGACTCGAGTCGGAGGCAGTTTCCATCCAGCGGGGCACTAGACAAGGGTGCCCGTGCTCCCCATTGCTCATTTCACTATACATCGAGACGTTTTTAAAAATGTTGGAATCAAGCACCAAGATTCAACCAATAATTTACAGAACCATCAGTATAAGGTCCTTGCTTATGCTGATGATGTTGCCATTGTCACGCCCAGACCAGCTTTAGCGATGCAAGAAATTCGGGTTAGTATCCGGCTATAGGTTAAATACAGCTAAAACCCAGATGTTATGTGCAAATTTGCCAACTTACTCGGATCCAAGGGTCTTACAAGAGGCCACTTATTTGGGTGGTAAGATCCGGACCCCAGCAACTGCACTTGTTAAAACAAATTGGGAAGCGCTATTGACGGGGGTTAGGCGTCAGTTAGACCAGTCTGAATGCTTACATCTTTCTCTTGTAGGGAGATGTAATCTGTCAAAAATGATGATACTTCCAAACATATTGTATTTATTTAGGTGTGTGCCCTTAGAAATTCCAAATGCTAGTCTGGCACAATTACAATCTATTTGCATGCGATTTCTGTGGTCTAGGGGGAAGGCTCGTCGGATAATGCGATATATGGTCCTACCCAGAATGTTAGGTGGCTGGTCTGCACCGGACTTCACCTTGTATTACTATGCATGTATGATCCAAAATATGAATGTACTACTCACAGGGGTGGGACCTTTAGATATTGCAGAATGCCGCTCTATATATCAGATGCTATTGGGTGTGAAAGCCAAAAATTGTCTGTTTTTAAATTTAGATTGGAGCTACTACAAGCGTACTAGATTCAAGGTTTTGGGGCAGCATATAAAGTATGGAAAGTAATTAAGAAAATGTATGGGTTTGAGAAAATATCCTGGTATACACCACTGACGGCCACAACTTTTTTCCCAACTGTATTTTGGGACCGTGTGGTCCATAATTGGAGATCTAAAGTGTTAGACCTAGGGTATCCTAGACTACATAGGGTAGCCTGGCACAGTAGAGAGAACAGCTAAAACTCCAAGGTGTTGGTTAAGTGCTTACAGGACCCTCTCACAGTAACCCAATGATTGACCACTAAAAATAAAAGACGCTACACCAGTTTAGAAAAATACCAGTACCTTTTATAAAAATTATGTTTGTTCTTTTCTTAGGCAAGATCAGTTTACAATTGGTTCAGCATAAATTCCCTTAAGTTTCACAGTCTTCAATACTTTTCTCACTTTAGCAAGGCTAAATCACAGGTACATTTCATTTGAGGTAAATTACTGTCAATTCCACAGAATTCTTCTTCAATTAATTATACAGAAGCGACAATTCACTACATAGGTTCAATGTGCTACTTTTCATAAGCATGACTTGTACATTACCCCTCTGCTCTCAGCTTCCAGAACAGCTCAACAGGTGTCTACCCCCAGCAGCGTTCCCCCCAGTACTTGCAACCAGCTAGATAGCTAAAAGGAGACAAGGTAAATTAATAAGGCTTCCTCTTATCTATCCTATGGCTACACCACTCTTGAAGTAGACTCAGGGTGATTAATTGCCGCCTGCAGAGGTGCTATAAGTGAGCTCTGAATACTACTGGTACTCTCTGGCCCAGCTTCCAAAATACTTGCCCAAAGCACAGGAACCTAGAGGTTCGTTACCCTTCTCTCTCCCTCCCTTCGTATACTTGTATTTACAGTCAGCGGGTTGTTAGTCAAGTTCTCACGATGTTTACTTCTAGAGGACTCAGCACTTCCCAGTTGCGCTGGTTATTGCCGCTTCAAAGATCTACTGTCCGCCGGCACAGCCGCCTCCCGCTTCCCCACGTTCCCTGCTTACTTCATTTGTGAGGCAATCCGACTTGAGTTGCCCTCGCACTCGGTTGTCCTCTCTTAGCGCTGACGACGGGGCCTCTGGGGAGTCGGCGTCGGGGTGGGGGAACAGGAAGGCTTACTGCCGGCCGGGACGCTCCTCCGGCGGGACCGTGGCGGCGCTTCTGCCTCCTTTCGCGTCTCCTAAGGCTGGGGCTCCGCCTCGGGCGCTCCTCCTCTGACGCGGCCGGATCCTTCCTGCAGTCAGGCTCTGCCTTGGGCGCGCCTCTTCTGACGCCGCCGGCTTCCTCCTGGCTCCGGACTCCGCCTCTCCTCCCACGATGACTTCTTCCGTCAATTCACGGAACAGCTGGGCACTTCCCTCGCGTCTGGGTCAGACGTGCTGTCGGCGCTACACACAGGTAGGAGTCTCCGCCGATTTCACCGCCTTTCTCCACAGGATGAGAGCCGGTCACGAGTGTAATGAATGTGACTGACGCTCCTCAGCCGGGTAACACAGCTCTGATTCGTTGTCCACCTGATCTGCCCACAGCCTTCAGGGCAGGTGTGCAGGACACACAAGGGTTGCTTTTAGCAGTTTGCGAAGGTCTCCTCACAACACGACCCGGTAATTTAAGATCTGGTCACAGTGTCTCTGGTCACGATTTATTAACGCCGTGACAGTGGGGTTTGGTCAGCCTGAAAGGGGGCACTTCCCAATAACGCGATAGCCGGCCCACAGGTCGATCTGATCACCACTGGTGCACAATCCTCCTCCACAGGTCGCCTCTCTCCTCACTGGTCACTCCTGAGACTGCACAAAATGGCTGCTGGTCACTGGCCTTTTATAGAGTGGCCTGAGACCTCTGGAAGCCACTAGATATTTCTGGAACCTTCCTCATGTTAGTCTATGGGTCTGTCCTCCTGGAATGTCCGTTATGGCAGTTGGTGGACACCATTTTAGGTTCATGAGTGTCCCTAGATTTTCCAGGAGCTTAACTAGGCCTCACAGAATATGAGGGGAAAATGGCGTCATGGTCAAGGAACACCTAGCCCCCTGACAGCACTGAAAAATTCCTGGTGGATATAAAAAATAAAAATAGAAACACTGGGAGGCTAAGGGGGACAAAAATAAATAATGATGGTTAGAACACCCCCAGATGCAGACAGGTCTAACACGCGTCCCCCCCAGCTGAAAGTGGGGAGAGCTACCCAATCCCTTGGGAGTTCTAATCACTAAGGCGGAAATACCTGGATAGACCGTCTGCGTTGGCGTGGTCCAATCCAGGCCGATGTTCCATCCGAAAGTCCATTCCCTGTAGGGAGATGGACCACCTTAACAACTTGGGATTCTCCCCCTTCATTTGCATTAGCCAACGAAGGGGGTGGTGGTCAGTCTGAACCAGGAAGTGCGAGCCAAACAAGTATGGCCGCAGCTTCTTCAGAGCCCAAACCACCGTAATGGCTTCTCGCTCAATGGTACTCCACCTCCGTTCCCTGGGGAGTAGTCTCCTAGACAGGAAAACCACGGGTTGATCCAAGCCCTCATCATTTAGCTGCGATAACACTGCCCCAATGCCATGTTCTGACGCATCTGTTTGGACAATGAATTCTCTAGCAAAATCAGGGGCCTTGAGTATTGGAGCAGTGCACAATGCTTGCTTCAAGGTCATGAAGGCTCGCTGGCAAGCCTCCGTCCAGACTACCCGTCGGGGTTGTTTCTTAGAGGTAAGTTCAGTGAGGGGTGCCACAATGGTGCCATACCCCTTCACGAAGCGACGGTAGTATCCAGTGAGGCCCAGGAAGGCTCGGACCTCAGTTTGAGTCTTGGGGGGCTCCCAGGCTATGATAGCCTCAATCTTTGCCTGGAGGGGCTGCACCGACCCTCTGCCCACCAAGTGGCCTAGGTACACCACCGACCCCTGTCCGATCTGACACTTGCTGGCCTTGATTGTCAAGCCAGCCTGTTGCAGGGCATGAAGAACAGCTTGCAAATGTTGCAAATGGTCCTCCCAGCTGCTACTGAGGACAGCAATGTCGTCCAGGTAAGCAGCAGAAAAAGCTTCCATACCAGAAAGGACCTTGTTCACCAGCCGCTGAAAAGTGGCAGGGGCGTTCTTGAGCCCGAAGGGCATCACACAGAACTGGTAGTGTCCCTGAGGTGTAGAGAAGGCTGACCTTTCCTTCGCCCCTTCAGTAAGGGAAATCTGCCAGTACCCTAAAGTTAGGTCAAAGGTACTTAAGTATTGGGCAGCTCCCAGCCGGTCGATAAGTTCATCCGCCCTAGGGATGGGATGAGCATCTGTCTTAGTTACTGAATTTAGTCCTCGGTAGTCCACACAGAATCTCAATTCAGGTGTGGTGCCCGGCGGGGCAGCTTTCGGTACCAAAACCACCGGACTAGACCAAGGGCTACTAGAAGGTTCAATCACTCCTAGCTCCAGCATCTTAGCGACTTCACTTTTGATGCTGGCCTTCACCTTGTCCGACAGCCGGTAGATCTTAGACTTCACAGGTGGGCTGTCTCCTGTGTCCACGTCATGGGTACACAGGTGGGTCCTACCCGGGACAAGGGAGAACAGAGAAGAAAATTGCTCCAGGATCTGGCGGCAATCTCTCTGCTGTTCAGGAGTCAGGGATGGTGAGAGAATCACTCCCTCCACCGACCCATCCTTTTCTTGGGACGAGAGAAGATCAGGGAGAGGTTCGCTTTCCTCTTCCTCTGCTCCATCGGTCACCATCATTAAGACAACCTCGGGCCTCTCATGGTGTGGCTTGAGGCGATTGGTGTGCAGCACCCTGTGGGGCTGTCTCGGGGTCTTAAGATCCACCAGGTAAGTGGCTTTACCCTTTTTCTCCAATACCTCAAAGGGGCCTGTCCAACGATCCTGGAGGGCATTTAGCTCTCCAGGTTCCATCACCCACACTTTTTGTCCAGGCTCCAGTTCCACTGGGTGAGCATTGTGGTCATACCACTCCTTCATAACTGCTTGGCTGGCTTCCAAGTTGTCAGAAGCTTGCTTCCACAACTTGGCCATTTGGCTCCGGAAGGCCAGCATGTAGCTCACCACGTCCTGGGGAAGCTTCCTGGGAGTCTTTTCCCATCCATCTTTCACCAGGCTGAGAGGACCCCGTACAGGGTGCCCGTACAAAAGTTCGAAGGGGCTGAAGCCCACTCCCTTCTGTGGCACTTCCCTGTAGGAAAACAAGAGACAGGGTAGGAGGACGTCCCATTTCCTCCGCAGGCTCTCAGGCAGACTTCTTATCATACCTTTCAAGGTCTTATTGAACCTTTCCACAAGACCATTGGTTTGTGGGTGGTAAGGGGTGGTAAACCGATAGGTAACACCGCACTCCTTCCACATAGCCCGCATGTATGCTGAAAGGAAGTTAGTCCCCCTGTCGGACACAACCTCCTTGGGGAAACCCACTCGGGTGAAGATCCCCATCAGGGCCCTTGCCACTGCAGGTGCAGTGATGGTCCTCAGAGGTATTGCCTCTGGGTACCGTGTGGCATGATCCACTAAAACCAGGATGAACCGGTGACCAGCTGAAGTTGGTGGATCCAATGGCCCTACAATGTCGATGCCCACCCTCTCAAAGGGGGTGCTAACGACAGGTAGTGGTTCCAGGGGAGCTTTTAGCTTCACCCCTGTTTTCCCACTGGCTTGGCAAGACACACACGTCCGACAATATGTATCAGACGCCACTCTCATCCGAGGCCAGTAAAAGTGGGGGACAAGCCGGGCAAAGGTCTTGTCCTGTCCTAGGTGTCCTGCCAATGGTATCTCATGAGCCAGTTCCAAAAGAAAGGCTCTAAAGCATTGAGGGACCACCAAGGCCCTGGATGAACCATGTCCAGGTGCCTTGGGCTCACTGTAGAGGAGTCCATCCTCCCAGTAAATCTGGTAGCTCCCTACAATGTTCCCTGCTGCCTGGGCTTTGGCCTGTTGCCGCAGCCCCTCAAGAGTAGGACACTCCTTCTGAGCTTTGCAGAACTCTTCCCGGGAAGGACCTCCCTCCACATGCCATTCAGTAGGGATGGGTAGGTTCTCCAAGGAAGCAACATTCTCCCCTGTGGACTCCAGATCCACCTCTGCAGGTGGCCTGTCTGTCTCACGAGGTGGAGATGCCGAGGCAGGGTCCTCCGGCCTCCTGTCCTTCTCTTCTCTGGCAGCCGGCTGGGCCATTGTTCCAGGCTCCAGCGTAAGTGAACTCCCCCTTCGGGTAGTCGCGGACCTTGTGCTGACACAGGCCCAGTCAGGGGGTCCCAACATCTCAGAATGAGTCTGGCACTCCACCCCCCTCCAAGCATTGTGCTCCATATCATTTCCTAACAGGCAGTCAACAGGCACGGCAGGGCTTACGGCAACTCGAAGTGGGCCTGCAACCCCTCCCCATTCAAAAGGAACCTCGGCTACAGGATAGTGGCCCAATCTGCCGTCAGCCATCACAGCGGGATGGAGTACATCTGGGATGACCTGCTCTGGAGACACCAGTTGACTCCTTACCATAGTCATACTGGCTCCTGTGTCTCTCAGAGCCTCCCCTCTACTGCCGTTGATGGTGACCCACTGCTCATACTTGGTAGTATTAGAGGGCAGTTGGGTCTTTGGCACCATCTCCTTATCACCCAGGGACACTAAAGTGACACCCGCCCGCTCCCCTCCATTACCCAAAGGCATCTCCTCCCCGAGCACTACACTAGTTATTCCCGGGGCTTTTCCTCCAGTGGGAGGGGGTGGTCTTTTTGGGCATCTCACGTCTCCTTTGTAGTGTCCCACACCACCACACTCGAAACAATGAACAACCCTTGGCTGCTGGCTTTGGCCAGGATTAGGTTGCGAGGGGGGTTACCCTTAGGGATGAATCCTCTGCCCCTTCCTTGTGAAGTATTTTGTGGACCTTTTGAGAACTCCCTCTTATTATCTCCGCCCTCTTTCTTCTGGGGGGCGCCCTGTCCAGACTTCTGGGAATCCCCTCCAGTCTCCTTTGATGACACCCGGGTACTAGCCCAGATGTCCGCCTCCTCAGCAAGCTTCCTGGGGCTGGTCAGCTTGCTATCCACCAGATGCTGTCGCAGCTCGTGAAAACATTTCTCGAGTAGGTGTTCCTTGAGTATGAAGTCATATAAACCTTCATAGTCCCCTACCTCGCTCCAACCCTCCAAGGCCTTCCTGGCGTAATCCAAAAAGTCCACCCAATTCTGCGTGCCAAGTTTGTGGCTACCCCTGAACTTTTGCCTATACTTCTCAGGGGTTAGCCCAAACTTCCTTATCAGCGCCACCTTCATAGCAGGGTAGTAGGTTTGCTCACGCTGCTCCAGGGCCAATAAGGTATCCCTGCCAGCAGGTGGCATGTATTTATATAACCCACCCCCCCAGTGGGCTTCCAAGATCCCATGGGCCCTCAATGAGACCTCATAGTCGGCTAGCCATTTTGCAATATCATCACTGGGTGCATAGCTAGCCATGACATCTTTGGGTAAAGAGGGTCTGGGTTCTCTGGGGTTCATCTTGGTCTCGCTGCCACCATTATCGGAATTAGGAGACCTTAGGTTTAGAGCTTGTAGATCCATTTCTTTAATGGTTCGCTCATGAGCTAACCTCTTGTCCTCCCTTTCCATATCCATCCTGGCTAGTTCCAACCTCATCCTCCTCTCCTCCCTCCTATCCTCTAGCTCGGCGTCGGTCAAACCCCTCTCTGAGACACTGCTGCCCACCCTAGAAGGTGTCCTCGGACCTGTCAAAAGATTCCCCCCTCCCGCTTGGTACAGTGTTGCGGTCTCAAGGACAGTGTCCCTGTCACTCCCCTCTGGGTCTAGTTCCTCCCCGGAATGAGCCTCCACCCATGCCCGTATGCTTGTCAGCAGCTCGCCTTTCCTGGCACCTTTTTTAAAAAATACACCTTGCTGCTGACACCATTCCTTTAGTTGGGTCACGGTATAGTTTTCCAGCTCTTCCACATTTACCTCCATTTTCACTAGAGAATAAACTTTTCACACAGGAGAAAACCAAAAAGTGACTTGGGGTCAACCTCCACCCACCACCAGAAATAAATTTAGAAAAAACTAAATTCAGATTAGGAGGGCCGCAGGGAGAAAACTCCAGGTGTAGTCCCGTGGTAAGCACTGTGTTACTATTAAGTGAGTGTAAGCACAAATCCGTGATCCCACCGCTGAAACACCAATTATGTTAGACCTAGGCTATCCTAGACTACATAGGGTAGCCTGGCACAGTAGGGAGAACAGCTAAAACTCCAAGGCGTTGGTTAAGTGCTTACAGGACCCACTCACAGTAACCCAATGATTGACCACTAAAAATAAAAGACGCTACACCAGTTTAGAAAAATACCAGTACCTTTTATAAAAATTATGTTTGTTCTTTTCTTAGGCAAGATCAGTTTACAATTGGTTCAGCATAAATTCCCTTAAGTTTCACAGTCTTCAATACTTTTCTCACTTTAGCAAGGCTAAATCACAGGTACATTTCATTTGAGGTAAATTACTGTCAATTCCACAGAATTCTTCTTCAATTAATTATACAGAAGCGACAATTCACTACATAGGTTCAATGTGCTACTTTTCATAAGCATGACTTGCACATTACCCCTCTGCTCTCAGCTTCCAGAACAGCTCAACAGGTGTCTACCCCCAGCAGCGTTCCTCCCAGTACTTGCAACCAGCTAGATAGCTAAAAGGAGACAAGGTAAATTAATAAGGCTTCCTTTTATCTATCCTATGGCTACACCACTCTTGAAGTAGACTCAGGGTGATTAACTGCCTGCAGAGGTGCTATAAGTGAGCTCTGAATACTACTGGTACTCTCTGGCCCAGCTTCCAAAATACTTGCCCAAAGCACAGGAACCTAGAGGTTCGTTACCCTTTTCTCTCCCTCCCTTCGTATACTTGTATTTACAGTCAGCGGGTTGTTAGTCAAGTTCTCACGATGTTTACTTCTAGAGGACTCAGCACTTCCCAGTTGCGCTGGTTATTGCCGCTTCAAAGATCTACTGTCCGCTGGCACAGCCGCCTCCCGCTTCCCCACGTTCCCTGCTTACTTCATTTGTGAGGCAATCCGACTTGAGTTGCCCTCGCGCTCGGTTGTCCTCTCTTAGCGCTGACGACGGGGCCTCTGGGGAGTCGGCGTCGGGGTGGGGGAACAGGAAGGCTTACTGCCGGCCGGGACGCTCCTCCGGCGGGACCGTGGTGGCGCTTCTGCCTCCTTTTGCGTCTCCTCAGGCTGGGGCTCCGCCTCGGGCGCTCCTCCTCTGACGCGGCCGGATCCTTCCTGCAGTCAGGCTCCGCCTTGGGCGCGCCTCTTCTGACGCCGCCGGCTTCCTCCTGGCTCCGGACTCCGCCTCTCCTCCCACGATAACTTCTTCCGTCAATACACGGAACAGCTGGGCACTTCCCTCGCATCTGGGTCAGACGTGCTGTCGGCGCTACACACAGGTAGGAGTCTCCCCCGATTTCACCGCCTTTCTCCACAGGATGAGAGCCGGTCACGAGTGTAATGAATGTGACTGACGCTCCTCAGCCGGGTAACACAGCTCTGATTCGTTGTCCACCTGATCTGCCCACAGCCTTCAGGGCAGGTGTGCAGGACACACAAGGGTTGCTTTTAGCAGTTTGCGAAGGTCTCCTCACAACACGACCCGGTAATTTAAGATCTGGTCACAGTGTCTCTGGTCACGATTTATTAACGCCGTGACAGTGGGGTTTGGTCAGCCTGAAAGGGGGCACTTCCCAATAACGCGATAGCCGGCCCACAGGTCGATCTGATCACCACTGGTGCACAATCCTCCTCCACAGGTCGCCTCTCTCCTCACTGGTCACTCCTGAGACTGCACAAAATGGCTGCTTGTCACTGGCCTTTTATAGAGTGGCCTGAGACCTCTGGAAGCCACTAGATGTTTCTGGAACCTTCCTCATGTTAGTCTATGGGTCTGTCCTCCTGGAATGTCCGTTATGGCAGTTGGTGGACACCATTTTAGGTTCATGAGTGTCCTTAGATTTTCCAGGAGCTTAACTAGGCCTCACAGAATATCAGGGGAAAATGGCCTCATAGTCAAGGAACACCTAGCCCCCTGACAGCACTGAAAAATTCCTGGTGGATATAAAAAATAAAAATAGAAACACTGGGAGGCTAAGGGGGACAAAAATAAATAATGATGGTTAGAACACCCCCAGATGCAGACAGGTCTAACATAAAGGAATAAGGCTTGTTGGAGATTTGTATTCAGAAGAGGGCCTCAAATCATTCAATCAACTTAGGGAGCAATATCAGTTGCCCAGGGAGGATTTTTTTAAGTATTTACAAATCAGGCAATACTTGTTGAATACATTTGGTAATATCCAAGCCAATCCTTTGGTAGAAGCAAATGGTAAATCAGCAAGAATAGGCACTTTATATGGGCTTATGCTTAGTACTAAACCTAATGATTTGGAGGAACAAAATCGTAAATGGGGGATTAGATTGGGACAACAGAACATATGTTTAGAGGCCTCCATTGAATTGGCTGCTCAACTATTCCTTTCTGCTAAACTATCTGCTCAACATTTCAAATCTGTCTTCAATCTATACTACACCCCAGATAAGATCTCGAAATGGAGTGGGGATCAAATAGGGAAATGTTTTCGCTGTGGGAATCCTGCTGCTGACGATGTGCATATCTTTTATGCATGCCCATCATTAGCTAGAATATTGACGCAGTTGGAGACATTCCTAACAGAAAATATTGGCGTTCCAACGCAATTATATGCTGCTCAGATTCTGCTAGGGGTGGAGATGGGATCTGCGGAAGCAGGAATATCAAACCAACAGACATACCTAATATTCTTAGCCACAGCTGTATTAAGATTGTGTTTACCTTCCCACTGGCTTCAAAAAGAATCACCTACATTTGACGGTTGGAGGGCATGGTTCTTTTCTATGTACAATATGGAACATAGCTTGTACGCCCTTAAAGGACAACGCAAAAAGAAGCTAGGGAGACAAATATGGGGCGTAGTCTCGAATTACTTGGATTTAGAAACTTACATTTTGTTTAATTGGTCCCCCTACTTGTGTCTATTCTCTGAATAATACTATTTTCATTTTCCCTTCCTGATTACATTTAGGTTTATGTATGATAACATTGTTTCTTTTTTTTAGTTTATTTGAAAGATGTATGTGGTGTGTTGACTGTATATAATTGATGTGAACCTGCTGACTCATGTATTTTCAATAAAAAAAATTAAAAAAAATAAAAAGGAAAGAGTATGTGTAGTACAGGGCCTGATGGGAGATATGGCCATTGCAAACACTCCTCCTCCCACCCAGCCATACAATACCACTATGGACCATGATTATCTGACATTGAGTGGAAATGCAACAACAAAATGGCTGAGACTAGGGACTGGTGTTTGGAGTACAAGGCCATGAGGGAAGCTGTTTTAAAGTCAGACACCAGTGCCCAGTGTCAGGCAATCAACTGGGACATTCTAACACACTGTGAGGTAAGCTTATGTCCTGTTGGCCTGTTTGCGCTGAGCAGGAAGTTGTATGTAGGACTTTATACTAACAAGATGGCAGACACTGGGGACTGCTGTCTAAACCTATCTTAACTGCCACATTTGCCTATGTGCTACAACCACCAGCCACCAGTGACACATATCTTACAAGTACACTTACCAACATTGTCTGGACAACATTCTTCCTAGTGGCCTGGTGTGGCTGGGAGGGAGGAGGGGTGTACGTTTCACTATTAGTGCCCAAGCACCCAAATCTTAGCATAGTTCTTTGCCACACAATGGCAGAAAGGAGGGTTAGTGAACTCATCTGACCATTGAATCAATGTAGAAAATACATGATCAGTGTAGACACAAAGCTAAGCAGTCACACATTTTGCTCCTCACATCGATTAACCTGTGTATAATGAGATGAGAACAAGAAACACCTCACTCACTTCTTTCCCACACATTTCTGGGAAAATTAACATACTGTGAGTGTGTAGGCAGCCACACCAATGTGACTGCTAAATACATGCACTAAGACCAGCACACAGGCCAAAAACATACCTATATAGGGAGCGAAAGAGTATGTATCTCACTGTGAAAGTAAAGATGTAGACAACACCAATCCACCCGTGTCATTCACAGGGTGTCAGGAACCAGTCAATGTCTGAACATGTAATGTGAACTAAGCACAACATGCCCATTTATGCACACAGCTGGACATGTCCATCAATCCCCATCTTGTCCGAAATACATTGTTCTCTAAAAAAAAATAGGCCAGCATCATGGATGAAGGAGGCCAATCTGTCTACATTAACTCATCATTAGAGTCACAAGCCTATGTAATGTGTATGTTTTGAGGGCAGTGGACATTCACAGCAGCCATTGTGTTATTTCTATACCCATAGTGTGAGCTGGAAACACCACTGGAACCATCAAGGACAGCCAGTCCCAGACTCTGGTTGACCATGAGCTCTCCGGCGTCGATCTCTCTTATCCATCTTCGAACGATTTTTACCGGCATGGCCTATCAGGTTTGGGTCCTCCCACAGCAGTGGCAGCATCAGGATCCTCTGCAACCACTCCTCCCTCAGCTGACAACACCCAGCTGACCCCTACCCTCACGGACACGACAGCCAGGAGGCCACCAACAGCACCACAAACCAGGGCACTCTGGAGTTGCTGGACAACAACATACATGTCAACGATGAAGGAGGCTCAGTGTTGTGCCAGTGTTGTGCCAGCACCAACTGGTCTAGCTCAGTTGGGTATGGGTGGTGGGAGGGGCAGTGGTGACCTGCGCCATCATGCAGCTTGTGTTGCTGATGAGTAGAACCCAAACCTCACCCGGATTCTCAACGCATATGAGGATTCCGAAGGAGATTTTGGTAAGGTTAATGGGATCCTCAGGAACATTGAACATCAGCAGGCAGCTCAGACCCAATGACTGGAGATGTTCAAGTCCAAAATGGATGATATGATTGGCACCAGCATGTCCACACCTCCCTGTGTGCCTACAACATTCGGTGCATCAACATCTGCACCAGCCACAGGGAGAGATGTGGACTCTTGCAGAGACCCCTCCTGCACCGCCACTGCCTGGACCTAGGGGTCCCTCCGCAAGACATGGGAATGGTCATCCGAAGAGGAATGCTTGAGAGACAGATGGATACGCATCATCCCCGGGAAGTGACAACCTGCTCCTAATATACTCCATTGTATACCAACCGTTCACGTTGTTGACTGTCTTTGAACTGTCCCACATTGTCTGGAGGATCTAAGTTGGACTATGGACTCAAATAACTGTGGATCTACTTTGGAATACTTCATCTACAGACACTACCAACTCCAATCTGCTCTTTGTTTTGAAGTTTTTTGTTGAGTTCTCCACCATGGAGTGGAATGATTTCATCACATCATCCACTAAAGTAAATTACTTTGCACAAACTACTTGCTCATGTTGTTAATTTGAATCCCAAATATACAAACTGAAATAACACACAAAGTCACAAAGAAGAAGGAGTGAACAACATTGGTAACAAATCACTTCAACATTTTTAATTACTGACTTGTGCATAAATGTGCCTTGTCACAGCATGATAGATTGGCACTTCCAGGTTATCACACAACCCGCAGGACATGGTACGGATGCAATGGATGCCTATTCCCTAAAAACTAGTAACTTTTGCAAGCACAATCAACACTTATTGTCAGCAAATCAAATCATCATGGAATATGTTTTGTTTCAGAATAATCTTAGGATGTGTGTTAACAGACAAGGCACACCTCAATGTGGAACACAGGGTTATTCTCCTGATACAACCTCGCACCTTAACTCAATGTCAAATAACATCACACAGTAACAAAATGCTCACAAGTAAAGGTAAATGACCATCAGTTTAAAAGGAAGTTCATGCCAGGGATTTCCACAACAGTTCAATGTAGGAGTGTGTCACAGCATCATGGGTCTGGTGAGGTCACAACTCTGCAGTTGACATGGCAAAGTACCCTAGGAAGGAGAAACATAGAACAGCCAGGAACCCATGACTAAGCCAGTTCCGTTTTGCAAACAATGCCATCTGGTGCACTAGATTTACAGTCTTGACACTAGCTAGGATTCACTGTAACACTGTACATGTTAACTTCTCCTTTTCAAAAAACGTATCAACCAAAAAAGCTCAGGACAATTTTCAGACACTTACAAGCATACATACACATTTTCCACCAGCAACACATCAACAAACAATTGAGGGTAGTCTCCTCTCATTGCATACTTACATTCATGTGAAAAAGTTGTGAAGCTGTTGTCTCAAATCCATGCCATCATCATCACCACCGTCATCATGTCTGAGTCCAGGATCCTCCATCGCTGGCGGCTGCTGGTCTCCGTCGTCCTGTATGAGTGTGCTTCCTTCTGTATAGCCAAGTTCTGGGGCATGCAGGAAGCTGCGATGATCTTGCGAACCTTAAATGGGGCATATTGGAGGGATCATTCCATCCGATCCAGATAGCGGAATTTTGTCTTCAGGAGACCAAAAGTCTAATCAACATCTCGAAGGATCCTACCATGGGCCGCACTTCTGCAGGGGTGACTGAGTTACGGGGTGATGTCCGTAACCAAGGCTGGTTGAGGGTACCCAGAATCTCCTACATTGAACACAGAAAAAGATTCAGTTGTCAGATAACAGAGCACTAGCTAACATACAATCAACACATAAAACAACATACACAAGCCACATCACCTACCAACAAGCCAGGCATGGTCATGATGCAGCTGAGACATTAAATGGGGGATGACGTTGTTCCTCAATATATATGCATCATTTTCTGATCCTGGAAAATGTGCACAGACATGGGAAATGGACAAGTCAGCCAAACAAAGCTCCTGGACATTGATCAAAAGGTAATGGTTGTGGTTTAGATACATCACTTCATTTACCTGTGGTGGGACAAATATAACGTGGGTGCCATCAATAGAGCCAAAGACATGGAGTATCCATCCCAAGGCACAGCATTTCCCAATTGATGTCTGACAAATCTCCAGGTGTTGGAAACTTTATGTATTGGTCCATGAAGGACATGGCTGAGCATGGTTTGTGACATTCCACCAGTTGTTGCCACTGTGTATTGGAAAGAACCGGTGGCAAAGAAACGTAATGCTGCCATAACCTTCACTTTGGGCGTCAGTGCAGTTGGATACGTGTGACCAGGCTGCAGATGAGGTGACAACTGCTCAGACAACTGTTCAATTATTGGCCTGGTGAATTGGTATTTCCTGATGGTGTCCCCTTCTTCCATGGTCTGTAGGCCCGGAAAGGGCCTATACACTGGAGCTCGTCTGCAATACTTATGTGTAGAGTGTAAACACAGTTGGTGTTAGGTCACAATGTGCAAAGCAACATTCATTGAGACAAACAGAGCATAAAATGTGAACACGACTGAAGCTACAGAACATTTGAAATACAGATTTCAATGAAAAAGGATGACCTTAGATACATATGATAGCGTTAGTACTCTTTCCAGACATTTTACCAAGGTATTGTGGCACAGCAATTAGAGTGGTGTATTATAAACACTAGTGTCTGTCATCATTAATGTGAAGAAGCATCACATACCCCACAGTTCCGCACAAAATAATTCAGTATTTAGGTTTTGGCAATATTTATACGGTTAAAAGATACATAGTATAGGAATATGTAATGCCAGAGATGTGTGACACCTGATGCACACAGAGTCTCACAATGTTAATAATGCACACCACCACCGTCACAGGGTGGACACTGTCATAATGTCATGTCTACATTACACATACATTCACATACACAAACTATTTATAATGTTAAAGTTGCAAATATATGTAACAACACCATCCACTGAAGTATGGGACACACAGATAGACTAGTCATTCACATTATAAAAACATGGTGATGAGGCTGAATAATGTCACTGTCTACTCATACAAAGGTAAAAGCTTTATCCATTACTTACACACCAAACATCTACAGTCTGAAATCACAACAATTGCACAATGGGTTACACAGTCCCCAAATGCAGTGAGTATGTCAATAATTCACTTGTGCATCCCCAAAAATTCATTGGGACTGCGACCAACTCTAGGCGGGTACATGGATTACTCTTGCATCGTGTTGCATTAGCATCTAAGTCAGTATGTAATGTTCCCCTCAAGGTTAGCTCCTCATAGGAGTGTGTCTTATTTATTTAAAGGTCCATTTAATTTAGAAAAAATGCATCCACACTTGTAATGCATAAAAATACAACAATCACAGAGGCGTCTGCCATGCTGACTGATTATTCAAAGGGCACGTTAGCCTCATCCGAACCGATTCGGACACAGCCATTGGCTATTAGTTGTTATAGTAACAGACGTGGGGTGAGTAATCAAAAGACAAGGTAGCCACATCAAAACCGATTCGGACATACCCATTGCCCTCTAGTTGTTCTGCGACAGGCGCAGGTGAGTATTCAAAGGTTGTGGTAGCCACATCCAAACCGATTTGGACACAGCCATTGGCTTCCAGCTGGTATGGTGACAGACAAGGGGGAGTATTCAAAGGACGCAGTAGCCTCATCTGAACCGATTTGGACACAGCCATTGGCCTGTAGTTCTTATGCAACAGACACAGGTGAGTATTCAAAGGACACGGTAGCCACATCCAAACTGATTTGAACACGGCCATTGGCTTTCATTGGCTGCAAACTGTGTTGTTAACAGATGCGCATTTTGGTTCAGAGCCTCATTGTGTGGAAACCGACTCTGTAACCTACCATCACCAATGTATCAAAGTCACTTGTCGTAAGATGATGAGTTTTTGAATGTCGCGGTAGGCATGTTGTTTGCAAGCAATGTATTTCATTGGACCGATTCGGAAAATGTGACCAACGCAAACCTATCACTTTGGCTGCATAGATTTAAGACCGCTTCTGCTGTTTAGATATCCGTCTGTCTGTTCCTTAGGGACTTCACTTGCCTGCACTACTTTCATCATTTCTGCTCCACCTCATCTCTCAGCTGATGTTACCACATCCTCTGAGAGCCACTATGGCATGTACTGTTGGCAGGGCCTCAGCTTTCATGGAGGAGGAGAACCAGGCCCTGTTGGGCACACTCCTTCCACTGTACAGCCAGCTTTATAGCAAACCAGAGGAGCAGGTGAGTGATGATTACACTGCATTTTTATTTGACATGTGCAATTACCATGCACTACTAGCATTAGGAATACCACTGGCAAGCATCTAAATTCAGTTGTTGTCATTTTAGCAGTGTGTAGGGAACTGCTCTGGGCAGGTACACTACTGTAGAAGTGTGTGTACTGGGATACATATCTTATCACTGTCAGGGCTCGACAAATCCACTCGCCCGCTCGCATTTGCGAGGAAGAATGGATGAGGACGAGCTATTTTTAGGTCCTACTCGCCCTTTCTGGCGAGTAGGAAGTCAAACTAACTTTTGTCCTCTGTCTTTGAAAACAGAGCAAAAGTGACAAGTTAACACGATTTAAAGGCATTTTTATTGCTCACAAAGGAAAAGAGCAATAAAGATGCCATTAAATCTTGTTATCTTGTCACTTTTGCTCCGTTTTCAGAGACGGAGGTCAAGTGGGTTGCAGTCAGGTCGAGGGGATTTTCCATGGTACTAGACCTTTAGGTCTAGTACCATTTTTCGGATTTGTCGAGCCCTGACTGTTCTCATGGGACGGAGTCATCATTGAACACATGACAACTGCACATAATGATATATGCCTACCCCTTATACATTGTTGCCAATCTGACCATGACCTATGTGTTCAAGTATCTGACTCAGAAACATGTTGCATGTGAACTAAGGATCTGTCAACCATGTCATCCTTACAGGTCAACCCCCCATGACAAGGCCAAGACGTAGAGGACCATTGCCCGGAAGGTGCGCAACGTGGGGTTGGACACTCTGCAAGTCTGTCATTGTAACAAGAGGTGGCAAGACCTTTGTGGCTGGACCAAGAAGATTGGTGAAGTCCAT
Source organism: Lissotriton vulgaris (assembly GCF_964263255.1). Classification (NCBI taxonomy): domain Eukaryota; kingdom Metazoa; phylum Chordata; class Amphibia; order Caudata; family Salamandridae; genus Lissotriton; species Lissotriton vulgaris. The sequence continues at coordinate 336,251,113 of NC_141700.1, forward strand.
CAGGGCCTGTCACTTTCAGGCAAGAGAGGTGGGTGCCGAACCCTGATCCCCCACATGCTCTGCATCCTAGCGGTGGTCTTCCCTGACCTGGATGGGTCGTTGAAAGCCAAACAGCAGGAAAGAGGGAGTGAGTGTGTGCCTTGTTGCACAGCTTTCTTTAACCATGCCTGTTGTAGTATATTAGCCTGCTGGCCCTTTTACAGGTCGTAAGTCAGCCAAACCCACTGTTAATTTTTAAAAGATGCATATGTAGCAGGATCATTAGATGCCTGGTTATGCCCCTTTCATCAGGGACATGTGAGTAAGTTATGTTCAGGGTAGTGACAGTAGTACCATGCTCATGTGATCAGCACAAATTCAAAAAACATGTGCATGGGGATATCCTTCAGCAGTAATGCGATAGCTTGACATGTGTCGGCACATTGATTGATTGGAGAGCCTATTCTCAGTGTGGTCTTAACAAATATGAAGTATGTTGTTATTGGAGCTCTCAAGTATGGGAAGCCCATGCTATACATTTTGGCAGAATGTGATATCTATGTTGAGGCCTAGGTGAATTTTGCTTGGTCAGTGTGCCAATGTTTGATCCCAGCTGTGGTGCTCAGTATAATCAAATGTATCCCATGGGACAATCACAGCTATGCTAACTCTGGTCACATGTCACACTGGCCGTCCACATGATTATGTGGAATATTCAATTGTCTCCATTCAAAATAGCCAGTCCATTTGTCTGACTCTGTAATCATCACAACACATTCAATTCAGTGTGAAACACAGGTGGACGCTGGTGGAAAGATGGCTGAAATTGTGAGGTATATTGTTAGATACCCATTCACAACAGTAGACATGTGTGTAAATGTTCTTGAGTATTCATACTTGAGGGTTTTGTAAACCATTCTTATGATGCATCACTGTCAGATTAAGAGATGTCAAATATACATCATTCTCGAAAACGTTAAAAAATTGAGATGGAAAGTATGAGCAATGTAAACTGTACAAAGTGTGCAATATATCTAATCGAAGTGAGGGACATTCAGACGTGGCCCATACAAATGGGGACTTGTGCGTCTAGACCGGATTGGTACACAGTGTTAAATGGACTCATGACAAATATAGTCAAAGTCAAAAGTTTATTATGTTTTTGGCTCTCAATGAGGGCCACATAAAATAAACACACAATATACAGCATTACATTCAATAAAATCACACAAAAGAGTACAAAAAAAAACACATCTTATCACTGGTCGAGCAATCATCTGACATCTCCCTATGTATCATTAATAAATATCTAAAAAACCTTTAAAAAAATTAAAAATTCTGAAGCAAAACATTTCATTTGGGGGACAATAAAGTGCATGGAAAAAAGTTTTTACATTTAAAATTCCTAGTTGTAGACAAATTGGTTTTAACCATTTATAGCGTAATGGGCGTAGTGCAGGACAAATAAACAAGACATGATTACGATCCTGTACAGCATTATGACAGAGATTACATATTGGAGATACACCATACCACTTTGCAAAGAGGAGGTTTAGTGGAAGCAAATCTTGTCTTAAAAGGTACCATGATCTGCGGACTCTATGAGGAATATTCCAGGTAAGATATTGTTGGGCCAGCTTTGGTATATATGTATTTAGCAGTGATTGCCTTTCTTTTTTTCTCGGCTGTGCAAGCATATCCAATTTATAACAGAGTTCCCAAGATGCACATTTTAGTTTGGACTTTAGCTCAGAGGGAGCAAGTGAAAATAAAGTACTTACATCCAACTCTAACAAACTTACTGCTTTTCTAAAGTTTTTTACTAGCAAAGAGAACTCATTAAAGTTTCCCAAGAGTTCCCTTTTAATGGCTTCTCGTAGGGAACCAGATTTGCCTCTAACCAGACAGGCCACCCATCTTACGAGGGCAATCAGCCCCTGCACCCAACAACTTCGGAGTCCGAATTCCAGCCTGCATGAGGATACAGAGCAAGCTGTATTAAAGGATGAGATTTTTCTTAGTACCTTTCCTTCTGTTTTTTGCAAGAATCCCCAGTGTTTTAGCTCCACTAATTCAATTCCGTACAGTAGAGTTGCAGGTATCTTTGCTCTAAATACACCAAAAATAGTGTAAAGTGTCTTTTCCCTGTAGCATTGTACAAGGATCACAACCCCATGCCATGGGCAAATGCTTTACGAGAATTGTGCTCAATGTGGGGGTTCTCACTTAGGTTTGCTGAGATTATTTTACCTAAGAAGGTGTAGGTTTTAACCACCTCTAGTTTCTGTCCACCTATAGCCCAGTTATAATTTTCAGACCTACATTTTTTCTTTCCAAAAATGCACATAATTTTACTTTTTGAAGCATTGATCTTCATGTAATGTGCTTCTGCAAATTGGTTTAATGCATGCAGGCGGTTAGACAAGCCATTCGGGATTAGATCTAAGACGAGTATATCGTCTGCATACATTAAGACCGATATAGGAGACCCTCCAATTATCGGGGCTAGTCCCCCACAAGCTGCTATGCAAGAAGGTAGGTCTGCCGTATTTAAAGAAAACAATATTGGGGCCAATATACACCCTTGTTTTAACCCATTCGGGGAAGGGATGGATTGAGAAAGACCCCTTTCTCCGCCTTGTAGCACCTTACACCACGTGTTCCAGTGAAGAGATTTTACCAATTCAAGTAACTGCATTGGCATACCCAATGCAGCAAGCTTTCTCCACAGCATTGGGCGATCTACCTTGTCCAACGCCGAGGAGAAGTCTATGAATGCCACATATATACCACCACCTCGAACACGTACATATTTGTCTACAATCACCTGTAATGATGTCAAATTATCAAGAGTACCATGCTCTTTACGAAATCCTGTTTGTTCCAGGGGTAAAATACCATTTAATTCTACCCATTCAGTAATTAACATTAAAAGACATTTGGCAAACATTTTTCCTATAGAATCCAATAGAGCTATTAAGCGATAATTCGTAGGTTTATCCCGCTCTCCCTTTTTAAATATGGGAATTAATATACTTCCCCTCCAAGAATTGGGGACTGATCTAGATATGAAGCATGCGTGAAACACTGGTAGAAGAATCCTACTCCAAGAGGTGACATCCTGCTTAATTATTGACATGGGCAATTCATCCGGACCCATAGCTCCGGAAGAGCGCATACTCTTTATCACGGAAGCTATGGATTTCTCGGTCGGGAGTTCTATGTTATGCTCTTTATTCGGGGCTAGATCCCAGTTATTATCCTCTACTCCATTAGATGTGTATAAGCTAGATATGAATGTTATCCAAACTTCTTCCGCAACAGAGATAGGGATGGGGGAAGTTCTCGCTCCACATCCCTTCCCTATTATAGACCAGAATTCTCTAGATTTGTTAATGGTCGAGGCCTCTCTTAACCTAATCCAGAGAGAATCTTCTTTTTCTCTTTTTATTTTGTTTTTCAGTCTGGTCTTCCTTCTTTTTAGTAAGGCTAACTTACGCTCATTTTCCCTAGATCTATTAAGGTACTGTTGCCTCACAAGTTTATTTATTTCCTTATTCAAGGGTAATAATATAATAGGAGGGTAATGAGAATTCTTAGGATTTCTAATTTTCTTTACTGTCATGGTAAGCTTCTGCAAAAGGATTTCAAAGTGGAAAAATTCCCTACCCTGCCATTCATCTAGTTCTAGTAAAGTTTGGGCAAGAATACTTTGTACATCCTTCATAGTGCTAAAGTCCCAGAAGCATCTTCCAGACTTACGATTAATAGAAACTCCTTTATTGACTAAAGACCAAGACTCAGTATCTGGAGGTTGTAATGAGACAGTTATGTTAACCATATTATGGTCACTCAAGGAGGAATGAGAGATCATTATGTCCTGAATAAAAGAAAACGTATCATAGTCCGTAATTACGTAATCCAAAATGGATTCACCCCTAAATGACCCATGTGTAAAATTAGCAGGGGTGTCAGAAGGCATTCTACCGTTTACTATTAGCCCCTCTAAGTAGCTAAGTTCCTCAAGTAATATCTTTCCTCTTTTGTTAGTTTTTATTTTACTGGGAAAGACTGATTGAGGTATATTATATGCTTCTTCCTTAGATTTGTTTCTAAATATGTCTAAACTTAGGTTAGACACTTTACTATTTAAGTCACCCATGAGTAGGATATATGAAGGCTCATCTAGCTCTAATAATTGTTTTACATAAGAAAGCATTCGCTTTAAGACAGTATTAAAAGTATATTCAGGTGGAATGTATGCGTTTAGAATTACAAGTGAAGACCGTCTACCTACTGATGCTAGATTATTAATAGATATTACTTGGAAAAGATTACTAGTGTCCGTATAATGGGAAAACTGCCATTGTAATGAATTAGATAAAAAACAGGCGATTCCACCTTTCGCATGACCTCTTTTGGAAGGTATAGCGGCAGCCTCGAGAACAAAGTAATCTTTCCCCCCGTAGTGGATATCTTTACACCATGTTTCCTGTATACATACCACATCTGCATTCAAAGAAAGAAGAAAATCGAGCTTCCCAGGGGAATTATAGAGGCCTGCTGCATTCCAGGACATGATTTTTAATTGTCTGTTAAAGATGTTGGAATAGTCGTGAACTGTTCGATGTATTATTCGATAAAACTCCTGGTAACCAATTCCACTGCTGGTTGTCTTCTATTTGTGGAGAGTCCGTAATCTCAGGAAGCAGGAGTACCTGAGAAACCATGCGCTTACCTCTTGAGACCCAGATTTTTAGATCTTTATTATGGGAGGGCGGGACTTCCTGCCTAGAACCCAACTTTGTAGTTCCTTCTCTGAAGCAAATACGTTTTCCAATATTAAAAAAGGGTAACACGTCAATCCCTCTACATTGAAATGCTTCCGCTTGTTGAAAGACGAGGTTAGCAATTATTTTTGAGCAAAATTTAACCCTTGCTCGTTGCCCATTGTCACATGTTATTGCTGAGACCAGGTCAATATCACTTGACTGAATGAGTTTTAAGCTTTCAATGTCCTTAAGGCGATTAAGCAACCAAGATCTGTTCAAATTTAGGTCAAAATCAAATAAGGGAAGAAAATCCAGTGTCAGAGTATCCACGCATGGGGTAGAATCTTTCAATGGCTGAATAGTTGAGGACGATATCGCTTCAGGTGGAAGCCGGAAAATAGGGGCAGATGGATTGAGTACCCTTGTTATTGTAGGCATAATTCTTGTATCTTCATCAACTGGTGCAGGGAGTTCTATCCCATTAGCCTCAGAACACAGGACTCTCCCATTGCTAGTGTTATTAGCAGGGGTACCTTCTACTACAGAGTTGGTAACACAACCCACTGCCTCTTTTCCGGGAGTATCCAATGTTGAACTATCTGGAATTTCTATTACATCAGAGGCTTCGGTTGTTCTATGTTTTTGAAAAATAATTTGCCTCTGTCTCTTCTTCTTGTACTTGCGAACTGGCTTCCTATTTTTCCCTTTATTCTTTTTACTTTTTTCTTTTTCTGTTCCCTTAGTCACAAAAATTCCTTCGGGTTCTTTTTTCTCCTGATTAAAAATGGGAAAAAGTTCATTTCCAGCAGTTTGGTTAACCTCTACCGGAGATTCTTCCTTCAATATTGGTTCTTTTTCAGTAGTTCGGTTAATCTCTACCGGACTTTCTTCCTTCAGTATTGATTATTTTTCTTTCCGCCTGTTTAAGGAGGATGGGGTGGGGGTCTCAGAAGGCTCATGAATATCTACCTTTAACGTCATCCCCACCACTGCATTTTTTCTTAATGAGGTATTGCTGTCCGTGGCATTTTGGGTAACAAACTCAGTAGGGGGAACGGTTCTATTCTCAGTATTTTTTGCCAGTAATACTTTCAGAATCTCAGTAACTGAGTCCATAATGCAGTCAGAACTCACTGCAAATTTACCCAGTAGGAGTAATATAGAAGCCAGTAAATCTTCAAGTGCTATCAGAGAATCCGAAATCGGTTTTTCATTTTTTGGGTAACCAGAAGCAGTAAGGAAGCGAATCCCTGATAGATTGAGTTGTGGAGAATTCAAATCACTCTGCATAGAGGGGATGTCATTAGATGCTATAGAAGGAGTGCTACTATAAAGTAGTAATCCTGATGGCATTGCTCCATTTGGTGTTTTGATTGGGTCAGACTGATTCACAATTCTCTCGCCCATGTAACAACCACAAAGTTCGAGATCGATACTGGACGGAATAGAAAGTTCCACTATATCATTATCCAGGTTTTCTGTGTCCGCATTATGCTGAATTACTTTCGAATTTGTTAACGTAGGATCAGAGGAGTCTCGTTTGGTTGGACATACAATAACATCATTAGTCTGAGGCCGGGTAGGCAGATTTTTTTCCGTAGATAGTTCATGATTAAAGTCTTTCACTACATCAAGGTGCGATTCCGTCTGTGTTATCAACTCACCGTCAGTTATTATAGGAACTTCCGTAGATTTATTCACAGGTTTTTCCCAAATTTGCAGTAACTGCATCTGTCCCTTCAGTTGAACGCTATTTTCATATTTGTTCCTCAAGGGGTTAGATCTGATTTTTATGCATGACCTCCCCCCTAGAACTCTTCCAGAGCGTAATTTCTTTGCTGTCATAGTGCGGAGAAAGATTCTGACCTAGCAGCAGACTTGAAGCACCAGAATATATGAATGTATTTAATTTTGAGAAAACGAGAAGTCAATAAAATACGAATCCACAGGGAGTTGCAGTAAGCGCCTGGCCAGTCGCTAGATAAGTCTCCTCACAGTTTACTCATCTGCAAACATTATGAAGTCTTACTTAATAAGAAATAAAAATACCGGGGCCCAGCCCGGCCTACCTCGGGCCACAGAGGGCCCGCCCTTTGCCCGGGCTTAGCCCGGCGTCGCCCGCGCGCGTCCCGCGATGCGGGGGAAGCGCCGTTGATTTGAGCGCCTCCGGGCGCGTCACCTGGCGTGTGTGGGCATGTCCGCCGGGAACTCTGGGGGATGTAGTCCCCCCGCTCGGCAGACGCGAGTTGTAGGCAGCGGCGGGGGGGACCAGAAGTCCAGGAAAGGTGCGCTCGTTTAGCGCGGCAGCGGTTTCAGGCCAGACACAGAGCGCTTCGCCCAGCGCTACAGTAAGTTTCAGGCAAGTTCTCCCACGCTGTTGAAAGTTCGCTTCGTCTCCACAACGTGTAACACGCTCCAACAGCGGAGCGCCGGTGATTTGAGCGCCGCCAGGCGCGTCACCTGGCGTGTGTGGGCGTGTCCGCCGGGAACTCTGGGGGATGTAGTCCCCCCGCTCGGTGGCCGCGAGTTGTAGGCGGCAGCGGGGGGGACCAGAAGCCCAGGAAAGGTGCGCTCGTTTAGCGCGGCAGCGGTTTCAGGCCAGACACAGAGCGCTTCGCCCAGCGCTACAGTAAGTTTCAGGCAAGTTCTCCCACGCTGTTGAAAGTTCGCTTCATCTCCACAACGTGTAACACGCTCCAACAGCGGAGCGCCGGTGATTTGAGCGCCTCCGGGCGCGTCACCTGGCGTGTGTGGGCGTGTCCGCCGGGAACTTTGGGGGATGTAGTCCCCCCGCTCGGCGGCCGCGAGTTGTAGGCGGTGGCGGGGGGGACCAGAAGCCCAGGAAAGGTGCGCTCGTTTAGCGCAGCAGCGGTATCAGGCCAGACACAGAGCGCTTCGCCCAGCGCTACAGTAAGTTTCAGGCAAGTTCTCCCACGCTGTTGAAAGTTCGCTTCGTCTCCACAACGTGTAACACGCTCCAACAGCGGAGCGCCGGTGATTTGAGCGCCTCCGGGCGCGTCACCTGGCGTGTGTGGGCGTGTCCGCCGGGAACTCTGGGGGATGTAGTCCCCTCTCTCGGCGGCTGCGAGTTGTAGGCGGCGGCGGGGGGAACCAGAAGCCCAGGAAAGGTGCGCTCGTTTAGCGCGGCAGCGGTTTCAGGCCAGACACAGAGCGCTTCGCCCAGCGCTACAGTAAGTTTCAGGCAAGTTCTCCCACGCTGTTGAAAGTTCGCTTCGTCTCCACAACGTGTATAGGTTCAGTACTAATAGTCTGCACAGACAATGCACCCAGACGTGCCAGTGGCATGGTGTTCCACATGAAGCATTTTGACGATGAAGTCATCAGACTTCTAAGTGTGTAGCCCATTTTTCACATCTGAAAATAGTGACCTTTTTCCTATGTGCACAACATTCTGATTCATTTTCATGACACTGTGCATATATGACACAAGACAGTGTGCCACGTGCCACTCACCCTAGCTATGCTTACTACCTTGGTGTCTCCGCAATAAAAGTCAGATGTGTGAACTGATGGTAGAGAACCTAAGTTACAGGACAAATGTGCACAATCACTGTTATTTGTGTGATATGACTCTTGCAATGATTACTCAATGTTAATTTTTGACAAAGAATACATTTGAGCTGTGAAATTTGAGCTAATGGTTCACAATGTAATGACTAAGGTTTGCAGAATGAATATCATGTCTTAATTCAATTCTGTGAATCCAAATCCCATTGTGATGTCTAAACTCCCTTGCAGAAGAGGGGACATATGTCAGGACAAAAGACCTTCAGGAGCAAAAGAAGATACCTCCCCTGCTACATAGTGAAGTAGTTGGCCTTGTGGTTGTGTCATTTGATGTTGATACACCCAATGTTGCAGATAACATCATGTGTGTCGGAGCAATGGTTAACTGGCAGACTAACAAGTGCCATGTATGTTAATGAAGCAAGAGGTTGTAGCAGAAGTCAATATAATGATTTTTTTATCTGTGAAGATTTATGATATTACCTATGTGTCAAGTACATACGGATGACTTGTGTGTTTCTTTTTCATTCTTGTTCAGAGCATTATCAGCAGCCAGTGGAGGAGGCAGTGCCACGGATGTGGCAGGATTAGTTCATCAGGATGGATCCAGTGATGAGTCGGAGAAGGAGGGACCCACTGGTGGAGAGGATGAGGGGAGCCTCACAGGGTGCTGCTCTGCAACAACATCATCAGTCTCTGAAGCATATTATAGCTCCAGTGAAGTCTCCTGTGTGGTGGTGGAGGAGACAGTGACTGGATCCTCTACATCAGAGTCTACCACCACCACTACCATCTCCACCCTCCCAGCCGCTCCCCCCCCACTGTCCGTGCTCACTCCCCAAGAAGGGGACCTGTTTCCATTGCGCAAGTCACCTCACCCCCTCCCTGGTCTCCCCTGCTGCCATGAGTATGGAAGGCATTGACATCCTGAGGCAGATCTCAATGGGGCACAGAGTAGTGTTGAATGTCCTTCAGGTGCATACTAATCATTTGACACAAATGATATCATTCCTGGAGGGCATTCACTCAGACATGTGTCCCAGGTCCAGCAGTCCCTCCCCTCCCACCTCTTCCCCATTCACACTCCCAACTACCCTCCCTGACCCAAGCACACCTTAAAAAACACATGCCCATACCTCAACATCTACACGCAGCACACAAACACACAGACACAAGTTGACACCCACATATATGCACACTCAGGAGACAGACAGCCCACTCAAGACCAGGGACATACCAGCAAATGACACATGCATCCACAGAGAGTCCCCAGACCTCAGATCCCTCTGCCTCCACACCCCCTACCCTTTCCTCTCCTGTTCACCCTCAAGCACAGGCACCCCAGCTTGTTCCCATTGAATTCTTCCCTACCCAATTCTGCACACCCCCTCCTAAGAAGCTAAAACACACCCCCCTGACCTGGTATCAACATCTGCCCCCGAACAAAACAACATAAAAAACAACTCCCACAAGAAAATCCACCCAGTCTCAAAAACTAAATCATCACCTCCAGCAACCTATACTTCACCAGACCAGACCAGTACCTCCGCCCCCAAAGCAACATGTACTAAAAAGACCAATCCCATCCCCATTCCGACCAAACCCCTCAAACAGTTTAAAACCCCCAAATAACTTAAGCCCAACCAATCCCTGCCTCCATCTACCCATATCACTACCTTTGCTCCCCCCTCAATTAGAGCCAACCACTGCAGTGGAGCCACCACCCCTCTTTCAGAACCTACCATTGCTTCAGACCCAACCGCAACTCTTGATCCCATCCCTCTCAAAACCCAAACCAGATCCCACTAGTTTTGGTCCCTTGGGTGACTGGTATGCCCCCTAGATGCCCCTCCCAGGGAAAATGACCCCTTGCATGATTTGTGCAGGCAAGAGTCAAAAGCAAGTTGTTTTTACCCATTGGGCATATGAACATTTGTGGACTGGCCATTGGCCTTCTGTTATTTTACGTTTCTGGCTTTTCATGCAGAATAAAGCCTGTTTCAAGTCTTGCTGATCTCTGTGTCCCAAACATTGTTTTTAGTTGACTGTAAATCATTTACAATAAGTAGTTTAAGTATAGAATGCTGGTAGTATTGCAGGGATTGCACATGGTCCATGAAGTATGTTCCTTTTGACTGTAAGTTGTCAAGATTGTTGTGTCCATATTTTATGTGTGTCATCATCAGTTTTGGCTATGAGTGTGACAAGAATTCACAAACCTTTACTCTTTTACATCACAATTGCACATAGGTTATGTTTTCAAATGTAAACATAGTGCATGTGGTTCAAAGTGCAACAGTTTAGGAGATGCATTCTGCATTCGTTTGGAGGTATAGAAAGACACCTGTCTCATCAATACACCTGGGTACATATTGAGTTTCACTACATGACAGTGATGTTCGACATAACCATGTACACAAAGTGATGTTATAATGCTTGAATGTGACTTGATAGTGGTAGTCCCATGTATGTGTCCTCTTTAGATCTGGTATACTAGTAGCAATGACAACCTTGTCATAGGTGCCATACCACTGTGGACAAAATTCTTTCATGGCTGTGTACTCATCTGATGCATTTCCTGAACCCATGGTGAGTGCATGATGAGCAGTATTCTCACAGTATTCTGACCTTGTTGCCTCAAAATGACTCCACTTTCTGCAGGGATTCTTGATAGGTAAGGTGTGCTTTGTTTAAATAGTTAATTGCTTTCTAATTTATATGTCAGTCATGCCATCTTGCTTTTGTTTGGTGACATCAAATGTATGGTATTCATTTGTCTGTCCAAGTTTGAATTTCATATTTACAACCACACACCAGTTGCAGTTGAGCATATGAATTGTGTGTCATTTTTCATTTCTGGATGACTGACAATGGGGTCCTTTTAAGCTATGATTGATGCTGTTCCAGGTCACACAGAGCTCAACTATGAGTGCTGTTATGTCTGTGGGATTGCCCAGTGCTACATGTGGTAAGCCAAGTGGACAGTGAGTGCACAGAACGGATGTGTGTCCGGCTACTGTGCAGATACTACAGGATCGGTGTCACATCCATGCTCTTAGTTGCCACACAGGGGAGGATGTGTTTTGGGGAATATGAGGCTCAGCTTCAGATGTAATATTAAAGATTCATGTTGCATGCGTTGAGCTTTCTTAAACAAGGGTAAAGGTGAGAGTGACTAATCTTTCAAATTTTGGGATGAAGTAGAGATTCATACGTCATGGTGGCAGGACAAATTTTGTGATTGTCAGAGTGCACGTTATGAGTTAAGTTCATATGCAGTTCTTGTGTAGGAGACCTTAGGTATCCACATTCACCCAATGCAAGTGTTTCAAAATATAAGGGTGTGAATCAGAGTATGCAAGCTTGTAAGACTGTTTAAAACCTGTGCAAGGTATGGTATGAATAGGCAGATGTGATAGGGGTATAACCACTTAGACAATGTTTGATTCTGGAAGGAGATGAGAGCTGTAGTCTGAGCTACTATGGTGAGAGATTACTGTAACAGGGCAGTTTCAATGAGTGACGATAGTTGTTAATGTACATTGAAGTCATATGTAGATTTGACAAGGCCTCAGTAAGACACAGTTAAACCTGTCATGTGTAACAAAGTAGATATGTGGATGTAAAGGGTATGCACCAGTTGTGCAATTTAGGGAGCTGAACAGTGACATATGAGGTGTTATATTGTTGATGTATGTTATTTTCAAATATGTGGATGCATTTGTTTTGGAAATGACAATCTGTAGAAATTCAACTGAGTATGGTGGGTGTATGTGTATATGCAAATGGCTGAGGACATATTTATTAAGTAATGTAGGTGTCTTATTGTGATATGTGGTGATATGTTAAGTGAGCATGTCAGAATGGGCTGTGATGCTGCACCTTGTGAAATTAGTGCAGTCCAAGACATTACTGAGTGCAACTGGTTATGAGAGTGGTCCATTTGACATGTTACGTTTGATGTTTGCTGATGAGGTGATGAGTACAGTACGTTGAGTACATGTCATGTACGTGAGAGGTGTTGTGTACATAGCGATGAAGAGTGGTTCTGTTTATGTTCGAAGGGCAGGTCAAGTGTAAGATTAGAAGAATTAGTTTTGAAGTGTTTGAGTACAATGCTAGAGCTTGTGGGACAGACATACTTTTCCATCTAGATGCATCCGAGTGTGCTTAGGACATGCTTGCATCTGTGTGATCGTTTTGAGAGATGAGCATGTACTTTGAGGTGGATGTGAAAGGGGTCATAGCCACACAAGTGGAGATTATGCAGGCCATGAGGTAATGTTGAAATGTACATATGTGTAGATTATATGTAAGTAGTAGGTATAAACGGTAGCCAGAGTAAATATGAAGATGTGGAATGTGTTTGCTGCAGCTTACTGTATGCTACTTGATGTTCATGACACAACGTTCTAAAGGCTGCTCTGAGTTCAACAGCATATGCATAGCCTATTTTCCTCACAGGACAATTTACCTCCACCTAGCCTTGCCTGCGTTGTGTGTGGGGGGCAGCTGTGTGAAGTTACCCTTTTTAGGTAGTTGTAGTCACTGATTGTTCATTCTTGCCCTTGCTTACTGCCTTTTGATGGAGGTGGCGATTTCTTATATTGAAATGTCATGCTGCTGGACATTGGATGACAGTCCATTGCTTAGAGGGCTACAGCTCCCTCACATGAGCAGTCAATGCTGTGTGTTGTTGTGCCACCAGGTGTCAGACTACTCCAGAAACTGATCCCCACATTTCACAGTCAACTACACACGAATGGTTGTAATTGGCATTCTGACATTGAAAGTTCAGCGTATGGGGACACCAAGGGAGATGGACTAATTGTGATGATGTATCTGGTTGTGCTTTGGAAAACAAATTGCACTGTATGCAAACACAAAGGAGACACTGGAACATTACACCCAGTTCCAATTAGTGTTTGCATTGTCAATATTTAGCAACCTCTACACCGGTTTGGCTAGAGTATCCCTTGTGTGTATCCATGGGTGCTCCCATTTTTTCCATTAATCACTGACCTAGAGCATGATGGCCATATGTCATTGTGGAAGGTCTGCTTGACATTTTGATAGATTTGGAGACAGTGTGTCAATGTCAAATGGGGACATTTCCACATATTCCTCATCCTCACAAGATGTACCCATATCTCCTGGCTTGAGGATGGATATGTTGATTGTGTATGAGAGCCACAGATTGAGCCACCCCCACTGGCATCATCACCAGTACTGCTAGTTTATCTCACACAAAGGCTTTGCACTAGGCCCTCTAAACTGTTGGTGGATACGTCCTGAGACTCATGCGTACTCTTACTACTCTGCAGGACGCAATCTGCACATTCAACTTGGGATTTTTTCTTGCAGTACACACTACAACCTGAGGAGCTCCATGCAGAACTGCTGTGAGTGACATTCTCCAAAGATGACCATGCACACATACAGAGTGGGAGTTGTGTGTAGCACCCACAGTCAACACCTGGTGACTGTATCCCACCTTGTTGTTCTCCCATGCCTCTTTCAAAACTAAGATGGATATTGTCTAAAAAATGTTCAGAGATGAATGTGACACAACCACTTCAAGGTTGTTGCATTGGGAGGCACTGAAATCAGTACGGAGTGGCTGGGTCTGTGGAGTAGTGTGCTGTCTGAGCCAATATCCTCTGGGCTTTAATGTACACAGAGGCATCACAATGTCATACTTTTGTGAGTGGACTTCTGTTGCCCTGCAATCTTTCAGTGTGTTGTGGGGGTCGCATGCATTAACTTTGTGATACATACATATGTGTCTTCTTCTAATACCATTTGACAGGCTAAGTGAACCTACCTGATGATAACATTCCCTCAATGGACATACAAAACATGCTAGGGACCCATGGTCGGATTGGAAGCAGAATAAAGCTCAGGCACTCAGAAAGTAATTGGCACACATTCTGTGATCATCTCTTTCATTGTAGCCTCTGTGCTTTTACCTGTCAAGGGAGGTTTTACAAATGCACACTGCTGGGGATCAAGAGGGTGGCATATAGGTTAGACTGTCCAAATGAGAATTGCCTCCCTACAAGGCCGCTACATACAACACAACCTCCCTGTACCTGCCATGACCTGAAAGTGATGGGTGGGTGAGGGAGACGACACTGGCTTCTGTCAAAGCATGCAAGGCAGTGCGCAAAAGTAAATATGCTCCAAAGGCTGTCCCCCAGCCTCTATTTACAGCACAGCCAATGAGAGGACAACATACTTGTGCCACATTTCAGTGGCCGGGCGAGGAGTAGTGAAACAAGTCAGTCTCTTGGTGTGTACTACAGAGGTCCAGAAATCATGGCCCACAGGTGACCCTAGTGCACCAGTCCATCGACCAATGTCAAATGTTATGCATAGCCAATCCAAGCCTATGCAGTATACTTTCTGATCAAGGCCAACACCCATGGGCTATGTGGGCTTCAGCCCCCCCGTCATGTGTGTCAGCCCAGGCTAAGACAGCTACCACACACACACATACAGTCCTTGAGCAGCAGTGTATGGCTGATCTGTCATGTTTGTGCTTCAGCACCTGAGTATTCCACAGGATTTTTGGGGACAATTTACTAGATGATGAGACTTTGTTTTTCAACAATCCCTAGAGCACCAGCATCTCCACTCTGCCCATTCCTCAAATTTTCCAGTTACTTTTGCTGCCACAGTGTGGGAATGTATTTCCTGCAAACTTACGTTTGTGTTTTTTTTAATTCATGCAGCATGTACTCCACCTGTAGGTATTGAAGAACCTTGCATGAAAACCAGGTACATTGTTCAAGTACACATTGCTAGGAGAATTAACCTCAAACCCCAGATTTGCCTATACATTGCTGGGGGTAATAGCCCACCAATCCAGATTGGCCTCTAGATTGCTGGGGGTATTAGCCCCCAACCCCAAATTTTCCTTTGCATTGCTGGAGGTATTAGCCCCCTACCCCAGATTTGCCTATACACTGTTGGGGGTATTAGACCCCAACCCCAGATTTACCTCTTCATTGCTGGGTGTATTAGCCCCCAAAGCCAGATGTAAGTTCTCACTCGATAAACTCAACAACACAGGGTTAATTAGTTAACAGAGAAATGACAGGGTGCTCTGCCTATAGTATATGCAAAGATGTGTTATTCGGAAAAGGTATGTGTGTTGCAACTGGCGAGCGGGAAAACCCTCTGACCGCTCAACAGTGTTTCTGTCAGAAGACACTCAAATAGCTAATACACAAAATGCCTATGCACACACTCACACTGGTCATTTACATTTGTGTCTGTACACAACAAAAAACACAATTGTGGAACCAAAGACAACAACATTAATCAGTTTCCTTGACACTAGGTATCCGTGAATTTCAAGATTTTAATCGTTCCACAACCAGCCGACACATGCTTCGGCGCGTTAGGAACAGAATGTTCGCGACTCCTCAGGGCTTGCATGTACAGCGAAAACCCAGTATAGGTCGCTCCACCGGTGATATTTCCGACCCGGCGGGGCCCATGACCGTCCTTATCTAGTTAAGCACGTCTAAAGACGTAATGATAGAGCGCCGTGAGAGCCACGTCTTGTCTCCCCGGGTCACCGTGTTCCGTATATAATACACGGAACCCGGTGTTTTGACCTAATTTGGGCACTGACTGAGGGTTATCCGCTCCCGACTGTGCACAAAGGCAAGCATTAAGTTTGATACTATGCTTACCTCATCAATAATGAGAAGTTTCATTTTCTTCAACACTCTTGAAACTTCACAACAAGCTTCTCCAGATAGCTTGTAGTATTCCAATTTGTTTTCATGCTCTACTGGTAGCATTAATAAACAATGTAAAGTAATTCCTTTAATATTGTGTGCCACCAACCCAGTTGGAGCAGTGACAACACAAGACAAATGCGACTCGGTTGTTTTGTGTAGAAAAGTTTAAATTACTTTAATTAAAAAAATGTTTCACTGTTCCTGCTTGTTCACTCACGTACATTCAGATAGGTTCAAATGATGAGGAAGAGCACTCTTTTTTCTCATGAAGTAATCCATGGTGTATCTGTTCTCTCACTTGCTCATATATTTGTTTCTGACAACATTTAGTTGTTCTTCCATGTTTCCTAAGTTTGTTACATCTCCTTGAGCTTGATACATTGCTGTTTCCACCTCTTCCATAGCAGTTGCTGCTTCATTTTGAATAATTGGTTCTCCTAATGGATCCTGACTCAACGGAGCAGAAGGTTGACTGTCTTGCGAACTGTCTCTAGCAATCTCAGCTGCAATTGTAGCTTCTTGCTCAAATTCGTCATACAACATTTTAACATAATTAGCAAAATCAGGACATTCTATAGTATCTTTACATGCGTTGAAGGAATCTTCATAGCTCTCGAAATCTCCAAGTAATTCCAATTCTAAACGCCATGTCTTGAAAAGTTGCAAAAGAGCTAAACAGTAAAATTACCTTTTGTCAGGTGTTTCACAACTCAGTTTACGGTGATTAATCAAATGTCCTTTTCTTTGTTTCACCAAACATCCTTCAGAACCAATCACAGCATATATACCATTATTGATGTTTTCTATATTATATCGTTTAAAAATATAGTTTTGCAGAACTTCATACAAGCAAACGTTCTCAAGATGATGACTTCTATTTGGATAATATGTATCCAACATATTTGTTTTCACAATATCTGTACTTATTGGCTGTTTTTCAGCTAAATATTCAATTTCTTGTACAGATTTAAGTACTCAGTTTCGAGTTGCAGCAAGACCTAGACTCACCCAAATGAGTCTTCTAGATTTGGAGTATAGATTTGCAGATGATAAGCGATCCGAGCAGCCATATCACTGATTTCACGATGAGACAGCATCTTCAAACTGTAAGTATATAATTTCTTACTTAAACTCTTTTTGTGAGAAATCTCTTCCCACATTTCCTTCATTTCCGTCTTTTCTGATTTCGTTATGTACGATGTTACATATCGAGCAACAGCAATGGAATTGTCCGCAACATATTGAATATCCATATTAGCATTCCACATGGATACAATGACTGGGTTATAGTCATTAATATATATTTTGATTTTTCATTTCTTCTAAGTTGTAGGTATTTTTTGGAGACTTTCTAGTGATAGTATGTCGCAAAGATGACATAAAACTGTTCACTCTTCCTTTCGATATATAACAGGTCGTGGAAATGCAAAACGGCATTTGGTGTAGAATTTGTCCTTAGATTTGTACTTTCGACGACAGTATTTCCCACAACGATGGCTTTGGAATCGTAAGACTTGTTGTCTTAAGTCCTTATCTTGTGTACTCTTGGGTACATCACAGGTAGCATATTCTTCAATAAAAGACAACACAGTATCATCTGGGTCTGTTCCAAATTTGGGAGAATCTTTGATCCATATCAGCATATGTATGTGAGGAGCACCTTTTGCTTGATACTCCTTTCTCCAAAAGTAGTCCAGAACCTCTCCAAGAGGAGGATTTTTTTATTGGTGATAAAATACATCATAGCTTCAAATCTATGATTGAAATATCTGCATACATTAACTGGATCCAAAGAGCAGAATTCTCCAGATGTCTTGTATTCAATATTTAATATATTTGGATTTGCCTCTCAAAGGAGTTAAAGTAAATCATCCCAAGCATATTCAGCACAGCTTAGAGTAAGGAACCATGTAGGAGTCCCTAAGTTCCTTAGCATACATTTAAGTTCTCCATGACAATGGTACCAGTACTCATTAGTACCACGCTGACATGCCATGAGATTAATTAGCTGAGATTCCAATACATTATCATTCTGGTGTACTTTATCCATAAATTCCTTTGCTGAAACATTTTGCAGATGTACACCTGTTTTCAATATATGATTAATTGCATAAGAAAGTCCAGACAAATCACTCTCAAACAAAAGATTAAACAAATACGGAATACATTGTTGAAATCTTGGATCTTCTGCATAAAATCTTAATGTTCGGTATTAAGATGCAGGAATCTGCACAGGTCGGTCATCATATCGTCCTACTTTTCCTGTGGGAAACAACTGAGGGAAACAAAGAGCTTCCAAGCTTTTTTCCCATACGCTAATGGGACTTCCCTTTGCTTCTTTCATTTGGAATAACTCTATAGTATTCCCCATCACTTCTTTAGAATGCAGTGGATGAACACTGTAATGTTCGTAGATTTTTTCAGTTCTGGACACATCCACTTTTTCAATTTGTCCAGATTGCAAATCACTATCTTCTTCTCCAGTTATTTCTTCTTCTCTCACAAACACATTTTTATCATATTGATTATTTTTTCCTAACATCCACTTATTCTTTCCAGATGTTCTTACTCTTAGTAGGAACGCCATTAACACGAATAACTAAAGGTTCATCTTCTACATTTTCTACACCAATTTTTTCAATATTTTCCTTTAAATCTAGAGGCAGAAATACAACTCTTCCCTTTAATCCTCTCTGTAAATCTGAAGGAGGCAATTTTCCTGTCTTAGGCTCCATACGAACAATAGCCTGAAATGGATGCACACATTGAATAAGAATAGACTTTTAGGTATTTAAATCCATCAGTTCAAAAGGAATATTTACCAACTCAAGATATGCACAGCTATAGCAGGCATTTTGTTCTTGTCTAATTTGTTATAACAATATTTACAAATACGCTGATCAGAACCCAAATCAAAACAATTCTCTACCAACAAATAAGTTATTTTCCTTTTCACTTTTTAAATACAGATCAACAGTCCTGGTCTGATTTTTATAGTGAGTACGTCAACAGCAAATACAAGAATAATTTGGCCTTTCACCTGAAATCACCTTAAACTTTGTAATTTCTTGCTCAAAATTTTCTGTACTACAATGTTGTACAATCTCTTCCACATTTCCTTCTATTAATGTATCAATTTCTGCACTGTCTTCCTCAGGACCAAAGTCACTAACCTGAATTTCATCACAAACGTTCATTACATCTGATACAGATCCACGCAAAAGAGCACTGTTCAACTTTTTTAACATTAGTGCTGGACTTTTTGCGTAATACAATGTTCTGACTAATTTCCTCATTTGAGTATTATGTATTGCTAACATCCTGAAATGGTGAAAAACACTTCGACATACTTTTTTAGAAAGACAAGCCAGAGAATGACCTTGCAAACCAGTATTTTCTCTCACTCTGCAAGGGTCTATTCCTTGCAACATCTTAATCTTTTGTTTAACACTTTTCTTAGTGTAGTTACGTAAAATATTGCGTAAAAAATCAATAGATTCCTGCCGTACACTACAAATACTGCTGCAATTCTAAGTGTACACTGGAGCTTTAGGACGTCTCCCTAAAACTTCATCAGCTGATACCTCTTCTGCATTTCTAGAAACAATTTTCTCTTTCTCAATAGGAGTACCATTTCTAACCTCATAAGCACGACCACTGGTGTCAACTGCATGCAACAAATCATTACTCTGTAAATAACTCTCTTCATTAAAAAAAAGCTCAGAACTTGAAGTGTGTTTCCATTCACCCAAAAAAACTTCAGAAAAATTACTTCTGTTATTTACTTTTCTCCACCTACTTTTCGCCTTCATTAAATGGATTGGCTTATCTAGTGATCGATTTCTATTGATTACTAAAACAAATTTTAAAAAATTAAATTCAAAAGCCGTCTCAACTATATTTTCTATACTTTTCTTCTTCTTATTAAATGCTGGTTTTTTTTACATTTCTTTACTACCTTAATTAAATTCAACACAACTCTATTATAAAACATTTTTTTTCCTAATTTCCTTAAATTGGTTTTTCCTCCTTTCACTATACAGTGTTTTTTCACAAGATGATTTTGCGTGGTTGTTCTCTTGTTTCTTGTTTTTCTTTTTAGTTGCAGATACACTAATAGTATTTTTCACTTTGGCACACTACTCTTAGTGTTTAATAATTTCCTCAGAAAAGTCTTCGTTCTCTTACCAGGACTTTTTTTCTTTTTGTTAACACATTGTTTTTCAGGTAAATCTTGTGGATGACTTCTCTTTAAATAAACAGCTTTCTTTTGTTATTTCCTCTTTTCAGTTCGTGTAGGCGTGATGATTTTTTTCCAGTATTGATAAATAGAATCTATTATAAAAAATATATATAACATTACAAAAATGATTATATGAAATATACTATTATATTACTTATAAGAAGAGAGGGAGGATTATGAAGACAAAGGTGGGAGTATGAAAATCGAAGGAGTTACAACAAGAGAAGGAGGAGTATGAGACAAGGGAAAATATGAGGAGAAAGGGGAGTATAGGCAGACTCTGCAGTATAAGGGGATAAAGGGAGTATGAACTTACTGGAAAGTATGAAGAGGTAAGGGAGAGTATGAGGCGAAAGGTCGGAGTATGAGGAAAGAAGGGAGAGTATAAGAAGAAAGAGAGAGAGAGTGTGAGGAGAGAAGGGGGCAGTATAAGAAGAGAGACAAGGACTATAAAGAGAAAAGAAGGAATGTGAGGAAAGAGACGCACGTATAAAGACAAAAAAGGAAAATAAGGAAAGAGTGGTGTGTATAAGGAGAGAGAGGAGAGTACCAGAAGATAGCTGGAAGAATGTAAGGAAAAGTGGAGTATAAGGAGAAAAGGGGTGTACAAGAACAGAGGATACAGTATGACGAGAAATGAAGGAGTATAAACAAAGGGAGATTGTGAACAGTGAAAGGGGTATGAGGAAAGAGGCAGGAGTATGACAAGAGAAACAAATATAAAGAGAGAGGACAGTATGAAAAGACGGGGAGTATGAGGAAAGTGCTGCAGAGTGTATGCAGGGAGTCAAGGAGGAGTAAGAGAAGAGAGCAGTCAGTATGAACAGAAAGGGGAAGTATAAAGAGAGAGGACATAAAATGAGAATAGAAAAGGAATATGAAGAGAGACAGGAGAATATTAACCCAGAGAGAAGGAGTATAGGACAAAAGGGAATATAGGAAAAAGGCAGTAGTATGAGGAGACAGGGAGAAGTAAGAGGAGAGAGAGGAGAATATGAAAACAGGGGGGAGTATAAGGACAGGGGGGAGAATGAGGAGAGGAATGTGACAATATGAAAAGAGGGGAATATCAGGAGAGAGTGGGGAGTATAAGAAAAGAGAAGAGAAGTGTGTGCAGAGAGATGGGAGTATGAGAATAAAAAGAAAATTATGAGAAAAGAATGGGGAGTATGTGCAAAGAAGAGCGAGAATAAGAAGAACGGAAGAATATAAGAACAGAAGAGTATATATGAGGAAAGAGGAAGGAATATATATATAGAAAGAGAGAGACAAAAATGTTGAGAAAAGACAAATATAAGGGAAGACTGAGTGTATAAGGAGAGAGGGAGTACTATGAGGAGACAGTAGGAACTATGAGGACAGGGGTGAATATAAAGACAGGAGAGAATATGAAGAGTAGGGGAAGTATGCAAAAAGAGGGGCAAGAATGAAGAGAAAAGAGAAGTATAAGAAGAGAGGAGAATATAAGAAAAAGGAGGTAGTATGATTAGAGAGGAAGGAGTAAGAGGAGAGAGGAAGGAGTATGACAAGAGAGTGTAGAAAATATGGAAAAAGGGGCGAATATAATTCCTTAATGTACACAGATGCTCAATGTGATATTAGACAAAAAATATGAGACCATGCATTATAGCAAAACACATTTACTACTGTAAAAGTTTAATGACTATACACATTCCATATAATTAACTACTACATTTCAATGAACAACCCTGACTCATTTTGCAAATACATATGCAATTTACTACATTATTTCTACCAACATTACATAAAAAAAAGTGGCACAAAAACAACAAAGACGCACAAGGGGCTTGTAAATCTGCCCCATAGTATATGCAGAGATAGACAAAAGTAGAAAGAGGAGAGAACTGGGAGTTTGAAGAGAAAGCTGAAGTATGAAGAGAGAGGGAAGAAAATAAGGAGACAGGAGGAATATGAGGAGAAACAGGGAAATATAAACACAAAGAAAGGCAGTATGAGAACAGAGGACAACTTAAGAAAAATAGGGTATTATCAGAAGAGAGGAAGGAGTAAGAGGAGAGAGGAGGAAGTATGACAAGAGAAAAAAGGGCGAATATAATTCCTTATTGTACACAGGCGCACAGTGTGATATTAGACAAAAAAATATGAGACCATGCATTATACCAAAACACATTTAGTATTGTAAAACGTTTAAGTGACTATAGACATTCCATGTATATAACTACTACATTTCAGTGAACAACCCTGACTTATTTCGCAAATACATATACAATTTACTACATTATTTCTGCGAACATTAAATAAAAAAAAGTGTCACAATGAAGCAAAACAAAGACGCTCAAGGGGTTATAAATCTGCCCAGAGTGTATGCAGAGAGAGAGAAAGGAGAAAGAGGACAGAACAGGGAGTATGAAGAGAAAGATGAAGTATGAAGAGAGAGGGAAGAATATGAATAGACAGGAGGAATATGAAGAGAGACAGGGAAAAATAAACACAAAAAGGGCAGTATGAGAACAGAGGACAATATAAGAAAAGGGGGGTAATATCAGGAGAGAGGAAAGAGTAAGAGGACAGAGGAGAGAGGGGAAAGTATGACAAGAGAAGGTGGAAAATATGGAAAAAGGGGCAAATATAATTCCTTAATGTACACAGACGCACAGTGTGATATTAGACAAAGAAATATGACACCATGCATTATACCAAAACACATTTACTACTGTAAAACATTTGAGTCACCATACACATTCCATGTACATAACTACTACATCTCAGTGAACAACCCTGACTCATTTTGCAAATACACATGCAATTTACTACATTATGTCTGCCAACATTAAATCAAAAAAAGTGACACAATAAAAAAACAAAGACGCACAAGGGGCTTGTAAATCTGCCCCAGAATGTATACAGAGAGAGGAAAAGAGGAGAGAACAGGGAGTATGAAGAGAAAGATGAAGTATGAAGAGAGAGGGAAGAAAATAAGGATACAGGAGGAATATGAGGAGAGACAGCGAAATATAAACACAAAGAAGGGCAGTATCAGGACGGAGGAGAATATAAGAAAAAGGGGGTAGTACCAGGAGAGAGGAAGGCGTAAGAGGAGAGAGGGGGGGGAGTATGACAAGAGAGGGTAGAAAATATGGAAAAAGGGGCAAATATAATTCCTAATGTACACAGACGCGCAGTGTGATATCAGACATAAAAATATGAGACCATGCATTTTACCAAAACACATTTACTACTGTAAAACGGTTAAGTGACTGTACACATTACATGTATATAACTACTACATTTCAGTGAACAACCCTGACTCATTGTGAAAATACATATGCAATTTACTACAATATTTCTGCCAACATTACATCAAAAAAGTGACACAATATAACAACAAAGACACATAAGGGCTTGTAAATCTGCCCCAGAGTCTATGCAGAGAGAGAGAAAGGTAAAAGAGGAGAGAACAGGAAGTATGAAGAGAAAGATGAAATATGAAGATACAGGGAAGAAAATGAGGAGACAGAAGAAATATGAGGAGAGACAGCGAAATATAAACACAAAGAAGGGCAGTATGAGGACAGAGGAGAATATAAGAAAAAAGGGGGTAGTACCATGAGATAGGAAAGAGTAAGATGAGAGAGGGGGTAGTATGATAAGAGAGGGTGGAAAAAATGGAAAAAAGGGGAAATAAAATTCCTTAATGTACACAGGCGCACAGTGCGATATTAGACAAAAAAATATGAAACCATGCATTATACCAAAACACATTTACTACTGAAAAACTTTTAAGTGACTATAAACATTCCATGTATGTAACTACTACATTTCATTGAACAACCCTGACTCATTTTGAAAATACATATGCAATTTACAACATAATTTTTGACAACATTACATCAAAAAAAGTGATACAATACAGCAACAAAGACACACACGGGGCTTGTAAATCTGCCCCAGAGTCTATGCAGAGAGAGAGAAAGGAGAAAGAGGAAAGAACAGGAAGTATGAAGAGAAAGATGAAATATGAAGAGACAGGGAAGAAAATGAGGAGACAGAAGAAATATAAGGGGAGACAGCGAAATATAAACACAAAGAAGGGCAGTATGACGACAGAGGAGAATATAAGAAAAAGGGGGTAGTACCAGGAGAGAGGAAGGAGTAAGAGGAGAGAGGGGGGAGTATGACAAGAGAGGGTCGAAAATATGGAAAAAGGAGTGAATATAATTCCTTAATGTACACAGACGCACAGTGTGATATTAGACAAAGAAATATGAAACCATGCATTAACACATTTACTACTGAAAAACGTTTAAGTGACTATACAAATTCCATGTATATAACTACTACATTTCAGTGAACAACCCTGACTCATTTTGAAGATACATATGCAATTTACAACATTATTTTTGCCAACATTAACTTAAAAAAAAGTGGCACAATAAAATAACAAAGACGCACAAGAGGCTTGTAATCTGACCAGAGTGTAAACAGAGACAGAGAAAGGAGAAAGAGAGAACAGGGAGTATGAAGAGAAAGATGGAGTATGAAGAGAGAGGGAAAACAAAGTTGAGAAATAAGGAAACGGGGCAGGGTGGAAACATTCTGAGCCTATAGTCTTGGTCAGGGGGTGGTACATGGATCTTTAGGCTCGATTTTTATTTTTTTTAAAATAACAAATGGCGGGGTACTCGTGCAGTGGTTGTACGCGGTGGAAAAGTTGAAAAAAAAGTAAGTCCATTTTATTTATTAGGTCTGCATAACGGGGGCTTGTAAGGTGCCCCGAGCACTGGGGAACGGAAATCCTCTGGTTTTATTTTGAAGTATGCGGGGGGGGGTTACGGTCGTACTCCCACAGTCTCGGTGAGCAGAACCCCTCGGGTCTTTTAAAAAAACCAAATATGTTTTGAGGTCTCTCTCTTTCCCTCTCTCCCCGTACACGTCGCAGGGAACGCCATATTTTTGGGGCAGTGATATGTAAAATGACCTTCCAGCTCCAGGTACCTGCATTGTGTGGAGTTTTTTATTAATGTTGGGAGGGTGAGCATGATAATACGTCCTTGTAAATTGCCATAGAAGCCTATGTTCTGGTGTTAACATTGGATTCTATGGTAAATAACAAGGCCGTATTATGAAGGTCATTATCGCCATTTTATCAGCAGTTTCCTGCCAATAAAACGGCGATAATTTTAACACCGGTCCTTGATTATATACACCTTAATTTAGTGGTAAAAAAAAGAGCAATGGGCCATATTATCAACAAAAGGTGATACATTATCGTCACGTTTATTGGCAGGAAACTGCTGATAAAGCGTCGATAATGGGCTTGATAATATGCCCTTGTGAATAACCATAGAAGCCCAGGTTAACATCACAACTTGGGCTGCTATGGGAATTTACAAGGGCCTATGGTTTTTTAATAATGTTGGGAGGGTGGGCTTGATAATATGTTCTTGTTAATTGCCATAGAAGCCTATGTTCTGGTGTTAACATGGGATTCTATGGGAAATAACAAGGCCGTATTATCATGGTCATTATCGCCGTTTTATCAGCAGTTTCTTGCTAATAAAACGGCGATAATTGTAACACCAGTCCTTGATAATATGCACCTAAGTTTACTGGTCAAAAAAAAAGCAATGAGCCATATTATCAACAAAAGGAGATACATTATTGTCGCTTTTATCGGCAGGAAACTGCCAATAAAGCGGCGATAATGGGCTTGATAATATGCCCTTGTGAATAACCATAGCAGCCGAGGTTAACACCAGAACCTGGGCTGCTATGGGAAGTTACAAGGGCCTATTATCAAGCACATTATCGCTGCTTTATTGTCAGTTTCCTGTCGATAAAAGTGGCGATAATGTATCGTCTTTTATTGATAATATGCTCCTTCATTTCTATGATGGTATGAAAAGCTTTCCTTTTTTTGATGTAGCAGTTGTACTGTCTTTGCATGCTCAGCATCGTTTCGAAGCCCACGTTTTCTTTTTCTTCAAGTTTAACAAGCAAACCTTTCTTTATATCAGTTAGTAAATCTGTCGCTTACTTTTCCCGGTTCATGTCATCCGCTGTTGTACTTTTGTACAGTATTACTAGTCATATTTTTTATATATTTATTTGAAAGGTAGTGCTGAGGAACCAAACGTTGATTACGTACTTCATCCACCGCCATTTTAGTAGAACTCAGTAGTTTTCAATCCTAGTCCTGACTATCTTACTATAGTATTTCAACATTATTTTTATTGTCGGTCGTCATTCCCCTCCCCCACAAAATAAAAGAAGTATTTTGTTTTTTTTTAATGAACTTTTATTAAACAATAAATATAAACAAAACTCAATTATAACTATATTAGAACTGGAAAAATAACTTAAACAATGTTATTAACAAATTGTAAAATGGATTCCAAAAGGCGTCAGATTGTTAATTTGAAAAAGAAAAAAGAAAATTAGAGTTTAGAATTCTGTAGATGTGAGTAAATGAGCTGAAGCATTACGGGGCATATTATCTAGTACAGCGATAAAATTATTGCTGTTTCAGCTGCAGGAAACTGCAACTAAAGCGGCGATAATGGGCTTGATAATATGCTGTTGGGAACTGCATAGCAGTGCAGGTTCTGTTGTTAGCCTGGGCTACTATGGGAATTTACAAGGGCATATTATCAAGCTCATTATCGCCGCTTTAGCAGCAGTTTCTCGCCGCTAAAACGGAGATAGTTTTATCGCCGTTCTTGATTCTATGCCCCTACAAGTTTTGGTAACTCTACGGTTTTATGTGTGCAGTGTGACTCCTACATGCCAGTTCTGTTATAGTGCTGCGTTCAAGTGGTGTCTATATGGAAGTGCGTTACTGACGCCTGTTATGGTGACTTATATCTAATACATTCCTGTGAAGGCTTTGTAGATCTAGGCCTTTGTGCTTACCGTTGTATAAACCTTGCGGGTAAACATTTTAGGCAGTTGGCGTCACAACTTATTCTGAACATTTCTTCTACATGTCTGCACGTCGAAGACAGCAGTGTCTAAGTTTAAGAGAGAAAGAGAAATGATGTCACAGAGAGTGAGAGAGAGAAAGAGAGAGAAAACAACATTAAAACTGTGTCGCAGAGTCTGGAGTTGAGATTTTTTCCTTGCGTCACTTTACTCATGTTAAAAGTGACTCAAAAGTGGCGTAATAAGTTTGTGGATCTGTTTGTCAGACTGTTGTAACCTACCTGTTGTCATTGCTCGGAGGTAATTATAGATCAAACCCATTATAGCCACTTTAGCGACAGTTTGCTGCCGATAAAGTGTTGATAAGTTTGTCGCCAAGGCTTGATAATATGGCCCTCTCTCGTTTCACAAATAAAGCTAACACTACAGTTTTACGAGTGCAGTGTACCTGGTACATTTTACTTGTTATTGTGCCGCATTCAAGTGGTGTCTATATGGAAGTGCCTACTGTGTTACTAACGCCCGTTAAGCCGAATTATTTCTAATGCATTCCTATGAAGGATTTGTAGATCTAGGCCTCTGTGCTTACCGTTGTATAAACCTTGCGGCCAAACACATTAGAAAGTAGACTTCACAACTTAAGTTCAACAATTCTTCTACACGACAGCAGTGTCTAAGTTTAAGAGAGAAAGAGAAATGATGTCTCAGAGAGTGAGAGAGAGAGAAAACATTAAAACTCTGGGCCATAATATCAAGCCTGGGTGACAAAATTATTGCCACTTTATCTGCAGGAAAGTGTCGCTAAAGTGGCGATAATGGGTTTGATAATATGCTCTATGGAATTCAAATTAAAGGTCATGTTAGATGTCCTTCACATCTAACATGAGCTTCGATTGGAACTCTATAGAGCATATTATCAAACCTATTATGGCCACTTTAGCGCCAGTTTGGTTCCGATAAAGTGGCAATAATTTTGTTGCCAAGGTTTGATAATATGGTCGTCTCTACTTTCATAAATAAAAGTTACACTGCAGTTTTACGAGTGCAGTGTACCTGGTACTTTTTATTTGTTATAGTGCCGCATTTAAGTGGTGTCTATATGGAAGTGCCTACTGCGTTACTAATGCCCGTTATGTCGAATTATTTCAAATGCATTCCTAAGAAGGATTTGTATATCTCGGCCTCTGTGCTTACCGTTGTATAAACCTTGCGGCCAAACACTTCAGGCACTTGGATTGACAACTTGATTTCAACAATTCTTCTACATCCTTAAGCAGACACCAGTGTCTAAGTTTAAGAGAGAAATAGAAATGATGTCACAGAGAGTGAGAGAGAGAGAAAACAACATTAAAACTATGTCGCAGAGTCTGGAGTTGAGATTATAGATTTTAAACAGAAGCTACTGTACAGTACGCTCTACGGGCCATAGTATAAAGCCTGGGCGACAAAATTATCGCCACTTTATCGGCAGGAAAGTGTTGCTAAAGTGGCAATAATGGGTTTGATAATATGCTCTATGGAATTCCAATCGAAGGTCATGTCTGATGTCCTTCACATCTAACATGAGCTTCGATTGGAATTCTATAGAGCATATTATCAAACCCATTATTGCCACTTTCCTGCGGATAAAGTGGCGATAATTTTGTCGCCCAGGCTTGATTATATGACCCTCTCTCATGTCACAAATAAAGCTAACACTACAGTTTTACGAGTGCAGTGTACCTGGTATATTTCAGTTGTTATAGTGCTGCGTTCAAGTGGTGTATATATGGAAGTGCCTACTGCGTTACTGATGCCAGTTATGGCGATTTATTTCTAATGCATTCCTGTGAAGGCTTTGTAGATCTAGGCTGCTGTGCTTACCTTGCATAAAGTGTGCGGCCACAGGAGTTTACCACTCCACTTGAACTCTGCTTCTATACGTCAAAGTATATTCAATAAGTTGCAGAGAATTCCATTGCTGTTGCTCGATAGGCCGTGGTTGCTTCTCAACAATGTTTGCTGAAGGAAACAAAAGGACATTTTGATTAGTCATCGTAAACGGAGTTGCGTAACTACTATCAAAAGTGAATTTTAATGTGAGTTCTTAATATTCCGTAGTTAAGATTGTTGCAGCTACAGCAAACAAAGGAAGATCAATAAGTTAATAGAGGCTTGGGACGGCCTTGTGACGCAGAAAAAAAAATACTATCATGGCCGCACAATTAATAATAATAATAGAGGCCTAAGCATGTGGCGTAGTACAGAAATGCGACACAGAAATTTATGCTCGCACAATTTTTAAGATTAGAGGTGTATAGGACTTCGTGACTTATAAAGAAATATTTCAATTATGTAAGTACAATTTAAAACCATTGATGGGTAGGAAAGCCATATGAAGGATAAAAAAATATTGTTATGCATATACAATTTACAGTGGAGGCTGATGTGACGTCTTCTCTTACCTTTGTTTTTGTCGTCTTTTGTCGTGTCTTGAAAGGCTGTGTTTTCGCTGAGTCTGGGGTGTTTTCGACAGTCTGTGTGTCATTGCAGCAGAGGCAGGCAAAAGAGAGCGTGCTCAAGTCAGTGCCCGCATTATTTGGGAACTGCGGGGGCTGACCAAACCAAGCCTAGGGCCGTCATTGGTAGCATTTTTGCGGTCTGCAAGAATGATGGCCCTGGGGGACATCCCATTGGCTAATGTATTGGTTTCAAGGCTAAATGATAGCAAGCATGCTTGGTGGTGGCATGTGTGTAGCGTGGGCGGGCGTGCACCGCATATGTGCAAGTGTGAGTGTGTGCACCAACAATTAACAACAGAGAGAGATGGGGGCGGTGTTATCATGTGCGCAGAGGCAGGCCCAGAATCGGATCTGCAATGAGTCAGCACTTCTAATCATTCTCCTTAGCGCGCCCTGAGCTCTGATTTGTCACTGAGAGGGTGATTGCACCGTAGTTTGTACTGCTTATCATACTCCGCGTATACCTGCGCATACAGAACGAATATGCTTTGACGTTACGCGTCACATTAAAGCTTCGGTGTGACGTCATGTACGGCGTTCTATATGCGAAAGGGGGCAATGTTTCTACTTGGTTTAAAACATGTATGTATTTAATGTACATTATAAGGGCAGACATTTGGGATAACTATGATTTTTTTTAATGCTTGTAATAAGCATATATTACTTTTAAAAAGAATTACCCAAATTGCGGTAAAACATCATGCGTACTCGTATTGAAAGAGTTGCGCAAGCACATCATAAGCGTACGTAAAGCCATGTGACTAAAAAAGTAGATATTTAAATGGTTCATAACTTTTCCTATTGCGACTGTTGAAAGTTTTGTCCCATTATAATTATTCGACTTTGACTTTCTAAGAAGAAGCATTTGTTCTGAGAATCTTCTCAAATAGAAGGAAGATCACAATAATAAGAGCAATGGAGTCATATTCCAGCAGTTCTTCAGAGGGAGAATTAATTCCTGAAGAACTTCCAAAGAAGAGGAAAGCAGCTCTAATTTGGAATCTTTTCACTTTTCTGGAAGGTCAAAAAAAGGTTAATGCTCAGTAACTTGTAAAATTTGCGAAACAACTCTTTCAAGGGGTGATCCATGTAAAAAATACTCCTTTGGCACAGCAAATATGGAGCGACATGTGAAGAATTTGCACCCCAAGAACTTTGCTCAAGCTGCAAGATGGAGGTTGCACGAGAACACACCAGCTGCTACACCTAGCACATCAACTGCGTCAGCAGCATTTTCAGCAAGCAGTTCACACCCAAATATTGATTCTGACTTTGCTAAAGTTAAAATTCTATGCATTTATTGCAATAAACCTTTGTGTTATGGGGAACAGTCTATAGACTTGATGAAACGCAGGATGCAGGATCAATGCTGTCCTCGACATTAGTTGTTCTTTTTTTCATTCTTTTGTTCTGCTTTGAATTTGTTGAGAAAACACAAAAAAATACAAAACAAAAAAAACTGTTTTTTAGGACTACCTTCACTGGTCAAAGAAAAAACTATATTTCTATGTTAGTGTGTAAAAGTTTGTCAGAATGAATGTGTAGTACATAAATGAATGAATGAACATGTTACTAGTGTATGGAGAATGTGAAAGTGCAGAACTATAAGGAACTGCTAAAGCAGAAATCTATAAGGTGTTTATCTATACTATACTGTAGTATGTCCGAAGCACTTGAATGTATCATATGTACATAAATAAGTTACAAGTCTATGTTTCAATTTGCGTTGCTGGTGAAAGTGCCTGGATGAATTTGTTTGTCTTTTTTTTTAAATCTTTTTTATTGAACATAACAGCTCCATGAAAGTACACATCAGATGACAGTGAAAGTGCAATGGTACAGTCGTAATAATACACATGCAGAATTCCGTTGGCGAGATCAAGATAGGCCTACCCCCTTGGTGCACCCCATACGGGATTCAACTTACAATGCTGAGGCTCCCCTACCCTCTTCGCCCGGATCCCCCCTCCACGCTACATGCCACATCATCCTCCCCCCCACCTCCCCCCCGCCTCATGGCTATCTCCTCTGGCAATAATGGACAGGCAGTCCCTCGAGCCCTAGGATGTAGAAAGTGCTCACTGGGCATACCGGTCAGAGGGTGAGATCCCACAAGACCTAACTCATCTCAGTGGTGAGCCATCGGGGGTACTCAACCACTCCCCCCTGTAAAATTTGTATGTCTTAGGGGTGGATTCTAATCCCCTTGTGCTGTTTTACACAGCCGTTGTGTCACTTTTGTAACACAGCAGTAGCGCAAAAGATGTGCCATGGTGTGTGGTATTAACAATGTGACGCATCTGGATGGTGTATTACATTGTATAGCGCTGTGCCAGAAGAGGGTTTCTTGTGCAGAAGGGGGTGCAGCAAGGCCTCCTAAAAGTGACTGAGTGAAATGTATAACATTTTATGCAGTGACTTTCGAGCTTATGCTGTGTCAAAACCTTGGACATGCTTGAAGCAGGTGTAAGGATTGATACAGCATTGTGAGCATAGGGCCCCAAGAGAATTGCTGGAGCTGTGTTATACTTACAACCGACGTCAAGCAATAATTCTTCCAAAAATTACTGTGCAATTTAGTTTTGTTATTATTTTATAATAAGAATATGAAAAATAATCTAAAAAAATATAAGAAATTAGTATAAAAAGAAAGACATAATAATTAATACATTTATAAATTATCATTTACAAAACCTATGATATTCACTGGAAAAAACCATAGGTTTCACACACGTTATAGTTAGGAATTAGCATTTAAAAAACCTTGCAAATTCATTTGAAAAACTATAGGTTTCACACAATATAGTTAGCTGAACATTTCTATCATACAAAACCTTTGAAATTCCTCAGTTATAGTCAGCTCAGCTAACTATAATTTGCACGCCCGCAATGCACTGCTGATGATGTCACATATTATATCACTTATGACATGGTCAGTGACATCACTCATGACATCACTGATGACATCTCAAATGACATCCTTGATGACATTACTGATGACATCATCCAGTGAATGTGTGTCTTTCTGAAAAATATATTTTTTTATATATGTATATGTAAAGGTCGATAGAAGAATAAATGGGTAAATATGTGTCTAAATGGATGGTTTTTTTGTAAAATGGATTGTATAATTGACTTATTAAGTATATCTTACTGAATAGTTGTACTAGCGAGTAACTATAACGTAGGAATTTCAAAGGTTTTGTATGATAGAATTGTTCAGCTAACTATAACGTGTGAAACCTATGGTTTTTTCAATGAATTTGCAAGGTTTTTTAAATGTTAATTCCCAACTATAACGTGTGTGAAACCTATGTTTTTTTCAGTGAATATATATATATATGTATATAACCTACTGGTGGTCGCCAGTAGGTAGTTATAGTTAGGACCTACTTTCCATAGGAAATCCACAACATTCTATTTGGAATAACTTTGGCGCCGGTGGACGAATCTTCTCCAAGAAAATGGCCTGCTTGGTTCCACTCCTTCCCTGAAAGTTAGGGGGTGATTCGTCAAGCAGGGGCCGAGAAAAAAGGGAGTCGCAAAACTTGTTTTCCCCATGCAATTTTTCATAGGGCCCTTTAGCCAGGGCTACAGCCCGAACGGCTGAACGGAATTACACGAAATTTGGCACAGTGGTAGAGTTCTGTTCGCAGATTGTGCTTTTTATTAAATAGTGTAAATCCGTTCAGTAGTTTCTGAGAAAATTGCAAGTAAAATCATAGCAATATCTAGAGACGGAGTCGCAAGCTGCATGCTGATTGACTGTGAACTGTCTGTCAACAGTCGAAACCAGGAAGTGTTGGCGGCCATCTTGTGCCTCGCTAGAACCGAGTCACAAGAAAACATTAAAGCAAAGTTGATAAATAAGGGAAGGGGGTAGGCTAGAAACATTCTGACCCTCTACGCTTGCTCAGGGGGTCATACATGGATGTTTAGGCTCTATTTTTTATTTTTATTTTTTTAAAGGAAAATCGAGGCGTACGCGTTTGGAAATACGTACAATTGCGAGCAAGAGCTGCATTCTGATTGGTTGTCAATACTCCAAAACAGGAAATGTTGGCAGCCATCTTGTTTGTCGCGAGAGCCGAGTCACAAAAAAACAGTAAAACAAAGTTGAGATATAAGGAAAGGGGGCAGGGTAGAAACATTCTGACCCAATAGTCTTGGTCGGGGGTGGTACATAGGTCTTTTTTTATTTTTTTTTAAAATTGCGGGGTTCTCGTGCAGTACTTGTACGCAGTGGAAAAAAACTAGATGTCCGTTTTGTTTATTTCGTCCCGAGGGGGGGAAATTATGCTGGCAATTTTAGAGCTATATTTCTATGACAGTATGTA
Source organism: Lissotriton vulgaris (assembly GCF_964263255.1). Lineage (NCBI taxonomy): Eukaryota > Metazoa > Chordata > Amphibia > Caudata > Salamandridae > Lissotriton > Lissotriton vulgaris. The sequence continues at coordinate 336,285,130 of NC_141700.1, forward strand.
AAACTTTCCGTTTTTTTTTTTGGCTGCATCAGTTGTACTCTCTACGCATGTGCAGCCTTGTTTGCAAGTGCACTTTTTTTCTTTTTCTTCAAGTTCCCCAAGCAAACCTCTCTTGATTTTAGGTATTTTAGGTATTAAATTTGCCGCTTTCTTTTCCTGGGTCATGTGTGTTATCCGGTGCTATACTTTTGTAATATAATAATAAACATATTGTATGTATATTTATTTGAAATGTAGTGTCGAGGTCCCAAACATTGATTACATACTCCGTCCAACCGCCATTTTAGTAGTTTTCCTCCTTTATTTTTATTATACCTGTTACTTTCATTTTACCCTGCGCATATTTTCTCTGGATCGATGAGATTTCGTGCCACAGATACCACGGTGTTTGTCCTTGACCTCCGATCTTATCAGAGTTGGTCACACGTATACCTAGAAACGAATTTGAAGGACTTAAGGCACAGGCATTACAATACGTGTTGGTCAACGAAAAAACATTATTAAGATTATGCATTTATCATGTGTGGTAAAGGCATACTAGTTGTAAAAGCATTTGTGGAAAAGCAATGCTATGCGTGCTAATGGCTTTGTGGTGATGATCACGCGTGCTTCTGAACCGGGTCTGGGCGTGGTGGAGTCTAGGGTACCAGGCGGAGGGGCACGCAGCTGCACTCATACAATATGGAAGTAAATATAGGATTTTTAAAACTTAAAAAAAAATATTCCATAATTATCCTAGATTAAGTCTCTGTTAGTATGTTCATTAAATACATGAATATTTGTTTTTAAACAATTAAAAACATTTGCATCTTTTTTGTATGGGGCGCCGTACATGATGTCACACGGAAGCTTTGATGCGATGTGTAACCTCAAAGCATATTCGTAGCGCATGCTTAGAATGATTAGCAGTATAAACTATGGTGCAATCACTCTCTCACTGTCAAATCAGAGCACAGGGCGCGCTATGAGAATGGTTAGAAATTGTCACTCATTGGAGATCCAATTCAGGTGTGTGGCTTATCCACAGTATCATAACGTTATTTTTTAACCTGGTTAAGTTTGAGGTTTGCATGAGATACTATGCTATAGGCAAATATGGATGTTTTGGCAGCGCTTATGTCCATGAAGCTTGGTTATTCACATTTACATATAGGTGCCTGAGGGAGGGAAAAGAAGTCTATGTGAATGGCGAGGATTGCAAAATAGTACAGATCACTCCTTAATTTGTAGACACATACAATTGCATGGCTCCTGTATACAAGATGCTCCTGATTTGGACTGAGTTTTGAAAGGTAGTCCGAGACCTGCTATCATAACAACGTTCAGTTTACTGGAAACAGGAGTTATTTACTTTGAAATAATGGAGATTGTTGTGCAATGTTAGCAGGCATCGCTTACATGATTACGGTAACTGAGCGTGTGGTTTGATTAAAAAAAAGTTGTGTTAACTCCTCTGCATGGGAAGCTGGATGTTTCCATCTGGCTGTCGATTTCAACCTTGAAAGCAGAGTCAACTAAATGGGTTGTATAAGAGCGCTATTGTCTCAAAAAGAGGTGGCTCTTATATCTGGTACAGAAACATTTGTCCTTTACGTAGCAAACACCCGCACAGAAGTGCATGATTTATTAAATACAGATATGCTCTTGAATTTTGGGGAGTTAATTTAGAGTATCTTTAATTTGTCCTTGAATATGGGGTTAACTTACTTTTTAAAGTTAGAAGCAGTGGCCTTGTGACTTCTGTAGAAAGTATATTTGGTGTCTTTTTGGGATTTTTTCATTCGATTTTTTCCAGCATCTTTGGTGGATTGCGCTTAATACTCGCATTAGTTGCCGGTGTGCTTTTATTAATTTGTTTTCATAAATATGGATGCACATCATGCAGCAGACGATAATATGTCCCGGCTGTTGCTGCTCCAAAACCAAATGCTTAGTTACTATGGGGTGCTGCCTCTTGCAACATTGAGTGCAGCTTATGGATTATCGTTTCGATTTTCCTATTTCACATGCGTTCAACCTGTCTTCCATTGCCTGAGCTGCGATTTCGACTGGGCCCTGGATTTGTGTCTCTGCAGTAAGGTGTCTCCCAATGCGAATTATGACCAGCTGATGAGCCCCTTAGTGGTTCATGACTTGGTCTGTTCTGGCGGTGGGATTACGGCCTTAGCAGCGACACATGGAATAATGGGACGTTGGAATGTTTTTACAGCGGCGCTTGAGTTCATGGCACGCAGTTTTCCTCCGATGGTGATAGAGGCTGCGGTTGTTGAGGAACATGTATGTTCATTCTCACTATTGAATTTAATGGCTGAAATGTTTTCAGATGAGAACAATAACTTCCTCTTGGAGGCTGTTGCTACATACTGTGCTTACACGCTGTTGGATTAAGACTTTTTCTACGTATTCTTTATTATTTAGTTACTGTTTTCTATCAAAGAGCCATTAACTTTTTTGGGGAAATGTGAACTTGACTCTGCTTTTTAGGCTTGTACTCTGCCTTCCTAATTCGCCCATGTTTATATCACTTACTTTGATCAAGAAAGGGTGCCGTGGGGTGAGGTAATAAGAATTTTTATGGTCAATTGTGTCCCCTAACGTAGACCCCAACGGCTCCATGTACGTGCTTCAAGTGCATGTATGTTCCCTCCACAACCAGCTATGAAGACGCAAATACATTTGCGTCCAACGTTAACATGTCCTCTTTCAGATCCACCATGGATGGGTCGAAAATTCAGTTCCTAAGTATGCCGTGCCACCGTCTTTACATGGTGCACTTTCACGTTTTCCTGGCTCTGGCGAGCTAGGCCCTGATTTCTGCCATCGAGCCCTTTCTGCCTTCTGCCTCTGAAAGCTGCAGCCTGGATCTGCATTCATGACCCTTGCCTTACTCCCTGCGCGGCGAGCGGTGCCCGGCTCGGCCTGCTTGCCTGCCAAGACTGTATTTTGCCTTCAAGTTATCTGCTCCGCTCCTCGAAAATACATTCCTGTCTAGTGATTTAGGAAAACATCTCCCCAGCTGCAGAGCAAAGGGCCCGGTCTTTCTGTCTCCGTACAAGTAATTCATTGCTCCTGTTACCATGGTAGGCCCATGGCCCCTCGCATTACACGTAGACACATATGCACGCACTAGCAGTCAGTAGAGAATAGCCTCTGCCCGAGAGACCCTTTCCTTCTAGATAATACAGTTCCTCAAATACAAGATATCAGATATGATTGGGTTTAGGCTGTTCTGACCCGCCAGACTTCTGTCTCCACGTATAGTGCTAAATGTCAAGTCCCCTTCACCCTCCAGTTCCACGTCAATCACACGTCATGCTGCTGCGCGCGCATCTCTGCCATATATTTCTGCTGACACTGCAGGATTCCTCTATGGATCCACCCACCTGTGACACTCTCATGTGACGTTTCTAGCACACACCTCCGTGTACGCCTCCGTGCACGCCTTCTGTTACGTACATGTGTTCTTATCTCTTTTCTCTCAGCTGTTACGCCTTCTGTATCCATCACCATTGTATGCATTTACTATATATATTGTACTCTGTTAATAAAGCATTGTCTATCCCTTCCTGAACCTTCGTGGTGATGGAACACGACACCTGGTTCGAACCAATTCCATTTTATGGAATAAAACCCTTATAAACTCAGATGCCACGGACTCTGCCTCTCATTTCTGATTGAGTTATTTTTATTGAACTTTACCGCATAGAAATTCCGCATAGGTAAATTTATTTACCACATAATTTGGCGCCCGAACAGGTACCCCTCCCCCACCTTACGCGCCGGCGGTGCGTTGCAGGCCTAGCCCCCTGCCACAGCCGTGACGGACAACTACGCGTACCCGCAGGATTTCCTGTATCTCCCTCAGGCCAACGGAGGTGACTGAGACTGCGATCGACACCCAGACGAGGCGGTGAGGAGTGCGGAGGATCCCGACCAGAGCCCAGCCGAGAGAGCAAGGTCCGAGGTGTTCAGAGGCCCACCAGTTCCGAAGTACCTATGTCACGAGTCGAGTCGAGTCCAGTCCGGTCCAGTCCAGTGTCGAGTTTCCGAGGCCTTCTGTTCTATGCTTCCCGGTGAGTACCGTTGCTGGGGATGCATCTAGACGGGTGCATTAATTTGTGTCCGGTCAAGACGGGTTTGGGTACACAGATCCGGTCTGCACTGTTTTAGCAATGTATCTGTACTGTTTAGCAGTATATCAAGTATCCAGTATTAGGTTATTGTCCGTTCCGATATGTTTTAATGTGTTTTAATGTCGTGGTATGAGTGATTGTTCGATCTTCATTACTGTGTTTATTGTGTTAGTTGTGTCCAAGTTCGAGTAAGTATCAAGTATCAAGTATCAAGGTTCAGAATGCCACTGTTTTCTAAACTGAGACAGATAGGAACTAGAAAAGGGATACTCGAGGAAGCTGTTCCCATCCCACCCAGGGACACTCCCGGATATTTTATGTACCACAAGCACAGCTTAGACGCTGTATTATATCTCGACTTGTGGGTGGATTACACTAAGGATTTAGCAGAGAATCAGAGATGGCCCGTTACAGGGACATGGGATGCCGAGTGCATCATGAGAGTAGAAGAAGCGTTGTGGAAAAAGAAAGCCAGACAGTCTCAGAAAGATGCCATTGAATTATGGCGTAAAGAATCACACAGACGGACAGAGAAAGCACTCAGAAAAGCAGAGAAAATTGGGGAGATTCTGAAAAAGGCAAAGAAAAGGAACTACTAGAAGAAGGAGAACGAGTTAGAATGGAACAACACGACAGACAGAGTAATGCCATTTTGACAGGATTGTATCCAGTCCTGGCCGAGGGCCTGCCTAAGGCGACCCCGGAAATACCGAAGAATCTGCCCCCTCCATTGGTTCCGACTAAATTACGTCACAAGACCGCAGCAGATATTTTTCTTTCTTCCTATCTAGACGATGTAGCTCCCGAATATACCAATGTCCCACTTGTACCTGTACCACCCGTTGATCGTCTGCCCCCAGGTCCGCAACAGCTGACCCCTCCTGCACCACGTCCTGCACCCCCTATTAATACGCTTAATCCTTTTGGGACTGGCATGGTCCAGGTTCCAACCCAGTTACAGCAAGCACTGACCCTACAGACAGGTGATGCTCAAGCCTCCGCCTCAGGAGGTGCATCAGGAGGTTACCGTACTCCGCCACCAGTACAGCGATTAACTATTAGAGAACTAGCAATGCAACGTACTCCGAAACCAGTCACAATTGAAAAGCTTAAAGAGTATCTTACAGACTGTAGATATGATCCAGTACCAGGCAAAGACGGTTGCATGATATTAGCCTCAATACGTATAAGACGTGCTGCAAACTTTTTAGTTCTATTTCCAGGTATGCAAAATTATCTAGACAGGATATATCATTTTGTTCAGACTGGGGAGGGTCAGGAATGTATTCACGAGGCCATGACACGTCAGAAAGTAGACATCCAAAGTATGATTTTAAGATTCCTCATAAACTGTTTCATAAGAGAACAAGACCGGCCTGGTGTAAATAAAGAAGAGATGGAGGTACTAACTACATGGGGTCAGAATATTGCAGACGGAAAACATGATAAACAGAAATGTATAGAGGCCATGTACAGAAAAATCCGTAAAGAAATAACAGTATTTCATGAAAGAGAGAAATCTGAAAGTGAAGTAGATAATGACAAGAATAAATCCTCAGAGGAGGATGAGCTAGAAGAAGACATAGGAACGATGGCATATGTAGGAAAGGGTAGATCTTTTAATAAAACGTTACGCCCAGAAAGCAAGAGACTTTTTCACTCTGCCATGTCAAATCCGAAAACTCCTGAACATCTATTTCAGGCTACCGATAAAATACTTCAAGAACGAATGGGGTACCATGTACTCAATTCCATGGATGAACAAGAATTAGCCAGGTAAGCAGTACAATGGGCTGACAATTCCGATAGATATAATGATGACGCAGTAGCACAAACATTTTTGAATCTTTCCCCAGACGAACAGCGACTAGCTGGTATGTACATGATACAACACCTCCTTACGTTGTATAAGAGCCAACATTCTGATCCAGGCCCCCTACCTGATGTACTAGTAGAGTTACTCATGAATAAATGGAGAGGCCTGGGTACCGATTTAATTAAAGTAATCTTAGAACATCGACACAGATATAGTGCCTTCCTGAATCCACAGTTTGTTTCAGCTCCACCCCCAGAAAGGAAAATGTTTTACATCGACAGACAGAATCCCTTACGAGAGGTACATCCAGTCAGGAATACTGATGATACCCTTACACGTGTGTATGTATACACGCCCATAACTAAAATGGAATTATTAGAAATGAAGAAAATAGTGCCTAGTCATGATAAAGACCCTGCAGGTTTTCACCGAGAAATAAAAGATATGTTACTCATGGGAGATTATACCTATCCCGACATCATGAAAATATTGAAAGTACTATTGCCTGCCGGTATTTACGAAAAACTCAAGGAAAAAGAATGGGAGGTGGGAGACCAAAAGATTGATTGGGCTGCATTAGAAAATGAAGAAACGACTCGAACCCCAGGTTTAGGTCTTGGGGATAAAACTAAAGCACTACCAGGATTATTAGTACAAGTATTGCCAAGGTTGTTGGCAACTAAAAAGGAGGATTGGGATGCAATCTCAGCCTGCAAACAGAAACCCGATGAAGACACTAGTGATTTTTATTCCCGATTTGAGAAATGTTTCATTATTAATAGTGGCCTGAAAGCAAGTAGCGAGTCATACCCACACCTTTTTGTATCTAAATTAGTCGAGAATTCTCTGCCCCAAGTTAAGAATCGCGTATTGAAAGTCGAGAGCACATGGCAAGCAAACACGCCTTCCCAAATGCTACAGATGTTACAGTACCACCAGAACAGAATAAGGGAAGAACATGATCACGAACAAAGACGTATGAAAGACACAAAAATGAAAATGCTCGTTGCTCAGTCAGTTCCAGCTGACGGTCAGAAAAAGGGCATGACACAGTCCAATAATTCGGCAGCTCCTGTTAAAGGGACATGCAATTATTGTAAACAGCCAGGTCACTATGTAAACGATTGTGCAGTTTTGAAACACAACATAGCCACAGGTAAAACTAAAGAGAGACCGCGTCCTCCAAGACAGGACCAGGTCCAACAACACGTTACACAGAATATACAGCCTATGCATGCTCCACAACAGACAGTACAGACCGTAGCGGTACCACAGCCACAGCCCATTGCCGCAACACAACATGCAACACAGCAGATGTACCAATATGCTCAAACTGATTATCCCGATTACCAGCGATACACATGAAACAGCCTAGAGAGGGAGGTTGGCTTGCCTCTTATTGAGGTTCCTGTAGATCAAGAGGGTCCTTATGTACATAGTCAGGTATTAGGAAAAGATAGAAAGTTTTTGATTGACACAGGGGCAAGCAGGACAACAATCAGTCACGACGAGGTTCCAGGGGCACCCCTCTCAGGCTCACAGAATGTTTCCCTTGGATTTTCAGGAAAGCCTATTGTTAATGAAGTATCGAAACCAGTCCCTCTTTCAGTTGGTCCGTTGTCTCGCACTACTGATTTATTGCTCACGAAATCATGTCCAGAAAACTTATTAGGTATCAAGACACTGAAAGCTCTAGGCGCTGTAATTTGTTGTTCTCCGGAAGGAGTAAGATGGTTTTTGCGTGACTTTAAGGGTCACTATGTGTTGAGAGATATTGATTCCAGATTACAGAATGTTCCTGCACATTTATGGGCACAAGGCCCCACTGATGTAGGTTGTATGCACATTACACCATACCGAGTTACACTGAAACAAGGTGTTGTTTTACCACGAATCCGACAATACAAGTTACCACCAGATGCTGTAGTGGCTTTACTGAAAATCATTGATGAGCTCATTGCACAAGGAGTGGTTGTAGAAACCGACTCGAATCTATGTAATTCCCCTATCATTCCGATTCTTAAACGCACTGATCCGAATACACCTCCAGTTTATCGATTAGTGATCGATTTACGAGAATTGAATAAATGCATTGTACCGCAGTACCCTGTGGTTCCAGATATCTCTTCATTATTGACAGCTATTGATTCAGAGGCAACGTTCTTTACTGTAATTGATCTGAAGAACGCCTTCTTTAGTGTCCCAATTGATCCAGAAAGCCAATACCTCTTCGGATTCTGTTTAAATGGCCGAAGCTTCAAATTTGCACGCGCACCTCAAGGATTCACAGAAAGCCCCAGCATTTACAGTCAAGCTTTAAAACGACAACTAGACAGTATCCACATGCCACCCAACACTGCCCTACTTCAGTACGTCGATGATCTATTGATCACCGCTCGTAGTGAACCAGATTGTGAACAAGCATCACTGACAGTTTTGTATTTCCTATCTGACAAGGGACACAAGGTGTCTCCTTCGAAACTGCAATTCTGTGTTCAGCAAGTGGTATACCTTGGGCACTTGCTGTCCAAAGGGGGGAGACAGCTAACACCTGACCGTATCCAGTTAATTGTAAGCATGTCACAACCCAAGACACAAAAGGAGGTACGGGCCTTTATAGGCCTCACTTCTTACTGTAGACAATGGATCCCTCAGTATGCATTTCTAGCCAAGCCACTCATACAGTTGACAACCCAGGAGGCAGCGGCATCGACTGTCCTCCCTTGGACTCAGGAACATACACATGCCTTTGATGACTTGAAGAAAGCCTTATGTCAAGCACCAGTTTTAGCAACACCATGCTACAACAAGCCTTTTACACTTTTTGTCACAGAACGCGAAGGTACTGCATTGTCCGTACTCACCCAGGATCAAGCAGGTTTACACAAACCGTGTGCTTATTTTTCTAGTACATTGGATCCAGTAGCCCAGGCTCTGCCTGCGTGCTTGAAATCAGTTGCAGCAACAGCTCTAGCGATCAGACAAAGTGATTCCATAGTATTAGGACACCCATTGACAGTACAAGTTCCACATTCTGTGGAAGTCCTTTTAAACAGAACACAGACTCAGCACTTGACTATAGCACGACTGACAGGTTATGAATTGACATTGTTTCAGCCACACATAGAAATCAGACGTTGCAATACATTGAATCCTGCTACGCTTTTGCCACTAAGTGAGACAGACCCTTTGGCACATGATTGTGTTGAAGTCATTACCATTACGACGAAGCCCAGACAAGACTTAACAGATACCGCATTACCGGATCCAGACCTGACACTTTATGTTGATGGTTCATGTATGAGAACAAGTACAGGAGAGTTAGTGGCCGCCTATGCAGTCACAACAGAAACTGAAGTCATAGAAACGAATCGTATTGACACCCTGTCAGCCCAAGCAGCAGAGCTCATCGCTCTGACTCAAGCCTGTATACAAGCCAAGAATAAGAAAGTTAACATATACACAGATTCCCGTTATGCCTTTGGAGTCGTACACGACTTCGGAGTACTCTGGCAAGAGAGAGGTTTTTTGACCTCTCACGGAGCCAAGATCCAGCACGGACCCCTCATTCAAGCTCTGTTAGAAGCAATACATCTGCCTACAGCCATAGCCATTATGAAGTGCAAGGCACATACGAAAGTTACAGATACCATTTCCCAGGGTAATGACCTGGCAGATCATACAGCCAAGCATACAAAGACAATAGTCCCAACACCGACACATTGCATGACAGTTAGGGATCCTGCCCTAGATGTAATTGACATACAGACACATGCTACACCAGACGAAATCAAGAAATGGACTGAACTAGGAGGGATCCAGACAGAACAGGGATGGATGACGAAGGGGAAAGCCACATGGTTTCTCCCCGACTCTATGGTTCAAGTTATCATCAATACAGTACATAGTCCTGCACATTTAGGAGAAAAAGCCATGTTAGACAGTATTCAAAACCTTTGGTTCAATAAGCATTTACGAGCAGCAGCAAAACAGAAAGTGCGTACTTGCATGATCTGTTGTCAGTTCAACCCAGGTAAAGGCATTCCCGTAGAGCAAGGTGGATTTCATCCTCCCGATCACCCTTTTGAAGTCCTCCAGATGGATTATATCCAGATGGAGCGTTGTCGAGGATTCAAATATGTCCTCGTAGTTGTATGTGCACTTTCCCGTTGGACAGAAGCATATCCAGTCCCAGATTACACTGCTCCAACCACTGCCAAGCAGCTGGTACGTGAATTTTTTCCCAGGTATGGTTTGCCCCGTATCGTGTACTCAGATAATGGTCAGCCATTCACGTCCGAGCTTATGAAGCAGGTATCACTCCTGCTAGGTTATCAGTGGAAGTTCCACTGTGTCCGAAATCCCGAAGCAGCAGGCCTCGTAGAGAGACATAATCAGACCCTGAAAATACGTCTTGCCAAGATATGTAGAGAGAAAGGCGTTGACTGGATAGTAGCTTTACCAGTTGCACTCTTTTATATGAGAATGATAGCACATTCAAGAACAGGGCTATCCCCGTATGAGGTGGTCTTTGGCAGGCCACCGAATATGTGGGGGACGCCTCTGCCTCGTAAGATCACAGATGTTGACTGTAATATGCTGACAGATTACCTTGCTTCCTTGATGTCTGCACTACAATCATGTCGTTCACAGGTAGCTGCAGCCTTTCCCGACAACACCAAGGTGAAGCCACACGTGATCGTCCCTGGTGATCTGGTGCTCGTTCGGAATTTCGACAAGAGGAGTCCGCTGGAGCCCCGTTGGCAGGAGCCGAAGCTTGTTCTTCTCACAACAAGGACCGCAGTGAAGGTGGAGGGCCACAAGGGCTGGCTCCACTCGAGTCATGTAAAAAGACACTATGGACTGCCGCCAAAGACAGACTCCCAGCCCTGCCCCCTTCCAGAGACTGATACTAAACTCCCCCTGGTAGAGAAAACTCCTTCTCAAGAATTTCGTATGAAGTTGAGGTCTAGCAAGTCAGACAGTTTAATTGTTTAAGTCCTCCCCTAGGTGAATCGGTTAGACAAGTTCCTGACATGTACCAGTTAGACCCCAATAGAGAGAGAGATAGACAGAAACAGATCAAGAAACATGAATATTGTAAATCTCTCCGCAGTCACTGCATTGTGACATTATTGATTATGTTTTTTCTGAGTCTTATGATTATTGCTGCAAGCATATTGCTACACATGTACTTTCCTATTTTCACACGTGCACATTCTTCCTCAAATGACACTGTCGAGCATACTTTCAGTGAATTGCCCCCTCACGAGTTATCTTACCGATTTGCGCTGCGCAACAATACTTTCATTAGTATGTTACATCATTCCCATCAGACCAGCAATGCTACAAATTGTTGGATATGTGGCCGACTCCCTCCCTATCAGAAATACAAGGGAGTTCTGCCCCTCTTTCCGTACCCGTTTACACACAATGGTTCCTGTGGTGCATGGTTTAGTTTAATGAATTCTTTAAATTCTGATTCCATAGTTTACCAAGGCAATTGGGTATGGGGAAATCTGAACACAGTTATACATAAAGTATGTTTCCCTGACAAGGAGGGTCTTCCCCAAAGGACAGGGACTGATCTAGAAAACGAAGTATATGGATTAGGTAATTTTACACTTAACCTCATGATTCTGAATGTCCAGTCCGAATCCGAACCAGTCTTGCCCGCTATGTCAGTATTACCAGTCAAAGGTGAATTATGTGTCAGAAAGAATGGTTCAGTACACCTAGGTCATAGTGAATGTACTATTGTGATTGAATTCAGTGATAAAGGCAATTCTACATTCAAAGCTTCCCGTCATTCCTATTTCGTTTGTGGTCATACAGCTTATGTTCGCTTACCTCTAGATTGGGATGGTACTTGTTACATTGCATTCCTTCTGCCACCTGTTTTCCTAGCCCCTCCTGATTATCATAGGGACTCCCATCTAGTACACAATAGATCCAAGAGAGATCTCCCGATTGTCGACTATACTGAAACAGCATGGGAGCAGTATACAGACTTCAATAAAGGTTTCTTTCCCTATTTAGGCACTGTCTTTAATAGTAAACTGATACGTAAATTAACAAGAACCCTCGAAGCAGTAGTGAATGAAACTACTTCCGCCCTAGGCAACTTAACAGAGGAGCAGTCTGCTATGCGGATTGTTGTTCTTCAGAATCGTCTCATTCTTGACGTCATCCTGGCCGATAGGGGTGGAGCTTGTAGAGTCATCGGATCGAGTTGCTGTATTTTCATTCCAGAAAATGCACCATCAGTATATAGAGCCATAACCCGTCTCCACAAGATTGCAAGTCAGATACACCAGAATCCAGGCACCTGGACTTGGTCCGGTTGGCTCTGGAGTGTGTTATCAGCCTGGGGATGGAAAGTCCTATCCTTCCTAGGTATAGCCCTTCCCATAGTATTCAGTTGTTGCCTATGTTTACAGTGTGGGCCAGCGATTTGCGGCTTGTGCGCCACATCATGTATTCCTCATCCAAGTTCACGTTCTAAATCCCGCCTGAAAAAGGAAGAGCAAATGATGTTATATGAACAAATAGATGGACTAATGAAGATAGATATATCATGAAGGGTCCGTAGGGGACAAGGAGGGAATGAGGTAATATGAATTTTTATGGTCAATTGTGTCCCCTAACGTAGACCCCAACGGCTCCATGTACGTGCTTCAAGTGCATGTATGTTCCCTCCACAACCAGCTATGAAGACGCAAATACATTTGCGTCCAACGTTAACATGTCCTCTTTCAGATCCACCATGGATGGGTCGAAAATTCAGTTCCTAAGTATGCCGTGCCACCGTCTTTACATGGTGCACTTTCACGTTTTCCTGGCTCTGGCGAGCTAGGCCCTGATTTCTGCCATCGAGCCCTTTCTGCCTTCTGCCTCTGAAAGCTGCAGCCTGGATCTGCATCCATGACCCTTGCCTTACTCCCTGCGCGGCGAGCGGTGCCCGGCTCGGCCTGCTTGCCTGCCAAGACTGTATTTTGCCTTCAAGTTATCTGCTCCGCTCCTCGAAAATACATTCCTGTCTAGTGATTTAGGAAAACATCTCCCCAGCTGCAGAGCAAAGGGCCCGGTCTTTCTGTCTCCGTACAAGTAATTCATTGCTCCTGTTACCATGGTAGGCCCATGGCCCCTCACATTACACGTAGACACATATGCACGCACTAGCAGTCAGTATAGAATAGCCTCTGCCCGAGAGACCCTTTCCTTCTAGATAATACAGTTCCTCAAATACAAGATATCAGATATGATTGGGTTTAGGTTGTTCTGACCCGCCAGACTTCTGTCTCCACGTATAGTGCTAAATATCAAGTCCCCTTCACCCTCCAGTTCCACGTCAATCACACGTCATGCTGCTACGCGCGCATCTCTGCCATATATTTCTGCTGACACTGCAGGATTCCTCTATGGATCCACCCACCTGTGACACTCTCATGTGACGTTTCTAGCACACACCTCCGTGTACGCCTCCGTGCACGCCTTCTGTTACGTACATGTGTTCTTATATCTTTTCTCTCAGCTGTTACGCCTTCTGTATCCATCACCATTGTATGCATTTACTATATATATTGTACTCTGTTAATAAAGCATTGTCTATCCCTTCCTGAACCTTCGTGGTGATGGAACACGATACCTGGTTCGAACCAATTCCATTTTATGGAATAAAACCCTTATAAACTCAGATGCCACGGACTCTGCCTCTCATTTCTGATTGAGTCTTTTTTATTGAACTTTACCGCATAGAAATTCCGCATAGGTAAATTTATTTACCACAGGGGCTGAGCATTACACTCACAGCCTGTTAAGTTCGTATGGGTTTATTAGAAGCTTACACGCTATTTTTGCTTTCCTGCTCTGCTTTGCACACGACACGTACTTGTGATATTGTTTAGAGAAGGCTAAGTATTTTGCTTTATATCAGAATATTTTGGTATGCTAGATTTGTAAACTGCCTCGCTAGTTTTGTGTGTATAGTGAGAGCATGGAACATCAAGGTTATCTTGAATACTGTGACTGTTATTCAGAATGATCCTCGCATGTTCAAGCCATAATACATATGGAGCTGTGGGCACCTCTGATACTTGCGCGTTTCATAATCCATTGTGGAGGCAAAGTTACACACAGTTGGAGAACATTCGTATCTTGACAGTTTGTGGAGCACTGAATGTGATCCACTACTGCTGAGTACCAGAGGTTTGGGTGTGCCCATGTAATCCTATGAGACTTTCTGTAGTTATAAACTAATCTGCTAGGTAGGGAGGATGAAATGTAGGTATATTTTAAATTTGTTTACCTTTAGCATTACATGATGCTTTTTCCGTTTGTATTTCATAGAATAGTAACAATGCTGAAACCTTGTTTCTGATAATATGTTTGGTTGTATTTTCTAAGGTACTGTGCATGAGATTATGGCGTTAGAAATAAACATTTCAAAGTTGCACGTGTCTTTATTTACATCTTGTTTTTGCCTGGTGTAAGAGTATATTGAAAGAGTGTTTTTGTTATCCACTTTACTTCATGCAATCTAAGTCACATGTTCTGGGTTGACTAGTCATTGGTGTTTTTGCTCTAGGGAGAAGAACCAATGAGTCACTGATTGCTAGTTTGGTAGGGGGTTTGTGTAGTAAGGTGGGTTTTGGTACACCGTAATTCACTGAGGTCCTAAGTCTTTATGCACAGTTTTGTGTATGAGCAGAATTCCTGGAATAGTAGTTACAACAAAAAGGCTCGATTAAGGGCTTGCACTTTGAATATGAATATAAAATAGAAGAATAGTTGATAATCACAGCTAAGGAATGCAGCAATTAGATGTGTTTATGTGTGGATGATGTGTAGATTGAGTAGAAGATAAAAAACGTGAAAAATAAGAAAGGTTGGAGAGGCGCAAACTACCCACTGCATTGTCAGTGAAGTGGATCTTTGGATTTCCAGGTCATTACACATATAGGGTGTTGGATTCCGCAGTGGGAGCAAGAGAAACTAGTATAACAACTAAGGAAGAAAGCTAGTGCATAAAGTACACACAGTTGGGCAGATTCACAAGGTAGTGGGAAAAATGATGCAATAGTGACGCAAGGGGCTTGTAAACCTTCCGCAGTGTGTGGTAGAAAAGACACAAGAAAGGACAGAAGTGTGCAAATTACCCACTGCTATTCATGTGTAGTAGTTATCAAGAAGGCTGAATAAAGGGCCTGCACTTTGAATTTGAATTAAAGAAGAATAATTGATAAGCTTAGGCAAGAATGGTAGCAAGTAGGTGTGTGTATTTGTGGTTGTTGTGTTGATTGAGTGGAAGATGACTAAGGTGAAAAATTAGAGAGGTTGCAGAGATGCAAACTTTTCATTTCTTTGTAAAGGAAGTGGGTGTTTAGTTTTCCAGTGCATATATATATTCACTGCAAAAAACATAGGTTTCAGGCACATTATAGTTAGGAATTAGCATTTAAAAAAACCTTAGAAATTCACTGAAAAAAACATAGGTTTCAGCCACGTTATAGTTAGGAATGAGCATTTAAAAAACTTTAGAAATTCACTGAAAAAACCATAGGTTCCACCCATGTTATAGTTAGCTGACATTTCTCTCATACAAAACCATTGAAATTCCCCCGTTATAGTTAGTTCAGCTAACTATAACTCGCGCGCCCGCAATGCACTGCTGATGACGTCACATATTACATCACTCCTGACATGGTCAGTGACATCACTCATCACATCACTGATGAAATCTCAAATGACATCACTGATGACATCACTGATGACATCATCCTTGTGAAAGAGTGGCAGACCCCCTCTCACCCTAATATAAACTTTGATACACACATTCAAAAATAAAAACTACAATTTTCAAAAAATGGAGATACCAATACCAGTTACAACAACCTATTAGGTAATTCCAACATCTACATACACATCCACTCATTTAGCAACAGTTCTAGATAGTCACTCAAATATGTACTCACTCATCATATGTACTCATACACCTATACATCCTGTTACACACCAATACTCATCCATAGAGTTACTCACATACTTACTCACACATGCAAATAAACTATCAAACATCAAAATCAGAGCCATCATTCAAAAACATTGGCCTATAGTGCTAACTGACAGCGTGTTTCATAATAAGGTAGCAGAGACCCTGACTATTACGTTCAGAAAAGGGAGATCTATGGGTATAGATCTTGACAAAAATTCCCCTGAGACACGAAAAGCAGCAAGATGGTTACAACCAGCTAGAGAGTTCAGACAGTGGGCAACATGCAGAGCATGTAAATTTGGTTAAAATGAAACACACTATTTTACTCCATTTGATGATTCTCTGATTTCCATCAAAGGTAGTTATAATTGCAAAACAGAATATGCTGTATATGTTCTGACATGCACCTGTGGCCTTAACTACATCGGCAGTATGAGCTGCAGGAGCATGTCAGAATATTGCAGCATATTAGAGCCATCCTACATAGTGATCCGGCTTACCCAGTAACACAGCACTTTAAAAGCTGTCATGAGAATGATATCAATTGTCCAACCTATTACGTGGTCAGTGCCATCCCGAAATCTCGAAGAGGTGGTAATAGGGAACGCCAATTAAGACAATTAGAAACAAAGTTTATCCTTGAGTTCGACAGCAAGTGGCCACAGGGTTTAAATAGCACAGAAGACATGAATAATTTTTTATGAGTACCTTGTGTTTATTGCGTATTAATGGTTCAATTTTAAATATGTGCTTTGATCTATAACATCTGCCGCTAAACTGTATAAAATTCCCTTTTTTTAACTTTTTAAGACCTGTTTTTATGTATAATGAAGTCTTAGCAAGCAATTCTTTTTTAATATGAATTTTAATAGTATCTTCCCGGGGTGGAATTTTACTGTTAATAATAATGATACACGTTTTGCAATGTAATTATAGTAAAATTGGTCTTTTATATATACATATATTGTACTGCACTTTATACTTGCTTTTTTGCACAGTTATGAATTTTATTGCACATTGGAGAAAGTATTCACTTTATAGCTGCTTATTCACTCATGCACTTTAATCTGGAGTCATATCCTGGATTTATCCAGAGAGACATATGTTTTTTACAAAACGCCCCAAAAAACCCGTTAAGAATGTAAATATTCTTTACATGTGGATTAATCCTGCAAATTGAGTTTTCTCAAAAATGTTATTTATGTATTTATAAATTCACAGTTATTATCAGTGTATATATATTTTATATTTATATGTACTACTGATATGAAGACTTTTAATTGGCATAACATGTATATTTTCC
Source organism: Lissotriton vulgaris (assembly GCF_964263255.1). Lineage (NCBI taxonomy): Eukaryota > Metazoa > Chordata > Amphibia > Caudata > Salamandridae > Lissotriton > Lissotriton vulgaris. The sequence continues at coordinate 336,302,376 of NC_141700.1, forward strand.
GGGTAAGGTATAAATGTTTTTACTAGGAAGGCTGTTTTCTGCAGCGAGTCTGTTTACTATGGCTATTGTCATGTGACCTGAGTAAGTGAAGTTGGGTGGTTACCAAACACACATTTGCACATATAAAAAAAGTAATGACGCAGTACCTAACCGCATGTGAACAAGGGCTCTTGTGGCCCGAAACGCATTGCGCGTGTGTTGTGGCAGAAAATAAAATCATCTTGCCTGAAGAGCTGTGGGGTCTGAGTATCCTTCGCCGCCGAGGGCTGACAGAAGCAGGAGTTCGACTTTAGTGATATATATATATATACATATATATATATATATATATATATATATATATATTACCTACTGGCGGTTGCCAGTAGGTATATATAGTTAGGATTTTTTTCTCTATGGAACTTTTGAAAATTCTATGTCTAATAACTTTGGCGTTTGTGGACGGAATTGGCTGAAATTTTCAGGAAAATGGCACATTTTGTTTCTGAGCAGCCCCTTAAAATTTGGGGGGGTTTCGTCAAGGGAGGGCCGAGAAAAAAGGGGGTTCCAAAACGCGTTTTTCCCATTCATTTTTCCATAGGGCGTTTGGCCTCACTTTTAGCTCGAACGGCTGAATGGATTTACACGAAACTTGGCAAAATTGTAGGGACTGTTAGCCCGATGTGCCTTTGCTGGGTCTCAATATATGTGCTCCAGTGGATTTTGAGAAATTAACATTTAAAAAAAATTATATATCTGTGACAGCGTCCCGGATAGCGCTCCAGTTCGCGTACTTGTCGCGTAACGGAGCTTTGCGAAGCAAAGCTGATTGGCTCTCCGGTGTCTGTCAACATTCTAAACAGTCCGGAGCGGCCGCCATCTTGTCTCTCGGTAGGATCGAGAGAAAAGAGGAGGAGAAAAACAAAGGGGGAATTTAATGAAAGGGGGCAAGGTAGACCCCTCTTGACCCACTAGGAATGATGTTGGGGTTAATAAAGGGTCCCGTGGGGACATTTTTTTTTTTTGATTTTTCACGGTAGAAGCGCTTCCCGGTTCGCGAACAGGTAGCGAAACGGGAATTCGCCATTTTGTATTTCGTTTTAATTAAATTACAGGGTATAAGGGGGTACGGGAGACGTATCCTGACCCTTTATGTTTTCTGAGGGTGGCTGAGGAGGCTCATATAGGTTGATAAATGTCTTCCAGCGGCTGCGCGTGAGCATTTTTTTTTTTGCTGCGTGACGTCTGTTAACGTTCGATTCGAAGGAAATCAGGAAGTGTTGACCGCCATTTTGTCACTGCGAGTAAATATTTTGTTAAAAATAATTGTTATAAATTAATCCGTATTGATAAACATTGTCTGCGCCATCTTGCCTTTTTTCCAATGCCACAATTTTGTCGTGCACGGCAGCCATTTTAGATGCCTTGACCAGACCCATCCTCAGCATGGCTCCCCACCCTCGCAAGCATCTCCCCCACGCACTGGTCACCCCCGCTCTCTCTCTCATGCATGGGCCATAAACCTCCCCCATCTGCGCTGTTCTTCCCTGAGAATCACACCCTGTGCCCGCCCGACACCACCCTTTCACCCTATTCACTACCGCACCCTCTGACACTCCTCTTGATCTGTGTCTAATTGTCCAGGCCGGTCCTAGGCTATCACCTAGCCGTGCGGATGTAGTTTATGGCCCCAACTTTAAAGAATCACCCCTGTTCAAAGGATTTACAGTAGATCAATGGCCCCCACCTCATGAGATCCGTCACAGCACACGCGTTCCTACTATCTGATAACCATCCTGTATTGTGATTGGGGAGGGGATTCTCACTGTGAGGGTGTGTGGGACCGAGCCTGAAGCGGAAGATTCCAGGGATGCCTCTTTGTACATCAAAGTTTTTACAATTATGTGTCACATTAAAAATATATAGCACTCCAACAAAGTAGTAGGATTATAAAACTTTAATAACTTATAAAAATATACAACGCAACAAAAACAGTAAACACATTTAAAAACATTTTTGAAAAAAGAAGCAACAATGGTCAGTAGCTGTCTTTTGTGCGAATAGTCCCAAGGCAGCACAACGTGCTGAGTTCTGGACGGCACCCAGGTGATGTCACCTGGGTGCTGCACTGGTTTTTGGTATCCTACAATGCTGCTCCGAAAAACGGCGTGGGGCGCCCCGGGGAGAGGGGGGGGAGGCCTCGTCAGTAGCGGTCTGTTGTGCGAATAGTCCCAAGGCAGCAGAACGCGCTGAGATGTGGATGGCATCCAGGTGATGTCCAGTAAGTTGCCGCACTGGTTTTGGTATCCTACAATGCTGCTCCGAAAAACAGCGTGGGGCGCCCCGGGGAGGGGGGGGGAGGCGGCGTGAACGGGCCTCCCCAGGTGGAGGCTCGTCTGCTGTAGTGGGGCGCCCCTTTACCGTTTCAGTTGCCATTCCGCCCGCTTTTGGTACACTGTGCCAAAATCCGCCTTTCAGCTGAGTTGCGCCCGCACTTGCGGTGCAGCGATAGGCGGCTGCCACAGGACTCTCAAAATGGCGGCAGGCTCTTCGGATTTGGGCCTGGTCCACTAAAATGGCCCTGGGATACCTTGGAACTCGGACGCTTGTCTGCTAGGGCTTGGGCCCCATTCTCGAAAGCGTCCCCTCAGCCTTGAAGATTCTACAAAAGTCTTGGGGGCCCCCGACTCCCGCAGGCTTCCGGTGGGGAGCGGCTGTCATGATTGCTTGCGGAATGGCCACGATGAAGCTACGAGATGGTGGTGCTCTCATGCTGACGCCAGCTTCAGTCTGAAACATCCAGAAACACTGTAGACTATCAATTCGATGGCTTCCGGTGGAGCCCCAACGTGACCCGGTAGGGAAGAACTTGCCCTCCCCTTTTTTGAGTGATGGTTCTTGTTGCCTGTCCCCTCTGTTGTCATCTAACAGAACCTTTTTGGATTGCCGAGTGAGAAAAAGAAAGGTGGGGCTTTCATCGGTTGGGAAAAAAAATGTTTTAATCCAATGAAATGTGTTATTTTTAGGTCATATGATCAATCCTTCCATCATTAGGAAACCAAAAGTAAAATGAACCAATGAAAAGTTTTTAAAACAAGTCACATGACCTGTTATGCAGCTTTGGGCTATAAAAAGCCAAAAAAATCCGTTGGCCCGTGAGGCGGCGTCAGTAGCGGACCGATGTGCGAATAGGCCGAAGGCAGCACAATGCGCCGAGATCCGGATGGCACCGAGGTGGTGTCCAGCAAGTTGCCGCACTGGTGTGGCCATCCTACAATGCTGCGCCGAAAGTCGCCGTGGGGTGCCCTGTTGGCCTGTGAGGTGGCGTCAGTAAGTGGGGGCTGATTGAGCATCTGACTGCATTGGAAAGCAATGTGATGCGGTGCCTCGCCCCCAAGATGGAGGCTCCTCGGCTGCAGTGGGGCGCCCCTTGGTGTTTCACTCGCTATCCAGCTGAGTTGCGTCCGCACTTGCGGCTACAGTAGGCCGAAGGCAGCACAACGCGCCGAGATCTGGATGGCACCGAGGTGGTGTCCAGCAAGTTGCCGTACTGGTGTGGCCATCCTACAATGCTGCGGGGGGGGAGGCGGCGCAAATGAGCCTCTCCCGCCTCTCCAGGTGGAGGCACTTCATCTGCAGTGGGGCGCCGTCTAGCTGAGTTTCGCCCGCTCTTGCTGCTACAGCGATAGGCGGCTGCAACAGGACTCTCAAAGTGGCGGCCTGTTCTTTGGATTTGGGCCTGGTCCACTAAAATGGCCCTGGGACACCTTGGAACTCGGACGCTCGAATTTTTTTCCTTTCCTCCACATGCAAAAAAGGTAAATGCCCGGTACGTTACCTGCCTCATCTGCCACGATGTACTCTCCAGAGGAACCGAAAAAAATATAGTTATGGTAATTATATCATGCATCGTCATATGGAGAGGTGGCACCCGATTAATTATAGTGCTGCCCAAATTCGAGATTTGGTGGATAACCTCCGACCTGCCAGTACATCCACCAATGAAGTGGCAGTGACAGCATCAGAGGCAAGGGAAACGGTTCTAAATCTTCAGAAGAACTTTGGACAAATGAAAATGACATGTTTAACTTGCGGCAAATTAATTTCATGTGGAGAGAGGAGTGTTAGTCTAATCAATAGAGCTTATGAACATCATCATAGTCTATGGTTGGTGGAGAAATTTTGGCTATATCCTGGACCTGCTCGGCCTCGCCCAAAATGGCGCCGGTATAAATGGGACTCGTAACTCCTTGTTGTGTACTGGTTGCCCAACCTTGATATCACGAGATACGTATGCAGTTTTGAAGCACATGGCGGGCGGGGACGAGAATTGATTGAACATTTCGACATCCCTATTGATATTAAGTTCTGATGTGTTATTGATTACTGTACTATTGAAAGTTCGAATTAACGTCACCCATGGTACTTGCCCGCAAATGTATATCTAGATAATTTTATTGTAACTGGCTTGTCGTATTTTAATTATAAAATGTACGTCCATCGATTCCGCAACTGTTAGACACCTTAGTTCTTGCAACCTAATGGCCCGCCCGTTACGTTCTTCTACAGTGTAAATGTCCCCTCATCATATACGATTCCAGTTTGCTCCGTGGGCGGCCCACGTGGTTATAGGCCCGTATTTGTATACTGACATTTTCACAATAAAGGATTTTAAAACAAAACATGGTAGTAGTACTTACATTGGTAAAGTTTTGAATAATAGCCACTGTTTTCGAATCAGTAAAAGGCAAGTGAAATAAAGCAGTCCAATTACATGACGGTTAAAAGGTATAATACGCAGGAACGCAGTAAAGATAAATGGTCAAGGGCTGTTGTGTTTTCTACTCTTGCAACATAAAGTGATCGATAAGAATCTGATATTCATGCCTATCAGCGACTAAGACAACAGGCCGAGCCTCTTTTGCTCAACGGTTCCCTCATGGGACGAAGAAACGCCCTTTTTCTCGAAAAAGGAATATTTTACTTGCAGGACAGTTGTAAATTTCCCGGGAAAATACATTAGCCTGGAACATTGTTAGTGATAAAGTGTAAATGCATCTGGGTCCTTTGCTTTACAAGTCAGAGTGAGAAAAAGAAAGGTGGGGCTTTCATCATTTGGGAAAAAAAAATGTTCGAAAGCAATGAAAAGCGTTATTTTTAGGTCATATGACCAAGCCTTTCATCATTAGAATAACAAAAGTAAAATGAACCAATAAAAAGTTTTATTAACAAGTCACATGACCTGTTATGCTTACTTTACGCGCCGCGCTCTGGATCGCTTCCGGGAAGCTGCGCCTCGGGCACCGGAGCACTTCCGGGTGCGCTAACGTGATGCGTCATATGACGCATTACGCGACAACGTAGGTCCAGAATATAGTCAAAATGTCTCCACCAACCAGCGGTCGGAACACAACCCCTTTCAGTAGTCCAAAAAGTTCTGTAAAATGACAACAGAAGGGACAGGCAACAAGAACCATCACTCAAAAAAGGGGAGGGCAAGTTCTTTTCTACCGGGTCACGTTGGGGCTCCACCGGAACTGATCGAATTGGTAGTCTACAGTGTTTCTGGATGTTTCAAATTGAAGCTGGCGTCAGCATGAGAGCACCCCGTGGCTACGTCGTGGCCATTCCGCGAGCAATCATGGCCGTCGCTCACCACCGGAAGTCTGCGGGAGTCGGGGGCCCCGGTGACTTTTGTAGAATCTTCAAGGCTGAGGGGACGCTTTTGGGAATGGGGTCCATGCCCTAGCAGTCAAGCGTCCGAGTTCCAAGGTGTCCCAGGGCCATTTTAGTGGGCCAGGCCTAAATCCGAAGAGCCTGCCGCCATTTTGAGAGTCCTGTGGCAGCCGCCTATTGCTGCACTGCAAGAGTGGGCGCAATTCAAGTGGATGGTGGGCGAGACGCTGTAGCCGCAAGAGCGGGCGCAACTCAGCTGGTTGCGTAAAGCGCTGGGGTGTACCTGAAAAACCTCCACCTGGGGAGGTGGGGGAGGCTCGTTCGCGCCGCCTCTCCCTTCTAGTGCATACCACGCCGTTTCCTGGCGCAGGAATATGTGATGGTCGGACTAGGGCACCGCAGGACGTGTCTTCAGGTCGAACGGATTGTGGGACAAGGTCCAGAATGGAAGAGTCACCAAAAGGCAAAAAGTTCCGCTTGACCCCGGGAGCCGGCCGCCTATGTCGGGGGCGATCTCAGGCCACACCAGGGCAACAAGACTTGGGGAGGGGGTCGGAGCCAAGCGCCCCCTCTGAGTGCGCGCCATCACACCGCCCCTCGGGGGCCTCCGTCAAGCGGTTTAGGGAGGCACCGCATCACATTGTTTTCAAATGCAGTCAGGTCCACAAACGGCCCCCACTTACTTTGAGAATAGTGAGGCTGCAGCAGGTGCAAATAAGCTTCAGACAGTGTTACAAGCGCTGCTCAGAACTCTGAACTATGGCACCCAACATCCAGGACTTATGCCATTTGTGCAAGGCAGTGACATCGAAGCAACTCAGGGACCAAAACCATGAACGTACACTCATGTATGAAAATCTTACTATTGATGCTTGACTGAGGCCAAGGAGATCAGAGTGCATGAGTCTCATGCTCGATCGATTGAGCTAGCCGGATCGGGCAACAAAAAGTATAAAATAGTTATGTAAATAGTTATTTAATAAAAAAGTTTACCCTGTTACTTTGCTGGTGTGTTGTATATATTTATAATATTTGCATAGGGTTTGTCGTTATTTTGGGTGGGGTGGGTGGCGGAGCCGAGCTGTCTTGCAGCCATCATGGTGTGGAGCTCAGTTCATCTCACTAGTTTCGTATTTCTCATGAGGGGTTGTTGTTAATGTTTCTATTTTAGCGAGGTCAAAAAGAGATCCCATTAGTGGCCTACTGATTTTGCTTGATTCCTTTTGTTTTTTTAAACGATTCTTCACTATCTGCAAAGACTAAACAGAGTATTGCGACTCTGTGCTTGTTTGTAAATAGAGAATGAACCAAAGAGAACCAATTCTAAAACAGTAAATGCTTGGATAACAATCAATCAAATGGAGAGAGAAGCAGGCACGACGGATTACAACGGGGGCAAAGGCCTGCGTTAACTACCCTTCACTATCTGCAAAGAGAGAGTACTCCTAAGAGAAAAGAGGGGGGGGGGGGGGGCAGCGTTCAAAGCACATCAGCGTGCATAAACATGAAAATGTTTTTACCTATCACGTACTTGACATTTGACAGCATATGATATTTGCTATTAAAAAACCATTGAAATTCACTGAAAAAACCATAGGTTATAGAACATATATAGTTAGGAATTAGCATTTACAAAACCTTGAAAATTCACTGAAAAAACCATAGGTTATAGACCATATATAGTTAGGGATTAGCATTTACAAAACCTTAATTTACTCGCACAAAACCATAGAAATTCGCATATATAGTTAGTTGCAATAACTATATATCGCGCACCCGCAATCCACTGCTGATGATGTCACATATTACATCATTCATGACATGGTCAGTGACATCACTGATGACATCACTGATGACATCAACCAGTGTTTGTATGTTTCTGTAAAGTTAAAATATGTCTTACATATTGAATAATGAGTGGATGTATGAGTGTCTGGATGAAGGATTTAGTAGGTGCATGACTGACTGTATGAGAGAGTGATTAAATGTGTTTCACTGAGTGCATGGGTTAGTGACTAAACTGTCTTAATTTGTGCATCATTATGTCTGTTGTTCTGTAAACTGCTGCATGTGTTAATCAGTAGCTATATGAGTAACTATATGGGTTATTGATTGGTTGCCCAAGTATTTGTATGGGAGACTGAGTATGTGTGTGGGTGGCTGGGAGGTGTATGACTTTGTGCATAGATGTGTGAGCAGTTGATTCACTAGATGTATGGGTTCAAACGTGCATGTGGAAACAGCTGTATGGGCAGTTGACTGTGTGCATGAGTGTATTGGTGAGTGAATGGATATCTCAGTGCTACATGTCAAAGTAAGTACATATGTAAAACACAGTACATGTGAGAGTTGACATATATAAATAACTGAGCATAAGAGCCAGTGAATGTGAGAGTGGCTTTATGAATCATTGTGAACTTGTATCAGAGATTGTATAAGAGAGTAAATATGTGTTAGAATATGTTTGAATTAGTAAGGTGTGTATAACTGTATAGTTGAGGAAATGGAGGAGTGATTGATTCTTTTCATGACTGACTAGATGTGTGAGTAACTCCATGGATGAGTGACAATCTGTGAGTGCCTGTTTACACTGATTGTATCTAAGGTTATATTAGAGTCTGAAGAGGTTCATCGTATTATCACATGAATGATATTATCAGTGATGTGATCAGTAATGTCAAATGAAATGCCATCAGTGATGTCATCAGTGATGTCATTTTTAATATTTTCAGTTTCCAGGCTGTGTAATGATATTAATGGTGGAATGTCATTCATAGTTAATAAAGACAATGTGTTTAGATTTCTCTGTTCCGTAAGTCTCGGTGGGACATTAAAAAAACATTTCTTCAATTATAACTTCCGGCAGAATTTATACAGATCCACTCTTGACATGGCAAGATCCATGCCATATGAGGGACAGCATGTTAGTCTTTTGCTAAATAGTTTCACATTATTAATGTTCAATTTTCTGGATAATACATTTATTACAAAGTCGTCTTGTGATTGTGCATCCAGATCTGCTGTTTCCATTCTCGTTTTTTTGGATCGTTCTTTTTTTGCTTTTGGTTTTCTTATATATATAGCCTAATGTCTATTGATTACCTTATATAGAGCTGAGGTCAGGGTTTGGAAGGTTGATGGGGTTTTTAGCCAGCCTCTTGGCTGTACCTAAGAGTAATGTGAACATTATTTGCCATAATGAAATTAGCCTGAAGTATCTTGAACACTTAGTTGGTTGTGTACTGTTGCATTTATGACACAAAATCTGGCTTTGCCCAATTTTCAAGATTATTGATTACTGATCTATTAATGCTTGTTCATGGTTTGTGTATCTGGAGCATACTTCTACAAAACTGGGCATAACAGACTTATAATTCTTCTGTATTGCTGGAGACGGTATACAAAGAAGCTTTGAAGCAACTTTATTTTTGTTTGAGAAATGATTGATGGATCTAGATGGTGTAATCTATCCCAACTGTTAAGTCCTATTCTGTCTGCCCTCTATATTATTAACAGCATTTACCTCAATTGCACTTCAATTTATGCTTGTCATTCATACATGCTTGGCAGTTTGGGCTGGACTGTTCCCATGAGGAGCTGAGTCAGGACTGATTTGCATATGTCTGGGTTCAAACTTGTATGGTGTGGTGAGCAAAAGAACAATGGATTAAACCCAGATCTTTGTGACTGGGGGTGAATGTTTGCATTGTTCAGCATTCAGTCCATCATTAGTTGCTTTTGCATTTGTTGCCGTAAGTGGGAAGGGGATGCCCAGACGTTGGTCCTGTGCTTACTGCACCACTAGATTCAAGCTAGACTGGCTGATGGGGGCAATTCCCCAAAACCGGTCCCAGGATGCTTGTTTCTGGTTCTGGTCCAGGGAAGATATGGGTTGGCAGTTTGGGCTGGAGTGTTCCCATGAGGAGCAGGATCAAGAGTGATTTGCATATGAGTGGGTCCAAACTAGGGTGGCTTAATGAGCAAAAAACAATGTATTAAACCCAGATCTTCGTGACTGGGGTGAATGTTTGCATTGTTCATCATTCTGTCCTTCATATGTTCCTTTTGCTTTTGTCACCCTAGGTGGAAGGGTATGCCCAGACATGGGTCCTGTGCTCACTGCACCACTGGATTCAAGCTAGCCTGGCTGATGAAGGGGTGATGGAGCAGGGGAGAGAGAAACATTTTTGGGTACCCCTTGTAAAGCCATTCTCTCATAACTATCTATAATAATGCTAATTGTGTGAAGCATGGAAACTAATCAACAAAGTGCACATAGATTTCGACACAACACGTGGGAAAACAAATTGCTGATATGCTAAAATAACGTGTTAATAAAAACAATAAGTCATACTAATATAGAGCTGTTGTATTCTAGACATAACTGAATAAATGTGTGTATTCATGCTTATATTAGAAGTTTTTTGTGGCAAAATAGAATGCAGATGGTGAGTAAATGAAGCGTATTTGTGTGCTTTTGCTAAGTAACAACTGATAGGGAAAATTAGAATGGTGGGAGGTAAACAGAAGGGCTAAAATTCTATATCTAATTTCTGTTGTGTTTGTTTTCGTATTAGTTCCCATTGAGGCCTGCTTGGCCTAGTCTGAAAATGGCTGTTTAAATGAAACATTAAAGTTGACTCCGAAAAGATGGCCCCACACATGTTCAGAGTACATGAGAAATGAGTGAGCAGCCTATGCCCGGAGCGAGAGATGTCAAGGTCGGCTTGGCCTATGACTGGGAGATGTGCCAAGGGATGCCTGCATTTAAAAGTCTGGTAAAGAAAGACGCTGTAACCTTATTATGAATAAAAGATACAAGGACTGAACGACAATTGCAAAAGTGGACATTGAGTTATGAGAAAGGATTGGGAATGACAGGGCAAAATTGAGAACTGGTTTGGACAAGGAGGACATGAGGTGATCACCACCACCCCTATAATGGACCAATAAGAAATGAGTGTGGAACCTAAAAGTTTCAATTTTGTGTTAGATAGTTAGTGAAAAGAGTATAAAAGAGGTTGTGCGAAGGCGGGTAAAAAGGATTGGTTCCAAGGATTTTTTCACACCACGACATGCTGTCGGTTTGAGCAAATTTTATGGTGCAAAAGACTTTGAAATATTTTGGACTTGAAACTTTTGATTGGGCAATGAAAAAAAATCGATTGCGGAGATTCTATGTCGGGAGGGAGACATCGAGGAGGTTAGAAAGACAGTCAGCTTGGGAACCTGATCTATGTAGTTCTGTCATCTTCCTATGGTAGATTGGTAATATGTTTTCTAATTTTTCATTTCTTAAATGTACTAAATAAATGCTTAAAATATGCTTGTCTAAAGAATTTCCTAAATTAATTCAATATAAAATGTATGAAATATAAACTCAAGTGTTTGTTTTATTAGATTAAAAGTCATGACAATTTAAATGCTAAAAAGTTATGGTAATATTGTGATTGAGCTGGTCCTAATCGCCATCAACTGACTTCTACTAGTTTGGTCCATCGACCAAAATAGCGGAGTAAGTTGCTCCTGGGTTAAGTGGGATTAGTTTGAGGGTTGTTTGGGAGCTGCGCTGCATCAGAGGGATGTCCCAAAACCGGTTCCAGGATGCTTGTTTCCGATCCAGGGAAGACATGGCTTGGCAGTTCAGGCTGGACTGTACCCTTGAAGAGCAGGGTCAAGACTGATTTGCATATGGCTGGTTTCTAACTGGGGTGGCATGGCAAGCAAATAAATGATGGATTCAACCCCGATCTTTGTGACTACGGGTGAATGTTTGCATTGTTCAGCATTCCGTCCATCATTTGCTCCTTTTTCTTTTGTTGCCCTAAGTGGGAAGGGTATGCCCAGATGTGGGCCCCATGCTCACTACACCACTGTGTTCAATCTAGCCCGGCTGATGAGGGATGATGCCCCGGAACCAGTCCCAGGATGATTGTTCCTGTCCAAGATAGACCTGCCTTGGCCATTCAGGCTGGAATGTTCCCATGATGAGCCGGGTCAAGACTGGCACATGGCTGGGTCCAAACTGGAGTGGCGTGGTGAGCCAAAGAATGATGGAGTAAAGCCAGATCTTTGTGACTGGGGTTGAATGCTTGCATTGTTTAGCTTTCTGTCGATCATTTGATCTTTTTGCTTTAGTCACTCATACACAGCCCAAATTTTATCTAACCCATCTTAAAGAAAATACGATGCATTTTTTCTATGTTTTCTTCTTCAAGGCCCCTCGTTTGACCATCTTCCTATTTGTCTCTTTGGCCAGGCGCTGCACCAAAGCTCGAATCACTTTATACTTTTCTGTTTCCTTTACACATATCCTCGCAAGTGCTTTTTAGATCCTGCTCTACATGCTGCTTAGAGTACACATTACTACCCTGTCTTTTTTTTTCAACCAACTAGCAACCCCCAAAGTATGTTTTTCAGTTTTAAATGTTGTTAGAGAGGCCCTAACATTAGGAAATTATATGGCTCATGAAAGTACTTCAATTATGAAGATCCAATGTTTTAGTGGATTGTTTGTTATGCTGTCATCATTTATGCTTCCTGCAATGATGAAATGACATGGACGTATTTTATTATATCAAAGTTTCTTATACGTTTTGCTGGATTGTTTTAAAAATGTTATGATTTTAACAGTTTATCTGTTCAGTTATGGTGTGTTTGGTGGGTAAAACATCTCAACTGATTGACTAACTGGGTGCCTGTTGTGGCCTGCAAAGGTTCATTTACATTTGTAAATGTCTGATGGTGTATGAGTTTTTCAACTTATGTGTCAAATCACATATAAATACCAATACAGATCAATCATGTGTGAGAGTGGTCAACCATGTATAAGAGAGCATCTGATGGCATGTGCTTTTCTCATGTATGCATGGGAGTGATGGCTGGCAAGCATGAGAGTCTGTTGGTATACATGGGTGGGATGTAATCAATATTCACTTGTACACCAACTACTGAATCTCACTGCCTTCTACTCTTTTCCTCCACTTGTTCGACAGATGCCACTGACCCCACTTTGTAACTATTTTTTGTTGTTTTGTTGTAATCTGTAGTAAACTTTATTTTATAAAATGTGTTTTCTTACAACTCCATGGTTTTAGGTATTGTTTTGCTCATCTATTTACCGTTTCTGTTTTTTTTGGTGTTCCTCTAAATGCGTGGAAGGTTATCTTTCAAATTCAGTGCTGAGTATGACACTAATCCCTTCTCTTTTGATCTGTTGCTGGAAGGAGAAGATTACATACCATTTTATTCTTGCCACATACACTGTTAGACCCGGGACCTGGTTGGCTGAGGTAGGTACCTTAGGCCACCCTCATTTCCACGTCAGGGAAGGGAAAGACACCTTCTCAGATAGCCCCCGCTCACCTCCTTGGTAGCTTGGCATGAGCAGTCAGGCTTATCTTCAAGGCAAATGTGTAAAGTATTTGAAACCATGCTCACAGCAACCCAATGATGACACCACAAATGGACTCCACACGAGTTTCATAAAAAGAGTATACATTTATATAAAAAGATATATGATAAGACCACACAAAATAAATCCAACATATGCATTTTTGTGATATTCATTTTTGACGGCTGTTAGGCCAGCCAGCCCTTGTAAGATCTAGTGATATTAATGAGCACTTCTAAACATTCCACTGTAGTACTAATAAAATGTTATACAGTTCGTAATGCTAGAATCAGGCACTTTGCAATGTAAAAATAATGCAATGCGTAACGCAACAATCAGGCCCTTTGCAATGTAAGAATATTGCAATGCGTAATGCAACAAACAGGTACTCAGTTATGCAGAAATAATGCAATTCATAATACACTAATTAGGTAGTTTGTTATGCAGGAATAATGCAATGCGTAATACGCAAATCAGGTAGTTTGTTATGCAGAAACAATGCAATGCGTCATACACTAATCAGGTACTTCGTTATGCAGAAATGATGCAATTTGTAATATGAAAATCAAGTACTTTGTTATTCAGAAAAATTGCAATGCGTAATACACTCCAGCACCAACCACAGTGCCTTAGGCGGTCTCTCCGCTACTCCTGCTGACCCGCAGTCAGCCTCTGTCAACAGTTGCTCCCAACACGGGTATGGTGTAACAAAAAGTGCAACTCTGCACTCCAGCCCCGGTGCTGCCACTCCCTTGGCAAGTAAGGGCCACAATACGAGCCAAAGCAGAGGCTTGCGCTGCCGGAATGAGAGAGGCCGAGAGCGTCTCCCTCTGAGCCTGCACCCCGCCCCAGGCATCTACACATGTTACCTGGGGCATGCAACCTCACTCTCCTCTCCTCTTCCAGCAACTTGGGTCTCCGATGCAATCTTTGTGAATTCTGGGCAGTGAGACTCGGGCTCTCCCTCGATGAGGTTGGCTCAAGATCCCGACATTGTGGGCTTGGGCTGGCGGCTCAGTTCCTCTGGGGCTGCCGGTCCATGCCGCTACTGCTACGAAGATCTCAGACTGCCACAGAGCACATGCACACTTTGTCGCTGAGATTCACTTGAGCTTTGGGTGCACGATCACAGGGCACTACTCACAAGGGTCTCAGGTGCAAGAAGCACACGCACACAGCGTCGCTGAGACTCACTTGAACTCCAGGTGCATGATAACAAGGCAATCCTCATGAAGGTCTCAGGCGACACAAAGCACACAGGGTTGCTGGGACTCACCTCGGCTCTGGGTGCACGATAACAAGGCAATCCTCACAAAGGTTTAAGGCTGCACAAAGCACACACACACAGCATCGCTGAGACTCACTTAGACTCAGGTGTACACCATCACAGGTCAATCATCACGAATAGCTCAGGCTGCAAAAAGCACACACACACAGCATCGCTGAGACTCACTTGGACTCCAGGTGCCCACGGTCACAGGGCACTCCCTACGAGGGTCTCAGGCTGCAAAAACAATATGCACACAGTGTCACTGAGACTCTCCTGGATACCTTTGTGTTCCTGAGTTTCCCCAACAGGGAGCCAGCTCACCTCAGCCCTTGGGGATAACTTACTTCAGGACACATCACAGGAAAGTCCTTTCAAGAAGGGGGACACAGCTACAGTAAAGTCCCTTTAGCCTCTCCTTTGTTGTAATTTGGCAGCGGCTAGATTAAGCATTAGCAGAAGACATGCTGTATTTGACCATTGTCCTTGCAATTGAACCGACTCCATTTTCTATTTGTGGCAGCCATTTTGTCTGCCACATGTTGCCATGTGCTCATCATGTGCTTTGTCCTACCTCCTTGTTAATTGCGTTTAAAGTCTGCCCAGCAACAGGCTATATTTAGCATTCCCTACTTTCTGCATGCCCAGGCATGCCCAGTACCGTCTGCAGCTGTTACTAAATAGTTCCAGATTGGAATGTGTTTACTAATTTCTGAAAACTGTTAACTCTGCCCACTCATCGATTGTGCCTTCCAATATGCCCTTATATGTACATAAATTTTGCTCTTGTATTTTGTACCGCCTTCTTTTGAGCCCCCTCATTGTGTTTAAAAGGGGCCATGTGGTTTAGTTTGGTGTGCTCTTCTGGAATGTGGCTGGCCTCCGAAATAAAATCGAGGATGGTTCGGCCGCCGGTTTCTTGAAAGACACTCAAATTATCTGCTTACAAGAAACCTGGGCAACGACGCCCCTTCACCTTGCAGGGTACAGGACATTTACATCCCCCGCCCTTCCCAGCATTTCAGGTAGATCTAAAGGGGGACTGGTAATCTACCTGGCAAATACAATCTCAGACATGAAGATCTTCAAGGTAGATTTACTATCGAACTTCCAGATCCTCACTTTCATAATTGGGAAAAAGCTCTTCATCTCAATAATCAACATATAGAACAATCTAGAAGATGATAACTTCTTGAGCGTTCTTTCCCTAATTCAGGAAAAAATAACTGATCATTGCCACTCCAAACAGAAAATGGAAAATGCCCACATAATCTGGGGAGGAGACTTTAACCTACATCCCTGCCCCAACAACGACACCTGTGGCATGGTGGACGAACATGACAACTCCCTAGTCCACTTTATCCATTCAGGAGTAGGCCCAGCCATGAACAAAATACTTTCTGATTTGGATCTGCAAATCATAAACCCCATCCAACAGTAAAACAATAAATTAGAACTCACTTACAGAGGAAGGGGCCACAAGACTACCGTGGACTATGTAATGGTCGCAGAAGCCTTGAAAGGTCAAATCAATAATTTTAAAATTTTGGAAAATAAGCTCAGCGATCACTCCGCCCTAAGCCTAAATCTTCAAACAAACCAACCAAGAACATTGATGGCAACCATAGCAACCGCGCTAACGCAGAATAGGCTCGAACTGGGTAAAAGTAACGGATTTACAATAAGATGGGAAAAAGTGGACCCCAACATTCTCACAAAACGGTTAATAACATCTGCCTACAATAACATTTCGATCTGTCTCGACCCTCACGCGGAACCAAATCAAATTTTGGAAAACTTCAAGATAATAATAGAACAAGTTAAAAAACTGCTAACCAAAACTCCTAATCAAAACAGCACCACAGGATGGTTCAACCGAGACTGTACCAAAGCGCAGACCAATCTGAGGAAAGCTCTCGGAAATCCAAACAGAGTTAAAACAAACATCCAAGCTCTTCGACGGGAGTATAACATCGCCAGAAAAACAAGGAAAAAAGAACTAAAACAATCCTTGTGGAACGCTCTGCACCAGAGTGCACTTCTGAAAGACAGCCAGGCATTCTGGAAAATAGTTAAAACCCCATTTCTAACCGATCCCAACGGTCCAAAAATCGATGTGGCTATTGATGAGGACACGTGGGTGAACCACTTTTCGGAAATCTTCAAATTGACACCTATTAGCGAAGAACGCCAGTCTAACATCAATCCAGTAGCCTATCCTATACCAATGGAGGTTGATCTGCAGGACTTTGAAATGGCGCTATCCTTAAGCAAGAGTGGGAAAGCCCCCGGCCCTGACGGGGTCCCAGTCGTCCTATTTAAACATCTCCCTGACCTTTGGGTACCAATAATCACAAGAGTTTGCATGGCAACAACGAAACTCGGCCTGCTAGACTCATGGTCATCTTCCACCATGGTCCCAATCTTCAAGAAGGGAGACCGACAAGACCCCAAGTGTTACCGACCAATCTCGCTCCTTGACTCTTTGGGCAAAGTAGTGGGCAGAGTTCTTCTTGAAAAGCTACAACACTGGGTCGAAGACAAAAACATCCTTTCAAACCTACAGTTCGGGTTCAGGGAGGGCTTTGGAACCATCGAACAGGCCCTAAATCTAAGCCTGATAACATCAAAATACACCCACGCTAAACCTGGTGCCATTTACATGGTATACGTGGATCTGTCCTCCGCATTCGATTGCGTTTCGCATGCTAAGCTTTGGTCACTGCTGAGTGCAATGGGGGTAGATCCTCCTCTCTTGGACTTTTTAAGGGAGCTTTACAGTGAAGCCACGGCGAGAGTGAGGTATGGGTCAAGAGGGGAACTGACAAAGCCATTCAGAGTAGAGCGGGGAGTGAGGCAAGGCTGTGTCCTGGCCCCCTTCCTCTTCTCTCTGTTCACCAACGGCCTAGAAGAGACCATGCTGAGAGGGGGGAGGGACCTCCCCAGAGCAAAAGATCGCTTGATCCCCGCACTACTTTACGCGGACGATGCAGTCATTCTAGCTCGAACCCCCATCGAACTGCAGAAATCTTTAACTAAATATGCAGATTTTATGGGTGCCTTGGACTTGCACATCAACATCAAAAAAACTTTTGTCATGGTAGTCGGCGGACCAAGAAAAACAACTAAGTCCATCTTTCTGAAAGATCAAAAAATTGAAAAGACCTCACAATATCCCTATTTAGGGATTATGATAGATGACGCCCTAAACTGGAAAGCGGCGGTTGAGGCTAGGAGACATCTATTTAAACGAGCAATCATGGCGTTGATGAAATTTTCAAACAAACTTGGAAAAAGACCTCCACTAGAACTGCTACAGATTTACGCCGCGAAATGCCAAGCCATCGCACTATACGGCGCAGGGATCTGGGGACATATACCCACTGGCTCTATACAAAAAGAGGAAAATATCTTCATGAGATTCCTTTTATCAACTCCACGAGCCACCTCTACTTATGCCTCACACATAGAACTGGGAATCTCATACATCAAAGATTTAATAAAAATTCAACCTCTTTTGCTTTGGAGGCGAGTCTGGTTATCGGAAAAAAATAGCCTTACCAAAAGCATCATACAGGACACTATGGAGTTGGACCACGCCCACAAAATAGCTTGGCTCTCCTATGTAAGACATTTCTTTTCCGACTTGGGCCTACAACAATACTACTATAAACCAGAAAATCTAAAAGATATATCCAAAAAAGAACTGAAACAAACTGCATTGAGCCACTTGGAATCCCTGAGGCTGTCTTCGCTGATTGCAAAAAAATCTGTTATGCACGCAATTATGACACAGCAGTCTCCGAAAATCCAGTTATATTTGACCTTAGAGATCACCGCATATGAAAAGATGCTCCTAACAAGGTTCAGAATGAACCTTTTCTTCAGATTAGTGACCATTTCCGGAAAAAAATAACTGGAAAACACAGATGGATCCGTGCCCATGCGATGATCTTTCTCAACAGACCACCATGCACACAATACTGTTTTGCAAGTTTTTCCACTCCCACCAAAAAATATGGCTTATCCCTTTACTAAAAAAATGGGGCTACAGACAATGCCGCCCAGCTATGTTGGCACTCCAATCTTTGGACTCTGAATCCACTGTGTACCATGTACTAAACTTTCTAAAGTGCATTATGAGGCACAGAAATAATCTGTAAAACAAAGGATATACTTTACGTAAACTGTTGGCATTTTCACTTTTTAACTGTATATACAATCGTACTTTTTTACTGTGAATGTTTGTATACTATGACATCTTTTATGGTTTTGCAAACGCTAAAAAACCGAATAAAGATTATTATTATTATTATTATTATTATTATTATTACTCTATGCAATACTGAAGGGTGTTGTGTGGACTGTAGTACCACCTTTAAAGGTTTAATAAACTATGCTTTTGTATTTTCCAGTTTCTGTGCCAACTTGTTCCTATGTTCTGAGGACTCTGTGCAGAGAAGGGCGAACCCCTTGCACTGGTAGGCCTAGCTGAGGCTTGCTTACTTCAATTGGCGCCCGACATGTGGGGCTCATTGCGACTCGGATGCCCGAAGGAGTGGTCGTGGCGAAGGATTGTAACCTCGCCGCAGACGTGATCACTGCCAGAAAGACCCGAGTCTTGGCATACAAGGCGTTGTTCCTTTCTTTCTGATCTGACCATCCAGGTGGTGCCGGTCCTCGACTGAGATCTCTTCTGTTGGATTGCCGTGCAGTGGCCGTTTGGTCGAATTTAGAACTTGGCAGTTGGAATCTGGTCGCCCTGTGATTGGTAAGAACCGTTGTACGGTACTTGCTGTGGGTTTTGGAAACCTGGTATTGGCAAGGAAGTTTTAGGATACACTTGCTGTGGCAATTGGTTTGGTATGACTAGTCATGATGTGTATGTGTAAGTGAAATATATGCGTTGCAACACATATAGGCAGGTAATGAGGAGATTTTTCTTTAAAACTGTGATTTTGATTTGAACGGCACAACGTATTACTGATACTTTAAGTGCTACTTTGATTATAATACTGCATATTTTGCAATATTTTTGGCATGCCTGCTTTTAGCGCACTTCGTAGGATGTGCTGCTTTTGCGGAAATAACCGGTTAAGACTTGAGGAATCGCAGCCGGCTCCCCCAGAGGGGATGCCTAATAGAGAGATGTATTTAAAATATGGTCTTTCTTCTATAACGTACAGCACATTATGGAGGAAATACACGCGAAAGGATCCTGAGTTACGTTGGCCAATGTATGGGTCATTTGATATGCGAAAGATTGAGTATGTGGAACAGTGCATGTTCAAGTGGAAATCCAGACAAGACATGTTTGAATGTGTGCAAATGTGGGTGAAAGAAGTACGTGAGCTTGAGAAACGTGAGCAAGTGCTGATTGAAGAAGAGCAACAGAAGAATGTGTATGAAAAGGCGCAAGAATTAAGGAAGAAAGAAGTGAAAGAATTGGAAGAGAGACAGGAGAAGGAGCACAGATTACAAATATCTGGCCAATATGCTGTTCGGCAACCTCTTTATCCTGTCCTTAATAAATCAAAAGATGATTTTTCATTGCTAGATCGTCCTCCGCCTCTGTATGCCGTTCCGTCCGCTCCATCTGGCGAAGATGAGGATACCGGTGCAGATCGAACGAAACCAGATACTCGCTCTATGCTGTCGGTCGAACGTGCGGCAGAACTAAGAAAGATTGCTCATCAAGCACTTTGTGATTCTGTTACTGTTTCTAATATCTTAGATAGTTTACAGGGGTGGCAGGACAGAGAGCGATTATATTTTACTGAGCACTTTGCTGAAGAAGTTGTTAACATGTTTCAAAAAGTGTCTGGTGTTTTAGAACCTGATGATGTAGCAGCCGATTGTAAGCAAATACGTAATGGACTTTTTACTGTCCCCCAGGAGGCTGATACGATAAGACGGTTGTTCAAACTAAGAACTGAGGTGCTTCGTATGCGAGAGGAGAAACAGAAAACAGGTGCAGATGCACAGACGGATTCGCTCGTCGGGAAACAATCATCTATCTTTGGAACAGATAAGACCGCAATAGTGCATGCAAAGCCTATGCGAGAGGCTGCGCCTTTATATGTTCCTCCTAAGGGAGCGGGTACAAGTGATGATAAGTCCTCTGTAGACGCTAAAGGTTATTTTATTTATACATGGGTGTATACTCCCTGGAATAGGGCAGATGTCATGGCACTTAAGGCTGCATTGCCTGACCCGCGGAAAAATCCAGCTGCTTTCTATGAAGAAGTTGAGGGAGCCATAAATTCTTGTACCATGACATTAGCTGATATCGACTTATTTTTCGGGCTAATACTGCCGCCAGATATGTGGAGATCAGTGCGTAAAGTTGATGATCGCGCAGCGTGTGGGGCATTATGGAAGGAGATAGAGACGGAAGATGAGGATAGGGAACAAGCGAGAAAGCCATGTCAGTTGATTTTAGACCTTCCTGTTGCAATACCAACTAAGTTATAAACGATTATTCCCCCTAAAATGATTGATTGGACTATTTTAGCATCATGTAAACAAAAGGCAGATGAATCGGTTTCAGATTTCTTTACGCGTTTTGAGGAAGCCTTTCATGATTTTAGTGGCCAGTCGCTAACGGACGATACGGGCTGACATTTGTTTGTAGATAAATACGTTACGAATCTATTACCAGGAGTGGCTAGCCGTTTAAAAGCTAGTGAAAGCTCTTGGACCACCTCGTCTCCGGCATCTCTCCTGACGATGGCTCAATATTACGAGCGTCAGGAATTAGAAGCGAAGGGTAGTGAGGATAAAAAGTCTAAGGAATTGAAAACAAAGGTTATGTTATCTCAGGTTTATGGTCCACCTCCTAGAGGTAATGATAGAGGCGGACGAGGATTTTTTGGTTCTTCCTTCACTCGTTCGAATTTGGCTGTTGATCAATGCGCGTATTGTAGGAAATTTGGCCATTGGGCTGATAAGTGTCCATTGTTGCGCTCACAACGCTATGTCCGTGGTCAGGGACCAATGAGAAATTGCGCGGGATATTCAGGTCCTAGGGGCAACACGAACGATCGCGCTAGGTTTGATTCTAATGTGCGGGTACAAAATGGGTTCAACACTTTTGACAGGCGCAACCAATACCAGATGTCTGATTATGTGCAGCCTGATTTATATGATTCTGCTTATGCGTAGGATTGCGTAGGCTGGGGTAAGGAATCAGTTGAAGTTCCAGTAGATCAGAGGGGTCCTTATGTTACAGCACATGTTTTGGGTTCTACTGATCAGTTTCTGGTTTAAACAATTGGTTCCGAGGGCTCCTCTGTCTGGCTTAACAATCACATCGATAGGGTTCGATGGAACACCTTCCCTTAGCCCATTATCACAACCACTTGCATTTCATGTTGATACATCTGCTGCTCCATGTCCGTTTTTGCTCTCCCCAAATACACCAGATAATATTGCGGGTTTTGATATGCTCAAGTATTTCAGAGCCACAATAAGATGTTCCCCTGAAGGAGTACGTGTGATTTTGAATGATAATTACCCAGTGATGGACAGAGTTTGCATTGATAAAGAGGATACTGCATTAGCCTCCCTACCTAAAACTTTGTGGGCTACTTCAGATACTGATGTGGGACAGATGGTTATTCCACCGGTGCATATTAGAGTAAAGGAGGGAGCTGTGTTACCACGTTTGCCTCAATATAGAATTTTCCAAGAGGGTGAGAAAGCACTCACACGAACTGTACAAGATCTCATTGAAGTTGGGATTGTTGAAGAAGTTCCATTTAATGTATGTAACAGTCCGATTCTCCCAATTTTGAAGAAAGACACTGATACTAGGATTTATCGATTTATTATTGACCTACGGGAGGTGAATAAGATAGTGGTGCCAAAATACCCAGTGGTTTCTGACATCACAACACTTCTTACTTTAGTTCCACCTACTGCAACTACATTCTCTGTTATAGACTTGAAGAACGCCTTCTTTTCTATTCCTATTCATCCTGATAGCCGATATCTGTTTGGTTTCACTTTGAATAATCGATCGTATAGATTGTGTAGAGTTTCTCAAGTCTATACTGAGAGTCCTAGTATTTACAGCCAAGCATTAAAGAAACAACTTGATTCTTTTGGTCTGCCCGAAGGTGTAGCATTCTTACAATATGTTGATGACATCTTGTTGGCAGCCGATACCCCTGAACATTGTGAAAAAGGCACTTTGTCCTTGCTTTCTTTCCTTGCTTCACATCATCACAAAGTATTGAAAAAGAAATTGCAGTATTGTAGACCAAAGGTAACCTACTTAGGTCACCTTTTGTCTAAGGAGGGACGTGCACTCACATCAGATCACATTCAGGCAATTCTAGACACACCAGTACCTTCTACACCAGAAATAAGTTTGAGCATTCTTAGTTCTTAGTTCATTTTGTAGGCAATGGATATTGGGATTTTCATATATTGTTAAGCCTTTGTTAGCGCTTTTGACAAAAGACACTCCAATACCCCTTCCATGGACTGATGAATGCGAGAATGCTTTTCGACAGTTACGACAAGCCCTTTGTTCAGCACCAGTGTTAGGTACTCCAGATTACACGAAGCCCTTTACATTGTATGTACACGAGAGAGATGGATGTGCATTGTCAGTTTTTGTGCAGACATATGGCGATAAGCAACGTGCTTGTGAATATTTTTCAGCAGTACTCGATCCTGTTGCTCGATCGTTGCCTGGATGTTTTCGCTCAGTTGCAGCAACAGCTGTGTCAATACACCAGAGTGAAGGGATGGTCTTATCACATAAACTGTTGGTACTGGTACCTCATGCTGTTGATGCCCTTTTGAACCACACAAAGACACAGCATTTAACTAGTGCTCATCTGACAGGATATGAGCTGACGCTGTTAGGTCCTCATATTACACTGAAGAGATGTGCAACACTAAATCCAGCCACTTTGCTGCCATTTCCGGTGACTCAGCCTGAGGCGCAAGAAACACATGATTGTATTTTCCTGACTGAAAAACAGACAAAGGGTCGTATTGATTTGCAAGATACGCCCCTTCCAGATGTAAATGGAGAATTGTGGGTTGATGGGTCTTGTCTGAAGTTACCTGATGGTACAACTTCAGCCGCATATGCAATTACTACGCTTCACACAATAGTGGAGACAGCTCGTATACACAGAAGTCAGCTCAAGCAGCAGAACTAATAGCTTTGACACGAGCATGTGAGGTTAGTACAGGTTTGCGTGTGAACATTTATACAGATAGCCGCTATGCTTTTGGAGTGGCGCATGATTTTGGCCTGCCCTGGGAGGAAAGAGGTTTCCTGACATCACACAGGATGCAGATAATGCACGGAGAACTAGTGCATAATCTTTTGACTGCATTAACATAGCCAAAGAAAATAGCTATAGTGAAATGTAGTGCGCACAAGAAAGTGACTGATAAGGTGGGACAAGGAAATGCTTTTGTAGATCAAGTGGCACGTGAGACTGCGATGCAGCCTGACATGCAGTGTCAGCAGTGGCATGATGCTAGGAAAGAAGAATTAGAAATACAGAGGACCACTTCTGACAAAGAACGGGAGCAATGGTCCAAGGATGGAGAGTTTGATGATGAAGGTTGTTGGCGAAACAAACAGAAGGATAGATGGAAGTTGCCTATAGCTCTTGTACAACCTATGGTTCAGATGGCACATGGGCTAGCACATGTTGGAGATTCAGCAATAGTGAAATTGCTTACGCAAGTTTGGGAGCATCCAGAAATTGCTAGCACAGCTAAGAGAGTAGTACAGTCCTGCATGATTTGCCTGCAATTCAATCCTGGAAAAGGGACACAAACTCCAGCAGGAGGGTTTGCTACACCAACTGCACCTTTTGAAGCTTTGCAGATGGATTATATTCAGTTTGAACGCTGCAATATTCTGAAGCATGTCTTGGTGGTGGTATGTGCCTTCAGTAAATGGATTGAGGCATACCCTACAAAGGACAATACTGCAATTATCACGGCAAAGGTGCTTTTGAAGGAATTCTTTCCTCGTTATGGTGTTTGTAGATTTTTGTGGAGTGATAACGGACCTCATTTTATAGGAGACGTTGTCAAGTATGTCCTGAAAAGATTAGGGATCAAACAGAAGTTTCATGCAGTGTTCCACCCAAAATCAGCAGGATTGGTGGAAAGATACATTGCTACTCTGAAGCTGACATTATCCAAGATACAGGTTTCTACTTCTTTGACTTGGCCAGATGCGTTGCCACTGGCATTGTTGTCTATTAGATCAGTGCCTCATTCTCGGACAGGTCTCACCCCTTATGAGATCCTGTTTGGTAGGCCCATGAATATCTGGGGAATTCCTAAACCAAGTTCTGTGTATGATGTACCTTGTGTCTTAATGAATGACTATTTGGCACAATTAACTGATAACTTGGTTTCTATTCATCAACAGGTTCGAGAAGCACTTCCTGACAGAACTACAGGTGAAGGCCATGAACTCTGACCTGGTGACCACGTGATGATTAAGGTCTTCGAGAGGTCGAGCAGTTTGGAGCCAAGGTGGCGTGGACCAGAGCAAGGGCTACTTGCCACGAGGACAGCAGTTTGAGTCACTAACCGGAAAAATTGGATCCACAGTACCCATTGTTGGCGAGTACTTCCTACCTTGGTGGAGCCTGCTGTGTTGACTGATCATCGAGAGGTTCTGACTAGGGAGAAAGGCTGTGCTGTGACACCTGACGGATCTGAGGAGTTCTTCCCGGACCAGACAATCCCTGGACCAACGAGATATAATTTGAGACCGTGAAAGGAGTCTGCAGTGCTTGTGAAAGTTGTCTGAGCATTTCTGGGTTAGTGAAACGGAGAGCCGATGTGGCAGGGGGAGATCAGACCTGCATTAGAGTAGTGACACCTGTCTTGGCCCCTGGTAAAGAAATCAACGGCTGACAGGGGTAAGAGCTCTGACAACTACTTTAGTTTCAGGAAGAATTGTTTTGTGCTTTTGTCAAAAAAAATGGAAAAGAAAAAGATTTTTTGTGCTGTAGGGCTTATTGTTGTTTTGTTGATTGTGGCAACAATAACATGGTCTGTTGAGGAGACAACTCCTGCTTGTGAGTTGTTTGTTGTTACTACATCGACACCTGAGGAGCATTATTTCTTTAAGCTCCCATATCAAGAATTGAAGCACCGACAATCCTATCTTAATAACACTTTTATTCAGATGCTACACCATACCCACATTGCTACAAATGCCCCGAACTGTTGGATTTGTGGGATGATGCCTGCACATCAAAAGAAGGGAGGTACACCATTTATACCTCTCCCTTTTTCGCATAATATATACCCTGCTTTTTGCAACTAGGAAGCCTACAGTGGGCAGACTGCTTTTCCAGTTGAATAAAGAATGTCATCAAGACAAATATGGAATCCCCAAGCGAATGGAACTACATGGGAGTAGGAGGAATATCGACCGGACAATATTTCA
Source organism: Lissotriton vulgaris (assembly GCF_964263255.1). Lineage (NCBI taxonomy): Eukaryota > Metazoa > Chordata > Amphibia > Caudata > Salamandridae > Lissotriton > Lissotriton vulgaris. The sequence goes on from NC_141700.1 coordinate 336,328,140, forward strand.
ATGCCATATATCTTTACCAACACAAGAGACTCTGTTAAAAGTGAACATTTTGTTATCTCTGTTACTCAAGCACAAGCAGAATTATGTGGACATATTCCTGTTGGAATTAGCGATTGTATTACTGTTTTAAATATAGATGGATTGAACAATAGTACCTTTTTAGCTTCACATAGCACCTATTTTGTGTGTGGAAATCGTGGATATTATCGATTGCCAGCTGGGTGGACAGGTGTTTGTTATGTGTCATTTTTGTTGCCCCCTGTGTTTCTGGCACCTCCATTGTATCATCGAGATCTTAAATTATTCAACAATATTACTGTAAATCGTTATAAGAGGACCTTGAATACTGATGATGTAGATCAAACAGATACTAGCCTGCAACAATATGTAGATTTTAATTTAGGATTGTTCTTCTTTGTAGGTGCTGCATTAAATAGTAGAAAAGTGCGACGATTAACTAGAGTTGTAGAAGCTGTTACAGATCAAGCAGCTGTAGCTCTAGGAAACCTCACTGAAGAATTGCAAATTGCTAGAATTGTTGCTTTACAGAACCTAATGGTTCTAGATGTTATGTTAGCAGATAGAGGTGGTGCATGTCACATTATAGGTAGTAGTTGCTGCGTGTTCATCCCAGATCATACACCATCAGTGTATAAAGCGATCAATAAACTCCATAAGATCACTGCAGACCTCCACACAGAGAATGGTACGTGGACTCTTGCAGGATGGTTCTGGACTTTAATCTCTACTTGGGACTGGAAAGTATTGACTGCTCTATGTATAGTAATTGTAATAGTCTTCACATGTTGTGTGTGTATCCAGTGTAGTCTGATGATATGCTCTATGTGCATTACTGCTTGCATACCGACCAAAAGAAATGTTGCAGAAGTCAAAATGCAGAATAATTTGAACAAGGAGATAGCTGAGATGATGACCATTGATATAAGGGATGAGTATTTAGCTTATCCTAGGAAGTCGAATGTCTTTAGCTAATGCTGAAAGGGTTGTCTGTTGTAATTTGGCAGCGGCTAGATTAAGCATTAGCAGAAGACGTGCTGTATGTGACCATTGTCCTTGCAATTGAACCGACTCCATTTTATATTTGTGGCAGCCATTTTGTCTGCCACATGTTGCCATGTGCTCATCGTGTGCTTTGTCCTACCTCCTTGTTAACTGTGTTTAAAGTCTGCCCAGCAACAGGCTATATTTAGCATTCCCCACTTTCTGCATGCCCAGTACAGTCTGCAGCTATTACTAATTAGCTCCAGAAAGGAATGTGTTTACTAGTTTCTGAAAACTGTTAACTCTGCCCACTCATCGATTGTGCCTTCCAATGTGCCCTTATATGTACATAAAACTTGCTCTTGTATTTTGTACCACCTTCTTTTGAGCCCCCTCATTGTGTATAAAAGGGGCCATACGGTTTAGTTCGGTGTGCTCCTCTATGCAATACTGAAGGCTGTTGTGTGGACTGTAGTTCCACCTTTAAAGGTTTAATAAACTATGCTTTTGTAATTTCCAGTTTCTGTGCCAACTTCTTCCTATGGTCTGAGGACTCTGTGCAGAGAAGGGCGAACCCCTTGCACTGGTAGGCCTAGCTGAGGCTTGCTTACTTCACTTTGTTTCAAACAGCACACTACAGGCCAGCCCCAGAACACACAGCAAGGGTAAGTTTTTTCCGTCCGTCTCTTCAGTTGTTTCTTCCTTGGCAAAGGTTCCTCTTGACCACGAAGTAGCATCAGTCTTGTTCTATCTTGATCAATCCATTTCTCCAAAGTTCAGGGGCTTCAGCTCTCACAATTATACCCCTAAATGTCTTCAAAGTCTTTTTGTTCAGGGGGGCACTGACCCCTGTTCAAACCAGTTCTGGGTGCCTCCCTGCCAGTGACACCTTCTTCCTTTGATTAGTGGGGGTCTGGATTCTCAATCAGTCAGCAGCAGATGGGACAATTGTTTTATGGCAGCAACCCAGGGCTCTTCACCTGTAGGGGCTACTCCTCCCACTACACTCCAGATGCAGGTCAGCATGTTGCTGTCTCAACCTCCTCCCCTGGGTCAAGAAATTCCCCAGATCCTATCGCTTTCAAATCCAGACAGTCAATCCACAACCAAGCAGAAACACACAGAAATGTTAGAGCACAAAAACCCAGCCACTTCTAAAAAAGTGGCTTCTAAACACACAATGCAAAAACCACCTTCATAAAAGATGTATTACATTGTGAGTTCAGGCGCACGTCACCTCTCCATCTTAAGCCTTTGGGAAGATAGGCTGAAAAACATATTGCACAGCCTCCCCATTCTATCCTATGGGCAAGATGGCATTTCACTACCAGGACATGGTACACATCTAAGCACATGTCCTAACTTTCACATGGACTGCACCCTGCCCAGGGGGTACCCGGCACCTACCATAGGGGTGTCTGATGTGCATAGAGAGGAAAGGGTAACGTCTGGCAAGTGGGTGCACTTGTCAGAACAACATAGGTTAACAACATGAACGCAGGCTCTGCAGTTCTCTCTTTGAAGGCTTCGTGTGTGGATGGCACAATTAATGCTGCAGGCCCACTAGTAGCATTTGCATTACCAGCCCTGGCATACATAGTGCCCTTTACTAGGGACTTTACTAGTAAGGCAAGCATACCAATCACGGACATCCAATTACCATTATAATTTATTGTTAATGTTAATTGCATTTTTAAAGCGCTGATGCTACCCGAAGGTGTCCTGGCGCTTAGGTGAAGACCTACAGGAAAGGTAATGATTGTGTATTATGCGACCTAATTTGTGAAGAGCCACGTTTTTAAGGCTTTCCTAAAGGCTATCAAGTTGTTCATGTGTCTCAGATATAATTTACGGCGAGTCTCAACCAAGCCTTAGCTGCATTGTGACGAAACTTATGCCACCCCAGGTAGCTTTCACAAATTTAGCATCAGATGACCGAAGTGCTCTTTTTGGTGAGTACCAACGGAAGTGTTGTTTGAGAAAGTCAGGCCCTGTTCCCTGCAGAACCTTGAAGACCAAACAAAAGGCATTGAACTGGGTACACTTCCTGACTGGCAGCCGTGTAGTTTTTTGATTGATGCTGTGATTGATGAATACTTAGGAGTTCCTGTAAGGATTCTGGCAGCTGCGTTCTGCAGAATTTGCGGCTTATTCATTGATCCTTCTTGTAGCTTCAGGTAAAGACTGTTACAATAGTCTAGTCTGGACATTACTAATGCAGGGACTACTGTTTGTTGTGCGTGTTTAGGAAGTAGAGGCATTATTGTTTTACAAGATCTGAGGATGAACGTAGTAGTGGATGCCACAGAATTCAAATGGTCCTTTAAACTAAGTGTGTCATCAATCCAGATTCCCACGTTCGTCACCTTCCTGGTTGGGGATGGCAGTGTTCCTAGTGAGTTCGGCCAACAGTCTGGAGTCCAGAAAATAGGATTGTTGCCGAAGAGCACAACCTCAGTTTTACTGGAGTTTAACTTTAAACAGTTCTGTGCCATCCAATATCCCACCACATTCATGCAGTATTATAGTCTGGATAGTGTGACTTGTAGCAGCTCTGGTCGTATTGCCACCACAATTTGGGTGTCGTCAGTGTAGGATTTCAAACTAAAACCATAGGATTCAATGAGGGGGAGCACTTTGACATTGATCAACAGTGGCAAAGTGCCCAAAGCATCTAAGTTTGCAACACCATGTCAGAAAGGTCTAGGGAAAAAGCAAAAAGTTTAGCGAACTTTAGCCAAAAAGAGCAAAGTCCAACACAACCCCTCCCAGCCAAAAGCCAGGGTAGACCAATCAACTACCTTGATGGCCTTTCAGGCTTGGGGCGATAGAACACGGCCGCAGGCCCACTACCCTAGGGACACCCTCGGATTCTATACCTTCCTGACCCCAGGGGATTCTCTTGGTCACTATTCCCTGGGCTAACTATGCTGCTCCATGGGGGCTCTCTAGGGGTGCTGGTCCCTTGCCAACCCCCACCTAGAGCGGTATTCCTGGAAGACCCATCAGCTGGATACTGTTCCCAGTTATCCTGTCCTCCAGATTAGAAGTGGGTTTACCCTGGTCACTCCTAGGGGACCAAGCCCTACTGGCTGAACATGGTTCCACGGGTTTTCCCACGGGGGACACTTTCCTCCCTTAACCTTTATTTAGATTTCTGTGCATGCCATTTAGGAATGACACCCACAAACTTCATGACCGCGGGAACTCTGGTGACAGAAGCCCCATGCCCTCCTGGAGCTAGGTGTTCTTCCTCGCACAGCTGGCAAGTCGGCGCTAGGCTTCCAACCTGTTGCTACTCTAAAGAACCCTCCATTCTCTGAGGTGGGGTGGTGAACCCCTGAGGATGCTGCTCACACTCTCTCCCTCTTCCTTGAGACAGGGCGCTAGCCCGCATGCCCCCCTACTACTCTGGGACCTAATGGTTCTACTTTGCCTTTCTTCCCTCTCTAGGTCCTTTTCAGACCCTTGTACCCATGACCAGTGTTCCGCCTCTTGTGCCAACTCCCGAGAATCAAAGAGCTTGCACCCTAACACAGGTTGACGCAATGCAGAAGAACAATTACTGAGCCTAGGTGCCCTAGGGGTAAAGTTGAGCAACCCCTTCAAATCATTTGCCATGCTCACCAACACCCAATCATCCAGTGCACACTTGTACTAATCCACACTTGGCACGGGTGTAGGCTGCCACCATTTGTACTGGACTCTACCTGTTTAACCTTTATTTCCAGTTTTCCCATGCTTAACTCATGAGCTAAGAGAATCATTTTCTCTTCAAAGACGAGAGAGTTCCTGCTCTCCTCTGCTCGCTTTTCACTTTCAATGAGTCGCTTCTTCTCTTCTGCTTGAGTTTTAAGTTTTAAAACCTCCAACTGATGCTCTCTGACCCTTTGGTTTTCCTCCAGCTCCTCTGGTGAAAAACTCCTCCCGGAATGGCTACTACCAGCCTCTGAGGCTTGACCCTCCACTGGCAAATCCTGTGGACTAAATCCATTCCCTGGGTCAGCGTCATCAATCTCACCCCTCTGGCTTCCCGCCAGGCCCTCAAGGTCATTTGCAGCTCCTCCTTCTTGGTGCTACTTTTCATGGGACATCCCAAAGCTCTGCAGAATTGCCTCAATGGATCAACTTTGTAGGTAAGCAATGCCTCAATGTCGAATGCTAATTCTGCAGCCTTACTGGCTACTTGACTCCTCTGAGACATGATGTGTGGCTTAAAGGTATCTCAAAAATAGAACCAACAAATCAAGAACACAATATATGGTTGTGTCATGGTGTACGCTAAACCTGTGATGTACATAAATCACTGTGAGTGAATTTGCAAACACACCTTCAAATCCCAACCGCTGACCACCAAATGCTAGACCTGGGATCCCTGGTTGGCTGAGGTAGGTACCTTAGGCCAAATAGGGACCCTCGTTTTCACTTCAGTGAAAGTACCTTCTCAGATACCCCCCACTCACCCCCTAGGTAGCTTGGCACAAGCAGCCAGGCTTATCTTTAAGGCAAATGTGTAAAGTATTTTAAACCATGCTCACAGCAACCCAATGATGACACCACAAATGGCCTCTACACGAGTTTCATAAAAGCGAGTATCATTTTATATAAAAAGATATATGATAAGATCACACAATATAAATCCAACATATGCGTATTTGTCATATGCCTCCTGGCCGGTTGTTACGCATGACACCTAGCTTGCTGGGTGTGTGAGAGCCCTAGTTCCAAAAGGAGAATTCCCCATCCTTCTTGCATACATTGGTGATTCATCCGTGACTTTACCATAGGATCCCCACTACTTCTTTTAACGTATTACAGAGGAACTGTGTACCACCTTTTGCAAGTACGGTTGTTAAGCCAGGCAGCCCTTGTTAGTTATGGCACTATTAACCCCTTGCATGCTGCTGCGATTCTGCGCCTGTGCAGCACATTCCGATCGCAGGTGCGGTCATGAAGGCCCCCAGTCGACATCAGCACATGAGCACTGTGGTGCATGATGGCTGGGGGCCGTCATCAGCATGCAAGGGGTTAATGAGCACTTCTAAATGTTCCACTGTAGTCCTAATACAATGGTATGCAGTTTGTAATGCTAGAACCAGGCATTTTGCAATGTAAAAATAATGCAATTCGAAACGCAACAATCAGGCACTTTGCAATGTAAGAGTAATGCAATGTGTAACGCACCAATCAGGTACTCCGTTATGCAGAAATAATGGGATGCGTAATACACTAATTAGGTAATTTGTTATGCAAGAAAAATTCAATGCGTAGTACGCTAATTAGGTAGTTCGTTATGCAGAAATGATGCCATGCGTAATACACTAATCAGCGCTTAGAGACCCCTGTGGTTATAACGCGCCATACAAATTAAATAAATAAATAAATAAATAAATCAGGTAGTTCATTATGCAGGAAAAATGCAATGCGTAATACACTAATCAGGTAGTTCGTTATACAGAAATGATGCAATTTGTAATACGACAATCAGGTACTTCGGTAAGCAGAAATAATGCAATGTGTAACACACTCCAGCACCGATCACGGTGCCTTAGTCCGTCTCTCCGCTACTCCTGCTGACTCACATCTGCCTCTGTCAACAGTTGCCCCCAACACGGGCATGGTGCAACAAAAAGTGCAGCTCCGCACTCCGACCCTGGTACTGCCACTCCCTTGGCAAGAAGGGGCTGCGATACGAGCCAAGGCAGAGGCTCATGCTGCTGGAATGAGAGAGGCCGAGAGCGTCTCCCACCAAGCCCACACCCTGCCCCAGGCGTCGACACACGTTACCTGGGGGGGTGCAACCTCACTCTCCTCTCCTCTTCCAGCGACTTGGGCCTCCGATGCAATCTTTGTGAATTCCGGGCAGTGACACTCGGGTCCTCCCTCGATGAGGTTGGCTCGAGATCCCGGTCTGGCAACCCAGCTCCTCTGGGGCTACTGGTCTGGGCCATTACTGATACGAAGATCTCAGGCTGCCACAGGGCACACGCACACAGCGTCGCTGAGATTCACTTGAGCTTCGGGTGCACGATCACTGGGCAATCCTCACGAAGGTGTCAAGCTGCACAAAGCACACACACACATTGTCACTGAGACTCACTTGAACTCCGGGTGTACGATAACAAGGTAATCCTCACGAAGGTCTCATGCTGCACAAAGCACACACACACAGCAATGCTGAGACTCACTTGGACTCCGGGTGCACAATAACAAGGCAATCCTCACGAAGATCTCAGGCTGCACAAAGCACATGCACACAGCGTCATTGAGACTCACTTGGACTCCGGTGCACACAATCACAGGACAATCCTCACGAAGGGCTCATGCTACAAAAAGCACACGCACACAGCGTCGCTGAGACTCACTTGGACTCCAGGTGCCCACGATCACAGGGCATTCCTTAGGAGCGTCTCAGGCTGCAAAAAGCACACGCACACAGTGTCACTGAGACTCTACTGGAAACTTTTGTGTTCCTGAGATTCTGCAACAGGTATCCAGCTCACCTCGGGCCCTTGGGGATTAGTTACTTCAGGACATAGCACAGCAAAGTCCTTTCAAGCAGGGGGACACAGCAAAGTCCCTTTAGCCTCTCCTTGGTTAAAACAATAAACTGCAGGGGAGTCCCTGAACACACAGCAAGGGTCAGTCCATTCCTTCAGCCTCTTCAGTTGTTTCTTTCTTGGCAAAGGTTCCTCTTGACCACGAAGTAGCTTCAGTCTTGTTCAATCTTGATCAATCCATTTCTCCAAAGTCCAGGGGCTTTAGCTCTCATAATTATACCCCTAAACGTCTTTGAAGTCTTTGTGTTCAGGGGACACTGACCCCAAACCAGTTCTGGGTGCCTCCTTGCCAGTGAAACCTTCTTCCTTTGATTAGTGGGGGTCTGGATCTCAATCACTAAGCAGGAAATGGGACAATTGTTTTATGGCAGCAACCCAGACATCTTCACCTCTAGGGGCTATTCCTCCCCCTACACTTCAGATGCAGGTCAGCCTGTTGCTGTCTCACCTCCTCCCCTGGGTCAAGAAATTCCCCAGATCCTATCGCATTCAAATCCAGACAGTCAATCTACAACCAGGCAGAAACACACAGAAATGTTAGAGCACAAAAACCCAGCCACTTCTAAAAGAGTGGCTTCTAAACACACAATGCAAAAACCACCTTCATAAAAAGATGTGTTATTACATTGTGAGTTCAGGCACACTAAATTTCACTTCTCCCTCCCAATCCTTTGGGAAGATAGGCTGGAAAACATATTACACAGCCTCCCCATTCTATCCTATGGGTAAGGTGGTCTTTCAACAGTGAAAAACGAAATGGAGATTATTTAACTGTCAGAACATGGTACACACCTTACACATGTCCTAATTTTCACATGCACTGCACCCTGACCAGGGGGTACCCTGGACCTTCCATAGGGGTGCCTGATGTGCATAGAGAGGGAAGGGTAAAGTCGGACAAGTGGGTGCACTTGTCAGAACAACATGGCAGTTTAACAAACTGTGTGAAGGTCCTGCAGTGGTAGGCCTAAGTTCTCTCTTTCAAGGCTACTTGTGTGGGTGGCACAATTAGTGCTGCAGGCCCGCTAGTCCTATTTGCAGTAGCATCCCTGGCACACATAGTGCACCTTACTAGAGACTTTACTAGTAAGGCAAACATACCAATCATGGACAACCAATTACCATTATACTTTATACAGGCAGTACTTACAATTTGACACTAATCAGAAGTGGCAATGTGCCCAAAGCATCTAAGTTGGCAACACCATGTCAGAAATAAGGTCTAGGGTGAAAGCAAAAAGTTTAGGGAACTTTATCCAAAAAGGGCCAAGTCCAACAGACACCTTTAGCTTTCTACTATAGTTTATGGACTTAAGTCAAGTCTAATAAGCTTTATTTGATTTCATATATGAATCATAAATGCATAACAGACATTATAAAACAAGTAAACAGACATTAGTATCACAATTAGTACAATTCATATGAAATTAGATCATCGTTTGGTTAAAACAGTTGTCCCTTAGGATATTCTAAAAATTACATTATTACAAAATATTATATTAGCCTGAATTTAAAACACAAACTTTCCCTCTGATCCATACCTCTTTCTGACTGTAATTGTTTCTTTAATAAAGTTGAAGACATAGCAGCAGATATCAAGAGAATCCAGAGAAAGAGGAAACCCAAAGCCTTCAATGTACGAGATGGAGCGGTGATCCCTCAATAAAGGTAAATGCAAAAAAATAGGAACCCAGTAGGGCATTTTCTCACAACCTTCCAAAGGGAAGACAATCTTTGTTTTTCTTATAAAACCCTCACTCACGAGGGTAGTCAGCTGGTGGCATGCTTAATCATCGGGTCCATCCCGATCTGCTACGGATCAGGCTTGCTGCGGCCTACAGCTATGTGCACTTTTCCATGTATTTTACAATGATAAAGGTGATTTTACAAAAAAAAGGTGAGTGGAGGATAAAGCTACACTGAGCTAATATTACTTCACTATTAGGTCGATCTACTTTGTTCCTGCCTCTAGTCGGTATGATTAAAAACTTTGGGGATGATTTTGGAAAAGCTAGGCTATAATGAACCTACATTTTTCAAGCCATGTCCCTATTGGCTCTTCTTTAGACCCATACGAAACTAGGTCCTTTGGTACCACTCTGATAAATTTCTTCTTAGAAACACGCTATTAGCATATCATGCAATGTGCAGAACATAAATTATATTACCGCCTATTTGGTGTCCTTCTACTGTTACTATCTATGACGTTCACATTTTATGCTATAATCCCTCTGGGTTGAGGGTGGTCTGTTGTCATACTTTAGTCAAAACGCACCCTCTTTCTGTGTACCTACTCTGCTTTCTCCCGGGGGCAATATTCATTGAACACAATATATTGACAGCTTTCCACGTCTACATGCAGTGAAAAATAAATCAATATTTAATACAAAACTAATTTAAACTGAACAAACTGTAATTTTATACATCTGGTAGTATTGTTGTGTAGTTCCTATAAACCTATATAGGACCTGCGTGTTTAGACAACATACACTGTAGGATTAGTGTCTGGACTGATTCTAGACACCCGCACCAGGTGGGTTAACTGGTGTTCCAGCCAGCTCACAATGCCACTAGAAACCCCTCTTACCAAGGAGAGAATAGTTCTTGGTAACTATCGAACATGACAACCCTGATCCCTCAGGATCAAGGAACACAGAGATACTTTTCACTCAGTCACTCTTGCTCATTTTGTTTCAGAGAGATACATAGAATAAACGGTGCAGATGTATTTCAATTAGCATTACTTGATCCTGCTTCATTCTACTGTAAAATGGGAAACAACCTTTACAACGCAACTTTTACAACACACTACCATTACAATGAAACTTTTACAATGCAACATCCATTACAACGCATGCCATTACAACGCAACCATTACAACACATGACACTACAACGCATACCACTACAACACATGTCATTACAACGCAGTCATTACGACGCATAGCATTACAACACATAGTACCCTTACACTATTCAACACTTACCCTACTGCTGCACACCCTGGAGTTAGAATAGTAATTTTTACCCATACACTATCCAACACTTACCCTACTGTTGCACCCCCTGGAGTTAGAATAGTAATTTTTACCCCTACACTATCCAACACTTACCCTACTATTGCACCCCCCTGGAGTTAGAATAGTAATTTTTACCCCTACACTATCCAACACTTAACCTACTGTTGCACCCCCCTGGAGTTAGAATAGTAACTTTTACCCCTACACTCCAATACTTACCTTACATGCAATGTAATGTTATGCGTTGTAATGGTATGCGTTGTAAAGGTAGTATGCGATGTAATGGAATGCGTTGTAAAGGTAGTTTTTAAAAATTCATTGTAATGGCATGGGTTGTAATGGAATGCGTTGTAATGGATGTTGCGTTGTAAAAAATGCATTGTAAAGGTATGCGTTGTAAAAGTATGCGTTGTAACATCATACATCCCTGTAAAATAGGTGTGCTGAAACAACCACTAGACAGTAACAGATATAAATGATTATAAGCACTAACACAGTAAAAGGATGTAAGATTTCTACCATTCTGCTAAAACAATGAATACAGGCAAGTATATAAAATACATGACAGTAGAATGCGTACTCCTACGATGCAACCCTAACTAGATGTACCTAAGTGTACCTAGCATGTATGTAGTTGTAAAGGCCAAGAATCCCTCTAGGATAAAGTCAACCTCATTACCAGAAGTGAGAGATTGTGGGACCCATTCTTGGTCTTGAGATGGACACACTGCAACGGATGTCAGACCACTGCGAGCTGGAGTGTCTGAGTGCAGGAACCTCAGCGTCTCATGTCAGTGTGTTGGCATAGAAATCCTTTTCTCCTCTGACTACCTCAGCAAGATATGGTGTTTATATACCCAAAGTTGTACCCTCAGGGGTTCTACCGTTCTGTGTCATGTCAGTCTTAGGATGACGGAAGGAATGACCCTGGTACATAGTTATTATGCAGGAGATGTTAGTACTGCTGAATTTCCAAGAATTCTCACGTATAATGGATGAGGCTAGTTTCCAGGGACAACCCCACGTCCTGTGTGCAGTACCGTAACTAGGCAAAAGGTCAGTCCCAAGAACCGTAATGTAGTTCAAGAGTTGGGTAGAATGTAGGTTAAAGGTTAAGATGCTTCCTGAGCCTATATTGGGGTACCTAGGCCCCCTGCTGCACAGAGGGGACCTAACACTTTAAGGGCCCCACAAACCATCAGGTCAGGGGGAGCTTTTAAGCATACCTTTCATGATCATATGTCAAGCAAGCTCTGATCACCAGCAGACTAGACTACGGCAACTCCCTCTACATAGAAATGAGAGCCCAACTCACGACGAGACTCCAGACTGTACAGAATACAGCTGAAAGGCTCATCCTGGACCTCCTCAGACAGACTCACATCACCCCACAACTCAGAAAACTCCACTGGAAACCAGTCGTGGAGAGATGCAAATTCAAGCTGCTTATCCTTGCTTACAGAGTGCTGCACAACAAAGGACTGACATACCTCAACAATGTAATGAACTTCCGCCAACCTACCAGGAAACTTCGCTCTGAATCCCTTTCCCTAGCAGCCACCTGACACATTCACCAGATGAACTGGGGAGTCTGTTAGTCCCCCCACCTTGCAGCTAAGACTTGAAATAACCTCCGCCTGCACCTCAGAGCCTCACCATCGCTCCAGCAGTTCAGGAAGGACCTCATGACCTGGGTGTTCAACCAATAGGAGAACAAGCAGCATGCTCTCCCAGCGCCTCGAGACCCTCATGTGTGATTCAGCAGAGTTCTACAAATCCTGATTGATTGATTGATTTTTATGGAGAATCAGTGGCACTGCATCATCTTTTTCAATTTTATAAAACATATACTACTGGCTGTCTGAAAAGGGCACAGTTTCGTATGTGTATGTTGGGGTGTGCTTCTACATACAGTCCTTGATTACATTTACCTTGACCTACATTTACCATGTAGGTCATGTAATGTCAGCTTTTAAGAAACGAAAAAGGAAGACATCCTCCAATACTGGTTGCATTTAACTACCATCCTTATTTCGATTGCACACACATTCATAAAGCTAACATTATAAGAAAATTGTTTGCACCCACTGTAATTTTGCTGTGAAAGAAATCACTCAGAGATTTGTTCAAACTGCTGTCATCTCTCCCTTCACATTTTCACTGTAATTTTCTACGTCTCAATAATAAATGTGATGCAAAAATGTGCGAGCAGGCAAAATGAAGGCATGCTGCTTTAACCTGGAATATTTTATTTAGTAACTACATAGCAACTACAGAGTCCAAGTTAATACATCATTTCAAAGTTAATTCCAGTTTTTGGGTGCTTATATCTTTGCCATACATCAACCACTCAATGAAATTCGTATCCCTTCCCCAGAGCCCTTTAGCTGGACTTATTAGTTAAAGAGTGTTTCTCATGCTTAAACGTATAGTAGAGCAGTTAGAATTGTATTTGTCATTAATTCAACTGAAAATATAAGGTGGTAAGCCTAAACGACTCTTAAAACACATTGTCAGTCTTAAATAATTTATCTTTCAAACCTTGTTCATTTATAGGCGATTCCCACAATATTATTATAACAATCAGGGGCAGCTGCTTACTTTGGGTGGTGGAGTTCCACCCCCTGCTTATGTGCCATCCACATAGGTAATTAAGTAATCATGCTATACACTATGCTCTTGTTTATTTTGGGGCTGGATCCCCAGCTATTTGCAGAGGCTCTACTTCTCCATTAATCTCTAAATGAGTTGATTGTGCTCTCATTTAGACCTGGGCAGAGGTCACACCTCTGCACAGACTTTAATATAACAAACACCCAGCAATGCCTTTGCCTTGGCCACTGGTGGCATTTGCTGGTGATTATATGGTTAACCATATAATGGTGGGGTGCAGGAGAAGATATGCATCCAGTGCAAAGAGCACATTACCTCCCAGATCCCTCCAGTCCTTGTCCCATTCATAAAAAAGTGAGATATTACTATCTCACGACAGAAAAGAAAAATGAAGGAATGCTTGCCCAACTCACCCCCTAACTCTGGGAGTACAAAGGAGTACCATTCCGAGCATTCCTCCTGTTGTTTTTTTCTGTCTGCGTCAGAATGGGATGAGGATGCTGGAGCTGGGGAGCTCCTGTTGGCTTACCTGCTCCGCTGCCGGGCAGTATAGTATTGCTTGGGGTCTCGTCTTCCTCCCTGCTGGGCTTAGGGGATGTCGGTGGATACCCTCCACTGGGAATGAAGAGTGTGTTGCAGGGGAATTCTTTTCTGCGCCTCCCGGTCTGCCGGGCTCGCTGGGATGTGGGGGGTTATGTTCTGCAGCCGTAACAGCTTCTAGGGCTTCATTGCCTGACTTCCGGTTGAGGGAAGGTCACGGAAATCAGGCATGGATGTGCCGGTCCGCGGTGAGTCAGCAATCTTGGGTGCATTTAAGTGAGTACTGCATAGCAGTTTTTAGGCTATGTTGAAACTGTTTGCTGTATACTGAATTTCACGTCTTTTTTTAACCTGAGGCTGCATCCTGATTGCGGCTCAGTCCTCGTGGGAGTTTGTATATCCCTTTCAATCCCTGAACTGATGGTGGTTAAAAGGACTTGGTTCTTGTGCCTGCATTACTGGAACTTGTGGAGATGGGGAAGAACTCGAGGAAGAACAAGCATGTGGAGCGCTCCTCCACCCCTTCTTCCAGTTCTTCTTCCTCCCCTTTTCTGGCTCAATCTAAGCGCCACAGGGAGGGTGAGGATGATCGATTAAATAGACTAATTAAGGAGACTCTGCAAGAAATGGGGGGAGGACCTCGTCCAAAGGGTACCCTTCCTCCTCAGTCATCAGATTCAGAAGAGGATTGGTTGGGGGTGTGGAACGCAAAGGCAAGTATGTGGACAAGGACATGTTGCTGACTTACTTCGTCATGTTAAATCCAATGTAGGATTTCCAGATGATGAGGCACCCAGCGCCTTGAGGGGTACTTTGCTGAGGCAGTTTCAGTGCTCTGCGGCAGTTGATGTACGGGTCCGCCCTTTCATTCGTGAGGTTCTGAAAAGGGAGTGGAAGGATCCAGATCGTTTTTTACTGCCTGGATTCATGGCAAAACATTATCCTCTTCAGGACATGTCCAAGGAATTGCTGGATTCTTTCCGGATTGATTTATTTGTTGGTGGGTCAGATCTCCTTCCCTGAGGATGCAGTGATTAAGGATCCAGTGGATAAAAAGGTGGATGCCTACCTCCGGAAGGTGTACTCTGGGTCTCATCTGGCCTTGAGGGCTTCTATTTATGGTACTTACATCTCACAGTCCTTGATCTATGATATAAAGGCATTGTATCAGTCCATGGAAGATTCTTCCCACTGCTCTGGGTTGTGGGAGCACATCAAGTGGCAGGTCGAGTTCCTGTCGAATATTTTCTTTTATGTGGTGCAAGCTTCTTTCCTTTCTCGTGGGGCGGCTGTGGCTGCTTGTCACAACCTAGTTTTGAAGGACAGGAAGACAGATTCAGCTCAAAAGGCTTGTGTCTTACGTCTGCCATTCCAGGGGACTATGATGTTTGGGGAGGAATTGGAAGGCAAGTTGCATAAACTATTTATGGAGAAAAACACTCTTCTTCCTTCAAGCAGCCTTCCGCTGCGCCTCTTCCTCCAAATCTAAGGGCCCGATTCACAAAAGTAATCTTAGACAAAATCCTAACTTTACGACTTTCGGTATTCACAAAAGGCATTTAGGAGTAGCAAAGTTAGGATTTTGTCTCGTTTAGGAGTATTAAAGTTAGGAAACCTAACTTCACTGCTCCTAAATGCCTTTTGTGAATACCGAAAGTCGCAAAGTTAGGATTTTGTCTCAGATTATTTTTGTGAATCAGGCCCAGAGTCTTTCTTTCAACCTCCATCTCGGAGGATTTTATTTAGAGGTTATGGGAGGTTGTCTTCTGGGAGGGGTCAGGATAGTAAAGCTAATTTCCCGCCCCCTAAGCCTTGCTCCTGACTATCTGGCTGGAACTCCAAAATTGTTGGTAGGCGGACTGCTGCATCATCCCCTTTTGTATCGCTTTGTTCACCCTAAGTTGGCAGGGTATGCTCAGACGTGAGTCCCTTGCTCACTTTGCCACTGTATTCAAGCCAGCCTGGCTGATGACGGCTGAAATGACAGAAACCTGTCCCAGGATGCTTGTTTCTGGGAGAGGGAAGACAGGGCTTTGGCAGTTCGGGTTGGACTGTTCCCATGAGGCACAGGGTCAGGCTGTTTGTATATGGCCATGTCTGAACTGGGGTGGCGGATTGAGCTAAAGAATGGTGATGGATTAAACCCAGATCAGTTGACTGGGGGTGAGTGTTTGATTTGCTCAAACGCTCTGTCCATCATCCCCTTTTGAATTGCTTTGTTAGCCCTAAGTTGGCAGGGTATGCTCAGACGTGAGTCCCTTGCTCACTTTGTCACTGGATTCAAGCCAGCCTGGCTGATGACGGCTGAAATGCCAGAAACCGGTCCCAGGATGCTTGTTTCCGGTCCAGGGAAGACATGGCTTTGGCAGTTCGGGCTGGACTGTTCCCATGAGGAACAAGGTCAGACTGATTTGCATATGGCCAAGTCTTAACTGGGGTGGCGGAGTGAGCTAAAGAATGTTGATGAATTAAACCCAGATCAGTTGACTGGGGGTGAGTGTTTCATTTGCTCAAACGCTCTGTCCATCATGCCCTTTTGTATCGTTTTGTTCGCCCTAAGTTGAAAGGGTATGCTCAGACTTGAGTCCCTTGCTCACTTTGCCACTGGATTCAAGCCAGCCTGGCTGAAGACGGCTGAAATGCCAGAAACCGGTCCCAGGATGCTTATTTCCGGTCCAGGGAAGACATGGCTTTGGCAGATCGGGCTGGACTGTTCCCATGAGGCACAGGGTCAGACTGATTTACATATGGCCATGTCTGAACTGGGGTGGCGGAGTGAGCTAAAGAATGGTGATGGATTAAACCCAGATCAGTTGACTGGGGGTGAGTGTTTGATTTGCTCAAACGCTCCGTCCATCATCCCCTTTTGTATCGCTTTGTTCGCCCTAAGTTGGCAGGGTATGCTCAGACGTGAGTCCCTTGCTCGCTTTGCCACTGGATTCAAGCCAGCCTGACTGATGACGGCTGAAATGCCAGAAACCGGTCCCAGGATGCTTGTTTCCGGTCAAGGAAAGACATGGATTTGGCAGTTCGGGCTGGACTGTTTCCATGAGGCACAGGGTCAGACTGGCCATGTCTGAACTGGGGTGGCGGAGTGAGCTAAAGAAGGGTGATGGATTAAACCCAGATCAGTTGACTGGGGGTGAGTATTTGATTTGCTCAAACGCTCCGTGCATCATCCCCTTTTGTATAGCTTTGCAGTTCTTTCTTCCAGCATGGTTGCAGTCATGTTTCTGATGTGTGGGTTCTGGACTTTGTTTGTCAGGGATACAAAATTGATTTTGCAGAGACTCCACCGGAGTCGGGGGTTCATCTGATTCTTTAGCCATCCTGTCCAGTCAAGAGGTCGGAGTTGTCTCTGGGGGCTGAGTCTCTCTTGCTGAAGGGGGCTATTGAGGAGGTTCCTCCTCTGCAGGTGGGGAGGGGGTTTGCTCTCTGATTTTTTGGGTTGTCCAGGTGCCGGGAGGGTTCTGTCTGGTCCTCGATTTGAATGCTCTTTGCAACTTTTTGGATCTTCATCTTCAGAGAGTCCTCCTGTACCCTTATCTGGACGATTGGTTGATTCAGGGAGTGGTTGCTGGTGGATTAGGAGATGGTGTGTTCAGCGTTGCAAGCTCATGAGTTTCTTCTGAACTTGCCAATGTGTCAGTTGGAACCCTCACAGGACTTGATTTTCATCAGGGCGCTCTTTCGCACCAACCTCAACAGGGTGCTCCTCCCGGTTTCTCGAGCGGTGATATTGTGTTCACTTACTGGGAGGTTATTGGAGGGGGGCTCGTTTCCAGTCCGTATGTGGTTACAGCTGCTCGGGCTCATACCAGCAATAGTGTTCACAGTGGCCTGGACTCGGTTTCATCTTAGGCCTCTGTAGTTGTATATGTTGGCCCATTGAAACCCGGTGTCCGGCAATCTGGTTCTTCGTGTTTCAGTCGCCCCTTCCCTCATTCCTGCTGTGTGCTGGTGGACTTTGTCGGACCAACTTTCTCGGGGGCTGCCATTGCACTCTTCCCCTCCAGCGGTTCTGACGACAGATGCCAGTGCCTTCGGTGGGTGGGCGACTCGTGATTCTAGGTCTCTTCCAGGTCAGTGGTCCATTCAGGAGGGGCGACGTTCCTCGAACTGGAGGGAATTGACTGTGGTGTCCTGAGTGAAGATATGTTTCCGGGTGCTGTTGTTGGGTCACAATGTAGTGGTCCATTCTGACAACATGGTTTCTGTGGTATACCTGAACCATCAGTGGGTGCCAGGTCCAAATCCCTGAATGCAATTGTGATTCCATTGTTTTGTTGGGTGGAGGGGCATCTGCTGTCTCTCTCAGCTGTTCACATTCGGGGTGGACAATGGTGTTGCAGATGGTCTTAGCTGGTTTTAACCCGCCTCCCAGGAGTTAACTCTGACTCCGGAGGCTTTTTGGCCTGTGTGCAGGAGGTTCGGCCTTCCTTATCTTGACCTCTTTGCTTCCCTGCAAAATGTCTAGCTGTCCCAGTTTTTCAGGGCTTTGGGCTTTGGGCTTTGGGCTTTGGGTGGATGCTCTGTCCATTCCGTGGCCTTCTCTCCTCCTGTATGTGTTTCTTCCTCTGGCTCTCATCCCCCAGTTTTGGCTCACCTCTGTCAGGAATCCCAGGAGTGGTGGTGGTGGTTCCATTCTGGCCCCGCCGGTCGTGGTTACCCACTCTGAGGTTGTTGGCTGTTCAGGGTTGGTGGTTTCTCCCTTGCTTTCCGTCCCCTCAGCGGTTGGCTCCGATGTTGTCTCTTTACACAGCTTTGACTGTCGGTGTGGAAGTTGAAAGGCAGGGGTGGTGGAGTAGGGGTTTTCCTGAGCATTTAGCCTTGGCTCTGCAGCAGTCGCGCAGGCCTTCCACCTTGAAATCTTATGGCCGCCATTGGGGGAATTTCCAGCGTTGTTGTGGGGTGCTGGGGTTTTCCACTTTTGTGTGCTCTCTGCCTGAGGTACTTCTGTTCCTTTTGTAAGGGGTTGAGAAGCGGTTGGCGGTTTCCACATTAAGTGCTCAAAGGGCTGCGATTAAAGCTTTTCAATACCCTTGCAGGAATTTATCTGATGTGGATGATATGGTCTCCCTCTTGGTTAGGAGTTTCTCATTGACACATCCCATGATATGGCCTTCTTTTCCTTTGTGGGATTTGCCTCTTGTTTTGCGAGATCTGGTGGTTCCTCCGTTTGAGACTTTGCCGAAGGTGGATGTCAAGTTTCTGGCTTTGAAATTGTTTTTTTTGGTGGCCATTACTTCGGCTAGACACCTTGAGGAGTTGGGGGCTCTGTTGGCCCTGGAGCCATTTTTGTCCTTCTCAGTTGATGGAGTAGTCCTTTGGTTGGATTCGGCCTTTGTTTCAAAAGTTGCTTCTCAATTCCATCATTCCCAGGAATTAGTGGTGCCTGCTGCGCACGCCGTTCCAATGTTGGATAATGATCTTCCTTGTCCTTTGCTAGATGTGTGGTGATCTTTACGGATTTATCTTGGCCGTACGTATGCCTTTTGGAAGTTGGAGTCTTTATTTGTCTCCTTTGGGGTGGCTTCTCATGGGGGAAGGCTTCTTTGTCTTCTATTGGTTGTTGGCTGAAACAGGTCATTAAGTTGACTTATTCCCTTTCGGTGCTCCTCCTCTGACTGGTGTTCAGGGGTGTACTACCCGAGAAGTGGCTGCTTCCTGGGCGGAGGTTCAGGGGGAGTCTATGGCTGAAATCTGTAGAGTGTTTACTTGGGCTTCCTTTAACACTTTTGTGAGACATTATAGGATCCTGAATTTACTGGGGGAGGATGTGAATTTTGGTATGGGGGTTCTGAGGACTGTATGCTCCTGAAGTATTTCTTTCCTGTTTCTTCAATAAATTACTTGGTTTGCAGTCCTTTTCTGTCTGGGTGGTTTGTTGTTGATGAATGTCGGTGTTTGCATGGGTATTCTCACTTTTTTATGGATGGGACGAGGACAGGAGGGACCTGGGCGGTAATGCCCTATTACTTACTGGTAATCCTCATTACTCCTGGTCCTGTTGTCCTCATCCCATTCATTACTTCCCTCGCTTCCGGTCTTGCCAGTCTTCATCTGGGCATTATATGCCAGGAGGAATCCTGGGAATGGTACTCTTTTGAACTCCCAGAGGGAGGGGGTGGGTTTGGCCAGCATTCCTTCATTTCTTTTCTCAGTCGTGAGGTAGTAATATCTCCCTTCTTTATGAATGGGATAAGGACGATTGGGCCAGGAGTAATGAAGATTACCGGTAGGTAATAGGGCGTTACTAATATTGCTCTTCCCACAGGTTGCTCTGCATAGCCACTTTGCGGCATTGGCACCTCATAGAAGCAGCAAAACCCTGATCAATCCCCAGGTATTGCTTGCTGGAATCTCTGATTTGTGTTATTTTGGTAAAGGAAAGCCTAGTGAATCCCAGGGCCCTTGATAACATAGCACACTGTTAATCCTAAATCATCCCCTTTTATACTATGCAACTGTTTGGTGTCTGCAAAGGTAACCTTGAGATTCCATTTTTTACAGTGAATCAACAGCCAAAGTAAGTTAATCCTCAAGATTACCAGTGGCCCTTAATGTGCATGGTTGAGGAAAGCATTCTCCCACTTTTCATGGATTCCTGTGGAGCTAGGTGCATGTACAGAACAATTAATCAACAACACATGAACTGACTTGTCTAATTAGATGTACAGTTTCGCAAATTATACAACAAATGTTTAATTTATGGGATTTGACCCCACATGCTATGATCCGAGTAGAATTTGGTCTTACTAAGCTTACTGTTTTAACCCGTTGCGTGCTCATGACGAGCTCAGCTCGTCATGAGGCACGGTTGAGCTGCACTCATGTCGAGCTGAGCTCGTCACGGCCGTTGGAACGTTCCCACGCTGGGATAATTTCCCCGCTGTGCTGAACGTTCCAAAACGGCTTGGGTTGTGACGAACTCAGCTCGTCATGAGTGCAGCTCCAATGTGCCTCATGACGAGCTGAGCTTGTCACAAGCAAGGCGGCGCCGCGCGCAGCCCCCCTCCCCCCCGCACAGCAGGTGAAAACGGCCTGCAGCCAAGGGGTTAAACAACATAAATATGATTAAATATTTAGGTAACTGTCAGAATGCATCTTTGTACAATCTAAAGGATTAGTCATGGCGGATCTGGAAATATACCCAGGGGATCAAGTGATCACAAAGGATATGAAGCTAAGCCCTCTGCCAGGAAATTAGCAGCTAACTATGATAAAAACCCTCACACAATCCCTAAAATGACTCGCAAATCGCTAATCAAAAATAAGATGAAAATGGTATCATATGAAAGTGATTTACTTGCTGTAACAAATTTTAAAAATGTTCATTACATATATGGAAAAAAAATTAGAAAGGGAAACCATGTTTAGACTCCAATTTGAACATGTAGGTTAAAAAAAAAGCTTGTAACGTTTTAGACCTTTATATATTCCACTGATGCAGTTTGAGGGGTCTTGGAATGCGACTGGGGATACAAGTAGATGATGCTGCTTGTGTAATTTATTTCCTGAAACCGTAGAACACATCCTTTGCTTATGTCCACTAATGCAGGATTTCAGAAATACATTTCTGAAACCCCTTTTCAAAAGCAGACAGAGGAACACTTAAAGATGCTATGCAGTTCTGTTTTGCGGGGAGTTCTAATACATCTTTCGGGTTTCTCACTAAATGTATTTTATTGCTAGAGTTGTGTCTGAAGGTCCAGTCTAAATAAACTATGTTAGAGGCAATGTATATACCTAAATGAATAAGGATTTAAATTGATTATTGACTGTAGTTATCAGTTTGTTTTATTATTTGTGACATTGTAATGTATTAAATGTTAATGTAAATTACACTATAACATTTGTACCTATCCACGCACTCATCCACTCATTCACCCATATGTTGAGTAAATCACTCTCTCTCATCAAATGTATACCTTCATAGATGGGTAATCATTCATGCATTCACTCACCCTGCCATCCACCCTCACACACACACTCATTGAAACACACAGATTATATGACCTTTAGAACTAGATATATTAAACCACATGCATCCTTCATAGACAATGTGTCAGATGTGTAGTACAGAACTGCAAACAGTATGACACATTGAGAACTATAGAGGAAAACAATGGGCCCTCCAGAACTAGACGGAAATATTCAAGCTGAGGCTTATGGGTGGGTTTGGGTACAATGCTACAGATATGGTCACCAGAACTAAATACTACACAGGCGTGGTTGGTTCAGGAAAGAACAATGGGGTGGGGCAGGGGTCGGGCAGTGTGGGGGGGGGTTGACAAACAACAGATTAGGGAAAATAAAATAAAAAAAGAAATAAAATTGCTTACCTTACGCTCACCGCATCGCCGCCTCAGCAATGTGGCGAGCGCAAGGTAAGTGGTTTTATTTATGTTTTATTTTATTTTCCCTAATCCATCGTCTGTCAACTTCCCCCTCGCCTCACTCATGCCCCACTGCCCTACCACTCTTACCTAAACTGGCCAAGCCTGAAACTACAGTTCATATGAAACCTCTATATCAAGAGATAATAGTCCAGAGATAACCTCAACACAATGTTCTCTGTTTGTATATCAATATATCATTTGACAGAAATAAAATGAAATAAATATAATTTACAAAAATATGGGTACAGATTTTCTATTAGAAACTCTAATGGTGAGATATTTTGTAGAATATATTTAGGACACGATATTTATGCGAGACTATATTCTGACAAGAGTATTCTACTCAGCATTATGCTCTCGAAGTGGTCTCTAGAGTTTTAAGTAATACCCTGGATTGTACATTTTCAAGTAATAAAAATACTCCACCTGAGGTAGGAAGAACTTTGTTGTACTCTAGAGTCTCAATAATAGAGACTGTGTCACACTGCATAAACTTGCACTTCTAAAAAATCCCTTGCAGGCATTTTCCCTCGTAACACTACGATTGCCCAAGCCCACAAGGGTTTATTGGGTTACCCACCCCCTACAATCAGTACTCTAGAGGAGCCATCAACATTGGACATAATAAAATTAAAGAGGAGAAATTTAGAAACGGTAGCCAAACTCCAGAAAAGTGGCTTTGGAACTAAACATAGGAATTCAAATGTAAGCACGAATATTACCTTTAGATATGAACTTCAAAGTCCATGGATATTTATTGCAATGTCTTTTTTTTCGCAGAGAATGTGTTTTACCAGTATCTTGCGTAATTTGTTTGCTCGAGACCCAACTTGACACAAGTTACTGAGATACTAAAAAGAGACTTGTTCGAGTAGAAATGTCTCTAGGTAAGGCATTTTATGTGTGAATCGGGCTCTTGCTTGTATCTTGTAAGATTCATTAATGCAAAATGCATGCCTGGGTTATAAAACAAGATTTGAAATTGCATGATGCATAATTTTAAGACATTTTGGGAAAAAATGCTGGCGTAATTAAATTCTGCCTAGGCTAAACTAGACACAGAACACCATATGAACATTATTATTTGGAGTTGTATTAGTGGTAATTCTAGTAGCAGCAGATCACACTCACTAGTAAAAGTAGAGTAATGATAATTACTAAAATAAGAACTTGTTTTTGTATAACACTGTTACTAATACTCATTATTATTATACTCAGTTTCTCAAACTTAGCGCTATTAACTCATTAAGACAGCTTGCAGGCTATGGATGCTATGCTGTGTTTGTACCGTCCATGAATGGACCCAGTCATGCAAATTTGACTTCACTGGCAGGCCCTAAAAATGTGATAGAGGGGCGGGCTCCGTAACTGGACATAACACTTCTTCTGTGTCCTCAAGACCTGGAGAGTATACAAAAATTCAATGTGTATGAAAGAAGGAGAACACTGTTCACAAACTCTGGTTTAAATGGAAGCGCAAACACAATGTTTATCTAATCGTATGCTTGACAATCTAAAGTCAACAGCAGTGGTGTCAAGTGGAGTTGTAACATAATTTAATTATTGGCACATTATTGGCACATTTATCATAGAACATTTTACCGGCCATCAGTACAGGCCGTTTGTGCAATTAATGACATATCTAATACATTCGTTTCAAAATGCTTTATTCGGTTTGTACAAGTACAACCATATAGCAACATACATCAATACAGTTAAAAACCATAATTATGTAAGATAACGAAACGTTTAAAATTACATCAATATCCATGTCAATCTTGAAGGTATATCTCGTTTACATACAGAGTTAAATTTGGTCACTATATGTTATTGAGCAGCAGTAAAGGTTTAGTGCAAAAAAACGCCAATAGTGCAAAATCAGAAAGACCTGTTGTAGCCATAAAGTGCAGTTGGCATGTGCAAATATGCAAAGTTATAAGTAAGTGCAACGTTTGTTTGGTCGCTAAGGTATTTTAGCAACAATTCGTATAGAAGTTTATACAAACGTTAGTGCAAAAGTGCAAAGCCGGAGAACAATCATACCATAGATACATTCAACAAGTAAATATACAGGGTAAATATAAAATTCATATAGGGAATACACATAGCTCAATAATATCTCACAGTTAGTCATGAAATGTAATAACCTACAGAGGTAACAAAGGAAATCATATGATAATTGATTTCCTATGCCAAATACATTTTAAAATGTAGGTGGCCACACGGTAACACACATTCGGGGACGCCAGGTTAAACAACAGTTGCATTGCAGCTCTTGTATTGCACATGTTGTGTTCTAAAAACAATTGCTTCAAGTAAAACTTTCTAAAACCAGTATAAAAATTACAAAAGAGTAAAAAGTGGCAGATACTCTGTTTAGATTTCCCATCACATGGGCACAGACATAACCCGGGTTTTTTTACAGTAGGGAAAGCCACCAAATGGTGGACTATACCCAGCCTCAGGCATGCTAGAACAAAGCGATGGGAGTTAATGCTAACAAATGTAAGATAAGATGGGAATCCTGTGCTAAGATTATACTCCAGATATAAATTAAACGTACTTTGCATAGCATATTCCTTCATTCTAGTCCCTTTTGTGTGATCCAAGTAGGTGGTTTTGAGGTCACGCTTCGTTAAAATCGATTCTGTTAAAATATCTTTGAAAATGTCTTGACCAAAAAGGATCTTGTACCAGGAGTAAATGTGTTTTAACCAGGGAATTTTCGAATGCCAATCCTATTTGATACAGTCCAAAATTACTTCCTGGGTAAACCTAGTTTCTTCTTTGGCCCATATGGACCGCCAAAGGGAAAGGGGGCGCAATGCTATCAGGTCGGTGACGTAATTTATGCCTAGCTCTCTGTGGATGATCTCATTTGACGCTGAAGCAGGGAGGCATAGTAGTCGTTTCAGGTACCTGTTTTCCTCTTGCTGGATGGATAGGGCAATCTGGAAATTATATCCCCATATCCCCGCTCCATATAGGGCAGAGGACATGCACCTCGAGTTGTAGATGGAAATCATCTCTTTAATTCTACGACCCCCCAGTTTAGAAGCGAATCTGAAGATGCAATTTGTATTTCTAGTCATCTTCATGCCAACACAGGATTGCTCGTTTACCCATCTCCCATCTCCTGAGAAGGTAATACCTAAATAACAAAAATGTTGAACAGACTCAAGTTTATCCCCATCTAAAAAGAATTGTTTATTTTTCTTTAGTTTCTTACCACAGGTCATGGTCATGGTCTTACCCTTATTAATTTTAAGCTTTCTGCCCTTTATAAAAATGTGAAATTTCTCAATTAGCTTTTGCAACCCATTCGCGGTCCTGGAGATCAGGACCGCGTCGTCCGCATATAAAAGAATGGGTATTTGTTTTCCATTTATAACGGGTGCATCAGCATAGGATTCTTGTAAAAATAAGTCAACAGTGGTTTATAAAAAGGGAAAATAAAAGGGGAGCAAACACGCACCCTTGTCGGATCCCTCTGCCAATTTTAAAAAAGGGAGTGCATTCACCATCTGATCCGAATCTGACCTTACTCGAAAGACTGCTATACATTCTGGCCAGGAGGTGGATGATTTCAGGTGGTGCGCCCATGGCAAGTAGTGTTGGCCAGAGCAGTGCATGTTCCACTAGATCAAATGCGGAACTTAGATCGGCAAAGCACATAAACAAATTCCCCTCCTTGGCTTTTGTGTACTTGCCGATAATAAGTTCAAGGTTCACGCACTGCTCCATAGTTCCTAGACCTCTTCGAAATCCATACTGAATAGGTGAAAGGACATTTTTGTCTTCGGCCCAGGACTCTAATCTTACTAGAAGCACGCGACTCAAAATCTTTAGTGACGAGTCTAAAAGTGAAATTGGGCGATAGTTTCGTGCTTCGCCCCTTGAACCCTTTTTGAAGAGTGGCACTAAGATGGATTGGCCCCATGAGGTTGGTAACTTATCCTCGATTGCAGCATTGAAGTAGCGTGTTAAAATAGGGGCCCATAAATCAATCTCGGATTTAAATAAGTCCACAGGGACCCCGTCTGGGCCCGGGGCTTTCCCCCCCTTACTCTTCTCAATTGCATCAATCACCTCATTTAAACTTACCGAAAACAATAATTTGTCCCATTTAAAACAGGTTGGTGTATCAGGTAAAACATTAAAATTTGAAACAGGGATAAAATCAATGGTAAAATCAGAGTTAAAAATCCCGGTGAAGTGTGCTATCCAGGCCTGACAGCTGACATGCGAGGTTAGTTCAGGAATGTTATTGTTCTTCAAGAACGGACTATTTACAGTGTCCCAAAAAAGTTTATGATCTTTGGTATCAGCAGCCTGATCTAGTTTTGCCCATGCTTCGTCCTGCAATTCCTTCTTCCTGCTGGATAGTGCGGTTTTGTAATTATGACGCTCTTCCCTGATCTTACAAGGGTCTCTTGGTGTGGCATCAAGCGAAATTTTTAACCTTTTTAATGACTGAGCGCTATTGTCTTCAAACCACGCCGCCTTGACTTTTCTTGGTTTCCGGATTTTACGTGTCAGGGATTTCTCAATAGCTTTTGTAACTGTTAGGAATTTCGATAGCAGGGTTCGTGGGCATGGATTCGAGGATAAGCAGTACTCAATCTCTCCACGACAGTCTGTGATCACATTGGTAGCAAATTTAACGGGGTCGACTTTTGTCCATTTCACCCTCATTCCATTTGGTCTTCCTACTGCAATGTCCTGAATTGGTTGACCATAGGTGTTCCTTTTGGTTCCCCAACCCAGTAGTTCGACAGTTACACTGTTGTGATCACTGACCGTTTGTTCGATCACCCAAACGTTGATATAGGCTACAGAACAAGATACCATAATATGATCAATAAATGATTGGCTGTTCCTTCCATGAAATGTCGGGCATCTAACATTGTTAGCGTTCTTATTGCATTCGAGGAGTTCCAAGTCATATTTAGCCAATAGGTTATTCAGAGCGCTACCAAAGTTGTTGTGAGGGAAATGATTATATACACATGTTTTTTCCCTTCCCGAGTACTCCTCCCTATGGCCACATGCTCCCTTGAGTGCGTGAGTACATGATTTGATGTTAAAATCTCCTACCCACAGGATGGCAGCTGGTTTAGGTGTACTTAGTAAAATTGCATCGATGGTCCGCTCTATATCGGAAATAAACATACCCTGTTTGTGCCCCGCAATATTGTTATAAAAATTCACTATTATTAAGTCTCTGTATCCATTGTGGGCCAGACGTAGGACGGAAGCATGTTCTCCCAAGACTACATGATCACTAACACAGAACTCAGTCAATGCGGTAGACATCAAAGTCACAAGACCTCCCTTGGCTCGACCAGCCTGGGAAGCCACAGCCAGCACATTGAAGGAAGTATAACCCTCAACGTGTACTTCGGCCCTATCCCAAGTTTCTTGCAGGCAGATTATGTCATAGCCCTGTTTAATAAAATCGGCCCATATGGGGGTATTTACCTTGGAAGCTAACCCCACTATATTCCATGTAATTGCTCTCAGGGTCTCTTCCGAGGCTACTTGTGGTGAGTCGGTAATTGTTATGGCTGGAGGTATTATTGGATTTCCCAGACAGTTTTCAGCAATACATGTGGTGACGTCTATCACTGTTAAATCATTAGTGCTTATTACCAAAGTGTCTGTTGGAGGTACCTCAACTGTATTACCGGCCATTGACATAGGGGCTTCACTTGTAAGTAGTTCTTCAACAGGGGTATTCTCGAGTCAGTCATTTTCGTCTAAGGAATTAAATATCTGAAATCTGTTTGATGTTGGAACTGCAAATTCACCATAAATATTAATTCCTGGTCCAGTGACGTTATAGTTATTAAGATAATTGGGGTTTGGCATTCTGTATAAATGCATGGGAGTTTGTAGAGCATGCTGATTATTTGGGTCATGAAAGGTCAAGGGGTACCCAACAGATTGCGCTGGTGCCTGCTGTACAAGTGGATAAGGCATGTTAATTGCTCTAGGGTGTTTGAAGTTCTGCACAGGAATCTTGAATCCCACCAGGTTTCTATAGAAGTAGTCCAGTGGGAACAGGGTGGTATTGTAATCACTGTCTGAAGGGATGGGCGCGTTCAAGATGGAATCTCTTGCCCATTCGGTGGTTTTGTAGTTAATCATTACACAATCCCCGCTAATTTCCTTTTTGCTAGGGCCCACCCACCCTACCCTTTGGGTTGAAAGGATCTGGCCTGCCCCACTTAGGGGGAATCCACAATTATGGACAAGCCAGTGTAAAATTTTGTTTTTGAGTGTTTCACTGTTTTCAAATTGGGAGGGTTTAAGTTTTGGGACATTGGCAAGAATTGCCACGTATGGCCTACTTTCTGGTGGGAGGTTGATCACAGCAGGAATAATATTATTATAGTAACTACGTGCTGGTAGATTCCCGCTTACTGAGGTATGACCCGTAGACACTTCTCCTCTTACCCTGGAAGAAGAGGAAGTTGAAGGCCCGTTGGTGGTATTGCCTGGGGTATTAGTATGTAGATTTGTAGGCTTACTGGAAGCTGTCATAGGGGTCGCATTTCTGGCAGATGGAACCTGTGGTTTGGTTGTGTTAGAGACAGTTTTGTTAGCCTTATTCACAGTCGGTACATTCTGGGCGGTTTGAGTAACTTGTGGACCCAGATGTTCAAGTATGTCTAATTTAGCTATGCCCAATTTCTCCAGATTTTCCACCTTTTTACATATCTGCTCGAGTTTATCATTTAGGGGGGCAATAAGAAGTTTCATAGCGTCCATAATGTGGCCCATTATAGACTCCCCATTGTCTATGATTCCCAAATTTGACTGTGGTGGTTCTCTTCCATTGGTCTGTTCTGATAGTGGTAGAGTTACCTTCTTTCTTCTCCCCCTTTGTTTGGCACACCCCCTGCTTGGGGCCGGTAGTTTCCTATTATGCATGCGTCTAGATCTGCGATAGATAGGGCCACGATTGATCGTACTATCGACACAGCTGTTATCAGGTGAGTCAATTGTGTGGATAGAATCTTCATTATCGCAGGAAATCAAGATTGCACTGGTGTCGGGCACCTTACTAGGCTCCGGTTCCTCAGATGGTGTTACGATAATCTGCAAATTAGGAGTTAGGGACAGCCGGCTATCTTTATCTTGAAATACTGCCGGGAGCGTAGGGGGATCTTCCACAGGTGTTGGCACGGCCCCGGGGAGACCTGTGTAAGATTGCATTAGGATAGAGTCATTTGATAATGCTGTCACATTTATATTATGTTCATTACTGTCGGCAGGTTGTAATATCTGCTGAATTAGACAGGTGCTGGCTGGTAGCGACAATTGTCTCTCAGTATTTTCTATGGCGTTCGCTACCACCACAATTGTCTGTTGGAGCATGCGATCAATAGCGGTTAGCGTTGGTAACGGTGTTTTAGTTTGGGCGGTGTTCCTTGTAACAGAACGTGTATGAATGGGTGTTTTTTTTGCAGTGTTCTTAGCAGTCGATTTTGCCTCCATGGGGGCCATTTACAGTATGCTTAAGCAACAGGTACGTATTTACCTTAGAGATCGTTAGCAGATCGGCCAGGGGGTAGTGCCCAGCCCAGTCTCTTCAGGCCTCTGAGGGCCACAGAGGGCCCGCCCTTTGCCGGGGCTTAGCCCCGGGCACGGCCCCGCGCGCGGTCCCGCAACGCGGGAAGGCCTGCCCCTTTAACGGCGCCTCCGGGCGCCAAGCCTCGACGCGACTTCCGGTCCTGTCGCGGAGGCTTCTGGGGACTGTAGTCTCAACTCCCCAGCTCTGCGGCAGTCCCGATGTTGGAGGGCTGCGGCGGGGGGAGGAGACAGCAGGCGCGGTGGTGGGCGCTCGAGAACCCTTTCAGGCAAGGCTGGCGGCAGGTCAGGGTCCCAGGAGACGAACAAGCGTGCAGGTAGGCTCACGCGCTGGTCACAGCAGATTTGGCGCTAACACCCCGCTCCACCGCAAGGCCAGCCCCTTTAACGGCGCCTCCGGGCGCCAAGCCTCGACGCGACTTCCGGTCCTGTCGCGGTGGCTTCTGGGGACTGTAGTCTCAACTCCCCCGCTCTGCAGCAGTCCCGATGTTGGAGGGCTGCGGCGGGGGGAGGAGACAGCAGGCGCGGTGGTGGGCGCTCGAGAACCCTTTCAGGCAAGGCTTGCGGCAGGTCAGGGTCCCAGGAGACGAACAAGCGGGCAGGTAGGCTCACGCGCTGGTCACAGCAGATTTGGCACTAACACATAGGTACCTGCTCTTTATCCTCCTGACCTCGGACTGCAATCAGACAGCGTCCCTGACCCTGGGGGCAGTGAAAAACTTTCAAAATACCATCCACTCATATCTTAGAAAAGGTGCATACTGTGCTTATTTATTTGAATGCTGATTGTGGTTCAGAAATTGTTTTTTCTTATGAGTTATCGCACAAGTCATAAAGTGAAGGAAAATAAAGTGGAACTGGTGCATATGCAGATCAACTCACTGATGCTAGACTCGTTGATTAAAGGAGATCATTACTTGTTAAAAGCCCGTCATAATTCAGATGCACTAAATGGAAGGGTGCAAGGATTCGACGGTGTTCAAGTAGAAAGCATTTTGATCTCATACGTGAATCTACAGAACATCACCAGGACTATTAACAGGTTTGAGTTTATTGCTCCCTGATTGTTATTGTCTCCCTTTCTGTGTTCAGGTTACTTGATTTGTTCCTGCTTATTAGTAAGCATGGTATGCCCCACATGTGACTCACTTCACTCAAGCAGAGACAATTTTGCAACTTTCTGCTCTTTCACAATAATTCTCCCAAGACCAATTCAAAATTTGCAAACACTCGTGACAAGAATTTTCAATTCTGTTAAGGACAAGGAGGCGAGGATTATGCTATCTCATTTATTTAATGAAATGCCCAGCAGCCATGGAAACAAATAAAACTACAATACCCATAAACACATGGGTAACAACCATAGAGTCTGGGGTATATAAAGGCATATAGAGAGTCACACTTCCTCTTTCTTTCGTGAAAACATATCCAGTAAAGCAGAACATATCCAATCCGGAAAGTAAAATAAGGAAAGCAGTATCACCAATCCAGGAATTCCAAGGAACATCCAAAACGCAACAGATTGAACAAGACTGAAGCCAAAAACCTCCGAAGGAGCAGGAAGGCAGAAACCAGGCAGGCTTGAAAAATCTTCATTTGGGATCAGATCCTGAAAAGGAGCACAAAGCCGTAATATACAAGCTGTGCAAAAAGTGAGCATATAAAGCAGGGGGGGTAGAATAAACAAGATGCATGTAAAGAAACCATCATAAGCATAAATGCAATATACGTATATTAACAAAAAGCAGAGAACAATGGGTGGGATAATCCCCACCTCCTTGTCCTAAATAGAATTTAAAATTCTTGTCACAAATGTTTGCAAATTTTGAATTCTATTGCAGGACAGGAGGCTCTGATTATGCTTGTTTAAAGCTGATCCACCACCACAGAAGCAACATTAGCAATAGGTTTAAAGTAAAACGTTTTGAAAACAGAGTCAGAAGACCAATCAGCGGCCTTCATAATGTCAAACAATGTGACCCCCATAGAGAATTCTTTAGAAGCCATAGCTCCTCGAGCTGAATGTGCCCCAAACACAAAGACATCAACATCAATACCAGCTTCCGCCATGAGCCAACGTACCCATCTAGCCA
Organism: Lissotriton vulgaris; assembly: GCF_964263255.1. Classification (NCBI taxonomy): domain Eukaryota; kingdom Metazoa; phylum Chordata; class Amphibia; order Caudata; family Salamandridae; genus Lissotriton; species Lissotriton vulgaris. The sequence goes on from NC_141700.1 coordinate 336,359,965, forward strand.
AAGTAGCAGGGGTAACAGGGCGAAAGGGTTTTTGCAAAGCAATTAATAACTGACCTTGCAAATCTGAACATAAAGAAGCAGTACTTACTTCGTAATCTTTGAGACATTGGACGACACACAGATTGGGACTAGCAGGGAATGCAGGATAAGAAATAACCGCAGTGTTTGTCTTAGTACGCCTAGTGAGCTGAAAAGTGACGCCTTCCGGCGTGAAACGACGGCCGGCTAAATCCAAGGCACAGACATCAGACACCCGCTTGCAGGAGATCAGACACAACAACATGGTTAATTTGGCCCACAGTTGTTTACGTGACAGTAAAGAATTGATAGGCCAGGCCTCCAGAAAACGGAGCACAACCGATACGTCCCATAACAAGACGTATTTAGGACGTGGAGGATTCGCAAGGCGAATACCCTTAAGCAACTTAGAAACTAGAGGATGTTCACCCGCAGGCTTACCATCCACCGGAAGGTGGCCCGCGGAAATGGCAGAACGAAAATTGTTCACCGTGCGATATGCCAAACCAGAAGAAGCTAGTGAAGCCAAAAAATTCACCATTACAGAGACATCCGCTGAAGCGGGATCAACTTGCCCTTGAACACACCAGTCACACCAACGCTTCCAGGATCCCCTGTAGCGTTTGTGGGTACTGGAAGACCAGGCATCACTAATGAATTTGGAAGCGTCTGCAGAAAGGCCTGGGACCGACCAGCGTTCCCCGAAATCCGCCACGCTAGCAGGAGGAAAGAGCCTGATAGAATCAGGGGATGTGGATTCTGAAGAGGATCCAACAGGAGATTCCACTTCTGGGGAAGAAGGAGCGGCACTGCACAACACATTTCCAGGAGAACCGGGAACCACGGCTGAGCCCGCCACAGGGGAGCAATCAAGACTATCTCCGACTGATATCGCTTCGTGTAAGCAAGAACCCTTGGTATCATCATGAAAGGAGGAAAGGCATAACACAGAGTCGATGGCCACTTTTGAAAAAAGGCATCCGTGGCGAGAGCCTCCGGATCCGGTCTCCAACTGAAGAACAGTGGGTGTTGAGAATTGAGATGAGAGGCGAACAGATCTATTTGACATGGGCCCCAAATCCGGAGAAGAGCACGAAATGCGCGGGGATGTAGCCTCCAATCGCTGAAATCTTTCAGGTGTCTGGAGTGCCAATCCGCAACCTGATTGTCACCGCCGGGAAGATATTCTGCAATAACCGTTATCTTTGTTGCAGACAAAAATGCCAAAAATCCTTGGCAATCTCCGCCAGAAGCTTCGAGCGAGTGCCGCCCAGCTTGTTGATGTAACGGACTGCTGACACGTTGTCCATGCAGAGAAGAATACAGCACCGGGACTGAAGGGGAGAGAAGCTATTGATCGCAAAGGATCCTGCCAGGAGTTCCAGGCAGTTTATGTGCAGGGAAATCTCCTGGGGAGACCACCGACCCCCCGTCGAGACGGAGCCGCACCGGGCTCCCCAACCCCATTGACTGGCATCCGATTCGATCACCAACTCCGGCGATGTGCCGAACAGGGCTCGACTATTCCAAGCCTCCATGTGATCCAACCACCGCTGCATCTCCCATTTCGCCTCCTCTGATAGAGAATATGGTCCGAATATCGAAGACCTCTCTGGAGATGACGGATTTTCAGGCGCATAACGCCCTGTAATGCAGAGGTGCCGGGAAGATCACTTGAATGGAGGAGGCCAACAGACCAACAACTAGTGCTAACGACCTCAATGACACAGTCAGTTTGGAAATAACAGAAGTCAACTCCCTCCTGATATAACGCACCTTTTGAGTGGGTAATAGAAGTTGACAGGTAAGAGAATTGACTTGGAAACCCAAGAAGTCCAACACTTGTGTCAGGACTAAAACAGACTTCTGGACGTTCACAATGAACCCCAGGGATTGCAAGAGATCGATGGCCCAGTCCAGATGGTTCAACAACCGAAATGGGGAGTCCGCTAGAATGAGGATGTCGTCCAGATAAATAATCAGACGAACACCCCGAGCTCGTAAAGATTCCTCGACTGGCCTCAGAAGTTTTGTGAAGCACTAAGGTGCTGATGATAGGCCGAACGGGAGAACCTTGTACTCGTACCACGTCCCCAGCCTTTGGAACTGAAGGAAGCGCCGATGAGGCGGAAAGATTGGGACCGACAAGTAAGCATCCTTGAGGTCCAGACGAACCATCCAGTCTTTCTCGCGTAGAAGATCCCTCAACAGATGGATGCCCTCCATCTTGAAATGTCTGTAAACTACCCCCGTTGAAATCCCTTAGGTTGAGAACCAAGCAGGATCCTCCCCCTTTCTTTTCCACCAGGAAAACCGTGCTGGTTAACCCCTGTGGATGACGCACGGTCGGAACAATTGCCTCTTTCAACAGAAGAGATTCCAGTTCAGCGGAAATGAACTCTTGATCCTGCCTGGAAAAGCAAAGTGGAGAGGGAAGGTGGGTCTGATGTCGGCGTTGATAGAACTCTATTTTGAACTCCTGAACAGTCTCCAATACCCAAGCATTGCTTGAGATTAATCGCCAATTGTCTAGGAAAAACTGTATCCTGCCCCCAAGAATCACACTGCATGCAGGAATTAGGCTCACCTGATTGGAATCCTGGTATCCACCATAGGAACCTCCAGAATGACCTTTCTGGTACTGTCCGTGTCCTTTTTTGGAAGGATAGAACTTTGATCTATTGGAGTAACCGGAATCTTGTTGATTTCCTCTGTGGGACTGGTTTCCCTTTTGGGTGAATTGACCACGCCCCTATTTCTTCCGGCCCTGCTGAAAACCGGACGAAAGGCTCGTCGTAATGAGGCTTGAGCCTTGACTAATCCACTGAACGTGTTCACAAACTTGGTCAGTTCTTTCAAGAACGGTTGGCCAAAGAGTAGACCTTGAGCTTCTTGACCCGCTTCCGAGGTGCACAGTTCAGCAAGCTTCGGATCAAGCTTCAGAAGAATCAAGCGACGGCGTTCACTAGAAAGGGCACAATTTGCGTTGCCGAGTTGGCAAATGGCACTCTGAGCCCATTCAATCAATTCATCAGGATCTACCATCGCCGAGGACTCCTTGGCCACAAATCCAAGATCCAGGATCTTAGTGAGCGGACCCATGAGATCGAGAACTTTATCCTGGCAAGAGCGCCAAGAGCGGTCCAGACCCTTCTTAGGGTCTTTCGCATACTTGCGAAGATAGGTGAGCATCGTGGGATCAACCTCAGGGGTGTCAGTGAGGTGATCAGCCAGATCCGGTTGTGGACATTTGGATCTAAGTCGAGCACGCACATCTTTGTCGAAAGGTTGGCGTATATGAGTCTGCACATATTCCGCAACAGCAGAGGACGGGAGCCAGGACGAGGAGTTGGAATGGACAATGTCCGAGGGCTCAAAAGTAAGAACAGGAGGATGCATGGGGGCATCCACAAAATGCTCTTTGCATACCTTCTTCTTGGGAGGAGGTCCCGCATGATCAGAGGAGGAGGAGGAATTTTGGTTGTCCGTGTCTGCAGGGGAAACAGAAGAAGGCGCACCCACATTGGGTGTAGACTTGATAGAATGCAATGACTTAGCCAATCGTTGGAAATCAGAAGAATGCAGATTCTTTGGGGAGGCAGAAGACTTGCGCGAAGGAGGCACCCATCCCTGCTGCTGCGCACAGTGAGTCAAGTGTCGCTTCAGAGGCGTTATGGCTCTTACTAAAGCTTTATTGACTGAATGCTGTACCCCTTGATCAAGAGCCTACACCAAATCCGAGACGTCCTCCAACTCCGAGACGTCCTCCTCATCATATTAGTCATCCCCATAATAAGAAGCACTCATGGTTCTCACAGCGTGAGAAAAGTAAAGCCCACTGGATGACAATAAATCCGATTTGCCAATGGCAAAATTCAGGGGGAGTGTAAAAACCCCAATAGCAAGCCAAAGATGCAGAAAAAACTGCCAAAACGTCAATAGAATGTGGAGGGAGGGCTCGCTGTGCACCAAAATACACTCTAGGCAGAGCCTATGCAACAATTATACAGCCCAAAGCCTCTTTAAAGTAATGAGTGTCAGAAAGGGTTAACGCGCTGGCCGTGGGCGTTGACGCTGCGAAGAGACGTCTGTCAGAAAGCTCCGTCTGTCAGAGGGGAGCCGGAATGAGGAAATGGCATCCGCGCATGCGCAGAACACCAGAAGCCAGCCGCGTGAAAGCTGAGCTGGCGCTGCAGCGTGCGAGTCCCAAAACCCCGTCTTCCGCTCCACCAGGAAATGAAAAACACAGGCGCAGAGCGCCCGGGCAAATGAGAGGCGAAACACACGCTCCCAAGCGACCGAAGACTTGGTAAAAGCGTGAGCGATACGCTGCAGTGACACAAGGCAGCAAACCCTGAAAAGCGAGAATCGCGTGCAAACTACCAAACACAACAGCGCAGATAGCACGAAGATAAAGCACTCGAAAAGTACCAATAATAAGAAAACCAATACAAGCAGTAAATGTAAGGTAAGACAAAAGTACTTGTCAACTGGCTGCGGAGCGGCAAAGAAAGAGGACTCTCTATATGCCTTTATATACCCCAGACTCTATGGTTGTTACCCATGTGTTTATGGGTATTGTAGTTTAATTTGTTTCTATGGCTGCTGGGCATTTCATTAAAGAAATGAGAAAGCATAATCGGAGCCTCCTGTCCTGCAATAGAATTGTAATGCATTGTTGTCCGTTCAGCACTTGCCTATATCTGTAAGGAATTGTGCTCTACTTCTGCCCATTATTAACTTCTTTGTGTGTGTGTGATGAGTCTCGCATTACAACTGATGCTAGTGTTGCGCCTGTTCTGCGTGTGAACAAAGCTTGCAGTCCTCTGCCCATGCTGTGTAGGTTTTATATGTCTACCACCTGCTACATATGAAGTGCCTATGCTCTCCGCCCTTGTGAAGCTTGGAATACTCTTGTTAACTATGCACAAATAAAGCTACTGGCTTTAGTCAGTGCTTGTTTTTAGTTTTTGTGCGCCGCTCAACTTCGGTAATATTGTGCGTGTTTTGAGGTTTGTCAGTTTTATGATGTTGTGGTTCGGCTCTTATCTACGCAATTGTGTAAAAAAAAATAAAAGCTATGAAGGTGTGACAATGCGGCCCCCGGGGGGAGCGAAGGTCGCAGACCAGTCTTCCCCCGGGGTTTTCGCGCAATAGCGGAAGGACAAGGTGAGGGGGCGGGCTAGAAGGGTCAAAGGAAGGGGTGGGATTGGGAGGCCATATAAGGTGTCAGGAGAGGAAGATCCGGCCTCTTCCTGACACCTTAGCACCACCGGGAGGGTTAGAGAAAGTTTGTGGAGTTTTAGGAGTTTTGTGGGCCTGCTGCGTGGCGCGGCAAGGCCAGGGAGATCGTCCTTATTTGCGGTGTCCCCAGAGAGGTGTACTGCGGCGGTGGTGGTGGTTTTGGCGTGGGAGACTCGCCGCTGGTCCCGTCGGAGGTGCAGGTAGGGGGAGGGGGGGTATCCTGTCCTGGGGGCGGACGGGGGAACCTGCTGCTCGTGCGCCTTGTGGGGGGCGGGAAGGGGGGGTTTCGGACTGCATCCGTGGACGGGGAAATGCCTTGACAGTCCCTAGCAAACTGAGGAGGTTAGTGGGTGAACACGAGGGCTGACTGCAAGCCACTCGCTCCCCAAGGGTGACTGACAGCAATGCGTCAATGGGACACGTCGGGACCCGCTGCTGGACGCGCCGGAGCTTTCAGGCAGGGCGGGGCGCCCTGTGATGGGGCGGGCGGTGGGGGGTTGCTACACGTGCGCCTTCAGGCGGAGGTGGAAGGGGGGCTGGATGTTTCGGCCTGATCGCGCGGCTACGTGAAACCTGATGGGGGGGGGCGTTTGGGTTGCATTTTGATGGCAGTTGTTTCTCCGGCTTTGCAGGGGAAGCCCATCCCCTGCTACAGGCAGGGGCACCTCAATGGTGTAGCGGGTTTTTTCCGGGTGTGGTTAGGCGGTGAGCTGTGGGGCATCGGTTACCGAAGATGCTCGGGGGCTGTCACCGGTTGCCTCAAGGACTCTCCTTTCTCGCAGCGAGGCCGGGGCATGGGCCCTTCTGGCTTGGTGGCATGCGCCAGTTAATAGGTATGGGGTACTGGAGATAGCTTGGGGTCTGGGGCATGAGTGGCCTGGGGGGGGGGGGGTCGGGTGGCGAGGTTTTTCCTTGTCGGAGTTTGCAAGTGGCGCGATGTGGGGTACGGGGGTCAAGGGTGAGGGACTGCCAGTACGGCACGAGGCCCAGTGGTGCTTGGACCCTCCTGGTTATGACGACCCGGTTGGGCGACAAAACGAAGCTGGTGGTCGAGCCCGGCGGTAGGTGCGATGCCAGTGGGGCGCATAACGGCCTCCTAACGCTGGCCAGAAGCAGTAGGGGGGTCCGCGGCAGCCTGCCCTCCATCGGGGGATCGCGCAGAGACCAAAACCGCTTACTCGGACAATGCCACATATAATGTTATGTATAAGATGCACAAGTGTGGGTATGGAGTTTGAAGGCAATGTGTGAAGGGGTGTGTAAAGGGATTGCGTGTGGGATAGTTGTTGTGTGAGAAGGGCTGGGGTTGTGTGGGTTTTGCTGCGGCTGGCTGACCGGAGGTCGTGGCAATGGGGCTCACTGGAAAGAGATGGTCCAGTGGTGACAGGCAGGGGCTCTCAGTACTTTTAAGGAAAAGGAGGCAGCCTGGTTTTTGGTTATGTATGGTAGGTGGCCTGGAGGGGGGGGGGTTTGGGCTTGCCACACCAGGGTGTTGGGCCGGTTGCGAAGGGTTCTAACGGATGATTTACAGGTCTTAGTTTACTGGATGTGTCGCCTTGTCTGCAGTGCTAGTCGGTTATGGAGTTTTTTTGTTGCGGCAGGCGGGGTTGCACTGGGCGGTGGGGGCACCCAGTTGGGGCGCACGCACTTCGAGCAGAGAGCGGCGGTGCATTAGTTGTGACACCGGTGTGCCCGGACGTTGGCAGTGGGGGCTGGGCAGCGGCGTTATTAGTGTTGGTGTGTTTGGGGGGCAATGGGGGATGGGTGTCATGCATGGTGTATGGAGGGTAAAGCACATTGGGGGGGTCGGTGTTTTTCATTCCAAAGGGGAGAGGTTTTTTCTCCTGATTTTCTTGGCCTTGGGTGTTGGCAGACTGTGTTTGTGGCAGGGTCATCTGCGGAGGCGTATGGTTTCTGGGGGTCCTGGGGGGCTGCTAACTCGGGTGCCAGGAGGACATTATGGGTCTGTGGCAAGAAAGGTAATGGGGGCATGGGTTTTTTGCGGAGGTGTTAGGATGACTGCGTACGAGGGATAGGGACCACGAGGTGGGCTTGCGGGCTCATTTCCCTTTTCTATCAGGATCTGGCCGTTGAGTGGGAACTAGGCGGTCACCTGGATCGGGTGGTTTTTCTAATTGCATTTGGATGGGGGCGGTGAGTTTGTGCCTGTACGGGGGATGTGTTGGTTGCCCTGATTGGGGGATACAGGAGGGGGAGAATTTTCCTGGGATATGTCAGGTCTGGCGTTATCCTGGGGTTGCTGGCGGGGGATGTGTTACCAATGACGTTTGTGGCAGTACAATGGCCGTTGGGTCACAAGACATATGGTTGCCCTGATTTGTGGATGCAGGAGGGGGAGAACTGTTACTGGTATGTGTCAGGTTTGGCGTTATCCCAGGGATGCTGGCGGGGGATGTGTTATCGGTGACGTTTGTGCCGGTACGGTGGCCGTCAGGTCACATGAAATATGGTTGCCCTGCTTTGGGGATACAGGAGGGGGGAACTGTTACTGGGATATGTCAGGTCTGGCGTTATCCCGGGGGATGCTGGCAGGTGGGGGTGTTACTGGTGACGTTTGTGCCGGTACGATGGCCGTTGGGTCACAAGAAATATGGTTGCCCTGATTTGAGGATACAGGAGGGGGAGAACCGTTATGGGGACATGTCCGATCTGGCGTTATCCCGGGGGATGCTGGCAGGGCAATGTGTTAACGGGGAAGTTGGTGCCAGTACGGTGGCCGTTGGGTCATAAGACATATGGCTGCCCTGATTTGAGGATACAGGAGGGGGAGAACTGTTACTGGGATATGTCCGGTCTGGCGTTATCCCGGGGCTGATGGCGGGGAATATGTTTATGGTGACTGGGGCAAGGAGTACCCTGGTCGGAAGCATGGTTGGTGCTTGGGGATGACGACCTGGGGATTTGAGGATTTGGAGGTCCAGGCCATGACGCCCTGGTGATGGGCCTGTTTGGGGGAGATTGAAGGTGGGCCCCCCCTTTTGGCAAGGGGTGGCACCTGTCCTGGTACATGGATGGTGGGGAATGGTTATTCACTTGAACTAGGACAGTGGTACAGAGAGTGGATGGTCGTCCACGGGGGTGTGGGGCACCTCGCCAGGCAGGAGTTGGCCCGACAATCGTTATGTGTGCGGGATACAGGCCCGGGTGGTGTATAGTCATTCACTGCCTGTAGTGGGATCCACTGTGACACATCTGACGCTCTGATTTGTGTGAGACTAGGTGGGGATGACTATGCAGGCGTCTTGGTTCTTATTATAGACCAAGAGTTGTTCACGGTGGGCTTATATGTTCATCTGAAGAGAACAGCATGCTTTGGAGTGCTTCTTGAGCATCAGGAATCCTAAGATTAAATATTCCTTAAAGGTACAGTGCAATCACATAGGGAGGGCGAACTGACTTACACGCTACGTTGCTGGGCGGGGGGCACTGCAATGGGGGAGCTTGACACAGTTTGAAATGGTAAACAAGAATGCTGGCTGTGTACACGGGAGGCGGCCTTGTGAGTTGGATGGTTGTTCACCTTGGAGGGGGTGCTTGTCAAATGCGGCTTTGGTCCCGCATGAATCTTTGGATACGCTGAATTCAGGCATGGGGTGGATGGTCGTCCACCTCGGAGGGGGCGCACCTCCTAAGTAAGGTGTCGGTCACATTGCATCATATAGGTTTACAGTGGAGGTGGACGAGAAGGGGGATGGCCGTTCACCGAAAAAGGGGGGACTTGGCACTAACTAGGTTTGGCCTGGGAATCCTATCTGTTTCAGTTGGGATGAGTACATGGGGGATGGTCATCCGCCGTGGGGGGTGCACTGATAACGCATGAAGTTTCGGTCCCAGTCGTATTTGGTTTTAGTGGTAGACCAGCGATCGGGTGGATGGTCGTTCACCGTTCATGGGGCGCTTGGCAGGAGCAAGTTTCGGCCGCGAGAGTCCTGGCGGGTTCGATTGGAGGCAAGCAAAGGGTGGATGTTCGTTCACCGCAAACGGGGCTCTTTTTTCTATGAGCGGGGTTTTGGTCCAAGGATCCTATCGGTTTAATTTGAATTAGCAAAGGGGTGGGTGGTCACTCACCGCGGGGGGAGTGCACTTGTGACGCACACAGTTTCGGTTCATTCAAAATTTGTTTTCCAATGGAGGCACGCAATATGGAGATGGTTGTTCACTGAAAAGGGGAAGCTTGACATGAGCAAGGTTTCTGGCCCGAGAATCCTGGCGGTTCGAATAGGGGGCAAGCAAAAAGGTGGATGGTCGTTCACTGAGGCGAGGGGTGCCTTTATTTGGAGACTGTGTTTGGCCTGTGAATTTTTCTCTGTTGCACTGGCGGCAAGCAGGGGGTGGATGTTTGGCCTGTGAATTTTTTCTCTGTTGCACTGGGGGCAACCAGGGGGTGGGTGTTTGGCCTGTGGTTTTTCTCTGCAGCACTGGCGGCAAGCAGGGGGTGGATGTTTGGCCTGTGAATCTTTTCTCTGTTGCACTGGCGGCAAGCAGGGGGTGGATGCTTGGCCTGTGAATTTTCCTCTGTTGCCCTGGCGGCGAGTGGAGGGTGGATGGCCGTTTTCATCTGGAGGTGTACTTTCGTCGCGCTCAATGTTGAACAGAATTCCTATTTACTTCCGTGAGGTGCAGGAATGGTGGTGGATGGTCAGTCACCATGGGGGGGCACCTTTAGCAACGAATGGCCCGGAAAATGTGCTTTGTTGCGGGACGCCGTAATGGTTGGTGGATGGTCGTTCACCTTGAGAAGGCAGGCAGCTTCCCGACAACTGATTGGGAATGTGATTGGGAATCTGGGGCACGGATACAGGTGGTGGATGGTCTTTTCACCGGCAAAGAGGGTCTCATGTCACTGACATGGTTTGGCACGACGAAGGTCGGATTACACGGATTGCAAACAAAAGTGGGCTTGGTCCTTTACCGCGAACAGGGGGCATCTTCTTGGTCGGGGATTGCCTCACATTAGGTTATTTGTGTGCCCGAGACGCGCGGTAAGGTGGTGGCTGGTCAGCCACCGGACGCCACAGGGTGGCGGATGCATTCGATGCACACGGTGGGTGGGGCAGGGAACCGCCCTTCGGGGGTTCCCTGGTTGGCAGTTCTTTGGAGGAGTGGTGAGTCACATACGGGCGGATCCACCCCTCGGGTGGGGGGAGAACGGTATACAGGTGACTGATAGTGGGACACGGAAGGCAATGAGCAATGAAGGCAAAGTCAACAGAGGATGCTTGGAGGGCAAGTGAAGGTGAGAATGGGGAAAGGAAGGAGGTTATCGAGTGAATGGGGAAGAGTCAAACAGGTGAGATGGTTTGGAGAAGGCAGAATAGAGAATGCCTGGGTATGGGGATGGGAATGTATATTTCTTGCATTGATGTACTGTTAATAAGTCTAAATGATTGCAACCTTGTCCTAATAAAATGGCCTTTTACGCTTCAAGTAACAGCGTGGAGTGTAGTTATTGCGCGATACAACATTATGAAGATCTCTCCCCGTCGTTATTGAAATGTGTACAGTCATTACTAGAACGATCATGTGAATTTCATGCTCCCACTGTGTAGCCTGAAGTATGCCTGTTTGTGTTTTGTTTTGCTAATCCTTGGATATTGTTTTTTACCGAAACACTCTTCAGAATCCAGCTGCGTAATAAGAATGCGTCACACGAAAATGAAGATGCGCATAATGCAAGGAGGCGCGTGAATAAACTCCACATTCAAAGGCTTTCTTTTTATCGGTTGAACCGTGTGGCGCCTTCTTCCTTAATAGGAGGAACCCATGATTAGCGAAGAGTGTTCCAATACATTTTAAGTGCGGGTTAAAAATGTAAAACCTTTCAAACGTATTTAAAGCTACACTGGTTCAGCATTCTCATAAATACCAATTACTGCGTATTACGTGTAGGTGTGCAATCAGATGTGTTTGTTTCAATAATACGGCATTACGCTAAGCAGGTTGCACGTGCTTATTGCAGGCGCGCGATCTGCATACGACGTTCATTGAAGTTGGGCCGCGCTTCTCGACTGCTGAAGTGCTCTTTCCTCGCGCCTGCCCAGCTTAGATTCATTCTCTGTTATACTGGCAGCGCACCGAGGTGAATGCTGATGAAGCCCTTGCTGCAGTGCAAGCAGCTGGGAGGAAGGCAGGCTGTAGATGCACGCTCAATCATGTAATCCGAAAACCCAGGAATCACAGCAAAGGCAATTTTACTGCTAGTTTATCGCTGGCCTCTCTTGAGTGGAGACCCGGCAGTGGAAGATTGCCCTAAACGGTGGTTTTGCAATAAATGCCAGATGCGGCTGGAAATCATTCCCGTGGTCAGCAAATTAATTTCATTTAATTGCATCTCATTCACGGGCCCAGAGAGAGCAGGCTGATGTGTTACCTTCAAAGTCAATGCTTTCCCAAGGCTCTCCGGCAAAGGAGCGCCTGGGTATTGGTAAAGTATGATAGAAGCCGAACGCTGAATACTAAAAGAGGAAAACAACAAGAAGGGAGTATGTCGAGGCAGGTCATTCGATTTCATTTCATTTGGAAGGTTTATAAAGCCGGCCTGCCTGAGAACTACAAATAATTATGGCTGAGCTAGAGAAACATCACCAGATTTTCGCATTCACCAAATGAAAAATAAGTACGACTCCGCCGAAGATAAGTTCTGTAAGAATTACTCTATTAATTGGAACTTATTATTGAATGCATTGTAATTGAGCCTTTTGGACTGGGCGATCTATATTTTACATGTTTTTATTGAGTTATATTTATTTGTGGTTATACACAACATATCACATCACTCATTCTCATTAGTGGATACCATTCAACATTTCACGTCACTCATTCTCATTAGTGGATACCATTCAACATTTCACGTCACTCATTCTCATTAGTGGATACCATTCACGTTCAACGTTAAAGGAATCAAGCAGAGGTGGAAGCCAAGAATATACCAAAAGAATACTGTTGCAAATCGAGTATGTTAAGAGGTAGCTGAAAAGGGTGCCCTATAGCGCCCAACATGTTTAGTGCTTTATCTTTCATGTACAACTCACAGTGAGTGACATGCACCAGATCACAGACAGACAAACGCCCATGGATTCGCATCAAAAACACAATCCTCTAATGTAAAACCCGAAGCCAGCACTTCACCTATGGCCTTTTGAAAATGTAGCAGGCCACAGACACTTATGACGACTGTGCTTGGCAGTCACTTCAAAAAGTGCCCATTACCACAGTTCTTGGCCTTGCCTCTGCTACATCCATGCTGAGGTCTGGTGCTTTACCCATAGGCAGTTGTGTTCATGCTCTGTGGGGTTTTTGGTGGGGGAGGTGGATAGTGGGATTGTGTACCACTACTTGTCAGCTCTATGCAAAGTCCACCTCTATTTTTCTGGCCATTGTGTGGCCAAGCACACCAACGAGCTGCAGAGTTATGATCTCATACCGAGAATGAGTTCCACATTTTCAAATAAGTAAAAGGGTTATTGGGAATAATAATCTAGCTATGATTCTTAAAGTTGTTTGCATACCGAAGTCAGTCGTACATATACAAACAACCTTATTTATGAGCACAGACCACATTTCCAGTTCAAGATATTTAGTTTCACTCCCATAAATGGATTTAATTGTGTAGATGGATCAACGTGAGCAAATCTATTCCTGTGTTTGGAGAGTGAGTATTCAATTGTGGAAATGTCCTGGGTTCTTGTGCACACAGCAAACGTAATCATTTATTGGTGTTTACAAACCATATTATGGCTCTTTCTGATCTTGATCCAGTCATTTACACGTGTTAGGAGCTTGAGTAAACCCATTTTTAAAGTGAGTGACCATAGTTATTAAAAGTTAATGATTGGTCTCTTTTTTGTAAAGGTCAAAATGATCAGTGGGTCAACCACAGAAGCTGCAGCTGGACAACGCTCCACAGACTTGCATATGTTGTAACTTGGAACTTGCAAATGGGGAAGCCTTTAAAAATATTGAGAAATAATGTTGATTAATGTGCAAAACTAATGAGATGGAATATGCAAAATTTCATGTAAAACTGCTCTGGGGAATCATACTTAAACGTGCTAGGGCTAAAACACTGAGATGATGTCATATTAAAGTTAACAGAGCTGATGAACTGTAAATTCAGCCTTTAATTTAATCTTGACCTTTTCAACTAACTTTTTTCCAACGAATATTTGCTGTTCAAAATTCTTCTCATTTACACAGATGTTTCAACCTGTAAAAAGACCATTGTTAGCTAATGAATACACTTGTCATTTAGAAGGTTAGGAACCAAGTTTCACTCGTGGGAATGTAGACTTGAATGAGAGAATGAATTATGGGAAACTTAAATGATAACACTTAGTTGCAATCTTTGAAATTGATGTATGAAAAGTATTGTGTTCCTCTGAGAGGATGGGAAGTGAACGCATTCCCATAGCCTCATCGGAAGCTGATTGGCCAACAGAAGAAAGAAGCAACATGAATATTTAAACAAAACATTTTGTCTGTCTATAATAGTGTGTGTGCCTAGATTAGACACAGGCATCCCCATTTTCTTCCAAGTCCATGCTTCTCTGAGACTCTACTGACTTTCTTGAATCTCTCTTTAAGAGAAGTTTTGCTTTAGCAGAATATTGATTTATTGATATGATTTTAATGCTGAAGCGTTATGTGTTATGATTTCTCTCAATATTAGAACTCTTTATGGGTCTCTGAGACTGACACTTCTTCCTTCTCATTCTTAGATTAGGGACATTTCCTTTATGGAATACGTTTAGGGGTCGATTCCGATTCGGGAAAAAAAGCGTCCGTCCGAATCGTATCCGGAGGCCTCTCCGTACGAATCGTTTATGTCCCTCCAACTTACGTAGTACGATCCGTATCTTGTTAATCCGTCCGAATCATCGCGAACCGTTCAAATTGCAAGGCTGGAACCGTATGACACGGCCCCTCACAGTGAACCGTGCGATTCATAAACATGCCGTACAACCCGACGAGTACGATCCGGACCGGGGTATGAGGACGCGATTTGTACGGTCCACGTCAGGTAAGGGCGTTTCGTACGAAAAAGCACACAATCACACACACACCGTACGGTGCATACCCCCCCCCATGATCGCAGGGGTATGCAACGTACCCCTGCGATCATGGGGGGTACACATCATACCCCTGCGATTGCAGGGTGTACGCACCGTACACTCTGCAAACATGGGGTACGGTCCGTACAACCCATGATCGCTGGGTATGGTGCATACCCCCCATGATTACAGGGATACGCACCGTATCCCTGCGATGATGGGGGGTACGCACCGTACCTGGGGGGGAACGTTCCGTACCTGTTTCGAGGCAAACTCTGCTTTTCGGGCTGTTTTTGGCTCTCGTAGTAAAAGGGTCGTACGGTGCGTACCCGACATGAATCAGACTTGCTGGGTTGGAAAAACTAGCCGCGAACCATACGGATGTCGCGTACAGCGGGTTCCGAGGGAGAATCGTGCGGAGATTTGAGTCGTACGGTCTCTGTACGATTCGTTCGGAGTCCTGCTTCCGGAACGAATCGTACTTCATCGTACGTACTGGGACGTTGCAGGGTACGATTCGTACGAGGAAAACGCTCCGTACGGCTATTCAGAGCGGTTTTTCCCGAATCGGAATCGACCCCTTAATGTATTGTATTATGCTTTAATGGTTTGTCGTAATTTGACGATGACTGGGTTAGTGTTTGGCTTTGCTACACGTTATTCTCCTTAACTTAGCTATATTAGAAAACGCCATCTTGTATGTTACGGCGGCCATCTTAGATCATGAGCGGCCTCATGGCCAGCGTGCCCTTTAGTCCGTTGTCCGTGCCACTGACCACTCGAGTTTGCCCAGCAACAGGCTATTTTTAGTAACGGTCAAGCCTGTACATGCGCAGTCCCAACTGACCAGTCACCCCTCAGGAATGTGCCGCCCAAACTGACCAGTGAGATTGTAACCCCTCCCATGAGTTGGCTGTGTTCCAAAAATGACCATATATGTACATAAAGCTCTGTAACTTTGTACCGCCTATCTTTTTATTACCTGTAAACTGTATAAAAGATCGAATCACACCAACGTTCGGTGTGATACTTCTTGCATTACCGAAGGGTGCTGTAGGAATGTACCACCACCCCATGGGGTCCTAATAAACTTGTTCTTTGTACTTTTCAGTTTCCGTGCTAACAGTTCTTTCAGTGTAAGTGGGTTATCTACGGAGCATGTAGGCCTTGAGAACCCGATACCACAAATTGGCGACCACGAAGGGACTCATCAGCGACTCGGATGCCCGAAGGAGAGGTCGTGACGAAGGTTTGGACACTCGCCATGGACGCGTATGCTGCCACTGAGTGACCCGAGTCTTGGCACCCACGGTGTTCCTTCCTTTCCTTCCGATCTGACCTTCCAGGTGGCGCCGGTCTCCGACTGAGTTCTTGATCGTCTGCGTTGCTGGATAAGTGCCGTTTGGCTGATTCGATTAAAGACCTTGGCAGTTGGAATCTGGACCTTTGAGATTTGGGTAAGATTTGTGATCGGTAAGGTAGTCTGCGGACGCTTACTGAAGTTCTATGATTTGTGATCGGTAAGGTAGTCTACGGATGCTTGCCGAAGTTCTGTGACTGTGACTTTGATTTGAGTTAGCTAACATTTGTGAATTTGTGAACTTTGAATTTATATGTGTAGTGCACTTCACATAGGCAGGCATGAAGAGATGTTTCTCTAATCTTGTTTTCTACTTTGAGCGGCACATTTGTGTGAAGTACTGTAAGTGCCCTTTTTAAACGTATCACGCTTTCGTGATACTTTTTGAACATGCCTGTTTTAAGCACACTCCGAGGGATGTGCTGTCTTGGGAATGGTACCACAATTAGGTTAGCGGAATCACAGCCGGCCCCCCCAGAAGGAACTCCAAATCGTGAAATGTATATCAAATTTGGTCTTCCCCCTATAATGTACAGAAAATTATGGCATAAATACACCAGAACTGATTCTGAATTGCAATGGCCACTACATGGGTCGTTCGATTTGCGAAAGGTTCAGTTTGTGGAGCAGTGCTTGTTTCAACGAAGGTCTAGATAAAATATGTTTGATTGTGTGCGAATGTGGGAGAAAGCGGTGCGTGAACGAATGAAACGTGAGGTTGCCTTGGTGGACAAAGAGCAGCGCAAGGCTGCTCGTGATAAGGCTTTACAGCTTGAGGAAAAGGAGGCTCAGGAAAAGAGAGAGAGGGAGGAACGGGAACGTAAATTGCAAACGACTGGTCAATTCCCTATTCGTCGACCACTTTATCCTGTCCTTAATAATGAAATTGATGATTTTTCATTGCTAGATCGATCACCGCCTCCGTACGTCTCGCCTACGGCTCCGACTGCAGAATCTGATGATGAAGGACAGGATAAGCCAGGAAAAGGGGATACGTCCAGTGTCAGGTTTTCTGCGGAGAAATCCGCGAACTTGCGTAGTTGGGCCCGTAAAGTGAATACAAATTTTGTTACTCTGGCCGAAGTTGTTACTGAAAGGGGTAAATGGACAGAACAAGAATTACTGTATTTTTTTGGCTACTTTGGCAGATGAAGTTGTTACTACGTACCGTAAATTTTCGGATACGTTAGAATCTAAGGCTGTGTCAGTTCACCGTGAGAATTTGGATAAAGGTGTATTTGATCTTTCAGATGTCGATGCCTTTTACAAGCAACTGATCCAGCTGCGGGATGAGACGTCCAAGTTGCGGGACGAGCGGAAAAAGAATAAGGAGTCCGGGTCGGAGACCACTGGACAGGCTAAGGAGTGTTCTCTCCGGGGTTCAGATAAGAATTCTAACGTGCATGTTATGCCTATGCGTGAAGCCGCACCTTTGTATGTTCCGCCTAAAGGGGAGGGTACAGATGATGATAAAATGTCAAAGGATGCGAAGGGATATTTTATATATAATTGGGTGTATACGCCTTGGAATAGAGCGGATGGTATGGCGTTAAAAAATTCTTTGCCTGACCTTCGTAAAAACCCGGCAGCATTTTATGAAGGGGTTGAAGGGGCTATTTCGCCTTGTGTCATGACTCTGGTTGATATAGATTTGTTTTTTGGGTTAATTCTTCCGCCTGACATGTGGAGACTAATTCGTAAAAATAATGATGAAACAATACTTGGGGGAACATGGAAAGAAATAAACGCAGCTGATTTAGATAGGGAACCTGCATGCAAGCCATGTGAGTTGATTCTAAACCTCCCGGCGGCTATTTTGATTAAATTAAAAACGCTTGTTCCTTCCAAAAAGATTGATTGGACCATGTTAGCTTCGAGTAAACAAAAGTCAGATGAAACGGTTTCAGATTTCTTTACACGCTTCGAAGAGGCATTTCACGATTACAGTGGTCAATCGTTAACAGACGATACGGGTAGGCATTTGTTTGTAGATAAGTATGTGGCTAATCTCTTACCGGAGATTGCAAAATGATTAAAATCGAGTGAAAGTTCCTGGGCCACGGCGACCCCTGCTTCTTTGTTAACTATGGCTCAGTATTATGAGCGACAGGAATTGGAGGCTAAGGAAAGTGTTGATAAGAAAGCGAAGGAATTGAAAACAAAGGTGATGTTGGCGCAGGTTCGGGGAACGCAATCTAGAGGGAATGATAGAGGCAGACGAGGAGGGGGTAATGCGTCGTATGGGCGTACGGATATAGCGGAGGATCAATGTGCCTATTGTAAGGAGTTTGGGCATTGGGCTGATGATTGCCCGGTACTTCGTGAGCAACGTAGTCAGCGTGGTCGTGGAGGTGGACGGTCGAGGGGAAGTTATTCGGGGGCGAGAGGTAGTGGAGGTGATCGTAGCAGGTTTGAGGAGAGGGGCCGTGGCCAGGATGAGCGTAACACTTTTGATAGACGGAACCAGTATCAGATATCGGAAGGTGAGAATGTGGAGCATCAGGATTATGTACATGCATAGGATTGCGTAGGATGGGGTAAGGAATCAGTTGAAGTGCCAGTAGATCAGAGTGGTCCATATGTATCAGCGGGCATCTTGGGTTCTACTGATCAGTTTCTAGTCGACACAGGGGCTACTCGTAGCGCTTTGTCTAAAAACTTGGTTCCGAGGGCTCCCCTGTCTGGCGATATGATTACATGTATTGGGTTTGATGGCACACCCACTCCCAGCCCATTATCGAAGCCTCTTGCACTTTGTCTCGATAAATTTTTCAGTTTTGGTCAATTTTTGCTATCTCCCCATACACCAGATAACATCTTGGGCATTGACCTGCTTAAATACTTCCGAGCAACTATACGCTGCGCTCCCGAGGGAGTCGGGTTATTTTGAATGACAATTACCCTGAATCGGACAGGTTTTGTACTATACAAGACACTGCAGCCTTGGCCTCTCTCCCGCATACGTTATGGGCGACCTCAGACACGGATGTGGGAGAGATGCGTATTCCACCTATTCGAATTACTGTAAAGGAGGGAGTTTCTTTGCCACATGTGCCACAGTATAAGATTTCCAGGGAAGGTGAAATTGCCCTGACACAGATTGTCCAAGATTTGATAACTGCAGGGGTGGTGGAGGAGGTTCCCTACAATGTTTGTAACAGTCCTATTCTCCCGGTCCTTAAGAAAGATACAGACGACAAAGTCTATCGTTTTATTATTGATTTGAGAGAAATTAACAAAATTGTCATTCCCCAATACCCGGTGGTGTCTGACATCACAACATTGCTTACACTGGTGCCACCAACGGCAACAACATTTAGTGTTATTGACTTGAAAAATGCGTTCTTTTCTATCCCTGTTCACCCTGACAGCAGATATTTGTTTGGCTTTACGTTAAATAATAAATCGTATAGATTTTGTCGTTTTCCTCAAGGTTACACAGAGAGTCCGAGTATCTATAGCCAGGCTTTGAAAAGACAGCTTGATTCCTTTCAGTTGCAATCTGGAGTTGCCCTTATTCAGTATGTCGACGACATTTTGTTGGCTGCTGACACTTATGCACAATGTGAGGAGAGTACGCTTGCTTTACTTTCCTTTTTGGCTCAGCATAATCATAAAGTCTCGAAGAAGAAGCTCCAATACTGTAGACCCAAGGTGACCTACCTTGGTCATCTTTTGTCTAAGGAGGGGCGTGCATTAACATCAGATCGAATCCAGGCGATTTTAGATACACCAGTCCCCCGCACACAGAGAGATGTACGTGCTTTCATAGGTCTAACGTCCTTTTGCAGACAGTGGATCATGGGGTTTTCGCACATTATAAAACCTTTGTTAGCATTACTGTCCAAAACAACACCAATGCCCCTTGACTGGACAGATGAATGTCAAAATGCCTTTGAACGATTGAGGCAAGCCCTTTGTTCTGCACCCGTGTTAGGTACACCAGATTATACAAAGATTTTCACGTTGTACGTGCACGAGAAAGATAGGTGCGCGTTATCAGTGTTAGTGCAAGCACACGGGGACAAACAAAGGCCATGCGCATACTTCTCGGCGGTTCTTGACCCTGTAGCACGAGGGTTACCTGGGTGCTTTCGAGCAGTTGCAGCAACAGCGGTAGCTATACGACAGAGTGAGGGAATAGTTTTATCGCATAAATTGTTGGTGCTAGTTCCCCACGCAGTAGATGCCCTGTTGAATCAAACAAAGACTCAATATCTTACCAGTGCACGTTTGACAGGATATGAGCTTACACTTTTGGCGCCACATATCACACTGAAAAGATGTGCTACCCTGAACCCTGCCACTTTATTGCCCTATCCAGTTGAGGAGGGTCAGGAAGAAAAACATCATGATTGTGTTTTCCTGACCGAGGAACAGACAAAGGGTCGTGTCGACTTACAGGATATGCCACTTCCAGATGTGGATGGGGAACTGTGGGTTGATGGATCGTGTTTGAGGCTGCCAGATGGTACGACTTCCGCAGCATACGCGATCACGACACTCAAGACAGTGGTAGAAACAGCTAGAATACCACAGAAATCGGCTCAAGCAGCAGAGCTGATAGCTTTGACAAGAGCTTGCGAATTGAGTGCTGGCCTATGTGTGAACATATACACAGACAGCCGGTACGCCTTCGGAGTAGCGCATGACTTTGGGCTACTCTGGAGAGAACGTGGGTTTTTGACTTCTCATGGAGTACACATCATGCACGGAGAACTAGTGCGTGATCTCCTAAATGCGTTGCTTTGCCCAAAGAAAGTAGCGATTATTAAATGCAGTGCCCACAAAAAGATCACTGATAAAGTGGGCCAAGGAAATGCTTTTGCGGATAGCATAGCGAGACAAACGGCTATGTCTCGAACTGACTCCCCCATGTACGTGACCCAATCACAGGCTGAGCGATGGTATGATGCTAGAGCAGAGATACTAGATATTCAGAAATCAGCTACTGAATCAGAACTCGCGGCATGGGCAGCAGATGGGGTGCTAGATGATGAGGGTTGTTGGAGAAGCAAAGACATGGAGAAATGGAAATTGCCTGCAGCTTACTTGCAAGCGATGGTTCAGATGACTCACGGATTAGCACATGTGGGAGCTCTTGCGATTACTCGATTGTTATCACGAGTTTGGGAGCATCCCGAGATTGCCAATACGGCCAAGAGAGTAGTGCAGACCTGTCTGATATGTTTACAACACAATCCTGCAAAAGGGACCCATACTCCGAAAGGAGGGTTCGTTCCACCTTCTGCACCATTTGAGGTACTCCAAATGGATTACATCCAGCTTGAGCGCTGCAATAACCTTAAGTATGTCCTAGTGGTGGTATGCGCTTTTAGCGATTTGGGTTGAGGCCTTCCCCACGAAAGATAATACAGCTTTGACAACAGCTAAGGTGCTGCTTAAGGAGTATTTTCCTCGCTTCGGAGTTTGCAAATTTTTGTGGAGCGATAATGGGCCTCATTTTGTCGGGAAAATTGTGGAGTATGTGCTGAAGGGGTTAGGGATCCAGCAGAAGTTCCATGCTGTGTTCCACCCTCAGTAGGCAGGTCTTGTTGAGCGGTACAATGCTACGTTGAAGCTAAAACTGGCTAAGATTGTAGCATCCACGTCATTGAAGTGGCCGGATGCTTTACCGCTAGCATTGCTCTCTCTCAGATCAGTGCCCCACTCTCGAACAGGCCTCACACCGTATGAAGTGGTGTTCGGAAGGCCTATGAATATTTGGGGAGTGCCTAAGCCGCGATTGATACATGATGTGCCTTGTATAATGATGAATGACTATTTGGCACGATTGACAAATGATTTGCTTTCTATTCATCAACAGGTTCGAGAAGCGCTCCCTGACAATTCTTCTGGAGAGGCTCACAATCTTCGTCCTGGTGATTTTGTGATGTTGAAGTCGTTTGAGAGGGCGAACAGCTTGGAACCGAGGTGGCGTGGCCCGAGCAGGTCCTCCTGGCTACCCGAACAGCTGTACGGGTGACCAACAGAAAGAGGTGGATACATTCAACTCACTGCCGGCGTGTCTCTCCGGACCTGGTGAATCCTGCCATGTTGACTGACTACAAGGAGATTCTGGATAAAGAAAAGAGCCCAGCTGTGACGTCGGCCGAAGTCGAGGGAGCCTCACCGGACCACACTGTTTCTGGACGACAGCGTTACCATCTGCGGCCACGATAAGAAGATTTTTTTTTGGTTTTCGAGACTGGTTGGTTATCGCTCTGGGGTTTGTGAAACGGAGACCGGGAATCTCAAGGGGGGGGGGGTCAGTTCTGCCAAGAGTAGCGACACCCGTCTTGACCCCGGAGAAGAAAACAGCGGCTACCTCGGAGCTCAGCACCGTATTTTTCTTTTTTAGGTATATATATATATGTACATTTGAGACTTTGTGAACTTTTTGAACTATGGCGTCCACTGCATCGCTAGACAAAAGAATACTTGGTGCCATCTTATTTGTCTTGACAATTGTGGTAATAGCAGTGATAGCTTGGGTAGTTGAACTCGTGGTACCTGCACGTGAACATTTGCTGCCGACTACCCCGGCTCCATCTGAACATTTTCACTTCACCCTACCCTACCATGAAGAACGACACCGACAGACTTATTTTAACAATAGTTTTATTCAGATTCTGCATCATACTCATAATATGAGAAAATACGTCCAATTGTTGGGTGTGTGGGATGTTGCCTGGGCATCAGAAGAAAGGGGGCACTCCACTCATTCCACTCCCGTTTTCACATAATGGATCCTGCAATGCCTGGTACACTCTCTTATTCACTTTGCGATGGCCAACGAAAGGGGGGGTGCTTTTCCGTTTGAATAAAATTTGCTATCATGATCGGGATGGGTCTCCACGAGCGGAGGGTACTCGATTTGAATGGGAGGAATACCGCCCGACAATGCATCCGTACCCCGTATTTACAGCAACCAAAGGAACATTAACGTATCCAGTTCACATGTTATTAATGTTATTGCAACTAAAGCTGATTTGTGCATACGTAATAAAGGTACAATCCCGGTTGGGAAAAGTGAATGCAACACTACACTCACATTTGACAGTCCGAATGGCATATCGTTTGTGGCATCTCGTAATACTTATTTTATCTGTGGAACTAAGGGTTATCATCAGCTCCCGTTGGGATGGTTAGGCACTTGTTACGTATCCTTTGTATTGCCCCCTGTATTCCTTGCCCCACCAATGTATCATAATGACTATGTACTTTATCACGACTTCGTGTTGAATCGTGTCAAACGTACTGTTGTTCTGGACGACATCGACCAGACTGATACTGCTCTGCAACAATATGTGGACTTCAATTTGGGATTGTTTTCCTTTGTGGGGGCTGCTTTGAATAGTCGGAAAATACGACGATTGACCCGTGTTGTTGAGGCTGTAGCCAATGATACTGCTATTGCACTAGGGAATATTACTGAAGAACTCCAGATTTCTAGGATTGTTACGCTTCAGAACAGAATGGTTCTAGATGTGGTTCTAGCTGACCGTGGGGGGGCATGTAGAATTATCGGAAGCAGCTGCTGTGTATACGTACCTGATAATTCGC
The DNA here is from genome assembly GCF_964263255.1 of Lissotriton vulgaris. Lineage (NCBI taxonomy): Eukaryota > Metazoa > Chordata > Amphibia > Caudata > Salamandridae > Lissotriton > Lissotriton vulgaris. Next base: position 336,383,224 of record NC_141700.1, read on the forward strand.
CATCTGTTTATGATGCCATTTCGAAGTTGCACAAAATAGCTGCCGAAATACACCCAGACAATGGAACTTGGACTCTTTCAGGATGGTTCTGGTCAACGCTTACAGCTTGGGGTTGGAAACTGTTAACAATTCTATGTGTCATTATTGGGGTACTGTTTTCCATATGCTTATGTATGCAATGTGGTCCTGCCCTATGTTCCATGTGTTTATCAGCCTGTATCCCATCCAGACGTACTCTTGCTCAGAATGAAATGGTACTACATAAAGAAGTTGCTCAAATAATGCTGATTGATATCGAGGATGAATACCCGGACTATGTCCACTACGAGGTAGCTTCAGCTAAACGCTAAAAGGGTCGTCTGTCAAAATTTGACGATGACTGGGTTAGCGTTTGGCTTTGCTACACGTTATTCTCCTTAACTTAGCTATATTAGAAAACGCCATCTTGTATGTTACGGCGGCCATCTTAGATCATGAGCGGCCTCGTGGCCAGCGTGCCCTTTAGTCCGTTGTCCGTGCCACTGACCACTCGAGTTTGCCCAGCAACAGGCTATTTTTAGTAACGGTCAAGCCTGTACATGCGCAGTCCCAACTGACCATTCACCCCTCAGGAATGTGCCGCCCAAACTGACCAGTGAGATTGTAACCAATCCCATGAGTTGGCTGTGTTCCAAAAATGACCATATATGTACATAAAGCTCTATAACTTTGTACCGCCTATCTTTTTATTACCTGTAAACTGTATAAAAGATCGAATCACACCAACGTTCGGTGTGATACTTCTTGCATTACCGAAGGGTGCTGTAGGAATGTACCACCACCCCATGGGGTCCTAATAAACTTGTTCTTTGTACTTTTCAGTTTCCATGCCAACAGTTCTTTCAGTGTAAGTGGGTTATCTACGGAGCATGTAGGCCTTGAGAACCCGATACCACAAATATTGATTATCAATTTATGTTAATATTTGGTGACTGAGATTACTAAGAATTAACTTGTGACTCTGAATAAAGATGATTTACTAAAAATGTGACCAATAAAACCCTTTAACTCATGGCAAACTTTCTTTTGTTGACTGAAATAGTTTAGAACTGTGCTCATTTGTTCTGATTTACATATCTTGATCTTCTCAAAAAAACAGCAAAGATCAATGGGCCTAAGACTGAAGGGATTCGCCCTGATGATCGTAAACTGAGACTTTGATTGAAACCTATCCCCACTCCATCACCACTAACGAGTATAGAACGTGAAAAATCACTAGAACAAAGTCTCTGACATCCCCTCCTTTTGGTAACATGAGCATCTTGTTCAGACCTCCAGAATGAAATTTTTTTAGGTCCAAACTTTTCTTTTAATGCTCCTGTGGCATTGCTATCACGAGAACAAGTTTTTTAATCTTCTGGACTTGTTTCTAAGGGCAGGATGATTTGTTTTCTCAGTGAGTGATAAAAAGATGTGAGTAATGGAAAAACATCTACATTTTGGGGTGATTTGCTTCAGCTGAAAAAGAAGTGCAAAAAACAGGCATTGAACTGCAGGAATGCCTGAGTAGCTACATTACTGGCATTCGTGTGGGAGGTTTGCAGTAATGCAATCTGTTTCACTTCTATTCTGATTTGCTTCCAGCACCGAATATAAACCATCCTAACTCAGGGCTCCATTCATATTAATTGAAAAGATAACCTTTACAACTGTTGAAACAATCTGCTGTTTCAGTATTTCTTATTAACTAACATTTTATTCAGTAGTAATCGTTCCTTTGTGATAGGATTAATTAGATTTGTTAATGCACCAATAAGAAAAGGTGTGGGTACACCTTTCCTCCCTAGATTATGTTTTGTGATTCATGGAGGCAAATACACAAAATCTGCCCTTGTCTCAAGGTTTTCTGTGGATCTGATGTTACATTTCTCTCTCTAACTCTAAGGTACAATAAAAAACATGAGTTTTACCATATTTGTTGTTCAGGTTTTTTTCTCACAAACTCCTATTCCTGAGAACCAAATCTTAGTTTCCAGTTTCAAAGCACTTCCCACAACTCTAGTTTCCAGTCCACAATAAAATGTTCAATTGCAAGTGGGTTCAGGATTTCTCTCTAACTCAATAACATTTACTTTTGTTCATAGTGCCTACCACCAGTCCAAGAAAAATGTTTCACATGCCAAGCAGGAAAATTGTCCAGGTGTATTAGGCCCACATGTATTATTCTAGGTATAAAGCAGATTCCTCGTTTTAAGACTGACCATGCCCTTCAAAAAAAGGATGGATGTTCGATAGGAGCAACATCATTCCACAGCAGGACATTGGCCCTTCAAGCCCCTCAGCTGGAGGCTGATGTTACGAAAATACTGTATCATGCAAACAATACAGAGCTGGTATAGATGCTCTATTGAGCTTTTCTCCAGAGAGGCTGGGAGGACAACTGTCTTGAATATTAAAGGTGCACCTGGCGCCTTTTAAAATGCAAACACCTGTCGAGAAAGTTTACCTTCATGTCCTATCTCATTTTCTAGTTATAGTGTGGCCAGCTGTTTGAGGTAGCAACTGGCATGTCACGTTTCCCATCACACATCATCACAAGAATTGACATCCCTTGATCCTCCATCATCCATCCCTGAATTCCATCATCCATCTGGACAGGAAGTGACTATTGGTTTGCCCGCGAAACCATCTACAACAGAAGAAGCCAGGCTAGAGGACTTCAACTCTCATCACACATAAGCACAAGAAATGATATCACAGCACCCTGCTCTCCTCCCACAGGACCTACTCAATAGCAGATGCAACATAGACGTGTTGATGATGCTTTACTGGCGCTCCAAAGCAGAGTCAAAAGCAAGCCTGTCTTTGCCCATTTGTGCCTTGATTGCTGCGAGCTCTAGGAATACTGGTCCAATCAACACCCTGCAATACTCTCCAGCCCTCCTTAGGTTGCTAGACCCTGTATGCCATTCACATAACTGCTGCTGCACTGTGTCTCACATCATGGTAGGAGCTTACTCCTGTATTCACTGCTGGTTCTCCAGCAGCCACCCACCCACACCCCCAGTCAAATACTAATCATGTTCTCAACACCCCTTCCCAACAAACATGCCACACAAACACCAACAATGCCTACACCCTCACCTTTAGAACATACGTTACAGCAAACCTGTACATCAACACCCACTCGCATGCATGATTCTCAACACATGATTATTCAGCAAACATGCAACTAAAATATGGGACTTGCCGAGCGGCGACGCTCCGAACATCCTTTTCATCATAGAGACATAGCTCATCCTTTCATCAGCTCCCGACTTTGCCACTGCTATTCCAACAGGTTATAGAATCACTCCACAGGACCACCTTCACAAGCCAGGAGGAGGACTCACTTTAATCTACAAGGAATCCATGAAATCCACAGAGTACCCTGTTCATGGAACACCTGCACTTCAAGCTGAAAGTCTCCCAAATTGTCACCCTGAACGGAGCCCTCGCCTACTGACCACCTACACCATGAACCACCTATCCAACCCTTATCACCAAATTTGTCACTCCACTTACCATCTACTCCAGAGCCTACATTGATCAGTTAATTCAACTTTCACCTGTAAGACCAAAACAATCTCTGCTCCACAGCACTCCTCGAAAATTTGATCAGCATCACACTAACCCAGCTCATCTCAGAACCAACACACACATTAGGAAAAACACTGGACCCCACCTTCACCACAAGAGACAGCATCAGATACAAGTTCACCACACTGACCACATGAACTGACCACTCAGTCATCCACTTCCAAATCAACACACCTCAAATTAACACCCTTACCACGTTTAGCATTCCAAGCTGCAGTTGGGGAAATATTACAGAAGGAGACTGGCTCAGCACCCTGAACACAGATCAACCTAGTCCCACAGACAACTTTGACAAGGACATCAACAACTTCAACATCTGAATCAAGAACTGTGCTGACTCCCTCACACCCAACAAACCCAACAAGCATAGTAGATCAGACCAGCAGGTACACAGAAGAATTTCAAGACACCAAACAACAATGAAAACAGCTAGAAAGGAAATGGACAGTCAGCCACATCACTACCAATAGAACTACCTACAAGGCTGCACTCAGATGCTATCACCAGCAAATAAGAAACACCAAGAAAAAAACAATAGTAGAACGCATCGAAGGAAGCTCCAACAGTTGCAAGGAGATCTTCTAGATCGTCAAGGATTTCACCTCGCTCTCACCTACTTTCTACAACATTGCTGCCGCCCAACAATTTTGCAGTAACCTATCCAGCTTCTTCCACAGCAAAATCACAAACTTCTACTGCAATTGCACATCAATAAATATAACCTCAAAGCACTCCTCGCTAATCAACCCCCCACCAATCATGCGGATCATTCACTCAGGTGCTACAAAAGAACCATGCCCCCACTACATCTACAGCCTGGGACCATCACCAATCAGACACCATCCTGACCCACATTTTAAACTCCTTCATTACATCTGCCACTTTCTCGAATGAATGGAAAAGCCTTCCTCAAGAAGCCCACAGCTGATTTGAATCAGTTGTTCAGCATCTGACACGTCTCCGCTCTCCCCTATACATCCAAAGTGATTGAGAAGGTCATCAACAAGCAACTCACATCCCACCGCAAACTTCTCCATCTTGTAGACAACATTCAATCAGGATTCAGAAATAACCACAGCACTGAAACAGCACTCACAAAATTTGAATAATCCTGGACCGAGTAAAAACAGTGGCTCACACCCTGCTCGGCTTCTCTACAGCCTTCAACACTGTCTCCCAAGACACCCTTGTCAGATGACTCTACAGGATTGGCATTAGAGGATTCATATCATATGTGGAGGCCTATATGGATCAGCACTACCCTTATCAACATATACATGACACCACTCATCAACATCATCTGATCCAAAGAGATCACCATTATCTCCTAATGACACCAGACTCATTACCAGACTTATTCTCCCCCTGAGGGACAAGAAAACCACCACTAGTACCTACTTCTCCAATTGCATGACCATGGTGGCAGACTGGATTGTGGACCAACCACCTGAAGCTCAACTCCGTCAAGATGCAATTACTAGTCTTCAGCAGCTAGACCCCCCAACGGGACTCCACCTGGTGGTTGTCAGAGCTAGGACCAACAACCACAGACCACGCACGAAATCTAGGGATCATTCAAGCTCGACATGATGGCAGAAGTCAAAGCAGTGTTCACCTCCTCCTTCCATATCCTATCCATGTTGCAAAAAGATCTTCAAATGGTTGCCTTAGAACACCAGATGGACCGTCACACAAGCATTCATCATCCGCTGGTCGGACTTTGGCAACACTTTCTACAATGTAAACTCCCACAGAGACCTTCCAGAACACTGCCACAAGGCTCATACTTGACCGCCCATCCTGCAAGCACATAAGGCCAGCTTTAGCGCTGGTGGCAACCAGTTTGACAATCTTTTTTGGTGAACCCACCCATATGACCTCCACCTCACATTAACTAACTACCACCCTACAAAAGTGTCCCTCATCTCTCCATAGCCCCTCTCTCAAATGTGTTTCTTTCTTTTTTTGTTTTTTGAGAGTGCACGCAGGACATTTACAGCATGTAGAATATCAATACTGCACAATTAGAAAAATTGCATGCAGTATTAAATATTGACTAAGCCTGAAGGACATAAACTCATTATGACCATTAAAAAAAGTAGTAAAAACGTTCAGATATACCATTAAGCTAATTCATTACATACATCAAAAATACTTTAACTAGACATAATATTGAATTTTTAATATCGAATGTTAGTAATATCGAAGTAAAAATATCAATAAACACTAGTTACTCCCTGAGCTCCACAACAATTCAAATCCACAATACGTATATTCATGTATTAGATAATTATTAAGTAAGTGCAGAAGTAATGTCTTTAAAGTTCTCTTTTAGAAGATAATCAAAAGAATATCAAAGATGGTAGATCCACTGTTGTATAGGAATCCACAAATCCAACTTGATAAGTCATCCAAAGTATTTTAATAGTCGTTTTCTAAAACAAATTCTTTCGCAGCCAGTATTTTAATAGTCGTTCTCCAAAACAAATTCTTTTGCAGCCAACACGTGTTTCGTCATATGCTTAGTACATGCATCAAATGACTTCATCAGGGCTGCAACCCAGAAAGTTAAAAAACAATATCAATAATTATCTCATATACTCAAATCTTGATACACCATCACCAAAAGAAAGAAAGATTTAAACAAATCAGAGAGACGCATAAGATACTTAGTCACCCTCTGTGCAAATCAATAAGTGGAAGTCAATAAAGACAGGAATATGTTTAAATTAATGTCTACTCAAACCACACCGGAATAGAAAGGTGTAATGTGATAAAAAGTCCAAAAAGATCCCAGTACCAGAACATAGGGATATCTATATATAAAATAGTTACCTCAAACAATATCAAGTCCATCCTTGGACATATAATAGATCAGTTCAAAAGCAAAATACGAATCTGAAAGTGTCTGGAACAAAGGCACACCGGCCTGATCAAAACTAGTAGAGTAAATCATAGTACATGTCCAAATTATACACAGATATATAACGCTAACATCTCAAATTTAATTAATGCCACTGTACCTCCTAAAGGTGGAAACAACATATCTACGAAATCATCTTTTTATTAACACCAGCTCCAACGCAACCCAAATTCTGAATTCATCAATTCATCTTATATGTTGCATCCCAACTACCTTGAGTGATTTAAATATTATAATTCTCCTCAAATCAAAACAGTTCAAGAAAGTTGCCTCACCTCATCTGTATAATAGGCAAATCGTTATTATCCAAACTCCAATGTTACAATAATATTAGTCACTTGTCCATACGATTATCCAGATACACGAGTACATGTAGCTGCAGGGAAAACAATAATATAGTCACAAACCAAATCTATATCTGTAAGTCAATCCTCCCCTCGATGTCCATACTTGCCTACTCGAAGCACAAACAGTCCTGCGATCACGGGCTTGAGTTTTCCTCAAGCGCCATCTTTTTATTACAACCGCTTCTACTCGCGAAACGGGAGGCGCCATATTGCATATTATCCACAGTATATATATTACGTGCACTAGACCTTCTCTTTGTCGATAATGCGTGTTAATAAATTCCAGCAACTGAATCAAAAATAATATACGAACTAAAAGGCCTCATCTAACGTCTCTTTGCTATCTCAAATCCAAAATTTATATCAGATTCAAATTCACCCAGTTATTCCCGTACACACGTAGCATGTATATTATTAGTTTATTTACTCGAAGAACTTGCAAATACACAAAAAGTTCTTTGCATATCGGACAACTTTGGGATGGATACGTAGTCCTCTCTCCAGTCTGAATCGAACAACAGCCACCAGGACATACAATATATTTAATGGATGGATACATAGTCCTTTCTCTAGTCTCAATCGAACAACAGCCACCAGGATTAACAATATATTCGATAAAGTAGTGAATCGTCTGCTCACTAGTAGGTGAATCAATACTTCACAAATAATTTCGACAATTCTCATAATTAAAATAGTATGAAACTACATGAATAAAGATGTAATGTCAAATTAAAAGAGAATATGAAAATATATTTGTTGCTCACAGCACACTCAAACCGACAACCTCAAGATTCCCAACCTGATACTAAACCACTCACCCTCAACTTCAAGTTACTCCTTAATATCAATTTACTAATAAGGTCAGTGCCAGGTATACCAATGTCCAAAACTCTCTCAAATCGTTCAATAATTCAACTTTCTTCATAAATGTGAGAGGATGAAAACACCAAGGTGAGGGGCATAAAGGGAAAAGTAAAGTAGACTCATAAAGTAAATATTGCTTCACAGTAGTAATCATTAATCATTATAACATCACGATGCTTATGCGGTATTACCCCATCTCACAGAAAGGCAAATGTACGATGCTTATGGCCAATTAAATAATTGAAATATATATACATCAGGATAATATTTTGCTGCATTATAATGCTTGATGTTTTGATATTTCATGTATATATATTTCAATTATTTAATTGGCCATAAGCATCGTACATTTGCCTTTTTGTGAGATGGGGTAATACCGCATAAGCATTGTGATGTTATAATGATTAATGATTACTACTGTGAAGCAATATTTACTTTATGAGTCTACTTTACTTTTCCCTTTATGCCCTTCACCTTGGTTTTTTCATCCTCTCAGATTTATGAAGAAAGTTGTATTATTGAACGGTTTGAGAGAGTCTTGGACATTGGTATACCTGGCACTGACCTTATTATTAAATTGATATTAAGGAGTAACTTGAAGTTGTGGGTGAGTGGTTTAGTATCAGGTTGGGAATCTTGAGGTTGCCGGCTCGAGTGTGATATGAGCAGCAAATATATTTTCATATTCTCTTTTAATTTGACCTTAAATCTTTATTCATGTAGTTTCATACTCTTTTAATTTTGAGAATCGTCGAAATTATTTGTGAAGTATTGATTCACGTACTAGTGAGCAGACAATTCACTACTTCATCAAATATATTGTTAATCCTGGTGGCTGTTGTTCGATTGAGACTGGAGAGAGGGCTACGTATCCAGCCATTGAATATATTGTAAGTCCTGGTGGCTGTTGTTTGATTGAGACTAGAGAGAGGACAACGTATCCATCCCAAGGTTGTCCGATATGCAAAGAAATGTTAGTGTATTTGCAAGTTCTTCGAGTAAATAAGCTAATAATATACATGCTACGTGTGTACGGGAATAACTGGGTGAATTTGAATCTGATATAAATTTTGGATTTGAGATAGCACAGAGACGTTAGATGAGGCCTTTTAGTTCGTATATTATTTTTTATTCAGATGCTGGAATTTATTAACACGCATTATCGACAAAGAGAAGGTCTAGTTCACGTAATATATATACTGTGGATAATATGCAATAAGGCGCCTCCCGTTTTGCGAGTAGAAGTGGTTGTAATAAAAAGATGGCGCTTGAGGACAATGCGAGCCTGTGATCGCAGGACTGTTTGTGCTTCGAGATAGGCAAGTATGGACATTGAGGGGAGGATTGACTTACAGATATAGATTTGGTTTGTGACTATATTATTGTTTTCCCTACAGCTACATGTACTCGTGTAGCTGGATAATCGTATGGACAAGTGACTAATATTATTGTAATATTGGAGATTGGATAATAACGATTTGCCTACTATACAGATGAAGTGAGGCAACTCTCTTGAACTGTTTTGATTTGAGAAGAATTATAATATTTAAATCACTCAAGGTAGTTGGGATGCAACATATAAGATGAATTGATGAATTCAGATTTTGGGTTGCGTTGGAGCTGTTGTTAATAAAATGATGATTTCGTAGATATGTTGTTTCCACCTTTAGGAGGTGCAGTGGGATTAATTAAATATGAGATGTTACCGTTATATATCTGTGTATAATTTGGACAGGTACTATGAATTACTCTACTAGTTTTGATCAGGCCGGTGTGCCTTTGTTCCAGACTCTTTCAGATTTGCATTTTGCTTTTTAACTGATCTATTATATGTCCAAGGATGGACTTGATATTATTTGAGGTAACTATTTTATATATAGATATTCCTATGTTCTTGTACTGGGATATTTTTGGACTTTTTATCACATTACACCTTTCAATTCTGGTGTGGCTCGAGTAGAGATTAATTTAAATTATTCCTGTCTTTATTGACTTCCACTTATTGATTTGCACACAGTGTGACTAAGTATCTTATGCGTCTCTCTGATTTGTTTAAATCTTTCTTTCTTTTGGTGATGGTGTATCAAGATTTGAGTATATGAGATTAAATATTGATATTGTTTTTTAACTTTCTGGGTTGCAGCCCTAATGAAGTCATTTGATGCATGTACTAAGCATATGACGAAACATGTGTTGGCTGCGAAAGAATTTGTTTTGGAGAACGACTATTAAAATACTGGCTGCGAAAGAATTTGTTTTGGAAAGCGACTATTAAAATACTTTGGACGACTTACCAAGTTGGATTTGTGGATTCCTATACAACAGTGGATCTACCATCTTTGATATTCTTTTGATTATCTACTAAAAGAGAAATTTAAAGACATTACTTCTGCACTTACTTAATAATGATCTAATACATGAATATACGTATTGTGGATTTGAATTGTTGTGGAGCTCAGGGAGTAACTAGTGTTTCTTGACAAACTCAGAATTTTCATTCAGGGTTTCTTTGGGATAGAGTGGTAACCTATCCCTTTCTCTCTTGGAGTTCACGGTAATCATACTTCATGATATATTGTTTTTACATCCAGCTGTGTGCCGGATATATGACCTGGTTACCATTTTTGTGATTGTAAAAATATCAATAGTACCATAATATCGAATGATAGAATATCGATGTCATAAATATCATTTTAATTTTAAAGTAATAAATATCGAAGTATAAAATATCGAATTGATAATATCATTTGTCCTTAATATAGAAATTTTAGTATTGTCAAAAATATTGAAAATAAATATATAGGATGTTTAAAATATCAATTTAGTAAATATCTAACTAGTTATTTTTGAATAATAAATTGTAATCATTTTAATTGTGTTAATATATGTAATACATTTTTTTAAAAATGTATTTTAAGATATTTTTAAGGAGCGGGATGTTGGGTTATCAGAGGATAAGGGTGGAGAGTGTTTTAAAAATAATTGTTTTTATATTTTTTATTATATATTATAAATTTAAAATGTGATTGTTTAGAAATTATAAATATTTTTATAATTTTGAATTTATTTTCTTAAATGCATTTAAAATTTGTGATTTATAGTAAGTTCTTTAGGAGCGGGATGTTAGGTTATTAGGAGATAAGGGTGGGGAGTGTTTTAAAAATAATTGTTTTTAATTTACACAAAAAATGTCATTTATTTTCAAAAATTTTCAAAATTAGAAAAACTTTTTTTAATTTGTGAAAAATATTTCTTAAATTGTTATGTAAAAATTGGGATTTATATTTATTTTTTAGGAGTGGGATGTTGGGTTATTAGGGGATAAGGGTGGGGAGTGTTTTATGAAAATGTGTTTTTAATTTTAAATACAAATTTAAAATATTATTTTAAAATTGTTTTGAAATTAGAAATTAATTTTATAATTGGGAAAAATATTTATGAAATTTCTATTAAAAATTTGGCATTTTTATTTATTTTTTAGGAGCGAGAGGTTGGGTTATTAAGGGATAAGGGTGGGGAGTGTTTAAAACTAGTTTGTTTTAATGTTATATGAAATTTACAATTTTAATTTTGAATTTTTTTGAAATTCAAAAATATTTTTTTAATTGTTTAGAAAAATATATACATTTACATTTTGTGATTTATATTTATTTTGTCGGAGTTCGGATGTTGTGTTATTAGGGGATAAGGGTGGGTAGTGTTTTAAAAATATTTTTTCTAATTTTAAAATGAAATATTTAAGTTAAATTTCAAATTGTTTCGAATTTACAAACTAATTTTATATATGGGACATTTTTAGTAACACATTTTATTATATTTTTGGGATTTTAAGTAATTATTTATAGTGGGATTTTTTATTATTTGGGATCAATGTATGGTGTTTTGTAAAATGTGTATTAGGAATTTATAATTTAAATCAAATGTTATTAAATTTTTACATAACAGTTTTTTATAAAAAAGTTTTACATTATTTTCACACAAATATGTCTTTTAGTGTCTTGTGTTTTCTCTGACTTTAATTTAATTTGTGTTAGAATACTAAATTATATTTGGTCAGTGTCCAGCACCTTCCCAGACTTTCACCCTTCTGGAGTGGGAATAGTAAATTATATATGGTTAGTGTCCTGCACCTTTGTAGACTTTCACACAACTGGAGTTGGAATAGTAAATTATGTATGGTCAGTGTCCAGCACGTTCCCTGACTTTTACCCAACTGGAGTTAAAATAGTAAATTATATTTGGTCAGTGTCCAGCACATTCCCTGACTTTCACCCAACTGAAGTTGGAATAGTAAATTATATTTGGTCAGTGACCAGCACCTTCCCTGACTTTCACCTAACTGGAGTGGGAATAGTAATTTATATATGGTCACTGTCCAGCACCGTCCCTGATTTTCACCTAACCGGAGTGGGAATAGTAAGTTATATTTGGTTAGTGTCTAGCACCTTTGCAGACTTTCACCCAACTAGAGTTGGAATAGTAAATTATGTATGGTCAGTGTCTATCACATTCCCTGAGTTTCAGCCAACTGGAGTTGGGATTGTAAATTATATTTGGTCAGTGTCCAGCACCTTCGCTGACTTTCACCCAACTGGAGTTGGAATAGTAAATTATATTTCATCAGTGTCCAGCACCTTCCCTGATTTTCACCCAACTGGAGTTGGAATAGTAAATTTTATTTGATAAGTGTCCAGCACCTTCCCTAACTTTCTCCTACCTGGAGTGGGGATAGTAATTTATATATGGTAATTGTCCAGCACCTTCCTGACTTTCAGCCTTCTGGAGTGGGAATAGTAAATTATATATGGTCAGTGTCCAGCAACATTTCTGACTTTCACTCAACTGGAGTGGGAATAGTGAATTATATGTGGTCAGTGTCCAGTACCTTACTTGACTTTTACCCTTCTGGAGTGAGAATAATAAATTATATGTGGTCAGTGTCCAGCACCTTTCCTGACTTTCATTCAACTGGAGTGAGAATAGTAAATCATATATGGTCAGTGTCCTGCACCTTCTCTGATTTTCACCCTTCTGGAGTGGGAATAGTAAATTATGTATGGTCAGTGTCCAGCACCTCTCCTGAGTTTTACCTTTCTGAAGTGGGAATATTAAATTATATATGGTCAGTGTCCAGCACCTTCCCTGACTTTCACCCAACTGGAGTGCAAATAGTAAATTATGTTTGGTCAGTGTCCTGCACCTTCCTTGAATTTCACCTCACTGGAGTATGAATAGTAAGTTATATATGGTTAGTGTTAACTATATTTTGTTCTTTTTTGTGAATTGTTTTGGAAATAAAAAATTATATGTATTATGTAGGATATATTGTTAACGTTTTTATTCTATATAATTATATTTTTATAATGTGTTTATTTTATTTTTTGTACATAAAAAATTGATATTGGTATTTGTAGAAATAATTTAATATGTGTATTTACAATATATATAATAATATACATTTATATTATGTGTAATTATTATATACTTTTCTTATGTTACCTAAGTGTGTTTTACAGTTTAGTGAGACAAATAATATTAGAAAATGTATGTATTAAAATACTTGTAGATAAAAAACATTTAAGTGAAATATTATATATTAATATATAAATATTTAAATAAAAACACATTTCTTTCTAACACCAATTCTTTTTTTAGAACCAAGTAGAGAGGAATCGTTTGACATGTTTTATTTACAGTATTGATCATACAGTAGTCAAAATAAATACATATGAACATATTTTTAATTCATGTTGAAGTTTTAGGTAAACAAAGTTTTATAATATTATAATTTTGAATAGCAGAAGAACTTAAAATCCATGAAGAAAACATATATATTTATTTGACATTTATAAGTTTGTGAAATCAATTATTACATTTTATTTTTTAATATACATATATACAGTATATTTCACATTAGAACAATATTGCAACAGAATGATTTTGTTTTTCACAATAATTACCAGTTTGAGAAAAAAGTGTAATTGTGTTTCACTAAATATTTAATTAATAATATTAAGATATATCATATATTAATATCATTAATTATTACATTGTTTTATTGTATTAAAAAGAAATTTGTAAACAGGTAAGTATTTTTTACAATTTTGAACTGCTTCATATGACAGATATTAGATAAACTTTATTGTACAGTTAATAAAAACCATTACAAATATATAAAATACCAGAATTTAAAAAGTAGAAGATGAACATTAGACAGCAAATAAACAGGTAATGAGTCGTAAAAAATGTTTTTTTTTAATTAATCTTGTGCTTAAAAATTGCCATATCTGGGACAGGGAGAACATTCGTGTTTAGTGTACGAGTTCATGATGGGAATTAGGACTTTACCAATGCTCCTCTCTTTTTCTCGAAATTAATTATGTATTTGACTGCTCCACCAATAAGTTGAGGGTCCACAGAACACAGTGTTTATATAATAGCGGACCGACAGGTACGTACTCCAATTGTATTGAACTTCACTCTTAATCTGCTCCGGCATTCCAAATTCATGGCTGGGCAGATGCAGATCAGATGAATTAAGTCTTGTTTTCTTGCTCCACACAATTAGCACCCTTTATTTTCTTGTATCCGCCATTTTGGTTGATCAAAGTTTGTTGGACGGTTACCCAGACTCAATGTAAGATATCTCAATTTGATATGCGCTGAGAAGGCAAGTTGTAGATATGCTGCCGGAACCAGCTTTTTATATGATTGTATTGTCATCCAGGCATGTTCACGATGACTCAAAGATGACTTATCGTTAATTAACGAATTCCTGCTGGCAGCCTTCTTTGCTGTTTTTGAACAATGATACCGGGAGCCTGGTTTCCCAAAGTGGGGCCAATTCTGTCGTTTCTAAAGAGAGTTTGAGGAATTTGGCGTACTGGGAATTAGGACTATTATGAATTGCTTCCCACATGGCATGATAAATCTCTGTTTCCTGGTTCATCCAGACATTGTACCAACATTTAACAGTCTCATATTTTCTTTGCAGAACTTGTGATTGCAGGCCAAATTCAAGTTGCACTTGTCGGGGGATGCATTAATTGGCAAACCAAATACATGTTTATAGATTTTTGTTTGTATTTTTTCTTTGAGCTGTGCACTCTTCCCGTGATGTAATACGCTCTCGTAAGATATTTTTGGCAGTAACTTTGCTTTCATTAAGTTTAAGAGCGGATTGAACATAGGGCCTCTAAGTTTAGTTCTAAATTGCTGAAAGCGTGTAACAAGGCAATCCCCTTCTTTTCGATGGCGTTCAAATGCGTTGCAAAATTTTGGCGCTTGACTAGTTGTACCCCCAGGTACTTATAGCTTTCCACCACTTCCAATTTGCTCTTATCTATTGCGAACACTGGTTGCCCCCTTCATATGTATTTTGTATAATTTTTGTTATACCGAAAAAAGTATTAATAATAATAATTAATAATACATTGATATTAATTATTATTATTAATTTTCAAAGGGTAATTAATTTCACAGTTTTTAAGCATACAGAAAAATATGTGTAACATTTATAGTTAAGTATTAGCCATGTTTTTCATTTTTCACATTTTATTTAATATATTTCAGAAGTCTTTTTTATTTCACTGGGACTATTTTGTAACCACGTAATGCTTCATTCAAGATTGGAGAAGCTCGCGGTTGGAATTATCGATGTGTAAAAAATAAAAGAAAAGTGGGTATTAGTTGATTAAACTAACATTGTTTCACTTTCTTTCATTTTTCGTGCTTTCTTGGAGCGATTATTTACTTTTTAAAATCTTTTTTGGGTTTTTAAGGGTTTTGAATTAATGCTGGAGACGAAGACGTTTTAAAAAAAAAGTGTGTGTGTGTTACTTTAATTAATAAAGTTATCACACTTTTTTTTCTCTGGATTTTCTGGAGCGTTGTTTACTCTTTTTACATTTATTTGGGTTTTTGAGGGTTTCGATTTATTGGATTTGTCGAGGAACAATTTTTGTTGGTGATATAGCATTTTTGCATGTTATTTTTGGGTATTTTTTGGAATTACCGTGGATTACCACTCCAGTATAAGGATTATTACTTGTTGGACTACATCTTCTACTGCTACATGAATTGTAAGTTTATTTATTTTACATTATTTCGGTGGGAAATGTTGTTATAATTGGATGTGATGTATGTTATATTTTGAGAAATAATCTATAATTGTACATATATATTTAGTTTAATGAATATAATATGTATGCCAATTATAGAGCATTTCTGAAAATATGATATTTATTTATTTTTTTTAACTGATTATTTTGTACATTATTGTGTATTTTAAGTTGTGGATAAGTATTTTATAGGATGCTTTTTGCTATTAGAGATAGATAGTATAGGCCTCGTGTTGATGGGTGTAGGGTAACCTGACTTTGTAGTAGTTGAAACATTTGTCTACTTTGTTTAGTTAATTTAGGAGCAATTTGAGTTACAGATTGTTCTATGCGTAACTCTTGATAGCTTTGTTATTTTTGTATAGATTGTAGTAGTTTTTGTAGGGTAGGTTTTCCTCTACTTGTTGTTGCTTGGAAGGCATTGTGCCATCCTTCAACACTATTATTTGTTTTGGCTTCATTATTTAGTGTACTTAGGTATACATTCCACCAAGGAATGTGGAACTTTGATTGCCTTCTATGTCCAGATCGGTGGATCTTCCCACCCATGTTTCCCCAAAGTAGTCTAGGAGTGGTGATAATTTGTCTTCATTTCTTTTGTAATAGGGCCTATCTATTAGTATACTGTAGTGTTCTGCTACGTCGGTAACAGGTACATATGCTAGGGCTATTAGCTTATTAACCTGGTAGGCAATAGTGCTATCTGTAGCATATTGCACACTTAGAGTCCTATTAGGATAGCGGGCGGAAAACCACCCAGACCGTCCTGGAGGTGGGAAACAACCACCCGCCGGGCCCGCGGATAAACCAGCTGTCAAATTAGGAACAACCACCAAAAAAGACCGACCGCGGCGGTAGCGGGCAAACCAAAAGTGCCCGACGCGGTCAGTGACATCTGAAAACTGACCCGGCGGTCGGAAACACTGCGAAAAAGCTACAACCCGCCGCAAGCAAAGCGGAGACACCGCATGGCAAATTAGTATATCCCCGATTCTCCTGCGGTACAATCCGCTGTTTCTGACCGCCGCTGTGACACACAGGAGTGAATGGGAGAGACAGCTGAAGAGCTGCAGCATAGCCACTGCAGCGGACGGTGCATGAAAAACATGGCGGACGATGCTAAAACACCACAACAATGCCAAACTTTGCACAAATCAAAGTAGGCATGCTCTCCAAATACACAAAACACATACCAATGAAAAAACAAATGCCCAAAAATACCCAGGACAACACCCACAACACACCTGACAGCAAAATCCCATTTGGACACCCACACAGCTGAGTATAAAACCAGCACCTTTACTGACCACAATCCTTTGTAATACTCCAGAAGAGAAGGGCATACACCAGATCTGACAGGAGAGGCAAAAGAACACAGCACACACATCACCTCCACCACCACTACCACCATCACTACCACCATCACACCAGTACCAACAATCCCCAGCACACAACACACCTCACACATCAAAACCACACCCACCACACATACCCCTGCACCTACAAACACTTTAAACACCACACACCATGGCAGCACAGAAAACACCCTAATTCACAGAGAGTGAGTTGACAGTCATGGTAAATGAGATAGTGAGAGTGGAACCACAACTGTTTGGTAGCCTGGTCCAATAGATACCATTAGCCACAAGGACACAAATGTGGGAAAGGATAGTTCAAAGGGTTAATGCAGGAGGGACCACCCCGCGATCCAAGAAGGAGATCATGAAGCAGTTGCATGATCTGAAGAGGGTTGTTGAAGAGAGGAGGAGCAAGAACTGGGAGCTGGCTAACCAGACTGGCAGTGGCCCTCCCATCCCACAGAAAACATTCACACCATGGGAGGAGAAGATGCTTTCCATACTGCATCCTGACATCTCACAGGAGTATCCGTGGGAATGGAAGCTGGCAAATACAAACAAATGGCAACCAACACACTGATAAGTACTTCCTTGCACAACCCAAACTCCACTGCATTGTTCACCCTCACCTAACAGGTAGCTAGCCATCTTGCTTTGGAGGCTTGTTTGGGGGTGGGAGGCCAGTACCACAACTCCCACCATGCCCCCTGTCCCACACCCGAGCAGAATGGAGCCCTCCGCTTCCCAGGAGAATGTATCAGCCATTGCATTGTTCACCCCATCTAACAGGTAGGTAGCCATCTTGCTTGGGAGGCTTGTTTGGGGGTGGGAGGCCTGTACCACAACTCCTACCATGCCCCCTGTCCTACGCCCCAGCAGCAAAGAGCCCTCCCACACCCAGGAGCATGTGTCAGCCATTGCATTGTTCACCCTCACCTAACAGGTAGGTAGCCATCTTGCTTGGAAGGCTTGTTTGGGGGTGGGAGGCATGTACCACGACTCCCACCATGCCCCCTGTACCACACCTCAGTATCATAGAGCCCTCCCCCACCCAGGAGCATGTGTCAGTCATTGCACTGTTCAACCTCACCTAACAGGTAGGTAGCCATCTTGCTTTGGAGGCTTGTTTGGGCGTGGGAGGCCTGTACCACGACTCCCACCATGCCCCCTGTCACACACCCCAGCAGCATAGAGCCCTCCCCCACCCAGGAGCATGTGTCAGTCATTGCATTGTTCAATCTCAACTAACAGGTAGGTAGCCATCTTGCTTGGGAGGCTTGTTTGGGGGTGGGAGGCCTGTATTACAACTCCCACCATTCCCCCTGTCCCACACCCCAGCAGCATAGAGCCCTCCCCCACCCAGGAGCATGTGTCAGCCATTGCACTGTTCACCAAACAAACTTATAGGTAGGTAGCCATCTTGCTTGGGAGGCTTGTTTGGGGGTGGGAGGCCTTACCGTGACTACCACTATGCCCCCTGTCCCATACCCCAGCAGCATAGAGCCCTCCCCTACACAGGAGCATGTGTCAGCCATTGCACTATTCACCAAACAAATGTACAGGTAGATAACCATCTTCACAGTGGGGGTTGTTTGGGGAGGGAGGCCTGTACCACGACTCCCACCACACCTCCTGTCCCATACCCCAGCAACATAGAGACCTCCCCCACCCAGGAGCATGTGGCAGCCATTGTACTGTTCACCAAACAAACTTACAGGTAGGTAGCCATCTTGCTTGGGAGGCTTGTTTGGGGGAGGGAGGCCTGTACCATGACTCCCACCATGCCCCCTGTCCCACACCTGAGCAGGATGGAGCCCTCCGCCCACACCACCCAGAAGCACTTGGAAGCCATTGCAGTACACCATATTCACTGGGCTGGCTGTTTGTGTGTGGGAGACCTGGATCACTACACACATCACCAATTGCATGCAATGCATCGATACCTCACATGTACGAATAATTGATGTTCCTCTGCACCTTGTAATTACGCCCAGTATTGCACTTAATAATAATAGTGAAGATCTCTCAAGTGTGTAGTGTACAGACAGTTGATGACACGTAGCTAACAGAATACTTGCACAGTGCCCAACACTGACCATTCCCCCTCTAATCCACAGGTGATGAAGAACTCACTGCTGATGAGAGCCAGTTTCCACCCCCGATATATGGACTCTCGAATATTGACTCCCAGGATAGTTTGAACAATGAGCTCCAGGCCGGCCCATCTGGTGTGCCAGGGACCAACAGGTCCCAGGCCCCCATCCTCCCCACCACCACGTCTGTTGCAACAACAACTGCACAGATGACCCCTGCAGTCACTGCCTGTGCCTCCACCGCTGCCACCTCCACCACCAGTACCACCTGCAGCACCCTCCCTGAACCAGGAGATGACCAGGCCACAACAACAACTGTGGAGGGCAGGGAGAGTGTGCGGAGACCCACAGTGGTGAGGCAACAGGTCCATGGCAGCAGGGCAGGTGGGAGGGCCAGGGTCACCCCCAGACCTCAGGTGGTTGGCACACCATCCTGGCCTGGACCCCTTCACCAGAGTCATCTGAGCATATGAACAGGTCTAGGGACAAGTTGGGGGGTCTGACAAACTATTATGTGAGCTCATCCTGCTGATGAGGTCCATCGACACAAACATTGGACAAATGGTGGGCCTCATGGCCCAGATAGTGGCTTTACTGAGGGACAGGCCTGGGTCCTAAACAACACCTCTGCCCCTTCTGTTGTGCTGCAGGATGACAGTGCACCATCCTCCCCTGCGGCCACAGAGAGGGGTGAGTCCTAAGATGCAGCTGGCCATGCAGCAGGCCCCCCCTCAAAGCAATCAAGGGGGCATCCAAAGAAGAGCCTGGGAGTCTCTGGAGGCAAAGCACCTGCCACACACCAGTCATGGAGCCGGTCCTGATAGCAACCCACTTCCTCACTGCATTGACTGTTTCGGCTGTCCTTCCCCACACTGCCTTGTGAATGGCACCTGTCTGTTGGACTGGGTCACCACATCCATGTGGTGTCTACTCTTGCATCTCATTTACTATGACTGTCAACTCACTGCAGAAGAATCATGACTTGAGCAGGCCAAAAGTCCGCTCAATGACACGTCAGGTCCTGCCATGGGCCTCATTGTACCTGACGTCAGCCGGTGTCCTGGGATTCCATAGTGGGCTCAGCAGCCATGGATGGCTGGGATATGCAGAGTCACCTGTGAATTGCAAACACACATTGCAATGTTGCACAGGCAGAGGGGAGCAGGTCACACACACAGCACACCATATCACTAGGCATACTCACCCACAATCCAAGCACGCTCGGGAAGCAGATTTGCCATCATCCTGGGCACCATGCTGTTCCTCAGGATGTACGAGTCATGGGCTGAGCCGGGGAATCTTGCATACACATGCATTATGGTCATGTCCGCAAGGTATACCACCTGCACATTGATTGAATGATAATGTTTATGATTTCTAAAAATGTGCTCACTCGCATGTGGTGGAACCAGACCAACATGGGTGCAATTGATTGCACCAACAACATGGGGAATGTGTCCAAGGGAATAGAAATCACCCTTCACACCGGCCAATTCAGCTCCCCTGGGGAAATGTATGTATCGATCCTTATATATCATCATGGCTGCAGGAACATCCCTGAGCACCAGGCTGAACATGGGTTGCGGTGTCCCTGCAGGGCTGGCCACGGTCTCCTGGAAGGAACCAGTTGCAAAAAAGTTGAGGGCTGCCATCACGTTGTATGTGGGTATGAATGCTGTTGGGTAGTGGCGACGAGGCTGCCGGTGGGGCTCCAACAGATCACAAAGTGTCTTCAGGGTCAGTCTGTCGAGGCGGAATTTTCGAATGATAGCTATATGCTCCATGTCCTCCAGCACTGTCAGGTGACCTATTAGATTAGGCCACCTCCTGGTTGAGATGTAAATGGACACATGTTAATGACAACCATCATGAGATGGCCACAGCACATCCCATTAAGGATGTGACGGAAAAACAAACACTGCCATCAGAGATGCGTGGCACACCAGGTTATTTAGGTGGACATTTGAGACACACAGAGGGAACGCCTCTCCATTTACAATACACAAGTGTCGCAAACAACACATGGGTCAATGTGAATGCACACATACTGAACCCCACATTTCACATGTGCACGCCTCGTACCGTACCATCCACCAATGTGTGTAAAATGACCATGACTGTCTCATATCCATCTTCTGTACCTGTCACAACTCAATGCATCATGTGAACTTTGCACACATCCACAACTCAATGATCAGAGTAGCTGGATAACTTTCACGTGTGTGCATGAGCTGATATGAAAGCACAAGTAAGCAACAACACCATACAGTGAGACAAGCCTTGCCAATGTCAGCACTGACCCACAACACATTGATTGGTTACACATTATTGACACCAGACGAACACTGTCAAGCATCATCAAGCATCAAATGCATAAGTGACATGGCAGGGACCACAGATCAATGAGTGTCACATATAACGTGCGTCCACCTGTGGATTATATGGAATAATAACATTGTGTGCACAATGATGTGCCCTTAACCATGTTGCTGCTGTGTACTGATTAGGGGTGGGCGGCCAGCTACGCTCCGTGCACGGAGTGTGCGTAGTGCCGCCTACTCCGCATTTTGCGGAGCGGGCGTAGCCAGGCGGCACTACGCACGCTCCGCAGACGGAGCGTAGCTGGCCGCCACCCGCCTCCCTCCCGCCCTCCCTAAATACTTTAAATTAAAGGAATAAATTAATTTAAAACGCACTTACCTTGCCCGCCGCTGCCCGCCGCGTCCCCGGGGCTCGCTATCTTCCGTCTTCCGTCTTCTTTACTAATGCGCATGCGCGGGCGGCCGCGCATGCGCATTTTCTCGTGAGAAATGCGCATGCACGGCTGCCCGCGCATGCGCATTAGTAAAGAAGACGGAAGATAGCGAGCCCCGGGGACGCGGCGGGCAGCGGCGGGCAAGGTAAGTGCGTTTTAAATTAATTTATTCCTTTAATTTAAAGTATTTAGGGAGGGCGGGAGGGAGGCGGGAGGCGGGTGGCGGGGCTGGCGGCCAGTGGTGTTTGCGGAGTGGGGCTACGCGGAGTGCGGAGGTGGGCGTAGTTTCTCGCCCACTTCGCGTAGCTCCGCGAAGCCCCACTCCGCCAACTCCGCCCAGGGTTAGTACTGATGCAGTGTTCATGATGGACATTGCCATTGTATGTGCCCCAAATGGCGGTAGTTACTGCCTGGCCACAGCTGTGTGACACCCAGCACCACCACCTTCACAAGTGCAGTAGCCATTGGCATGGAGACATGGGTAGATGGCGGTTGGCATGCCCCGCCACCCAAATCGCTGTAGTTACCACCTGGCCACGGCAGTGTAACACCGCCATGGGGCATTGCCTACAGCCAATGGGAGCAATGATTGTGGTGGCATGATTCAGTTTTGAAAATCACGTAAGGCGTACTCCGCCACCGCAGTGGCAATCTTTGGATGCCTTTGAAAGGTGCACTATCGCGGTAGCGCACCCTGGGCTCCTGCAGCGCATCACCGCCATGGAGCATAGCCTACAGCAAATGGGAGCAATGATTGCGGTGGCATGATGCAGTTTTGAAAATCACAGAAGGCGTGCTCCGCCACCACGGTGTCTGTCATTGGATGCCTTTGAAAGATGCACCATCGCAGTAGTGCACCCTGTGCCCCTGCGGTGCATCACCACCATGGAGCATTGCCTACAGCCAATGGGAGCGATGATTGCAGTGGCATGATGCAGTTTTGAAAATCGCGGAAGGCGTGCTCCGCCACCACGGAGGCAGTCATTGGATGCTTTTGAATGACCTGGACAACCAATTGTTGCAGCTTTGCACCTTACAAACGACCCCAGGGGGCTATAAATCTGTGGGAGTGAGCCTCACATTTCCACTGCTCACAGAGCCTGCTGCCTGGGACCCTCTCCTGCTGCTGCCTTAAGTGCCTGCTGCCTGGGACCCTCTCCTGCTGCTGCCTCAAGTGCCTGCTGCCTGGGACCCTCTACTGCTGCTGCCTCAAGTACCTACTGCCTGGGACCATCTCCTGCTGCTGCCTCAAGTGATGGCTGCTTGGGACTCTCTCCTGCTGCTGCCTCAAGTGCCTGATGCCTGGGACCCCTCACCATTCACTTCAACCATAGGTGTTTTCATGTCCACAGGGATGGCAAAGATAGAAAAGATCCATGCCAGTTGATTCTCGAGCCAGGAGCTGGAGGTCCTAGTGGACGAGGTGCTGGCACAGTACCCACGGCTGTATGGTGGCCCCAATGTAGTGGTAAGTCATCATGAAGGCAGCTGTAGGGCAGGGTGTGCTGCTGCAGTATATGCCTGTGGGTATGGGGTTGTGTCATACATTGACAAACAAACTGTCTCCAGGGCAAGGGAGTGTGTGTGACCCAATGTCACTGTTTTCCATGCCTGCAGTTGTATGAGTGAATGGAGTGTGTTACATTGTCAGACATACAGAGCTACAGGATGTTGGCCATGTAGGTGCCAGGACAGTAATTGCTCGGGTGATTGTTTCTGTGTGCCCAGTTGTCCGACTCAGTGTGATCCCAGAGACTAGGCCCAGTGCCCGCCCACCCAAACGAGAACACATCACCGAACTTACATGGTCCTTGCTCCTGTTCAGTCACACTACTGAAAAGAAGATATGCACCATCTCAACCCTGTATAATTGCACATGAACACACTTCTGAAGAAGGCTATTTTGTTGGTGAGTCCATGTGCCCCGAGGTCATACACATTACAAACACATATGTTCACAGGACATGCTCATTGAATGCTGCCCAGTCATGCACACAGTGCTTCTAGACACAGACACAGGTAGATATGTGATGTATGTAGTGGGCAGACATGCATGGGACTGGCGATGTCTGCAAGCCACTGAGGGGGTTCAGTGCAATCATCCTGCATGTGTGTGAGATTATCAGGGACCCTCTACGCCCTCATGTATGCATGCAATCACATCTGTTTGGCCCATGCAGAGTGCCCTTGTGAGCTGTCCCCCAGTTTGGGATGGAGGGAGATTACAATAGGTCATGAGTCTGTGTCTTGCTACTGTACTTATAGATGTTGGTACATGACACTGTGTCACTGGTCATTTCCCCTTCTTTTCTCCCATACCTGCAGCTCAAGGTACACCAGCATAAGGCAGTGTGGAGGGCCATTGCCGCCAAGGTGTGAGCCATGGGGGTATCCAACCGACAACACTGCCACAAGAGGTGGGACGATATCAGCCGGCTGGCAAAGAACGTGGCAGAGATGACATTGGGGCTGCTACCGCGCACTGGGCCGCATATTGGCAGTGACTCATCCGAAGCTGGATGCACATCTGAAGGAGCATCGCCAGCAAGGCACGGGTGAGTATTTGGGGAGGGTAACTCTGACTGGGAGAGGATGCATGTGTACTGGCCTGTGGCAGCGTTGGCCCATGTGATGTTCGTGAGGTGGTGCTGTGCTGTGTCATGTGAGTGGCTGCTCGGATGTGTCCTAGTGTCAGGCATTGGGCCAAACTGGCCTTACAAAGCTGATCCTCCCTGCTGTGCTTTCTCATAGCCAGATGTGTTCGGATCTACATGGTCATTCAGCATTGGGATGGTGTGGGGAAACTATTAGGGGGTGAATAGCAGGGTCCACTATCTGAGTGTGACTCCATGTATGCCTACTTTGCATGCACCATGATCAGTAAGGCCCACACATCTGACAACTAGGTGCCCCAGAGAACCACAGGGTACTTGGTATGGGCTGCTTGGCATTGTGGACTGTCATGTCCTAATAGGTGTGTGTGTTTCCCCTCTTGTTCCCTGAAGGTCTGTCAGTGGCAATGAGTGTTGTTCCCACATCATGCCCCTAGGTGTGGGCAAGGCAAGTTGTGTGTCTGGTATACTTCATCCACGGGCAGGGTGTTGTTCTGTGTGGCCTCAACATGGCTCAGTCATGGCAGATATTCAGGGTTACAGGCATTGTTGTGGTCTATGTAGTGTGCTGCTGCAATGCGACTGCAGGGTGTGGTGGTCACCATGTTGATTTGGGCATCTCCTGTACTGCATTGATTGGATTGCTTTGTCCTGATGATGACACTAACACAACCCTGCATTTGTCTCTCATGCAGAATTGCCAGTGGACACGGAGGAACGGGAGCCGGAAACCAGTAATGGCGAGAGTGCCACCACAGCTGCACCAGAGGCCAGTGACACAGATCTCACCAGCGCATCTGAGGGGGACCGCAGTATGCAGGAGGATCGTTGGCTGAGACACAGAGTACTACACCATCTGATGCCAGCGGTGATGCATCCATGTTGGCAGGCACAGAGGATGGGGAGTCTGTAACATCATCTACCACACAGCATTCAGTGCCCAGCCTCCATCCACTTCATCTGGTGCTGCCCGTGTCCATGTCAGTAAGAGGGGACGAGTTACATTCACACCTGGCACAGCTGAGCCTGCACTTGTCCCTCCTGCTGCCCTCAGTGCTGACTCTGTAGAGCTCCTGCACCAGCTTTGTGTGGGCTAGACCACCCTGCTCAATGCCTTCAGTGACCATGATAAGAAATTAGGCCAGGTGGTTGCCTACATGGAGGGCATACACTCTGAAGTGGGTGGGCTACACCGTACAGTCCAGGCTTTGTCATAAGCAGTTATGTCTGCCCTTCAACAGGCACATGCTCCCATTCCTGCTCAGGTGCCTTTGTCCACCCCCCTGTCAGTCTCCACATCAGATGACAGTGACTACGGTTCGCATGCGTCACAGACACGATACAGCACAAATAGCACACAGCAGACACAACCATGCGGTCCTGCCCACAGACACCATCCCCATAGAAGAGCAGAGCCAGTCCAGAATACAAAGACAAGAGCCCGTCAGGGAAGAGCATGGCCAAAAAAGCAATGAGGCTGACATCAGGCTCACATGCCTCAGAGGCATCACCAGCAAAGGACTCTACTGTCCCTAAAACTTCACGCAGAGCTAGGCATGCAGTTTCTATGCCCACTGAGGAGGTGTTGTATGGCAAGGGTATACCTAGGAAAGGCACATGGCCACATCCCCCTACCACATCAACTCCAATTCCAAGCCCAGTGAAGCAAGTGGAGGAGGGCACTGTAGGGGCTAGTCCTGGCAAAGAGCCAAAGGAGGGCACTGTAAGTGGGACACCTGGCAAGCAGGGGAAGGTGGTCCAGAGGCATAGCCAGACGAAGCGTTCCGCAGGATCCAGCACATCACCAGAGGGAGTGCCAGTGTCGGGACCTGATGCGGGACAGTTGGTGTGTGTGCCTGTTGTGTCATCACCAGTTCCCATTAACCCCAAGACAGGGAAGCCATTTTGTATTCCCAAGAAGTGGAAGGGCACCCCTCCAACCTCTCCCACCCACACTGTGTCACAGATCTGCATGACTCCACCTCCACATGTCACTATACCACCTGGTCCAAAGAGCCCTCCAGCTTGCCAAACCACTGATAGCCCTACATCAACTGGGCCTCTGTCTCCCCAGTCAAGTGTTCCTGCTGTCCCCGACACACAGCCAGCTCCAGGTCCGCCTGACAGCCAAATGTGAGTGGCAGTCCCCCTCATACACCTGTCTCTCATACAGGTGTGCTAGTCCTGCCCATTGTTTGCCACCTGGGTGTGTTGCAGGTTATGGAACGGTACAGTCAAACACACTCACTGTGCAGCTTCTCATGTCCTGACTCTGCATTTCTCCCTGCACACTGGCCCTGCTGCTCTGCTGTGTTGTACTCTCCCCTGTGCAGCCTCTCGTGTACTTGCTCTGCCACCTGCCATGGACACTGGCTCTGTTGCTCTGCTGTGTTAGAGTCTCCCATGTGCAGCTTCTCATGTACTTGCTGTGCCACCTTCCATGGACACTGGCCCTGTTGCTCTGCTGTGTTGGAGTCTCACCTGTGCCAATCAATCAATCAATCAATCAAAAACATTTATATAGGGCACTACTCACCCGGAGGGTCTCAAGGCGCCTAGGGAGGGGGGGTCTGCTACTGCTCGAACAGCCAGGTCTTGAGCTGCTTCCTGAAGGCGAGGTGGTCTTGGGTCAGGCGGAGGTGAGTCGGGAGGGAGTTCCAAGTCTTGGCGGCCAGGTAGGAGAAGGACCTTCCTCCTGTTGTGGCTCTTGGGATGCGAGGGACGGCGGCGAGGGCGTGGCTGGTCGATCGAAGGTGGCGTGTGGGAGCTTAGAAGTTGAGGCGGCTGTTGAGGTAGCTCGGGCCTTGGTTGTGCAGGGCTTTGTGTGCGTGGGTGAGGAGGCGGAAGGTGATTCTCTTGTTGACCGGGAGCCAGTGCAGGTCTCTCAGGTGTCCGGAGATGTGGCTGTGTCTGGGGATGTCGAGGATGAGTCTCGCTGAGGCGTTCTGGATTCTCTGGAGTCTCTTCTTGAGCTTGGCGGTGGTTCCGGCGTAGAAGGCGTTGCCGTAGTCCAGACGGCTGGTGACGAGGTCCTGGGTGACCGTCTTCCTGGTCTCAGTGGGGATCCACCGGAAGATCTTACGTAGCATGCGCAGGACGTTGAAACAAGACGAGGAGACGGCGTTGACTTGTCTGGTCATGGAGAGGGATGAGTCCAGGATGAAGCCCAGGGCGGGTGGCCACCAGGAGTAGTCCCAGGCAGAGGACGAGGAGCCCAGGATGAGAACTTCCGTCTTGTCCGAGTTCAGTTTCAGGCGGCTGGTCAGCATCCATTCGGCTACGTGTTTCATCCCTTCGTGTAGGTTGGCTCTGGCGGCGGCGGGGTCGTTGGTCAGGGAGAGGATCAGCTGTGTGTCGTCAGCATAGGAGATGATGTTGAGGTTGTTTTGGCGTGCGATGGCCCCAAGGGGGCTCATGTAGACATTGAAGAGGGTGGGGCTGAGCGAGGAGCCCTGAGGGACGCCGCAGATGACTTCGGTGGCCTCTGACCTGAACGGGGGTAGGCGGAGTCTCTGTGTTCTTCCAGCGAGGAAGGAGACGATCCATTCGAGTGCCTTCTCCTGGATTCCTGCGTTCCTGAGGCGTTGCACTAGGGTGCGGTGGCAGACAGTGTTGAATGCCGCGGAGAGGTCTAGGAGGATGAGGGCCGCTGTTTCTCCGTTGTCAAGCAGGGCTCGGATGTCATCGGTGGCGGCGATGAGGGCGGTCTCGGTGCTGTGGTTGGCCCTGAAGCCCGACTGTGAGGGGTCGAGGGATCCGTTTGTCTCGAGGAAGGCGGCCAGCTGCTTGTTGACTGTCTTCTCGATGACTTTGGCTGGAAACGGGAGGAGCAAGATGGGGCGGTAGTTCTTGAGTTCGGTGGGGTCTGCTGTTGGTTTCTTTAGTAGAACGCTGAGTTCGGCATGCTTCCAGCTCTCAGGGAAGGTGGCGGTGTCAAAGGAGGTGTTGATGATGTCCCGCAGGTGGGGTGCGATGACGGTGTCGGCCTTGTTGAAGACGTGGTGAGGGCAGGGGTCGGTTGGAGATCCGAAGTGGATGGAGTTCATTGTGCGGATGGTGTCTTCTGTGCTGATTGGGGTCCAGGCGCTGAGGGTGGTGGTGGGGGGCGTTGGTGCAGTCGTGGGGAGCGTTGGTTGTGTGCTGAAGCTGTTGTGTATGTCAGCGATCTTGTTGTGGAAGTAGGAGGCGAGGGAGTTGCAGAGGTCTTGTGATGGGGTGATGTCGTTGATTCCGGCGTTGGGGTTGGAGAGCTCTTTCACGATGTTGAAGAGTTCCTTGCTATTGTGTGCGTTGTTGTCCAGCCGCTCTTTGAATGCTGTTTTCTTGGTGGCGCGGATCAGTTGATGGTGCTTTCGGGTGGCGAGCTTGAGGGTGGTCATGTTGTCCGGTGTTGGGTCTTTTCTCCAGGCTCTCTCGAGGGCTCTGCAGTTCTTCTTGGAGCTCTTGAGTTCGTCGGTGAACCATTGGACCTTCTTGCTGCCGGGTCTGCTGGGCGTGGTCCTCAGTGGGGCGAGGTCGTCTGCGCAGTTGCTGATCCACTTCGTGAGGTTGTCGGCGGCCTGGCTGGGGTTCGCTGAGCTGGCGGGAGGGTGCTGGTTCAGGGCTGCGGTGAGCTGGTCGGCTGTGATCTTGTTCCAGCTTCTACGTGCAGCCTGCTGCTGGGGGTGGTGGATCGTGGTCAGTCTGAAGCTGAAGTGGACGCAGCTGTGGTCCGTCCAGTGGAGTCCGGTGGCGTGGCTGAAGACTATGTCCTTGCTGGATGAGAAGACAGCGTTGAGTGTGTGTCCGGCGAGGTGGGTGGGGGTGGTCACCAGCTGCTTGAGTCCGAGGTTGGCGAGGTTGTCAAGCAGGGTGGTGGTGTTGCGGTCGTTGTTGTTCTCCAGGTGGAAGTTGAGGTCCCCGAGGAGGATGTAGTCGGCGGAGGGGAGGGCGTGCGGGCTGATGAAGTCGCCGATGTCTTTGCTGAAATGTGTGCAGGGTCCGGGGGGTCGGTAGATTAGGGTGCCTCTGAGGGTGGTCTTGGGGTCAGTGTGGATCTGGAAGTGCAGGTGTTCGGCGGTTGTCAGGGTGTCGTCGGTGTTGGTTGTGATGCGGACGGTGTTCCTGTGGATGATGGCAATGCCTCCTCCAGTCTGGTTGACGTGGTCCCTCCGGGTGATCTTGTATCCGTCCGGGACGGCGATAGCGATGTCGGGCGCTGAGGAGGCGTTCATCCAGGTTTCCATGAGGAAGGCGACGTCTGGAGATGTGGTGTCAAGGAGGTTCCAGAGTTCCACGGCGTGTCTGTGGACGGAGCGGGTGTTGAGCAGGATGCACTTGAGGTGGTTGCTGCTGGTGTTCGGCTTGGCGGGTGTGGGTGCAGGGCAGGTCTGGATGCAGGCGAACTTGCAGGCGTGGCAGCTGAAGGGTCCGTGGGTGCGTCTCGGAGTGGCCCGGTAGCATCCCGGGATTCGGCCGGTGTTGAGTGCGTTGAGGGTGGCGGCATCGTACGTCCCGCGGGTGGGCTGGGGTCTGCGGGGGCCAGGGGTCCTGGCGCTGGGCGCGGTCCAGGCGCAGATGGGCGCAGACGGGCTTACCTTTGGCGCACCTTTGGCGCTCAGTCGGTGCTCCCGCTGCGTGCGTCCTCTGCGCGGTCGCTCTGGGGACGTCATAAGAAGGGAGCCGGGAGGGAGGGTCTGCGGGGGGGTGGGAGCAGGAGCCAATCGGCTGGAGGGGGGGCGGGGCCTCGGGCTGGGGCGGTGGGAAAATCTGGCGCGGTCCTCGGGTGGCTGGGGTGGCGGTAGGCAGGGGGCTCGGCGGCCCTCGGTGGCTGAGGTGGCGGGAGGCAGGGGGCTCGGTGGCCCTCGGTGGCTGGGGTGGCGAGAGGCAGGGGGCTCGGCGGCCGTCGGTGGCTGGGGTGGCGGGAGGCCCAGGAGCGTGGAGGTGACCAGGCCGGGAGGCGCAGTGGTCACTCCCTGGCTCTGGTCGGGCTCCCCTTAAGAGGGAGCCGGGAGGGAGGGTCTGCGGGGGGGTGGCAGCGGGAGCCAAACGGCTGGCAGGGGGGCGGGTCCTCGGGCTGGGACGGCGGGAAAATCTGGCACGGTCCTCGGCTGGCTGGGGTGGCGGGAGGCAGGGGGCTCGGCGGCCCTCGGTGGCTGGAGTGGCGGGAGGCAGGGGGCTCGGCGTCCCTCGGTGGCTGGGGTGGCAAGAGGCAGGGGGCTCGGCGGCCCTCGGTGGCTGGGGTGGCGGGAGGCCCAGGAGCATGGGGGTGACCAGGCCGGGAGGGTGACCAGGCCGGGAAGGCGCAGTGGCCATGGACACTAGCCCTGTTGCTCTGCTGTGTTGGAGTCTCACCTGTGCCATGGACACTGGGCCTGTTGCTCTGCTGTGCTGGACTCTCACCTGTGCCATGGACACTGGCCCTGTTGCTCTGCTGTGTTGGAGTCTCACCTGGCCATGGACACTGGCCCTGTTGCTCTGCTGTGTTGGAGCCTCACCCCTGTCCTGGACACTGGCCCGGTTACTCTGCTGTGTTGGAGTCTCCCCTGTACAGCCTCACATGTACTTGCTGTGCCACCTGCCAAGGACACTGGCCCTTCCGTTGCTCTGCTGTGTTGGAGTCTCCCCTGTGCAGCGTCTCATGTTCTTGCTGTGCCACCTGCCATGGACCACTGGCCCTGTTGCTCTGCTGTGTTGGAGTCTCACCTGTGCCATGGACACTGGCCCTGTTGCTCTGCTGTGTTGGAGTCTCCCCTGTGCAGCCTCCCATGTACTTGCTCTGCCACCTGCCATGGACATTGGCCCTGTTGCTCTGCTGTGTTGGAGTCTCACCTGTGCCATGGACACTGGCCCTGTTGTTCTGCTGTGTTGGAGTCACCTGTGCCCTGGACCTGATCCTGTTGCTCTGCTGTGTTGGAGTCTCCCCTGTGCAGCCTCTCATGTACTTGCTGTGCCACCTGCCATTGACACTGGCCCTGTTGCTCTGCTGTGTTGGAGTCTCACCTGTGCCATGGACACTGGCCCTGTTGCTCTGCTGTGTTAGAGTCTCCCATGTGCAGCCTCCTTTGTACTTGCTGTGCCACCTGCCATGGACTCTGGCCCTGTTGATCTGCTGTGTTGTACTCTCCCCTGTGCAGCCTCTCATGTACTTGCTGTGCCACCTGCCATGGACACTGGCCCTGTTTCTGTGCTGTGTTGGGCTCTCCCTTGTGCCATGGACACTGGCCCTGTTGCTGTGCTGTGTTGGGCTCTCCCCTGTGCCATAGACACTGGCCTTCCTGTTTGAAGTTTGCCTGTGCAGATTATCTTGCATACGATCTGCATTTACAGCCTTGATCCTGTCTACTGTTGTTCTACTGTCACATCTGTGCAATATGTGAATAAAGACAGTTACTCCTGTTGTGTGTTTTGTCCGTGTCCTTTTCTGATTAAAGTTATTTTGGTATGTGCATTTGGTTGCCTGTGCCCCATGCCATATTTGTCACTTCACCATTGCCAGGCTCTTTGCCCGCATCACATTTTTAGACAGGGGAGACAGTGTTTTCAGTCCATTCAGACACTGACACTAGTGTTATGTGTGAAGGCTCTTTTACCTGTCATGCATTTCTCTTTTTAGTTTTTTGCTATTGTTGGCTACATTGTTGCCAAGTACGGTTGGGGACACTGCCAGCACAGGGTGTGATGCTGTGCACAGGTTTGCATGCAGGCTGGGCAATGTCATGATGCATGTGTGTTATACCTGTATATGTGCCCAGCTGTGTATGCGCACGGTCATTTTTTGTTGGCCCTTAGTCCTGGTCCCCTGGACCACATGAGATGTGTGCTCTTGGATGGTCAAGAGGTGTGCAGTGTGAAGGGTGTGACTTTGTAGTGGGTGTGGATGTGTGTGTGCCCCTGGATTATGATAGAAACACATGTCACCCTGGAGTTGTGCGCCTGTTGTTTGGATTGTCCTGCCCTGTGTAAATGATTGTATGCACTTATGTGAGTTTTCTGTTGTGCACTGTGCAGTGTGTTGGTATGTCCATGCAGTTCTGTCTGACTCCTCCTTGTTGTTTTGGTCACTTATGAGTGTGCAATGTGCGTGACTTGACATCAGTGTTGTGTTTGTTTGATCATCAATGTGTCTTGAGTGTGTTTGTGTAGACTGTGTGGCCCTGCTGCTCCTCATTGGCATTGTGTTTGTGTTTCTCATGCATTGCAGGCTCCTGAATGACATGGTGTGTGTGGTGGAATGCCATCCCCTATGTGTGCCACTTGTGCCTAGCCATTGTGGGTCTGCACTCCCTCTATTTGTTTATTGTATGTCCCTTACATGTCTACTACTGACATGCAAGTCAGTTGACTATGATGTCAGGCTGTTCCCTTGATTTAATTGTGTATGTTCCTCCCCATCAGTTCATTTGTGACACTGTGCCATATGGTGCAGTTCTTGGGCCAAGAGGGATGTTCAACTCTGGACATTGCCCCAATGGTTTATGTGTGGTGTTCTTGTGCTAATAATCAGTGAGGATTGATCATGTGCACTTCAGCTGCGTGCGCTGCCCACTGCTCTGGTGAAGATAGTTCTGCTCTTGTATCCCAGAGTGGTACAACCTGTTGTTGTTGTGTTGGATGTATGTGTGTTGACTGTGGTATTGCTTCAATTCCTGGGTGTGCTGTTGTATTTATGCTGTGCTGATTTATGGTGTGTGTGTTGAGGTTGTGTCTGCCATGTCTGTGTGTGGCTGTATTGCTTGGTGTGCACACACTGCTTGTTGTGCATACAGTGCTGTGTGTATGTGGCCTTTGCATTGCCTGATGTGCATCCCCTGATGTCCGGTGGTGTTTGTTGATTTTTAATTTCATTTGCATCTGTGGTTGGTTTGAGGTGGCAGTGTAGTTCTGTGCATGTGCACTTCTTGTGTAATTTGTAGTATGCTGCGTGTGTTTTGTTCCTGAGTGATGATGTTGTGCACTCATGTTGTGTTTGTGCTCCCATTGCCTTTCCACAGTTTGACTGACAGGGTATGTCTGTTTCTGTTGGGGTTCTGTTTGTGTTCCTCTGATGTTTGTGTGTTGTTTTTGGGAAGGCTCTGTTGGGGCTTCCTTGTGTGTGTTATGTTTGTAGCTACACCCAGGGTGGTGTTTGTTTGTGTGTGTATGTGCTGGCAAGGATTTTCAGCCTTCTGTGCGTGTGTGTGTGGCTCTGGTATTGTGTGTTCCTTGTTAGCCACTCCTGCAGTGGATGTCTCCCCAATCGTTTGTTGTGTGGTGTTGGATGTGGATTGTGCTTGCTTGTTTCTATGCTTGTTGTTTGTTGCTTGTTGCTTGTTGCTGTGCATGGGGGTGCACAGGATGGACACAAGGTCGGTGACTTAATGGGGTGTGACTGTGGATGTGTGGTTGGGGGTGGTGTGTCCTTGTGGTATTTGTGCCCTGCCCATGCCTTGGAGTTGCCCTGCCATTCTGCATTGTACGCATGTGTTGACCGCTGCAGTGACGTGACCAGGACGTTGCTGCAAGTTTGCGGTCGATGTGTGTCCTGGCTGCAGTGGGGTTACTTGGTGGCAGGTGGGTCATGTGTGGGTGCTCCTGTGGATGTGTTGTTACCCCTAGCAGGGTGTCTGAGGTGGAATTGCACCCTTTGTCAGCCTGTGTGTTGTGTGTTGTATTTGTGTAGTTGCGTACCTGCGTCGTCGTCCGCGGCGGCCCATTTCATAATAGTACTCTGTAGCAGGTACAGCACCAGAAACACATGTAGAGCTGGGTCCATGATGGTCGTGACCGAGTGGTGTGGACCGGGTCTCTGCCCTCGCGCTCTGCTGTCGAGTTTATGCCGTCTCTGGTTGGGCGGTTTCTCTGCTGCGGTGCGTTTGCCTGTTTGGGCCATCCTAATTGGTGGAGCAGTGCAGACGTCATTACGCACGGCAGAGAGTCTCCATTGGCTCTGCACTTTTATGGCGGTGCGCGGCGCTCCGCGGCAGACAGGAAATGACCTATGTTTTGCTATACTAATATGGTGGACATGAGTACTGCTACTCGCGGTCGGAAAAAGGCGTTTTTCCGCCCCGCCAGCATCGCGGTGGTGCCACCGCCCGACATCCTAATGAACCCCTTAGTGTTGATTTTTGAAGATGTCTCCTAAGGCTTTGGTTAAAATGATAATAGCAACCCAGAATTGCTGTGTGTGGGAACGTTTTTAAGATAGAATTTATCATAGCTAATTCAAAATCAATAATTATTTTTAGTGGGAAATAATTATTGGTCTCTTGTTTTATTGTATTTAGTACATCTATATAGGTATTTTGTTGATTACTTGGCAATAGGGAGTAGATACATGGTATGTTAGAATGATTGTATAATCCATGCACTGTGTACAGCTGGTAAAATAGTTTTGGGCAGGTTTTGAAAGTTCCGTCCATCATCCAGCTGTGACATTGTTGTAATTTAATTAAATTGTTTATAGTAGCAAACATTATTATTCTGCTGTTAGAGCATTTGTTGTCAAAAAGAAGAAATTGTTCTTTATTGTGAGTTATGCTTAATTCTGGTGGAATCACAACTTCTTCAAAGGTTTTAGGATTGGGTAGAGTAGTCGTTGTTGCTCTTTTTTGTCTGGCAATAGTTCTTTTCAGAGAATCTATTGAGGGTAATTGTCCAGAAGCATGTTGAGGTACTTTTAATAGTTCCTCTTTTATTATTTGAGTGGTAGGTTTTTCAGTATTAGTACTTGCTTCTTTAATGCTTTCTAGAGCATCTCCGACCTCAATCTCTGTTATATGGGGGGGGGGGTGATTATGTTCTTTTGTAGACAGTACTGTAGTTTCTTCAGTAATAGCTTTACCATAACATTTGTTTGAGTAGTATTTGCTACACTTCCAAAACTCTTTTAGTCCAGATTGCTTTTCTTGTGTATATACATACCCCATATAACATAATAATATATTTTTTAAGACATTACAAATTCAGCACCTTCAGTCATGTTTGTCTTTGTTATGCTAGGAGAGATCAGAAAAAATACATTTTAAGTATAGGAAAATGTATATATAATTTTAAATGCATTTATATTTCAGTTATTATACTTACATTTTTTCTTTAGGTGTAATTTGAAATGTGCAGGATATTATTTCAAGCTTTTACTTGTATTTTGATCATGTATTTTCTGTTGGTTAGAGAAACAACATTTAGTTATTGTATTCTTTTGTTTAATTTTGATAGGTTTTTAGAGGGAAAGCTGTTTTGGAGTTAGCATTTTAAGTTTTCTGTAAAAATTGAAAAATATATACTTACTTTTTAATTCGTGGAGTTGTTTACTCTCAAGTAGTAAAGTTTTCTGGAAATGAGATAGAAAACAAATAAAATATGTATTAGAGCTTTTAGTTTAATAATTGACGTAGGTGTGTCATAGAAATTTTAAATATACTTACATTTATTTATTTTTCTCTGGGGTAGATGTAGAAAGTCTTGTGGTGTGTTTAGAAGATGTCTGTAGAGGAGATATCAATGGTATGAAATAAAAGTTATTAAATTGATCTTATAAATTATTTTACTTCTAGGCTACTACTTTTGTTTTTTTTAAAGAATGGTTTAACTTACTTTGAGTCATTCTGCAATATTAAATTTTGAAGAATTGTTCTTTCAGGAATCAGTTGGGCAGAGTTTCACCTTCTTTTTTCATTTGAGTTAGAAGTAAAAAATAGAGGCAAATAGTTTGGTCTTTTATACTGTGTATTTGATTAGTTTCTTCATTTTATTAGTTTATTGTGAAATGGGAACATTTCATTGGTTGGTTTGTATTTTTTTTAATTTATTTGGCTGTTCGTTTTCATAAAAGAGAAACGCTAGTTAGTTATTAATTAGTGTTAAAAAATGTTATTTTTGTTTTTGTCTTTCAAATATTTTTCACATCGTTTGATTTATTATATTCTGCAAGTATTATATTTATGAACGTTTTTTTTAAAAGAATATAATTATTTTTCTGTTTGACTGTTTGATTTTGATATGTACATGTATTAGTAAGGTATTATTTTATGTTCTTTAATTGTTTTGAAGTGTATTATAATGTAAATATATATATTTTTGTTCAAGTTATATTGTGTTAGCTTATTTTTACATAGTCGATATTTTTAGAAAATCGATGTTGGTGTTTTCTATATTTTTGCATTCAATATTTTTGTTACTTTGTATTTAATTTACTGTTTAACGATATTTTTTTATCAATATTTCTTTTTTCGATATTCTCTGTTTCGATATTTGTTATGTACGATATTTTGTACTCGATATTTTTGTATTTCTTTAAATAAGTATTGCAATTCGATATTATTGTAGTCGATATTTTGACGCCGAAATTTTGTGCATTCTATATTTTGGTTGTCGATATTATGTCAGTGATCCGAAAAATACATAGTAAAATTAGTTGAATAATTAAGCAAACAACTGTATGCACAAGTAGAGTGTACAACAGTCTCTACACTCACCCAATATATTCTTTTAAATCCCCCGGTCATAATGATGTTTAACCACAGAGCCTCTAACCTGTGCTATCAAATATTCAAATTCATACTCTGCCATAACCTCTTTCCACCACTCATCAAATTTTGGCAGGAGAGCAGATTTCCAATTTCTCACAATAAATAGCCTTGCCAGAGAGAGACCATAGAGGACCCAATCTTTAGTATCTATACTCAACAGCCTCATCTTTGAGAGTTTATCTTGCGAGAAGTTTGATGCTACAATAGTTGCTTCTCTACCAAAGACCAACATTATGAAAGTTTTGGACAGGTAAGAAACATATGGACAGTATCAGCCGCCGAGCCTGAGCAACGTGGGCAACTATACGATCTATTATACCATTTGCTCAGTTTAGTGTGACTGATATAAAAATCGAATAGTATGCAACAATCTGACCTCTCAGTCTAGTAGGAGTAATGACTTTACAAAATCGCCTTACACTGCAAGTGAGCTCTTTCTCCGTAACCTCCTCTCCTAGGTTGTGAGTCCACCTATGGGCCCATGTTCCAAGCTCATTTGAGATAGACCACATAAAAAAGAGATATTTATCCAAGATGCTATATACGTGTTTGCCAACAACATTTGTGTAATAATACATATGGATCTGTAAGTACTTTATAAAATCACTCTGATGCATAGCAAATTCAGCCTGTAGATCCCAAAAACTTTTTACCCCCAACTCAACCGTCAGATCCCCCAACCACTTAATGTCTGAGTTTCTCTACGTGCCAAGATAAGCAAAAGTGAAACACTCGGGTCGGTCAGGATTATCTAGTAGAGCAGTAATTGCATGGAGGGAACAGATTTTCAAAGACCTTCTCATATTGTTCCAGGTCTTATTAAAAGCAGGTATGGGCTTCAGTCTTGCTTTTTGATGAATTTTCTGCTTTGAAATTTAAAACGGTTAGAACTAGGATCCTTAACAAATGAAATAGTGTGGAGCCAGTTCTCCGGATAAGGTTCATATATCATACAAATTCAATTGGTCATACTAGCTGAGTAATAGAAGCGCCAGTTGAGATGTGTCCATCCGCCTTCACTTATTGGGAGTTATAAGCTTTTAAAAGATCTTTGCTCTGTCTTCCATTTCTATATAAATTTGGAGACTGCAGAGTCTAACATTTTAAAATACCTATACAGAACATAAAGAGGTAATGCAAGAAAAAAAATAAAGGAATTTGGGGAGAATATTCACTTTATTAAGGAGATCAGTAAATACATCAATTTATCCAGCAAATAGCCTAATCTGTCATAACTGCGCAGCGTAATTGTAGTCACAGCATTTCTTAATGGTAGGTCCCAGAATAATACCCAATTACCTGGCTCGCAGTGTAACCCTTTGAACGTGGCTACTCGCTCCAATTGCAAGAATGAGTTGTATTTTATGGGTATTTAGTCTGTACCCTGACACTTGACCAAATTCCAACACTAAATATTCCACACGGTGAATTGTAGGTTTTGAGCAATGCAACAATATTAAAATATCGCCTGCATAGA
The DNA here is from genome assembly GCF_964263255.1 of Lissotriton vulgaris. Classification (NCBI taxonomy): domain Eukaryota; kingdom Metazoa; phylum Chordata; class Amphibia; order Caudata; family Salamandridae; genus Lissotriton; species Lissotriton vulgaris. Next base: position 336,421,882 of record NC_141700.1, read on the forward strand.
CTGCCAGGCAGGAAGCAAGCATCAGGTATAGATTGCTGGGCGTGTTTCTATGCAGAAGCCTAATATACAAACCCATATATAATGCATAAAAACAGGGGAAAGCGGGCAACCTTGTAGAGTTCCACACAAGATGAAAATAGATGTTAAATCCTGGTTTATACTTACTAGGCTTTTGGAACCTTACAAATAGCCTTGTTTGTAATAATACATTAGGAACTAAAATTAAATTGGACAAGTAGTTCCCCGAGAAACTTCCAGGAAACACGATAAAAACTGTCCCTGAGCCTTAGCTTTGAATAAGATATAGAATACTGTCTGAGTAGATGAGTTAGACTTATCCGATCATTCGGTAACATGACTCGGAGCGTTTAGCAGGCTTCCTCTTGGTAGGAAAAGCTTAGTTTGTCTGTTCTTACCAATATTGTAGGGTGCATACAATACAACAGTTTCTGATGACTTTAGCTTAGCCACAGGGGTTAGCTTCACTGCTCTTCCAACTGAGAAACACAAGGGTTTCAAAAGCCTTTCAATCCAGTGAGCCCTTGAGTAAGCCTCCAGGATCAGCAGCTCATCCTCCTTATCGTTATTAGTACTTGCTGTGTAGTATCTAACTGTAGCTTCTGCCTCTGCTATTGTTGCAATACTAAATTAACTAGAAGTAGTAATATGCTGATTTAATTGCACTTAAAATGGGGGGATGGGAACACATAAGTGCAGATTTCTTGAGCACAGTAGGCCTCCTCTTTGCACCGTCAAATCTTGGACTCAAATGCATAGAGAATATTATAGATGTTCAGACTCCCCAGTGACAGGCAAGGGTGTTGATCTTACATGTAAGTCGGTAGTCCTTAAACCATCAGTTGCTCACAACCACGGAGAGTGTAAGGGCATTGCATCTTTCAGGCACAGTCGCCAAACCTTGTCGCCCATCTACTGAACCAACTAAAGTATATATAATACTCATTACTTCTGAGGCACAAGGCTGATTGCCACCTGTTGAATTACTGTGCTGCGGCTCACCCTCAGGAAGGACCCATCAGCATTTGTAACAGCCAAGGTAGGTATGTCCTGCTTATTCTGCATATCTGCCTCCATCTGGAAATGTAGCCCACATCCCTGGGGGAAACTGTGCCTTTCGTGTCGTCCACTGCAGCCACTTAATTATTTAAGTTCATAAAGTTTGAGCAAATCTATTTTAAGAGTAGCCAGAATTTTTATCGATGCTGACTCTAGGTTTAATATGTGCCGTCATACAGGTTCGAGGGTGCTGTCCATGTATAAGGGAGTTCGCCTTACAAAGAGCTCATGTAGTGCCGCCCTACTGTCTCTAGCTCAGGGCAAATATTTTTTCAAAGTTATATAGATGCTGAATCCAATAAAGAAAAATGTAGCCAAGCTCCTGCCATTCAGTCTCTTATTCTGATGCTTGATTTGTATAGTATTGTGTATCCCCTATAAAGACTCTGCAGAAATATTGAGGCAGGTGCAATTCAAAAGATTAAAAGCTCAACATCAGTTGCAATTTTTTGGCGTCTGCAGTTTTCCTGCCACAGGTCCAGTGGCTCCACAGTATGCTGCGACATAAGACCAAGGGCTGCCAACAGAGAAAGAGAGAAGTTGTCCGATACCAGGGAGCTCCTTGCAGGGCAACACTAAACATCCAAAGCAGGGCACCCTGGCTGGTGAAGGAGATAAGGTAAGCAGTGTGTACTAGGTGACATCTCGGAGGAGCTACAGCACTCCTGATGCAGCGTTCAGCATGCCAGCCGCCGTATTGCCCAAATAATATTCTCTTTTTTTTGTAAGGGCTGGTGAAGGCTGACTTTACTAATCCACTCAGCTAGCCACATAAAATACAGATCTGTTCTTTAAAGTAGGCCTATTAACCCTGTGCACTACTTGACAAAACTCAGAACTCTCTCTAGCAGGAACCAGCCACAGCCCTTTGTAGGGAGTTCCGGTGGGGCAGAAAGGCGGGGCGGGGAGGGGCAGGGTGGGGGGTCGGCTAAAAACCAGAATATGGATAATTGGAGGTAAGTAAACAATTTAATAAGTACAACTAATTTCATAGCACGCGCTGCATCGCAAATGCGATGCAGCGCTTGCAACGAAATTCGTTTTATTTATTCAATTCTTTACTTACCTCCAATTATCTATATTCCAGTTTTTAGCACCCCCGACCCTGCCCCGCCCCATCTTTCTGCCCCACTGGAACTCCCTCCACAGGCCGCGGCTGGCAGGAACTTTAATTGCCAGAGGTATCATGGCATTTGTATTGCTGCCTGAAAGCTCAAGGACATCTGCAGCAGGTGCTTTTTAAATCATACATTATTGCTAAACACAGCGCCCCCCCCCCCTTGAGTTCATTGCCCTCCTCCGGGTCAGAGCCCAGTGCAGCTGCAGTGGTCACATCACCCTAAAGCTGGCCCTACAACCACATCACACAGCACCTTGGGAAGCTTCACTGGCTCCCAATTCACAAGCACAGCCAATCCAAATTCTCATGCACACATAGCAAGGCCTACACAGCACAGGACCAGTATACCTGAACAGCAGGATGTACTTTTACCAACCCACTAACCCTATAAAACAGGGACTTTTATTTTCTAATTTCAAAGTTCTCTTTACACACCACATTTCTTAGTGAAGTTACATCACTTCTTAATAATTGAAAGCGTACTAAATATCTGCCAAGAGACCTTGTACATAGGCACTCTTTAGGCCAAATTCTAATCTAATTACTGGCAGAGCCATCTGCCTAATGAAACCACATAGTTTCCTCAAAATTGACCCTTCTGTCTTATCCAAAAAAAATACCAATGCATAAAGCGGGATGGATGGGAGTTTTGCTTTACACAGAGATATTAAGTGCCCAAAGTGCCTTCCCCTCACAGCATTATAAAAAGGCCCTTAGCCCATAAACCTGAGATTTAGCCTTGCTAAAATTATACTCTGAGAGATGTGTTCTGTCATTCAAATTACTTGACATGATTTTCCCCAGAAAGGGGTGTGACCTAATTACCTCTAGTTTTTCTTCAACTCAGAGCTAGATTTAATTATTGTATATCTGGGAGATTGTGCTTTTAAATACCAGGATCTTACCTTTAGAGACATCAATTTTCAGAAAATGTGAATTTCTATAATGACACCAGATAACTTTTCTATCCCTTCTGTGTTAAATCCAGGATTACAATGTCATTTGCATATAGCAGACAAGACACCAAACTGCCCCAATGTTTGGCAAATCACCTGTGCTATTATGTAAAAAGGAAGGTAAATCAGTGATGTAAAGGGAAAACAACAACAGCACCAAAAGACAGCGGGCATATTACCAAGCAGGGCGATAGGCAATTATCGCCGCTTTAGTGGCCGTTTACGGCCACTAAGCGGCGATAATTCTATCGCCTTATTAGTAGGCTGCCGCTAACTGATGTTACCGACAGCTTTTAGGCGATAGCGAGTGGTTTGGGTCCAGCTTTGCATGTCAGCGATGTTTATCGCTAATGCCATTCAAAGTGGGCGTACCCAACCAGTTAGCGACTGAAAGCTAACGTCGCTATCGCCTATTAGCAAGGCAGGCATAGCGATGGAAATATTCGCGTTAAGCGCGAATATCTCCAAATGCTAACACCTGCCCAGACCAGTTCTTCACCATGTTATCCAATGGGAGGTGTATAACATGGCTAAGAGCATTTTGTCGCTAATGCGTGAATATCGCTGTTTTCTCAGCGATATTCACGCATTTCGTCGCTATCGCTGGATATTTTAGCACAATGGAGAAAAAGTTGCTAATAGCACGTTTTCTCCGCTAACATATCCAGCGATAGGCAGCGATGAAAAAAATGCGCCCCAGCCTTTTTCAATCGATTTTTTAGTATTGATTGCAGATGATAACTCCTTATCCCCCCCATCTTGTGGCACCATGTGACAGAATGTAATCCAATAATTAAACGTAACTGAAAGCCAGGGATACCAAGACCGTATACATTTCTCCATAACGTAGGCCAGTCAACTTCTATCAAATGCTGTTGAAAAATCAAGGAAGGATGCAAATAATCAGGTATCTCTCATTTTCAAAAATGTATTGATTAAAAGTTGAAGGGCTGTTTTATAATATAATGTGATTTTTCCAAAAGCCTGATTGCTCTAGTGGGATAATCTTTTCAGTTTCCACCCATCCACTATCAGAGGCTGAGATGACAGTACTTTGAAGCCGTGGTACTGACAGTAAAGAACAACGGAAATGAGAACATCTATGACATAAACAGCAAAAAATGTAAATCTAATTTTCTCATTTGGAGGCAGTGATGTGAATTAATCTTTATATATTACATTACATTTTTTTTCTCTGAAGGCATATCAGTAACCTTTGAACATCTGAGCAAATATCATAAACATATTTCCTGGTCATTTCCGCTCGACAAGCTGCGGAAAAAAACCTTGACACCAACCAAAGTTCAATTTTGCATTGTTGATTTCTTGCAAATGCCATTTTTAGGTAGGTTAGTAGGTTAAAATTCAAGTTGTCCCATCGTGGAGCCCTTTATGCAATCTGAACGATTGCCGAGTAAGGATGCAGACAAATACAGGCAAATCAACTCGATGCAAATTACCAGTTCAGCACACAATTGTACATAACGTACATATTGTTTAAGTTGTGTGGCTTTTTTACTAGTTTAAAGCAAAAATGAACCTATGCCGCTATGCCTATTTTTGTGGAGTTTATTTTAAGTGTATTTCTGTACCCGAATTATAACGTCTACTTACTTTATCATAAAACATTGAGAAAGCACACTTTTAACCACATTGTTTATTTTTTGGCTCATTTATATTCTCTCAATGGTTTATGTTGTACTTTTTTGAATCTCTTTGACTTGCTGATCTATCACCTTCATTTTATGCAGGCTAATCGCGTTTACCTTCTCTCAGGAGAATTTACAGTGTCAATGTCTATTAAGGTAGCGATAAAAAAGGAACAGTATAATACTTTGTTTTAAATCAGTTGGATTGGCTTTTAAGCAACCTATAAATGTAATTTATATAAATGCATGCACCGGAGTAAGTCACAGCTCGGCGCCCTGGAACACACTTCACTGTGCCTGTTAAGGACAAGGATTATTAAAATGCAGTTAGCAAGATGAATCATGGGAGTGTCACATTGTCTAATGCACTATACAAACCATAATATGAAACTGAGCCCATTTAGAGAGTACGAATTTGATGCAGAGATCACATCTCTTTTTGATTGAACGGTAAAATGAGAATTTGCCAGGAAAATGATTAAAATAAAAGAAACCCTGTGTCACAGTCCAAAGTGCTGCATAGTAGCACCCTATACATCCGTTAATATTTATCACAATGTAAACTATCTGACTACACAAAAGACAGGTGTTGAATAGTATTAGAGACTAGTTCTGTACTCCCAGAATTAGATCAGTCTCGAATTATTAATATTTCTAATCAAGGTTTGAGGAATCCTAGACATTTTTCGAGGATTGCGTTGGAGGTGATTCAAATAAATCTACCTCTTAACATTGTGTAAGTGCATCAGGGAAGGGAATATAGGGGTCAAACTCACATGAAAAAGCAGGTTATGATGTTAAACCACTTTTTTTCTCCACATTTTGTGGTGATTCAAGCTAAGGCTTATTAACCTATTGTTCACCAGCAAAAAGTAATCTCTCCTATAAGGGCCCAATCACAACTGATCCAGTATAGCGGGCATGGTAATACGCAATATGAGGTACCAGTAGTGTTAGAAAGGGGATCTCTGGTTGGCTAAGGCGTGCGCCAAAGCCAGGCTGAGACCACCACTCTAGTCAGGGCAAGAGAGTTACACGCCAAAGATAACCCCTGCTCACCCCCTTGGTAGCTTGGCACGAGTAGTCAGGCTTATCCGGTGGCCATGTGTAAAGCACTTGCACACGCCCACAGCAACAACATCCCAGGCACACTACAAAAGGCACACTACAAAAGGAACTCCACAGAAGGCTATATCAAAAATAGCCTTTGTATTCTCATAACACATTAGAATAGTAAACACATATTATACAAAGTGCCAACTGGCACTGGGTCATATCTGCAGTGGATTATATACACCTGACACGGGCCCACTGGGCCACTGTCAGAACCATCACAGAGTGAACGTAGTAAAAGTAAAACATATCATAAACGTACAACCAGTAACCACTGTTAATCACTGTACTCAGCATCAGCCTGTAACATAAACTACATTATACATAGTATAACATCAGTCGCGAATTACATTCTGCGCCAACCTCACCAGCATAAACACATTATGCAATCCTCTCATAAGTCTAAATGCATTAGACTCTAACCTCCTACGCATAACTCACATTAGGGGCATAAATCACAGTGGAACATAATCTCACTAGCATAAACCAAAATATGCAAACAAACCTCATATATAAAACTACATTTAGAGATATCAAACAGGGTGCGTAAATCATACTACATGAATCACATTTCCTAGCACCACATAAATCACTTTAGGGCCTAGCGCCCTATAAACCCAAAAGCCAACTGGCCATCTCAAAAAGGGGCTCAAATGCCCTGTGTCCAGAATGTCAGGGCGCGCTGCCAATGCAGCAGAAGTCAAGGTGCGCCATTGCGCAAACCTAAATGTAGGAGCTGCCTACTACTTGCTGGGTAGCTGGGAAAGATATGGGGCCAAGAAGTGCGTCCCACTACTAACTCAACACACGCCCCCAAAGAAAGAATAGCCTAAACGGTGCAGATGGCACTAATTACTGCGCAGCTGTAAATCAAAGGAAGGCCTGGCACTCACTGTGCCCTCTGAACAATTGTGCAAACATTGCAGCTGCCCGCGCTGGTGCGGTGCAGCTGAGGATTAACAAAATGCAGGCACGGGTACCTTGGGGCCCTAGAAATAATTATACTCACGTTGCAGCTGCCCTCTAGCAAGTGGGGCAGCTGTAGGACTGTCCAAACTGGTAGGGACATGAGCCCTGGTAAAAAATCAGGCCCCACATTGGAGGCCAATAGCTCTCCTAAAAACATGCCCCCGAAGTGTTGCAGCTGCCCTCTAGCAAGCGGGGCAGCTGTAAAGGGAAATAGGAGCCTGGCACTTTGGTGCCCTCTGGCCCCCAGAGGCCCATAACTACATAAACACTGCCTCTCTCAATGGAGCGGCACGCAATGGCGTGACCGTTCAGAACAGCCAAAAGGAACAACCCCAAGCCCTCATTTACTGGGCTCCGTGAGGGAGACTTCACTTGGTCCCACTGCGGTGGCCCGCGGGGCTCCCTCTTCACCCCCTGGAGCCCGCCTGGCCTATTGCTTGGTTGCGGCCTGCTCCGGCCGCCTCTTCTTCACCAGGGCCCCCTTTTGGGACCCGGGACTTTACTTCACAGAGGAACCCACGAGGCTCCAGACGACTTCCCTCATGTGCGGCACGAGGGTCTTCCCTTTGCACACGGGAGCCCCTTGGGAGCAGGTGCCGCCTCTGTCTCTCCTCTTCCACTACCGTCCACCAGGCCCGGCCCACAACCAGGCAGGCCCCGGACAGCAATGGAGATCTGGTTTCTTTGGCAGCAATGAGGGGTAGGCTCCCTCTTCTTTAAATAATATAAAGCAAGGTGGGCACCCGCTAATATAACGATAATTGCGGCATATGCCGAGGTTTCCCTCTAAAAGGGATAGAAGTGCTTTTCCTCAGCTGCAGGAAACACAGCACTATGAAAAACGCTTTTAATAAATAAAAGTAAAGCTCTCACAGGGCGCTAGAGGCCAAAGTCCAAGGAAGGGGGCAAAGGGCTGGGCCCCAGGCAGGCCAGCTCACAGGGCCCTCCATCAGGGAGGCAGTCCCTTGTGGCAGTTCCTCCAGAGCCCGGCAGCAGCAGGCCCCCCCCCCTCAAGTCAAGTGAACAGCACACACACATGGGGTCACAGCCCCAATATTTATATGCCCTTTTCCTTTGTGTCACAGCACAGGGCTTGAGAATACTAGTCAGGACTCGTTTAGAGGGGATTTGGAGCACTTTGTTTGGCCCAGCTCCTCTCCCCTTTGTCAGGTAGGGGCTCGGTGATTAGACACATCACAGGGGGCAGAAACAGCATTGTGGAGGGAAGGCACAGACTTATTCAGATCCCAGGTGCAACTCCTCCCTCCCATCTAGATACAGATTTCTCTATTCACTACTGGGCTGACTCACTCAGTCTCCTGGACCCACTAACACCTCCCAGCTCCTGTCAATCACAAGCCAGACATGCAGTTCACATCAGACAAGCAGACACACAGTACACAGAAATGCCAACTTCTAAAAGTGGCATTTCTCCACCCATCACCATAAACCTGCAGCATTTATCCTCACAAGTTCATACATACTAAACTCGCCCCTGCACAACTCTCATACCAGGAATTACCATGGACACACATATCACCCATGCATTCCTATGGGAGGGCTTGCCAATCTCACCACATGCACTCAGAGAGCTCACACACTTTACACTGGGCCACAGTGCTGAAGTGCGCAGAGGCCAGAAAATCACTACCACTATGTCAGAGCTTAAGGCAAAAAGTTCAGGGGTGAACCTACCAATAGGGCCAAGTCCAACAAGTAGCATGTGGAATGGGAAATAAGAAGTGGGAATATTTACTTTTTGAAATTTCTGAATGTTATTCCCAATTTCAACTAGATTGTATCCTTTAGGCAAGACCTATTCATTAAGCCAAAAAAAGACATATTCATGGAAAAAGCGAATGAGTAGGACGTGGATGCATATATTTCCTCAATCATATGATACTGTACACTGCATTGAAAAACAACAAGTTGCATTCAAAATATTGGGCTCATGCAGTGACTAATTACCAAAGGTCAACTAAAATCTGTACAAATTGATATCTGTTGATTTGCTCCTACATTTATACTAGGTTTCCAAGTGCAAAATATTTACAGTTAGTTATTACTGTGGTAGAAAGTTGTCCTGCCCACGTATGATGCCAAAGACTCATAATTGTTAGTATCAGGCCCTGCTGTGGTGCTGAATGGCCAGCTCTGCCCACTAAAATGGATTGAAGACCAAATGAAGAAATGATGAGTGCATATGTCAACTACATCATATACATAAAATACTTCTCAATGAAATTACAACATTAAACCAGAGAATGCTTAACATTGTGAAGACTTTGAGTGCCGTGTGGTATGGTAATGTCTAAGATGATTCTTCCATTATATTGGTGTTTAGGCCAAGCCCATTATTTTTCAAATAGTTACCCATGATTCCAAAATCTTTAAATCAGGTCTTCTGCAGAGGAAATCTTTCTTGGAATGGAAGCATATAGGTAGGATTGTGTCATGACAAACAATCTCACTCAGGTACCATCCCACAGCATGCTGCCTATCATGAAAATAATAGAGATAGAATTTTCTCTTAAGGTTTGGTTGTATATATTAAATTAAGATATGCTAATAAAAATATCATTAGGCTCACCAAATACATTTAAAAAGGTTAACAGAGTTTGAAAAAAAATCCTTACATACAGTAAGTAAATGTTATGCAATGTCAGCCTTACGGCCTATTAAATGTCCATGTTCAAACTGTGATGTCTGATGGGATTTTGCCACCATATATTAAAGCATCAAAAACAAGGTGATTAACGGAATGCTTAAATTAGTGTCAGCTTCTGACAACTGCTTGGGCTGCACCCCAATTCCTAATTTTTCATCCAGCACAAAGCCAAAACTTTTTACCCACGATGACTTCTCCAGTGGGAATAGTCCCGCCCAAACTGCTGCGGAAGGTCCTCCTTGAACCAGAACACAAATAACCAAGGATTGGTTTCACCCTTATAAGGAATTATCAGGCAGGTATAGCTTGGTTCCATTGGCACAGTGAGCACGGTACCCACCTTTGGGCACACCCGTCCCTCTTAATACATCAACAAAGAAGGTGATGGATGGAATACTTGGATCAATCTCATCAAGTGGCAATTGCTCGGGCCACATCTCAGTCCACCATTTTTCAACCACTATACCACTTCAGTTTGGTTCCCGCCATATGCAAATCCGTCTTGACGCTACACAAGTGGGAACAGTCCTGCCCAAACTGCCATACCAGGTCCTTCCTGAACTAGAATTCAAGCAAACCAGGACCAGTTTGACTCTTATCAGGGCTCATAACTGACCACCTACTGGAAAGACTACTTTAGAATGTATTTTATGCATTAGAAGATGTATTTTGAGCAGGGGACTTCTCAGCCATAAGTGCTTTGCATTCTATTAGCATGGTGTCCCAAGCTGTTGCAATGGGGCCTTTTCAAATTCTATGGGTCTCTTCCGAGTATAGCACAGAACTCTCCGCTTCACCCCAACATTGCAAATCCCTACATCACTGTGCGGAAGACACTGAGTGACTCCGAAATGGGAGCTAAATCACTTGATGGATCCCGAAGACATAGTCTGCATATAGCAAAACTACGGGCACAACATCATCCAACGATATGCCATAACGTCACCCATCTAATTGTAGTCGCTGTGCCAAGGGCTCTATAACAAGAGTGAATTGGATGGGTGGAAGTAGACATCACTGCCGTGTGCCACCACATATGGGAAACATCGCAACCATTACATCGCACCACACTTACAATGCAACATTCTTTACAACACATGTCACTATAATGCAGGCATTACAGCACATACCATTACAACCCATGACTCCACATCGCATGTCACTACAACGCAGGCATTACAACGCATGCCTTCACAACGCATAGTACCTCTACACTATCCAAAACCTACCCTATTGTTGCACCCCCTGGAGATAGATTAGTAATTTTACCCCTACACTATCCAAAACTTACCCTACTGTTGCACACCCTGGAGTTAGAATAGTAATTTTTACCCCTACACTATCCAACACTTACCCTACTGTTGCACCCCCTGGTGTTAGAATAGTAATTTTTACCCCTATACTATCCAATACTTACCTTAAATGCAATGTAATGGTATGCGATATAATGCAATGCGTTGTGAAGGTTGTTTATAAAAATGCGATGTAGTGTCATGCGATGTAATGCAGTGCGTTGTAAAGGATGTTGCAATGTAAAAACCTCATTGTAAAGGCATGCATTGTAAATGTATGTGTTGTGACGTCATGCATTCCCACATATAGAGAACGAGTCCAAGATCAACTTCTGGTCAAGTACTCATGAAGTAGGGTTTGTATATCACAGTTTTGTATAGTTTTTAAACATAAACAATGTGTTTCACATAAATAATTTTATGAACAAATAACATGAAAACGAAACACAATCATTAGATTAATTAGTATAAAAGGACAATATATGCCACAGACAAGATGGACATAATAAAAAACATTTAATTAGATACATAATTTGATAACATTTTCCAAACAGATGTGCACTTTTATTATCAGACACATATTGTACATAAGGCCCCTTTATTGCTCAAGTATTGTCAGTAGAGAATTGCGGGTTGACGTGGCTGTCCTCGTGATGATCATACTGTGCATCATGATGACCCTACTGTGCATTGGTGTGAGTTGGGAGCTGCAACGTTAGCTGCTTGGACAGACTTAGCGTTAGAAAGGGATCCTTTTGACCTATTCACCCCCATTTCTTTCTGAATGAAACTGGTGTTAACTTACTCTGACGATACCCTAGGCTCTGCTAACCATGCCCAGGACCATGCTATGTCCAAGAAGGCACACATAATAGGGTACACTTACAATTGGCAATGACAGACCCTATAAGTCCCTATCAGAAATAGGGGCTAGGGGAGCGATTGTAATTGTAATTGTAAATAATGGTGCATGGAGGTTTTGAGTCCCAGCAGATTTCCTTCATTTACATGTTTACATGTGTGCACAGCTGTGTGCCTGCTGTCCTTTTAAAGGCAGTCCTGCCTTACAGCCTGTCTTTGAAAGTACATTCTGCAGTTTGTATTGACAGACCCTATAGGACCCTAGTGTATAAAATGGCTAGGGGGTTAAAACTACCTATAAGTCTCTAGTATTTAATAGGGCATGAAAATTTAGAGGCCAAGCAGATTTCCTGGACTTAAATGTGTGCACTGCTGAGTGTCTGCTGTCATTTTAAAGGCATCCTGGCTTTGCAGACTGTCTTTAAAAGTAAATTGTTTGCAAACTCAACGTTTCTGGTAGGGGTACTTTAAAAGTGATGATCTACAATATTTTCACATATTAGGCACCCTCTCAGGTCTCCCCTATGTGTCCCGGGTGGCAGGCCATGTACCTGTAAGCAGGGACCTTACAAAAGATGTTGTATATAAACTGGTGGGGAAAAATTGCTGATTTCAATTTCTCCATTGTAAATACTTAGCTCCATATGTTAACTTTGCTATATTTTGTTAAGATATAACTATAGCTAGGAAAGGAGAAATAGCATTCAAGGACTTAAAAGATTGGTATTGATAGATGGAACTATTTGCCACTGCTGAATTTATCATAACTAGTGCAGAAGAGACGTTATAGAACTTTCTCTTTTGTAAGCCAAAATCCAGCCTCTCAGTGATATTTGCTGATTGGTTAGCCTTAACAGACTTATCCAGGCTGCTTTAATTATATGATAAGTGGCCTGGCTGGAGCAGAGGTTGTCTGATGAAAAGAGCTCTGAAGCTGAGGAGAATGGTCCTGCAGAGGAGGCTGGATACATCAAACTGAACTTGAAGAGAGAGCAGATCAGTAACGAATGCCAGGCATTACTACCCCTATACCCTGTGCCTCAGCCAGATTGCAAAAACAACAGTTGATGGGCAGAATGCAGAACAATGTCATACATTCACCCCAGTAAAGAGATCTGGGCCTAAATCCATTGTTTTTGTTGCACTCCACACCACCCCAGTTCAGACATGGCCATATGCAAACCAGCATTGACCCTGTGCTTCATGGGAACAGTCCAGCTCGAACTGCCAAGCCATGTCTTCCCTGGAGCGGAATCAAGCATCCTAGAACTGGTTTCTGGCTATCAGACGTCATCAGCCAGGATAGCTTGACTAGAGTGGTTTGGAGAGCACGGGACTCACGTCTGACCATACCCTTCCCACTCGGGGTGACAAATGCAAAAACAACAGTTGATGGACAGAATGCAAAACAATGTCATAAATTCACCCCAGTACAGAGATCTGGGCCTAAATCCATTGTTTTTTTGTACTCCACACCACCCCAGTTCAGACCTGGCCATATGCAAATCAGCCTTGACCCTGTGCCTCATGGGAACAGTCCAGCCCGAACTGCCAAGCCATGTCTTCCCTGGACTGAAATCAAGCATCCTAGGACCAGTTTCTGGCTATCAGCCGTCATCAGCCAGGATAGCTTGACTCCAGTGGTGTGGAGAGCACGGGACTCACGTCAGAGCATACCCTTCCCACTCAGGGTGACAAATGCAAAAACAACAGTTGATGGACAGAATGCAGAACAATGTCATACATTCCCACCAGTACAGAAATCTGGGCCTAAATCCATTGTTTTTTTTAACTCCACACCATCCCAGTTCCGACATGGCCATATGCAAATCAGCCTTGACCCTGTGCATCATGGGACCAGTCCAGCCCGAACTGCCGAGCCATGTCTTCCCTGGACCGGAATCAAGCATCCTAGGACCGGTTTCTGGCTATCAGACGTCATCAGCCAGGATAGCTTGACTCCAGTGGTGTGGAGAGCACGGGACTCACATCTGAGCATACCCTTCCCACTCGGGGTGACAAATGCAAAAACAACAGTTGATGGACAGAATGCAGAACAATGTCATACATTCACCCCAGTACAGAGATCTGGGCCTAAATCCATCATTATTTTGCACTCCACACCACCCCAGTTCAGACATGGCCATATGCAAACCAGCATTGACCCTGTGCTTAATGGGAACAGTCCAGCCCGAACTACCAAGCCATGTCTTCCCTGGACCGGAATCAAGAATCTTAGGACCAGTTTCTGACTATCAGTCGTCATCAGCCAGGATATCTTGACTCCAGTGGTGTAGAGAGCACGGGACTCACGTCTGAGCATACCCTTCCCACTCGAGGTGACAAATGCAAAAACAACAGTTGATGTGGACAGAATGCAGAACAATGTCATACATTCACCCCAGTACAGAGATCTGGGCCTAAATCCATTGTTTTTTGCACTCCACACCACCCCAGTTCAGACATGGCCATATGCAAATCAGCCTTGACCCTGTGCCTCATGGGAACAGTCCAGCCCGATTTGCCAAGCCATGATTTCCTGGACCAGAACAAGCATCCTAGGACCAGTTTCTGGCTATCAGCCGTCATCAGCCAGGATAGCTTTACTCCAGTGGTGTGGAGAGCACGGGACTCACGTCTGAGCATACCCTTCCCTCTCGGGGTGACATATGGAAAAATAACAGTTGATGGACAGAATGCAGAACAATGTCATACATTCTCCCCAGTACAGAGATCTGGTCCTAAATCCATAGTTTTTTTGCACTCCACACCACCCCAGTTAAGACATGGCCATATGCAAATCATCCTTGACCCTGAGCCTCATGGGAACAGTCCAGCCCAAACTGCCAAGCCATGATTTCCTGGACCGGAATCAAGCATCCTAGGACCAGTTTCTAGTTATCAGCCGTCATCGGTCAGGATAGTTTGACTCCAGTGGTGTAGAGAGCACCTGACCCACGCTGAGCATACGCTTCCCACTCGGGGTGACAAATGCAAAAGCATCAGTTGATGGACAGAATGCAGAACAATGTCATACATTCACCCCAGTACAGAGATCTGGGCCTAAATCCATCTTTTTATTGCAATCCACACCACCCCAGTTCAGACATGGCCATATGCAAATCAGCCAAATTGCAGGCATAGGAAATGAATTTGCAGAGATCAGGAGGAGAAGAGCTAATGGAACTAAGCCACACTTTAGTTGGTTTAGCTACTACTTACTCCTCTGGAGAGAAATCATCCAAGTTGAATTTTGGAAATACAATGCTTTGTGGCACAAGAAGATGCCACAGTTTGGAGTAAGTTGTCATGCTTTTGCTAACATCCCAATGGACAGAGCTTCCCCTGCTTGTCATCACAGAACACTGAATAAATATGTGTAAGCTGAGTAATCTTTCAGATCTGCTGCTTGAAACTACAAAAAAAGAAGGACTGCCCTGCTGGAATCTGACTCTACACCCAAAGGCCTGCACTCTGAATGTCTGTGTCTGCTTCACAATCTGGTACTACTGCCCCTGGGACTGTGACTTGCTTCAAAAAAGATTAAGGAGTGGACTCACTGCAAACTACAGGTTAACGAGCCCACCTGGATCATCTTCACCAAGAGTCTCCAATCTAGAGAGCATTCATTGGACTTTTAAGGATTTGGCATGGAGCATTGTGGGAACTGTAGTCGAGACATCTCAGAGAACATCTAGGAGATTCCAGACATTTCAAATGGTGATTTGAACACTTTGAACCTACAAGGAGACCTTTAGGAAGCACATCTTAAAGTTTGAAGAACTTTAGAGAACTTTTGTGCAAAAGCTTCATAAGGAGACCAACCCGACCTTGAGGGTCTGCCTGACAACCTTCAACCACAACCTGGCCGGGATTTCAGGTTCGTCCCTCTGAAAGCTCTTCCAGGATTTGACCAGGGCCTTGCAGAAAGTCAAGCCAGTGAACCCTCTCCGAATTCGGACTGTGGGGAGAGTCAATCGATGTCGAAGAAGAAACTCCAGGAAGGTTTGTAAGAGTGAAGGTAACATTTTGACCAAGGCCTCCCACTCAGAGTATCTGATCAGGACTCCATCATGTTCAGCCTCAAACTTTGACTTTGTCCCGGTCAAGCTCGACCAGATGGCCCAGAGTTGCACATAATTAAGTGGTTAATCTTTACAAAGTCATATATCCGCTTCCCTACATTGGATTTTTTGTGTTTTGGTGACTATTTATTCATACAAATATTTCGTAATTTTATACATTTGTGTGGGATTTTGTATTGTATGTTGTGTCCTACTGATTTGATATTTTGGTGCTGCTCGTAGTCGGATTTTGCTGATGCTTTGGAGCAGAACCATCAGAGGTGAACTTGCCTTTTACCGACTCTTGGATTATCGTTGCTGACATTTGAGGCCGCTGTTGGACTCTGGGGTATGGGACTGCGAGGCCCACAGTGCAGCGCGTTCCAAACATCACGCGCACCTACCGCCTCTTCCCGTGACTCCTCCCTCCTTCTCTACTTAAGGCTGGACCACCACGCTACCGCGGGACGGGTGCGGGATGAAGACCGGGCCGAAGCCGGGGCAAAGGGCGGGCCATCTGTGGCCGTCAAGGGCTGCAGAAGGCTGGGCTGGGCCCCCCCTTATCATTTGGGTCAGGACCCCTTTCTGTTTCATTGACTCTGACACAGTGAGTGGTTTCTTGTTTGACATCATTAACTGTTAGTGGTAAAGGACTATTACACTTTCGGGACTCTTTACGTAGCGTTTCAAAGTGATTACGTTTAACTCTACTACTGATTGTTGGCTATAGCATGACTACGTGTACACCAAATCCCTTACCCTCTACTGTAGGGGTTTCAATATTAGGACCCCTAGATAAATATTTTGCCAGGGCTACACGAGAGATAGATAGAGAGATTGCACTGGCTGAGAGACGTGCTGAGCGTCGGTTATCCATCAAACTTCTTAAACATCTTCCTGAGAAGCGGTCGTCATTGGGTTCCATGGCGCAAGCTCCTTCTCCAGCACGTGCAAACGATCCGGTGGTGAATGCTTCTCTTCCCTTAGATCATCCACAGGTTGCTGCTCTAAGGGTCAGTTCTGATAGGCTGGAGAGTATGGCAGACTTACCCCCACTTATGGAAGATGATGCTTTGGATTTATGGTCTAGTAATGCCCCCGTCCCCTTGCTCTCTCCTAATATTTCTTCTAGTCATGGGGATCCCCTCCCTCCACCAGTGTTGGTATCGCTGGAAGTAAATAGACCAGCCCATACCAAAAGGAAAAGAACTGCTAGCCCGCGCAAAGGTTCTCATCCCAAACCCTATAAGAAAATTAGGAGATTGGGCACTAGGGTGGGTGTGATCCACAAGGGCGTTGGGGAGGGTGCAAGCTGCGCTCAGGGGGTCATGGGGGGTGTGTTCTCCGGCGCTACAGCAGCGAAGCCAAGCGATGTTCTGACTTCAGACTCTGCCGAGTTCCCACCCCAAGAGATCCCCTCGATCTCTTGGGGTGAAAATGCTGAAATCTTTTAGAGAGAGTTAAAGGGCTGGCAGAGCGGTTGGACAGGTTTGAGCAAGTGACCCTGGACAATTTCTATTCCACAAAATCTCTTATTAAGTTACATTCTAGAATTAGGGAGGATGAACCAGGGGGGAATCTGTTGTCCGGGTGACCCCTATATCCCCACAGGACCCATCTATTGCAACTGGAACGGTAAAAGGAGTGGCAGCGGAAAATGTTCACGCTGCACTCGCTGAGGCCTCTAATGGGGGTGTTCGGAATCCTGGGTTGGTCACAATGAACGTTACAGAACATCCTAACATACCAAAGGCTAGTAATGTCCCTGTCAAGAAGCTTGTGCGTTCCGAGGTTTCTGGTAGAAATGGCCCTGTCATTCCCAGAAACTCTGGCACTAGCATAGGCCTTGAGCAAGCACAACCTAGAAAAATCAGTTCCATTCCTCTACCTGGTATCCAGCCTGATGCGCTCCCTCCTAAAGAGGCCCCTAGAATACCCCCTATGAACTTACCACCAGACTGTCAGCCCTATGTTGCCATTCTTACTAATGTACCACCCTTGAAGGCTGACCAGCAAGAATCCTACCAAATGCTAAAAAACAAAAGTATGCATTGGTTAAGGACAAATAGACCTCTCCCTAGGGAACTAGGTGGCTTGATCCTAGGTGTCAGAAGGGTAGGGTGGGTAGGTTATGGGCACAAGCATTTTGAGGGTGACTGTGTGGTGGTTAATTTTAAGGATGTTAGGGTTACCCAAACAATTTGTAACCAGAATCATGGGATTGGTGGTGCTGGTATTGGGGTAGTAGACTTGACCTACATCTACCCGAGATCTGTAGGTAACCAATGTGGAAGATGGAGGCACAATTTTACCCTTCCCGAGAATCACTTCATCCCTTTGCTTCCTCAGCCAGTTGCATGGTCAGGGCCATATGGGAGGATGCCAGGATATTGAAATGACATTTTCCCTGGGGTGGTTTCCTTGCCCCTGAGCCTGGGATTTGTGTTAGAGCCTTATGTCTCAGGCCCTAGTAACGCCAGTCCGCCACTTTCACCAGTTGTATGTAGCCCCCTAGTTCAGGATGTCAACCTGGTTGTTGGGATTCAACAAGGAGAAAGAGCACTTTGGATACCCCCTGAGAGGGAGGGGGTACCTAGCCCCGAACCCCGCAGCGAGCCTGCTGTGGCGGATCCAGATCTAAGGATTCTCAGCTGGAATGTTGCGGGTATTTTGAGGAAGCTGACTCTACCCGACTGGAATACCCTTGTGGAAGGCTACTCTATTTGCATTTTCCAAGAAACTTGGAGTAGGGAGCCTTGTCACAAGGTAGGTTACTCATCCTTTTTTATACCAGTAGTGTCCCCCCTCTCGGGGAAGGGCCGTCCCTCAGGAGGCTTCTTAATGTGGGTTGTTATTTCACTTGGTTGCCAAGTTACTCAGCATGTGTCTAATTCACCAGACCTACTGAGCATATCAATCAAGGGACCGCGGAGACGGCTGATCTTGGACATCTTTAATATCTACGCCAGGGGCACGAAGGGAGGCTCGCATTCACCTATAGTATCAGTGTTGGAATCTTTGCTTAGGCAGTGTCCTAATAGTTCTCATATCCTGGTCGCAGGGGACCTAAACTGTACGTTTGAGCCCCTTGGGTTGGAGGACACCTTGGGAACCGCCGACGAAGACATTAGGAGAGGGATACCAGCCCTAACTATACCTCCTATGGTGGTGGTCCAAATTAACTCCCTAAATATGGAATTTGACCTTAGGGCTGTTAACGGAAGGACGACGTCAGATCCTTCTGGAGCCCATACTTATAACAGGGCGAACCACATGTCTAGGATAGACTATATTCTCCTTGATGTAAAACTTTGGACCTTCTTGCAGGATATGGAGGTACTCCCTTCAGTTGAGAGTGATCACAATCTCCTCTCTCTTGCCTTCCGTCCTCTGTGGATCGGGAACCGGGGGGTGCTTACTCCTCATTTAGCGTCTGCCCCTTAGGAAGTATATCCTTCCAACTGCAGCAGACATTTGAAATGGAGTAAGCTTATCATAGATGAAGAGAAAGTGCTAGCTATTGGGGCACTCTTAGATATAGCTCAGTCTAAATTGGATTCGTTGATTCCTTAGCCTGGGGAAGTCACAGTGCTTTTTTGTGACACAACCAAGGCCCTGAGTGACCTTTTCATTCTCCCAAATAAGGCCTCCCGACCTGGCAAGAGCAAGAAGTTGTCGAAATGGCCGAGTTGGTATACTAAAAAATGTAGGGGGAAGAAAAATGCCCTGATAGGTGCTGTTAAAAGCAAATCCCAGGCTGCAATTAGACTGGCTAGGAAAGATTACTCCCAGACTACTTTTGCAGCAAAGAGAGAATGGGAGGACAGGTTCTGGGCGGATCTCATGAAAGCGTGCAGGGATGCCAGAAGATTCTGGAACCTTGTAAGATCTAGGGATAGGCCAGATAGCACTCTGATGACGTGTAACATCCCTGCCCAGAACTGGTTCAACCACTTCTCCTCCCTCTATACCCCTATGGAGGTGGCTTCAAGTACCACCTTCTCTTTAGTTGATTGTACAGGGGGTACCAAGTGTGTTCCCTTTACTGCTAGAGAGGTGGAATGTGTAATTAAATCATTGGTACCTCTAAAAGCAGCAGGGCCTGATGGGATACCGGGCGACTTGCTACGGCAAACCCCATGGAGCGGGGGAAGCTGGTTTCATCATGGCTCAATGCTATCAATAGTTGTGCGCCTGTACCAGAATCCTGGAAGGGGGCTGAGGTTGTCCCGATATTCAAAACGGGGTGCCGGGACAACCCAGCCAACTACAGGCCAATAAGTCTCATCGACTCATCCCACAAAGTGTCTGGGAAGGTGATTTTGGGAAGGGTGCTCCAGTGGTTGGACGACAATTACATCCTGTCGGACTTCCAGGTTGGATTTCGCTCTGGAACCGGGACTATTGAACAGGCCTTCAGACTGGCTCTCTTGTATTGGAAGGTAGTGGTGCTGGGCAAAGGCAGTCTGTATTTGGCCTTTATAGACCTTAAGACTGCCTTTGACCTGGTACCAAGGGAGGAATTGTAGAAGGTTTAGTCAGAACTGGGGTTGCCTCCGTATATCCTTTCCCTCCTTGTGAGACTACACGCTGGCAATTTTGCGCAGGTGCGATGGGGTACGAATGGTGAAAAAAACGACAGGATTCCTGTGGGTAGGGGCGTCCGTCAGGGATGTGTGCTAGCTCCCACTCTGTTCTCTCTTTATGTGAAGGGAGTGGTTGAGCATTTGTTAAGAAACCCTTCCGATGCTCCTTCCCTGGCGGGCAAACGGATCCCAACGCTGCTTTTTGCAGATGACACCCTTCTTATTTCAAAGTCCTCCATGGGCCTCCACAGTCTCCTGAATAGCTTTCAGGAGTTCTGCTCATGTGAGGGGATTGGTAATCAATACTGATAAAACTAAGTATTTGATTATGAATCCCCCCAAAAAACCTGGGCGACCTCCGGTTTTGAATTCTGTTCCATTGGAGAGGGTAACCGAGTTTGACTATTTGGGTATCCGCCTCAATGATTCATTTAGCTGGAACTCACACGTCCAAAAAATGCTCCTCAGTCATAAAAGGGTGGGTGGGGTATTACTCAAGGAACAACACTCCTCCACAAGCAAACCTATAGCCCCAGTTGTGGAGATATACAAAGCTAGAGGGGTTAGCACAGCCCTATATGGGGCGGAGCTGTGGGGTACTTGCAACCTGGATGTACTAGCAAAATCGGAGAGCAAATTTTTGAAATATCTGATGGCTCTCCCGTTGAGTACTCCTACTGTACCAGTGTAACTGGATCTAGGTTGCAGATCGAGCAAGGACCAAGCGCAACTCCGCCCCCTGCTTCTCTGGGCTTGGTTGTGGCAGATGCCCGAACTAACCTCTTATGCAGAAGCGCTAACAGAGGTAATGGCCATGGAAGGCTGGTCTAGGATCAAATGGTTGAGGGACGTAAAACAGCTATTAGTGGAGATAGGGCTAGGCGATGCATGGGCATTGAGAACCGCCCCACCTAAAGCCATGATTAAGAAACTGTACTGGAACTGGGTCTCCTCTAAACTATTTACAGACGCACGTCACTGTAATTCCACTGTAGCCTTTGTGAGGAGTAAAGATGTGGTGGCCTATGAACCTTTCTTAGACATGATTTCCATCCCTTTTGACCGCGCCTTGTATTTTAAGTTTAGAGTGTGGACCCTACCAGTGGTGAACTAGTTGCCCGTTGGAAATCCTCTTTCCAGTTTTCCCCCTTTTGTGCGCGTTGTCTCACTCGAGTAGAGTCGGTAGCCCACATTCTTTTTGAATGCCCGGATTACTGTGCACCTAGGAGGTGCTGGCTTAAACCCTTATGTAGACTCTTAGGTACCCCCCAACACAAAGTGGCGTTACGCATTTTAATGTCTGACACATCCTCTATGACTATTTGTGTTGTGACAAAAATGTTTAAGTGGTCATGGTTGATTCGTGCAAGAAGGCTCTCTTTGTCATTTTAATCCTGTTTTAACTGTTTTAACATTTCTTCCCTGTCTTCCCTTTTCGTGCCATTAGGAAGTGATTGTTATAAATGTTGTGTTTTATACTTGTTGTACAAGCTTTTATGATATTTTCATATCGAAATAAAGCCATCAATTAATCCAAATCAATCAATCAAATACTTTACACACCTGTCTCCTAAGTTAGGCCTGACTGCTCATTGTCAGCTTTCAAGCGTTGAGCAAGGGGCTCATATACTGAGACCTTTTCTCTACCCTATCCTGTGTTAGTGGCCTTATTACTATGGGCAGCTGCATACTTACCCATACCAATATCCAACATTTAGCTCCTGCTGAGCCTTATTATGTGCCAGTGCAGAATGTCGTCTCAATGCTTGTATAACTCCTTCCATCTGTGGGTATAGACATGCATTGCACAGCAGCACCTGTTGATCTCCCTCCAGATCAGGCCTGCACTGCAGTGCTCAACTGGGTCTCTGTATCCCCATAGAGCTGAAGATACTTCTAGCAGACTCCCTTGCAAATAATGTCCAACTCCACATTAGTAAACCCTGTGGCCCTCTTAGCTGGCCTTTCCGCAATTTGGGAGCATTTCAATTGCCAAAGGAGCAGCAGAACTTATAAATAGAGAGCAGTAGAAGTAGCCATCCCAGCTGCCCCAGATCAGACGAACCAGCAGCCATTTTGCCCTGGTCAGTGAGACTCTAAGTTTGTTCACATGAGAGAGAGAGTGAGTAGATACACCAAGAGGAGTGTTATAATCTGTAAATTATGAGAGGGGAGTATCTGCATAACCGGATAACGGGTATTTGTTTTGGTCAATTCAATCTGTCCTCGGGATCCAAGAGCAGCTTACCATCACCATTGGGGCATGCATTAGTTAAGATATTCACCACCTTCATACCTGCACCACTCATTTTGCAAGGCATTGTCTTGCCTTTTTCATTTAAATTGTTTCTAAGGCCCAGGGCCCTCCATTGCCTATATCAACATTGGATTGAGTTTTAATTGGTGGAGAGTCTATTTAAGACCCATTTTCTGACTCAGAAGTAGAATTACAACTGGTGGCTTCAGATAAGTAAGATAGTGAAAAATAGCCTTGAGAGTTCTTGTGTCTCATAAGCCAAACTGACAAGACTGTTACAATCCAAAAATGGCTGGCTTGAGGCAATATTGCGTAAGAGAGTAACTTATTATACATCTTGATTCTCTAAAGATAAAGATGGTGTTTCATGGCTTCAGATATTTTAACTTGTATTACGGTCCAAATTCTTAGTAATGTCCACAATCACCTGCACTTGCACCAGGGCAAAATGAGACTTTTGACAAGGGCTGGTCCCGCAACCAAAGATCAATAACTAGTTTGAGTACCTACCAAAGATACCAGGAGCATTAGCAACAGAAAGAATACGGGATGTTTCCATGGTAGCGAGTGCGACTTCTACTTGCAGAATGGATGGAGGGGCAACTGTCTTGCTTTGCTCAATAACCCCATCCCCCACTTTGTGAGCCTCCAAACTCCTGGGATTGGGACTGAAAAAATCCACCATGTTGTTTTTAGAATGACCAGCATAGAAATCACTGTGGCCTGAATGTTCTATAGCTGGCATGTTGTGGCTGCTGCTGTTGTTGTTGCGGCTTCTGCTGTTGCTGCGGCTGCACACTTATCTGCTGAGTTTTCGCCAGCGTTGATTGTGTACTACTTTGCGATAATGACATTTCAACATCGCTGCTCGTTATTAGACTAGCTACTTCTGTGACACTCAAGGGCTTGGGCCTAGGTTGGTGGTGTTGAACCGCTGGTGCAGAGGTGCTGCTCCCAGCTTGGTTCCCGTACAACGCTGCTGCAGGCGTAACTTTTTTGGTCCAAAAAAAAACATTGGCTGGCACACCAGTCGTGGTTAATTGCACTTCCTTTTTCTGTTCATTCTTCTCACCGGTAACTTTCTTGGTACTGGACCTGGTACCTTTCTTTGGGGACATCTTCTTCAGATGTCTGGCAGGACGCAGATGCACAACAAGTTGTGGCCACACGTGGACGTGATGCGCAGCAGGACTTCTGTCTGGCTGGCAGTATAACGGGTGATGATGAATGATGACACCTCCTCCTCTGGCTTTTTGTGCACCTAAAAGCAAATAAGCCAGGGGAAGAACATCAGTGAAATGTTGCATTTGTTGTTGTGATTCAGTTACTACTGTACTAGTACAAACAAAAGATATAGTCTAGCTATTTCCAGGACTTTGTCAACAAGGGCTATGTAATTCTACTGTGTACACACACTACACCCTCAGGAAGGATAGGAAAGAGAATAAGAACCGCCAAAATAAAAATGTAATGGAAGTGGGGTGGACCCTATTTGCCATTAAAATATTTGAGCATCACATCATTCATGGAGCTGCTGCTGGCAACGGGGATAGATGGATGGAAGCAGTAAGCCAATAGGAAAACTATGCAGGCCTATATGGCAAAAGCAGGACACTATTAACTCAAAAAAGGCCACTAGCCACACGGACACTCACAAATCACAAGCAACAAGCAGGGGGCCTGACAAAAGGCATATACAAGCCAGGCAAAGCATGCATGCTAAAACACACTGCTCTGCCTTTTTAATGCAACACAATGTAAATATGAAAATTCACAGGCCCCAAAAAGGTCTCCAGGGTGCATGCATTGCACACCAACACACACCAGACACATGCAACAAAGGCATGTCTTTAAGACACCCAACATCAGAAAGCCCACCCAAAAAAACACACTTTCCAATTCAATCAAATGCCATACATGCCCTAAATGATGTCTAAATTCAACAGACCACAAAGAAACACTTGTTTAAATGCAGCTGTGGCTATCTGCTCTGAGCCTACTGGAAGAAAGCAGGCCTGTTGGCAGACAAGGTCAGACAAGCTTGCAGGCCTAGGCTTCTAAATGGCCACCAGCCACATGGCTAGGACCAACAACAGAAAGTCCACCCCAAAAAAAAGACATTTCCCAACTCAATCCAATGTCATCCATGCCCTAAATGATGCTTGAAAATGAAATACATAAAAAAACACCAAAGGAACTGTTTCTTCATCATGAACCCACCCATGAGGCCATGACTAGCTCTGGGCCTACTGACTACTACTACCCACAACATTTTTAAAAAAAAGGAACTGATAGTTACCAAAAATAAATTGTAGTTGCAACAACTGCAATGCCCCAATCAAACATACACAACAACCACTTACTTGTAAAATATCCAATTAAAAAATCCTCAAATCCAATGGCAATGATGCAGGAGACAAAAAGAGTGATCTTTCCAGCTCAAAATCCAAAGGCAGAATGCGCAGGAGATGGACAAAGCACTGGGAGGAGCCTGCTGGACACGATTCTGTGGCACTTCCTCCCTCTCCCTTTTTTCATCCAAACCATCATTTGCAGAATGTTTTAAGCTGCTAGAGCTGATATTCTTCTCCAAATTGAAGATTTTGCATGTTCGAGTTCTAGAGCTTCACCTTACTTCCGCCGGATGTCAATGGCGCGTCCAAATTGACGTGTTCACGTTCTTTCGCTCCCTGACGCTTTGGATATGACGTGTTCGGGTTCTCTTGCTCCTTGTCGCGTTTGATATGACGTGTTTGCGTCCACACGCTCTCGCTTGTGGTGGAGAATGACGTGTTTTGGTTCTCTCGCTCCATATCGCGTACGATATGACGTGTTCGCGTCCTCACACTCTCGCTGGCGTTTGAGAATGATGTGTTCGAGATCTCATACTCTCGCGGTGCATGATCGTGAGACAAATGACGTGATCGCGGGCGCGAACTCTCGCGAGATAGTGCAAAATGGCTACCAACAATCCAACATCTCGTGGAGCACGCGACCGGATCGGTAAAACTTGTCGGCAAATGCGGGAATCCAGGTAAGGCGATCGCGCGCAGCGAGAACATATTTTTACAGCACGAGCATGAAAATAATTTCCGGTACACTGCGGATCGTGGAAATTTTGGCATTTTCGCGCTCTCCGCGGAACGCGAAAATGTCAAATTATCTCAATTTCCGCGAGCGGAACGGAATTTGATGCCCAGGCCTAATATTTATCAAACTTCCCGGAGTCTGTAGCTTGATACATTTTTTATGTCCGCCGGTAGCCTTACAGCAAGTTCTGCTACCACATTAAAGACTACATTCCTTACCCACTGTGGGGACCACAGACTGCTTGGTGAGGCCAAAAGGAGAAGTGTTCAGCCTTATGTAGAGATCCTGACTAATCCTGGTCTGGCTCTATATTTAACATGGGTGAGGAATCAACATCATATCTTTCTGTTATATAGACTGAGGCTTGGTACCTGCCACTTCTTGGCGGCCTTTCCCACCTAGTGCACTTATTTTAACCACATGCACGCTAGTGGTATTCTGGAGCTATGCTGAGATTTTAAAAAACCCATGTTACATGACGAGCTGGGCTCGTCATCAGCGTGCGAGGAGGCTACACCATGACGAGCCCAGCTCGTCATGAGCCTGGAAGGGGTTAAAAATGTATCTGTTTGTCCTTCTGATGGCTGCTTGAGGCAAAGCACATGACACTTTGTAAATGTTTTTTGCAAATGTTGTGCTTCCTTGAGGAAGTTGTATATCATACCTATTTTAAAACAAGCTAATATTCGCCTCAACAGAGCAGCTTTTAATTATCTACAGTCATTGCTAAATCTGTGGATATCGTATATTTAACTGCAAACTATATCCGAAGGGCTATTAGGCAGAGATCTGCTATCACTGTATAAGAAACATGAATCTGTTTGATGTTTGATGTCTGGTAATCATGAACTATTTGGCATATATGATAAGGAAAGTGATATTTTTATTGTATAGTTAATAAAAAACCATTACAATGTTACATACTATATTATATGATAAGTTGTTTTTAGTCTTTTTTTGCCATGTGTTTTACTGCCTCCTTTATGATAATTTATGTCATCAAATAAATATAAATTGAAGATGATGATGATGATGAGTGTAAAATCAAAGTGTAAGTGGGTTAATAATTTGAGAAAAGCATGTAGCATTATGATATTATGGTAGTGCTAGAGTATTGTGTTTGGATGGTATGTGGATGGTATGAAAGTCCACCATTCATAATTGACAAGGCACTGTCCAACAAATTTGGAAACCAAACTAGCAGATCAGGTGAAAAATGATGTAACTAGTCAATCAAGCACTTGAAAGACCTAACATTTGTTCTTTGCCCCTTGCCGGGATCAGGAATGGGGCAGTAATTCAAACGTAATGTCCATAAAACATTGTGAAAAGTGCATGCATTAAATGTGTATGATTTATTAATCTGGCATCATGTCCACAAACATTGTGCAAAATACTTATATTTTAGAGCAGTAAAGTATATTATGCATACTCTAATCTCACAAACATTGAGAAAGAATTGGGGAAACTGAATATTAGAAGTAGATTTTCATAATCTACCTCCAATTGTACAATCATAGGGAAAACGTGAATATATCAGGAGGGTAACTCATTTAATATTCTAACTCAAACCCCTCCAATATTAACACATGGTTAAACTGGGGGGGTGATCAGATTTGCTATTCTAACACCAATCCAATATGTATTGAACAAAAAATGTATATTGGGAATATTTGATTTTCAATTCTAACATTGAGATAAGTACTTTCATGTTGGTAAGATTTCCGCTTCTAACTTGAACCACAAACACTGCAAAAAAGAGCAAATACAAGGGGATCAAATTAAATATATGGTGTCGGGTGGTTGTCAGTTATACTATTATAACTTCATTTCAGCAAACATTGGATGAAGTGTATATATTGTTTTATTTGATAAAGTATTCTAACTTTAATCTAAAAATACATTGGGAAGGTGAATTTAATTTGGTGGAGTGGGGGCAGATTTACTAATCTAACTTTAATCCCACTTACTATGTGGAAGAGCAGATGGTAGGGGGTAACATTAACTATTCTAAATCAATTTCTGGGGTAGGTGCAATTATGGGGAATCAGATTTTCTATGGTTACTCCAACTTTACAAACATTGGGTAAAGAGTTATATTTGGCAGGTGGTGTTTTTTCAATTGTAACTTCAGTCACACAAACAATGTGAAAGATATATATGTTGTGTGGATCTATTCTGACTACAATGCGACAAACATTTATTTCATAAAACTGCCATCGTAATCCCTCGGCCGGAAAGAGCCAGCCGGGGGATTATTGTGGGCCTTCTGAATTGTGGACGGGCTCTCCGAGCCCGTCGTAAGCCACTCCGAAGACTGATTTGGGTTCCCTGCAGTACAAGTCCATCGAAATGGCTAGGTGGAAAGGAATCCGAATCAGTGATTATAATGTGGGCAGGAACCGTTCCTGCCTGCAACGTAATCAGACCCTTAGTAGTAGACCAAATAAGACAATTATGTATACACCAATCCATTATAACTATTTACACAGAGAGCATATGCACTTTGAAACTGAATAGCAGTGGTAAAGTGCCCAGAGTCCTAAAACCAAAAATAAAAAGGGTCATAAACTGGAGGCCAAAAAGCAAAAAGTCTTGGGGTAAACCCGCCGAAAAAGCCAACTCTAACACAGATTCATTCATTTCATAATCTTTATTTCGATGATTGTTCATCATAAAAGATACAAAAAAACAATACATTCATGCAATATTAAAAATGGTATTACAATATTAAAATTCCCACAGTTAAAAATATAAAACTATTTCAATCAAATGCTCAAGTTGACCACATTCTTAGTAAAATACTTCCTAGTTTCGGAGGGCTTGATTCAGACAATAACGCCTCCTATTCCAGACAGTGCCCAAGTATTTTGCCACAGCAAACACAATGTTTTCA
Organism: Lissotriton vulgaris; assembly: GCF_964263255.1. Lineage (NCBI taxonomy): Eukaryota > Metazoa > Chordata > Amphibia > Caudata > Salamandridae > Lissotriton > Lissotriton vulgaris. Next base: position 336,450,480 of record NC_141700.1, read on the forward strand.
GCAAGGTCGGTTTTAAGTACCCTGTAAGCCACCAGACACTCAGAGAAGCCTAAATTTTTGCACAGTGGGACTATCCATTTCTTTCTAGCTCCACTGTACGCTGGGCAGAAGAAGAGGATGTGCATGTCTGTCTCTCTATCCACTCCACACCCAGGGCAGCTACTCTCAGTGGGCTTGCTCCATTTGCTTGTAAGGTCACGTGTCGGTAGTGACCCGTGCCTCCACTGCACATAAAGCTTCCTTATAGGAGGCGGATAGATAATGTCTAAGACTGGTTCGAAACAGTAGCAGTCTTTAAAGAGCAGAAAAGACTCAGTACAGGACCCGATATTTCTATTTTGCAGTAGTGTCGCTAATTTATGGTCATTATAGATTTTTGCCAATCGCTTCTTGGGCAACACCGGACAAGTGACCAGAGGGTTAGTCCATACAGTATGTAAGCCAAGGCTTTCCAACCCCAATTAAACAAACTTAAGCCAGGGAATTGTACCTGCATTGGGGAGGGAAAGGATCTCTTGCAAGGCCTCCCTATAACTAACTAATTCCGGGGTAGCCCAAATCCTACGCCAGAACATCAGTGGTCTCAGGGATAATTCTTCATCTATTGGTCTCAAGCCCAGGTCTAGCCTCAATGGAATTAAAGGTGTGCTGGGGGGAAGTAACAAGAGCCTCCTGATCATCTTATTCTCCACCTTTAACAGATCTTTACAGGGTAGATGTCCCCACAGTTCGCTACCGTACATTGCTGCACCTTTAGCCTGGATCTTATAAATCTCTAGGGATGGGCCAACGGGTCTCATCGATGACTTGTTCTTTTCTATCATCTTTGAAATCCCACCTACACACTGCACTAATTTGAGGTGCGCTTTTTCTTGTTGTTGGCCCCAGGCTAAGTTTTCATTCAAGGTGACCCCCAAATAATCGAAGGTGCGAACGCTTTCGAGTTTAACCGGGCCAATGGCCGGTACGACATGGGATTTGGGAGTAGGATTAAAGACCATATACTTTGTCTTTCCGGTGTTAATTTCCAACCCATGTTCACTGCAAAAATCCACAAACCCGTTGAGGACACGCTGTATCCCCATTGGGGATTTGGAAAGCAGCAGGGTGTCGTCTGCGAACATAATCGCCGACACCCTGCTGCCAGCGAGTCTTGGTAGATCACTGTCCACAACCCTGTTTAGGTGGTCAATAACCCCGCTGACATAGAGGCCAAACAGGGTTGGTGCAAGCACACAACCCTGTCTTACCCCCCTGCCAACGGGGAATTTACCAGAAAGGCCCCCGATCCTGCCACACCTGACCCAGGCGTAGTTGTCAGTATGAAGGCGAATTAACACCTTCAAAAGACTTGGCGGGACCCCCATTTTACCTAAGACCCTCCACAGGTTGCTACGCGGGACAAGGTCAAAAGCAGCTCTCAGGTCCACGAATACAATGTAGAGGCTGCCACCCTCCAACTGTAGCGTTTTCCAGAAAATTAGTGCCAAACAGAACACCTGGTCAATTGTAGAGACCCCACTTCTAAACCCGGCTTGGAACAGGCTCAATATTTCATTATCTTCAACCCATTCTAGTAAACGGTCGAGGACCAAGCGAGAAAACAGTTTTTGCGTTACATCCAGGAGACTAATTGGCCTATAATTGACTGGGAGCAGAGGACACCCTTTCATAAATATTGGGACTATCTCACACAGATTAAAACTGCAACCCAGCAAAAGGTTTTAAGAGATTTTCTGAAAACTGATTAATTCTGACAGAGAGGATGTAGAGCTACCGGCATAAATTAGAAAGTAGTTTTCTGTTGGATGAGCATTTGGCAAATGTATCTTTAAGAAAGAAAGCGTTACTTTCATAGTTAACTTATGCAACATACAGTTTTTTTTAAAACACATCAATTGTTTTCCAAGCAACAAATGCAAATGCTTCTATGTCTGTGCCACGTGGTATGTTTATTTCTGGTCCTTCGCTTTCTGGCTGTGAAATTCTAGACCCTCTGAATTTGCACTAAGTAGGTTCAAAGTGGTCTGGATATGAACTGTTAAAGTAGTCAGTCTTGGACATGACACATGCAGAGATGATCTTGGCATGCATAAAGTGCAAACTTTTGTTCTAGAAGCTGCAGTGTCTGAACACAAACAGAAGAAACTATCATCACTTGAGGCTTAAATGATACCTTTCAGTAAGATACTCATTGACCAGAAACGTTAAATGAGGTGGTAAAGAAAATGTCAAAAAGGTTTATTACCAAAGGTCATTGTGTCTCTCTATGAGTGGCAACTCCATATTTTGTGATTAGTATCTATTTCTGAATAACTAAGGCACTCTTAAAACCTGAAAAATGTATGGGAGGCTTGTATCACAAAGCTGTACTCTAGACATTTAAAAACACTCCAATGTCCCTGTGAGGGGAACAATTTATAACGCTCAGAATAAATAAAATGAATGTAAGATACACTGCAATCAGTTTGAAAGCATTATATGCATTACTCAGATATGTACGCAACAGACAACACCACATATATTCTGCATACATGTATGATTAAGAGCCATTCTAGAGATATGCACTTCATGAACATCTCTGTTCATACGCTGTATGTTACCAATGCTCTTTTTTTTACAAAAAAATCTGTGCGCATAGAAATGCATGATTCGGACTAAGATGAACATTATTTAAGTATGTAGAATTTTGTAAACACTACCAATGCTATTTTCCTACAAATGTTTTTTTTTATTCTGTCTCTAGTTCTTTTTACAATTGTTCTTCTCTACCATTTTCTGAGTAGGCCTAGAGTATTTAAAGTTTCCGTTGGGGACAGGAATGTCTGGGTAAGGACTACACTGTTTGATTAAATATTCCTGTTTCAATCATCGTGCTGTAAATAAATCTAGTTCAAGTGGCTTTTCGGACTCTAAAAAGCAGCTTTAGTGCACCTCTGGTAGGCAGTAATATCAGTGGCAGTTCCTTCGCTAAGGCGGAGGAGTGTTGCCCCACTGTTTAAAAGGAAAAGTGCAATGATAATTACATATGGTTCTTATCATTGTATTTTTCCTTTGGAAAGAATGGCTCACTAGGCTGGGCTGGGTAGCGTTTGCATGTTCCCCAACAGACTGCATTACACAGCCTGGTGAGGAACATTCAAAGCCTCCCTGTCCCCATCTGAACCACTTCGCTCAGACCAATCACAATGGTGCATTGCAGCATTGTGATTGGTTATCGGGAGCCAATCACAACGCTGTTTTATTGCAGTGTTCTCATTGGCCCAGGAGAGCATGTGTGCCCCATGCTCCCTGCTGCTGCTGCTGCTGGCCAGGACTGGAGACTGGTAGATGAAGAGAACGAAGGAGAGCCGGCAGTTAGTCTGTTTCAGGTAAGTCTTATTTTTTTTTCCAACCACCGCAGCCACCCCACCACCCCTGTCAAGTAGCAGCTGCTACTGAGTAATACAATGAGTGACAATTTGGAAATCATTTTGGGTTTACTTTTCGAATTTAAAACTAATACAGTACGTCACAATCTTGTGGTTGTAACTGATTATTATTGAATTTTCCATTGAAACCACAAATATGGTTCTTTTTTTAACACTAATCATTGTGAAGAATAACTTTTCTACTTTTTCCCCTCTTAACGTGGTTCATTGGCTGGTATCGAGTACATTATAATACGGTTTTTCTTGAATGTGTTTGTAATGCCATTCTAACCCAATAGCTTAGCTACCATTTAACTCCTTATCGTTGTTTTTTTTCTTCATTTTAATACACCTAGCAATGCAACGTTCCTTTCGAAGGACTATTTTACAATATAGTATAAAAATAATATACACTGCACATTTCTGACACAACTGCAGATGCCTATTTGTTATAATTGTTTTCAACTGGAAACCGGCTTGTGGAGTTGAATCCAGTCTGGTCATTTCGATACCACCTCGTTTGTTCTTGAAATACGTGTAACACTTCAATACAGTTCCACCTCCTTAAATGTACCTCTTCAGTTGCAGTTAATTAAAGAAGATGAAACCTTTATAAATATAGATGCACACTCACACATGTGATCCAGCACAGTCTGGCGCACCGGGATCCAATTAACAAGCACTATTCCAAATGGAAAAGTGAACTGTGAATTGCTTTGCCACGAATGATTAGGAATCCATTTTATGTTTTGTCTTCTAAAATTATATTCGCATTTAAATTACTAAAGAATAGTTTGAAGATACATAGGGCTTGCGTCATACAGGATCCATAACATAGTACAGTATAATTAATTGTATTACAATACACAGAGCATCATATGAGTACAGTAGATAGTATAGTACACATAATATATGACAGGCATGAACAGTAGCCCCTTATGGGAATTGATGATTGGAACTAATATCGGAGAGCATGCTATTGATAGTTAGTGGAGTTGCCCAAAGGAATAAACAAGAATTTTCCATATAGCAATAGGGTTTAATAATCTGCACCTTTAATAGTTTCTTTTAACAGAACTACTTGAAGTTAGAGGAGGGAAATGGTGACATTATGTACAGGTGTGGTATAAAGTGTAGCATGGTGTAGAAACCAATCATGTCAATAAACCAGTGAGTGGAGTGAGGAGGCAGGAGGGGAGGGATGCTCATGAGTATCGTAGGGACCAAAACAAGTGTATAACCCATATTGTTTTCATTTTCCCTCTAGAGAAGCAAGGGCTCAATTTTAAAGTGTTGGATGTTTCATGCAAGTGCGCTTCTGGGCTACGTATGTTCTGAGAGGACAGAGATGACAAAGAGTGCCATCCCAAAGGCCACAGAGCACTGTGTAAAATTGTTAATAATGATTAAAGGGACAAAGTGGGGAGGGGTGTATATAAATCTACCAACCATGTAAATCCGACAAATCTGTGCTCTGTTCAAAAATGGAGCCGGAGGCTGCTTGCCCTGCAGGAAGGGAAGATTATTGTTAGAGGGGGTCTGCAAGGGCTTCTAGATCTGTATTTGAGCCTTGTTAGTTTTGCCTTAAGATGCTTGCTGAACTTTCCCGCGGGAAATCATGTCACGCCCTGCAGGAGAGGGTGGCCCCAAGCAGAATAATGTACCTTTTCATTCTATAAGATGGTAATATGTTCACTATCCACAGTTCATAGTAAACAGACTACTGCCTGCTCCTACAAATTTAGATGTAGCATATTGTAGTCTGTGAACTATCGACCTATTGCAGTGGGTATGTCACTGCATCTGGCATTGCAGAATTTGGCAGTAAAAGTCACGAAATTCATATAGCTTTGAGAGAGAATCTTTGTTGCCAGGTACCCTGAACGCTTCAAAATGCATACAGAGGACATAAAGGTCTAACATCTCCTCCTGGGGCCGTATTATAGATGACTGTGCCAGCACTAATTGTCACTGGGCACCCAGGTATGTCTGTGTTTATATACGTTTACGTCTGTGCTCTAATACAATATGCGCACAGATGCATACGCACATAAAGAGAGAGTTCAAAGTCTGCACCAACATCATGGCGCATTACAGACCAATCCTCTGTAATGCTATTGGGCGCAGACTCAGGCGCACAGCGACAATTAGCGCTGGCGCAGTCATCTGTAATACGACCCCTGGACTCCCATATGGTGGTCACCTTTTGACGTAAACCCTTATTACAGCGAGGTGCTCTTCACTGTCACCTGTCAGCCCTGTAGCGAATGGGTCATGTTATGTAAAGTATATTCATAAAGCGCACAGTTACCCAAGGGTGTCCTGGCGCTGGTAGCTCAAACTCTACTGAGAACAGGGTTGCATGGAGAGTGTATCTGGAGGATACTATAAGTTAACAAGCATTGGAAATGCAATAGGTCTCGCATTAGAAAAGTTGGAGCTATTGGTCTTGTAAATGACAAATATTTTATTTATTTATTGGTTTTTAAAATAGCTAAATTGATAGCTTTGTCATTTACAACGCCAATAGTTATAACTTTCGCGAATGTGACACCTATAGCATTTGGAATGCAACATGTTTTGTATTTACGTGACTTAGATGGCAGCTCTGGTCGTTAGGCCACATCTCTGGAGAGCAGGAGAGTGCAGCAGGGGAGAGAAGCACAGCAATGCAATAGGTCTCGCATTAGGAAAGTTTGAGCTATTGGTTTTGTAAAGGACACATTTTTTATTTATGTGCTTGTTTTGAAAATAGCAAAATTAATAGCTTTGTTATGTACAATGCCAATAGTTTTATCTTTCGCAAATGTGACACCTATTGTAACACAATATGTGTTGTAGCACTGAGTGGTGTGAGGGTGAGGGGAGTGAGGGTGAGGGGTGTGAGGGTAAGGGGCGTGAGGGTGAGGGGGTGTGAGGGTAAGGGGGTATGAGGGTGTGTGAGGGTGAGGGAGGGGGTGTGAGGGTGAGGGTGTGTGACGGTGTGTGAGGGTGAGGGTGTGTGAGGGTGAGTGAGAGTGTGTGAGGGTGTGTGAGGGGGTGAGGGTGAGGGTTAGGGGGTGTGAGGGTGAGGGTGTGAGGGTGACTGAGGGTGTGTGAGGGTGAGGGTGTGTGAGGGTGGGTGATGGTGAGAGGGTGCGAGGGTGAGGGGGATGAGGGTGTGTGAGGGTGTGAGGCTGAGTGAGGGTGAGAGGGTTGTGAGGGTGTGAGGGTGAGTGAGGGTGTGTGAGGATGAGGGGGTGAGGATGAGTGAGGGTGTGAGGGTGAGGGTGGGTGAGGGTGTGTGAGGGTGAGGGTGTTTGATGGGGAGGGTGTGAGGCTGAGTGAGGGTGAGAGCGTTGTGAGGGGGGTGAGGGTGTGAGGGTGAGTGAGGGTGTGTGAGGATGAGGGGGTGAGGATGAGTGAGGGTGTGAGGGTGAGGGTGGGTGAGGGTGTGAGTTGGACTACCAAGAGGACTTCTTAATAAACTCCAACTAGTCCAAAATGCAGCGGCCTATCTTATTTTGGCATGCCCCAAAAAGACACTATGTAGTACTTGAAGCCTCTACATTTGCTCCCAATAAACAGAGGATAATGTTGAAAACCGTGACCATCGCTGAGAGGGCCTGGCATATTTTCAGCTCTCTTTATCTATGAAGGAGAGAGAAACAGTGCGCTCGTAGCAGAACTCTAAGCTCTTCCAACGAGGGCTTAGGAGTTATCCCTAAATACACATGGAGAGGCTATGAGGATGCTCTTGTGCCTATTTGACAACAAAAAACTTGAACTTGCTTCCCAAAGCACTTACGTATTCGGATACAGAAAAAATGTTCAAAAGTAGCCAAAAAAGCACTTAGGACAAGTTATAAAGTAGAAACATATTTCATAGCAAGAGAGAAACAAAAATGTAGAAAAGTTTCACGTGATGTAGAGCATTAGAATGTCAGTAAAATAAAGTTAACCTGCGTGCAATCAAGAGTGAGAAAACCACGCCTGCATCAGGGGGCGGAGCGGGGGGGTGCGGGGGGACAAACAGATGGCTGCCTGTGGGACGGAGGCTGATGATGTGATGACTGACGGGCAGAAAGCTACATTACATTCGCGATTCAAAGTAAAAAAAAGCTGTTTTAAATCACTGTGGCCCCAAAACAAATATCCGAGCAAACTGCTCAATAAGCAAACACCAAGTGGCATGAAGTTAGGTAAACAGATCAACAGCCCGACACGTCTCGAGTTACCTGAAATTGAAATGAGGGAAGTGTGCCTTTAAGCTAAGCGCGCAGATCAGATAAACACATTACTTCTTCGGGGGAGGGGGCATCTTTGCTTAGATTGCCCTCTTTGCCAGTCTGATGATAGAACCGCAACACCTTTTAAATCCTAATCTGTTACTGAGGCTAATCACCTTGTAAACACGCAGATTTCCTGAGCGCCCGCTTGTTGAGCCAGGAAAGTGGCTGCACCGTGACTGGATGACCGTGTAGCCAATATGGTAATCCTCTGAGTGTCATGCAAATGGCGGCCTTCTTCGTTCGCTGCGAGGTTGGCTTTGGTGACAGAGCTTGCCACATATGCATAGGGATTAGCCAGCGGCTGTCTTGGACATCAAAGAGAAGGAAATTTAGTTGGGACACAGTTGACTTTGATTTATTTAGATGCAGATACAGGCTTGCTTCAATGCTGCTTTGATTTGCATGAGATGGAATACAGACGAGGGGTGCCCAAACTCTCGTCATAGAGCCTTCCTTGCCATCGTATATTTTGCATGTTATCAAAAAACTAAGGACTATATTTTGTTTTTAAAAAAAGCACTTCTGCGAAAACAAGAAATGGAAGGGAAACAAGAAAAGTAAAATAAAGGGAGACACGGCTGTGAAACTGCAGGGAGAGAAAGGGAAGGTGCTGGCGGCTGGGGAGGGGGAGGAGAAATGCAAGCCTGGCTTCTGTGCGGGGAGAGAGAGAGGGGAGGTGCTGGTGGCTAGGGGCTGGGGAACAGATGGCGAAGACTGGCGATTTGATGCTGTGCGCGCGCATTTTAACTCATTGCGCTTGCGCATTGAGCTAAAAGCGCACATGCACAGCATCAAATCGCCAGTAAATCGCCAGCTAGTTAAACATTGTTTAAGCTCCTATAGTCTCGCTCCGCTCAATGCACATGCGCATTGAGAGGCGAGACCTAAAAAGCCAAGTTTTAAATTCCTTACTGAATGCAATGAGGTCCGTGGAGTTTGACAAACTCCAGGGGAAGGCATTCCATGCTTTGGCCGCACCTGTAATTAAACTTCTCCTCCCCACAAAGCTTTCTTTGTGAGCGGTAGGCTCACTAGTTTGGCTCCTAGTCATTAGGTCAAGGTTCTGGGAAAATGGATCCAACTGAGCGAGACTCCTCCCTCTCGAAGCCTGTTATTCCCTAACTTTTGAATAGGGTGGGGGAACGGTGAGTTTAGTCAAGGTGGGGGACACAACATTTTTTAGCATATGTACCACTTCTGCCAAAAGTCTGAATTTCTAAAACCTAGTATGGCTAGGCCTTACCTCTTCCACACAGGCTCTGAGTAGAACTTGTTTTCAGCAAGGCACCCTCCAAGGCTATCGTTTGCACCCTAGTCTTGTTAGATGCCTAAGACTACACATATCAAGTAGTCAGTCTAAGGTCAGTGCATGCATTTCTTTATAATTTGCATTAATTTTCCATTAAATTCACAGTTTTCTTATCTAATCCTTAACTATCAATCTCGTGACAGTTGTCTTAACTCTGCACTGCGAGATGATTATCCGCTGTGTAACTCACATTATAAATATACATTAACTCTTTAATCTGACAGAATATATATGTTTTAACCATGTTGTCACCCAAGAAAGGAAGGCAAAAGTAAAAGAAAAGCCCATTGATGCAAAATAAAAAATTTACGGTGAACATAAAAAAACTTAAAAAATATGATTATAAAACAATGTTTATGCAGTTAGATAGTTTTTTTCCCTTATCCAGCCTTCAACAAGATTAAATAAAGACACAAGTACACTCATTTCTATGACTGGAACCAAGAGTCTATGGGCCACATGGATCAAAGTGAGCAATTGCGATTCCTAAATTGCGATATTTAAGAAATCACAATTTAGGGATTGCAATTTCTTATGCATGTAGGAATCGCAATTAAAGTTGTGATTCCTACAAATTCCTTATTTGCGACTCACAAATTGCGAATCGCAATTAGGGAATTGCTTCCCATTCATCATGCACCATTTGCGAGTACCTATTTGGTACTCGCAAATTGTGTAGGCAATTTCAAGGGTGCAAGGGTGCCAAAAGGACAACCTGATGCACCCCGAAATTGCCATGTGGCCACATGTTGTGTTGTACACACATGCCCCAAGGGCATGCATGTGTGCAACATGGAACTTTGAAAATAGCACGTTTGTGCATTTTTCAAAGTTTTAGCAAATTACCATCAACTTGGTTATTTGCGATACTTATTTGCAGAATTGCTAAACTTTTGTGAATAATGCATTTAGAGAATTGGAATTTGCGATTCCCTAAATGCAATCACAATTTAAGTAATCACAAGTTAGCGATTACTTAAATTGCGATTTTATCATTTGGGATGATGCATGTGGCTCTATATTCCTTTCTCCTCTCTCAAGTCCTTTGTCGTATCCCATTTTAGGAAAATAAGTTTAGACCTTTAACTTGTGCCATATACCAACTGACCTATATGTAATAATGTCATGCGATTTTTCCTTTTATAAAACAGTTATATGCTGTGTGCTTCCAATAGGGATGCTTCCTATTGCTGCATCTTTACAATGGTTCTAGGAATTCCTAAACAGACACATCCGGCCTATATATAATGATTCAGAATTACTATGCCAACTACGCCATATACGTACATTATTTTCAACATGTATTGTCAATCACATTATGAGAAACACAGAGACCTTGTTTCACATGTGGGTATATCTTCTGAGAGCTACTGTCAAAAGGTAATCTATTCTTCAACTGAACAGAGAGCATTTTAGTTATCGATGGAGATGGTTTACAAAGAGCATCAGCTGGGAAATTATGCGCTGGTCCAGTAATAGCTCTCTTCAGCCTTGCACATGCATGTGTCTTTGTTATTGCACTTCTCATCATTGTGGATCGTAGGAATAAAAGGACCAGCTTCAACCACTGACTCGTCATAACTCTCTTTGAAACTCTCTAGCAATCGCTGACCCTCACATACTCATCTATTGTGGTGAAGCAATTGAATGGCTCTGAGCTGTAGAAGTGAAATGTCCCATTTTCATAGTATTGCATAATTTACCCTGGTGGTAGTCAAAGAGTAGTCTATATAGAAGGAAAATGACCTACCATCATGTTTCCCAACAAATGTCTTGCCTGTTTGAAATCCTAGTATATAATCCAGCGGTTACATTGATCACTTAATTTGCTGGATCAAGATTTTAAAATCCTCATTTACCAAACCCTTTTTCGACCTATTCATTTGTTTGAGAATAGCTGAATGGAAATATTAGAAGTGTGCATAAAGATCACTCGCAAATACATATCGGGTTAATGATACCATAAAAGTTGAGCCTATAGTTGTTTTACAAATTTCATAGTGGGTGCTACTATCTCACAGCTATCTTATTCTTTTCAAAATTACTTATCCATCACCCTCCAGTCCTACTGCAATTAATATAGGCTAACTTTAAAACTCACTCTTGGAAAACCTTTATCCCGTTATCCGTTCACAAATGTCTGTTCATGAATTTGCATGAGAATTAAAATAATGAATGGCTCAAGGAGTTAAAATACAGTAGATTTCCTGCTTTTCTTTTCTTACAAGATGATGCCTGTGCAGGGTTATTGGTGAGTATATGAACATTTACACATCTTAAAGGAAGGTATGTGAGAACACTTCAAAAGTGCCTATTTTTCTTTTCCCATTGACTGGTACTTTTAATTAATTGGAGGATTTTTCTATACCGAATAAATAGAAATGAGCTACACAATAACCTCCCTTTAATGGCATCACTAACCTCACTAGTTAATTTGACTTTGACTATGGATATCTACTTTTCTTCTTCGGTGTGGAGGAACACATACTTTCATTAAAATAGCTTCACTTAGTTCATCAATTAGGATTTAATTAAACTCTAGTTTTAAGTTATGAATGTTCATCAAATCAGTTTTAAGAACGTTGAATTTTATATCTCATTTCACAAAAATACAAGTAATTAGTACTCTACATAATTTAAGGTATGAAATGTACCCCATAATTATGGACTTAAGGCATTTGACACAGTTTGTCACATGTTAATGTTAATGTTAATGTTATATGTGCTTGTATAGCGCACAGCTGCCCCAGCAAAAGGGCGTCCTGGTGCTTACTGTATGAAAGGGGACAGAGGGGACAGAGGGTAGGAAGGTAGGAGGGAAGGGAGAAGTTAACCGAAGAGGTGTGTTTTTATTGCTTTCCTAAAGGTCAATAGATTTTGTATCCCTTGGATCTGGTCTGGGAGGCCATTCCAGAGTTTGGCGGGCAGGTATTTGAAGGAACGGCCACCCATCCTGGATAATTTGATACGGTGTACCGTTGCGAGATTTTGGCCTTCTGAGTGTAGGGCGCACCGAGGGACGTAGGTTGACAAGAGTGGGCAGAGCATGGGGGGGGAGGCAGTTTTTAGGATTTTAAAAGCTAGGCATAGCGTTTTGAAGTGTATCCTTTTCTCCATTGGGAGCCAGTGGAGCTTGATAAGGACGCTAGCCACAGATGTGTGGCGAGGGAGACCTACCAGAGCCCTGGCGGCAGCGTTCTGGACTCGCTGGAGTCTAGCTTTTTCTGCAACGTTCGCTCCTAGCAAAAGGGAGCTGGCGTAGTCCAGCCTGGAGAGGATGGCTGCTTGGACTATCGTCTGATGGGTTTGATTGTGAAAAAATCCCAGGATAGGCCTAAGGTTCCATAAAATGCCGAAGCAGGTTGCTGCCACTTTTTTAGTATGGTGAGTAAATTTGAGGGCAGAGTATTCCCAGACTCCTAGGTTTTTGACACAGTCCTTGGGCACAGGTGGTTGTCCCAGGTTTTCTGGCCACCAGTTGTTCCTCCAGGTGTTTGTCTTTTTTCCCACCAACAACACCTCTGTTTTGCCGGCATTGAGCTGGAGGTATTTTGCTGTCATCCATTCTGTGATGTCAATGAGAGTTTGTTGGAATTTTTGGGCGCTGTGACCACTTTCATCGTTTAATGCCACCACCAGCTGCGTATCATCAGCGTAGGATACAAGAGACATTCCGTGTCTCCTAGCTACCTCTGCCAGGGGCTGAACATACACATTGAACAGGGTGGGGCTAAGAGCTGACCCCTGGGGTACCCCCTGTTCAATGGGACATTCCCTGGAGAGGTAGGGGGGGGTGGAGACTCGAAATGATCGGCCAGAAAGAAAGTCTCTAAACCAATCAAGAGCGACTCCTGATATCCCGACCTCTTTTAGCCTGAACAGCAAAACTTCGTGTGACACCGTGTCGAAGGCAGCACTGAGATCAAGTAGAATCAGTGCTGCCGTTCCACCAGAGTCTAAAATGGCGCGGAGGTGTTCTGTCACACTTAGTAGAGCTGTCTCGGTGCTATGTCCCGCCCGGAAGCCATGTTGTGACCAATCTAAGATGTTATTAGATGACAAGTATTTGGTCAGGATGGTATTTACATGGGCTTTTGCTACCTTGGCTGGCCATGGTAGGAGGGATATAAGTCTAAAGTTTTCGGCAATGTTAGAGTCCAGCGTAGGTTTTTTGATGATTGGTGATATCCAGGCTTGTTTCCACTTGGAGGGGATTATATCTGTAGAGAAAGATTTGTTAATGATGTCTCGCAGGGGGCCAAGGACAGTTATGTCAGCTTCTCTGAAGGTTTAAGGTTTGAGAGGGTCTGCCGGTGAGCCAGACTTGATTTTATTACAGATTTTAGTAAAATCTTCAAAGCTTAGGGCCGGGATGTTAGGGAGATTGGGTCTACTGGGGTCATTAGATTGGATGAGGTCAAAGGTGGAGGGAAAGGTAATATAGATTTTCCGAATTTTTTCTAAGAAAAAAGAGGCCATGTTATCGCATAATGCGGGTGAGGTGTTAGGATTAGCCATTGTTTTTTTAGCACTGAGTTCTTTAAGAATTTTAAAGATAGTTTTAGAGGCATTATGGCTGTTCTTGATCTCAGTGGAGTAGTAGGCTGCCCTGGTCCTGCATATGTTACGGTGGTAGGTTTTTTGCGATTGTGTGTACAGAGTTTTGAGGGCCGGGTCATAATTTTTCCTCCAGCATCTTTCGGCTTTCTTGCACTCTTTTTTTAGTGCGGAGAGTTCCTTGTTGTACCAGGGACTGGAATCGTGGGCGCGAGCTTTGATCCATTTAGTTGGGATGAGGGTGTCTAGGGCTTGGTTAATCCAATCACAAAATTTGTCGTATTCATGATCGGGGTCTCCGCTAGGTGGAGGGGGATGAGTAGTGAGGAGTGCATGGAGGTCCTCTATATGGTCTTTTTCGAACCTGCTGAGTGGGCTTAGTAAGCAGGATATTCTTGCAGGGTATTAACATAGTTACTAGACAGTGGTCAGTCCAGGTCATAGGGCTGGCGGTTTCGACCTGCGCATTCATTATGTTCATGAAAATGGGGTCCAGGAGATGGCCGCCACTATGGGTAGGGCCCTGTATAAGTTGGTCTAGTTGAAGGGCCTCCAGATCAGCTAGTAGAGTATTGATCTTTGAGTCTCCCTTACAATCGAAATGGATGTTCAAATCTCCAATAATAGTGAAGTTGGCAGTTTCAGTGATCTGTGAGCATAGGTACTCGAGGAGTGAGTTAGTGAATTTAACATCCGTTCCTGGTGGCCTATATATCAGGAGTCCTACCATGCTAAGCTGGGGATTGATTTTGTTGTTATAGCGTGCACACTCGCTATCTTTAATATCTGCTTTAGTTAGCTGGCACATAAGATGCGATCTGGTCATGATGGCAATTCCACCACCTCTGGAGTTTCTATTGAGCGTGTGGGTGGTGTATCCTGTGGGGGTGGCCAGATTAAGGATAGTGTCCATGTCATCTTGAAGCCACGTCTCGGTGAGAAAAAGAATGTTGAGGGCATGGTTAGTGACTAGATAGTGGATTTCGGCGTGATGTTTCGACATAGATCGAACATTCAGCTGGCCAATTTTGATCACTGATGGCTTGGCAACGGTATGGAATGTTTGTCGATCTGGATTTGAAAGAGAGAACCCACATAAGCAAGCTTGGGGCGCATTTGTGTTGACCAGGTTGAAGTTAGAGCATCCTTGCCAGGATGATGTAGTTTAAGTAACTCTAGTTTAGAATACATTATCTTACCGCTTTGGTAAATATCAGGGTGTCTGGCGTCTGGCGCTTCCTCAGCGCTGACGGGCTTAACTCTTGCGCACCTCTGGCGCGCCATCGACGCGCCCGCTGCGCTCGTCCGCTGCGCTTCCGAGGTAAGCACATGATTTATAGTGGCGGGTGGTAGATGTAGGGGGTGTGGCCTCACGAAGGGGGGCGTGGCCTCAAAGCACACCGGGAATGGCGGCATCGCTGAACATCATTTTCACAAGTTACAGATATCTTAAAACAAGGCTTCGATCTAGAATTAAAAAAAAACTACCAGACCATGTGCTACACATCATGTTGCTTGAACATTTAGCACCTTGAAAACAGACACAAAAGGCATTTAACAAAACAAGAACAGTTCCTTTAATTAAACACTGAGGCCGTGAAAATATTCACAGGCATAGGGTCTAACATAGACTTTTTTACTGTTCATTGGGTGTATTAAAATGGTTCCAGTCTTTTTTTGGAAAGGAATGCGGACTGCCGTCTTTGGGGCCATAAATTATTGTTTGGATGAAGAATTCAAGTGGGCCTTGAACTTGCATTTTCACAATGCAGCCAGTAGTTAACATGTCCAGATGTACGGCTTGGGGAGCGTGTGATCACTGAGCGTACTGTGTGTGCTGTGTCCTGATTGGCTGTTTGTTCCTAACTTTATTTGGCATCTGACTTTTTGGTGTTTTGGGAACACGCGCACCCCTCTGGCCATGTGTGCTTTATTGGGGTCAGTCTCCCTGGACCATTGTGAGGTCGCTGCATCTATCTTTGTGTTTCATCTGGGATTTCCTGTTTACATGTTTGTCTGCTGGCTAGGTGCTACTCCACGTGCGATCTATCAATCAATGACCTCGGGCCTGCGTCTCAGGGTGTGCATAACTATATATATATTCACAGAAAAAACCATAGGTTATAGTGGATATATAGTTAGGAATTTGCATTTACAAAACCTTGAAAATTCAATGAAAAAACCATTGGTTTTAGGCCATATATAGTTAGGAATTAGCATTTACAAAACCTTATTTTACTCGCATAAAACCATTGAAATTCCATATATAGTTAGAAGCGCTAACTATATATCGCGCACCCGCAATCCACTGCTGATGATGTCACATATTACATCATTCATGACATGGTCAGTGACATCACTGATGACATCACTGATGACATCTCAAATGACATCACTGATGACATCACTGATCACAACATCCAGTGATTGTATGTGTCTGTAAAGTTTAAATATGTTTTACATATTGAAGAATGAGTGGATGTATAAGTGTCTGGATGAAGAATTTAGTAGGTGCATGACTGACTGTATGAAAGAGTGATTAAATGTGTCTCACTGAGTGCATGGGTTAGTGACTAAACTGTCCTAATTTGTGCATCAGTATGTTTGTTGTTGTGTAAGCTGCTGCATGTGTTGATCAGTAGCTATAAGAGTGGCCATATGGGTTATTGATTGGTTGCCCAAGTATTTGAATGGGAGGCTGAGTGTGTGTGTGGGTGGCTGGGAGGTGCGTGACTCTGTGCATAGATGTGTAAGCAGTTGATTCACTAGGAGTATGAGTTCAAGAGTGCATGTGGAAACAGCTATATGGGCGGTTGACTGTGCATGGGTGTGTTGGTGAGTGAATGGATTTCTCATTGCTACATGTGCAAGTAAGTACGTATGTAAAACACAATACATGTGAGAGTTGAGATATATAAATAACTGAACATAAGAGCCAGTGAATGTGTGAGTGGCTGTATCGATCACTGTGAGCTTGTATCAGGGATTATATAAGAGAGTAAATATGTGTTATTATATGTTTGAATAAGTAAGATGTGTATAACTGTATAGTTGAGGAAATGGAGGTGTGATTGATTCTTTGCATGACTGACTAGGTGTGTGAGTAACTCCATGGATGAGTGACAGTCTGTGAGTGTCTGTTTATACTGAGTGTATGTAAGGTTATATTAGAGTCTGAAGAGGTTCATTGTATTATCACATGAGTGATGTGATCAGTGATGACAAATGAGATGTCATCAGTGATGTCATTTGAGTTGTCATCAGTGATGTCATCAGTGATGTCATTTGAGATGTCATCAGTGATGTCATTTGAGTTGTCATCAGTGATGTCATCAGTGATGTCATTTGAGATGTCATCAGTGATGTCATCAGTGATGTCACTGACCATGTCATGAATGATGTAATATGTGACATCATCAGCAGTGGATTGCGGGTGCGCGATATATAGTTAGCGCTTCTAACTATATATGGAATTTCAATGGTTTTATGCGAGTAAAATAAGGTTTTGTAAATGCTAATTCCTAACTATATATGGCCTAAAACCAATGGTTTTTTCATTGAATTTTCAAGGTTTTGTAAATGCAAATTCCTAACTATATATCCACTATAACCTATGGTTTTTTCTGTGAATTTCATTGGTTTTTTAATAGCAAATATGAAAAGCTTTAAAATGTCAAGTACGTGATAGATAAAAACATTTTCGTATTTATGCACGCTGATGTGCTTTGAACGCTGCACCCCCCCCCCCTCCCCTCTTTTGTCTTAGTAGTACTCTCTCTTTGCAGATACTGAAGGGTAGTTAACGCAGGCCTTTACCCCCGTTGTAATCCGTCGTGCCTCCTTGTCTCTCCATTTGATTGATTGTTGTCCAAGCATTTACTGTTTTAGAATTGGTTCTCTTTGGATCATTCTCGATTTACAAACAAGCACAAAGTCGCAATACTCTGTTTAGTCTTTGCAGATAGTGAAAAATCGTGTAAAAAAATAAAAGTAATCGAGCAAAATCAGTAGGCCACTAATTGGATCTCTTTTTGACCTCGCTAAAATAGAAATATTAGGAACAACCCTTCATGAGAAATACGAAAATAGTGAGATGAACTGAGCTCCACACCATGAGGGCTGCAAGACAGCTCGGCTCCATCACCCATCCCGCACAAAATAACGACAAACCCTATGCAAATATTAAAAATATAGACAACACACCAGCAAAGAAACAGGGTAAAACATTTTATTAAAAAACTATTTACATAACGTTGGTTTATAAGATGATGTCAGTAGTGGACCGATGTGTGAATAGATCGAAAACAGCACAAGGCTCCAAGATCCGGATGGCAAGCTCCTGGATGTTGGGTGCCATAGTTTAGAGTTCTGAATTTCAGCCTTTTTCAATGCCTGTGCTTTGTTGAATCAAAATGGCGGCTTGACACAAAGCTGACTCAAGCGTTCCTACTGATGCTATGCAGACCAAAACTGGTTTTCAGTTTGTACATTTTTCTAGATTTTTCAATCCAAGTTTGGTTGACTTTGTAGAACGATGGCTTCAGATTTTCAACATACGGTGTGGTGGCGCTGACTGGGAGGGGGCGCTTCGCTCCTGCCCCCTCCCCAAGTAAGATTTTCATACGTGAAAGTACGTTAATGGTTTTGGTCCCTGAGATGCTTCGATGTCACTACCATTCTCAAATAGCATAAGTTCTGGATGTTGGGTGCCATAGTTAAGAGTTCTGAGCAGTGCTTGTAACACTGTCTGAAGCTTATTTCCACCTACTGCAGCTTCACTATTCTCAAAGTAAGTGAGTGTCGTTTGTGGACCTGACTGCATTAGAAAACAATGTGATATGTTACCTTCCTAAACAGCTTGACGGAGGCCCCTGAGGGGCGGTGTGATGGCCATGGACTCGGAGAAGACGCTTGGCTCCGACACCCTCCCCAAGTCTTATAGCACTGGTGTAGCCTGAGATCGCCCCCGACATAGGCGGCCGGCTCCCGGGGTCCGGCGGAACTTTTTGCCTTTTGATGACTCTTCAATTCTGGACCTTGTCCCACAATCCGTTTGACCTGAAGACAAGCTGTAGTGGGGCGCCCCTTTATCGTTTTAGTTGCCATTCCGCCCGCTTTTGCTACACTGTGCCTCTTCCGCCATTCAGCTGTTTACCGCCCGCTCTTGCGACTACAGCGTCTCGCTCACCATGTAGTTGAGATGCGCCCGCTCTTGCGGTGCAGCGATAGGCGGCTGCCACAGGACTCTCAAAATGGCGGCCGGCTCTTCGGTTTTGGGCCTGGTCCACTAAAATGGCCCTGGGACACCTTGGAACTCGGACGCTTGTCTGCTAGGGCTTGGGTCCCATTCTCGAAAAGCGTCCCCTCAGCCGTGAAGATTCTACAAAAGTCTTGGGGGCCTCCGACTCCCGCAGGCTTCTGGTGGGGAGCGGCTGCCATGATTGCTCGTGGAATGGCCACGACGGAGCTACGAGATGGTAGTGGTCTCATGCTGACGCCAGCTTTAGTCTGAAACATCCAGAAACACTATAGACTACCAATTCGATCAGTTCCGGTAGCGCCCCAACATGACCCGGAAGAGAAGAACTTGCCCTCCCCTCTTTGACTGATGGTTCTTGTTGCCTGTCCCCTCTGTTGTCATTTAACAGAACTTTTTGGACTGCTGAAAGGGGTTGTGTTCTGAACGCTGGTTGGTGGAGACATTTAGACTATATTCTTGACCTACGTTGTCGCGTAATGCGTTTTATGACACGCCGCGTTAGCGCACCCGGAAGTGATCCGAGGCGCGGCGCGCAGCGCGTAACGTAAGCATAACAGGTCATGTGACTTGTTTATAAAACTTTTCATTGGTTCATTTTACTTTTGTTAATTTAATGATGAAAAGCTTGGTCATATGACCTAAAAATTACGCTTTTTATTATTTTCGAACAATATTTTTTTTTCAAACATATGTTATAATATTCCAGGCTAATGTACTTTCCCGGAAAATTTACAACTGTCTTGCAAGTAAAATATATTCCTTTTTCGAGAAAAAGGGCGTTTCTTCCTTCCATGACGGAGCCGTTGAGTAAAAGAGATTCGGCCTGCTGTCTTAGTCGCCGATACGCCTGATTATCAGATTCTTATCGATCACTTTATGTTGCAGACATGAAAAACACAACTGCCCTTGACCATTTATCTTTACTGCGTTCCTACATATTATACCTTTTATCCGTCATGTAATTGGACTGCTTTATTTCACTTGCCTTTTACTGATTCGAAAACAGTCACTAAAAGTAAAAACTTTACAAATGTAAATACTACTACCGTGTTTTGTTTTAAAAACCTTTATTGTGAAAATGTCAGTATACAAATACGGGCCTATAACCACGTGGGCCGGCCACGGAGCAAACTGAAATCGTATATGATGAGGAGACATTTACACTGTAGAAGAACGTAACGAGCAGGCCATTAGGTGACAAGAACAAAGGTGTCTAACAGTTGCGGAATCGGTGGACGTACATTTTGTAATTAAAATACGACAGGGCCACTTACAATAACATTTTCTAGATATACATTTGCGGGCAAGGAGTTACGAGTCCCATTTATACCGGCGCCATTTTGGGCGAGGCCGGGCAGGTCCAAGATATAGTCAAAATGTCTCCACCAACCATCGGCCAGACCAGAACCCCTTCCGGCCCTTTATGCTACAAGATGGTGTCTTCCATTCAGAAAATATTGGTGGCAGCATTTTGAAAGGAAACAGAAACAGCCGTTCTCCTAGTGAGTTTCACATTGTTACATTTAGGAAGAATGTTGAAGAGTAGTATGTGGAAAATCTGAAGCCATTTTTCTACAAACTCTCAATCAGACTTGGATGGAAAAAAATAACCTGAAGAATGTACAAACTGAAAACCAATTTTTGTCTGTATAGCACCAACAGTAACGCTTGAGTCAGCTTTGTGTCAAGCCGCCATTTTCATTCAATCAATAGCGTCCCCCTGCACACATTCAAGGACCTGGTCGTGTCTTCAGATGAAACGCATTGTAGGAAAAGAAGCAGAAAGGAAAAGGAAAAAAGTTCCGCCGGACCTAGTGAAGCTGCAGCAGGTGCAAATAAGCTTCAGACAGTCTTACAAGCACTGCTCAGAACTCTCAACTGAGGCACTCAACATCCAGGACTTGCCATTCGGATCTTGGTGCCTTGTGCTGGTTCCGACCTATTCACACATCGGTCCACTACTGACATCACCTCATAAGCCAACGGGGCACCCCACGCCGACTTTCGGCGCAGCATTGTAGGATGGCCACACCAGTGCGGCAACTTGCTGGACACAACATCGGGGCCATCCAGATCTCGGCACGTTCGACTCACTGTACCGCAACAGTGACCGCAACTCAGCTGGACACGCCGTCTTTCGGCGCAGCATTGTAGGATGGCCACACCAGTGCGGCAATTTGCTGGACACCACCTCGGTGCCATCCGGATCTCGGCGCGTTCGAGTCACTGTACCGCAACAGTGACCGCAATTCAGCTGGACACGCCGTCTTTCGGCGCAGCATTGTAGGATGGCCACACCAGTGCGGCAATTTGCTGGACACCACCTCGGTGCCATCCGGATCTCGGCGCGTTCGAGTCACTGTACCGCAACAGTGACCGCAATTCAGCTGGACACGCCGTCTTTCGGCGCAGCATTGTAGGATGGCCACACCAGTGCGGCAATTTGCTGGACACCACCTCGGTGCCATCCGGATCTCGGCGCGTTCGAGTCACTGTACCGCAACAGTGACCGCAACTCAGCTGGACACGCCGTCTTTCGGCGCAGCATTGTAGGATGGCCACACCAGTGCGGCAATTTGCTGGACACCACCTCGGTACCATCCGGATCTCGGCCCGTTGTGCTGCCATCGGCCTATTCGCACATCGGTCCGCTACTGACGCCGCCTCACGTGCCAACGGATTTTCTACGCTTTTTGTAGCCCTATGCCGCATAACAGGTCATGTGACTTGTTTATAAAACTTTTCATTGGTTCATTTTACTTTTGGTTTCCTAAAGATGGAAGGCTTGGTCATATGACCTAAAAATAACACTTTTCATTGGTTTAGAACATTTTTTTTTTCCCAAACGATGAAAGCCCCACCTTGTTTCTGGATCATTCAGACTGAAGCTGGCGTCAGCATGAGAGCACCACCATCTCGTGGCTCCGTCGTGGTCATTCCGCGAGCAATCATGGCAGCCGCTCCCCACCGGAAGCCTGCGGGAGTCGGGGGCCCCCAAGACTTTTATACAATCTTCACGGCTGAGGGGACGCTTTTCGAGAATGGAACCCAAGCCCTAGCAGGCAAGCGTCCGAGTTCCAAAGTGTCCCAGGACCATTTCAGTGGACCAGGCCTAAAACCGAGGAGCTGTCCGCCATTTTAAGAGCCATGTGGCAGCCGCCTATCGCTGCACTGCAAGAGTGGGAGCAACTCAACAACATGGTGAGCGAGACGCTGTGGCCGCAAGAGCGAGCGCAACTCAGCTAGATGGCCGCCACCTGGGGAGGCCCGTTCACGCCGGCTCCCCCACGCCCCCCCCGGGCCGCCGCACGCCAATTTTCGGAGCAGCATTGTAGGATACCAAAACCAGTGCGGCAGTTTACTGGACATCACCTGGGTGCCTGTCGTACATGTTGTGTCAGCCATGTGACACTGGACACAGACCGCTACTGACGAGGCCTCCCCCCGCACCACCCGGGACGCCCCACGCTGTTTTTCTGGGCTGCATTGTAGGATCCCTAAACCAGTGCGGCACCCAGGCGACATCACCTGGGTGCCGTCCAGAACTCTGCACGTTGTGCTGCCTTGGGACTATTCGCACAACAGACCGCTACTGACGAGGCCTCCCCCCGCCCCACCCGGGACGCCCCACGCCAATTTTCGGAGCAGCATTGTAGGATCCCTAAACCAGTGCGGCACCCAGGCGACATCACCTGGGTGCCGTCCAGAACTCTGCACGTTGTGCTGCCTTGGGACTATTCGCACAAAAGACAGCTTCTAACCATTGTTGCTTTTTGTGTTGAGAAATGTTTAAATGTTTTTAGTTTTTGTTCCGTTCGTTAAAGTTAGTAGTTAATAAAGTTTTATAACCTTACTTTGTTGGAGTGTTATCTATTTTTTTAAAAACGGGTGAATGGGGCCTTGAATCGGGTTATTGTCATGTGTGGGCTTTGGAAGTGTGCTGCTGCAGGATCGGACATTTCAAACTCAAATGCACGTTCTTTTTCTTACCTTTCCGAAGCATGGAGCGCAATAGCAGGCAGAGAAAGGGTGATGCACGTGTTGAACACTACCTGACCTGGCAAGTTGCTGGCAGTGCCCCCCCGCCCGCTCCTGAAAGAGGGCACACACACACCGCCGCCCCGAGTACTTCACAAATCTTTAAAAGACCATGCGCTTGTTCATGAGGCTTAAATGGTTTATCACCTCTTCTAGAACCCCTGCATCGACCCTCTGACGTTTCATGGAAAAATTACCATGTAACACAATACCAAGCCCTGTCAGCTGAAACCCCCAAGGAATCGTGGGGCATATTATCAAGGGGGTTTATCTCCGCTTTTTTGGCTTTAAAAGCCATGAAAGCGGAGATAAAATTATTTCCCTATTACCAAGCTGTCGCTAACACCAGTTAGTGACAGCTAAAAGGAGATAGCGACCATCTTGGGCCCCGCTTTGCATGTCAGTGATACTTATCACTAATGACATGCAAAGTGGCGTGCCAAGATGTTAGCGACTGGAAACAGTCCCTAACATCGCTACCTTCTATTACCAACTTTTGGAGATATTCGCGCTAAGCGCGAATATCTCCAAAATCTAACACCTGCCCTGAGCAGTTCTTAGCCATGTTATCCAATGGGAGGTGGATAACATGGCTAAGAGCATTAGATCGATAATACATGAATATCGCTGACTTTTCTGCGATAATAGCAAGGTTTATCTGCGATAAAAATCGCCGATGTGCGGCGATAATTTTTGTCTCTAAACAAGTTAGAGACAAAAATTATCGCTAGTTGTTCGTAATATGCCCCCGGGTTTTTGCTTGCAGAAATCGGGAGGCGGGAGACTAGCACTGAAATCAGTACTCACACGCCTGAATCAGGAGGATTGGCATGTCTGAATTCTCTACAGCTGGGGCCATAAACTACATCCGCAGGGTTAGGTGATAGCCTGGGACCAGCCTGGCATCTAAAATGGCTGCCGTGCACGACAAAATTGTGGCATTCGAAAAAAGGCAAGATGGCGCAGCCGCTGGAAGAGATGTATCAACATATATCAGCCTCCTCAGCCACCCTCAGGAAACATAGGGGATTAGGATACGTCTCCCGCACCCCCTTATACCTAGTACTTTAATTAACGAAGCACAAAATGGCGAATTCCCGTTTCGCTACCAGTTTGCGGCCCAGTGAAGCGCTTCTACCGTGAAAAATCATTTTTTTTTTATTTTCCCCACGGGACCCTTTAATAACCCCAACAACATTCCTAGGGGGTCAAGAGGGGGATACCTTGCCCCCTTTCATTAAATTCCCCCTTAGTTTTTCACCTTTTCTTCTCTCTCGATCCTACCGAGAGACAAGATGGCGGCCGCTCCGGACTGTCACGCAGCAAAAAAAAAAAAAAGCTCACGCACACCCGCTGGAAGAGATGTATCAACATATATCAGCCTCCTCAGCCACCCTCAGGAAACATAGGGGATTAGGATACGTCTCCCGCACCCACTTATAACTAGTAATTTAATTAACGAAGCACAAAATGGCGAATTCCCGTTTCGCTACCAGTTCGCGGCCGCGCTTCTACCGTGAAAAATCATTTTTTTTTTATTTTCCCCACGGGACCCTTTAATAACCCCAACAACATTCCTAGGGGGTCAAGAGGGGGATACCTTGCCCCCTTTCATTAAATTCCCCTTTCGTTTTCCACCTCTTCTTCTCTCTCGATCCTACCGAGAGACAAGATGGCGTCCGCTCCGGACTGTTTAGAATGTTGACAGACACCGGAGAGCCAATCAGCTTTCTGCGCGCAAAGTTCCGATAAGCGAAAAGTAAGCGGACCGGATCGCTGCCCAGAGCGCTGTTACAGATATATATCTTGGTTTGAACGTTAATTTCTCAAAAACTACTGGAGCACATATATTGAGACCTAGCAAAGGCACATCGGGCTAACAGTCCCTACAATTTTGCCAAGTTTCGTGCAAATCCATTCAGCCGTTCGAGCTAAAAGTGAGTCCAACCGCCCTATGGAAAAATGAATGGAAAAAACGCGTTTTGGGACCCCCCTTTTTTCTCAGCCCCCCCTTGACGAAACCCCCCTAAATTTTCAGGGGCTGCTCAGAATCCGAATGTGCCATTTTCCTGAAAATTTCAGCCGATTCCGTCCACAAACGCCAAAGTTATTAGACATAGAATTTTCAAAAGTCCCATAGAGAAAAAATTCTAACTATATATACCTACTGGCTATCGCCAGTAGGTAATATATATATATATATATATATATATATTTCAGAGTCAGAGTTGAAGCGGAGTTTACAATGGGTGACTTTATTAATAAACATTCAATTTTGTTTCTGTATGTAAATGTATTGTCATTTAAATTGATATTGACTTTTTCAATATTAATATTCCCCCCTCTAGATGAATTTTCAACTACACAATCAAACCCATACTTCATGATAGATACATTATTGGGGCACTGTTGATTTCCGGTTTTGACAATTACTACTTTCCAAGCAGGAAATGCTCAATTGTAGGGAACCACACAAAAACAAGACATTATGAAAACTGGTAGCAATGATGTTCACAGTCCGGAAAGCATACGGGGTAGCCAGAAGAACCAATTTGAAAACCACTTCAGTTCAGGGGCACATCCCTCCTCACGCAGGTCTCTTTGCATAGGGTGCAGTGCTTGGATAGGAAGAGTCAAAATACTGTTATCCAGGTCATTTCCTGGGATAAACTTGCAGAAGGATGCACCAATCTTGGCACACACTCCTCCCTCTATCTAGGTCATTAAGTCTAACACATACCAATGCTGCATCACTATGAGGCAGATTGCTCAGTTTTTCCTTGATCGAATTAAGGGCAATGTCAGCGCTGTTCCTCATTTTAAGAAACTCCCACCTGGCAATTTGGAACTAGCGGCATTAACTTTTGTCTGCAAGGTAAAGAAGGGTATGGACACTCCTACTGCTACTTGTGTATCCAAGAACAGTCTGAATTCTTCTGAAATCTTCTTGTTATGAGCCCTATAAAAATACTTTGCAGTTCTTTTTTCACAACCCTGATGGAGCAAGGTTGTCTTCTTCCTTAGCAGGTGCTGGTACAAATCTGATAGTTCTTTTCTGGGAATAACCAGGGTCGGGATGTGTATGATGACAAGGGAACAAAGTGAGTGCCATCCAGGGATGAGTTGAGTGTAGGCAAACTCACTGCAATGCATGTAGGTATCCAACAGCATGGAGGTGCCCTGTTGTATATCCAGAATGTGCAGCATCGTGCCATAGTTCTCGTTCATACCCAGTAGAAGTCTTTCCTTACCTCCGAAACACAAGGAATATAGTGTACGGTTCCATACAATTAGGGGTCGCCCTTTCCTTTCTAGACAAATGTATCCAACCACTTCGGCATCCCAGATTTCCTGACATGGGGTGTCTATGCTTTTGTTCAACTCTGCTCCTAAAGACTTATTGCCCTTTGCATCATCGATCTGGATGGTCCTACATAGGAACTCCATGTCTGGGGTCCACTTGCTGTTAAAGTAAACTGCCCCAGGTACATTTAGTGCCACCCTTGGGCCACAATTGGAGGCAGGGGCAGATGTGTTTGTGCATTCAGTTTGGGGTTTTTCAACCTCCAAGAATCTCTTCACTGGGAAGTCTCGGGGGTTCAACAGTATCCTCCCCTATGGCGCCCCTTCTGCTCTTCAAGTCTAGCTCAGTTTGAATATCGCTAGGCTCGGTGAAAAGGTATAGAGCCATTGGGTTGGCTTCGTTATGGGCTGAATTCACTACCAGTCTATGCAGTTCTACCTATTAGGCTTTATTTTGTCCCTTATTCTGCATAAGCACAGCTGGTGAAGGCAATTTACTTTTTCAGGGGCTATCACTTGGATAAGCAAAGTCAATCTGCGCCTTCTACAAATGGTATCAGCGAACAGATAGAACACCACTTCGCTAATGTCTTCAAGCCCACATTGGTCATATGTTGATACCACATGTTGTGTAAGAGGGCACTATGTAGTGCATGTGGAATACTAGTGTTTGGGCTGGTGTAACTATAAGTGACATGAGAGAGATCCCTATGCAAGTGCTGTGATTATTCTGAATAGATTCCATTTGGCCAGACAGTTATTTAGTAGCAAATAGGTGGTGCAGCACCCAAATTAGGCATAGGGTACATAGAAATGCAAAAATACATTGCTTGTAATTGAACATTGCAGGTCTTGTGATATGGCTTCAAGGGAGATGTCTATGGTTCTCTGGTAATCAGGTATTTTCAATCAAAAAGTTCAATTAAAATGTTCATAGTGTAGTTCATGGGAGGTTTGCCATTGAAGGTTTCAGCAATACGTCAGAAAGGTGGACCCATGCATTTTTCCCCTCCACCTTGAGGGTCTTTGTGTAGAAAAAATCACCTGGTAGGGTCCTTCAAATGTTGGCTTGTTTCCACTTCCTTACAAAATTCCAAATGTAGAATTCTTGTCCAGGGTGGGTTGCTTGAAATGGTAACTTGGTGGTGGTGCACTTGGTGGTCCGGTGATTAACCTGTCTGGATAGGAACTGAGCGTTTTTTATTTGTTCTGAGAAATATACATGTAATTCATTTCCTAATGCTTGGAGCCAGCTTTGGCACATAATTTGGTCTGGGCTTTGGGATGGGCATCCCTAGCAATCTACCAGTCACGACCTGGAGTGGTGTGAGATGGTGGTCGCTACAGTGTGTTATGAAGTCTGAATAAGGCTAGGGACAGACAATGGAGCCACCTTTTAATAAGGCTGGTACAGATTGAGCTTATATTGTTTTTTAACAGGCTATTTCTTTGGGGCTGCTACTCTGAGGCTAACTTATGTGTTATTCCTAACAGGGGGCAGATGTGGTCAAACATGGTTTTGACAAAATGTTTTACATTGTCTGACCAAATGATGCTTGGTGCCCCCCCACCGGGAAATTATTTCCCTGATGAGGAACGTAGCTACTGCCTAGGAGTCGAAATGCACCCAAGAGCTGGCTTTGATCCTCCTAGCGTATATCAAGTATCGATAGTTAGCACACTGGTCAATCATATCAAATTAATGAAGTGGATGTGTAACATTTTACGCGTGCCCAGTGAGGGGTGAGGACTTCAATCAGTACTTTCGGCTCTGCCACCTGTACAGAGAGGTGTGGGAGGAGAGTTAGATGTGCAGTAACTTGCAGCATTTCCGAGGGTACGAGGCTACTAGCCAGAACTACTGCAGCCCCTGTGTGTCTCACCCCTGTCTCCTGGTCTATCACAGAAGAACTGCCCATGAACAGTGCCTCACTGTCTGGGATGGGATCTTCTTCTGCCTGGCTGATCCCATCAGGATATATGTTGCACGGTCATGGGTCTCCCTTTCCTCCTGAACTTTGTGGGTTAGGAATGTGGCCAGGTTCACTAGATGGCTCTGCACTATTTTTAAAGATGGTCTGGAGAGTATCAGACCATAGCCTGAGACCTGTTGCATAGTTAGAGTGATCTTTCTCTTTTTTATGACTGCGAACACTGAATGTTCAGCGTACAGGGTCAGCAGTAACCCTGTTACAATGGGGTGCTTTTTTTGATAGCAAAAGCTGCTACAGTAAGAGCCTGTTCACAAGGAAAATTGTCCTGCATGCCTGAATCCAAGAGCCCGCTGTAGTACGCAAGGGGCTTGTGACACAAGGGATACTTTTGCATCAAGACTGCTGACATGATGCGGCCATCGCTGTGGCTAAATGAGAAGAATTCCTTCTTATAATTGGGTGTTCCTAACACTGGGGGGTGTATTATCTCTGTTTTGAGTTTATAAAGGTACCATGCATCCCGGACGTTCATGTCAGTTTCTCATTGCCGGCTTTTGCCCTTTTCATGACCTAAAGCAGGGTGGCAATGAGTGTGGTACAGTAAAAGACCCATTGCAGCATGTAGTTACACAATCCTAATTTTTTTCGTTTGTGGTGGTGAAAAAGCCTTGATGGAGTCTGCGTGCACTGGTGCAGCCTTTCGGCTTGCCGCTGAGATTAGTTAACCCAGATAGCTAACCTCCTGCTGCACATACTGCATCTTGGCCTTCTCTTCTTTGTAGCTCCTCTTGGCAAGTGCAGTGAGGAGGGCTATCATGTCCTGGTGACATAGGTTTTCAGAGGGGCTGCATATCAAAATGTCATTCACATACTGTAACAGGGTGCTGCCTGACTGGAAGTTCATGAGATCCTTCCTAACTATTCAATTGAAGATAATGGGGGACTGTTAACAAGGGACTGGTAGTCTCCGGTATAGCAGTTGAACCCTTTGAAATGTGAATCGGGTCAGGCACTGGCTGTCGGGTGCCGCAGGATGCTAAAGAACGTGCTCTAGACATTTATCACTCAGATGCAGCTGGCATCCATGGGTATTTCAGGATAATGGAAGGGTATGACACTACCCAAAATTCTAGGACCACAATGTAATTGAGGGGGCATTGGTCCGGTACCATATGCCAGGTTCCCCCTTTACTCTTTTGACCAGGAAGATTGGCCTGTTACAGGGATATACCCCAACGTGTAGGACCCCTTCATAAATTAGTGCCTCGATTGTGGGTGCTATTCCCTCATCAGCTTCTTTGGAGAGCGGGCACTGGCTCACTTAAGGTAGGATGGCTACTTCCTGCACCATTATCCTTACAGGTTTGTCTGTATTTATGAGACTTATGTAATAGGGCCCCTCCGCCCATAATTGCAGGGGTGCTGCCGACAAGTCTTGCTCCTGCCATGTGGTCAGTACCGCTATGGGCAATGGGGTATAATTCTACAGTCCTACCCTAACCTAGATTGTGTCAGCAAAAACAATCTTTTATGCCCCAGGGCATTTGTTGAACAACTGATCATCTGTTACATCCTGTACACGGAGACCAGGGGTATCTAAAATGATACACGTCCACATCATGGTTGCTTGGTCAGTGGCCAATAAGACGCCATAACCAGGCCAAATTTCATTGGCCCCCAAGCAAAACAATACCTCCTTGTTAGAAATTGGTAATTTAGTTGGCAGTGGCTTGCACTCTGTCCAAGTAAGGACCATTATTATAGTCAGGGTAAGGGGATTACACAGCTAAAATTACCCCTGCTCACCCCCTTGGTAGCTTGGCATGAGCAGTCAGGCTTATCTCTGAGGCAATGTGTAACACATTTGTACATACACACACAGAACACAGTGAAAACACTACGAAAGGACACCACACCACTTAATAACCGAAATTTATCTGAATAAAACAAAACAAAACCAAAAGAATCCAATATACACAGGATAATATATCCTTTTGAAAAAGTTCAAAATAGTTCAGTTATAGAAAACAATGGAAGTGTCACATTTATCGCAAAGTACCTGGGATGCATCAAAATCAAAGCTGAAAACAGCCCCAGGGGAGATAAGGTGCCTGAAAAGCAAAGCGATGCATTGATTCCTCACTCCCTGGGGAGGTGATGCATTAATTCCTTACTGGCAGGGGAGATGATACATCATTTCCTAACTGCAGCACTATGGAGGTGAGGTGTCTAATCCTTACTGTCAGTGAAGGTGATGCGTTGATTCCTTACTGTCCGGGGGGTGATGCATTGATTCCTACTGCAAGGGGAGGTGATGGATCGATCTCCGGACACACAGCACTGTTTCCTTAGTGCTAGACTACGTTGATGAAGAACGGGTGCCTCGGATGTTGGAGACACAATGTCGAGGACTCGGGCTGTACCAATGTTTCATCTGTATGGCAGATGCTGCATCAATTCTTTGGCTGCACTGCAGAAATGCATGGGTTTTTCAGCCACACGGCGGTGCTGCATCAGCAAAAAAAGGTCAATGTCTGGATTTTCTGGTTTTAGTCTTACTGACAAGTCAGTTAATGTTGTAAGTAGTCAAGTCTGCTTAAGTAGTATGTAATACGAGTGACATGATTTGGGAACCTCCCAGTTTATAGTTAGCTACTGAATATTAGAAGAAATACTAAGTAGTAATTGACAGAAATCGCTTTGAAGGTCTTTTTTCATTCCCATGCTTTACATTTTTAAGGAATAAATATCTATTACTACACACTTTTAAGACGAAAAGAAGCTAAAACCAGTCTAAAAGGGGGTATGTTTTACTGCTAAAAGAAAATTTAGAGAGGCATACATATATTCAAAGTCCAGACGACAGATATTATATAATGTTTATTGTTGACTTTCTGTACAGATTGCAAATTCTTCCAAAAACATAGTTTTCCAAGGGACGTTCATAATACCCAAGATTAAAGGACAAGGAAGTCTCTTCCTGTTGATTTATTAATTTATCCAAATCCCCTTCCGCCCTGGAGACCCTTAGACCTCTTTAGAAGGCTGGTGAGGGGTTTAAGGAGTAATTATGAGAGGCTTCGGGACTCAAGCATTGTTCTGCTCCTGTGAATTCTGGTAACTTCGACAACCGTTGACACCTTGACAGGAGGCAAGTACACACAAGTCCTTGAAGAACCTTGGCAAGTAGGATACAGAAAGTGTTGGACTTGGCCCTTCTGGCAGGTTCACCCCTGAACTTTTTGCCTGGTGTTAATAAATAGTTATAGTGATTTCTGGTCTTTGCGCACTTTGACACTGTGGCGCAGTGTAAAGTGCGTGCGCTCCCTGAGTGTGTGTGTGAGATTGGCCTGCCCTCCCGTAGGAATGCATGGGGAATGTCTGTGTCCCTAGTAGTTCCTGATGCGTGAGGTGTGCATGGTCGAGTTTGGTATGTGCAAACTTGTGTGGTTGAATGCTTCGCAACGATGTATGTGGCATGATTGTATCTTGTGCGGAAGTGCCACTTCTAGGAGTTGGCATATTAGTGTAAAGTATGCCTGGCGTATGATTGGCTGGAGCTGGCTGGGATGCCAGGCTCCAGAAGTCTGTGTGAGTCTGCCCCGGTGGTGGATGGAGAGATTAGCATGCTGATGTGAGGGAGGGGCTACACCTGTGTCCTGAATGAGGCTGGGTTTTCCCCACACAAAGCTGGCTCCGCCCCCTGTGGTGCGACTGATGACCCTAGCCTGCCTGGTGAATGAAAGGGGTGGTTGAGCCATCAAGGGTGCTCCAAAACCAGCTGCGACTGGTTGTCCCCCCACCCTGAAGACAAAGGGAAAAGGTGTATAAAAGAGGGGCTGTGACCCCATGAAAATGTTCTTGTTCTCAACTTGAATCTGACCAGGGGCATGCTGCTGCTGGGGCCCGGGGCAAGGCTTGCCTCCCTGGGCCCTGCCCAGCCCCATGACTCCTGAAGGACTTTTGCTGGACTGTTGGCTCCTCTTGCGCCTGGGGGCCCTGGATTTCTTCTCTAAGCGCCTGGGAGCGCTTGTTCTTTGCCTCAAGCACCTGGGAGCGCTTTGGACTTTCCCTGTAGCGCCTGGAAGCGCTTGATTTGCCCTGTAGCGCTTGGGAGCGCTTTATTGACTGCTAGCGCTCAGAGAACTCTGTTTTCCACTTATAGCGCTTGGGAGCGCTGTATTCATTTGCCTAGCGCCTGGGAGTGATTTATTTTACTTATTGTGCTTGTGAGTGCTTTAATTGCAGAGGCCGGTGCCCACCCGCCATTGTGCGCCCCGATCGAGTGCCCACCTCGATCTATTCTTTTAAAAGGAGCCGGTGCCCACCCGGCATTTGCCACAGATTATGGCCGTGAAGTCTCCCCCCAGGCCGCCGCTCTGCCCACGGCAACCCGGAAGCAGCTGACAGGCCGGCCAATCGCTGCGCGGCCTGCCCGGAAGTCCCGCACCGCAGCCGGAAGAGAGGAGGTCCTCCGAGGGTGCAGGCAGGGCTCCGGTGCTTTGAAGAGAACCCCGCTGCCAG
The DNA here is from genome assembly GCF_964263255.1 of Lissotriton vulgaris. NCBI lineage: Eukaryota > Metazoa > Chordata > Amphibia > Caudata > Salamandridae > Lissotriton > Lissotriton vulgaris. The sequence goes on from NC_141700.1 coordinate 336,483,086, forward strand.
CCGCCTGACCGCCAGACCCGGTGAGTGCAAGAGAGGAGGGGCGTCGGGGCACATTGGCGGTGCCCGCTCCTCCCCTCCAGACCGAGACCCTTTGTGCTCAGAGGCCCGTGGGGCCTCTCCTGATGCAGAGTCCCCCGAGAGGGACTCCGTTTATTTAATTCCGAGCCCGAGAGGCTCAGGGAGGCAGTCCACGAGCGCGAGTCCCCCGAGAGGGACTCCACCAACCCCCCACCCGCGTATTCATGAGCCCGAGAGGCTCAAAGGGACCCAGTTGTTTCTCGAGCCCTGAGAGGCTCCACCTTTTGCGCATTGTTCTCTAGCCCTGCGAGGCTCCAACGTTGGCTACCTTTCTAAAGAGCCCACAAGGCTCAAGGGGGCATATTGGTTTCTCGAGCCCTGAGAGGCTCAGCCCCAGTACCTTTGGTCTCGAGCCCTGAGAGGCTCACCCTTTGCATATTTATTCCTCAGAGCCTGTGAGGCTCCCACAATGCCCCTCATCATCCTCTACAGCTGCCCAGCACTTTGTGGGCAGTTGCCACGTTTAGGTCTTGGCACAGTGGCGCAACCTGGACCCTATACTTTGATGTAAATCATGTGCTATTATGATTCCTGCTATGGTTTAGATACTGTTATGATCTCTGTCCTATTGCTTTTGGGTGTTAGGAAATGTACTGTGTGTTGTATGTTTTGCGCACCCCGTGTCCTGCACCTCTGAATGTGTTGTTGATGCATCATGTGCCTTGTTCCTTACACCGCTAAATGTATTGTGATACTTAGGTGGTTGTTCTCTTGCTAGTACAGGTGTTGCTTGCGAAGCCCAGGTTCCCTGTGTTGTATTCTGCTTTGGTGGTTAGAGTTGCATAGGTGGTGCTTACCTGGTACCAGTAGTTACTGGTTGTGTGTTACATGATTATTTGGTGTTTAACTATCTCCAAGGGCTTGATACTGAGCTCGCCCCCTGACCAGAGTCCCAGGACCAGTGGACTCTATTTGTGCCTTCTCTGACAAATTGCTGGGACTTGTCTGATCTCCCTTGGGCTCCTGGAGCCTCGCTGAAGTGTGCCTTGCTCATTCCCCTCGGCAGCTCGTGCACGGCAGCCCGTCCAAGCCTCGAGCAGCGCCGCTCTCCCCTGAGCCGCGCCACTTCGCTGGGTCGCCCGCATCCTGCCTTCCCCTCCTCTTCTAAGCCGCACACATTGGTCGCCCCAGAGAAACGCTTGTAGCTAGCCGGCCGCCCGCTCAAGTTTACTAAGGAGGTCACTCGCATTATCCCGCGACCAGGACGGAAGGTACTGTCCGTTAGGTTCTATGTTCTAAGTTCTAGGCCTACAAGTATTGTATTCTAAGTTCTAAAAGTGCTGATTCCTGACAGTGGTCTATGTGGCCCTGTCTTGTACATATCCCTTGTAAATTCTGCCCGTGCCTGTTGGCACATTGTAAAGTGTGTGTTTTATCTAATTTGTTTTTGATATAATACAAAGGCTATTTTTATATATAACCTTGGGTGGAGTTTCCTTTGTGGTGGGCCTTAGGTGTTGTTACTGGGTGCGCGCTCAAACACTTAACCTACATAGCCTCCAAGTTTAGCCTTGCTGCTCGCGCCACGTTACCTAGAGGGTGAGCAGGGGTTATCTTGGCGTGTAACTCCCTTGCCCTGACTTAGGAGTGGTGGTCTCTGACTGACTTTGGCGCAAGCCCTGGCCAGCCAGGGATCCCATTTCTAACAGAAAGCAGAGTCAAGGCTTTTCTCTACACATTACAGAAGCAGGAAGCAGTAGGCTAGCACAGCACAGCTACAAGCAGAGTGGCAGTTCCTCTCCTGAAGCTTTTCCAGCTCTCCTTCTGGGCAGAATCACCTCTTCATCCAGAAGCGTTCCGAAGTTATGGTATCACAGCTCCAGTACTTCTGCCAGTTTCTGCCTTTGAAATCGGAAAACTTCAAAGGAAAGTCTCCATAGTGCACAAGACCCCGCCTTTTCCAGGCCTGGCTGCAAATACACTACAGGGGGACAACTTTGTATGAGGGCAGGCAAATCTTATTCAGGTGTCAGTGACAACTCCTCCCACCACTCTAGTTCAGAAAGACTCATCAGCCTGGTAATGTTAGGGTTTGTGCACAGCAAAGGGCATGTCTACCACTCATTGCACTAGTGGTCTCTGTAATAGCTCTCTTTAAACATACTAATGAAAGCCTTTCTTGTTATCTCAGCCTCTCCCTAAGACTTCTGTGTATGTTGCTCAATGTATTCACAAGTTTGGACACTGCTGTCTTGTTTGCACATTGGACCTTGCTTTTACCATGGCTTATTTTGAAAACATTGGACCTTGCTTTTACCATGGCTTATTTAGAACACTCCTCCCTAGGCCATGTGTTACTTCAACTCATTAGCATAATAACTGAAGCTCTGCACACCTGCTTGTGAGAACCACCCCCAGTTCTTCGAACCACACCCAGCTCTTCGAACCACCCCCAGCCCTGTCTATAAAAGGCAGCCCCTGAGCCTCACCCAGTGCCTGTGCTCATCTACCTCCCACTTACCTGAGAATAGATCATTCGGCGCTGGCACTCCTGCTCTCTCCAGACCTTCATTGACTTCTGGCTCTTCCTTCTTCTGGTTTCCGGCTACTTCTTGCCTCAGCCCATCTTCTGTCCACTGCAATCGACCTGCAAAAGAGAAAGAGGTCAAGGTTAGACTGATCAGTATCCCTTTTCAGCAACAAGTAAGTGCAAAACCTTTTATTACCTGAAAGAACTTTACTGGCAATTTCTGGATTCATGTAAAGACAATTTGGAACAAGATATCTCCCACGAACTTTGTGGTTCAAACCCTTTGTTAAAAGAATACTTTGTGGAACTTTGTCAAATAAACATTGATTTACATGGAACTCTTTTAAGAATCGAACAGAGGAAACAATTGACAGCAAGGCAAACAGTAAATTAATGACTTGCACATATTACCTGCTGTATTTTGATGTAAAAGTACAGTATTTGTTTTATAAAAAGTCTGGAAATGTGTGAAAAGTGAGTTTGCTATTAAGAATTTAGGCTTTAGTTATATTGAGGTGAATGTTAGACGTTGGTAATTCTGATAATGATATTCGTTTGGTTTTACAGAAGTTTTACAGTAATGAAAAGCACATCCCAGAACAGTAACACATTCCAAACCTGGAAGCTTGAGACCAGGATCCAAGAGGTACTTTTAGAAGAGAATTTCTAATAAGATTAAGGTTTAGTCAGGAACACATTTAGGGATAGGTTGCACTTATCTGTTCTTTGTTTATGTTTCATTAGGCACCAGTTTCTACAGGAGTAAGAGAGGGCCACAGATTTTAGCAGTTCTTCTACAGTGGAAACACAAGAACGGTGTTGTCTCTCTTTTTTATTTTATCCACTTCTCCCCTTTCCTTGAGCATCTGGTTCTTAGTGCACTGCTTTAAAACTAGTGTGCTGGAACAAGCAGTTTCAGGGTGGGGTCGGACTGTCTTCAACCTCCATCAGAACTGAACAGAAACTCAGGTGAGCTGGGCTTTGACAGAAGCACAAGCCTTTAAAATATTCAGTTCTATTGGATGATGAATGCCGGGGAAGAAACAGAGGGCATTGACGCCACGGATATGGCGCAGGCCCTAAACGAGGACTTGGCCCATAATGAATCAGTGTCTGGCATCTTGCAACTTATGCAAGAGGAAATAGAGAAATTAAAGTTGGAAAATACCTTTTTAAAACAGGATTTCAGCAGGTATAAACCTAGGGAATCTCAGTGGAACACAGCTTTTACGCCTTTGTTTAAAACCTCCTCAGAGACAGGGGCGCGAGCAAAACATGCAACTTCTGCCCCACCCAGTTGAGGTTACTGTTAATGTTCCTAATGCTGTGCCTTTAGCAGCACCTGAACGGTTTCATGGAGATAGTAACAAATTCCATGTTTTTATCAATCAATGTCAATTACACCTCGTTTGTAAACCACAACAGTTCCCTACTGATGCTACGAAAGTGGCATTCGTCTTGTCTTATTTGGGCGGTACAGCAGCCAATTGGTTGATTCCTTTCATGGATAGAGATGATCCCATCCTCCATAATTGGAATCAATTTAAACGTACTATGACCAGCCTTTTTGCAAAACACACCTTTATGCAGGCAAGCGACAATGAGCTTTTAAATCTTAAACATGGTAGCAAGGATTTATTGACCTATCTCACTAGTTTTAATCGTTTACTCACCGAGACACGTTGGCCAGAAGAAAAGCATGTCTCCCTTTTTTATAAAGGTTTGATAGACAAGTTAAAAGACGCACTGGCTCATATCATTGATTTGCCAGAAGAATATTCTGACTTTGTAGATTTAGTCATGAAATTGGAACACAGACTAGGAGTAAGAAAGGGAGATAAATCCAAACTGGAACCACGGTTAACTTTTATAAGACATGAGAAGAAAGACACAGATAATAAACTACCTGAACCTGAGCCTATGCAAATAGGGACACTCAGAGGTCCACTCACGTCAGAGGAAAAAGAAAGAAGGAGAAAACTTCAATTATTTTTATATTGTGGCAAGGCAGGACATTTTGCCAGAGAATGTCTAGTAAAACCTAAAACTTCAGGAAAGGGTACTGTTTCCTCTATCTCCTCAACTGAGTCGGGAAACTATTAAGCTCGACAAGGGGGAAGGTTACTTGTTCGAAAAAACATCTTAATCAAATCTCTAATTCTGCAGCCTTCCTCATACCGCACATACCTAGACATTTCATAATTCAGATCTTTTTAATTGTTACTACCCACGTTAGACATTCTCTCCCTGTCCTACTGGACTCTGGAGCAACAGGAAATGTTGTGGATAATAAGTTAGCTAACACATTAGGTCTTCCTATTTGCCTAAAGCCTTGTCCAGAAGAAGTATGTGCAGTGGATGGGTCAGAATTGACCTCTGGATTAATCACAAAACAAACAAGTCCACTTGTCATGGTCTGTCAAAACGGGCACACAGAGATGATTAGCTTTGATCTGATAGATACCCCTAATTTTGGCTTGATTCTTGGGGTACCCTGGTTAAGAATCCATAACCTAAAAATTGATTGGGTGAACAGAACAGTTTCTTTGGATTCCTCATTCTGTAGAACCAATTGCTATCAAGAAGCAGGTACAGAACAGAGCTCAGTAATACACTGTGCTAGTGTTACACAAGAAGAACCAAGTCTCCCTCCTGAATATTCTGACTTTAAAGACGTTTTTGATCCAGTGAAGGTTAGTGTGTTACCCCCACATCGGTCATATGACTGCCGTATAGATCTCATCCCAGGGGCCCCTTTACCTAATAACAGAGTATATGTTTTGACTGACGAAGAGACCAAATATTTAAGAACCTACCTAGACGACCTACTACAGTCTGGGTTCATCGGACATTCCACAACTCCGGGATCATCTCCACTTTTTTTTATCCCGAAGCCGGATAAATCTCTGCGCGCGTGTATCGACTATAGAGGACTAAATAAGGCTACAATAAAAAAAGAAATATCCTCTTCCCTTAATACCTGTGTTGTTGGATCAATTAAGACATTCTACTGTATACACTAAACTAGATCTGCGGGGAGCTTACCACCTGGTCCGAATAAAAGAGGGGGATGAGTGGAAGACAGCTTTCGAAACAAAGTTTGGTCTATTTGAGTACACAGTAATGCCCTTTGGGTTGTGTAATGCCCCTGTGGCCTTTCAATTCTTTATAAATGAGGTCCTACACGAATTCCTGGACGTTTGTGTCATAGTATACATAGACGACATCCTCATTTACTCTAAGAAACCGGAAGAACATACCCAACATGTTCGTGTGGTATTATCAAAGTTAAAAGAAAATCATCTCTTTGCTAAATTAGAAAAATGTACTTTTAGGGCTCCATTATGATGTCAGGCGGATCGCCACCGCCATGGCAGCGGTGGCGATCCGCCCGACAGAAATGCCCGCCCGCCACCCTTTTCCCCCGCCACATTACAATGGCAGGGGGGGACCGCAGCGGAGGCAAACACTGCCCGCCACTTTTCCGCCCCGGTTGCCTTGCGGCCGGGGCGGAAAAGGGTTCATATGGTGGCGGTGTCTATCAGACACCGCCAGCCATATTAGCATGCGTGTGCATAGGTGCCTTTCCGCTGTGGCGATCCCGCCATGGAAAGGCATGCAGTCGTTGCTATTGGGGGCCCCTGCGGGCCCCCATGGTGAAGGCCGAGGTGGGGGTGCACAGGGGGGTACCTATGGTACCCCCCTTCATTTGCATATACAAAGCGGCAGTCACCACGCGGTGCCTGCCGCTTTGTATATGCAAATGCAAAAATGCATTTTTAGCATTGTGGCGGGCGGTGCAGAGTGCACCACCCGCCACAATGCTAAAAATGAAGGATGTGCCCGCCACTGTGGCGGGCACATCCTAATTCCCCCAATGGGACCCCCGCCCTTATGGCGGGCGGTCCAGAATACCGATAGGATGGCGGGCGGACAACGTCCGCCCGTCATCCTAATGGGGCCCATAATGTCAGCAAAGTGGACTTTTTAGGATACTGCCTGTCACCTCAAGGAATAATTATGGATGAAAAGAAAATTAGTGCTATTACTGATTGGCCAGAACCATCATCTGTGAAGGATGTTCAGAAATTTCTGGCTTTCGCCAATTTTTGTAGGAGGTTTATTTCTCATTTTGCAGATATTGCGGCCCCAATAACGACCTTGTTCCGGAAAGGGCAAAGATTTCTTTACTCTGATGAGGCGGCTCACGCCTTTCAACTCCTGAAACAAAAGTTCACTTCAGCCCCAATTCTGAAACATCCTTATCCTGACTTGCCATTTTTTGTCGAAGCGGATGCTTCACAAATAGTTTTAGGAGGAGTTCTCTCTCAACGAAATGCAGTAGATGGCCAATTACATCCTAAAGCCTTCTATTCCAAAAAGTTATTACTAGCTGAACAAAATTACACTGTGGCTGAAAGAGAGCTACTAGCTATCAAAGTAGCCTTTTCTGAACGGAGGCACCATTTAATGGGAGCCAAGTACCCTGTTACCATCTTTTCTGACCATAAGAACCTACAGTTGTTTGGATCACTAAAAGCATTAACTCCACGTCAGATGCGCTGGTTACATTTTTTTAGTACATTTGACTTCGTTATAACCTATAGACCAGGTGCACAACAAATTCAATCTGATGTGTTATCTAGATACGGACATACCTCAGACATGAAACAAGACAAAATAGGAGAACCCATTATTCCTCCCCAAAAACTTTTGCCACCAATACAACAGAAGGATTTCATCACAGATCTATATAATGCACACATGCAAATGGCACCTCAAGATTGGTTAAAGGATTCCCATAACTCAATACAACAAGGTTTATTGTATCACGACAACATGCTGTTAGTGCCCACCACAGAATTACAAACATAGGTGATAATTTGGCATCACGCCTGACCGGCAGGTCATCCTGGCTAGGTAAAAACCCTGGAAAATGTGCGAAAACACTTTTGGAGGGACAATACGAGTAAGGACATTAAGCAATTTGTCACTACCTGTCCAGTTTGTGCAAGACATAAATCTTCTCATAAGGCCCCTGACAGTTTGTTAATACCAATGCCATCACCCAAACAACCTTGGCACACGGTGAGTGTAGACTTTATTGTAGGTTTACCACCAGTAAAATCCTTCACAACAGTATTAGTGATAGTGGATTTTTTGTCTTAAATGGCACATTTTGTACCATTAAGGAAATTGCCAACTGCGGCAGAATTTGCCGATATTTTTATAAGAGAAATTCTGCATTTACAATGGTTTGCTAGTAAAGTGGTGTCAGGCAGAGGTAGCCAGTTCAACTCTAGATTTTGGAAAAAATTATGCGAAAAACTGAAAATGGATGTGGGATTATCCACTTTCCATCCAGAAACAGATGGACAAACTGAACGACTGAACCAAACCTTACTTCAAACGCTACGTTGTTTATTGGCTGATTATTCCAATGGTTGGAAGCTCTCCCTGTAGCGGAGTTTGTTTATAATAATACTGAACATGCAGTTCTACTTTGCTCACCATTCTATTTCATGCAGGGGTAACATCCAAGAGCTATACCCATTTGATTAGAAGATTCCCTGTTGCCTACAGTAACAGATAGACTAACGAGATTAGGTGACATACAAGACAAGGCCAGAAAACATTTATTAAAGTACAAAGAAAGCATAAAAAGACAAGCAAACAAACACAGATCTGAGGCCCCAATGTATAAAATCGGTGACAAAGTATGGCTCTCCACAAAGAACCTAAATATAGAGGGATCCCGAAAGCTGCAGCCACGTTTCATTGGACCCTTTAGTATAACTGCCATAGTAAACCCGGTAACAGTAAAATTGGACTTACCAAAAGAATACCCAGTACATGCTACATCCCATGTGTCCTTGCTTAAGCCGTACAACCCAAATACCCGACCCGAACCACCACCTCCACCCATACCAATTAAGGGAAATCTAGAATATGAAGTGAAAAGTGTAAAAGATGCAAAAAGAATTCATGGACGTCTGTTTTATTTAGTAGAATGGAAAGGATATGACGAAACTGAGAATTCATGGGAACCAGCGTCTTATGTTCATGCCCCATGGTTGATTAGACAGTTTTATCTGAAAAATCCCGGGAAACCCCGTCCAGTGGGAGGGCCTTTGAGGATGGCGACTGTTAGGGTTTGTGCACAGCAAAAAGCATGTCCCCTCTCATTGCACTAGTGGTCTCTGTAATAGCTCTCTTTAAACATACTACTGGAAGCCTTTCTTGTTATCTCAGCCTCTCCCTAAGACTTCTGTGTATGTTGCTCAATGTATTCACAAGTTTGGACATTGCTGTCTTGTTTGCACATTGGACCTTGTTTTTACCAAGGCTTATTTAGAAAACATTGGACCTTGCTTTTACCAAGGCGTATTTAGAACACTCCTCCCTAGGCCATGTGTTACTTCAACTCATTAGCATAATAACTGAAGCTCTGCACACCTGCTTGTGAGAACCACACCCAGTTCTTCGAACCACACCCAGCTCTTCGAACCACACCCAGCCCTGTCTATAAAAGGCAGCCCCTGAGCCTCACCCAGTGCTTGTGCTCGTCTACCTCCCAGTTACCTGAGAACAGATCCTTCGGCGCTGGCACTCCTGCTCTCTCCAGACCTTCATTGACTTTAACGGGCGCGGCTTCTGGCTCTTCCTTCTTCTGGTTTCCGGCTACTTCTTGCCTCAGCCCATCTTCTGTCCACTGCAATTGACCTGCAAAAGAGAAAGAGGTCAAGGTTAGACTGATCAGTATCCCTTTTCAGCAACAAGTAAGTGCAAAACCTTTTATTACCTGAAAGAACTTTATTGGCGATTTCTGGATTCATGTACAGATAATTTGGAACAAGATATCTCCCACGAACTTTGTGGTTCAAACCCTTTGGTACAAGAATACTTTGTGGAACTTTGTGAAATAAACATTGTTTGACATGGAACTTTTTTAAGAATCGAACAGAGGAAACCATTGACAGCAAGGCAAACAGTAAATCAAGAACTTGCACAAATTACCTGCTGTATTTTGATGTAAAAGTACAGTATTTGTGTTATAAAAAGTCTGGAAATGTATGAAAAGTGAGTTTGCTATTAAGAATTTAGGCTTTAGTTATATTAAGGTGAATGTTAGACGTTGGTAATTCTGATAATGATATTCGTTTGATTTTACAGAAGTTTTACAGTAATAGAAAGCACATCTCTGAACAGTAACACATTCCAAACCTGGAAGCTTGAGACCAGGATCCAAGAGGTACTTTTAGAAGAGAATTTCTAATAAGATTAAGGTTTAGTCAGGAACACATTTAGGGATAGGTTGCACTTATCTGTTCTTTGTTTATGTTTCATTAGGCACCAGTTTCTACAGAAGTCTGAGAGGGCCGCAGATTTTAGCAGTTCTTCTACAGTGGAAACGCAAGATCGGTGTTGTCTCTCTTTTTTTATTTTATCCACTTCCCCCCTTCCCTTGAGCTTCTGGTTATTAGTGCACTGTTTTAAAACTAGTTTGCTGGAACAAGCAGTTTCAGGGTGGGGTCGGACTGTCTTCAACCTCCATCAGAACTGAACAGAAACTCATGTGAGCTGGGCTTTTTCAGTAATGGGCCATCAGGATATACAGGGCACACCTCAATTTCCTTTGTGTGATTGTCTAGAGTGAATGCACAAACAGCCCAACTGTCACCCTCCCTCAGATGTGGATTCCAAAGGCCAGCAGAGGCACAGCATGCTTACATTTTCAAACACACAATTTAAAAACTAACCACTAAAAGATTAATTTTTATACTGTGAGTTCAGAGACCCCGGACGCTAAATCCCTCGGTCTTCCCAATTCTAAGTTACACTTGTAAGAGGTTGCAAGGCAGTCCCAGTGATAACATATTACCCTTGTAATAGTGAAACAATAAATTGGCAGTATTTCACTAAAAGGATATGTAAATCACACCAGTATATGTCCTACCTTTTAAATATACTGCATCCCACCCATGGGGCAACCTTGGACCTGCCTTTGGGGTACCTTACAATTAGTAAAAGGGAATGTTTGGGCCTGGCAAGTGGTTGTACATGCCAGGTCACCGTGGCAATTTAAAACTGCAGACACACTAGTAGCATTTGAATCGTAGGCCTTAGTCACTTACATGTACTTTACTAGGGTCTTACCAGTAAATCAAATATGTCAGTCACGGATAATCAATTACAATTTACAAAAGGAGCACATGCACTTAAGCAGTGATCATCAGTGGTAAAGTGCCCAGAGTTTCAAAACCAGCAAAATCAAAATGCAGCATGTAGTCAAAAACAAGAAGTCAGAAGCAAAAAAGACTGGGTAAAAATGTGCAAAAAATGCTGGGTCTAACACTCATCCTGGGGTTCCCAGTCATAACGTGCTTCCCAGCAAAAAACAAACACATTTGTAGGGTAGTTGTAACTTCTGCCCAAGCATTCCCAGTGTGTTAGTGATAATTGTATGGACAGCATTAGTGAAGGCTGTCCTGTCAGTGGGCGATGTCCTCATCAGCCAATCTGTGTGATGAGGCAGTTTAAGGACATGAGTCATAATGGGGAAACCCCAGGGGTCAAGCAGCTCATTGTCCCATCTTCCGGGAAATTAATGGTTAAATGTAGTTTGGCCATTAACTCTCTACATGGGAAACTAGTCGGGAGGAAGGATGATACAGCAATAGTCCCTTTACACAGCTGCCTTCCATGTCCAACTCTAAGGGTTTTGTGTAGGGGACTCTCATAACCTTACCCTAGAACCCCTGCATGTCCACATAATCTTTGGATAGGGGCACAATCCCTTCTTTCAGACAGGACTTTGTACCCTTGTGTCAGCAACCCTCTAACATTTCATAGTGTGTCTTTCAAGCAGACCTTAGTTAAAATAAAAAACACCTTTGCTAAGAAATACCCGCATTGGAAAAGACTAAATCCATCATGGAAATTATTTCTAAGGTAATCCTGCAAAGATTAAGATTTTCGCAGGGTGAACTTCCTATTCTGGCCATTACTCTTTGTAAGTCAGAAACACGGTCTAACTGTCTTGGCCGCTTGAACGAGAAGGCAAGCTAACGTGCATGCATGAGTTGAGATCCTTCAACTGTAATTCTAGTGAGGAAAGCAGCGTTCCACTTTCGCACCTCCTCAGAATTGCAGTGTAAAAGGAAATTCGTTGGGCTGGAGAAGTGAAGTTATCCTGTGCATGTGAGGCTTTCCGAGTAGCATACTCGTCATTGGAGAGCAGTGTTCCAGAATTCCAAGGAAACCTTCTGTGAAGAGAAGTTTTTCTGAATCTAAGTAAGAGTGTTGTGATGAGACTAGTGTCTCAGGAGCTCTTCAGTTGTCTGCGCTTTTGAGACTGAAAGGAAGTTTTTGTTCATTTATTTTTCTGAACTCCTTACTTGCAAAACAAGTGAGAAAAATCTGTAAAACATATTTCAAAAGACTTGCTTTGACACTGTCATTCATTCTAATAATGTAATCATTCTAGAAAGGGTGGAAGTATTTGTTTTTTTTGTCTCTGGTGGCCATCTTTGGGCTACATTGGGCTACATTTGGGCTCTAACATATATATAGCCCAATGTAGGCCAAGATATTTTTTTTTCAAAGTTAATTTTCGTAAAAACCACTTGAGCATATATCTTGAGACATAGCAAAGGCACATCAAGCTACCAGTCCCTACAATTTTGCCAATTTTTTTTTTATATTTTTAAATATGTTTTTTTTTTTTGCCTTGGAGCGCTCCCGGTGCGCGCCCCGGTGAGCGCCCCGGAAAGCGTAGTTTTATGAAGTGCCCCGGGGAGCGTCCCGTAAGCGCCAATATGGCGAACGAAAACATAATCGTGATGTATCGCGTAGCCGCGTCCGCATGATAAGCATGGCGTAAGCGCACCCGCAAGCACTCGAGCGAATACGATCGCCCATCGTAAGCATCCGACGCACTTACGCGACGTGCCCCTGGGCGCGTAACTTAAGCGCGTCGGGTCATGTGACCTGAAAATAACACTTTTCATTGGTTAATAACAGTTTTTTTTCACAAGTAGGGAAACACCCCACCCATTTCCCTCACAACCTGTTTGCTTTTGCTTACACAACACCTCTTGTCTGTTCCTGCAAAAAAATCAAATTCAACCATGTCTGGTTCCCAGAACCCTTCCCAGGACCAGTCCTCAGACTCTTCAGATGGATTCCTGCCTGAGGCCCCCCCACAGAGAAAAGCGAAGGACCACTTCATATGGAAGTTTTTCTCTTTTCCTGAGGGGGAGAAAAAATGCAATGCAGCCAAAGTCACCTGTAAAATTTGTGACACTGTCCTATCACGTGGGGATCCCACCCGGAAGTATAGTTTCGGGAATGCTACTTTAATCAGGCATGTTGAGAGAAGGCACCCGATTAATTATGCACGGGAGAGCACCAGGACCCTGGCTCGCAATCCACTACCCGATGGCCCCTCCACTTCCACCGGAGCTTCAACATCATCGGTGAGAGGAAGACCAGCAGTGATGATCCCAAATATTCAGCCAGTTTTTGCAAATATTACAATTCGTTGTAAGCAGTGTGACCAACTGCTCTGTTATGGGGAGCAGAGCATTAAGCTAATTGTTAGAAAGAGGGAGGAACACCGCTGCGCCCCTCAGCCCTAATTTTTCCCCTTTTTTTTTGCTCCTGTTGAGCAGTGTTGCATTCCCTAGTTTTGTTTTTGTTCTGAAAAAATACCAACTTTTTTTTTTTTTAACGTTCGGAAAAAGTAAAAAAAAATAAAAACTAAAAAAGAAGAAAAAAACAGTTCTTTTAAGAACTACCTCCAATTCTCCAAAAAGAGCTATATTCCTTACATATTGTGTTGTTCTTTTTTTCAATGAATGTGTACTGCATAACTGTTTGGATAAAATGACTGAATGAAAGGGAGAAAGAGACTGATGGAACAAATGACAGAAGGGGAGTGAGTAAAGGTGAGTTGATTACAGTGAGGAATGCAAAGTGAGTGAGGGTGAGTGAAGGGGGAGTGACAGAGTGAGAGGATAGAGGGAGTGAGGGTGAGACAGAAGGAATGAGGGAAGAGGAGTGAGAAAGTGAGAGGACAGAGGGAATGAGAGAAGGAGTGAGTGAAGTGGAGTAAGGTGAGTGAGAGAAGAGGAATTACTGAGGGAGCAAATGAAGGGAAGAGAGAGGAAGGGAAGTAAAGCAGGGGGACTGAAAGAAGGTGAGTGTGGGAGTGGAGTGAGAGGAAAACAACAATTTAAGGGGCAGATTTACAAGCCCCTTGCGCCACCTTTGCGTCACGTTTAACATGAGAAAAGTGACGCAAAAGTGGAGCAAGTGGCTTGTAAATCTGCCCCTAAGTCTCTACATGTAGGTACTTAATAAAAAAAAACAACAAAAAGATTTTTTTTTAGAACAGCTACATTTTTTTTGAAACTGTCATTCTTTTTTCCCCATGGTAAGCTCCCCGGTGCGCGTACCGGGCGCTCCCCCCGCGAAAATCAAAAAAAATAATTATTTTTTTTGCCCCGCGGGGCCTTTTTTTGGCCCCCACATCAAACCTAGGGGGTCAGGGGGGGGTCTACTCTTCCCCCTTTTGGTCATTTCCCCCTTTGTTTATGCCACCTCTTGTGTCTCGATTTTACCGAGACACAAGATGGCGGCTGCTCCGGACTGTTTAGAATGTTTACAGACACCCGAGAGCAAATCAGCTTTCCGTGCGCACCTCGCGTGGTGCGCCCAGAGCGCTCCCCGGAGCGCGTACCGGGACGAGCTTATAGATATATATATTTTTTTTAACCTAAATTACTAAAAAACCACTGGAGCAAATATCTTGAGACATAGCAAAGGCACATCGGGCTACCAGTCCCTACAATTTTGCCAAGTTTGGTGGAAATCCATTCAGCCGTTCGGGCTAAAAGTGAGTTTGACCGCCCTATGGAAATTAACATGGGGAAAACACGTTTTGGGACCCCCTTTTATCTCGGCCTCCACTTCACGAATGCCCCCCAAACTTTTAGGGAAGGACCGGAGCTCGAGAAGGCAAATTTGAGGAAATTTTCAGGCAGATTCGTCAACCGACGCCAAAGTTATTCACAATAGAATTTTGAGATTTTATTTTTAGGTTTTGGCACATGTTTGTGGTAAGTGGCAATCGATATCACTGGATGAATATTCAATCAACTTGGAATATTGGTGTCATTTTTATCTTTTTTGATCCATCATGATGATTTTGATTTGCCCACTTGGGCGTAAATATGTATGTTTGGATTCGTAAATTACACTGCAATTCATGCATTGAATCATGAATCATATAATCAAATCTGGAAGTTGAATTCACATAAACAGTGTGGAATTTGTGATCGGTTACTTGCTGGTATATAAGTCTAGTCCAATTGAATTACATCACTTGGCAAGATTTGTTAAGCGCGACCCCTGCTGAATAAAGCATTAGGTTTTTGAATCAGACACGTTTATGTATCCACAGAGACTTGGAGAATATTATGCTACGGCAATGTTTATTAGCGAAATGACAGTATTGAGAAATCGAGTATATTATTTGGTATGTATTATCCAGTTTTCACTGTATAACATTCACTACATTTTGAAATTGAATTACTTTGTCAGACAATTCATGTGGATTAACTTGACCAAAATGGGATATGTTATTTGCTGTATTTTATGACATGAATCATTGTTCAGACACCATTCTATAGTCGTGAAAACAGTGATAAGATGGCCACTGCATTGCACAGAAATGGTTTATATTTTTCACTACTTTCACTCGGGTGTATTTGTAAGTCTTTCTTTTATGTTTAGTAAGATTGTGTATAAGGATGTGTAAACTGCCTATCTTGTTAGCGTGATCAAGACGAAAGTCGAAACGCGTTGCTGTGCAGTTGTGTAATAAATGTATCTGCAATCCACTCAAGGTGTCCGTGAGATTTCTGAACTTGGAAGTCGTTGGTGGTGACGAATCTGCCTGAAAATTTCCTCAAATTTGCCTCGCGGAGCTCTGGTCCTTCCTAGAAAGTTTGGGGGGGATTCGTCAAGCGGGGGCCTGGATAAAAGGGGGGTCCCAAAACGTGTTTTGCCCATGTTAATTTCCATAGGGCGGTCGACCTCACTTTTAGCCCGAACGGCTGACTGGATTTCCACCAAACTTGGCAAAATTGTAGGGACTGGTAGCCCGATGTGCCTTTGCTATGTCTCAAGATATGTGCTCCAGTCGTTTTTGAGTAATTTAGGTTCAAAAAAATATATATATCTATGGCAGCGCCCTGGTATGCGCACTGGGGAGTGCTCTGGGCGTGCCACGCGAGGTGCGCACGGAAAGCTGATTATCTCTCGGGTGTCTGTAAACATTTGAAACATTCCGGAGCGGCCGCCATCTTGTGTCTCGGTAGGATCGAGACACAAGAGGTGGGAAAAACAAAGGGGGAAATGACCATAAGGGGGCAGAGTAGACCACCCCCTAGGTTTGATGTGGGGGCTATAAAAGGGCCCCACGGGTGAAAAAACCATTTTTTTTTATTTGCGCGGGGGGAGCGCCCGGTACGAGCACCGGGGAGCGGACCGGGGAGCGTGCCATGGGGAAAAATGAATGATAGAGTTTTAAAAAAATGTAACCTTTTTTTAGAAATTGGAGGTAGTTCTAAAAAGAACTGTTTTTTTTCTTCTTTTTGTTGTTTCATATTTTTTTATAATGTTTTTGAACATTTTGTACTTTTTTGGCTTTTATGAACTATTTTGTATTTTTTTTGGTTATTTTTATGGGGAGAAACAAAAAACAAGGAATTGAAAATGGCTCAACAGGAGCAAAAAAAAAACAGGAAAAGATTAGGGTTTTTGGGGGCAATTGTGGTTGTCACCAGCAAGGAGGATGAGCTTTAGGCTCTGCTCACCATAGGAGATGGTCTTACCACAAAAAATTCAGCTGACCCTAAATTCTCCAAATCGTGGTTGAATGCAAGGGATTGTCTACCTTGTCTCTGGTCCCGATGGACAGTTAACCAATCAATATTTTATTAAAAATAAACATCCATTTACACACTTATTTAAACATTTATTCGTCCATCGACCTTTACAAATACATATATAAAACATATTGATATTTCAGAAAGACACACATTCACTGGATGGTGTCATCAGTGATGTCATGAGTGATGTCACTGACCATGTCATGAGTGATGTAATATGTGACGTCATCAGCAGTGCATTGCAGGCGCGCAAGTTATAGTGAGTCCAACTAACTATAACGTGGGAATTTCAATGTTTTTGTGTCAGTAAAATTTCCAGCTAACTATAACTGGTGTGAAACCTATGCTTTTTTCAGTGAATTTAATAGGTTTTTTAAATGCTAATTCCTAACTATAACTGGTGTAAAACCTATGTTTTTTTCAGTGAATATATATATATATATATTTATATATATATATATATATATATATATATATATATATATATATATATATATATATATATATATATATATATATATATATATATATATATATATATATATATATATTAAGCCTGGGCGTAGTTCGCGTAGCCGCACTCCGCGAGCTACGCGAAGATGCACTTGCACTCCGCGAACTACGCATAACTCCGCGAGCATGCGTAGTAGCTTGCTTGACCCGTTCGCAAGCCATTTTACGTCTTCGGGAGCGCCGTGGAACTCTGGAACCTGCTCGACACCACATCTCCAGACGTCGCCTTCCTCACGGAAACATGGATGAACGCCTCCTCAGCGCCCGACATCGCCGTCGCCATCCCGGACGGATACAAGATCACCCGGAGAGACCGCGTCAACGAGACAGGAGGAGGCATCGCCATCGTCCACAAGAACATCATCCGCATCACGACCAACTCAGACGACACCCTCACAGCCGCTTAACATCTTCACTTCCAGATACACACCGACCCCAAGACCACACTCAGAGGCACCCTCATCTACAGACCCCCAGGACCTCGCACACAATTCAGCGAAGACATCGCAGACTTCATCAGCCCGAACGCCCTCGCCTCCGCTGACTACATCCTCCTAGGGGACCTCAACTTCCACCTGGAGAACAACGACAACACCACCACCACCCTGCTGGACAACCTCTCCAACCTCGGACTCATGCAACTGGTGAACACCCCCACCCACTACGCCGGACACACGCTTGACCCAGTCTTCTCCTCCAGCAAGTACATCTCCTTCAGCCACTCCACCGGGCTCCACTGGACAGACCACAGCTGCGTCCACTTCAGCTTCAGAAAGACCATGACTCACCACCACCCGCAACAGGTTCCCTGTAGGAACTGGAACAAGATCACCACCGACCAGCCAACCACTTCACTGAGCCAGAACCCGCCCGCCAGCTCAACGGACCCCAACCAAGCAGCCAACAACCTCACACAATGGATCACCAATTGCGCTCGCCCAACCAGCCTCGACCACTCGCAGTCCGGCTTCCGCACCAACCACAGCACCGAGACCGCCCTCATCGCAGCCACTGACGACATCCGAGCCCTGCTCGACAACTGGGAAACAGCGGCCCTCATCCTCCTGGACCTCTCTGTAGCATTCGATTCGGTCTGCCACCGCACCCTAGTGCAGCGCCTCAGCAACATCGGAATCCAAGAGAAGGCACTGGAGTGGATCATCTTGTTCCTCACGGGAAGAACCCAGAGAGTCCGCCTCCCCCCGTACAGATCCAAGGCCACCGAAGTCATATGCGGCGTACCACAAGGATCATCACACAGCCCCACCCTCTTCAACGTCTACATGAGCCCCCTCGCAGCCATCGTACGCCAACACAACCTCAACATCATCTCCTACGCCGACGACACCCAGCTGATCCTCTCCCTCACCAACGACCCAGGAACCGCCAGAACCAACCTACACGAAGGGATGAAAGACGTAGTCGAGTGGATGAGGAACAGCCGCCTGAAACTGAACTCAGACAAGACGGAAGTCCTCATCCTTGGATCATCACCCTCCGCCTGGGACGACTCCTGGTGGCACCCTGCCCTGGGCAGCGCACCCAAACCAACGGACCACGCACGCAACCTGGGCTTAATCCTGGACTCCTCCCTCTCGATGACCAGACAAGTCAACGCCGTCTCATCATCATGCTTCAACATCCTACGCATGCTCCGAAAGATCTTCCCATGGCTCGCCACCGAAACCAGGAAGACGGTCACACAGGCACTCTTCACCAGCCGACTGGACTACGGAAACACCCTCTATACCGGAACCACAGCCAAACTCCAGAAAAGACTCTAACACATCCAGAACGCCTCCGCACGACTCATCTTGGACATCCCCCGACACAGCCACATCTCCGGACACCTGAGAGACCTTCACTGGCTCCCCGTCAGCAAGAGAATCACGTTCCAACTCCTCACCCATGCACACAAGGCCCTCCACGACCTGGGCCCCAGGTACCTCAACAACCGCCTGACCTTCTACACTCCCACCCGCCAGCTACGATCGACCAGCCACGCCCTCGCCGCCGTGCCACGCATCCGAAGATCTACCATGGGAGGAAGATCCTTCTCCTACCTGGCAGCCAAGACTTGGAACTCCCTCCCCATCCACCTCCTCCTGACCCAGGACCACCTCTGCTTCAGGAAGCAACTCAAGACATGGCTGTTCGAGCAGTAGCGGACCCCCCTCCCCCAAGTGCCTTGAGACCCTCTGGGTGAGTAGCGCGCTATACAAATATCCTGATTGATTGATTGATTGATTGCCTGCATGCTCTGGATGTGTAGCGCGCGAAGTTACCCATGAGTATTGTCCCGCCCGCTCGCGTCCCCTTATTTCCGGTCACTACTAACGTGTTCGCGAGTTATTCTGTGCCAGATTGCAGTTTCTGCGTGTTCGGCAACTCGATCTTACCGACAAGCATCCTCGCGCACGCGAAAATGCTATTGAGCGCGCGAGAACTACGCTACGCAGCAGTTTGCGGAGTATTCAACAACTTCGCGTTCTCCGCGGAGCGCGGAGTTGCCGAAACTCCGCAAACTCCGCGAATATATATATATATATATATATATATATATATATATATATTACCTACTGGCGGTCGCCAGTAGGTAGTTATAGTTAGGATTTTTTTCAATGTTAAATCTCAAAATTCTATTTGGAATAACTTTGGCGCCGGTTGACAAATCTGCCTGAAAATTTCCTGAAAATGGCCTCGTGGGTTTCCGGTCCTTCCCTGAAAGTTTGGGGGGGATACGTTAAGCAGGGGCCGAGATAAAAGGGAGGTCCCAAAACGCGTTTTCCCCATGTTAATTTCCATAGGGCGGTCGATTTCACTTTTAGCCCGAACGGCTGAATGGATTTCCACCAAACTTGGCAAAATTGTAGGGACTGGTAGCCCGATGTGCCTTTGCTATGTCTCAAGATATGTGCTTCAGTGGATTTTGAGAAATTAACGTTCAAAAAAATATATATATCTGTAGCCGCGCTCCGGTACGCGCACCAGTGAGCGCTCCAGGCGCGACACGCGACTTGCGCGCAGAAAGCTGATTGGCTCTCAGTTGTCTGTAAACATTCTAAACAGTCCGGAGCGGCCGCCATCTTGTCTATCGGTAAAATCTAGTCATAAGAGGTGGCAAAAACAAAGGGGGGAATTGACCATAAGGGGGTAGGGTAGACCCCCCCTGACCCCCTAGGTTTGATATGGGGGCCATTAAAGGGCCCCGCGGGGCCTTTAAAATATTTTTTTTTTTTTCGTTTTGCGCGGGGGAAGCGCCCGGTGCGCGCACCAGGTAGCGCACCGGGGAGCGTAAAATGAGGGAAAAAGATGACAGAGTTTTTTAAAAAATGAAGTTTTTATTTAGAAATTGGAGGTAGTTCTAAAAAGAACTTTTTTTTTTCTTCTTTTTGTTGTTTTATATTTTTTTTGTGTTTTTTGAACTTTTTGAACTTTTTTTGGCTTTTCAAAACAGTTTTATATTTTTTTTGTATTTTTTTAGGGGGAGAAACAAAAAAAGGGAATTGAAACTGGCTCAACTGGAGGAGGTTACTGGCCAGTTCCCTGAACTCTGCACGAGAGTAGTTGTTTGGGTGCTTTCTGGTCATGTGCCGAATCATGGTATAGTTACCAAAAGAATATTTTTTGTTTGGGTTGCCCCGTGAAAGTTCATCATTGCAGATGAGGCAAGTCACCTTGGGCGCATTCACCTTTTTTTTCCCCTCTGGGATTGAAAAAAACTGCCATACAATGTGTGGTTTGGGTTTGTAAGGTGTATTTTCTTCTGGCAGCCATCTTCTTCTCCCCTCCTCCTCTTCCTCTTCCTCCTCCTCCTGTTCTTGACCACCAATATAATTTGGAGCTGGTCCTTTTGGTGGTTGTGGTGGTGGTGGTGGGGCAGATGCACCAGCTGATGCTACTACTGAAGCCATTATTTGGAGCAAAAAAGTAGAGAGAGCAACAAACAGGTCTTCCTCAGTCAAAGGACAAAGTCAGAATAAGCAAAAAAGGTGGGGTCTTTCATCATTTAGAAAAAAAAACTGTCCTGAACCAATGAGAAGTGTTATTTTCAGGTCACAAGACCAGGGGCTTCATCATTATGAAACTAAAACTGTTATGAACCAATGAAAAGTGTTATTTTCTGCTCACATGACCCATCAGTGATGTCATTTGAGATGTCATCAGTGATGTCATCAGTGATGTCACTGACCATGTCATGAATGATGTAATATGTGACATCATTAGCAGTGGATTGCGGGTCCGCGATATATAGTTAGTGCAACTAACTATATATGGAATTTCAATGGTTTTGTGTGAGTAAAATAAGGTTTTTTAAATGCTAATCCCTAACTATATATGGTCTATAACCTATGGTTTTTTCAGTGAATTTTCAAGGTTTTGTAAATGCAAATTCCTAACTATATATGGTCTATAACCTATGGTTTTTTCTGTGAATTTCATTGGTTTTTTAAAAGCTAATATCTATAGCTGTAAAATATATTCTTTATTAAGTGACGTATCACGTAGCCCGTGAGACGCCTCATGATGCATCGCATAACCGTGACGTATCGTCTCTGCAGCGCAAACCAAACCCAAAACGTAAGCGCGCCAGAACACGCTTAAAGATATATATATATTTTTTTTAACCTTAATTAGACAAAATCCACACGTGCACATATCACAAACGTTCAAAAAACACAATATGTCGGACTCCCGTTACGCTGCCGGTTAGCTGCCCGGTTAACGTACCCGGAAGCACCTTTACCGCGAAAAATCGCAATTTTTTTTTCTTATGCCCCGCAGGGAACTTTAATAGCCCCCTCATCAATCCTAGGGGTTCAGGAGGGGTCTGCCTTACCCCTTTCATTCATTTACACCTTTTTTTTTCCACCTCTTGTCTCTCGATCCTACCGAGAGACAAGATGGCGGCCGCTCCGGACTGTTTACAATGTTGACAGCCAATCAGCTACTCCTCAGACTCCCGTTACACTGCCAGTTAGCTTCCCGGTTAGCTGCCCGGTTAGCTGCCCGGTTCGCGTACCAAGACGCGTCTCTACGGCGAAAAAAATCTGATTTTTTTTTTTTGGGCCCCGCGTGGCTTTATAATATCCACCTCATCAATCCTATGGGGTCAGAAGGGGTCTACCTCGCCCTCTTTCCTTCATTTCCCCCTTTGTTTTGGTCTCCTCTTGTCTCTCGATCCTACCGAGAGACAAGATGGCGGCCGCTCCGGACTGTTTACAATGTTGACAGCCAATCAGCTACTCCTCAGACTCCCGTTACACTGCCGGTTAGCTTCCCGGTTAGCTGCCCGATTAGCTGCCCGGTTCGCTACCAAGACGCGTCTCTACGGCGAAAAAATCGGATTTTTTTTTTTTTGGGGCCCCGCGTGGCTCTATAATATCCCCCTCATCAATCCTAGGGGGTCAGAAGGGGTCTACCTTGCCCCTTTCCTTCATTTCCCCCTTTGTTTTGGCCTCCTCTTGTCTCTCGATCCTACCGAGAGACAAGATGGCGGCCGCTCCGGACTGTTTAGAATGTTGACAGACACCGGAGAGCCAATCAGCTTCGCTTCGCAAAGTTCCGATACGCGAAAAGTACGCGAACCGGAGCGCAGCCCGGAGCGCTGTTACAGATATATATCTTGTTTTAAACGTTAATTTCTCAAAATCCACTGAAGCACATATATTGAGACCTAGCAAAGGCACATCGGGCTAACAGTCCCTACAATTTTGCCAAGTTTCGTGGAAATCCATTCAGCCGTTCGGGCTAAAAGTGAGGCCAACCGCCCTATGGAAATTAACATGGGAAAAACGCGTTTTGGGACCCCCCTTTTTTCTCGGCCCCCCCTTGCCGAACCCCCCCCCAAATTTTCAGGGGCTGCTCAGAAACAAAATGTGCCATTTTCCTGAAAATTTCAGCCGATTCCGTCCACAAACTCCAAAGTTATTAGACATAGAATTTTCAGAAATCCCATAGGGAAAAAATCCTAACTATATATACCTACTGGCTATCGCCAGTAGGTAATATATAGAGAGAGAGAGAGAGATATATATATATATATATATATATATTTATTCTCCCAATTTGTCAAACTATACGATCACACTCAAAGGTATATTCTCTCCACCAGGTCTTTTTAAATCTCAGTTAGACTCTCAGGGAGAATTTCAAAGCCGGGGTGCTCCGCCGACATCCGATGATCGGGGGGAGACAGAAGGAGCAACTAAAGGTTAATAGGACATTATAGTTAGGACATGGAATCAAAAAACCTTAGAAATTCACTGAAAAAAAACAAAGGTCACAGGGATGTTATAGTTAGGCTGACATTTCACTCATACAAAACCAGAGAAATTCAGCCATTATAGTTAGTGAGATAACTATATCTTGTGCCCCAGCAATGCACTGCCAACTACCTCTCCTATTCCCTCCAGTAAGTTCCACACAGCAGAACTGCTGAGACTCTGTAGGAGGCCAGGCCCTCTTTCTCCACTACTCGGCAAATGCACCTCCTAATGCAGTACTAGTTGAGGGATGATGTCCCCTCGGCACTTTGGAGTCATTGGGGGCCAACTAGCCCATCTGTTACCTCCAGCAAGACTCACACATCTGGATTGCTGAGAGGTTGTAGGAGGCCACACACCCTTTCTCCACCACTCTGCAAAGTGCCTCCTTGCGCACTGATACTTGGGGGGAAAAGTCCACATCAGTCCAGAGGCCCTCAGGAGGCAAGGGGACTAATCCCCCCACAGCCATGTGCCAATAGGCCCATTTGCAGAGCTGTGGAGAAAGGGTGTGTGGCCTCCAGCCACCTCTCAGAAACTCCATGTGCGGGGCTTACTGGAGGTAATAGGAGGATTTGTTGGCCCCTAAGTACCCTCAGCAGTCAAGGGGACTTAATCCCCCAACCAGAAGCACAGCAGGAAGCACGTTGCAGAATGGGTGCAGGGCCTCTGGAGAGTTGCAGTCTTCTTAAATAAGTGTATCTTTATTTCTAGGAAGCGGGGCAGCATGGCCCCCCTTTCCCATGACTGTTTTGGGCACCGGGGGATGCCTCTTTTAAAAAAAAATTATGTAAAAAAAAGAAGGGGTCCTGTAGCTCCCCTCCTGGGCCGATTTCAGACCAGGGACCCCAGCCTTTCTTTTTTTATTCTGTTTTTATTTAAAGGAAGGGGAGGCCAAGCAGGCAGGCTACCCACATTTAAATCTTTGGGGCCCCTGGTCCCTGCCAGCTTCCCACCTCCTGCAGGAGCTGGCATTGCTTTGAGATCCAGGGAGCTACTAACATGCAGCTTCCTGGACCACAAAGAAATGTCTGTTTCCCTGCTTGCTTCACAACAGACAAGGAAACAGACACATGCTCTGCTTTTAGCAAGCAAGAGCATTTTGTTCTCTCACTTGCTGAAAGCAGAGCACTTGTTTGCTATAGCTTGGTGGGAAAAGCAAGCTGCAATGTCCCTGGGGTAATCAACCCAAGACATTGCTGGAGGTGGTGGATCCCATGTCTGTATTGGGCTCCACGAGGCGGACAGCACTGCTCCCCTCCTTTGTTAAATAGGCGTTGGGGAGGTGGTGGTCCCCAGGACTGGGGTTCCGCAACAGTCACCCTTCATTATTTAATTTATGCCCTAGGTAGGTGGTTGCCCCTGGGGCTGCGTGTGGGTGCTGTAGCCCCCTCACACATTCATATTTATTTTAGCCCTGGTGAGATGGTGATCCCCCGGGCTGAGGTGGTGGCCATGGGGCCTACCCCACATTTTTTATTAATGAATATTTATGCCCCAGAGTGGTGGCCGTCCCCAGGGCAGCGGGTGGCTGAGCAGCCCCCACATTTATGGTATTAAGTGTCAAGGGGAGCTGGTGATCCCTGGGGCTTAAAAAAAGCCTAGGAGGGAGTCCCATGAGCCCCCTCCTTCCTTCACTTAATGTCCCCATGATTTGGCCCACCGGGGGCTTTACAAAAAAGACACGCGGTAGCCTGCACGCCATTTTTTCAAAATCCCTCCATGGATTTGCGGGTCCGATTGGTGAGTCTGCAGCTACATTTTTAATAAAATAGCTTTTAAACCCCAGAAGTGCCCCCCCTGTGGGACACCCAATCCTTAATATCTGGGAGGTCAGGGTATTCATACCCTGCCCCCTTTTCTTTATTTTAACTTTTTTTTCTGGGACTCAGCTTCAAGCTGAGTCCCAAGATGGCTGCCAACTTTTCCTTTTTGAAGTGTTGGCAGCCAATCAAATTTTGGAAGGATCTGCAAGTCACTGCAAGGACTCGCCTCCCAGATATCTATATGGTATTTAAACTTTAATTTCTCAGAAACTACAAAAGAGATTTACACCAAATCACAAACCTCCCAGATATCTATATGGTATTTAAACTTTAATTTCTCAGAAACTACAAAAGAGATTTACACCAAATCACAAAAAGCATGCTTACTGATCCAACATCTAGCTTTCTGCCAAATTTGGTGTAACTCCGTTCAGTGGTTCGAGCTGTAGTCGTGTTCAAAGAATGAAAAATCCCCATAGAAATAGGATATCGAAAAAGTGTTTTGGGATCCCTCTTTTTTCTTAGCCCCCACTTGATGGATCACCATAAAACTTTCACCACAGCATCTGATCCACAAAGGGGAAGTTTTGTGAAAATTACATGGAGAGTCGTCAAGTGGCGCCAAAGTTATTGGCAAAAAAATAATGCTTTTTCTATGGAAACATATATATTTATATATTACCTACTGGCAGTCGCCAGTCGGTAGTTATTGTTAGGACCTATTATCCATAGGAAAACCGCAACATTCTATTGACAATAGCTTTAGAGTGGATTAAAGAATCTTCTTGAAATTTTCCGAACTGTTGACCAGCTCAGTTCTGCTCCGTCCCAAAACACATTTTCCCCATGCAATTTCACATAGGACTTTTAGCCACGGCTATAGCTCCAAAAGCTGAACGGAATTACACCAAATTTGGCAGAGAGGTAGTCCTCTGTTCCGACTTGTGCCTTTGGCCTATCTGATGTCAATCTGTTCAGTAGTTTCTTTGAAAATTATGGTTAAAGTCATTTATATATCTATGGGAGCGGAGGATCCGCTGATTGTGCGAGGATTGGCCTCGTAGGATAAGTGCACCGTTCAGATCACGCTATGAATTCTAATTGGCTGTCAAGTGGTTATAAACATTCAAAACCAGGAACTGTTGGCAGCCATTTTGTGCCTCGGTAGAAACGAGGGTGAAGAAGGTTGTGAAATATGTTGGCAAAATGTGAACAAGGTCAGGTTAGACACACTCTGACCCCCTAGGCCTGCTCAGGGGGTGACATAGGGTCCCATAGGGCAAAAAAAGTAAGAACATTTTTTTACAAAAAAGTCACGAGATGGTCGCTGAAAAAAACGAAGCATGTATTTTTGAGATATATATCAAGCTTATGTGTATAGATGTTGGGTGGTTCTAGAAAGAGCCCTTGTGTTTATTGAGAGATTTTAGTAATTACAAGTAAGTACTGATGCAGAGTCTAAAGTTCATGAGGAAGACTTTGTTTACTTTATCTGTAAAATGTAATAATAGATGCCATGCATATTGAAATGCATATTGCTGTGGTATATGGACAATATTCTATAGTCTAGAAAAGTAGAAAGATGTATTCACTTGTTTATTCACTTACCTGTGCAGATCAGGTGTTCCAGTCTTCCCCTATCTTGACGACTGATTGTTGAAGGCGGGCTCGCCCCAGACAGTCGTCTCCCACCTCCAGACTACGGTCGACCTCTTGCACCTGCTGGGGTTGTCTATCAACATGCCGAAGTCACACCTGTGACCCTCTCGGAAGCTCCTCTTCATCGGAGCGGTTCTGGACTCAGCGCAATTTTGGGTTTTTCATTCCGACCAGCGGGTTTGGGATATTTAGGCTCTCATTCTGATCTTTCAGCTTTTATCCTGGGTCTCGGTCAGATTGATGCTGTGGCTCCTGGGGCTGAAGGCCTCCTGCATCCTAGTGGTGCATCTCACAAGGTGGCATGTGAATAAATATAAACATAGTCTACGCAGTTTGCTTCCTGTAAAATACAAATTTCAGGGGGTGGTGGTTCCCGGGGCTTGAGGGGGATCATTGAAGCCCACATACTTGTAATGTTGTAGGAGGGGTTGGACGCGAAAGTGGTGCAAGAGGGTTGTAAATTTGGTACACAGTGTTTTGTTTTACTTTTCTTTCCTTTCTCTGATGTAGAATGTCATGGGTAAATATAACGGTTTTTGAACAGCCAGTAACTTTTAACCCTACCCCCAAACGGCTTTCTGCCTGTTACCATAGTAACAGTTCATGTAACACATACGTGAGCACAGAGGTTAAAAGTTCACCACACTATGTTGCTAATGAGTTAGCCTCAGAATTATACTTCAAATTATAAATATCATTTCTATTGATGACTGCTACCCCCACAAAAAAAACAGATGTATGTACTTTTTTAATTAACTTTTATTAAAACAATAACTGAAACTATAACTGAAAGATAACAATACAATAAATAACTAGAAGTATAAATAACAAAACAATATAATACACAACATATAACATGGAGTCCAAAAGAAGTATTGTAGTTTATCTGCAAAACAAAAAAGACAATTAGTGTTTATAACTTGATGTGACTAAATTAGGTCAAACATTACAAGTCAAAGTAACACTTGACAATATTTATATTTTATTTAATGTTTGCAGTGTGCCTGAAACGCTTCCACTGGCATTGCACATGCAGACTTTGGCCCACCCTTTTCATCAATTTTTGCAGTTTGAGATATAACGTCCTACCTCTGTTATTCATCTCCTACTTTCTCCTTTCAGATTCTCTTGCAAAGACTTTAACAACAATTAAAAGGAACATTTTCTGCATAACTTTAAAAAAGCATTTGACACAATGCATAGTGACACCGTATTTATTGAATGTTTTGAAATTAATTTTCACAAGTCTTAAAAAAGGTGAATGCAAGAAAAGTTACGTGCCGCATATGCAAGACTGCTTTCAAGAGGAGACCCCAATAAAGAGGACTGGTATGGAACTGCAAGGATGCGGAAGCACTTGCAGACTAAGAATCTGGTCAACTTGGCAAGGGAAGACTTAAGGAGATTGAGAGAGGCTCCTCCTGCTTCATGAGGAGGCCCAGTGGAGCAACACCGTCAACCTCTACTGCACAACCTAATATTCGTCCCCAATTTGGAACCCTTTAGGAAAAAAGTAAGAAGGTTGGGAGCTCTGTATGCCATCCTAATACCTAATCATGCTTTAGTTATAAAGAGACCTACACCGTATCAGACCTATCCATACAAGTGTGAATTTGAGATTATCTGCCAACGAAAACCCCTCAAGTGCTTATATACGTTTCTTTTTAACTTCATCAAGTAGTTGTATTGTGAGTATTCACCTTAAAGTTGTCCGTTAAAAAATTGTGAATCTCTCTGGCTTCATACAACTAGTTTGTGCCATATTTGAGACATCGGTGAAATGAACTGGAACAGGAGGATATACTTTCTTCAATATTGGTAACTTGCTGCTGACTTAAGTAACATTGTGGTAACTGAAAAAAGATTTTAACCCCTTCCATGCTGATGTCGGCCGGGAGCCGTCATGGCACACAGTGCTCGTGTGCTTATGACGGCTCCCAGCCATCATGACCACGCCAGCGATCGGAATGTGCCGCACAGGAGCGGAATTCCGGCCGCGGGCAAGGGGTTAAAATGTAAATGTTGTACATATGTCCTAGCTTAATTTTAATGTTCATAAAAACAATTGTTCTCAATAGGACTGGGGATGAAAAGTAATCCTCAGAGGTTATATTTGAACAGCAAAATAGGAAATAGTATTGCATTATACAAATGTTAGGCTGAGATTGGTCACTCACTTCATTCACAAACTACTGGGCTTGATCTGATAGAACCCTTTTTGGTCTTCCATGATCTAGAAATTCAGAAATAAATAGTAGGAAAATTAAAAGACAAGTTTACAAAAAAATAATAATAATAATATTTATTTTTACTTTGTATCTAAAGTACAGGCTGAAAACGAGCATTAAAATGAGAAATGGGTTTCAGAAAGAAACGTCGATAAGACTATCACAATGCAAATTCTTAGTTTATAAAAAATATTTACAGAAGCAAGAAAAATTATAACTCATACATTGTTCAATTTTAAATCACATATTTGGGCAATAAAATCAGGAGGACATGCTTTTTTTATGTTTGGTTGATTTCAGAATGCCTACGAATTCTAGTGAAACATGACAATAACACTGTTATCCGTCTGCAAAAACATGAAATACACAAGTGCTTATCTCAGAATGGTTTTCGATCATGAAATGTTGAAGACAAACCTTATAACTCCATTAGGACAATTGCAATTTTCAGCTGATAACATACGGAGAGCGGTCACTGCATCTGGTGTGTCAAGTTGTTCACCACCACAAGGTATAGTGTATGGGCAGGACAGCTTGTGGCGACCAGTACGTCTCATGGTTGAGATATCTGTATAATGAGATAGAACAGGGGGCAAATGAAGTTTAAAGTTATTAAAAAACATGGAGAGTGTGCTAAAATACAACATTGACCAATCAATTGCATGTGCAGTGCATAGGAAGGAAGCAGCACGTGACGCACTACTTAAAAATTGATATGCGGCAGGATTAAATGATTTGCTCAGAAACATCGCCTAACAAGGCAAAATATTTAAGTTATAAGTGCTGGAAACCGTGCTAAAAAATACACTTTTGCCGAAAACATTACTTTTGCAATGCATGGGGCACGTGACGCACTACTTACACGAGAAAAACTACATCGAATTCACTTGAACAGCACGTAGCACACTGCTGTAGGAGCGGCCACGTGGCACTTGGCAAATTAAACAAACGCACCAGGATTAAGTGATTTGCACAGAAACAAAAGTTACGAAGTCAACTTTAACGATATAAAAAAGCAGAAAAGCTTGCTTAAAAACAGCATTGCCAAATCGAAAATAAATTTGCATTTACGCGGTACTCAAAGATTGTTCAGAATAATTAATTTAATTACTCTTAAAAAAAGTGCTCACCTACGAAGAAGTGGAAACTAACAATCTCAATGGCTGTGACTGAGGAATAGGAAAAGTTCAAGAAGGTTGGCAGCTTATAAATGCTTTGCAGAAGGATGATTGGTTGAGCATTATGTCACTAGGTGTGAGGGCTGTGATTGGGCATGTTGTAACTGAGCAGGGGCAAATAAAATAAAATACGTTAGGGGTACATAGCCAGACGGTGGGATGTATTGTGCGCATGCGTAACATTAACACGCATGCGCTACTACAAACATGCGTGCGCAAAGTTTAGGCAACTCCAATGTGGTACATAAATAGATGGAGTTCAGATGTTCCCGTGGTCTTGAAGTGGCTTCAGGAGGGGGGCTTGCAGCCCTCCTCCATAAAATAATAATATATAATTAGCCATTCCCTGGGGCTGGGGAACCTGGTGCCCGGAATTGGGCCTGGAAGGGGGGCCATGCAGCCCACTTCCCATAAAAAAACTGAATACATATACCCCGCTTATTGTCATCTGTCAAGTGGTTGTCAACATTCGAATCTAGAAACTGTTGGCAGACATTTTATGTCTTGGTACAAGGGAGGCTGAAGAAGAGAGTGAAATGTGTGTTCAAATCGTGAAAAGGGGCAGGGTGGACACACCCTGATCCTCTAGATCTCCTGAGTGGGTCCCACAAGGTCTCCCAGGACCCCTATTTTTTGAGAAAAATTGGGGGAGGTGCGTATGATCTGCACATTGTAGCGATATTTAACAAAAAAAGATGTGGGCTTCTGCGCGTCTTTGGTACTTTGCTGTTTAGAGGAGATGCAGCAGTGCTGTATCTAGAATCCACCACTGAGTAAGAAAAGGTAACGATAACACTATTTACCTGCTACGTGAATTTCTACCCATAGGATAACAGTGATGTACTTTTTAAAAAAGTAAAAGAAAATTAATAAAGTATTAAACTCAGATAATCTCCTGTCTTAATATTTATAATTAATATATATAAATACGTTTTTCAACATTAAAAAAATTGCGGAAGTCGCGCACACACCGCGTCCGATATGAATATGACGTCACGCGCTACTGCGCGTCCGTCATGTCGCGTTACACGTACATCTTGCGTATGCGCAAGGTGTCACGCACAAGTCGCATTGCAATCGCGTGTGAAAAGTTGTACCCGTCGCACTCCCATCGCGGATCCTAGACAGCGACCCTAAAATGGCAGACACGTTTTGCACAATAAATGAGTAGGGTATTTGTAGGATGCGCAGCTGCAAAAAAAAAAGAAAAAAATAATAAAAATATTTTAAGTATATTATAAACAATATAAAATAATGAACAAAATATTTTATGTAAAAAAAATAAAAAAAATGGGTCATGTAATTTAAAACAAAAACAGCTAAAAATAAAAAGATTATAAAAATGTAGTTAGAAAATATAAAATAAACAATAAAACTATTTACAAATTAGCAATTAAAAAATCTTTGAAATTCACTGAACAAACCATAGGTTACAGACATGTTATAGTTAGGAATTAGCATTTAAAAAACCTTTGAAATTCACTGAAAAAACCATAGGTTTCAGATAAGTTATAGTTAGGAATTAGCATTTAAAAAAACTTGGAAATTCACTGGAAAAAAACAAAACTTTCAGGGGTGTTATAGTTAGCTGGAAATTTCACTCGTATAAAACCATTGAAATTCCCCCATTATAGTTAGTTGTACTATAGTTAGTTGTACTAACTATAACTCGCGCGGGGGGAGCGCCCGGTACGCGCACCGGGGAGCGCACCGGGGAGCGCACCGGGGAGGGCACCAGGGAGAAAAGAGAATGGCAGAGTTTTAAAATTTAAGTCATTTTATATAAATGGGAGGTAGTTCTGAAAAGAACTGTTTTTTTATTGTTTTTGTTGTTTTATATTTTTTTGGGGGGGTTTAAACATTTTTTTCTTTTTTTGGTTTTTCTGAACATTTTTTGTTTTTTTGTATTTTTTAAGGGGAGAAACAAAAAAACAGGCATTTCAAAAGGGCTCAACAGGAGAAAAAAAAAGTGCAACAAATTAATATTTCCTTTGGCACTTGTGGTTTTCCCAAGCACGATTATTAAGAGTGATGCATTGCTCACCATAGCAAATCGTTTGACCACAAAATTTACAAACCATTTTAAAATTTGAAAAGTTGGTTTGTATGATGGAGCATGTCTCCCTAACTTCCGGTCCTGACGGGGTGGAAACAGTAGTTTGGGAGGTGCTGGCAGAAGATTGGACAGGGTTTTTGGCCAGTTCCCTGACCTCTGCTCTAGAATAGTTATTGGGATGCTTTCTAAGCATATGCCTAATCATTGTGTGGTTGCCGAAGGAGTATTTCTTGTTGAGATTCCCCCTTGACAGCTCCTGATGACAGATTAGGCAGGTTGCTTTAGGTGCATTTACTTTTTTTTGTCACTCGGGATAGAAAAAAATTGCCATATGATGTGCTCTTTTGGCTTGTAGGTTATGTTGTCCTCTCAGACGAATCTACTCTCCTCTTCGACCTCATCCTCCTCCTGTTCTTGATCTCCACCACTGTGAAGTTGTGGAGGTCCTTGTGGTGGTGGTGGTGGTGGTCCAGAAGATCCAGCAGCTGCAGCTAATGTAGCCATTTTCGACAGATATAAGTAAAGGTCTTCCTCTCTCAAAGCAAAAAGGTAGAATAAGGAAAAACAGGTGTGGGCTTTCATCATTTGGAAAAAAAAATATCCTGAACCAATGAAAAGTGTTAATTTTAGGTCACATGACCAGGGGTTTCATCATTATGAAACCAAAACTGCTCAGTATAACGCCCTGCACGGGCCGTGCCTGAATGCAGCCCTCCTACAGTCTGAGAAAAATCAGGGTGAAGATTGTCCAGCAAAGCTCACAGTTGTTCTGCTGTCATGTTCTCGTACTAGATATTTCTTTTGTCCACAAATCTAGCAGTATGGCTGGACAATCAATGACAAAAGACTGATATCATTGAGGAGACCCTGAATAAAAATGTTTTAGATGTTAGTGCTGCCGACTTGAAAGTAAGTGAAATAATGTCAGTACAATAGGTCTCAACTGTGCCAGATTTCCAGCATCACAAAGCCCAAGGGCCTGACAGACCGTGTATTCCACTTGGCATTTTCACTGTGGGCTGGAGCCATTGTAGGACAGTTACTAAAGCCAAGGGATGCTCTAGGGGCCTCATTTGCTTTTCCCAGTTCCCCTGGTTTATTGCAGCAAGCATGCTGAGCCTTCAATAGAGAGTATGTGAGTGAGTGAGGTGGAGAGGGTGAAGGTAGGGAGAAAGCAATCAGAGAGGAAGAAGAGAGAGAGGAGCAAAGCAGAGAGAGAGAGAGAGAATTGATGATTGAATGGAAATGGAGAGATTGTGTGAGAAGTCAAATAGAGCGGGCTGGTTTGAGCATTTTTGCCTGGGCTAGGTTTGGCTACCCCCTGCAAGGCCTTGCATAAACTACTAAACATCATAAAACCTCAAGGATGTATGTCTCTTTGTGCAAACATCAGACATGATCCAGAGTAGGGAGAGGATTAGTGAGGAGAGACTCAAGGATGACATTGACAAAACCGGTCGACCATGAGAAGTCAGGCCAACCAATTGCCTGCCATTAAATAGTACTTAGGGCTTGGAGAGAAATCAAGCTGTTTCTTTGAACACGCGGATACCCATCTGGACTGATTTTGGCAGTGAGAAGTGCAGAGGAGCAACAATCATCATGACAGCAGCAGAGATGCGACAAAGGGATGTTGCTCTTAACATTTACATTGACTACCAGATACCTATCTCAGGCTGTCGCTCATCTTAAAACATGCCAATATGTCAAATAGCCAATTACCCTACTCAAATTTACTATTTCATTAACATTTGAACAATGAGTGCTCAGAGATGACATATATGTTGGCAATTAGAAATGTCCTTCATGTATTCTGAGAACCATGAATGTATGCATATGGAAAAATAAGTTGTTTTGTTTTGGTTTATAAATAATCAACTACAGGGGGCAGTACAAGACAGTAACTTTGACAGCACATTTTTCTGGATTGTGCTGGAAAGCACAATTCTTTAGTTATGTTAAATCATTCTAAGAGGACATCTTTGATGATAATGAATCACCGAATGGTTATGGCAGCAGCACCACTTACTTCACCCTCATCCTACAGTGTTTTGTGTATCCTGTGATCCTGACATCCTGTGAGCTTTACTGCAGGATTTTTTTTTTAAATCTGTTTTATTGTTTTGTGTATTTAAAAAAATATATTAGGTGTTTCCCTGAAACATCAAACAAACCTCTGTCTCACAATGCTAATTTAGGTAAGAGACATTGGAATAGCACAGCTGTGGGGCAGCATAATGGTAAAGCAAAAGAAGAACATAGAAAACATTAATTCCTACAATTGAAGAATAATAATGTCTCCAATTATGAAAATGACTTGAGGGTGGAGGCTGAGGGATCGTACACCCATCTTAAGTTTGTGACTGCTTGCAGATGTGTAAGATCTGTGGGATCAATCAGGATGTTGGTCCACATCAGCAAATACTTGGCTGTAAAAGGAATGAAAGTATGTATTTAGGCTTATTCCAAACTATAAATAGTATTCCAATCTCATCGGATGAGGACTAACACAATCTATTAGCTGAATTGGAGAAAAGCAAGGATGCGCTGAAGTATAGATATGGCACGAGGCCAGGTAGATGCTTCTCTCAATAAAAACACTTTGGGTCCAATCTTCCTTGACTGCCATTTAAGGTGGATTCATAGAATCAAACCAGAAAAAAGTAGAGTAGAAGAGTCAACTGTCTGGAACAATGTCAGTTGTAACATGTCCAACTTTGCACTTCCTATAAGCAATATGTGATCTGATAGTGAAATACTGAACATTCCACCAATTTCAAGAAGCTATTTGTAGAGTCCTTTTAGCGTGTTAACAGACATTGTGGGCTTTAAAATGTGAGTTAGTGTAGAAATGTTTTTTTTAAAGAGAAAAGACAAAGGGGCAGTGTCTTGGGTACCCCAAATGTGATGATATAAATCTCAAAAAGAAATTAGCCCATATTGACTTGGTATATGCTCTTTTAGAAACCCAGATAAAGCTATACCAACTAACACCAGCATGTTACTGTTTTGTCAAGGAGAGTATTATGATCAATGGTGTTGCATTATTGATTGTATCCCTTGCCATATGTAATTTGTGAATTTACTTACGATATGTTGATATCTTCACATGGTACTTTCACATTTGTATTTACTAACAACATAATCTTGTTAAACTATAATGATCCTTAAACATTATTTCTAGCCAATAATTACATTTCCTTTGAAGATACTAGATTTATACCCATGAATGTTTTACATGGTAACATTATTGTATCAATATTCTTCTTACTATATTGTTTTTCAGCAATATCACAAATACTACACTGGCTAATAAGTTACACGATTGCATCTTGGATATGTGGGGTCATAACTGCACAATGTTGAGCCACATCAGTGAGCACGTCTTGCTTTGTAAGAGTTCTATGCAGAGTGCAGATTCACAATACCAACTCAACCAATTTATTCTGCTTGTATAATAGTCAATGACCTAAAATGCTCAAAATATGAGTACTGCAGGAATATTTCTGCAGCATAATGTGCAGATTTATATACAAGTCTCCCTGAGCACCTGAACTCTGACATGCATTATCCTCTGTAGGCACCCTGACGTTTTTTGAGCATACAGCCCATTTTAATAATTTGCACATCGGTATCTGAAGTGAATTGCTCTTTTGGGGGAAAATTGGTGCAGATGAAATGATTATTGCCAATGTATTCAAATCCTGAGTGCTATTTAAAACATAAACCTCCCTACTAAATTCGTAAAATGTGCATATAATCTTACAGTTGTGCAATATATGCTGAGTGATAAGTTAAATACGTAGGCTACATACAGAACAAAATGGCTACATTTAGGAATCCAAAGGCAATGAACGTACAAACACACAATTCTTACTGTCGCACTTTAATCCTAACAATAATATTAAGGGCAAAAAAGTAAGCATGCATATACATAAACACAAAATATGTATGTCCTTAAAGCATACAAGTAAGCTTGGATTAAATAATTTTCTTCCTCATCATCCAAAATGGTGGAGTGAATGTGGTCTAGTGACACACGTGTCAATCGAGGATACAGGAGGACCAAGGTCCAGCTTTAATATTTATATTTTATGATCATGGTCAAATTCCTTAACTCTCTGTTCCACAATACTCTAATTTGCCAGCACTTGAAATAATAAAGAAAGGTCTAATGCTAAATATTTCATTTTGTAAATTAGGAGTATCAATTATTCTTTTTAGGCCTCTTCAGAAAAAGCGCCATTGAAATGCTAATACAATAGCTCCATGTCTCCTGAAATTACTTAAATATGTTCTCACATGAGTGTTACTCAATGTATGCTGTGTATTTTAATATGTGTAAGGAAGTTTCTAGTTAAGTTCAAATAAATCTGCCAGGAAGGATTCTTGTTCGTGGTATTGCTCCTCTTCCAAAGCTTCATTGTGTAACTCAAGCCTATTGGATAATATCACGAAAAAGGAGCAGCACTGCAAATAGCAAGTTTCCTAAAAACAGACAGCAAACATTTCTTACAGTGGTAATGAAATACCAATAACTTCTGTAACATCCAATCTGTGGTGATAAAGTGGCATTAATGGTAATGAAATATCACTGCTGTAAAATGACAAATTTTCTGATGTATAAAACAACTGTGAAGAAGACCAAAAATGTAATATTGATAATGGACTGCCCGTATTTTATCAGGCAAAAACACTATGCCTGCCCTTTTTGCTGTGAGCAAGTAAACATTTTTACAAAGAGTAAAAAAAATCTGTTTTTTACAGAGTACTAATGACATTTTCTGGAATGCAGTGATAAAAGTGGGCACGCATTTTATAGAATATTCAGTTTTAACTTCTGCTTCAATGTTAATCTGTTGATAGAAATACGATTAGACTTAATTAAATATAGACTTTGCAACTCGTGACAATGGTGTAAATATTTTGAACTAAAAACACAGCAGAATTAAAACCTACATCACCGCTGAGACAAAATGTGTATCTACAGAGATATTTGACTTTTTATTAGCTACCCTAGTCGAGTTAACACTCTATGGCCCAGATGTAAGTTTTATTGTACCCTTAACATGTCCATACTTGATGAAAAATTAAGAACTTCACTGCATTAAGGAAAGGTACCATAAAAGTGCATGATTTACAGTATGTCACTTTAATGTACTATTCATTAGGATGGTGATTCATAGAAAAACCTTTGAACAACTTATTTATTTTCATTCCCTTTGGATTTTCAGGTAACAAAAGTGCCAGAGGGTTTCATATGTCTATCCGAATTCGTAATGTTCACAGAGACTCCCCTGTGAATCAAACAAGCAACACATCAAAAAGTAAGGAAAAGAAAGAGTAATAAGAAAATGTGTGAGGTGAATTTTTTATGTAGAAGAGCATGTTTTGTGATGACCTGTGACTTTGAGTACTTTTGTTAACTTCTTGTAAGTTGTGTGAGGTCTCTACATGGCCTGTGATTGCTGCTATCCCCTTGTTTAACTTTTCTCAGTTTTCCACAAAGACTGTGGATGCTGTAGCTCTACTATTGTGCCATATGGTAAGCATATCATCACTCCCCATGCTCTCTGGCCTCTATTTATTTTTCATCTCAAACATGTCGGTGTTGCCATTAAGTATGAACCGTGTTTTGAACATGTCATGGATGCCTTCCCACTTTTGTGAGCACAATGGGTAAAGTTCATGACTACTTTTTGTATTTTGTCCTAAACAAACAAACTGGATTACAGGGTACCTGAGGCAATGTTTTCTATCAGAGCGCTCAAAGTGCTGCAATTTAAAGCAAGCATTTTTAGATCCAAGGGCCACATGTAATACAGTTAGGTTTTGCGCTTCGCAAATTCCTCTTTTTAGTGACTCACAATTTTTGAGTCACAGCACCTGATGTATAACAGTATCTGCGACACTGTTTGCAATTCCCAAATGGGTCACCAGGAACCTGTCTCATTATTATTCACGAAGCAGGTCACAATTTGTGACCCATTGGGAATGGCCGGCACTCACATGGATGGTGGCCTGCTTGGGGTCAGCAAAACCACCATGTCTGTGAATGCAGACAGTTTTCCTTAAAGGAAAATGGGATGCATTTTAAAAATAAAAATGACAAGTTTTCTTTTCATTTTTTTAAAGCGGACAGTGGTCCGTGCGTCCACTGTCAGCTCTGAAAAAATGTTGGCGGCCCCATTCACAAAGGGGACCGGGCCCCCTGGGGATCTCCTCCTGTTTGTGAATGGCTTACCACATTTTAAAATTGGTGGTAATATGAAAATGTTTTACAATTGCATTCTCGATCGCAAAACATTCATACATACCTTTGTGACTCACTATTAGGAAGGGACACCCATTACACGTTTATATGAGTCACTATGAGAGAGGAATTTGTGTACCAGTGATTAACTGGGCATGGAAAGAGCAAACGTTTCCTTTTTAGGATATAACAATTCTTCTCTAGTCTTAGAATCAACACGTGCTACAGCCTTTTCGATTATTTGTTTGCTGTAGCCCCTATTCAAGAATCTCAGACACATGATAGTCTCCTCAACCTTAAATGCTTCCTGTGTACTACAGTTTCTCTTGGCGTGTAGAAGTTCACCGTACGGAATACTGTACACTAGACTTCTGGGATGACAGCTAGTAGCTCTTAAAATGCTGTTTCCAGCGGTACTTTTCCTGAACAATTTGGTAGTTAGCTGGTTCTCTTTAACCTCCAGTGTTACATCTAAAAATTCTATCACCTCCCTATTTATGTGTTCAGTGAATTGTAAATTGAAGGAATTCTTGTTCAATTTGTCAATAAAAGCTTTTGCTGAAGCTGCATCACCACACCAAATGAGAAGAGAAGAATTGTTATTTCCTAAAAAGGAAACAGATGTAACAGAAAACATCAGATTCATTACCATGTTTTTAGGACAGTCATGGGAAATTCGTAAAATATTCATGAAACACTGGCATGTCCTCAAAACAGATGACCATTTGAAGGGTTTTCTGAGTGATAATCCCCAGATCACCTTTAGAAAAGGAAGATCGCTAGGAGATGAGCTGAGTCACAACTATGTAACAACGAAATGTAAAAATGAGAAGAACAGTACACCTGGTTTCAGATGCTGTTGTAAGTGCAAAGCATGCAAAAATAGTAGTGACTGCACAACATTAACAGTACCCAATACATCAAGGGAATATACCATCAGGAAAAAACTGACATGCAATACATCTTACAGTATTTATGTCCAAATCTGTCCATGCAATAAATGGTATGTTGGCAGTACGAAGCATGAGGCAAAGAAGAGGTTATTAGAACATCTACGCGCCATTCGAAGCCACAACAAACAATACCCCATAGCACGACACTTTTACGAACAACACATGCAGGATGAAACACAAGTCCGTAAGGTGGTAATTGACAGTGTTGATTTGGGTGTCAGAGGTGGTAATCGTGAACTATCCCTCAGAAAATTAGAATAAAAATACATTATTGACTCTGCATGTCTAATCCCGAATGGATTAAACATGAGTGAAGAATTGACTGTACATCTATATGAATGAAATTCATGTATGAGTAGTTCGCAAATTGAAGTGTCTGCAATCTGTTTGATTTCAAATGTAATTTTATTGTTTTAGATGTCACTGGAGGTCCTGGAACGGTCGAGAATAAAACAAAATCATGAGTTACTTTGTGGCTTATTTCCAAGACAAGCCCACTGGGGCAGGGGTGGCACATTCCAGTAATATCCATGAACTTAAAACTAGACATATCCTGGATATATTGATCATGGAGTAAGAACTAGCCCACTGGGGCATGGACAATGTGTTCCATTCAATTTTCATAGACAATCCCCGTGATATACGAGACACCATGCAAATGTTTCTAGGACTTGGAACATATCACATCAAGGATATTGCCCACAGTGGCGACTTGCGAAGTGGTTTGTTGACAACAGTACCTAGCAAAGAACCCACACATGGATTAACCAATAGATTACGAGAACTGAAATACCACGATCGAGTCCACCAATCAGATTGTAGTTTACAGTTATGCAATGTCACGTAACACGGAACTCGATTCTTGGTGCAAATATTAATGTTAATCAATTGTGGAGAATAATCCAAATACAGCCATACTCACACTGTGCTGATTGTACTAAAATGTACTAATTGAGGTAATTATGTTGAAGCATAAAGCATAATACGAATGAACGTGGAAAGGTGCCACAAAAACATATTTTGAATTAAAATGTTATATGATCCCACAATCACTGTGTATATATATGAAACTGAGATAATGAAATGATCTGTTTCAGTATATTCAGGCACACTTCAAAATGTCCGCCGTATCGCACGAATGTTGCACATGGAAATAACACTAAGGGTGTTTTGTTGTATTTAAAGATGGCCGCTTGTAAGGTCAGACAAGCATGATCAAGCCGTAATGGTGAAACGCGTCATTGTTTTTTCACTTGCCGAATAAAACTTTCTCTGCAAGAAGCTATGAGTATCATGGCTTACTTCCTTGAAAGGGAGGTATATTGGAAAGAAGATTGAGGTCTGCTGGTGACCTGACTGGGACCGCTTCCGACAGCTGAAGGATCTCCTACCGGTACTGGTGGTTTGTATCTATCTATATATATATCTATATATATCTATGTCATGTGATCAAGGCTCCGCTGAGCCGAAACGTCTGTGACTCTTTCTGCTGAATAAAATCTGTGAAGTACCTCGAGGTCCGTGTCCGGAGTCTGCCTGCTGCCTATGCGAGCTGCGCGAGCTTGTGGCCAAACGGAATTCAGGATATATATATATATATCACCGTCACCTCATCAACAGCATACCATATAGCGAGTTCATCCGTATTTGGAGAATTTTCAGTTCTGAAACAGGCTCCATTGAATGTCCGATGGCAGCATTTTGCAGATTTCTTGACAGGGGTTATACAAAACACCCTTGCTTTGAACAAAGCTAATAATCTGCAAAGAGATAACCTGCTATTCGGTTGATAACTACATTTAATGCACAAGAGAAGGTTATTCGCAAGAATATTTATTCAGAATTGCCTTTTGTTCTAACTGATAATATTCTTGGTCCCATTCTACCCAGCTTACCAGATATCACCTTCAGAAGGGCTCCCTCCATGAGGGATGCCCTTGTGAAACCTATGCCTGAGGTGAAAACCAAAAGTACCTGTCTCGTTAAGACTTGTTTCTTTAAATGTAATTCTTGCTGTGCGTGCACATTTGCTAAGAACAGTACTCAATACAAAACAGCATTTAGTGAGAAGGAGATAGCAATTCAAGAACATCTCACTTGTTGTACCGAATGTGCCATTTATAAACTTAACTGCGCCTGCAACCTGGAATACATTGGCAGTACCAAACTCCCAGTCCATTAACGCATCCTCCAACATGTTAGGGCCATTGTGAATTCTGACCACAATTATTCGGTCGCCAGACACTTCAAATCTGTTCATGACAACAAACTGAAGGATCTGGAGTACAAAGTCATAGGGTCAGTTCCTAACCCCAGACTGGGAGGAAATCGAGATAAGCTACTTAGACAATGTGAATCTCATTTCATTTTAGCTCTCGACACAAGAGTCCCTAATGACCCTAACATGAATGAAGAGTTGCACAATTTTTTATGATGGTCATTTTTTGCACTGTATCAGTATTATGTATTTATGCTCTGTATAGATGTGGTTTGTTCTGTGATTTAATTATTTTTTTATCCAACATTGCACTCGCACTTTAGGATCGTTTCGGCTTAAACGATTCAGGGTCTTTCCCTTGCTGCTAGTGATTCAATATTTTTTGCAAAGCACTTTATTGCACTTTTTTTACTATGCAGTTTATTTTTACAGACTATTTCTTACTGCTTGGCATCTTGACTGTACATATACATTTTTTATCATGCAATTTTGATACTATTAGATTTTTTCCATTTTGGTCCCTTTTAGCATTTGGTTTTCGTGTATTTGACCATTTTTCTGACAATATTGCACTTGCACTTTATTGTGGAATAATTTGCTGCTAAACTGACTGATATATTATATTTTGTGTCTCTCAATGTACCTTAGAGTACTAATTATTATTTGCATGATAGTTCTGTAGTTATGTGTTTACAGAATGTCTTGTTCCTATTTAAGGCATTATATATTCTAGAGTCGTACAGAATCTTTTACGCTATTCTTTTAGAGAATTGTCACTATGTGTATCATTCAATTTGGGCACTGCCCATAATACCTTGGAATACGTCACCAACCACTATGTAGGTTGCTGGAAGAGTGGTTTCAGTCTATTTATTGCACTGTGTAATGATTATGGCTTATCCGCATTTTTTTTTGTAAACCACTCTTATGTACCTGTGTACTCTTCTCTGGGATATTTTGCGTATTTGCACATGGATTACCTTCAAGATGGTAATTTTCAGATGTATGCTACTAACTAGTAGAATGCTGTAGTCTGTTTTTTTTGTGTTTTTGAGCCAGGCGAGTTTGTTTCTAAAGTTGGTTGTGCTCATTTTCACTATTAAAAATGTCACAGTGTGGAGACGCATCATGTGATCAAGCTCCTAGCAAGAAGTGAAACATGTCATTGCAGGCACTGTTCCTGTGAATTGTATGGTTTGAATCTTTTGAATAAACTAACACTGCTTCACCCACTTATGTATTGTGGGAGTCCGTGAGTTGTCTCTGGAGTCTGGAGGTCCGTACCTGAGGTTCCGCTGAAAGAAATCGGTGGACACAACTTTTTCCTTTTTGATATATATATATCATATCCTGGCAAACAGCTCCTATTGTTTCTTCCGACCTCTTCCATCACGCAAGTTGGGTGCCGGCTCGGCGGGCGCAGGACCTGCGTTTCAATAAACAAACACTCTCGTGCTGCTGCGCAAAAGAAGAGCCGCACTCAGGCATTTAAGGTGAAATCAATTTTACTGACTGACACATTTGAAGCAGCACACTCTTTCTAGAAGTCACTTCAAACACCCGGAAGTGCTTCCATTCTATCAACAAATCCTGGCATTGTAGATAGACATACAAGGAAGACTTTTCAGCCATGACAAAGTTCAAGTGAAAGAAAGACTCACATTGTGAGTTCAAAGTGCTGTGCATAAAGTTACATTAGAAAACATATATACAATTAGTACACCAAATGTTATAAATACATTACATATCCCAATTGCATTTCACGGGTATTGGCAATATAAAACTGGTGTACTATTGAGTGCATTTCAAACATAGTATCGAATTCCACTCAATACAGACATATCAAAGTGTGGTTCTAAGTCAAGTGGCTAAGTTCATACCAGTCTAATAGTTCAATCTACAATGGGATGACATCTCCAACTCTCTCTTCTCCATTTGTGGACAAATGTCTTAGTTTGAATGCAACTGTGTGTCATTAAAAAG
This sequence comes from Lissotriton vulgaris, assembly GCF_964263255.1. Lineage (NCBI taxonomy): Eukaryota > Metazoa > Chordata > Amphibia > Caudata > Salamandridae > Lissotriton > Lissotriton vulgaris. The sequence goes on from NC_141700.1 coordinate 336,526,665, forward strand.
TGCAAAAGAGAAAATTTAATTAAAAACAATGAGTCCTATCTTGAAACAAAAGACAATGGGTGTGTGCTAACAAAATTTCATTAACTTCTCTTACTGCGCCTGCATGTTCAGAAAAAAACTGTTTGTGTCCAATGAAAATAGAAATCCACCGTGGGTTTTCCACCATTCCACTCTCCTAGATGGATGTGGAGCTCCTCATCATGGTTGAGGTCACTGGGGTGTCTAGTGCCGAGCCGGTTGATGTATTCGGACTTCAGGCACCTCAACTTGTGTTCACAGTCTCCTCCTCTCACATGCGGTGGGAGCCTGTCAACACCAAAATAGGAGATTTTAGAACCAATTTCAGTGACATTTCGATGTGTTGTTCAGTGTTTTGCTACAGCATTTGTGGAGTCATTGTCTCTGATGCCGCACAAATGCTCCAAAATCCTCGTTTTTATTAGGAAAGTGGTTCTTCCCACGAACTGGAGCCCACACACTTGCATACAAACACATATACCACATTGTCACTGTGGTAATTGATGAATGTATAGATTTCAGTTGTTTTGCTTGTCAGGAGATTGTATCTTCTGCCATTTGAGCTACATGCACAGGCTTTACATTTTCCACACTTGTGGAAGCCCAGAAGCTCCCTCAACCATGATCCAGGGGTTGTTCTGCCCTGCGAAAGGTGGCTATGGACTAGGATATCTCATAAGGAGTTGAACTTACTATACGTAGTGTGCAATCTAGGGCTAACCAATCGGCCTATAATAGCATCTTTTTTAATCAGGAGCCAATATTTGCGTATTATCTGATGAATGGCCTTTGACTCATAATTGTACATGGTGATAAGCCTCACTTCCTGTCTCTTCTCCTCTCTGTTTCTCGTGGTTAGAAGGCTACTTCTGTCTAGTTTTGCTACTTTGTCAACAGCCCCACTGATGGTTCGGCCAGTATGTCCTCTGTTCACCATTCACGTCTCCTCTGCTCTGTATGTCATATCTCTGCTGCAGTTCCTCTCGCCCTGATAAGCTCTCCATATGGGATACTTCCCTTCAAATTCTCTGGGTGGTGGCTCCGGGCATGCTGTATACTGTTGCCCGCAGTGGCCTTTCTAAATAACTGAGTCTGGATGGTATCCTCCATTACCTCTACTTGAACGTCGAGGAACTCTATGCTGCTTTTGTGTATCTTACTGGTAAAACTTAAATTCAGGTTGTTGTAGTCCAGGCTGGTGATAAATGTATCCAGAAGATATTGTGGACTGTCCCATATCAAAAAAAATATCACCAATGTAACGGATCCACAGGATCAAATGTTTCACACAGTTTTTTTGTCCTCATTCCAGATGTGCTCTGCCTCCCACCACCCCATGAAAATACAGGCGTAGCTGGGAGCAAAGCAACTTCCCATGGATGTCCCTGTCAGTTACTTGTACCATTGTTCTTCAAATAAAAAACAGTTCTTCTCTAAGCAAAATTGTAACATTTCAAGGAGAAGCATAGTATGATCATACATGTATAGCGGCTATGAAAAAATATTTACATGCCTCCAGACCCAAATCATGTTCAATACAAGTATATAGCGCCACCACATCTATAGTAGCTAAAATGTATGTGTCATTCCAAGGAATCTCCTGTATCTTGGATATAAAATCTATTGTGTCCGAACAGTAGGAAGGATGGGTATTGACATATGGAAATAAGAAATAAACAGGTATACAGAACTGTTTTCTAGTAAGCTGTTTTTGGCAGATATTATAGGTCCGCCTGGCGGGTCCTGAACGTCTTTGTGCACCTTGGAAAACATGTAAAAGACCGGTGTGACTGATATGTTAACTAGCAGGAATTGGAATTCATTGATGTTCAAAAGACCCTGTCGGTGCCAATTGTCAAGAGCAGGTGGTAGCTTGAAATCGTTTTGCTGTATTGGGTCAAGTTATGTCTAACATAGCTCCCGGAAAACTATATATCTCCTTGCTTCTCACCTGTATTTGTTTATATCCCAGAGGACAACACATATATACATTGCCAATTCTCCTCACACAAGAGACGGCATTCCACGTAGTGCTGTTACAAAAATGTTTATTCCATGATTTCAAATGCAGACAAAAAGCAACTATGTGTTTTGGCTCCCACTGAGCCTTGTTCACGACGCTTAACTAATGAGTCAGCAGCCAATATGAGTGTCTAATTCATAGAGAGTGGACCGGTGACTCCATGACAGGAATCCTAATACATGGCAGCCATCTTATAGAAACAATTACTTGCAATTTTGACAATTTCCATTGTAAATCAACACAGGGCAATCGCTCACTCCACTAATTTCCTATTTCATCTCGCATCACAATCAAAAAATTTACAAAATTAAATCAAACATATTTAGTTTGATAAATCTCAACACATGTACCATATTGAGCACCAAATGTATTTCTTTATGGAATATGCCAAGTTCATCATTGCACCAAACATTGAGCCCCATTGGGCAGTCATTACCTAGCCAAACAACTATTGTTTGTCCACTCAGTGTTGTGTACAAATACAAGGAAGATAGGCTTCATAAAGCAAGGAAAACCACCCAAAATTAATTTCAAACAAAATACCATTGAAACATTTAGTCCCATTGGGCTAAAAAATATATGTTAAAAAAAAGGGATTGTCTAATCTCTTCTGCATTTCTGGGCAGGTGTCTTCCAATGATAATCTGTAGAGGAACAAGGAGTATAAATACTTTTAGTCCTTCCAGACACTCAAAAAAGGCTGAAACATATTAAAAACAATGCATAAAACTTAGAATATTCAATGAAACAGAGAAAAGAAGGAGGGACAGAGGAGCTAAAGAGTTTGTGTCATTATTCGTAGGAAAGTATACATCTCCTCTTCCACATTCAGACCAATTGGCTTCTTGGTACCCATCCTTAAAATATACCTACACTCAAGTTGTCTAAATGCTTTTTCTCTATCTTTCCCTCGTGTCGATTTCCATACTTGATCTAAAATACTGAATGTCAAAGCACTAGGATTGCTGTCATGACACTGCTTAAAATGTCTTGCCCTTGGATAAGTAACATCTGTGTGCCTTACTGCCCGTAGAGGCTGCAGGATACGTTTGTAAGCCTGTAGGTTAGTACTACCAATATATTTCTTAGGGCAAGGGAATTCCAACACATAAATCACATAGCCAGATTAAGAATTAAGTGGTTCATTGAACAGTATCCGTTCTCCAAGGTCTGTTCTACATTCTGGGATGTTTTGCCATTCTGGCAGGCCTTGCATTTAGTACACCTTCAAAAACCATTAATCGGTTTTAGTCAAGTGTGGCTGGTGGTCACCTCTGATTTGACAAGCATGTTTCTCATGGCCTGTGACTTTGGATAAGTTATGTTTGGTCTCGCATTCACTTCTGTGCCTATTATGGGGTCGCGCTTAATCAGGTTCCAATGTTTTTTCATAGCTTGTCTTATCCTCTTTTGTTTTCTGCTGTAGGTGGTGATAAATCTACACTCATTTTCTTACTGGGTAACATTTAGTTCTGTTTCAAACAGTAACTCTGTTCTCTTCTGGTTGGATACTTTCATCTTGCTCCCCTCTAGTGTTCTATCATTGCAACCCATCTCTCATAGCCTCATACAAACCTCACTCTCTGTTTTTGCATAGGTTTGGTCTGAGCTGCAGATTCTCTTGGCTCTAAGCATCTCCCCAAAGGGTATACTATTCTTCAGGGGTATTGGATATGCACTACTCGCATATAAGGCGGTGTTTCCTGCAGTTGGTTTCCTATACACTGATGATGTTAGACATGTGCCAATTACTTCTAATAGAGTATCCAAAAAATAAATGATAGTGTTGCTGATCCTGCTTGTAAAGGACACATTTAAATCATTCTTGTTGATGGTGGTCACAAATCTTTCAACTGATACAGTGTCTCCTTTCCATAGTAAAAACACGTCTTCAATATACCTCAATCACAATACAATATGTGGGGACCAGTCTTCCATTTCAAGGCCATGTAGAGCCTGCTTCTCCCACCAGCCCATATGCAAATTCGCATAGCTAGGGGTGAAGCATATGCCCATAGCCGTTCCTTGTGTTTGTCAGTACAGAAACTATTGAACAGGAAGTAATTGCTTTTCAAGCACCAAGCGATCCTGCTCACCAACATTCCATTGTGCTCAAGATACTCAATAGACCTAAATTAAAAAAAATATTGTACTGCTTTTAAGCCATCCTCATGGTGAAAACTTGTGTATAGCGAATTTACTTCTAGGCAAACTATTAAATAATCCTCTTCCCAGTGCATATCAAATATTCCTTGAAGGAAATCAGTAGTGTCCTTTTGTACAAGGGTAAATCTTTGCCTATTGGTTTTAAAAAGTAGTGAACATATCTAAAAACATTTTAAAACACGCTGCCTATTGCTGAAATAATAGGACTCCCTAGGGGGACACTAAATGTTCTTGTGTAATTTTGTAGAAGGTACAGGATGTGATTTCTGGGATGTATTTTTTTTAAGAAGCTAAATTCCTCCAAACTGATAAATCCCACATCATGCCATTTCTCCCAATCATGATAAAATAAGGTTTTCAGATTATTATAGTCAGACATAGTTATTTTTAGATAATATAAGGTTTCTTTCAGTTGTTTTTGTGCTTCTTCCATATACATATCAATGGGCAAAATAACTATATTGCCCCCTTTGTCAGACTTACAGACAACGCATTTATTGTTATTGGACCACTTAGCTATTACTTCGTTGTATTTAGCCTTCCATGGAGAAATCCTTCTCTTTTCTTGTAATTCTCTTCCCTCAAAGTTCCTAAGTTCATACAACATACTTTCATTAAAGGCATCAATACTATTATGCGGTGTATTGGGAAAAAAATTTGGCTTGGGTTTAAAAGGGGATTCAGCACTCAAATTGCTCACTAATCTGTCAGGCTTGTGCATTAGTGAATGATCTCTCTTTGCTAGTTCCTTCAATTTCCAACTCCCTCAAGTTTCTCATCAGCTCAAGATCAGAGCCTGCCAGGTTACTATCTAGATGGATATTGGTAATCAGCGTTCTATTCTTAACTAAATTTTAATTTGCATACAAATTTGTAAAGATCCACTCTGCTTTGTTCATAATTAAGGACAGTATCTAGACAGTATGATAAACCTAGCCCCAACATTTGCTGATCTTCTAAAGCAAGTACTTGTTGGCTGTTATTAGTAACTGTGTTAGTGTCCATTACTTCATGTTGTGGCTCTGTGTCACCACACCCGCTGTATTTCCTTCATCTCTTACCCTTGCCGCCCCTCCTCTGGTTCCTCTGCCTATGTTTTGCTGCTGTTGTGGACGATGATTGGTGTACCGGCCCAACTTTAAAACACAGAACTCATCTTGTACTGTTGTTATTCTTGTACGATCTGTGGGTACTTCCCAGTTCGATTCTGAACCAGTGTCAGAGCTGATGTCTATGTATCTATGATGTATATATAGAAACAAAAAACTGAAAGCTCAGACCAGAACTGAAAATAATAATTAACTCAAGGACAAGTATAGTGTCTGAGACAAGAAAAGTAACTGGAATACATGAAGCTAAAGACAGCAGATTATCTCAAGGCATCAATAAGACTCTTCAACAAGAAGTAGAGAAACATTACTTGAAAGTCCTTTCATTACAGTGCACTATTGTATTTAATATATAGTTGGAGAGAAGCTACCCCTCATTGTCACACAGGTAATAAAGGGTAATCAGTACATAATTTTTTGTGAGATATTATGCATGAAGGCTCTTGGTGTTAACAAATAATTACCTTCTGCTTACTCATAGGTGCAAGTGAGATGACTCGCAAATAGGACCAGCCAGATCATAGCAGAGCTGAGGCACCAGCAGTCTCTCTTTCTTTCCCATTCTCCTATCAACCATGCTGGTGTTCGTTGCAGATTAAAATTGCCTGTGGCGTGCCATAGCAGAGGAGATTTAGGATTTGCCGTCTGATCCTGAGCAGTTCATTATTCATGTAGCTTGACTCCTTGTGTCAATTAGGAAGCTATAGGGTGTGTTATTCACTAGTAATATTATGGTGGGTTCTTCCTTGGACTGATGAGTTACTGACAGCATGGTATACGTGAGAGAGGGGATGTGTGCATCATCCACTGAATGCAGGCCCAGCCCTAGTTGACCCAGTGGCCTCCCCCCCTTCAGATCTGAAGCCACTGAAGTCATCTGCGGCGTTCCTCAAGGCTTCTCGCTCAGTCCAACCCTCTTCAACATCTACATGAGCCCCCTCGCAGACATCGCACGCCAGCACAACCTCAACATCATCTCCTACGCCGACGACACCCAGCTGATTCTCTCCCTCACCAACGACCCCGCCACCGCCAGAGCCAACCTTCACGAAGGGATGAAAGAGGTAGCCGAATGGATGAAGAACAGCCGCCTGAAACTGAACTCGGACAAGACGGAAGTCCTCATCCTGGGATCCTCACCCTCCGCCTGGGACGACTCCTGGTGGCCCCCCGCCCTAGGCAGCGCACCCAAACCAACGGACCACGCACACAACCTGGGCTTCATCCTAGACTCCTCCCTCTCCATGACCAGACAAGTCAACGCCGTCTCCTCGTCGTGCTTCAACATCCTGCGCATGCTACGTAAGATCTTCCGGTGGATCCCCACCGAGACCAGGAAGACGGTCACCCAGGCCCTCGTCACCAGCTGTCTGGACTACGGCAACTCCCTCTATGCCGGAACCCCTGCCAAACTCAAGAAGAGACTCCAGCGGATCCAGAACGCCTCAGCACGACTCATCCTGGACATCCCCCGTCGCAGCCACATCTCCGGACACCTGAGAGACCTGCACTGGCTCCCGGTCAACAAGAGAATCACCTTCCGACTCCTCACCCACGCGCACGAAGCCCTACACAACCAAGGCCCAGGATACCTCAACAGCCGCCTCAACTTCTACGCTCCCAAACGCCAGCTTCGATCGACCGGCCACGCCCTCGCCGCCGTCCCCCGCATCCGAAGAGCCACCACAGGGGGACGGTCCTTCTCCTACCTCGCCGCCAAGACATGGAACTCCCTCCCGACCCACCTCCGCTTGACCCAGGACCACCTCGCCTTCAGGAAGCAACTCAAGACCTGGCTGTTCGAGCAGTAGCGGACCCCCCTCCCCTAGCGCCTTGAGACCCTTTGGGTGAGTAGTGCGCTATATAAATGCTTTGATTGATTGATTGATTATTTATTCCTGGGAGTGTAGGAGGGATTCCGGCCAGGTCCTGCTTTTCAGAGTTTTCCATACAACTTCCTAGACTCCTGCTACTAAGTGCTATTATCTTTTCTGAACTTCTGCAGCAGTCCCCATTGGAGCCACCACCTTCTGTGCCAGAGTGGCTACAGCTGTTCTAACCAGGGCTGCCTTTTTCCAGCTAAGATGTTTTGCAGCAAAGTCCTGGTTGCGTCCCAACTTCTTTCTGTACTCTCTCTCACTATTTCTTTCTTTGGCGTGCCTGTTCTCCCATTCAGTGAGGCATTGCTGTATGTAGGGAAAGTTTAATTTGGGATTTCCCTTTCCATACCCCCACCAGTAATGTCATTCGACTCAAACTATACTCCCCTAGGCCAGGACTGGTCAAAACTGGTTAACCACTTCTGTCCAGTCTGCTAGTAGGTGGCAGAATGAGTATACAAAAGTCTCCCCTCCCTCTCTCGCAACTATCTCCCTCGGATCAACCTATAACTTGCACGTGCGGGGTGTGACAGTGCCCGCCCTCGTCATGGGTTCCCAGGAAACTGGGGCCTTGTTCCTTACTCCCGTTAGTGGTACAGCTGTCTAGAACTGCCACAAATCACCCTGTCACTTTTGTGTGTTCGCCTAGGTCAGTAAGGGTGTGCATTCTCCGTTCTGCTGGGGTTCTATGTGTCAGGTATGATAGACAGGGAGTCAGACTTCTGGGAGCCTTTGCACTGCACTAGGGTTGCTCCTTGACTGTCCAGGCTTTCTTGCCAGATAGTCTTCCATGCCTGGGCCTACCTGCTCATTTTTCATTGGGAGCCATGAAACAGCTGTCGGAAAGGGACATCGTAATCCCCATGGGGTAACTGGTAGACACTACCAGCATTCTAGAGACTACAAGCCCCTCCGCCCCACAGGCGGGCTCAAGGAGCCTGTGTGATGTGTGGCAAATGGTCTTTATGACTTTCACACATCCGCCCGCCATCATAATGTGGCAGGTGGTAAAGTTGGTAAAGATGGCGGGGAAATCGCCACAGACAACCTGTCGATGGCGGTCTTCCCACCATTGTAATCAGCCCCTAAATGTAGAAGCAATGAATTGGGAAAAGATTTGAAAGACATCTCTGTGAACAATATCCATATATTTAGGCAAAGTTTTATGAGTGATCGGAATCCAATGCAGTCAAAGAGGAGAAATATGATGTTTGGGCGCATCACAAATTAACGGAGTGTACGATTTTTCCACATATTTTTAATACTAATAATAAACTACATATTACAATACAATTGCTCAACATAAATACATTTATTTTAATTGTAAATGAATGGACTTATCTTGTGATGTAATGAATTTTGAAGCTGTGATTCACAATGTAGTGTCCCTCATAGAAGAGGTCTGACCAAAGGTATTCCTGCAAAGTACTTGTCTACCATGTACAAATTCTATAAAGTGGTCAGGAGGACTCATATAGCCAAAGTTCAGCTGGCAGTCGATACTGCCTTGATGCAGAAAAATGCCTATTTACGGGGTACAGAGACAGTTGGAGGACAGCTTGACATAGCAAAACAGGAGTTAAGAGAGGTCTTTCTCATAGAGGAAATTAATAGCTCCTGGGCATTCCAGCAGCAAGCCTATCAGAGAGAGCCAAATGATAGGCAGAGGTATTAGAACCTGGTACAAGAGCCCCAGTGACTGATCAGGAAAAGATTTCCCAAGTGTTTTTTGAGCACTATGATCAATTATATGCTACCAAATATATGGTCAGAAAAGAGGCAATCCAACAATTTTTTGAGGATGATAATCATCTGCATTTATCAAATACCCAGGTTGAGAAGATTCAAGTAGACATCTCAGCAGCCGGAATGTTGTGAGTCCTCGTACAGTGGTGAGAGGGAAAGCTTGCAGCAATGATGGGCTACCAATAGAATTTTACAAGGTCTTTCCTAAGAATTTAACACCCTTTCTGGTGGAGATTTTTAACTGTGTCAAAGTGGGTGGCTTGGTCCCCACAGCTTTTAAAGAATCTGTCATTGTCAGTTTTGTAAAGAAGAGGAAAAATCTTAGCGATATTAATTCATACAGACTGATCAGTCTACCTAACTCTGATTATAAAATGTTGATGAAAACCTGGGCACAGTGCTTTACTCCTCTGGGACAAAAATGGATCCATAGTGAACAGACAGGGTTTGTTGCAGGCAGGGTAATGTCCACAAATACAGGGATTTTAGTACAGTCACTTGATTTTTTTAATAGATATCAAACTCCAGCTCTTATTAAGATGATAGGTGCAGAAAAGGCATTTGATTTGGTGAATTGGGATGCTATTTTCTATGGTCTGGGCAGGTATGGAATTCCCCCCAGGTCATAAAGATGTTATGGAATATTTATGAAGGAGCACAGGCACAGGTTTTCATTAATTCTAACTTAGCAGGAATAGTTAATGATAACCGGGGGCTAGGCAAGGGTGCCCATCCTCCCCCATGCTCTTTAACTTTTTTATTGAGCCCTGTGCCACTAAAATTCGTAGCAATATGGCGATGAAAGCACCAATACTAGGAATGGAAAAACTAAAGCTGTTTGCAGATGACAGCGTCCTCTAGCTTAGCCCAAAAAGGCAGAATATAGAGCTAACATTAGCAGAATTTATACAATTCAAACTGATTGGAGAGTATCAAATTATTCACAACAAGACTGATATTGTAACTATTAATACCACAAGTGATATTCTCCTCGAGAATCTTAAGTGACAAACCCTTAATTCTATCCCCTTCTGATATGTAGAGATACAGGTTACCAATCAATATATGGAAATTTAGAAATGTAACTACAAAACTATGCTTATCAAAATTAAAAGCTGCTAGAGGAGTGGTTGTTACTAACCCTCACATTGATAGGCCATGTGAGCTTTATAAAAATGTTCATTCTACCTTTACTTGTTTTCTTTTCACAAAAATCCCTATTAAAATCAATTTGATTTATTTTAGGGAGTTAGAAATTATTTTTAGAACGTTTGTTTGGAGTAAGACAGCACCACATGTAAAACCCTCAGTGCTTCAACTTGATATTAATCAGGCTGGGCTTGCACTGCAAGTTCGTTCATATTATAAAGCAACCATTTTAGATGTAACAGACCGTTTAGTTGACTCCATGGATAGTGTTGATAATTTCTTTTTGGGCAAAATCGTGCAGGGGGCTGGTTCGCAGATTCTGGCATTTCTAAAAACTGCCAAACTCCCCCAAAAAAACTAGGTACAAGACCTTGCAGAAACACTCTTTTAGACTTCAGACTTTTTATTCGAAGCAGGCTTGCTCCACAGGGTTTACTACTTAAAATGAGTTGAATGTAAAAGCTTGGGCCTCCAAATACAGACCAGCCATTTAATGTCCTAGAACACCTGTGGCTTTAAAGAACTACAGTATTTTTTAGTGGGAGGAAATATGATTACTTGGCAGGAGGTCCAAGATAGGTGTGGAGATCGGAGCACGCTTCTCTTTTTCGAATATATACAGATTTCATATTTCTTGAATAAGTACAGTCTCCCATCCAGTTCTGGTCCAACTTCGCTTGTGACTGCCCTTTTTAGAGCAAAGTTACAAGGGGTGGGAAATTGATATAGGGGCATATTATCAAGGGGGTTTATCTCTGCTTTTTTGTCTTTAAAAGCCAAGAAAGCGGAGATAAAATGATCTCCCTATTACCTAGCTGTCGCTAACACCAGTTAGCGACAGCAAGTAGGAGGTAGCGACCATCTTGGGCCCCGCTTTGCATGTCAGTGATATTTATCACTAATGACATGCACTGTGGGCGTACCAAGATGTTAGCGACTGGAAACAGTCGCTAACATCGCTATCTCCTATTACCAACTTTTGGAGATATTCGCGCTAAGCGCGAATATCTCCAAAAGCTAACACCTGCCCTGAGCAGTTCTTAGCCATGCTATCCAATGGGAGGTGGATAACATGGCTAAGAGTATTTGCTCGGTAATGCATGAATATTGCAGACTTTTCAGCGATATTCATGCATTTCGGCCGATTTTTATCGCTTAGGAGATAAACGTTGATAATATCAAGGCTCCTAAGCAATAAAAATCGTCGCTACACGGCGATAAAATTATTGCCGCTAAGCCAACCCAGCGATAATTATCGCTAGTTGTTGGTAATATGCCCCATAGTCTTTTACGCTCCCAAGGGGAGTCCATGGTGGTCAATACATTTTCTCTAAAAGTCTCCCAGGAGACACAATGTATGTTCTCAAATCATGACTGGTAGGCAATATCACAACTAGGTAGTAAAGCCTTAAGAGCGGCCAATTTTAAATAAATGGCTTTCTTGTCACACTGCATGACGTATTACAAACCCAAAGCTCTTCAAAAGATATGCCCCGGACTTGAGAACAGATGTTTTATTGTCAGACAGTAGGCGAGGGAGAATGGCTAAACACTTTTTTTTTACTTGGCCAAGGCTAGGGCAATTTTGGAAAAGGATATTTTCGGCTCTAAGCCGGTAGTTCAGAACAAATTGGACCCTGAGGCAGATGTTAACCTCCTTATTATCAGAGAGATCACAAGTTCTGAATCTTGATCAGTTTAAATCCTCACCCTTTACTCTGCCATGTGGGGTCCCTCAGTGCTCTTCATTGAGCCCAACGCTTTTTAATATCTACGTTTCAGGACGTACCCCTCTAATTAAAAGTTTCAATTTAAATCCAACATAATATGCTGATGAAACCCAACTGGTTGAACCAGCTGTAGATAATGATATCAACTACCCTCTAAGGGAGTACAATTGCATGACCGCCCTAAGCAACTGGAGGAGTAGACAGTTATTTAAATTAAACTCAAGTAAAATAGAGATTATTCTGTTTGGCAATCTCTCTCCATCATGGTCTCCTGCCTGGTGGTCGTACAGTTTGGGCTCACCTCCCATTCCGGTGACTAAAGCCAAAAATCTTGACTTTATCATAGATGATAAGCTTAGATATGAAGCCGAGGTGTCAAAAGCAGTGTCCTCCTCATTCTACCACATCACCTTGAGGAAAATGTTTCCTTTTATCCCCATATATACTAGAAAGAGTTGTTTACTTACTAATTTTATCAAAGCTAGACTATTGTAATGGCGTATATATGAATCTCCAGGTTAAACTACTTTGTAAGCTCCTAGTGGTGCATAATGCAGCAAACAGATTGACTTTGGATATCATCAGATACCAGTCGATATCCGCAGGCATTCAGGAGCTTCACTGGCTCCCGGTGCGCCAGCTTATTAAATTTAAGGCACTCTGTGTGGCCCATAAAGCCCTGCACAGAGAAGGACCGACATTTCTTTGGAAGGCTTTTATCTGGCATTCACCAAGTAAATACCTACCTACCTTCAGGAAAGTGAGGTGGGGGGAAGGAGTTTCATTAACAGCACGGCTAGGCTGTGGAACTCTATCACACTCTAGGACCATACCCATCCTTTTCGCTTTCAGAAGGGAACCTAAGACCTGGCTGTTTAGGAATCAGTAATACTCCAGCACAGTACCTAATGTCTCTGCAAGCGCCAATTCACCTATGGGTAGACGCGCGCTATAAAAGTTTATATAACAAACCATATCTTCACATGGTACTTTCACATTTGTATTTACTAATAACATCATCTTTTGAAACTATAATGTTTCTTTAACAGTATTTTTTAGCCACAAATGTCATTAACTTTGAAGATACTAGATTTATTTCCCATTAATGTTTTACTTGGTAAAATTATTATTTTAATATTCTTCATACTATATTGTTTTTCAGCAATATCAAAACGCCTACACTGGCGATCAAGTTACACAATTTCATCCTGGACATGTGGGGTCATCCCTGCACAGTTTTGTGCCACATCAGTGAGCACGTCTTGCTTTGTAAGAGTTCTATACAATGTGCAGATTCACAATACCAACTCAACCAATTTATTCTGCTTGTCTAATAGTCAATGACCTAAAATGCTCAAAATATCAGTACTGCAGGAATATTTCTGCAGCATAATGAGCAGATTGAAATACAAGTCTCCCTGAGCACCTGACCTCTGACATACATTATCTCCTGTAGGTAACATGGCGTTCTCTTGAGCATGCAGCCTATCACTGTAATTTGCACATCGGTTTCTGATGCAAATGCCTTTTTCTTTGGAAAATTGGTGTAGATGAATTGATTAGTGCCAATATATACAACTTCTGAGTACTATTTTAAGCATATACATCCCTGCTAAATCTGTAAAATGTGCATATAATCTCACAGTTGTGCAATATATGCTGATTGATACATTAGATACGTAGGCTACGTACAGAAGAAAATGTTACCAGAGAAATTTGGCAATGGCTAAATTTAGGAATCCATAGGCAATGGCTTAAATAATTTTTTTCCACAATTATACAAAACGGTGGAGTGAATGTGGCCTAGTGACACATTTGTCAATTGCGGATACAGAAGGATTGGGGGCCAGCTTCCCACATGATTGTAGTTTATGATCATGGTCAAATTAATTTTCTCTATGCTCCTCAGTTCTCTAATTTTACAGCACTTGGAGTGGTAAGTGAAAGGTCCAATGGTAGTTTTTAATTTTTATAAATTAGGAAAAGTAATTAATCTTTCTAGGCCTTGCAAGAAAAAGGGCGATTCAAACGCCAATAATACAGTTCTATGTTTCTGGAAATCACTTAAATATGTTCTCACATGGGTGTTATTCAATGAAAGCTGTGTATTTTAGTATGTCTAAGGAAGTTTCTAGTTAAGTTCAAAAATCTGCCAGGAAGGATTCTTGTTCGTGATATTGCTCTTCTTCTAAAGATTCATTTTGTAACTCAACCCTATGGGAGATTATCACAGAAAGGGAGCAGCACTGCAAATAGCAGTTTTCTGAAAAACAGACAGCAAACATTTCTTCCAGTGGTAATGAAATACCAATAACTTCTGTACCATCCAATCTGTGGTGATAAAGTGGCATCAATGGTAAAGAAATATCACTGCGGTAAAATGGAACATTTTCTGATGTATAAAACAACTTTGAAGAAGACCAGAACATCTTTATTGATACTGGACTGCCCAATAGTTTATCAGGCAAAAAAACTATTCCTGTCCCATTTGCTGTGAGAAGGTGAACATTTTTACAAAGAGTCAAAAATGTTCTTTTTTTTATGGAGATACTAATGAAATGTGCAGGCTTTTTGTAATGTTTTGAATACAAGTGGACAACCATTTTAAAGAATATTATTCCGTTTTTAGTTCTGCTTGAACGTTAACCTGTTGATAGAAATTCGATTATACGTAGTTAAATCTAGACTTTGCAACTCATGAAAATGGTGTAAATATTCTGAACTAAAAGACATACCAGAATTAAAATCTACATCACCGCTGAGACAAAATGTGTATCTACAAAGATATTTGAATTTTGTCTTAGCTACCCTGGTCCTGTTAATACTCTAAGGCCCAGATGTAAGTTTTGTTGTACCCTTAACATGTTCATACTTCATCAAAAAAGTAAGAACTTCACTGCATTAAGAAATGCTACCATAAAAGTGCATGATTTACAGTACGTCACTTTAATGTAGTATTCATTAGGATGGTGATTCATGAAAAAACCTTTGTAAAACTCTTTTCTTTTGATTCCCTTTGGATTTTCAGGTAACAAAAGTGCCAGAGGGTTTCATATGTCTATCCGAATTCGTAATATTCAGAGACTCCCCTGTGATTCACACAGGCGACACATCTAAAAGTAAGAAGAAAGTTAGTGAGGTGAATATTTTTATGCAGACAAACATGGTTTGTGATGAGTTGTGACTTTGTGTACTTTTGTTAACTTATTGTAAGCTGTGCGAGGTCTCCACTGGACCTGTGATTGGTGTTATCTTCATGTTTATTTTTTCTCAGTTTTCCACAGGACTGCGGTTGCTGTAGCACTGATATTGCAGCATATGGTAAGCATATCACCACTCCCCATGTGCACTGGCCACTATTTATTTTTCATCTGAAAATGGCGGTGTTGCAATTAAATAAAAGAACGTGTTTTGAACATGTCATGTAAGCTTTTTTACTTTGTGAGAATTATGGGAAAGTTCACGACTAATTTTTGTATTTTTTCCTAAACAAACGAACTGGATTACAGGGTTTGCAAGACAATGTTTTCCAGCAGAGCTCTTGAAGTGTTGGTAGAAGCCTTGCTGCGATTCAAAGCAAGTGTTTTTAAATCCAAGGGTCACATGTAAGACTGTTAGGTTTTGCAACTCACAAATTGTGTGTTTTGCGACTCACAATGTGCGAGTCGCAAAACCTAATGTACAACAGTGTCTCGGACACTGTTTTAAATCTCAAATAGGCCCCAAGGGACCTGCCTCATCAATATACATGAAGAAGGTCTCAATTTGTGACCCATTGTGAATGGCGGGCACTCACAGGGATGGTGGCCTGCTTGAGGTCAGCAGATCACCATGTCTGTGGTTGCTTTTTTAATAAAGCAGTGCTTATTTTTTTAGTGCAGCCATGAAGTAAAACAGGATACATTTCAAAAATACAAATAAAAGTTTTCTTTTAATTGGTTTACATTGGGCAGTGGCCTGGGGGCCCACTGCCTGGTCTGAAAAAATGTTGGTGCCCCCTTTCACAAAGAGACCCCTTCTCATTTGGGAATCCTTACCACAAATTTGAAATTGGTGGTAATCTACAAATGCATTGCGAAGGCATTACCAGTCGCAAATCATTCATACATACAAGTGCGACTCACTATTAGGAAGGGGCGCCCTTTTCCCGCCCCCTTCCTAATAGGGACAAACTATATTTTGAGAGCTGGTAATAGGCTACCGACTTGCAAAATAGTGTTGGTACACAGGAAACTGCATTTACCAGTTTAAAAGGCCCTAAGGGCTCTTTGAAGATTATTCTACTGAAGGGCTATTTGCGACTAGTAAAATGCTTCATACATCTGGCCCCAAATGCCTTGCATAATAGAAAGCTATGCTGGACAACAAGTTGAATAAGGAGAATGTAGCAATAGATTGAGAGAATTGTAAGAAAAGATGGTTTACATTTTCAACATAGGATAAAGGACTAAATATTGTAAGTTAAAGAAGATGCTCTGTGACAGTTTTCGGCTCCTTTTTGGACCTCAACTTCACATACAAACCAGTGCGAGTACTGTCTACCACCTACATCAGAGATATAGTGGACATGACGGATATGAACACAGAGAGGACTATACTGACTGTATGTATTGCTGTAATAATAACACTTTTGTCCTTGATATACATGGACAGTAATCTTACCTTTAATAGCCCATGCACTGTTATTTACTTCTAAATACCAGATTGCCAAGGTGTCAAATCAATGAGCATTGAAATGTCAGTTGTGATAAGCAGTGATCAGGGCCAGACGAAAAGGAAGGGCCTTCTTAGAAAGTCCTCCCCTTTGATAACAGAAACTGCTGACCCACTCATCACTCATTCATCTACAAAATGGTTGTGCTCAAAGAAAATAATTAACAGGTCTCTGCTCATTAAATTTCTAAGGGAAACTCAAACCATTTTCATCCTTACTTCAGCGATTGGGTGTGCACTCTCCTGTAACAGGAATGTTGTCAATACACATCCACTGTCTGGGCAAGCGCCAGGATTTAAAACTCAAAACTGCTTGTTTATAGAGAAGGACAGCCCGATTTATTGAGGGGGCTTCCAAGTGGCCTCTCTGTCATAAACGCAACAAACATACTTCATTATGTACACAAAACCTCACCTATCCTTAAAAGACATGCTTCTTCATAAGAACTCTTTTCCGCCCAGTGGTCCTGATGGTACACATCGAGTAGTCATGTATAAGCAAGTTGTATCATAGTGACAGTATATTGTGTGGGCAGTCAATGTTTTGTGTACATTCTTGTTTGATCCTTTCTTCATTTTCCCAAATCTACCCGTATCATAGCAACAATAGTGTTGTGAGCTAAGAAGAACCAATCCTCTGAATGGTGAGAATCATGCTACCTGTTAGTGCAAGTGTTCAAACAGCAAAGAAACATCTGGAATATGCTGGTGATCCAGTAGTATCCACTGTGGGATGAGGTATTTTCTATCTCACTATCTCCCCACTATCATCAGCAAAATCCATGTAACTGGGATTCCCAAACATATTATTGAAAAAAGTGCCAGCCCTGTTTGTGATCTGAAAAGTAGTATATGCGTGGTTACATTTCATAAAAGAAATTAATATATTTGTCTTTCTCTTTTCAAATTAGACTCCGCATACCCCCTCCATGCTTAGCTATTTTCAATGCTCATCACTCAAAGCATGTGGAAGGGACTACTGTTCCCACATTTCCTCCATTGATGCTGAGTGGATGAGGTCAACTTTAGTGTGTGCTTGATAAACTGACTTGGTTATAGCAGGGGAGGCTCTAAGCTTATGGTGGCCCTGGGCAGGGAGAGTAGGTAGGGGGCCCCCGGAAGAGGGGGTCTGGGCAGGACGGAACCCCCCCGGAGCTCAGGAAGGTGTTTTAATAAAACGTCCAGAAAAGGCATTAGATGACCAGTACCTGCGGCTGCTCCTACCCTTCCGAATACATCTCAGAACGATAACATTCAGGAGGAGGAGGGTATTGTGACACACAACATGGCCAGCAGTGGATAGGGAAAAAATAAGCCAATCAGGAACCAGGAGTAATGCAGGCACGGAGGCCAGTGAAGAGTTGGGGGGGGTCAGGGTGTTTGGAAGTGAAACAGAGCCGGAGGCTGCCAAATCCCTGCCAGGGGCTGCCACGCAAATATGTATCCATCCTCAGAGGATTATTATATTAAGTATATATATTGGTGTGGCGGCCCCTGGGGTTTGGCAGCCCTGTGCAGTTGCACAGCTTGCACATGCCTAAGACCGCCCCTGGTTATAGACTATGCTTCTCCTTGACTCAGCGGACACCGCATGCAGAAGGATGATAGCTAAGGTAAGTGGCCACCTGGGCTGCCCTTCTTCTTTGTCCTCACCCCTTTTTGAATCAGACCTATCATAAGATTATTCTACCTGTCTCGTCACTCAGAGCCCCTTTTCCGGCCTTGTTAACACTTCTGCCATATACAAACTTCCACCACCTCTTCAACTTGCACTTGGAGCCTCACAGACTACTCGACTGGTGGTAAAGTATCACAGATGGCCTTGATTCACTGTGCATACACAGCTGGCAACCAAAGCCTTTGTTTAAGCCCAACTATCTGCAACTTTCCTGACCCCATCTGCTTCTCTTGAGAGGTTTCTTCTTATACTGAGTTCCCCTTTGTTTATTGTCACAGTGTTTTGATCCCCCCTTTGTTAGCCCTTGACTACGTTTGCTGACTCCAGCCATTTACATTTCTCAAACTCTTTCCACCACTCTTCACATACACAACCTTTTTCAACCAACCACCTTTATGCTCCTTCTAACCTCTGATCAACCATCATGACATTGTGCATCATATAGCATCTCCTGTCTCTCACAACTCAGAATACAATTGGCAGGGAATTTTAGGCTCATACTTACCATCAATGCTTCAGGTGGGTTGTAAAACGTGGGGCTTCTAGAACCTGACAGCATAAGAAGTAGGTGTGTGTGTGAAATTAATGTAATTTGTTTTAGCATAATTGCGTGCAGTTTTGGCAAAACAATGCAAACTGTTCTGTCATGTTGCGCTATATTTTAGAGAAAAATGCATCCTTGCATCATGACGTAAGGATGCATATAAATAAAGTACTGAAAACAACAACTGATTGTGCTCGCCTTTTTGCATGTATTCTTGGGAAATGTATACTGCAAATGGTGCTTCCACAGTAAAAATTTACTGTGAATGGTGTGTAATTACACTTAGTGGGTTCTAAGTGTAACTAAGGGAATTTTGTATAACAAGTGTAACATGAAATTCTTCAAATTACATAAATTAAGCTGAAGAAATTTTTATTTCTCCCAGGCCTAATAAGAAGGATGATAAAGAACCATTTACAAGAGGGACATCTTTGTACATGCAGCCCAGAATCACACAGGTTTCCTCATCCTGGTCATTATATGACTACTGACTTGGGCCTCCACCTGGACCTTCTAGTTGTGGTGAATCTTGTACTGGTTTCTAAATCTGGTGCTACTGGTTCTATTTCTAATTGGACCTGGTCTACCTCACACAGCTCCTTTCTGGCAGTTCCTAGTCATGGCCCTTCCTTGTATTGGTCCTTTCTGGGTTTCCTGGCCAATTTCACCTCTGCCCTTCTCATGCTGACCCTCTACATCCTGGTCCTGCTTGTCATCTGGTTTTTGGACCTGCTGTCCCTCCGTATCCTGATCCAACTGTGTATGGTACTCCTAGACCTCTTGCTTTGCTGCATCTTGATCCTCTGGCTCTGGTCCCTGTCCTCCTGGTCCACCTCTTACTGTGTTCATTGGTCCTGGTCCTCATTATTGGGTCTCCTAGGCCTAGTCATCTTGGTTCTGGTCCAGTTCCTTTAGCCTCCGCTCTGTTTTTTTCTGTTCCCCTTGATCCTCACCTCTCTGGTTCTGCTACACCAGATCCGGGTCCTCGTACTTCACTTGGTACTCCAGGCCATGTTCTCCTTGGTTTAAACACTCTGGTCCTTCTATCCATGTACTTGGTTTTGTTTACACTGATCCTTCTAGTCCTGCTAATCCTCCTCACTCAGACCCTGGTCCTAATGGTCCTGGTCTATGTGCTCCACTATCCTCCTGCTACTCTTCCATCTCATTGTGATACTTTTGGTCTTGGTCCTCCAAGTTATTCTTCTCCTTGTCATCCTGACTTTATGCTAATGTATAAAGCAAAAACCAAGGGGGATGATGGACGGGGTGTTAAATTTTGCAAGCACTCACCCCCAGTCAACTGATCTGGGTTTAATCCATCATCATTCTTTAGCTCACTCCCCACCCCACTTCAGACATGCCCATTTGCAAATCAGTCTGACCCTGTGCTTCATGTACCTTACCAACTTAGGGCGAACAAAGCAAAACCGAAGGGGATGATGGACAGAGTGTTGAACATTGCAAGCTCTCACCCCTAGTCAACTGATCTGGGTTAAATTCATCATCATTCTTTAGCTCACTCCGCCACTCCAGTTCAGACATGGCAATATGCAAATCAGTCTGACCCTGTGTCTCATGGGAACAGTCCAGCCTGAACTGCCAAGCTATGTCTTCCCTGGACCGGAAACAAGCATCCTGGGACCGGTTTCTGGTTAATCAGCTGTCATCAGCCAGGCTAGCTTGAATCCAGTGGCAAAGTGAGCAAGAGGCCCACGTCTGGGCATTCCCTGCCAACTTAGGGCGAACAAAGCAAAACCAGAGGGGATGATGGACGGAGTGTTGAACATGCAAACACTCACCCCCAGTCAACTCACGATGGATTTAGGCCCAGATCTCTGTACTGGGGTGAAAGAATGACATTGTTCTGCATTCTGTCCATCAACAGTTGTTTTTGCATTTTTCACCCCGAGTGGGACGGGTATGCTCAGATGTGAGTCCTGTGCTCTCCACGCCACTGGAATCAAGCTATCATGGCTGAAGAGAGGTGAAACCCTGAAACCAGTCCTAAGATGCTTGTTTCCAGTCCAGGGAGGACCTGGCTTGGCAGTTCGGGCTGGACTGTTCCCAGATATAGAGTCTGAATATACGCTTAGTACTGTATGAGTTTATATCTTACTGTTTTCTGTCTTTTTGTATCAATTTTGCTGGTCAATATTGAATCCAATGTGTTTTAATGTGCCTTTTGGTTCTAATGATTTTAATTTGTGTCAAGTGGCCTTCTTGTCCACTTTTTTAATTATTGTGTGATTAATAAATTGTGGTCTTTTGCTCTATATATGAATTTTGTTATTGTTTTTGCGCACAAAGTTTATGAATTTAAATTTCTTGCTCAAGGGAATCTCTCCTTTTTATTGGTTGGTTAACCCTACTTCCCTTGATCTCTGTTAAGGGGTACCTCTCATTATTTCTTTCTGTTCCCATGAGGCACAGGGTCAAGACTGATTTGCATATGGCTGGGTTCAAACTGGAACGGCATGGTGAGCAAAAAAATGATGAATTTAGGCCCAGATCCCTGTACTTGGATAAATGTATGACATTGTTCTGCATTCTGTCCATCAACTGTTGTTTTTGCAGTTGCCACCCTGAGTGGGACGGGTATGCTCAGACGTGAGTCCCATGCTCTCCATGCCACTGGAATCAAACCATCCTGGCTGAAAAGGGGTGAAATCCAAAAACCAGTCCTAGGACGCTTGTTTCCAGTCCAGGGGGGACCTGGCTTGGCAGTTCGGGCTGGACTGTTCCCCTGAGGCACAGGGTCAAGACTGATTTGTATATGGCTGGGTTAAAAATGGAATGGCATGGTGAGCAAAACAAAGGTGGATTTAGGCCCATATCTCTGTACTGGGGTGAATGTATGACATTGTTCTGCATTCTGTCCATAAACTGTTATTTTTGCATTTATGCTAATGTATATTCTTAGTCCTGAAATCCTTGTTCTGGTCATCCTTCTCCTATTCTTTGCCATCCTGGCCTAGCCATTCAACATGATTCTCCTGGTGCCTTTCATCCTGGTACCCCTTGTTCTGGTCTTCTGTTTCCTCCTCACATTGGTCCTTTGCATCCTGGTAGGCAAGGTATTAATCTTCCTGAGCCTCTGAGGCTTGATTTTCCTGGTACCCTTGGCTGGTTCTCTTAACTCTTGCCCTTTTGCCTCGTGGTTCCCATGCCTCTACTCCTGGTCCTCCAGGTTATGTTCCACTAGTCTTCCTCACCAGTTTCTGTTCTGCCCATCTCTGGTCTTCCTATTCATGGTACTCACAGTAGGTGTTCTTCTCCATATTTTTTGCACATTGGGCTTGATCCTGTTGTGACTGATCCTCTTGTTTGGGTCTTTATTTGTCTAGTCCTCCTCATATTGGTCTTCCTGGCCATTTTAGTCCTCCCAAGCCCTCCTTCTCTTAGTCATATCTTCTTCTGTTGAATCTAGTGTGCTTGTCAGGCTGATCTTCCTTCTCCTGTCTGTCTGATATTTGTTAACAAAACTCGTAGTCCTACTGGTCACATTCGCCACCTGGCCTCTCATATCCTTGTTCCTGTTATCCTGGCCCTCTTAATCTTTGTCCTCTTGGTTGGATAATCCTGGTCCTCACCACCCTGTTCCCTGTCCTCTTGTGAAAATTGGTCCTGATCCTGGTTCTCTTTCCTTGGTTACTTATATGCCTCATCATTTTCATTCTGGTCATCTGGGCTATCGAAGTCCAGTCCCTTTGGTCTTCCTTGCTCTAGCTGTTTTGGTATTCCTGATCATCCTCACCCTGAATCCTTCTTCACATGGGTCTTCACTCCGAGCCCTCGTGTTGGGGTCCTGGCCCCCCTGGCACTTGTAGCCCTTTTCTTGGTCCTCTTGGTTTTAATCCATCTAGTCCTCCTTCCTGTGTTGCCCCTCTCGTTATCCACGGTCTTTGAAACTCTCATTTGCCCTGTTAATTGTGATCCTATTGTCCTGCTGTGCGTTATCTTCCTTTTTCTCATTTTCATAGTCGTCCTTGATCTATCCCTGATCCTTCTGGCCCTGGTCCTCCCACTCCTTGTTCTCACAGTTCTAAATCAATTTCTCATGATCTTCATTATTCTGTACTCTTGGGCCTGGTTATCAATCAAACAATCAATCAAACAACCAATCAATCAACCAGTAATTGTATAAGGTGTGAATAATCACCAGTGAGGGACTCAAAGTGCTGAGTGGGGGGTGGGTGTGTGGTTTAGTCGACAAGCCAGGTCTTGAGGTCCTTCCTGAACTGCGACAGCAATGGCGATTGACTAAGGTGCAAAGGCAGGGAGTCCCAAGTCTTTGACAAGGATCTTCCTTCAGCCGTGGTTTTGCTGATCCTTGGGATGGTTGCCAGGGCCAGTTGGGTGGACCAGAGTTGTGGGAGTGTAAAAGAAGAGGCAGTGATTGAGGTATGCAGGCACAGTGTTATGGAGGGCTTTGTAGTCATGTGTGGGAAGCTTGAAGCTGATTTTTTTGTTGACAGGTAGCCAGTAAAGGTCTCTCAGGTGGCTGGTGATGTGGTTGCAGCATGGGTTGTTCAGGATGAGTCTGGCAGAGACATCCAGGACAGTTTGAAGGTTTTTGGAGTTTCTGGGTGGTGCCGACATGGAGTGCGTTGTCGTAGTCGAGTCTGTTGCTGACAAGAACATGGATGACAATTGTCCTGGACTAGGCGGGGATCCACTTGAAGATCTTATAAAGGAGTTGGAGCGTGTGGATGCAGGAGGATGAACCAGCACTGATTTGGTGGTTCACATAGAGGGAGGAGTCCAGTATGATGTTGAGGTTTTGTTTGTGGTCCGTGTGTGTGGGAGGATTCAGAGCGTTTCGAGCATACCTAGAGTTGCCCTCAGTGGAGGGGGAGAAGCCCAAGATGAGGACTTCGGTCTTGTCTAAGGTAAGCTTGAGCTGGCTGTCCTTCATCCAGGTGGTGACTGCCTTCATCCTGTTGTAGAAGTTGCTATTGTCAGCTGTGGGTTTGCCTTTGAGGGAGAGATTCAACTGCGTGTAGTTGGTGTGGGAGATGATGTTGAGTCTGTGGCTTCTGATAATGGCTGCAGCCATGTGGATGCTGAAGAGAGTGGGGCTCAGGGATGACCCCTGAGACACTCCTCAGGTGATGTCTGTTGGTTTTGATGTGAACGGTGTAAGTTTGACTCTCTTTGTTTGGAGTGGATCCATTCTAGGGCTCTGTCTTGGATGCCTATGTTGTGGAGTCTTGCACAGAGGGTGTGGTGAGAGAGGGTGTCAAAGGAGGCTGAAAGTTCCAGGAGGATTAGGGCAACAGTCTTGCGTTGGTTGAGGAGAGTGTGGCTGTCTTGGTGTTGTGGTTGCTTCTGAAGCTAAATTGTTATCCAGTTCCTCATCTTCCTAACCATTTTGTTCATAGGCCTCCATCTCAGGTTCTCATAGCTGTGGTCATGCTATTCCTAAACTTTCTGTCCTGATCTACCTTTTCCTCTTTATCCTGGACCCTAATATGAAAGCACCAGTTTCTTATTGCCCGGAAGAAGCAGGTCCTCTCAGCCCTGGTCCCCTTGGTCTTCTGTTTTTTTGATCTTCTTAGAGCATATCCTTCAGGCTTTGTTTCCGCAGGTCCTTGGTCTGATCCTCCATTTCCTCCATGATCTGTACCTCCTGGTATAGGTCCTCTTTTCTAGGATTTCATAGCCCTTGTCTGCAGTAGCGGCCCGTTACGGAGTTCCATGGGGCGGAAAGGCAGGGCTTGGGGACGGGCAGGCTGGGGGGGGGGGTAGTAAACACCGGAATATGGATGATCGGAGGTAAGTAAACAACTAAATTAATAAAATTAATTTCCTTGTGTGCCCTGCATTGCAAAAGGCCTGATCTTGTTAGTCCGGGTCCTTATAGTTTAGTTTTTCCTAGACCTAGGTCTCTTAGGCCTTGTTTACCAAAATATACTAGTCCAGGGCCTTCTTTTACTCCTTGTTCTCTCATGCTGCCTTTCATAAACCTTGTCTCCTTGCCTCCTGGCTTCTCCTGTTTTTCCAAGTCCTGAGCAACCTTAGTCCTGTTCCGTTCTGGTCTATAAGGTCCTGGTGACCTGGGGGTCCTCCTCACCATGCCCCTTTAAATACCACTACTTAAGGTCCTGGTCCTGTTAGTCCTGAGGCCCGTCTGACCTCTTTGATCCAGATTTTCTTAGGTCCGGCTTTTATTGTCCTTGTCCCCCTGGTTTAGGTTGCTCTGGTCCCGGTAACAAAGTTCATTAACCTATTGGTCCTCTTGGTACTGCACCCACTGGTGCTAGCTCTCCTGGTCCTTTTTTACTCGTCCAAGTGCCCTGAGTCTAGTCATTTAATCTTGGTTCTTCTGTCCTCCATTGTTCAGCTCCCTTGGTATTAACCACTCTGCTTGGCCTTGAAAAATCTGATTTCTCTCACCCTGATGATGGTACTTCGGGAATTGGTTAATTTAATCTACTTGGTACTTCGGGCCTTGGTTCACTCTGCCCTGATCTCCATGGCCATTCTACCCCTGTTTCCTATAATCTTATCATGATCCTGTCCTTTTTCATATGTTTCCTGGTCTTACTAGTCCTTATCCTGATGGTCCTGATCTCCTCTTCCTAAAAGCCTTTGTCCTCCTGGTCCTTAAATTATTTATTCTCCTTCATGTGATCCTGATGCACCTGGGCCCTAGTTCTCCCAGCACTCCTGCTCCAATTTCTTATGGTTCTGAAATTTCTTGTACTGAGCCAACACTAATTATCCTAACCTTTCCTACTTCTGATGGTCCACCACCTCCTGTTCATTCCTGCCTTGGTCATTCCAATCCCTGGTCCTACCAGCCCGCATCCCTCTTGACATCATTCCCAGGTAATTCTGCCCCATGTCCTCTGTATCCTAGTCCTCTTGTTTCATAGATGTCTGTCTCTACCACTTTTCATTCTCTGCATTCTAATTCTGGTCTGCTGGTGCCTGCTTGTAGTCCTTGTCCTGCTTCCCTGGTTTACCTAGTCACCTGGTTTGGCTGTTCTGAGTCCTTTTGCACCTGCTCCCCATCGTCCACGTAGTCCTGTTCATCTTAGTTCCGGTATTGTTTAGTCTGGTCCTCTTGGATCTAGTTTTTTAGGTCTGGCCTTACCGGTCATGTATTCCATAGCCCTCCTATTTCTCTTGGTCCTCCTGCCCCTTTCTAGTACTCGTAGTCCACTTGGTACCTGCTTTCCTTCTTTGATCAATCAGAATCTTATAAAGGGTGACTACTCACCCGTAAAGGTCTCACGGTGCTGAGTGAGGCGGGTCTGGTTGTGCAGTTCAGTCGAAGAGCCAGGTCTTGAGGTCCTTTCTGAATTGCGGCAGTGATGGTGATTGCCTGACGTGCAGAGGCATGGAGGCCCAGGTTCTTTGCAGTGAGGTAGGAGAAGGATATTCCTCCAGGCGTGGTCTTGCAGATCTGTGGGATGGTGGCCAGGGCCAGTGCGGAGATGCCAGATGAGAGTGTAGAAGGAGAGTCGTTGGTTGAGGTAGGCAGGTCTGGTGTTTTGGGAGGGCTTTTTAGGCATGCGTGAGCAGCTGGTTCTATCTAGTTATTGGCTCTGTGACCCTGGTCACCCGAGGTCTGGTCCTCCTAAAATTGGCCTTCCAGGGTCTTGCCTTTCTTGTCCTTGTTCCACTGGCCCTGGTCCTCTTAGTTACCATGGCATGGGTCACATTGGACTATGTAAGCCATGTTATCCTGGTTTAGGGTTCTCCTGAGTCTTACCCTTATGGGTCTTCAAATCCTTATGCCACTGTACATGGACTTCCGAGGTCTTCTTGTTCCTCTTGGCCTGCTGACCTGAGGCCTTCTAGTTCTACTTAACATATGTATTCCTAATTACGGTCTTCCCTACACTAGTGCTTCTGCTTTTGGTCCTCTAGTCCTCAATGGTCTAATCTCTGTGTCCTGGTCCTCTTGCCATGCTTTCCCGCATCCTCCTAGAACTAGTCCTCTTGGTACTATCCACCAGGGTCTGGTACTTCTGGCCCCCGTCCTCCTCATCTTCCTGGTCCTAGTTGGTGCTCTTGAACCCTTCTATCACTCCTTATCTTGCTGATCCAGGGTATCTTGTTCCTCCTTCCCCTGCTCTTTCTGGTACTCATCCTCCTGGTCCTGATTCATCTGTTACAAACCCTCGTGGTCCTCCTCATCGTTGCCACCCTGGTCACAGCACCACTAATGCTGTCTCTCCTCAACTTACTAGCCTGTTTGTTCCTGGTCCCCTATGGCCTTGGTCAATCTGGTACATAACTGCCTTATATAGATGCCTCTTCCTCTGTGGCCCAGATGCCATTTGTCTCTCTGCATTCTCTTTTAGTTGCTGCTCTGTTGTCAGGTTTGAAATGATGAACAAATATAACCTTGTATAAGAGAAGCCCAAAGATAGTGCAAGACCTTCCACAAGTAGCCCAAAATGAGCCCATCCTCAAAAATATTCCAAAGAATGGTCATGAAAATTAATACACAATGTATTCCGATGAGTGAATAAAACACTAATGGCAGGTGAATTAAAAAATACTCATTCTTCTTTACTAACATAACTTTAAAGAGTAATGTGTAGACAGCCAAATGCTTCAAGTATTCAGAACAAACTACCTGTGAACTATCACACAAAGTTCCTGAAGCAGAAGTTGGATTTCTACATTTATTTAAATGTTATACTACAATTACCTTAATTAACACACAAAGGGTTTTTGAGAGAACTATGGGATAGGATGTGGCCTAACAGGCAGAGGCGCGGACTTTAGAAGTGAGGAGACCTAGGGGCACATGCATCAATCGATTTTGGAATCGCAAACGGTGCGAATCGCAAAATTCGGCCGTTTGCGATTCCAAAATCACTTTTTGGGATGCATCATTCATTTCTCATTTATCGCAATTTAAGAAATCGCAATTTTTTGCGATTTCTCAAATTGCAATAGCATTTAAGAAATCGCAAATTTTGCGATTTCTTAAATGCTATGCATGATTATTTTTTTGCGAATTCGCAATTTTAAAGGGAAAAATTACCATGAAGTAAACCTTCATGGTAATTTGCGAAAAGTTTCAAAAATGCAAATAAATGCATTTTTGAAACTTACATTTTACACACACACACATGCCCTTGGGACATGTGTGTGAGTAAAATGTACTTACATGACATTCCAGGGGTGCAGGGTCCTGCACCCTTAAAATTGCATTCTCATTTTGCGATTCCTTAATTGCGAATTCGCAAAATGAGAATGCCTTCCCATTGATTCCTATGGGCCTCTAGGCCCATAGGAATCAATGTAGAGCGATTCCTTATTTGCAATTCGCAATTAAGGAATCGCAAATAAGGAAAATTAGGAAATCGCAAAAACTTTTGTGAATTTTTGATGCATAGGAATTTGCGATTCCTAAATTGCGATTCCTTAATTTTTGCAATTTAGGAATCACAAATTCCTACAATGATGCATGTGGGCCTAAACGTGTAATGTTACTGGTGCTCATGTAAACGTTCCAATACCTTCAGATCGAGTTTGCACTACATGAAAATGTAAACATAAATTGACATTTACTGATTGTTTTGGTATAGTTTTAAGAGTCTTTGGTCACTCTCTAGGCTTGTCCGGCCAGGACCGGGATGATCGGTCTACCCTGATATATTTTGTGCACACCTATGTGCTCAATGTGGAAGGCCATAAACATTTTATATTTCTTGGTGTTATCCATGTTTGACCAAAAGCATGCTTCTGTCATCACGCACGAAGAGCCCAGTTTTTATGAGGTTCCTTGATAACAGCTACAAGTAAGTGTAACATGATTTTTAGTGTACCTGCACTTGATTATAGTTTACGTACATTACAGTAAAATCAGAGAAGTACTCTGCTTGAAATACATCCAGAAGTGTAGCATCTAGCATTCCCAAAAGTGTGAAGTACTCAAATATGTGCTTTTGTATGAGAAAATATGCATGTCAGCTATATATTAGATAAAAAAGTATAGTAATTACCAAACATATAGCATAGACCTTTTTGTATCAAATCTATTTATTGATATGGAATGATAACACGCATCATATGCTTTTATACAGTTCCTGGCTGAAGACGGCTGATAGACAGAAACCGGTCCTAGATGCTTGATTCCGGTCCAGGGAAGACATGGCTTGGCAGTTCGGGCTGGACTGTTCCCATGAGGCATAGGGTCAAGAGTGATTCGCATGTGGCCATGTCTGAACTGGGGTGGCTTGGTGAGCAAAATAACGATGGATTAAACCCAGATCTGTGACTGGGGTGAATGTTTTGCCATTGTGCAACATTCCGTCCATCGTCTTGTGTGCTTTGCTGTTCACCCTATGTGGGAAGGGTATGCCCAGACGTGGTTCCTATGCTCACTACGCCACTGGAGTCAAGCTATCCTGGCTGAAGACGGCTGATAGCCAGAAACTGGTCCTAGAATGCTTGATTCCAGTCCAGGGAAGACATGTCTTGGCAGTTCGGACTGGACTGTTCCCATGAGGCACAGGGTCAAGACTGATTTGCACATGGTCATGTCTGAACTGGGGTGGCTTGGTGAGCAAAATAACGATGGATTAAACCCAGATCTGTGACTGGGGGTGAATGTTTTGCCATTGTGCAACATTCCATCCATCATCTTGTGCATCTTGTGTGTTTTGTTGTTCACCCTATGTGGGAAGGTTATGCCTAGACGTGGGTCCCGTGCTCACTACGCCACTGGAGTCAAGCTATCCTGGCTGAAGATGGCTGATAGCCAGAAACCGGTCCTAGGATGCTAAATTCCGGTCCAGGGAAGACATGGCTTGGCAGTTCGGGCTGGACAGTTCCCATGAGCGGTACAAAAGGGGGTGGTAATGGACAGAGCATCTGAACCAGTCAAACACTCACACCCAGTCAAAAGATCTGGGTTTAATCCATCAACGTTCTTTAGCCCACTCTGCCACCCCAGTTCAGACATGGCTATATGCAAATCAGTCTGACCCTGTGCCTCATGGGAACAGTCCAGCCCGAACTGCCAAGCCAGGTCTTCCCTGGACCGGAAACAAGCTTCCGAGGACCGGTTTCTGGCATTCCAGCCGTCTTCAGCCCGGCTTGCTTGAATCCAGTGGCAAAGTGAGCAAGGGACTCACGTCTGAGCATACCCTGCCACACGTATGGCGGCCAAAAGCGGTACAAAAGGGGGTGGTAATGGATGGAGCATCTGAACCAATCAAACACTCACACCCAGTCAAAAGATCTGGGTTTAATCCATCACCGTTCTTTAGCCCACTCTGCCACCCCAGTTCAGACATGGCTATATGCAAATCAGTCTGACCCTGTGCCTCATGGGAACAGTCCAGCCCGAACTGCCAAGCCAGGTCTTCCCTGCCACACATATGGTGGCCATAAGCGGTACAAAAGTGGGCTAAAGAACGGTGATGGATTAAACCCAGATCTTTTGACTGGGTGTGAGTGTTTGATTGATTCAGATGCTCCATCCATCACCACCCCCTTCTGTACCGCTTTTGGCCGCCATAAGTGTGGCAGGGTATGCTCAGACGTGAGTCCCTTGATCACTTTGCCACTGGATTCAAGCAAGCCGGGCTGAAGACGGCTGGAATGCCAGAAACCGGTCCTCGGAAGCTTGTTTCCGGTCCAGGGAAGACATGGCTTGGCAGTTCGGGCTGGACTGTTCCCATGAGGCACAGGGTCAGACCGATTTGCATATAGCCATGTCTGAACTGGGGTGGCAGAGTGGGCTATAGAACGGTGATGGATTAAACCCAGATCTTTTGACTGGGTGTGAGTGTTTGATTGATTCAGATGCTCCGTCCATCACCACCCCCTTTTGTACCGCTTTTGGCCGCCATAAGTGTGGCAGGGTATGCTCAGACGTGAGTCCCTTGCTCACTTTGCCACTGGATTCAAGCAAGCTGGGCTGAAGACGGCTGGAATGCCAGAAACCGGTCCTCGGAAGCTTGTTTCCAGTCCAGGGAAGACATGGCTTGGCAGTTCGGGCTGGACTGTTCCCATGAGGCACAGGGTCAGACTGATTTTCATATAGCCATGTCTGAACTGGGGTGGCAGAGTGGGCTAAAGAACGGTGATGGATTGAACCCAGATCTTTTGACTGGATGTGAGTGTTTGATTGATTCAGATGCTCCGTCCATCACCACCCCCTTTTGTACCGCTTTTGGCCGCCATAAGTGTGGCAGGGTATGCTCAGACGTGAGTCCCTTGCTCACTTTGCCACTGGATTCAAGCAAGCCGGGCTGAAGACGGCTGGAATGCCAGAAACCGGTCCTCGGAAGCTTGTTTCCGGTCCAGGGAAGACATGGCTTGGAAGTTCGGGCTGGACTGTTCCCATGAGGCACAGGGTCAGACTGATTTGCATATAGCCATGTCTGAACTGGGGTGGCAGAGTGGGCTAAAGAACGATGATGGATTAAACCCAGATCTTTTGACTGGGTGTGAGTGTTTGATTGATTCAGATGCTCCGTCCATCACCACCCCCTTTTGTACCGCTTTTGTCCGCCATACGTGTGGCAGGGTATGCTCAGACGTGAGTCCCTTGCTCACTTTGCTACTGGATTCAAGCAAGCCGGGCTGAAGACGGCTGGAATGCCAGAAACCGGTCCTCAGAAGCTTGTTTCCGGTCCAGGGAAGACATGGCTTGGCAGTTCGGGCTGGACTGTTCCCATGAGGCACAGGGTCAGACTGATTTGCATATAGCCATGTCTGAACTGGGGTGGCAGAGTGGGCTAAAAAACGGTGATGGATTAAACCCAGATCTTTTGACTGGGTGTGAGTGTTTGATTGATTCAGACGCTCCGTCCATCACCAACCCCTTTTGTACCGCTTTTGGCCGTCATAAGTGTGGCAGGGTATGCTCAGACGTGAGTCCCTTGCTCACTTTGCCACTGGATTCAAGCAAGCCGGGCTGAAGACGGCTGGAATGCCAGAAACTGGTCCTCGGAAGCTTGTTTCCGGTCCAGGGAAGACATGGCTTGGCAGTTCGGGCTGGACTGTTCCCATGAGGCACAGGGTCAGACTGATTTGCATATAGCCATGTCTGAACTGGGGTGGCAGAGTGGGCTAAAGAACAGTGATGGATTAAACCCAGATCTTTTGACTGGGTGTGAGTGTTTGATTGATTCAGATGCTCCGTCCATAACCACCCCCTTTTGTACCTCTTTTGGCCGCCATAAGTGTGGCAGGGTATGCTCAGACGTGAGTCCCTTGCTCACTTTGCCACTGGATTCAAGCAAGCTGGGCTGTAGATGGCTGGAATGCCAGAAACCGGTCCTCAGAAGCTTGTGTCCGGTCCAGGGAAGACATGGCTTGGCAGTTCGGGCTGGACTGTTCCCATGAGGCACAGGGTCAGACTGATTTGCATATAGCCATGTCTGAACTGGAGTGGCAGAGTGGGCTAAAGAACGGTGATGGATTAAACCCAGATCTTTTGACTGGGTGTGAGTGTTTGATTGATTCAGATGCTCCGTCCATCACCACCCCCTTTTGTACCGGACAGTTCCCATGAGGCACAGGGTCAAGACTGATTTGCATATAGCCATGTCTGAACTGGGGTGGCTTGGTGAGCAAAATAATGATGGATTAAACCCAGATCTGTGACTAGGAGTGAATGTTTTGCCATTGTGCAACATTCCACCCATCATCTTGTGAGTTTTGCTTTATACAGTGGCCAGCAAAAATAACAAAGTGTCATTAAATTTGAAACTAAAAAAAGAAATCTTGCTGCAAAAAAAAAAACGCAGGAGTAAATGAAGGTCATCAGGATGAGAATTTTCCGAGAATAGTCACGGGGTAGTGAGAGGCAAGATGGCGGTCGACTGAGGCCGTAGCTCGCACCACACTGAGAGCCTGATGGAGGATTAAGCCAAATGCTGTGATAATTGGTTGGGGGTGTGCTGATGTGACCAACAAAGCTGGCATAAGGAGGGAAGTATGCAACCAACACCTACCTCTTGTACATCAACTTTGCAAACTCTGCAGTCCTCGCAGGGGCGGTGTGTGCAGCTGGTGGCGGCTTGTATCGAGCTGACACTGCTAAGGCCGTCTCTGAGTCTTTGGAGGATATTCTTGGCGCTCCCATTTCGCTTGGCAACTTTTGCTTCGGTGTCCCCGGATCTGACTGTCGGCAGTTTCTGAAGAAGACGTTGGACAGCTACCCACTCTTCAGCGTCAGTACCGGCGGAGCTCGCGCAGCTTTCAGTGGACTGCAAGCCAAGAGTAGAGGCGACTACCTGTTTGGCAGCGGAATTGAAGGTGCTTGCAGAAAGTACAGGGAGAGCAGGGAGAGTGGAGCCTGCGGAGCTCAAAGTGGATTGAGAGTTGAGAGGAGAAGCGGTTACCTCCTTGGCAGCAGAGTCTGGAGTGTTTTTGGAGAGTGCGGGGGAGTGGGCAGAGTGGAAATGGCTCAGTAGACAGCAGCAGCACTCGCAAAAGCAAAAGCAATACTTGCCTTGAAAACCCCTGCTGCTGTAAGTACAGTTGCTGCAGAAGCAGACCATTTGGCGGTCACATCGATACGGGCACAAAACGGTGAAGGTGCCAGCATAGCAGTCGGTACCGTGGTTAAACCAGTATCTGAAAAGAAGAAGAGAGTACCAACAAGACCGTCCGTCCCCACAGTAGTGGAACTCATGAGAGGTAACAGCAGCAAGGCGGTAGGGGCGTCAGCATCAGAGACCAGAGGGGCGAAGATCATAAAGGAGGGGCTGAAGACACAGGTATGCAGAAGGGCCTCTGAGTCTGATGTACAAAGTGAGCATGTAACCATAGCAAAAAATGGCGGGGCGACGGAGTTGAATGAAATTTGAGTGATGAGGAGACAAGAGCTCACCCCACTGACTCTGATGCCACCGAAAATAGCATCAGTGAGAGAATGGACAATGCTGATAAAGCTGCCAATACTGTTACTGAAGCAGTACCTCAGCTAATACCACAAGTAGGGGCAGAGACAGAGGAGGAGGGGTGCATAGGTGGGGGAAAAATCCAGAGAAGGACTCCGAGAAGGAGTTGGATCTCTTTTCTGTCACCAATGGGGGGAGTGGTCAAATGAAGTTACAGATAGCAGTAATCTAGAGGTAAGTGACAGTGATTTAGAACTCAAGCTCACAGAGGGTAAAAAACCCAGGACTATTCAGAGGAGGGGAAAAACAAGGGAGAAAGAGCTTATCTGGGATTACACCCCCTCGGTTCTTGTTACAGGCACGCCAGTAAATGCAGAAAATGGAAAGAAGGGATGGAGAGAACACTATGCCAACATTAGAAACTATCATGTAGGCGATATCCGCTCATCGCGAGGAAACTCGACAGGAGGGGCGTAAAGCTCAGGTGGCAATGAGGAAGCTACAGGGGGTGGTGGGAAAGCTGCCTAAAACCTGTAGTACATTCGGGGAGCGGATGACGGATCTGAAATCACGGATTTGCACCACAGAGACAGATCTGGCAAGTACCCACGAAATGGCTAAATCGCAGGAGGAGCAAATAACGGATATCCAGTGGAAACTGGAAGATCATGAAAACCACCAACGGCGGAACAATTTACACGCCCTGGGAGTCCCTGAGGGGGTTAAGGAGGAGGATGCCTACAGATATATCATTGATTTGTTTAGAGACTCACTCCCTGAACTAACGGACTGGAACTGGTCATTAGAGGTTCAGTGGGCGCATATGGTACCCTTTGTGCAAAAACAACCAGTAGGACCAGGGTCACTGCCACCAGCTATATTGGTATATTTTGGCAGCTTCTTTTTAGGTTAAGCAGTGTACGAAAAAGCAAGATCGGAGGCAAACGTACTAGGGAGGGGGTCTCATACTTTGTTCACCCTGATTTCTGCAACACCACCATTGAGAGACGGTGGGGGTTAAGGCAGGTGATTAAACCAGGTTATCTAGAATAGACAAACACGCTTTTTCTCGTCTGAGATAAAAGCCAAGGAATATCTGGACACTCTAAAAGAATGAAAAGGGTTGGATGAGATATAGAGTAGAAAATGGTTGCCTTTGGTAGCCCTCTGTCTTTTGGGGTTTTCTTTCTCTCTCCTTTGCGACAGGTCTGTCTTTCTTTAATTTTCTTTTTGGGCAGCACATTCAATACACTGAAGGGAGGGTGGTTACTGTAGTAGCACAGTATAATCAGATAAAATTATTGGATACGGGCACTTGGATAGGTGCGATGCACTCATCACACACAGGCATATCTCCTAGTGTCTCTCTGAGGGGTTGGGGGAGTGGCAGGTGGGGATCAGGGGGAGTGGAGGGGGGTGGGGGTAAAATGGGAACAAAACACACTCAGAGAAAAGGTTAAAAATTTTAGAGAATTAAGAGATACATGTATGACATGGAAAATCAGTTGTTCAAGGAGGAAAATGCTGCAGTAAATGATTGAGAAAAGAGCGTTATTACGTGTTTCAGGAATCTTTGGAACGGTTAGAATTAAAGCAAGTTGGGGAGGATAAATATTTGCTCAATAAATGTGGCAGGATTTAATGATGTAACAAAAAGGGGTAAATGGGGGGAGCTGGTAAAGTTAAACTCATTTGATATTATATGTATTCAAGAGATCCATCTCCCATGGGATAAAAGACGTCTGATGATGATTCAGGGTTATAACTTATTGGTAACCACATCTCAAACATCGAATATTCGAGGGGTAGCCATTTTGGCCAAAATGTCACTGGGCCCAGCTAAGCGACAAACAGCTGATAAGCTTGGGAGGTGGGCTATAGTTGAGCTTGGGATGGGTGTCACTATATGTTCAATTTATGGCTCAAACTATGACGACCCCCAAATCTTCGAAGACCTAGAGGTAGAATTGGCAACATAGCCCACACCCCTCATTTTATGTGGGGATTTGAATATTGCCCTGGAACCACAACCCAACGCTAACAGTCAAGGGAATTATCAAGGGCGGAAACAAAGGGTATACAGGGCAGTTACATCACTTATTAAGAGCCATGGATTGGTGGATATGTGGCAGGCCAAAAATATATCTCAGAAACCAGGCAGCACCTATTACTCATTTCCTCACAGGAAATATGTTAGGATTGATTAAATTTTTTGTACAGCAGATCTCCTTAATAAGGCTAATACATCAATCTTACCTAAGGTCATATCGGATCACAATCCGCTAGTTTTGGGGATGGAAGCTCCAAGCTATATGAACACCTTCGCTGCGGTGGCAATTCCGACGCAGCGCTAGGGGGGAAAGGGGGGGCCGTGCGGCGCTCCCATGCTCGTGATGGAACCGCTCCGTCACAAGTTTCGGGCGCTGTGTGCTTGTGACGGAGCGGTTCCGTCATGGCCCCGCCCGTTCAATTGAATGTGCAATGCAGGCGCGAAATCAGCGCCGCACAGGCGCGCCGAGCGGGCCGTGATGGAACCACTCCGTCACCAGCACAGCGCGACCGAGGCTGTTGACGGAGCGGTTCCGTCACCAGCATGGAAGGTGTTACAAAAAGGGGGAAATGGACCTTCGATAAGAAGTTGCTAGTCATCAGCGAAATATATAGATCATATTAGAAAATGGACTATAGATTTATTTTGATATTAACAGATACAGAGCTCCTAGAATAGTAGTCTGGGATGCGATTAAGGCAGGTTTGAGGGGGGAAACTATTAGTTATGTGGCCAAAACACGAGCTATACACAGGGAGAAAAATCAGGAGCTGATGGGAAGACTGAAAGTAGCAGAAGACGCACACTCACTGTTAATTAAGCAGGGAAAAGAGACAATGCAGAGCCAGGTGCAGATTCAGATCTTTAAGGCAGAGATTAATGGTTGGCTTGCACAAAAATCAGCAGAGTTTCAGTCCCGGCGCAACAATCTATATGAAAGCAGGGAGTGAATTGGGAAGAGACTAGCTCTTCTCACTATGCAAAAGTCAGTGAGGAACCACATTTTTGTTATAAATAGGGGTGGGAGTGAAATATACTGACCCGGACAACATAGTTAAAACTTTCCAAGACTACTATCAGGTGCTATATTCCGAAGAAGGTGAACAGGAGGAAGGTATCACAGTAAATGATATTAGACAGATGGTGACAACAGAGGAGCTAGAAGTTATTCTAGGAGAAGACTTAAGGGACGAACTGGAATTAGAAATCTCACAAGAGGAGACCCTAATAGCTGTGCAGAGCCTGGCTTCAGGAAAGGCTACAGGCCTTGATCAAATACCCCTTGAGCTATATAAAGTATTGGGCGGGACAATAATACCATTCGTGTCAGATTTGTTCAAAGGGATACAATATAATGGGAAGAAACTAGTATTGTCATTTTCCCCAAAAAGGGGAAACCCCCAGACAACCCAGGGTGATACAGACTGATTTCTCTAATCAATACAGATATTAAAATATATTCTAAGAACTTGGCTGCTCGGTTAGGAAGGATCATTGGTCATCTGGTCTCCCCGTGGACACATGGTTTTATACCAGGGAGACAAACAACTGACCATATCAGAAGAGTAATATCATTGTTTGATATTGTGTCTGAGACGGGGGGCCAGATGCCCATGATCCTTCTGGACGCCGAGAAGGCATTTGAGCGTGTAACATGGGGATTTCTGTGGGGGATCCGGGAACTAAAGGGGTTTGGTCAGGGATTTGTAAAAGCGATTAGACCATCGGGATCCAAACGCTTGGATACAAGTAATGGATAAAGAGTCAGGGAAGGTCTCAATATCCAGGGGAACCCGGCAGGGGGCCCCTGCTCACCTATCTCATTCGCTCTATATATTAACCCACTCCTAGAGAAATTGTTGCAATCAATTAAAATTAAACCGATATATACAAGGGGGTATGAGACCAAAATATTGGCCGTTGTCGATGACGTGGCAATTGTAACATCAGATCCTAAGGAGACCCTAGATGAGATTACCTCTACAGCGGGGAGGTTTGGCAGGCTATCAGGCTATAGCTTGAATAAGGAAAAAACTATTCTGGTTTGCACACAGAATGTGGATTTTGAAGACACAAGGCAAGCAGAATCAGCTATTAATCTAGGGGTGCGTGTCACGGCAAAAGTGGACAATGTAATTAAAGCAAATTTTGACCCACTAATTAAAACCATAGCTATATAGAATTAAAGAGGGTCAATGGCCTTCATCTGTCAATTATAGGGAGGGGACATTTTTTGAAGATGAGCATTCTGCCGAAAATTCTATATTTGTTCAGGTCAATCCCACTAGCCTTGTATGATTTTATACTTAAAAACATCAATTCTATGTTTTCCAACTTTATGTGGCAATATGGTAAAGTTAGGAGGTCTATGAAATTGCTGACACTGACACATGATTGAGGGGGAGTGGCACTTCCAAACATTACGTTATATTATTGGGGAGCTTTGTTAAATCAAATAGCCTTTTTGCTGAGGGTAGACAGAAGGGATGGAATAAGCTTAAGTGAGGAAATTCCTACAATATTTGAATTAGCAGTAGGAAGAGATGCCTCGGGGCTTCCTCTAAAACAACTGGAACACATCTACTATAATAAAGGCCGGTTTAAAATCATAAAGAGTGCAAGGCGTATTTGGAAACAGATATCAAAATTTATGGAAATTCCTAGAGTCACACAATATACCCCCCCATGGCATGGGTCGCTCTTTCCGAAGGATGCCTACGATACTATGGAACAGGCGTGGGGGAATAAGGGTATAACTACCATTGGAGAGTTTTTTGGTGGAAAAAAGCAGCCAAAATTTTGGGAATTACAACAGAAGTTAAGGATACTCCCTAATCAGTTTTTCAAATTTGCTCAGGTCAATAGTATCCTTAAGGCATGCAATCCCAAGGTGAGAATTGAGGGGATTCCCCTGATGGATCTAATTAGAAATAAGTCCTGTAGAATTAGGGGCTTAAATAATCTTTTATTGGCAGCAATGCCGGATGATTTAGAAAAAAATGAGACATCTTGGGCGGTGAAATTGAATAAACCAGATGTTGACATTTACTGGAGCCTAGAGCTATCGGCGGGAATCTTTTTAGCTTCCAATTTAAAAGCACAACTATATAAAACCATATTATTATTTTTTTTACACCGGCAAAACTTTTTACATGGGGAAAAAGAGAGGATGACAGGTGTCCCAGGTGTGGGGGGGGGCCTGGCCACACTAACACATATGTTTTTTGATTGTGAGGAATTGACCCTTTTAAAATCTGGAATCTCTGGCTTTTGGAATTCTTTATTTGGTAGTAATATTGAGCTAACGGCCACACTGGCAATTTTGGGGTATGAAAGCTCCCTGAGATGTAATAAAGAGCAAGAATACTGCCCGTATATAGGCACAGCCATATATTGTATAATGCTAGCTTCACGATGGAAGGATAGGGAACCACCCACTTTTCAGATGTGGTTAGCTAGACTTCTGCGAGTCTGGAAACAGGAGGCAGCCCTCGACGCATGTAGAGGTAGGAAAGTTAAAAGTCGAGGGATACAAATATGGGCCTGCATTGCAAAGTGGAGTAGGGAGGGGGCTCAATAATGGGAAAGGGCATAAAGGATTATCGGCATGAATGTTGTATGTAGCCACCTACCATATACACTGATGTGAATAATACAGGGGATGTTAACTTGTTAAAGTCCTTTGAAACAGCATGAATCATATGTATTAAATAATATGTATATCTTCTTTTCTTGTCAAATTTTCTTCTATGAAATCAAGAATTATATTTGAACGATTAATTTTTATAATATTATGTATTATATATGTATTTTTGCACTTTTCTCTGGGTGTGATAATAAATAATAATTAAAAAAAAATCCACACCTCTTTCTGTCAATTAGATAACCCAGTCCTTTCAACTCCAATCTTTTTATGCCTTAAACTGGTTTTAGGCTAAACTGCTCCAATTGTAATTGTTCAATTGTAAATACTTTGAGAAATCTTGAGCATGTTTGCTCCCTAAAGTCTGTCACTTGACATTTCAGAAGATGAGTGCTGTCAGTGCTTTACTTTTCCACTTTCCTTTCCACAGCCATAGCCCAGAGGCTCTCAGATGTGATATAACCAGTCCAGTACTTCCCAGCTGTCTCTTTATCCAATCTGCCTCGAATATTTGTCTCAATGCGCAAAGTGTCATTTATATTTGTTTTCTTGTTGTTGAGCTTTAACTAAATGTTTGGGAGTTGGTGAAACCTAGAACATGTATTCCCTGACTCTAGGAATAAAACAATAGAACATAGTGTCCAAATCAAGATCAAACCAACTGCATTTGTAAATCTCAACACAATCACCCTCAGAGGTACCTGGGTGCTGTGTCCCTGTCAAAGAGCCCAGTCTTAAGTCTTTTTCAGAAGTCTGCCAGCAAGGGGTCTGTACTTAGCTGGAGGGGAAGGTTGTTCCGGCTCTTCTTAGAGGAGGAGTGACCACTGCTGCGGCTGTCACGGATGTGGGGGGTATATGCGAGGGTGAGTGAAGAGAAGCGCAGGTGTCTGGAAGGTTGGTGGAAGTTCAGTCACTGGTTGTTGTAGGCAGGTCCATGGTCATAGAGGCCTTTGTAGGCGTGCATGAGAATCTTGAGCTGGTATTTCTTCTGGATGGGGAGTCAGTGGAGGTCTCTCAGGTGGGGGGCAATGAGAGTACATTTGGGGAGGCCCAGGATGAGTTTGGCTACAGCATTCTGTTTGGTTTAGAGTTTTTTGAGGAGCCAGGTGGAGATGCCGGCGTGGAAGGCATTGCTATAGTCATGGTGACTAGTGACGAGGCCCTGCGTGTTGGTGTTTCTGGTGTTTTTGTGATCCATCTGAAAAATCAGCGGAGCATGCAGAGAGTGTTGAAGCAGGAGGAGGTGACTTCACCTTCAGCCACGCCACCGGACGGACCACAGCTGCGTCCACTTCAGCTTCAAAAGGACCACGATCCACCACCACCAGCAACAGGTTGCACGCAGAAGCTGGAACAAGATCACAGCCGACCAGCTCGCAACTTCCCTGAGCAAGAACTCACCCACCAGCGCAACGAACCCCAGCCAAGCGGCCACCAACCTCACGAAGTGGATCAGCGACTGCGCAGACGACCTCGCCCCTCTGAGGACCCCGCCTAGGAGACCCGGCAGCAAGAAAGCCCCATGGTTCACCGACGAACTCAAGAACTCGAAGAAGAATTGCAGAGCCCTTGAGAAAGCCTGGCGCAGAGACCCAACACCGGACAACATGACTGCCCTCAAGCTTGCCACCCGAATACACCACCAACTGATCCACACCACCAAGAAAACTGCATTCAAGGAACGACTGGACAACAACGTACACAACAGCAAGGAACTCTTCAACATCGTTAAAGAGCTCTCCAACCCCAACGCCGGAAACAACGACATCACCCCTTCGCAAGACCTCTGCAACTCCCTCGCCTCCTACTTCCACAACAAGATCGCAGACAGACACAACAGCTTCAGCACTCAACCGACGCACACCACGACCGAACCACCGCCCCCCACCACCACCCTCCGCGCCTGGACCCCAATCAGCATCGAAGACACCATCCGCACGATGAACTCCATCCACTCCGGATCTCCGACCGACCCTTGCCCTCACCACGTCTTCAACAAGGCCGACGCTGTCATCGCACCCCCCCTGCGGGACATCATCAACACCTCCTTCAACACCGCCACCTTCCCGGAGAACTGGAAGCACGCCGAACTCAGCGCCCTACTAAAGAAGCCATCAGCCGACCTCTCCGACCTCAAGAACTACAGACCCATCTCGCTGCTCCCGTTCCCCGCAAAAGTCATCGAGAAGACCGTCAACAAGCAGCTGGCCGCCTTCCTCAAGACGAACGGATCCCTCGACCTCTCGCAGTCTGGATTCAGGGCCAACCACAGCACCGAGACCACCCTGATCGCAGCCACCGATAACATCAGAGCTCTGCTCGACAACGGAGAAACAGCGGCCCTCATCCTCCTAGACCTCTCCGCGGCCTTTGACACCGTCTGCCACCGTACCCTATTACAGCGCCTCAGCAACGTCGGAATCCAGGAGAAGGCACTGGAGTGGACCATCTCCTTCCTCGCCGGAAGGACATAGAGAGTCCGCCTCCCCCCTCTCAGATCAGAAGCCACCGAAGTCATCTGCGGCGTTCCTCAAGGCTCCTCGCTCAGCCCAACCCTCTTCAACGTCTACATGAGTCCCCTCGCAGCCATCGCACGACAGCACAACCTCAACATCATCTCCTACGCCGATGACACCCAGCTGATCCTCTCCCTCACCAACGACCCGCCACCGCCAGAGCCAAACTACACGAAGGGATGAAGGAAGTAGCCAAATGTATGAAGAACAGCCGCCTGAAACTGAACTCGGACAAGACGGAAGTCCTCATCTTGGGATCCTCACCCTCTGCCTGGGACAACTCCTGGTGGCCCCCCGCCCTAGGCAGCGCACCCAAACCAACAGACCACGCACGCAACCTGGGCTTCATCCTGAACTCCTCCCTCTCCATGACCAGACAAGTCAACGCTGTCTCCTCGTCGTGCTTCAACATCCTACGCATGATACGCAAGATCTTCCGGTGGATCCCCACCAAGACCAGGAAGACGGTCACCCAGGCCCTCGTCACCAGCCGACTGGACTACGGCAACTCCCTCTATGCCGGAATCACCGCCAAACTCCAGAAGAGACTCCAGCGGATCCAGAACGCCTCAGCAAGACTCATCCTGGACATCCCCCGACGCAACCACATCTCCGGACACCTGCGAGACCTGCACTGGCTCCCAGTCAACAAGAGAATCACCTTCCGTCTCCTCACCCACGCAAACAAAGCCCTGCACAACCAAGGACCAGGATACCTCAACAGCTGCCCCAACTTCTACGCTCCCAAACGCCAGCTCCGATCGACTGGCCACGCCCTCGCCGCCGTCCCCCGCATCCGAAGAGCTACCACAGGGGTAAGGTCCTTCTCCTACCTCACCGCCAAGACCTGGAACTCCCTCCCGACCCACCTCCGCCTGACCCAGGACCACCTCGCCTTCAGGAAGCAGCTCAAGACCTGGCTGTTCGAGCAGTAGCAGACCCCCCTCCCCAAGCGCCTTGAGGCCCTCCGGGTGAGTAGCGCGCTATACAAATGCTTTGATTGATTGATTGATTGATTGACTTCATTTACTTATCATTTCATGGTTAGTTGGCTGTTGAGGATGATGCAGAGGCTGTGTGCGTTGTCATTCAGTGTGGATGTAGGTCAAAGTTCTGCAGGCCACCAGCTGTGGTCCCAAGCAGAGTTTTTTTTCCTGATGATGAGAACTTTCATTTTGTCGGTGTTGAGTTTGAGGCAGTTGTCTCTAATTCATTTGACTATGCTGGTCATGGGGTTGCAGAAGTTGTTTTTCACATTGGAGGGGTCCTTGATGAGTGAGAGGATCAGTTGAGTGTTGTCTTTTTAGGTGAGAGATTATGTTGAGTCTGTGGGATCTGACGGCATCTGCGAGGGGGTCAGGTAGATGTTGAACTGGGTGGGCTGAGGAACGATCCTTGTGGTATACTACATATGATGTCTTTGGGTGTGGAGGTGAAGGGAGGCAGTTGGATGCTCTGTGTGTGTCATGTAAGGAAAGAAGTGATCCACTTGAGGGTGCATTGCTGTATGCCTTTGTTGTAGAGTCTGTTGATGAGGGTGTGGTGGGAAACTGTGTCGAACAACACAGAGAGGTCGAGGAGGATCACAGGCAGAGTTGCTCCATAGATGAGGAATGTTCTGATATCATCTGGGGCAGCAATCAGCGCGGTGTCAGTG
Source organism: Lissotriton vulgaris (assembly GCF_964263255.1). Lineage (NCBI taxonomy): Eukaryota > Metazoa > Chordata > Amphibia > Caudata > Salamandridae > Lissotriton > Lissotriton vulgaris. Next base: position 336,570,118 of record NC_141700.1, read on the forward strand.
CTGTGGTTGCCACGTAATCCTGAACGTGGCTCATCCAGTAGGTGGTTTTGTTCCAGGAATTTGGTGAGCTGCTGGTTGATGGTTTCCTCAAGTACTTTGGCCGGTTAGGGGAGCAGGGAGATCGGCCGGTAATTTATGAGATTCTTTAGGTGGGCTCTGATGTCTGCATATTTCCATCTGTCCAGGAAGGGTGCTGTGGAGATGGAGGTGCTGGTGAGTTGCATGCTGATTGGGTCCATTGTGAGGTTGTAGAGGTAGTGGGGGCAGTAGAAACTAGCCCTCCTGGCAATAAAACTGGCCCAAAAACTGCTAGAAAAACGGCCCGCACACTGATCATTCAGACCAACCCATCCAGCACTGACATTTGACATGAAGGCAGTATGTCCAGAAAAACTGTCATAAATGCCGCAATGATACTCTTTTCTGACTAGTATAGTCTGTTATCACGTGGGATTTATGTTTCATAACAGCACCATTTGAATTGTTCTGCCGTGACAAAGACCACTGAATTTGGATAATGTTTCTATAGCTGGCTACGAGCTGACATCTACAATTTAAACTCACAACGTTGTCCAACTCCTCATACAGCCCTTAATGTCGCTGTCCCTTCACAGCTGTGTCAGTGTGGCACTAGTATGGCTCTACTGAAGTGGAATCTTCGGAGGGTTTGCCTGATCACGCCTCCTGATGTTATGTAGCTGCCAGGGTTTTAAAGCACGTTTAGAACTCTTTGTGGAAGGATTTTACAACCAATGGCATTGTGGTGTAAAGGGATAAACAACAGGTGGCAGTGATAAATAAATTCTGGTATGTTATGTTGCAGGACAGTGACTTCTCCTTAAAATAAGCAGTGCTAGGCAATGTATTCGAATATGAGGCCAGTGAGCCAATGGCAATGAAATAACCAGGTGGCCAAGGATCACTTCTGTATGATAGCTTAAAACCTTAAAAGGACCTGTGACTTCACTGGGAGTCAAGGATGCTGTTATAAAACTCGGGGGAGTTGCATGTGTCTTGTGGTGTCAGTTACAACCCTGTCAGCTTGATCCTAAATTATTTCTAAACTATGGGAAAGGTCCTTATCAATGTCTGCAGGTGGCACATCGTAATAATCAAACTCACTTTCAAGAGTAACACACAGTTGCCAGTTAATCATGACAGAGAAACAGAAAGACATGCAAGAATAACTTGGAAACTGTCCCCGACACATTCACCTGAGAGGAAACTCGGCACACAGCCAGCATTTTGAGCTTCAAGGTCATAGAAATCTCGGGATGTTTAACAAGATTAGCAAGATCTACTTCTTTGATAGAGGGCAATGAATGTGCCATGTACCATTTAGCAATAAAAGGCTCATTTAAAAATATGTTTCAGAAAGAGTTGTATCAAACCCATTCACATGTGGGTGCCCAGGGAAATGAAGATATGGGCCCTTATTTATGAGGCCTTGCATCAGTTTTGCGCAGCCCGTGCGTCACTGTTTGTGACGCACCAGCGGCGTACAAAATGCGCCTTGTTGCGCCATATTTAAAAAGTGACGCATCTAGGTAGATGCGTCACTTTTTACACCCCTGCGCCACATTATACCTGCGTCAGGTATAATGTATGCAGAGGGGGCGTTCCCCCGCAAAAAGCCTCGTAATAGTGACGCAGTGAAATCTATGAGATTTCACTGCGTCACTTTTAGGATGCTGTTGCGTCAAAATCTTGCGCCTGCCTCACAGCAGGCATAAGACTGACGCAAGCCCTTTCACATGGGGCTTTCCCCATGTGAAAGGACGCATTGCTGGAGTTGCGTCACTTTTGTGACACACTCCATCAATGCGTCACTTTTGCGCTTACAGATGCGTCAGTAATACTGACGTATCTGTAAGTCCTTGCGACATGATGCGTCATACATTAAATATGACGCATCATTGGTGTCGCAAGGAGTGCGCTGTGAAAAGTGACGCATCGCTGTTTTCATGCAGCGATGCGTCACTTTTCATAAATGAGGCCCTAGGAACATTGTAGATAAATTGCAAGTCACGTTAAAAATCACCTGCATGGCACGCGTGAAATTACTAAACTTTGTATACCAGCTGTTGGTACAAGGGCCTTCTTTAGATGATTCTCACTGTAGAATGTAAGTCGTCTAATGGGCACAAAAGAGAACAGGGTTCTTTTCTGAATCCTCCAAGGCTCAAATGGAGGAAAGTTATTCCTTTCAGACCACATCACTCCTGCCACCACATGACGATGACCCAGCCCTTCAGAACTGCCCTTTGGAGGGTATTAAAGGCCATCGCAGGCAGGTCGCTCCCCACGCTGCTGCACAGCTCTTCCTGTCTTTGCCTTGCCTCGCTGCCTGTACTTGCAACTGTTCTGCCAGACTTGCTTCTGTGCCTAACCTTGTTTTTATTTCCTCTGTGCCTAATTTGTTTTTTTCTCTCCTCTGTGCCTAACTTGTTTTTCCTTCCTATGTGCCCAGTTCTCCCTCTGCCCCCCCACCGTCCCACCCCCGTTTTTCCCACCTCTGCGTCCCTACGGCCCACCCCCCCCTGCTCTCCCATTCTCCACCCCGCTCCCGCCTCCCAGCTACTCCCCCCTCCCACCTCCCCTCATATGGAGGCCGTGCAGCAGTGAAAGGAGCGACCTCTGACCCTGCTCGCAGGCAGGTCGCTCCCCAAGCTGCTGCACGGCTCTGCCTGTCTTTGCCTTGCCTTGCTTCCTGTACTTGCAACTGTTCTGTCAGACTTGCTTCTGTGCCTAACTTTGTTTTTTATTTCCTCTGTACCTAACTTGTTTTTTCTCTCCTTTGTGACTAACTTGTATTTCCTTCCTCTGTGCTGAGTTCTCCCGCTGCCCCCCCGCCGTCCCTTGCCCGTTTTTCCCACTGATGCGTCCCTGCGACCCCGTCCCCTGCTCTCCCATTCACCACCCCGCTCCCGCCTCCCAGCTACTCCTTCCTCCCTCCTCCCCTCATATGGAGGTCACGCAGCAGTGAAAGGAGCGACCTCTGACCCTGCTCATAGGCAGGTTACTCCCACACTGCTGCACGGCTCTTCCGTCTTTCCCTTGCCTCACTGCCTGTACTTAAAACTGTTCTGCCAGATTTGCTTCTGTGCCTTTTTTATTTCCTCTGTGCCTAACTTGTTTTTTTTCTCTCCTCTAGGCCTAACTTGTTTTCACCGCAGGGACCGCACCAACGGAGTAGGTGGAGGAATCGCCATCATCCACAGCAACACTCTCAGAGTATCGACCAACACCGACAACACCCTCAGCACCGCCGAACACCTGCACTTCCAGATCCACACTGACCCCAACAGCACTCTCAAAGGAACCCTCGTCTACAGACCACCGGACACAGACCACAGTTCAGCTACTCCTTCACCGACTTTGTCAGCACACACACCCTCGCCTCCACGGACTACATCCTCCTCAGGGACCTGAACTTCCACCTCGAGAACATCAACAACACCAAATCCACCACCCTGATCGACAACCTAGCTAACCTTGGACTCAGATAACTCGTCACAACGCCCACCGATGCCGCCAACCACACTTGACGCCATCTTCTTTGCCAGCCCCCTCCTCTCCTTCAACCACACCATGAACTCCACTGGCCCGACCATCGCTGCATCCATTTCACCTTTAAAAAGCCCACCATGCCCCACTGCACCCAACAAATGCCTCGCCGATGCTAGTGCAAAATCACCTAAGACTGGCAAACCACAACCCTCGCCTAGAATACACCCACTGCCCCCACTGACCCCGACACTGCCGCACACAACCTTAGACAGTGGAGCGAGAAATGTGCCAACAACCTCGCCCCGTTCAAGAAACCCTCTAACAGACACACCAGCAAGAAAGCCAGCAGGATCACCGAAGACCTCCAGGCCTCCAAGCAAACCTGCTGAAAACTTGAGAAGAACTGGCTCCATGAACAAACTCTGGACAGCTACGCAGCCCACAAGAACTCCATCCGCAGACACCATCACCTCATCAGATCCGCCAAAAGAGCCTACTTCAAAGACCGCCTAGACAACAACGCACACAACAGCAAAGAGCTCTTCAACATCGTGAAGGAACTCTCCTGCTCCAACACCAATGACATCCCACCCTCGCAAGACCTGTGCGACTCGCTGGCCACCTTCTTCCACCGCAAGATCGCAGACATCCACAATAGCTTCAATGCTGCGCCTGCCCAAACAACCACTGAGACCCCCGCCCCCAAGACCACCACCTGCACCAACCGCCTGCTCTCCTGGACCAACATCACCGACAATGACGCCATCAAGATCATGAAAACCATCCACTCCGGATCTCTGTCAGACCCCTGCCCATACCACATCTTCAACAAAGCCAGCACAACCATTGCACCCCATCTACGGAAAGTCATCAACATCTCCTTCGAGACAGCAACCTTCCCGGAGCGCTGAAAGCATGCCAAGATCAACACCTTACTCAAGAACCCCAAGGCGGACCCCAAGGACCTCTAGAGCTTCCAGCCCCTCTCCCTGCTCCGGTTCCCGGCGAAGGTCATCGAGAAGACCGCCAACAAACAACTGACCCGCTACCTTGAGGAGAACAGCTTCCTGGACCCTTCCCAGTCCGGGTTCCGCAGCAACCACAGCACCGAAATTACCCTCATCACCGCCACCAAAGACATCAGGACCCTGCTACACAATGGAGAAACAGTGGCCCTCATCCTCCTGGACCTGTCAGCCGCCTTCGACACGGTCTGCCACCGCACACTTCAAACACGCCTCCATGACACTGGGATCCAAGAGAAGGCCCTGGACTGGACCACCTCCTTCCTCTCTGGCAGAACACAGAACGTCCGCCTTCTCCCTTCCGCTCTTAAGCCATCGAGATCATCTGTGGAGTACCCCAGGGCTCATCCCTCAGCACAACGCTGTTTAAAATCTACATGGCACCTATCGCCCAGGTCGCCCGACTGCATGACTTCAACGTCATCTCCTATGCCGATGACACCCAGCTGATCCTCTCCCTCACCAAAGACCCCACACTGTCAAAACCAACCTCCACAGAGGAATGAAGGCTGTCACTGAATGGATGGGAAACAGCTGACTGAAGCTGAACTCAGACAAAACACAGGTCCTCATCCTTGGATCCACCCCCTCGGCCTGGAATGACTCCTGGTGGCCGTCCGCACTGGGAACAGCCCCAACACCCACCTACCATGCACGCAACCTAAGGGTCATCCTCGACTCCACCCTCTCCAAGCAGGTCAACGCCGTCTCTTCCTCCTGCTTCAACACCCTCCGGATAATCTGCTGGATCTACAAGTGGATCCCCACCAAAACTAGAAGAATGGCCACCCAGGCCCTCGTCAGCAGCAGGCTGGCCTACGGAAACGTCCTCTACGCAGGAGCCTCGGCCAAACTCCTGAGACGGCTGCAATGCATCCAGAACGCCTCTTCACACCTTATCCTTGACATCCCTCACTGCAGCCATATCACACCCCACCTGAGAGACTTGCACTGGCTCCCCGTCAACAAGAGCATAAACTTCAAGCTCCTCCCCCAGCACACAAGGAAATCCACAACACCGCACCAGCGTACCTCAACAGACGACTCGGCTTCTACACCCCTAACCGCTAGCTCCGATCTACCAGCCTCACCCCCGCCACAGTCCCCCACATCCGAAGAGCGACCTCCGGTGGAAGATCTTTCTCTAACCTCGCCGCTAAGACCTGGAACACCATCCCCACCCACCTACGGCAGACCCAAGACCTGCTGACCTTCAGAAGACTCCTCAAGACATGGCTTTTCGAACAGTAGCAGCATTCCCCACCCCGAGCCTCTTGAGACCCTCAGAGGTAAGTAGTGCGCTCTACAGATGATATGATTGATTGAATGATCAAGACATTACTTGCGGCAATGTCTTTCACTCCTATAGGATGAGTACCTGAAAATAAATCACACACAATATTGTACAAATTAATATGAAGCTGATTTCTGATTGTCACTACGCTTTCCATGATATCCAAAGCGAAGGGTTTAATATGCTCAGTCCAGTTCAGCTGAATTTAAATTAACTTAGCACGGACAATTTGACAGCTACAAAGTTGATGTAAGTTTGGGTTAGAGTTTCTTGACATTCGTCTGAGTCCAGGCGTTTTTTCAACAGTTAGCAGTGCATTATGTTCTAAAATATACATCCTCAAACTTGTTCCAAATGGAAGCTACACTAACAGCCATTTCTTATCAGCCCTTCTGGGTTAGGTCTTAACTAAGCAAGAAGTGGCTTTTGGTGATACATGTATAGACACAGGCAATATTCCCAAACTCACACAGGCTTGTGGACACCTAATGTACCTCTTGGTCCACAAACATCAGAGAAGGTCAAACAGGGACCCAGCATTCTCTATGGGTTAGTGATAATTGCTCCAGGGTTCAATAACGAGGTGAAATATCTAAAAGTGGTCCAAGAATCGTATTCTCTCGTAAAGACATTGTAGAAAAGGGAGTTTACAAAGGTGTAAAAATCTTCAGACACTAAAATCTAAGTTTTGCAGCCCCCATGCTTCATACAAATTGATTGCGAGTGCCTCTTACCCACATAGGCTTTCAACGCACTTCCTGGCACCTCAGGGACCAACACTGAATTATTCCAGAAAAGTTGGGCTCACGTTAGGTTCACTAGAACCTTCTTCTCTATTCTCACAGGTCTGAAGACATGAATATTCAACAGGAAATCCACTGGAATTCGGGTTCTCTGTGATCAATATCTTCTTCTGAGCCCAGAAACTTTGAAGGTTCAAGCACACACCACTTTGAAGCAGACTCATAGAAAATGGCAGTCTTTCCAGCAGAAATGCTTTGGAAATGACTTGTGAGCCAGGTCAGGAAACAGACTCCCCAATTCCGGAACAAGTCTTTGGCACAGAGATTCGAGTCAGCAGTATGAGCAAAAACCATACATCTTTCCCTGGCTCAAAGTACAAAGATTTCTAGAAGCAGACAGGGAATAGCCTTCTTCTTCCATGTTCAAAGCAAGTTTCAACGTATCAAACGGCACAATATGGGCTATTAAAACCAGAGCTGGTATATCATCGGTGGATGACTTTAGACTAACTGTAGGACATTTCAATTAACCCTCACTCTCACCTGAACTTAGTGTATTACAATTATAAACTACATTCAACTTGAATAACGTATCAATCTGCTTCTGTGGAGTAATAGTTATGACATTTAAGGAATGAATTACTCATATTCATACACTTTTCTGTGACAATGTAGAGCCCTAAAGCATCAAAATAGATCCAAAGAAGGGAGGACTGCACTTAAAATGGAGAACAAAATCTGTGATGGAGAGCATGGTGCTGGAAGCTGAAAGTCTGCCCCTGCGCACTGCAAAATTCCAAAACACAGCAGCGAATGTAATCTATGTATTGCAATGCCCTGGCACCACACAAGAGGAAGCACAAGGGTTTTGCAAAACTAAACTATGCTGCGTTACTCTGCCCCAAGGAAGCGTTTCATGGGTGGAGGCTGGGTGTCTTCATGCATCCACCCATGAATTTTGCCACATTCCCAGACTTGCCAACTCTGGTAAACATAGGAATGTGTCAAAATGATACGCTTCCCCAGGGCAGATACAAAGAGGAGAAATATCTCTATTTCTCCTCGTTGCTTCCTCTTTCTAAGAGGAAAATGCCTCTCTGGATTTTTTTTATGCATGAAGGTGCTCCTCCCTGCACAAAAACAATTGTGCCTACAATGCAGGCACCCTTGCACCACAGCGCATGGGTGCTTGCAATGGCAGTAGGCAGCAAAAAGGGCACCAGATAAGGAAAGGACAGAAAAGAGCCATATAAAAATATGGCACATTAGTCCACATGTGTTTACAATGCATGCCATTACCACACAGTTGTTACAACGACCGCATTGTTACATCACATACCTTTAGAACGCACGTCGATACAGCGACTTGCTGTAGGCGGCACTGGATGTTGGAATAGTGTAATCTACTATTCCAACTCTAGTCTGTGCAACAGTAGTGATGGTGTTTGATTTTAAATCCAAAACATTTTACCTCCCAATGCAAGTCGTTGTTCTGACTTGCGTTGTAATGGTATGCGATGCAACACGTGGTCAATGTAATAACCGCGTTACAATGGCATGTGTTGTATCGCATGCATGGCAAACGATCTTTACCGCCATATAATGTTAAATACTGCACATTACTGCCCTTTCTCTTTCACTTAGTGCAGCACAGCAAGGTGACTTGCTGCACTGCATGAACGTTTGATAAATCTGCCCCACAGAGTTTAAACTCAAATAAGCAAAAAATACAAAGTAGATGGATGTCCTCAAAGCAGAAAATGCTGTCAAATGTAAATGTGTGTGTCTTGTAAAGCGCACTGCTACCCGGAGGCGTCCTGGCGCTATAGACCGCTGGGGAACCCGTCCTGGCTTTCTCTGTGAGATGTTCTCTCCTGGGTATCTCCAAGGTGAAACCAGGCATCCCCGGCGTTTGTGGGGGGCCGCTGTGAAGATGAGGCAAGCTAATGCCCAGAGTTGCCGAGTGTGATCCCTAGTTAGAGTAGGCACCGAGGCGAGAATTATCGAGTCCGCTGACCCTGGTTCACGACCCTGCCGCTCGGGGATTGAACCCTGGTCTCAGGCCGTCCTCTGCTTCCGGGTCTGCCGCCTCTAACCAGTGAGCCACACCACTCCACTTGTGATCAGATTTGCCAAACTCAGGAAAACTTTCCTTAAGCAGCAGTGTTTATGAGAAACAGTTCCTACTTTTTATTTACAGACTTCTAAAACTTGCAGTGCAAATGTAATTTACATTACGTACAAGCGCAATATGAACAAAGCAAGGTAACAGAAGCTATACTTAAAAGTAAGGTCATACTTGACGCCTGGGAAAAATAAAAATAGGCAAACTTTGGAAACAAATTATTGCGACACAAATGGACTAGTTTGAAAGTTTGATGCAAATTGGTCCCCAGGGCCAGAAGTTATGAACTCATAAAAGGTACTTATTTTCCACAGAAGTTTTGTTCTAACTTCAAGTATTGAGTGCTTTCTCAGTAGTGGGTCTGAGGTATTTCCCCTATGGACCAAAACTATTTTGATATTTCAGCATATCTGTGTTTGGGATTCAGTACTATCAACTGATGAGATCCAACGAGACTGCAAAGCATCCTTCGGGAATGTCTTGCAATTCCCCTACCAGAAAGATATCTGGTAATTCAAATACCTCTCTTGCTTTTAAGGTTAGGCTGGTAGGAAAATGGCATTTCCATGCTTTGTACTGACTGACACAGTTAGACAGATGTAGTTCACACGAATTCCCATGAACCTAAGCAATTTTGTGTATTAGATTTGTCATTGATTTTGGAACAAAATTGCTAAAAGTAGCATGTTCATTTATTCTGTAGGCGCTCACTGTTTCTCTTTACTCTAAGCACCCTTGTAATTTGACTTTCTTATTGCACCTTTTTGCTGTTGATACACTGTATGTATAAAATATTATTATAATGAGTATGGCTGATCTGGCAATATGATTTGTTGAAATGATAACTATATCTTCCTCCAGAAACATACAAGGAGAATATAGATGGCCTTTTAAGTTGTCAGAGAAAAATGTATGTGGATATTTACAATATTCCAATTTAATATAAATACACACATGGCCCAATAATTTAAACAGAATTCGTAGAACGGAAGATCATTTCCACTGCTCAAGATGGTACTTAATATCATGAGGTCATAACACCTCGCCTGCTGTAAGAAATCTAAATATGTATAAGGGAAAGAGAAGAATATTCTGCAAAATATGTGTTGCAGAATATATTTTTTTGTTCACCCTGTGGTTTCACCCTCTTCAGAAATTATTTGTCTATGCATCCTGAGTGTTCCACTCGTATGTTGTAAACAAGGTGAGTAAATAGATCATTCATGCAATTTCAGGTGTTTTCGCTTTACTGCAGACAACTCTTATCCAATAGGTGAAGTACTCTAATCTTGGACTGCAATAACAGTCAAGACTGACCATTGCATTCCTTGGGGCGAGCCCTTTTTAAGAAAGGCTGTTTGGACGTTACTACGCAGATTGTTAAGCGTGAAGCTGCGAAAAATAGGGGTTGAAGCACTTGCAATGTTATAAACCTCGGACTGCTTGGGGCATTATCCGTCTATCGGAAGAAGAGTTCAAAAGATTTTTGAAATGTGTGGTAATTGGATTTTTGTGCATTTGACAATATTTTGCTATTGAGAGAAAAGCAGTATCACAGTCTCAAAAAGATGGTAATTTCTCTTCAGTGGAGAAGAGATTACATCTGTAGGAACCAACAAGAAACTAGGGGTGGGCTAATAATTCCGCTTTGTCTGGGGAGTTCTCAGAGTTTCGCCCTCTCCGCATTCCATTTGGCACGCAGAGTTTCACCTAAACTCCATTATCTACTCTGTGGCTCAGTTTTTTCTCTTGTGCAGCTCGCCAGCATTAAATTGGCGAGAGAGAGTTTGCATCCCCTAGTTTAATTTTTGGGTGCCAGAGTGACTCCCAGCGACATTTCACAATGCAAGCATTCATAGCAGGTCACGAAATTTGTGTTGAGAAAACTGCTACTTGATTAGAAAATATATTTGAGCAGCAGAAAGAAGCAGCACCCTCTGGCGTGTCGCGTGGTGCAATTTTTGCTGAGTTTTGTAGTGACCCGCACTAGTTGTTGCACGTCACGTCGTTACGTGACGTGCGGCGGCCATTTTGGTCGCATGCGCGCGCAACTGATTAGGAGGCGCGAAAAGCATACGAGGAGCAGCGCCGGCTCGGCGCTCTTTAGGGACTTGAGTTTATTAAATAAATAAGCGTTCATCTTCACATCCTGTGCAGCGTTTCATTACTAAATAGCATCGTTATAGTGGTGACGAGGTCGGGAAGCCTCCACCAGGCACCCCAAAGAAAAAAAAAACGGACCCAGCAAGAGGGAACACTGAGGGAGTCAGCAGCATACCAGTGAGCCCAAACCCGGACAGAGGTCTGTTCAGCACAGACAAACGGCCAGGACGAGCACAGGGCGGACAGAGCTCGCACGGAAACCTACAATTAAGGTACTGGACCCTAAAGAGCGCAGCAGAGCCCGTAGACACCCTGGAGGGGAAAGCAGCAAGCTAGCAAGCATAGCAGACACTAGAGGAGGCAGAAAACCAAAGCGCGCTGAAACTTTCAACCCCATCAAAGTGAGAATTTGCGCTGGCTGCCACGAAGGAGGGGGAGGGGGCTGACTCTGAGAGTCCCCAACTGCTACAAGGGAAAGAAGAGACGGACAGCACCCCAGGTAGCCCCAGCAACAAAGGGAATACTACACTTAAAGTTAAGGAGGAAAAAATGAGCGCACCAGCAGGATATGCAATTGCGCCAGTCCAATTCCTACCCAAGCCAGGAGAACCACTAATGAAGTGGGAAGACTGGAGACAATATATTGACAACTTCATAGGGGTTCTGGAAGATGAGAGTGAGGAACAATTTAACCCCAAAAGAAAGAAGCGCATACTTTTACTCAATCTAGGACCAGAAGGACTCAGAATATACAAAAGCCTGGTACCCAAACAAAGAGGGAGCACAGACGTGGACGTATATGCCCATGCCATTGAAGACCTTAACGAACACTACCGACCCACGGTATGTGTGTCAGTCGACAGATTCAACTTCCAGCAGAGGAGACAACGGCCGGGAGAGTCGGTAGAAGAGTACGTGGCGGCCCTGAAGAAGCTGGCGTCCATGTGCAGATATGGAACATGGGAGGAGGAGTTCATTAAAGACCAGATAGTGATGCACACTACCAGCACGAACGTCCAGGACAAGCTGTGGGCGAGTGGGGACACCTCACTCAAGGATGTAATGGTCATCGTCAAAAGGGCGGAACTGGCGCGCAGGTGCGCAGATGCAACTAAGAAAGAAACGACGCCCAACACCATGGTGAACAGGGTATACAACGAAGAACCGCGCAGAGACCAAAGGTACAAGGGTTCCACCCCAAAGGGACCCAACAAATGGCAAGGCGACGCCGGTACCCGAGGGAAAAAAGCAAGCAGCGACAACAAGAAAACATGCTACAGATGCGGGAATTGGTCCCATGAGGCACATGACAGGAAATGCCCCGCGTTCCGTGCCAAATGCATGTACTGTGGCATCATTGGCCACTACGAGAAAGTGTGCCGGAAGAAATCATCCAAGAGTGTGGTGAAATACATCGACCAGGGCGAAGATGACCAGGAAGAAAACGCGGAAGAAGAGGTAGTCACAGTACTGTGCATATATGACCAGGTGCTATGCGTGGATGGAAAAAGGACAACCAAACCGGTTTTGGAAATGACGATTGGTGGAATACCCATAAGTATGGTAGCAGATACTGGCTCTCCCTACACCATCGTTCCGAGAGCAGTATGGGACGAGACCTTCAGACCACATTTGGGGCCAGAACTAGAGAAACTAGACATCCGACCAGTCACATATAACGGCGACCGCATTCCAATGGCGGGATTCCGACCCTTGAAGTTCGAGTTCAGAGGCCGATCAGCGTTCTGCAAGCTATACATCTCAGAAAAGGGACTGTCAGTCTTGGGATGGCTGGACCAGGGCGACCTGGGAATCAAATTGGACCCAGGAGGTAAAGAAAAGATACTGCTCACGGAACCAGAAGAGTGGCCAAATCTAACCAAGTGGAAAGAGGACTACCCGAAGGTATTCGGAGGCACAGTTGGTAAACTGGAGAGATTCCTACACAAGATAATACTAAAAGAGGGAGCAATACCAATCGCCCACAAAGTAAGAAACGTACCCATAGCGGTGAAAGACGCAGTCCAAATGGAACTACAAGACTTGGAGAAAAAAGGGATAATTGAACCCATCACGTGCGCAGAGTGGCTCGCGCCATTGGTGGTAGTCATGAAGCCAAACGGGAAGGTCAGGCTCTGTGTTGACCTGAGAGAACTAAATAAGAACATAGTGGTGGAGAAATTCCCTCTCCCAAGGATTGAAGAAATGTTGGCGAAAACCCGGGGAGTCAAGTGGTACTCCACCATCGATTTAACCTCCGCTTACCACCAAATAGTCTTGCACCCGGACAGCAGAAAACTCACGTCATTCATCACCCCATTCGGATGCTATCAGTTCTGCCGCATGCCGTTTGGAATGGCTTCGGCAGCCGCAGTATTCCAGAAGCTAATGCACCAGCTATTCAGGAACATGGAAGGCGTCCAATACTTTCAGGACGACATCCTGGTAATGGGGCTCGACAAGATGGACCACGGCTTGAAACTTGGCAAAGTGCTGGAAACTTTGGAGATCAAGGGGCTCACGGCAGAATGGACAAAGTGCCGACTAGGCCTAGAGTCGGTGACTTATCTAGGTCACGAGATAGGGGTGCAAGGAATCACACCCAAAGCGGAAAATGTGAAGGCAATATCCGAAGCTCCGCCCCCCACCACCAAGGAAGAAGTCAGGTCATTTTTGGGCATGGCGGAGTATTACAGCAAATTTGTGGTACACTTTGCCTCAAAAACACACCACATGAGGATGCCGACCAGGGAGAGCACCACCTTCCAGTGGACCCCGGAGACGCAAAGTGAGTTTGAGACAATCAAGAAAGACGTCGCAGGAGCGGTACCGCTCCAAGGATATGACCCACAGGGCACAACGGTGCTCATGACCGACGCCAGCGTCAAGGGGCTGGGTGCGGTACTCATGCAAGATAGGGGGCAAGGGAAGATGGAGATGATCAGTTTTGCCTCCCGTGCATTGAACGACACTGAAAAGAAATATAGTGTGATCGAAAAGGAAATGTTGGCGGTAGTATGGGCCATGACCAGGTTTCGACAATTCCTATGGGGTACCCGATTCCATCATAGCACAGAATCTGCCCTCACCTTTGTAGTCGACAACATCCGACGCAAGGTTGATGTTGGACAAACAACTGTTCTGGTGCTATTGGACCTCACGGCCGCATTTGACACCCTGTCTCTCGCCATTTTAACATCTCGGCTTAGGGAGGCAGGTGTCACTGGTTCGGCCCTGAGCCTCCTCAACTCCTTTCTCCTAGATAGGGAACAGAGAGTGATGCTCGGCAACCACCTCTCCCCAGCAAAGTCTTTGCAATGTGGGGTGCCACAGGGGTCGGCATTAAGTCCGACCCTATTCAACATCTACGTGGCCCCCCTGGCTAGGCTTGTAAGATCGCTGGGGATGGAGGTGGTATCATACGCCGACGACACCCAGATTATGATTTCACTCACCCAGTCCTCTGTCATAACATCTGCCTCTAGCTTCAGGTCCTGTATGCAACATGTTGCAGATTGGATGGTTACCAACTCCCTGAAGCTAAATGGCGACAAGACTGAGGTTTTGGTCTTTGGGAAGGACCAAGATATCTGGTCGAGTGAGTGGTGGCCTTCCTCTCTTGGTACTTGCCCCACTCCCTCTCAATCCGCCAAAAATCTGGGTGTGGTGTTCGATACATCACTCTCGATGTCTCTACAGGTGAATCGGACTGTTGCGACCTGCTGGGGCGTGATCAGGACACTCAACAGAATCCGCAGCTACTTGTCTCCTCAAGCACGTAAGCAGATTGCAGTCGCCCTTGTTGGTTCCAGGTTGGATTACTGTAACTCTCTCTACATGGAGGCCAACAAGGGCCTTATACATCGACTGCAAGTAGTGCAGAACGCTGCTGCACGTTTTGTCCTGGATCTTCCCAGGTCTTCTTCTGCTACTGCTGCGAGGAGAGACCTTCACTGGCTGCCTATCCAGCACAGAATTCATTTTAAAATTCTGTGTCTGACCTACAGAGCTCTCGAGGATGGACCTAAAGGCGCTATCAGCTCCCTGCTTACCCGCTATCACCCCCCAAGGTGTTTACGCTCTTCTGGACAACTTCAACTTGCCGTCCCCCGCTTCAAGCTCACCAGATGGGGAGCTAGGGCTTTCTCCGTCGTTGCTCCACAGCTTTGGAACATCCTGCCGACGGAGATTAAGACGCTATCCTCTCTGGCGCTGTTCAAAAAGGCCCTAAAAACATGGTGTTTCTCTAGAGCCTATACAGGTTGAGCTGCAGAGTTCTTTTGTTATGAGCTGGATTTGGAATTAGGCGCCTTGATGCCCATTGGGCTAAGTTCGCGCATGATAAGATCCCTTTATTATTATTATTATTATTATCTAAGGACAGATCACAAGCCCTTGGTGAAGGTGCTAACGTCCAGTGGGCATGCCAACGCCACCCCCAGAATATCCAAAATGACTCTGAAGTTGCTCGAGTTTAGGTACGACATAGAGTACATTCCCGGGAATCGGAACCGAGTAGCAGATTACCTGAGCAGGGCGGCAGCCATGGAACACGGTGAGGAAGACCCAACGGGTAAGGAGGAGATGGTAGCTCTCATGGAAGACCAAGAAAGGGCCATCAGCTACCAAGAATGGACAGAGGCATACGAAGAGGACAGGGTCATGCAGGAAGTAAAGAGGCACACCGTAAAGAGTTGGCCAGACAAAAGACAACTGGACGAAAGCCTCAAGCCCTACTATGAAGTTAGGGAAGAATTATCGTTGGGTGACAAAGGAGTGTTCACATATAGAGGAGACAAAGTAGTCCCGCCAAGGAGCATGGTACCTAGGCTGCTAGACATCCTGCACAAGGGCCACCTGGACATAGGAAAAATGAAACTAAGAAAGAAACAAGACTACTGGTGGCCAGGTATGGACATTCGGGCAGAGAGACATGTCAGAGACTGCCCACAGTGCCAAGGAGCGGACAAGACACTTAAGCCCTTGCGCCCGGCTCTGGGAAAGTTCGACCCCCCACAGAACCCGTGGGAAGAACTGTCCATAGACATTTTGGAACCAATGCTTTACGGCCAAGGCATTCAGAAGTACATTTGTGTCCTCATAGATAGGTACTCCAAATGACCGGAAGTAAAAGTTGATGAGGTCATGGACGCTGAAAACATATTGAAATTTTTGTCGGACACATTCGTAAGAGAAGGCATCCCCAAGTCCATCCTGAGTGATAATGGCCCCCAATTTACATCCGACCGATGGAACAAATTCATGCAGAGGAATGGTATCACAGTCAAACATACGTCGGTCTACCATCCAGCTGGCAACGGCTTAGTGGAGCGATTTAATAGAGTCGTGATGGGGGCTGTACTGTGGTAAATATTTGATTTACCGTCCTAATTTCTATGCAGGTAAGTACTTAATCAATAATAACTCAATCGGAAAGAAAGAGGCAGAGTCCGTGGTGTTAGAGTTCTCAGGGGTTTTATTCCTTAAAAAAGGAATGGTCAGACCGGATATCATGTTCCTCCCACCACTGGGGTGTAGGAAGGGATAGAGCAATATTTTATTGACAATACATAGCTTATATACTTAAGTCACATTATAGAAACCAATACAGTAGGCGTAACAGCTGAGAGAAACAAGATAAAACACACACGTGATAGTGATACGTAATTAGAAGGCGTGAACATAGAGGTGTGTGCTAGAAACGTCACAGGTAGGTGTCACAAGTGGGTGGCAACAAAGCAGAATCTTGTAATGTCAGCAGAAATCTGAGGCCTGGGTGCACTCGCAGATGCATGACGTATGATTGACGTGAAACTGGAGGGTGCAGGGGACTTGACATTTACACTGGCGGAAAGAGACAGAAGTCTGGCATGTCAGATCAACTCGTACCTCTATCATATCTGATATCTGATGTTTGGGAACCATATTATCTAGAGGGAAAGGTCTCTGGGGCAGAAGCTATTCTATACTGACTGTGAGTGCGTGTATAAGCGCCTAAGTGTCTGCATGAGATGCGAGGGGCATGGGCCTACCATGGTAACAGAGGCTATGAATTACTTGCACGGAGACAGTGAGGCCGGGCCCTTTGCTCTGCAGCTGAGGGGATGTTTACTTAAACTAGTAGGCAGGAATGCATTTTTGAGGAGTGGAACAGATAATTCGAAGGTTGAATACAGTCTTGGCAGGCAGCAGGCTGAGCTAAGCGCCGTTAGCCGCACAGGGAGTAAGGCAGAGGTCACGGGTACAGAGACAGCCTGGGCTGAGGCTTTCAGAGTCAGAAGGCAGGAAAAAGGCTCGATGGCAGAATTCAGGGCCTACTTCGCCAGAGCTGAAAAACGTGTAAAGTACACCATAAAAAGACGTTGGCATAGCATACTTGGAATCGGAATATTCAACCCATTCAGGGTGGGTCTGAAAGAGGACATATTAACGTTGGACGCAAATGTATTTGCGTCTTCATAGCTGGCACAGGAGGGAAGTTACATGCACTTTAAGCTGGTACATGGAGACGGTGGGGAACACGTTAGGGAACATTACTTGACCATAAAATTTATATTTCCTCATTCCCTCCTTGTTCCCTACGGACCCTTCATGATATATCGATTCTCATGAACCGATCAGTCTGTTCTTGTAACATTATTTGCTCTTCTTTTTTCTTTTCGCGTTTTAAGTGAAAAACTGGAATGTTCAATGCACGATGTGGCACACAGTCCACAAATCGCTGGCCCACACTGTAGGCACAGGCAGCAACTGAATACTATGACAAGGGCAATGCCTAGGAAGGATAGGATCTTCCATCCCCAAGCGGTCAACGTTGTCCAGAACCAACCGGACCAAGTCCAGGTGCCTGGATTCTGATGTATCAGATTTGCAATTTTATGAAGACGTGTAATAACTTGGTATACTGTTGGCGCCTTTTCTGGGATGAAAACACAGCAACTTGACCCGATGACCTTACAAGCTCCGCCTCTATCTGCCAAGATGACATCAATAACAAGACGATTCTGAAGAACAACAACCCGCATGGCGGACTACTCCTCTGTTAAGTTACCTAGGGCGGAGGCCGTTTCATTCACTACTGCTTCGAGTGTTCTAGTTAATCTGCGTATTAGTTTACTATTTTGGACGGGGCCAGTGAAGAAAAAGAATCCTTTATTGAAATCTGTGTATTGCTCCCATGCCGTTTCAGTATAGTCGACAATCGGGAGATCTCTTCTGAGTCTATTCTTTACTAGATTTGTATTTCTGTGATAATCGGGAGGGGCTAGGAAAACAGGTGGCAGAAGGAATGCAATGTAACAGGTACCATCCCAATCTGGAGGTAAGCGTATGTATGCGGTATGGCCACAAACAAAGTAGGAATGACGGGTAGCTCTAAAGGAAGACTTGCCTTGATCACTGAATTCGACCACAGTAGTACATTTACTATGACCTAAGTGTACTGAGCCCTTCTTACTGACACATAATTCACCAGTTGCTGGTAATACTGACATAGCAGGGAGAACTGGTGCAGCTTCGGATTCGACAGTAAGAATCATAAGGTTAATTGTATAATTACCTAATCCATAAACTTCATTTTCTAGATCAGTTCCTATTCTAATGGGGAGTCCCTTCTTGTCAGGGTAACAGGCATTAAGCAGAACTAAGTTCAAGTTTCCCCAAACCCAGCTCCCTTTAAAAACAGCGACATCAGGATCTAAGGAATTAATTATTCTAAACCATGCACCACAGGAGCCATTGTGAGTGAACGGGTACGGAAAGAGAGGCAGAACTCCCTTGTATTTCTGATAGGGAGGGAGTCGGCCACATATCCAGCAGTTTGTAGCATTGTTAGTCTGATGGGAGTGATGTAACATACTAATGAATGTGTTGTTGCGCAGTGCGAGTCTGTAAGATAGTTCGTGGGGAGGTAATTCACTAAAAGAATGTTCGGCAGTGACATTGTAAGCAGATTGTTCACGTTTGAAGATAGGGTAATATATGGGAAGCAATATACTCGCTACAATAATCAGAAGACTTAGAAAAAACATAATCAATAATGTCACTATACAGTGACTGCGTAGTGATTTACAATATGCATGTTTCTTGAGTTGTCTCTCTCTCTCTCTATCTCGATCTAGGGGATACATGTCAGAAACTATTTAACCGATTCACCTAGGGGAGGACTTAAACAATTAAACTGTCTGACTTGCTAGATCGGAGTTTCATTCGGTACTCCTCTTGGGGAGTTTTCTCTTGTTTGGTAACTTTAAAGTCTTTAGTATCGAGGCAGTCTTTGGAGGGGGTGGACGAGTCTGTTTCTGGCATCAGTTCATTGCATTTTTTTATATGACTCGTATGGATCCACCCCTTTCGGCCTTCCACCTTGATAGCGGTCCGCGTTGTAAGAAGGACGGTCTTCGGCTCTTTCCAGCGGGGCTCCAGCGGACTTTTCCTGTCGAAGTTCCTAATTAGCACTGTATCACCGGGATGGACATCATGCGGCTTTACATCAGTGTTGTCAGGAAAGGCTGCGGCAACCTGTGAACGACATGATTGGAGTGCAGACATCAAGGAGGCAAGGTAATCTGTCAGCATATTACAATCAACATCGGTAATTTTCTTAGGCATGGGCGTCCCCCACATATTCGGTGGTCTGCCAAAGACCACTTCATACGGGGATAGTCCTGATCTCGAATGGGCGACCATTCTCATGTAGAACAGTGCAACGGGCAGGGCGACTATCCAGTCGACCCCTTTCTCTTTACAAACTTTAGCAAGGCGGGTCTTTAGTGTCTGGTTATGCCTTTCTACAAGGCCAGCGGCTTCGGGATGTCGGACACAATGGAATCTCCACTGATATCCTAGCAGCAGGGAAACCTGTTTCATGAGTTCGGATGAGAATGGCTGTCCGTTATCTGAGTACACGACACGAGGCAAGCCGTATCGTGGGAAGAATTCTCGAACCAGCTGCCTGGCAGTGGTCGGAGCAGTGTAATCTGGGACTGGATATGCTTCGGTCCAACGGGAAAGTGCACAAACAATTACGAGGACGTATTTGAATCCTCGACAACGGTCCATCTGGATATAATCCATCCGGAGGACTTCAAAAGGGTGATCGGGAGGATGAAATCCACCTTGCTCTACAGGGACGCTTTTACCTGGATTGAACTGACAACAGATCATGCAAGTACGCACTTTCTGTTTTGCTGCTGCTCGTAAGTGTTTGTTGTACCAGAGATTCTGTAAACTGTCTAACATCGCTTTCTCTCCTCGATGTGCTGGACTATGTGCTGTATTTATTATGACTTGAACCATAGAGTCGGGGAGAAACCATGTAGATTTTCCCTTCGTCATCCAACCTTGATCTGTCTGGATCCCTCCTAGTTCAGTCCATTTCTTTATTTCATCTGTAGTAGCATGTGTCTGAATATCGATTACATCTAGTGTGGGATCCCTAACTGTCATACAATGTGTCGGTACTATTGTCTTTGTCACGTCAGTTGTCTGGGTGTGAGTCAATGCTGTATGTTTTGCTGTCTGGTCTGCCAGGTCGTTACCCTGGGAAACGGAGTCTGTAACTTTAGTATGTGCTTTACACTTCATGACGGATATGCCTGAAGGCAAATGTATTGCCTCTAATAGTGCTTGAATGAGGGGACCGTGTTGGATCTTGGCACCGTGAGAGGTCAAGAAACCTCGTTCTTGCCATAACATTCCGAAGTCGTGTACGACTCCGAACGCATAACGGGAATCAGTGTATATGTTAACATTTCTGTTCTTGGCTAGTATACAGGCTCGGGTCAGAGCGATGAGCTCTGCCGCTTGAGCAGACAGTGTATCAATACGATATGTTTCTTTCACTTCAGTTTCAGTGGTCACGGCATACGCGGCCACTAATTCTCCTGTACTTGTTCTCATACATGAACCATCCACGTAAAGTGTCAGGTCTGGATTTGTCAATGGAACATCTGTTAAGTCTCGTTGGGGCTTTGTTACTGCATTAATGATCTCTATACAATCATGCGGGACTGGATCTGTCATAATCGAAGGTAACAATGTTGCGGGGTTTAGAATGCTGCACCGTCTGATTTCTATGTGTGGCTGGAATAGCGTTAATTCATAACCCGTCAGTCGTGCTATAGTCAAGTGTTGAGTCTGAGTTGTGTTTAAAAGAACCTCTACAGAATGTGGAACTTGAACTGTTAATGGATGTCCTAAAACAATTGAGTCGCTCTGTCTGATTGCTAGTGCTGTTGCTGCTACTGACTTCAAGCACGCAGGGAGTGCCTGGGCTACTGAATCCAATGTACTTGAAAAATAAGCGCAAGGCTTATGTGAACCTGCTTGGTCTTGAGTGAGGACAGACAACGCTGTACCATCACGTTCTGTAACAAAAAGTGTAAAAGGTTTGCTGTAACACGGTGTCGCTAAAACTGGTGCTTGGCATAAAGCTTTCTTTAATTCTTCAAATGCCTGTGTATGTTCCTGAGTCCAAGGAAGGACAGTCGAAGTCGCTGCCTCCTGTGTTGTCAACTGAATGAGTGGTTTAGCTAGAAATGCATACTGGGGAATCCATTGTCTGCAGTACGAGGTGAGGCCTATAAAGACCCGCACTTCCTTTTGTGTCTGGGGTTGTGGCATATTTACAATTAACTGGATACGGTCAGGAGTGAGCTGTCTCCCCACTTTGGACAGCAAGTGACCCAAGTACACAACTTGCTGAACACAGAATTGTAGCTTCGAAGGAGACACCTTGTGTCCCTTGTCGGCCAGAAAATGTAAAACTGTCAGTGATGCTTGTTCACATTCGGGTTCACTTCGTGCGGTGATCAGCAGATCATCGACGTATTGCAGTAAAGCGGTGTTAACTGGCATTTGAATACAATCAAGTTGTCTTTTCAGTGCTTGACTATAGATGCAGGGGCTTTCTGTGAATCCTTGAGGTGCGCGTGAAAATTTGAAACTTCGTCCATTTAAACTGAATCCGAAGAGATATTGGCTCTCTGGATCAATGGGCACACTAAAGAAGGCGTTCTTGAGGTCAATTACAGTAAAGAACGTTGCTTCTGAATCAATGGCAGTCAATAGAGATGAGATGTCGGGAACCACAGGGTACTGTGGAACGATGCATTTATTCAGTTCTCGTAAATCAATCACCAGCCGATATACTGGCGGTGCATTGGGATCAGTACGTTTAAGAATCGGAATGATAGGGGAATTACAGATATTGGAGTCGGTCTCTACGACCACTCCTTGGGCAATGAGCTCTTCAATGATTTCCAGTAAAGCCACTACAGCATCGGGTGGTAACTTGTATTGTCTGATTCGTGGCAAAACAACACCTGGCTTCAGTGTAACATGGTATGGTGTAATGTGCATGCAGCCTACATCGGTCGGGCCTTGTGCCCACAAGTGATCCGGTACATTTTTCAATCTGACATCAAACTCTCGTAATACATAGTGACCCTTGAAATCTCGCAAAAAGAGTCTAACTCCTTCCGGAGAACAACATATCACTGCTCCTAGAGCCTTCAGTGTCTTTATTCCTAACAAGTTTTCTGGACATGATTTCGTGAGTAACAGGTCTGTAACACGTGATAAGGGACCCACAGCCAGGGGGACGGGTTTCGATACCTCATTTACGATAGGTTGTCCTGAAAAACCAAGGGAAACATTCTGTGAGCCTGAGAGGGGTGCCCCTGGGACTTCATCATGGCTGATTGTGGTGCGACTTGCCCCTGTGTCAATTAAAAACTTTCTGTCTTTTCCCAATACTTGACTGTGTACATAAGGACCCTCTTGGTCTACAGGAATCTCAATAAGAGGCAAGCCAACCTCCCTCTCTAGGCTGTTTCATGTGTATCGTGGGTAATCGGGGTAATCAGATTGGGCATACTGGTACATCTGTTGTGAAACTTGCTGAGTCGCGGCAATGGGCTGTGGCTGTGACTGTGCCTGTGATACCGCTGCATTTTGTCTCGTATGTGGTGGAGCATGCATAGGCTGTGTATTCTGCATGGGCTGTATATTCTGTGAAGTCTGTTGCTGCACCTGGTCTTGTCTAGGTGGATGCGGTCTTTCCTTAGTTTTACCTGTTGCTATATTATGTTTCAGGACTGGGCATTCATGTACGTAGTGACCTGGCTGCTTGCAATAGTTACATGTCCCTTTAACGGGAGCTGCTGCATTTCCTGTCTGGGCCGTTGTAATGGCTGGATTTTCTGAGTAGGTGGGATCAGCCCCCAGGGGCCCCTCCAACCCAGCCAGAACGTACTCACCTTCCCTCCTCAGGATCACCTATCCAGGCACCTGGTACCTACCTGAAGATGGGGAATTCGCAATATACAAGCTCATATTATTAAGAACACCACTAAATCTATAGGGATACTAAGAATACTCACTGATTACTAGGGATATCCATACCCTACACCACACTTATTCACATCAGTTGGTCTCGCGGCCACCCTGACCCAGACCGTTCTACCCTAGGGCAGATATGACACACAATCCGGTGCGTCTACACACGGGCCTGCAGAACCCAATGCTCCCTTTTCCAAACTGTTCGCAATCCTGCGAAACTACACGTTAGTTCGACCTCCTAACGCTCTCACTTATTCAAGCCACAATCCAGTGGGTATCCACACTGATCTTATACTCAGTGCTCTCATTAACGCCGCATATCAACGACGACCACATTCCTATGAACACCTATACATATATATATATATATGGGGAAGTCTCTTCACTAAGGGTCTGCTACTACAATAATATTATGGGATGGTGTACTAACTTAGTCATGGGGATAAAGATATACACACTATGTGACTGAGTTATTTCTTGATTTAAGCGCTCCTACCCCCCTTTTTGATCCATCAGTGGCTCAACAGCAACTGGCTTGAAGCCAGGATAACTTTATCATAAAAGAACTCATGCACACTAATTCACTAATTAATGGGGTCATTTATTATTAGTACAATATAAACCTTTACACAGAACTGACAAAGACTATAGGTAGAACACACCGCTTGAAAGAGAAAAGAATAAACATAACAGGAACACTCCGCTGAAAGGGAAAAGATTGGACATAAAGTGTAAGTGTAACTAATTCAGACTACCTCACCTATTAGAAGGAAGATTTCTCTCTCTGCCTCTGGTGGGATTAGGGCTCTCTCTCTGCCTCTGGTGGGATTAGGGCTCTCTCTGTCTCTCCCTCCTTCACCACATCACCACGCCTCTGGTTCAGTTGCTCCAGCTGACAGCCTTCTTTGATGCTCTCTGCACTGCTTTCTCTCTCCTCATCTTCAGCAATTGTCTGCCTTCTTTCTCCATTCAAGAACTGCACTCTATTCTGCAGCTCCAGCAGACATCCTCTCTCTCTCTGCAAGCTGTTCTGAGCTCCAAGCTGTTCTGAGCTCCCAGCAGTTCTGTGCTCCAAGCTGTTCTGAGCACCACGCTGAACTGCACACCACGCTGAACTGACCTCCAAACTGAACTGAACACTCCTCCTCTCCTGTAGCTCGCTATTATGGATTCCTCTCCCCTCATGGAAATTTCCACCGGAGGGCTATCTCCTACCGAATTCCTGTGCCAGCTCCCAGGCTTCCACGCAACCGCAGTGGCCATCTGCTTGTTACGTCTGGGCCCAAGAGAAAAACACATTTCTCGGATAAGAAGCAGTCCTAACTGGATTTCCCTCTAGCACAACAGCCTTAACTATAAACATTGCCTTTGCCCTGAAAAGCCTCTCAGCTTCATCAAGATGGAGTCCCCCTAGCTCTAGGCCTATAGGCCTGAAAAGGGGTGAAATGCTCCTCAGCTCTGTCAGAATACCTACATAAACCATACCAATATGTCTAATATGTCAAAGCCAATAGGCAATAGACAGGTTAAAGTAAAAAATAAAGGCATATTAAGCAGCTATCCTCTTCTAGGTCTGGAAAAAAGGGCTTAAAAGGGCCAACACAGGCTAAGAATACCTATACTAGATGCGAGCAAGACTAATGATCTATATCACTGCTAAACAAAGCCAAAAACTCTGCCATTACATTGCACCCCTAGATCCTTATCTTGCGAGCATCAGTAAACAACAACAACCATCTAAACAAACATCAACATAATCTATCCAACATAGGCTAAAAATACCTATCCTAGATGTGAGCAAGATTAAGATCTATATCACTGCTAAATATCTCTGCCATCCACCCTTAGATCCTTATCTTGCGAACATCCTATAAACAATAACATCTAGATAAACAAACATCAACACAATCTATCAACAAATCAAAAACCTAAAAAACTCCCTAAAAACAATGACAACTCAAGGAAATTCCACCTGAAACTCAATTGTAGGGAATAGAAACCTAAAAACAAATCAAAGCACCCTTGACTTGAATGCTGAAACATATCTGAGATTGGATCTGATAACAAC
This sequence comes from Lissotriton vulgaris, assembly GCF_964263255.1. Taxonomy (NCBI): domain Eukaryota; kingdom Metazoa; phylum Chordata; class Amphibia; order Caudata; family Salamandridae; genus Lissotriton; species Lissotriton vulgaris. The sequence goes on from NC_141700.1 coordinate 336,595,328, forward strand.
AGAAACTAACCAAAGCATCCTCAAACTAAATGTGCCTCAACTTCTAATGATAACTGGTGAAATCTAGTGATGTAGGGACTTATGTGTTGAATGAAAACAGCAGGGGGCCTAAATGGGGCCTACTTCGGACAACTTAAGCCTAAATGAGGCCTACCTACTATTGTCAACTTAAGAACTAAATGTGTTTCAACTCCTAATGAGAGAACAAGAAAGGGCCTAAATGAGCCCTACGTACTATAGGCAACTTAAGCTAATGATGACTCATGAAACTATTGGTGTAGGGGCTAGTATGTGAGATGAAAATAACAATAGGCCTAAATGAGGCCTACCTGCTGACATTTGTCAATTTAAAGTGAAATCTGAGAAATACAGTTGCAAGGTCTGGGCTAACATTAATACATAATCATACTAAAAGACACACCACCCAGAACAATCCAAATTTTAAGGTAACCACCCTTTGATCAATCAAGGTGAAAATGCAAGAACAGTAAAAAAAAACAACCCCATTTCTACAAGATAGCTGGTGTAAAATCAAGCTTAGAACAACAAAACAATCATTTTAAATCACACTGTGGAACACATGTGTGAACCACCATTCAAAAAAAAAAAAAAAGGTCCTTCATTGGCAAAAACTGTTTTGAAGAAAACAGAAAAACTATAATAGGTAACATGTTTTTTTGCTTTAAAAGTGGGGCCTGCTTGTCCAAGGGATCATTCATCAAATCCTTTTAAAATTCTGTAACAAATAAAACAAGGTTGTGGGTTTTATTTTTTTTTTTAAAAGTGGGGCCTGCTCGTAGTGATGTCAAGAAAAAATTGCAGGCCAAGTAATTATGTCCAAATTCTTCAGTGTAGGCCACCACCCTGCATCCTCGGTATCCGGACACTTCCTCCAATGCGGCCATCCATCACCCTTCCGGTCTGGTCTGGTCTGGTCTGGTTCCATCATCCAAAAACAATAAACTAAAATAAAAACATGAAAGTAAAAAGCTAAAACAAAAAAAAAAGAAGTGGAAGGGGGAGGGACCCACGCACAACCACAACTTCAGCAATCCTAGGAACAAGAGAACAAGTATCATTATTCTTGCAAAATAAAAATTTCCATTTAAAAAGCACCCCGGGTGCCTTTCATTATTGAAAAGAAAATATCCTAATTAATTAAAAACATGCAAAATTTAACTTTTAATAACATTAGCAGGGCCTAACATACCCTAATCGTTACTAAGCCAGCCCCTCCCTTCAGAGCAGGAGCCACGCTACAGTGTGAAGCTACTTTGAAATACCGCCAAGTGATGAGCCTCTCTAAACCAGCCCCTCCCTTAAATAAACAAGCCATCCGCGAAAGAAAATTGGATTGTAGCCAATCATAACGAACAGGGACGTGATCGAAACTTGCAGAATGAAGGAAAAAAACTCGTCTGCACAAACCAGCTGGTCTGCCAAGGTCGACAAACAAATTCCTTGCCTGTTCTCATGCCTTATTTTCTAACTAACGGAAGCTAGTCTTTAAAAAAAAACAATTCTATTAAAAAAACGAATTAACATGGTCCATTGTCAGCTGCTGAAAAGAGAAATAATTTGTAAAACAACATAAAATGCAGATACATTTCAACATTGTATTTAATTTAAGGTTTTGCTGACACATTTATAAAAGCATACATTTTAATTTACATTTGGGAAAATAATAATGTTACATTTTAACATTTTTTTCTTTCAAAGGCACATGGTTGCCTTCCACTAATTAAAAGCACATGTTACCATGCACTATCGGGCAAGATTCATTATTCTCAACCTATCATTATTGCAACCAGCACATTCCTGTCTAGATGGAAACCCCTCACAGAAATAATTAATGAAAACAGCTCCGTAGCGTGCACTCTAACGGGCCATCTTTTTAACATTTCACTCATTTTTAAAATAAAAAACACAGCTCTCTCCGTAATCCGACTGGTTGATTTATAACCACATCAGTTCCAAGGCAAACCCACACAAATTCGTAGACACATTTCAAAAAGAATGTGAAATGAACAGAACCCTTTGCAAAGCACAAGATGGTACCTTCCCGTCAAGAAACTGACAAAACACATAGGCAGACCAAGGAATCAAAAAAAAAAGTCAAAATCAAACCATCAAATAGTCCTTAAAATAATCCACTGACTTTTATAGTCAGGTCAGATAACCATGCATATTGACAGCATGTAAAAAATAAAGACTGCCATCTCAACTCAAGATATTAACCCTTTGGCAGCTCAAGCAGAATCATTTCCCAACGACTGCAGATACATGGGAAAATCATTAGCACATTTCTTCACGTTTACAGATGACACATACACATATTTTCAAAAACGTTATCCCCAAGCACCCGAGAGAGATCCAGCTCTCTCCTGCCAAACGTAATGATAACATGCCCTGTCCAAGCCATGACCACATGGCGCTATTCACAAGCCATATTTACAAGACAAGCCTTTCACAAACAACATTTCCAAGGCGCAATGCATAAGGAACACAGCAGATCAACATGAGAACATGCACCTCACAAGTCACAATAATATGGCGCTATTCACAAGTCATATTTACAAGACAAGCTTTTCACAAACAATGTATCCAAGGCGCAATGTACAAGGAACACAATAGATCAACATGAGAACCTGCACCTCACAAGCCACATTAATATGGCGCTATTCACAAGTCATATTTACAAGGAGCTATATTCAAAGAACTTCACAAATCATATTACAATGAACACATTTCACATTGCACAGCATAAGCAGATGCAGCAAGCAATTTAATGGGCAATTTAAAAGCATTTTTTACACACATTTATACAATTGGACCATCACATAGATGTAACTGGCTTCCTCATGTAATGCCATCCTTCAACTTTGACAGTTTAAACACCAAGATGAAAACCATTCCTTCCACCCTGAATAAACCAAATGCCATGATGTTATGCAATCTCCTCACGCTGCAACTGTTCAAGCCCTTATGTCTAACAAGCTACATAAACTGCAACATTACGCCAGATGGAACCAGCGTTCAGGGCACTCCCTCAGAACACATGGGAAACAATCTAAGCACATGGCCAGGCACACAGGCTTCGTAAGATGACGACTACGCCAGATGTAATGGCTGGATTTTCTGAGTAGGTGGGATCAGCCCCCAGGGGCCCCTCCAACCCAGCCAGAACGTACTCACCTTCCCTCCTCAGGATCACCTATCCAGGCACCTGGTACCTACCTGAAGATGGGGAATTCGCAATATACAAGCTCATATTATTAAGAACACCACTAAATCTATAGGGATACTAAGAATACTCACTGATTACTAGGGATATCCATACCCTACACCACACTTATTCACATCAAATGGTCTCGCGGCCACCCTGACCCAGACCGTTCTACCCTAGGGAAGATATGACACACAATCCGGTGCGTCTACACACGGGCCTGCAGAACCCAATGCTCCCTTTTCCAAACTGTTCGCAATCCTGCGAAACTACACGTTAGTTCGACCTCCTAACGCTCTCACTTATTCAAGCCACAATCCAGTGGGTATCCACACTGATCTTATACTCAGTGCTCTCATTAACGCCGCATATCAACGACGACCACATTCCTATGAACACCTATACATATATATATATATATGGGGAAGTCTCTTCACTAAGGGTCTGCTACTACAATAATATTATGGGATGGTGTACTAACTTAGTCATGGGGATAAAGATATACACACTATGTGACTGAGTTATTTCTTGATTTAAGCGCTCCTACCCCCCTTTTTGATCCATCAGTGGCTCAACAGCAACTGGCTTGAAGCCAGGATAACTTTATCATAAAAGAACTCATGCACACTAATTCACTAATTAATGGGGTCATTTATTATTAGTACAATATAAACCTTTACACAGAACTGACAAAGACTATAGGTAGAACACACCGCTTGAAAGAGAAAAGAATAAACATAACAGGAACACTCCGCTGAAAGGGAAAAGATTGGACATAAAGTGTAAGTGTAACTAATTCAGACTACCTCACCTATTAGAAGGAAGATTTCTCTCTCTGCCTCTGGTGGGATTAGGGCTCTCTCTCTGCCTCTGGTAAGATTAGGGCTCTCTCTGTCTCTCCCTCCTTCACCACATCACCACGCCTCTGGTTCAGTTGCTCCAGCTGACAGCCTTCTTTGATGCTCTCTGCACTGCTTTGTCTCTCCTAATCTTCAGCAATCGTCTGCCTTCTTTCTCCATTCAAGAACTGCACTCTATTCTGCAGCTCCAGCAGACATCCTCTCTCTCTCTGCAAGCTGTTCTGAGCTCCAAGCTGTTCTGAGCTCCCAGCAGTTCTGTGCTCCAAGCTGTTCTGAGCACCACGCTGAACTGCACACCACGCTGAACTGACCTCCAAACTGAACTGAACACTCCTCCTCTCCTGTAGCTCGCTATTATGGATTCCTCTCCCCTCATGGAAATTTCCACCGGAGGGCTGTCTCCTACCGAATTCCTGTGCCAGCTCCCAGGCTTCCACGCAACCGCAGTGGCCATCTGCTTGTTACGTCTGGGCCCAAGAGAAAAACACATTTCTCGGATAAGAAGCAGTCCTAACTGGATTTCCCTCTAGCACAACAGCCTTAACTATAAACATTGCCTTTGCCCTGAAAAGCCTCTCAGCTTCATCAAGATGGAGTCCCTCTAGCTCTAGGCCTATAGGCCTGAAAAGGGGTGAAATGCTCCTCAGCTCTGTCAGAATACCTACATAAACCATACCAATATGTCTAATATGTCAAAGCCAATAGGCAATAGACAGGTTAAAGTCAAAAATAAAGGCATATTAAGCAGCTATCCTCTTCTAGGTCTGGAAAAAAGGGCTTAAAAGGGCCAACACAGGCTAAGAATACCTATACTAGATGCGAGCAAGACTAATGATCTATATCACTGCTAAACAAAGCCAAAAACTCTGCCATTACAGCTGTACCCTTTCTCTGGCCGTCGGTTGGAACCGACTGGGCCACTAACATTTTCATTTTCGTGTCTTTCATGCGTTTCTGTTCATGATCCTGTTCCTCTCTGATTCTGTTCTGATGGTATTGTAACATCTGTAACATCTGGGATGGCGTATTTGCTTGCCATGTACTTTCAACTTTATATACACGGTTCTTAACTGCTATCAGGGAATTCTCGACTAACTTTGATACAAAAAGATGCGGGTACGACTCGCTACTTGGTTTAAGACCACTATTAATAATGAAACATTTCTCGAATCTTGAATAGAAGTCACTAGTATCTTCGTCGTGTTTCTGTTTACAGGCTGAGATTGCATCCCAGTCTTCCTTTCTAGTTGTCAGCAATCTTGGCAGAACCTGTATTATTAAACCTGGTAATGCTTTAGTTTTCTCCCCAAGGCCTAGCCCTGGGGTACGAAGTTTCTCCTCGTCTTCTATTTCTGTCCATATAATCTTTTTGTCTCCCACCTCCCATTCTCTTTCCTTCAGTTTCTCGTAGATGCCGGTGGGCAGCAGTACCTTTAACATTTTCATGATATCTGCATATGTGTAATCTCCCATTAGTAACATGTCTTTAAGTTCTCTGTGAAAACCTGCAGGGTCTTTATCGTGACAGGGTACTAGTTTCTTCATTTCCAATAGTTCTAACTTGGTCAGAGGTGTGTGTACATACACACGTTTCAAGTTATTATCGGTACCCATAACTGGATGTACTTCTCGTAAAGGGTTCTGTCTTTCAAGACGCTCCATATGATACATTTTTCTTTCTGGGGGCGGAGCGGGAACATATTGTGGGCCTAAGAAAGTGTTGAATCTATGCCGTTGTTCTAGAATTATTTGTATTAACTTAGTACTTAGACCTCTCCATCTATCCATGAGTAGTGCTTCTAATGTATCGTGTAAGGGACCTGGATCAGAATGTTGATTTCTGTATAACGTGAGGAGGTGCTGAATCATATATATACCTGCTAATTTCTGCTCGTCTGGGGATAGGTTCAGAAATGTCTGCGCTACTGTGTCATCATTGTATATGTTAGGATTGTCAGCCCATAGTACTGCTGACCGGGCTAGTTCTTGTTCATCCATAGAATTGAGTACATGGTACCCCATTCGTTCTCGAAGCATTTTATCAGTGTCTTGAAACTGATGTTCAGGAGAATTCGGTTTTGATATGCCAGAGAGAAAAACTCTCTTGCTTTCTGGACGAATGCCTTTCCTAAGGTAAGTTCCCTTACCTACATACGCTATCGTATCTGTACTCTTTTCTGGTTCTTCAGGTGCTTCCTCCTCCTCGGAGGAGTCATTCTCTTTTTCTTTTTTGTGTATGTCTATTACTGCTTTTCTTATTTTCTTGTACATGCTTGATATACAATTCTGTCTATCATGCTTTCCCTCGGATATATTTTGGCCCCACTTGTTTAGTGCTTCCATTTCATCCTGTTCTGTCTCAGGCCTGTCTCGTTCTCTTATTAAGCAATTTATGAAAAAACGTAATATATATGCTTGAGTGTCAACTTTCTGATGTGCCAGGGCCTCCTTAATACTTTCAGGATCTTCCCCAGTCTGGACAAAATGATATATTCTATCTAGGTGCTCTTTCATTTCTGAGAATAATACTAGGTAATCTGTAGCTTGTTGCAAGCGTATTGATGCTATCAACATTCTATCGTCTTTGCCGGGTACTGGATCGTATCTGCAAACTGGAAGCTGTTCTTTGAGTATGTCGAGACGGGGTGATTGGAGCGTAGGGTGGTTCTGCATGTCCCTAAGGTGTAATCTGTGTGTTGCTGGCGGGGTCTGGTAACACCCAGTTGCACCTCCTGAGGCGGAGGCTTGGGCATTATCTCTCTGTGGAGTCTGTATATGTACTTGAACCTGTCTCTTAGTAGGATCAGGCAGAAACGGATTTGGTATCTTAACCTTAGGTGTGAGAAGTGGTGGAGCTGGAGGAGGAACGACAGGCTGTCGGATGGGGGAACTTTGTTGCGGTAATGGCGGGATATGGTCTGGAGGCGGGTTGCCATCTCCGTCACCGTCAGTAGGCGGGACGTGGGCACGTGGATTGGTGTAGTCTGGTGCTACATCGTTTAGATAGGAATTCAGAAATATGTCCTTAGTAGTCCTGTGATTTACTTTAGTTGGAACCAATGGTGGCGGCAGATCTTTCGGTATTTCGGAAGTGGCTTCAGGCGAACCCTCGGCCACTAAGTACATGCCATTTACAAGATTGTTTCGTGCGCGGTCTACTTGTTCTGATTTTACTCGAATCCCTTCAGTAACTAATTCATTTTCTCGGGCTTTATCTGACTCTTCTCTATGTCTGTCTTCTCTACGGAGTGCTTTTTCAGCACGTTTATGTGATTCTTTACGCCAAAATTCTATGGCGTCTTTCTGAGATTGTCTGGCTTTCTTTTTCCATAGTGCTTCTTCTACCTTCATGATGCACTCGGCATCCCATGTTCCGGTAACAGGCCATCTGTGTCTCTCGTCTAGATGCTTAGTATAATCGGCCCATAAATCTAGATACAATATGGCATCTAAGCCATGCTTATGGTACATGAAATTTCCAGGAGTGTCCCTAGGGGGGATAGGAATTTCTTCCTCTAGTATCCCTTTCCTAGTTCCTATCTGCTTTAACTTATTGAAAAACGGCATCTTGTTTACTCAGTACTGAATGCTCAATCCTTGCTACTTAATTCTGAACACAGCTAGTTACACAAAAACACAATAATGCACATTAAAAACAGTCACTCATACCACGACATTTATCACATGAAAAACATTTGAGACATATATGACTACCCCCCTATACTGGATGTACTGCTAAACAGCACAGATACACTGCTAAGAACAGTGCAAGAACTGGAATAACGGATATACTGCTAAACAGTACAGATACACTGTCTAAAACAGTGCAGACCGAATTTGTGTACCCAAACCCGTCTTTACCGGATACATAATAATGCACCCGTCTAGATACGTCCCAGCAATGGTACTCACCGGGAAGCACGGAAACAGAAGGCCTCGGAAAACTCGACTCGACTGGACTGGACCGGACTCGACTCGACTCGACTCGACACGTGGATACTTCGGAAAAAGGTGGGCCTCTTGACACCTCGGACCTTGCTTCTTTCGGCTAGGCTCTGGTCAGGATCCTCCGCACTCCTCACCGCCTCGTCTGGGTGCTGATCGCAGTCTTCGTCACCTCCGTGGGCCAGAGGGAGATACAGGAAATCCTGCCAGTACGCGTAGTTCCGTCTAACTGATGGCAGGGGACAGAGCTTGCAACGCACCAACCGGCGCGTGGGGTGGGGGAGGGGTGCCTGTTCGGGCACCAGAATAATGTGGTAAATATTTGATTTACCGTCCTAATTTCTATGCAGGTAAGTACTTAATCAATAATAACTCAATCGGAAAGAAAGAGGCAGAGTCCGTGGTGTTAGAGTTCTCAGGGGTTTTATTCCTTAAAAAAGGAATGGTCAGACGGGATATCATGTTCCTACCACCACTGGGGTGTAGGAAGGGATAGAGCAATATTTTATTGACAATACATAGCTTATATACTTAAGTCACATTATAGAAACCAATACAGTAGGCGTAACAGCTGAGAGAAACAGGATAAAACACACACGTGATAGTGATACGTAATTAGAAGGCGTGAACATAGAGGTGTGTGCTAGAAACGTCACAGGTAGGTGTCACAAGTGGGTGGCAACAAAGCAGAATCTTGTAATGTCAGCAGAAATCTGAGGCCTGGGTGCGCGCGCAGCTGCATGACGTATGATTGACGTGAAACTGGAGGGTGCAGGGGACTTGACATTTACACTGGCGGAAAGAGACAGAAGTCTGGCATGTCAGATCAACTCGTACCTCTATCATATCTGATATCTGATGTTTGGGAACCATATTATCTAGAGGGAAAGGTCTCTGGGGCAGAAGCTATTCTATACTGACTGTGAGTGCGTGTATAAGCGCCTAAGTGTCTGCATGAGATGCGAGGGGCATGGGCCTACCATGGTAACAGAGGCTATGAATTACTTGCACGGAGACAGTGAGGCCGGGCCCTTTGCTCTGCAGCTGAGGGGATGTTTACTTAAACTAGTAGGCAGGAATGCATTTTTGAGGAGCGGAACAGATAATTCGAAGGTTGAATACAGTCTTGGCAGGCAGCAGGCTGAGCTAAGCGCCGTTAGCCACACAGGGAGTAAGGCAGAGGTCACGGGTACAGAGACAGCCTGGGCTGAGGCTTTCAGAGTCAGAAGGCAGGAAAAAGGCTCGATGGCAGAATTCAGGGCCTACTTCGCCAGAGCTGAAAAACGTGTAAAGTACACCATAAAAAGACGTTGGCATAGCATACTTGGAATCGGAATATTCAACCCATTCAGGGTGGGTCTGAAAGAGGACATGTTAACGTTGGACGCAAATGTATTTGCGTCTTCATAGCTGGCACAGGAGGGAAGTTACATGCACTTTAAGCTGGTACATGGAGACGGTGGGGTACACGTTAGGGAACATTACTTGACCATAAAATTTATATTTCCTCAGTACAAGCAGCGATCTCCAGCAACAAGGACTGGGAAAGAGCAATATGGAACATGATATGGGCGTACAGAATTACCCCCACCGGTACAGGTTACAGCCCATTCCAGATATTGAGAGGCCGTGAACCCTTCACGCACGACAACCGGGTCTGGAAAGAAAAAATCATTACCAGTGAATGGTCCCCGGCAGTGGTACAAGCCAACTTGGAAAAAGCACAGACCATCTATACCAACCACTATAACAAACGCAGGAACGTGAAAGGGACAGAGCTGGAAAAAGGCGAGTGGGTTCGAGTAAAATTGACCACACTACAGAAGAAAGGAGACAGTAAATATAGCAAACCCATGCAATTTAAGGAAGTGTACGACCGAGCGGCCTTACTGAGTGATGGGAACGTATGGTCCCAAGACCGCATGGCCAGGTGCAACAAGATACTGCGATGGCAACAAGATGGAACCGAATGGGAGGACATGGAGGAACCCAATGTGGAGTTCGAACAACCAACAGGAGATCTGCAAGAAGAGAGAAGCGAACAACTGGAAGAGAGAAGTGGTGACGGCGACCCAAGGACTGAAATGGACATGCAAAGGAGGGGCACCGATGAAAGCGCGGCCGCGCTGAGCGAGAGAGGAAACACAGAGATACGGAGCAGGGGAGCCCCTGTGACCCCGACCAGGGTAACCCGGAGCGGAAGGACTGTGGTGAGACCCTCTAGGTTCCGTGACTACGATATGGACAACAAACTGTAAGTGACTTATCCTTTGTTTGGAAAAAAGGGAGATATGTAGTGACCCGCACTAGTTGTTGCACGTCACGTCGTTACGTGACGTGCGGCGGCCATTTTGGTCGCATGCGCGCGCAACTGATTAGGAGGCGCAAAAAGCATACGAGGAGCAGCGCCGTCTCAGCTCTCTTTAGGGACTTGAGTTTATTAAATAAATAAGCGTTCATCTTCACATCCTGTGCAGCGTTTCATTACTAAATAGCATCATTAAAAGTTTGAAGTGCCAAACAAGCTGCAGATGCTAAAAATCAGCACAAGTATCACAACATTCTGCCCGCTCGTGGAACTCCACGGAATCTTGTGGAGTTTTAAGTGACTCAGTGGAACTCCGCAGAGTGAAATTTTGTGAGTTTCACCCAGTACTACAAAAAACCTGAAGCCAATAGCCCACACTGAGAAGTGGTAAAACATGAAGAAACACTGTTAAATATATGTGGTAATATCATGATTATTAGTTATATCTATTACTGCAATTGTGATATTATTATTTTAACAAGGGTTTGTGCGGAAACACTCTGTAGTTATTGTCTTTGACTGTCACTATGATACTCAAATAGCTGTGTTACTTGGGCCCTATATCAACATTTTAGAAATCTGTATCATACTTTCAACACATGCATTTCATAATTGTTCCATCCTTTCATGAAAACTTTTTTCTTATTGGACAAGGTAGTCTAAGTCTATGGGGGAGGGGAGGGTCCCAAAAAGGTTAGGCATAGACAATATTCCCATATTCATTATTTGAGAAAGGTTACTACAGAAACTGCTGAATGTAGTGGCCCAAAGTGTATATGGAAAAGAGACCAATTTCAACCGTCTGCTTCTTAAACTAGTTTGCAGTATTTTTAATACAAAATGTGTTTCCATCTTGTATGAGGCAAAGGAGTTGAGTTGGAAACAGTTTGCAGACATTTTCAGGCATCAAAATCTCATGTATGTATGTGGAATAGGATTGACTGCCTTGATCACTTTTCTCTGCGTACCATGTTTAAGGCTCACACATATTTATTTAATTATTCATTAGCACTTCTTTAAAGCATCAAAAAAGGCACATGCGGTGGCAGAGCATATTCGGGCAAAATGTACCCAACATAAAAGAAATATAACAAAATATGAAGTATCATGAATAGTCATAAAATACTGTAAAAGGAAATATAAAATAGTTACATAAGAGAATTGGTTATTTTCAGTGTACAGTCAAATGCTTAAATGTCACAATAGTGAGGACATAAAAATCAAAATGGGCATATATCGACTCTAAAATATTTCCTGGAATTATATCCAGTGAGTAATTTGAGCCAGTGGTTGCAGGTAAGACTCACAGGTGCTAATTTTTGGCGACCATCACTTATTTTTCCTCAACAAACTTTGATTCCAACAAGAAAGAGAAAAACCAGCAGAGGCGATGAGAAGGAAGAGAAATATAGAACAATTGTGACACAGGTAGAAAACAAGCAAACAAAAAAGAAAGAGTGAGATAAAGGGGCAAGGATGGTCTGGTTGTTGGGTGAAAGAGGCATGAGGTAGAATCAAAAATTAGGCTGCCTTGGTATTCAACATCCCCCATATCTGTAGCAGTAGCTGAAGGCATCTGGAAAATCTTCAGGCACCGGCACTTCCTATTTTACAAATGAAGCTCTGACTACATCATCAAAGTAACCATTTGATATTTAACAATCTAGGCAACCATAAGAGACAATCAAAGAAGTTTTAATAAATGGAAGGGAATTAAGCTACAAAATGTTTGTAATGAAAACAATTTATTAAGAGTTAAAAAGAACAATATCACATTCACAGATTTAATATGTACGTTAAAAGAGTGTAGTTTAAACAAACTAGACTTAAAACAACAATCTATAAATCACATGGCATGAATCACAATGCAAATGAGAACATATATAAAGTTAAAAAACACTGGAAGTGGCAGATTGGTACTCTACGCGCGTTTCGGCGGCCAGCGCCTTCTTCTGGAGTAGCCACAAAAAGTTAAAAAAATTGTTGTAATGATGTAAGGAAAATACTTTTCTTTCTTAGTTTCTTTAGAGAGCGGTTCTAGCTGTCTGGTAACAAGAGTATGATATGTAGATATAGCGTGTAAAGCTCAATGGCGACGTCTAGTCAAGATAGGACATTAGTATTTTATTTCCTGGATGGACGGATTCCAAACGAGAAAATATCACGCTGTATGAAAAAAGGGTTAATAACTGATCCCGCCGACCGGAACCTCTTATTCATTCAAGTGAAGGATATACTTGGTAATTTAAAGTAGCGAGATCCTCCTGATGTATATAAGGTAATCTCAAAGTTATTCTATGGGAGAGATAAGCTTTGCAGTAGAGTAAAACAACTCTGGGAGCTTTTCACTACCAAGATATGTAAAACTTAAAAATACATTCCTAACTTTTAAATACATTGCACCCAGTGCTCTGGGTAATCAAGGGCATATCTTAGGGGTGACATGTGTATAAAAAGGGAATGTTTGGGCCCCGAAATAGATGTATCTTGCCTGAGCCATGGTTAGAGGCTACTTAAGTGGGTTGTACAGTAAGACAGGACATCTGCCACTTTTTTGGAGATGCCCTGCTCAACCAAACTCTAAATCAGGGACTACTGAAAATCAAGCTGTCTAAATAATTCTTCACATGGGAGTTGTCCATTCTGTCCAGCCTGGTTAGAAAATCATACAACTGTGACTAGCACACATAACATAATGCAATGAAATCCAAATAAGAAAAAATGTCATTAATGCATCGTGGACCATCACTCTCCCCAAACATCACCCATATAAAGTGGAAGCTGATCTTCTCTCTATATGTTTAATCATGTTGTGCATGATTGATAAAATATTTCTATGGTAGTAAAAACAATGAAAAGCCACTAAAACATGAGACGATCCAGAGTGCTCAATCATTAGCAAAAACAATAGGTATGAATCTAATGTATCAACAAATATAAACACAGACATTCACAGACGCTGTTCTTATGCATGCCATGCACAAATGTTATCAATCACATTAAGGCTTTGCCAATTCTGGCTAAAAAAGCAAAATATATTGGGGCCTATTAAGAATGCATATGGAAAAAAAAGAACTGAATATGACAAACAGCATGGTTGACTTTATTTTATAGCTGTAGAATAATCCCTCATATGTTCTTATGCAAGCATTTCATGGAAGAATAACTGATACCTTGCCAGCTGACAGCATTAGATAAGAGAGTAAAATGGGTGGAGCCAAGCGAAAGCCCACTTGATGCATATGTTAAAGAATTGCAAAACGTATGTGCTCCAGATACCTGTGCTGTCAAGCTAGACCTAAAATATTTACACTACCTAGACAGGACCATTATTGTAAATGCTTTTCGGCACATTTAAAACTCTGTTTGCATTAGATTAAATTACTGTATTCCGTGCCTATTAATATCACAACACAAGTAAAAAGTTGGTGTTAATTTTACACCAATAATTGTAGAAAAAGAGATAGAAACATTTTCTCAATGTGTAGTAAAGTTTTGTTAACTGGTTGTAGAAGCACTACTACAGATTTGCTGGATAACAGCAAAACATCTGGTGCTCTATAAATGACTCAATTTGTGTTGCAATGCTCATTTCTCTCAAACTACAATGCAGCACACCTCCACTGAACATAAACAGCAGATTGCAGTCCTCAAAGTTCTTCCATTGATGCTTGAAAGACATTCTTCTAACACTTTGAAAAGGAAAGCTTTTCCATGCTGCTCAACCCCACTAAAAGCCTTTTAATGATATCCCTAATATTATCCAGTAACTTATCAACAGAGATACCCTCAGTTTTGATAACCGCATGGAGATGACAATAGAAATAGCAGGGATCACAAGTGGAACCCTGAGGGTTGTCCTAGAAATGAGGAACAACCGGAGGAATTGTTAATTTGATTATCAATTCTACCCAGTATGTCTCCCTCTAAATTCCCTTTTTCCATAGACATTGTCCTTGAGTGAGCATTAAGTAGTAGCAATAAGTTTATAGGTTTAATGAAAGGGTTGTATTAAGAGTCACTAAGGGGCTTTTTGAGTTCAGGGAAGTGTAGTGTTAAGGAATAGTAAAGAGTTTCTAGGGTTAGGGCGTGGCTTGGCGCCCAAGGGTCATGGCGGCTGCTGAGCAGCCGCGGTCGGTAGTGGGATGACCTGCAGGGGGGTGACGTGGGAAGGGGGAGGGGCAGAGTGGGGGATAGTAATGTAGGGATTACAGAGTTTTACAGGTAAGTAAAACGAATTTCGCTGCACGCACTGCATCGCATTTGGTGATGCAGTATACGCAACGAAATTCATTTTATTTATTTATATGTTTACTTACCTGTAAAACTCTGTAATCCATACATTACCACCCCCCTCCCTGCCCCTCCCCCTCCCCACGTCACCGCCCTGCAGGTCATCCCACTAACGACTGCGGCTGCTGCTGAGTGAGGCTCCGCGGCGGGACCGCTAAAATCTGGTGCTTTATTACTGCATATATTTGTTTGCTTTCTGCGTCAGCATGAGACAAGCTGTGAAGTGGCCATTTTTGTGTCAGTTCTATCTACACTGGTATTCATTATGCACTTTTATAACCTCTATGGCACGATTTCAAAGAATGTTGCATATGTTGTTGACTGTTTTTTTAGTAAATGTGAGTAATAGGTTTTGGACTCACAAAATTATTTCTTTTGTCCGTAATACTTTTCTCCTGTGGACGTAGCCTCAATGCATGGTTGACCACTCTCCTTAAATAAGTACTACAAATTTCAATGTGGCATAAAATTTTATGGGCAGATTGAAATCATTACAATCTCCATCTTCTAAACTGAAGTGTATCTTTGTAAAGAATTGAAAGATTTTCTCTGAATTTTCCAACCAAGAAGATTCCTTAGCATCTTCCTCTTACAATTCAGAGACTACGATGGATTCCTCTCACACTGCTCCTGGGAAATCAAATACTAAACGACAGAAAAAACCCTCCTTCACCTCCTAAACAAACTTTGCTTGTCTCCATGGAGTTATTGCTAGAGGAAATTAGAGCCCTTCGTCCTTTCATGGAAGAGACTAATGCTAAACTCAAGGTCTTTTAAAATGAGGAATAAAGTATTCCACTTCAACTCGTCTGTCTCTGCAGTGATTCTACAAGTATGGAAAATATGGAATATTGAATATTTAACAAAAATGGGAACATTATGGATTACTCTGGTTAATGTTTAAAATCGGTTTAAGTGTGGAGGAAATTTTTCCTGATCGCAGCAGTGCAGCAGTTGGTGTCATAATTTCCTCACCATTTTTCAAGTATCATTGATATGCTGTGGCGGGACGATCACAGCACTGTTATGCATGCATCTATTTTGGCAGTCAAAGCAAAATCTAATTATTCTGAAGGGAAGGAATGCATTCGCTATTTTGACTCTTGCTTCGCAATTAATTTCGTCCCAGACGCGAGATGCACCCCAGAGGTTTACAGTTCATTGTATAAAATTACTGAGTCAATTTAAGGTATCACTGAGGAGACAGTATTACATCGTGGGACCCTGATATGATCATCTAATAGTGGGATGAATCTTGGATTGTTTAACATTCAACTGTAAAGGAAGCACCATGGTAATCTAGAAAGCTGCTCATCACATTATGGACTTTAGTTTGCATTAAATTACGTCATCAGATTTGTTATTGCATGATGTTACACATATGTTTTTGTATTCGATGCAGATTTTTGTCTGTTACATTATGGAGTTTTTGGGGTTTCATGGTTTGGGTTACTGAGTTGGTGCATTATGGGACTATTAGGCAGGAGTTTTTCTCACTAGTAAGGCAGGTAAAATAGGTCACGGACATGATTCATTTGGGACTGATTGAGGTCACGTTTGTAAGTAAGTTTGAAATATAACGTATGGCTGAATAGAGAGAAGTTGATTCTTCTTTGATAAGCGAAGGGAGACACGCACACGTTAAACTGTTTGCTATGGCCTCTGAAGGTAAATGAACACTGATAGTTTATTTTGGTTGCTATTAATAATGAGGGGCTTTCAGAGTAATTTTTTGCACTTGTTTTCATTCTTCTGGGAGTGTGAGATTACGAGGACAGGGGAGGTTAATGAGGGTTGACGGGGAAGGGGTGTTTAGTGGTAAAATGTATTTATCATTATTATTCAGCACACTTTGCTCTGCAGCAGTTGTTTAAACAGTTCTTTTTGATTCCTTATAGTACCCCTTACGAAGAACGCACATCGTTCGAAATGCATTGGGTTTTTTCATTTCACCGGGTCAAAGGGCAGTTGGCAACACATGTCTATGTTTAAGTTTGGATAAACAGCATATGACATTTGAAAATGAGGAATAAAGCATTCCACTTCAACTCGTCCGTTTCTGCAGTGATTCAACAAGTATGGAAAATATGGATTATTGAATATTTAACAAAAATGGGAACACTATGGATTACTCTGGTTAATGTTTAAAATGGTTTAAGTGTGGAGGACAATTTCCCTAATCGCAACAGTGCAGCAGTTGATGTCATAATTTCCGCACCATTTTTCAAGTAACTCCAGGTCTTGTCAGACAATTGATCACAGCTTTAAACAAGAGTTTCTTCAGTTGAGCAATCAGTAACCTCTTTAAAGGAAACTAGTGTTCACGTTTCCCATCTGCATTCTCAAGTTTCTACTCACCATAAGCAGGTTGAGGACTTAGAAAATCGTAATAGACGGAATAACTTACGTATTTACTGTTTAAATGAAGGAATCGAAGGCTCTGGCCCGCTAGTTTTCTTCAAATCATTTCTCCCCAAACTGCTTCATATGCCAGCAGACACAGTCTTAAATATCCAACGAGTGCACTGATTAGGTCGTCCACCATCTCTTGTATCTTCTTCACAAAAGCCAGGAGGAGTCATCTTTTATTTTTTAGAATACACAGATTTATTGAAAGTTCTGGCAGCAGTTAAATCTTCCCCAAAAATTACCTGGTCTGGCTCCTCCCTGTTTTTTGCTCAAGACTATGCTAAAGCTACAGCCACAGGACGTAAAGCCTTTCTAGATATGCGAGCTGATCTTCGTTCAATGGGTGTCAGATATGGTCTTTTTCACCCCTGCTCATTTAAAGTTACATATAACAATAAAACCACTACGCATGAAGATCTGATACGCTTGCAAAGTTTCATCAATTCTTGCAAAACGTCTGTTATGGATTCATCTGGACCGTCGTCTACATTCACTGGTTGAACTTTCACGATGTTCTCCTCTGTAATGTTGATCTACGAATTTATACTTTTTGGCTGTTAGAATGTTCATTCTTTGTTAATTTTCCTCACATGTGGGATTTTTCTCTTTGAAATTTTACTGTTGTTATTTTGTCGTATGATGTCTTCCTGGTTCCCCGTTTAGCTGATCTTGGATGTGTCATCCGTCCCATGTAGTTCCACACCTCTTCCTTGTCTACAAGCATTTTCCTCTTGTAGATATGTTCCTTTCCCTCCTGTTAATTTTTCCTTCCCCTTTGCTCGTTCCATTCTTTTTTCTTGTACTTACCTTCTTCTTTGCTATTTAGGTGTCATTGATATTCTTTTTCCATTTGTTTATTTTCCATTTATAATTGATATTGTCCTTTTCCAGCACCTATTGTTCATCATACTTTACTTTTCGTATGCTTCTTCTCGTACTCTACCTTTTCTGGCAGCTTTTGGTATGGTTTGATATCTCTTACTTCTCATAACCTTTCGTGTCATTAAAGTTAGTTTCATGGAATGTTAGAGGCCTCAATTCTCCTATTAAAAGGCAGAGAGTACTAACTCATCTGGCTAAGTTAAATGCTGACATAGTATTCCTGCAAGAGACTCATCTTACAGAAGATGAGCCATTAAAATTAAAAAAGGGTTGGGTGGGAGAATTATTTTATTCCAGTGGAAATGGTAAACCACGTGGATTTATAATGCTGTGTCGTAGATCCCTAAACTTTAAATTCATCTCACAAGACTCTGATACAGAAGGCCATTGGCTTAATATTAAATTGATGCTTAAGGATGTTCCAGTCTCTTTTTTCATTGTTTATGCCCCAACAGGTGGTGACTCCTCCTTGTGGCGCTCAGTAGCCAAGCAGTGTGGAGAGAAGTGTGGCTCACTGGTTAGAGGAGGCAGACCTGTTAGCAGAGGTCAGCCCGGGACCAAGGTTCAATTCCCCGCTCGGCGGGGTGTTGAGTCCTAAAATGTCCATGGACTCGACAATTCTCGCTCCGGTGCCTACTCGATTCACGGGTTCACACTCTGCGACTCTGGGCAATAGCTTGCTTAATCTCCACAACGGCCCCTTGCGGCGGGATGCCTGGCTTTCACCTTGCGAATACCCTGCCGGGGTATCTCACAGGGGAATACGAGGACGGGTTCCCTAAGCAAGTGCCTTGATGCCTTCGGGTGATACATGCGCTATATAAATCGCAATACATCTCTCTTCACATGGAAGACAATTTTATTTTGGCAGGAGATTGTAATCAGGTTTACGATCCTTTTTATAGATCATCTAAAGTGTCATTTATCCCTAACAAAACACATAAATCCTTTATTCACATGGTTACACAACATAAACTTTTGGATGCCTGGAGATTATGTAATCCTAATACGAGGTAATACAGCTTTTATTTCCTGGTTAATCATTCCCAATCACGTCTTGATTATTTTTTTGTATCGCATAATATCTCACAAGCACTTACACATGCGGAAATAGGCCCAATTTTATTATCTGGCCACGCTCTTGTTCTGATTGATGTGGATATTTTGCCCAAACCCAATGCCCAGAGAGGATGGCGTTTTAACAATACCTTGCTTTTGGACCCAGAATTTTCTTCTTCATTGAAAACCTTTTTTAGCTAATACTTTCTCCTAAATCATACTGATTCCCTACCTTTATCAACTATTTGGGATGCTTTTAAAGCCTCCGCTAGGGATTTTATTTTATCCTATGTGTCAAAGAAGCGTACTATTGCTCACAATTGTACCGGGTCTTTGTTGTAAGACATTAAGAGACTGGAGCATTCTTTTTACACTTCCAATTCTAGAGGTGTTCTTGATACTCTCATCAAAGCAAAGTTACAGTTTAATATATATATAAATTCTTTATTCGGTTTTTATCATTATAAAACCATAAAAGCAACAATATGAAATTACAGCATAGTACATTTTTTTTAAAAAGATATCTGAAGGAAGAATAAAGTACACTCAAAATTTTTAAAGATTCCTCCGGTGCCTAATAGTACATTTTAAAAAGTTCAATATATGGTAACAGGTGCGCTTGGAGTCTAGCATCTGTAAGGAAATCATGGCTGGACGGCATTGTCTGAAACCCCATAGTTTTAGTAATGGAAATAACCAGATTTTCCTGTGAGGATGGAAATATTTACAGAACAGTATCGTGTGCATGCACGTTTGTGAGGAGATCTCATTGCAGGGGCATAAAGTCAATTTTGATTCCCAAGTGTTCGTTTGCGGGAAGGCCACTAATCTATGAAAAAGTTTGAGTCTAAATCTGGTCAGAAGCATCTTGTCGTATGAGCTGATTTCCAGTGCAAGGTAAGGCTGTATTTGTGGCGTTAACTGTACCATATTTGCGTGTTGTACAGATTGTTTATTTGAAAGCAGAGTAATTCTGAGTGTCTCTAGGTGGGTCATTGCTTTCTGTTTCAGCTCTTTCTTGCTTATCTCAGTCAGAGATAGTGGAGTGAGGTAAAATCTTTCTAGGCCCATGTCGTTGAAGAACCGTTTGACATAGGTAAGCCAGGCTATTCTGTGCGCGTGATCCAGTGCCATTGAATCCTCTAGAATGGCCTTGGTCAACATGTTCTTGTCAGATAACCAAATACGCCTCCAGAGTAGCAGTGGCTGAACTTTTATTAGGTCCTCTATGTAGGGGATTCCCAGCTCCATATGACATGCATATGTAGATGAACACTTGGGGGCAGATAGAAGAAATCTCGTGAACGAGTTCTCAGCTGTCTGAAGGGATCCAACGTCAGCGTGTCCCCAGACACCGGCTCCGTATAAGGCGATGGCTAGGCATTTTGCAGAATAGATTTGTAACATCTCGACTGGTGGTCTCTTTCCGAGTCTTTGTGAGAAGTTAATCAGAGCAGTGATGGCTCTCCTAAAAAGATGTCTCCTGGACTCAATAGCTGCTTTCCAATTTAGTCTCTCGTCAATCATTATGCCCAGGTAAGGATACTGTGAAGTTCTCTCAAGTTTTTGGTTATTTAAAATGATGTTCTTTGTTCGTTTTCTGCCACCACCAGCCACCATTACGAAAGTTTTTTTAACATTTTTGTGCAAATCTAGAGCGCCCATAAATTTGGCGTATTTGTTTAGGGATTTCTGAAGTTCTATAGGTGTACGAGCCAAAATAACTGCGTCATCCGAGTAGAGCAATGCTGGAATCATGCGTTGTTTTAGTCTTGGCAGATCCTGCCCCCCCTCAGCATCTTCTCTTCCAGCCCGTTTGTGTACAGGGAGAAGAGGAAGGGGGCTAGGACACACCCCTGCCTGACTCCTCGCTCTACCTTGAATGACGCAGTAAGCTCTCCCTTTGTCCCATAGCGCACTCTCGCAGAAGCGTCCGTGTATAATTCCCTTAAGAAGTCCAATAGTGGGGGATCCACCCCCATATTTCGCAAAAGAGTCCATAGCTTCGAGTGGGAGACGCAGTCGAAAGCAGAGGACAGGTCCAGGTAAACCATGTACATTGTCCCCTGCTTTGCGTGGATGTACTTGGACGTGATTAAACTTAAGTTGAGGGCCTGTTCTACGGTTCCGAACCCTTCTCTGAAACCGAATTGTAAGTCCGATAAAATCTTTCTGTCATCTGCCCATTGTTGGAGTTGTTCCAGGATTACTCTAACAACTACTTTTCCTACGGAATCTAATAAGGAGATTGGCCGATAGCATTTAACATCTTGGCGGTCCCCCTTTTTGAAAATAGGTACCATAATGGAGTTGGACCAAGACTCCATTAAGCCCAATTTCGCTGTTGCAGTGAATACTCTGGTCAGTATAGGGGCCCAGAGATCCGGATGATGTTTGAAGAGATCCACAGGGACCCCGTCCGGTCCTGGAGCTTTGCCCCCTTTACTTAAATTCAGAGCTTGCAGTACCTCGAGAATATCAAACTGTATATTAATTGGAAAATCGACGGGAGGATGAGGGTGGATCATTTCTTTGGTTGATGATGTTAGTTTAAATATGTGGGAGAAATGATTTACCCAGGTTTCCTCTTCTATTGCTACATCGATCTGAGGTCTGTTAGCGTCAGAAAGGAAAGGGGTTTTTACTATCCGCCAGAAAGACTCGCTATTTCTTGTGAGTGTGCTTTTGTGTAAATCGTTCCATAAGGTCTGTTTCAACTCCTGTTT
This sequence comes from Lissotriton vulgaris, assembly GCF_964263255.1. Taxonomy (NCBI): domain Eukaryota; kingdom Metazoa; phylum Chordata; class Amphibia; order Caudata; family Salamandridae; genus Lissotriton; species Lissotriton vulgaris. The sequence continues at coordinate 336,617,036 of NC_141700.1, forward strand.
CCTTTGTTTCCTGACCTTTTTATACTGGAGTCTTAGGTGTTTGATCAGTTCTTGGTCTCTTTTTGGTTGTCTGAGGGCTTCTTTTAACTTCGTTAGTGACATGGTGCAGTCATGGTTGAACCAACCTGGAGTTGTTACATTATTTGATTTATTTTTCCTGGTCAGCATTACTTTTATTTGGTCCAGAATAGTCTTAAAGTTTTCGAGGATGGTATTATCGTCTGACTCCAAGTCTAGGCATTTTATTATGTTGGAATATAGGGCCTTTATTATGTTGTTGCTTAGTTGGATTGGATCTATCTTCCCCCATTTCACCGTAAATCCATTTACTCTGCCCATTTCCAACCGGTTTTGGGATAGGAATAACCGATAATGCTTCATTATATTTATTAAAATCCAGCGCAAAATGTTATGGTGGTAGAAATAAGGCAAGGAAACTTAGCGAATTATTTAAAAGCGAAACAGAACAAAGTGAATATTGATGCTATTTTTGATGATGATTCTATCTCACAGTTTAAGGACTTGGAAATTTTAGATGAGTTTGCTTTATTTCACAAAAGACTATATTCATCCGAAACAAATTCCACAGACCATTCACTTTCCCAAATCTTTTCACTCATACAACAACCCCAACAGTCTTCTGCTGATTTATCACTACTGGAAACTCTGATAATGCAACTAGAAATCTTAACTGCACTCCAACATTTGAAAAAAGACAAGGCTTCCGGACCAGATGGATTTACTGTTGAGTCTTTTCTTCATTTCTCCAATCTATTATTGCCTAAACTACACCTTTTAATTGAGTCTTTTCAATCCTTAGGAAAGTCTGGCGGTACCTTTTCCCGATACCCACATATGTTTGATTCCTAAAGAAGGGAAAGATCCGAAGTATTGTAAGAATTTTAGACCCATTGCACTTGTTAATATTGATTATAATATTTTTTCGTTTAGACTCCTATTTCCTCAAGATATTAGGCAAGGAACAGTCTATCTTCGTGAAAGGTCGTGTTATACAAGACAACACCAGACTTTTTTTCAATATTTTATCCAAGGCTACGCATTTGAAACATTCCCCTGCAACTATAGCACTAGATGCTGAAAAAGCATTTGATAGAGTAGACTGGCGTTATTTATTTTACACCCTTAAATGGTTTGGATTTGATCCTAATTTCATTTCCTTAATTTCCCTATTATATTTGAACCTACATGCTGATGTCTGTGCTAATGGGTTAATGTCCTCTATCTTTGACCTCCTTGGTAGAGGGGTGCCTCAGGGATATCCTTTATCCCCCTTTCTTTTTAATTTGGCTCTCAAACCCTTCCTTTCAATAATTCGTCAAAATGTGCATATACAAGGTTTTCAGGCCCCTACATCTAATGTCAAACTTGCAGCATATGCTGATGATATTTTACTTTTTATTTCAAATACCACTGAGTCGATCCCAGCCTTTTTAGATGAAGTTCATTCATTTTCATTAATATCAGGTTATAAATTGAATAGTGATAAATGTGAAATACTGCCCTTGACCAAGTATACCTTTAAAGCTGGTTTTATCTCAACAAATTTTATGTGGAAATCATCCTCTATTAAATATTTAGGCTTATATTTTACACCGACAATAAAAGAGGCAGTCACGCTCTGCTTGAATAACTGCATCCCAAAACTCACAAAGCTCACTTATAAATGACATCCTCTTTATTTATCCTGGTGGGGTCGCCTGGATACTATTAAGATGCTTTCCCCCATAGTTTTATGTACCATGTCTAACATCTCAGTATCCATATCTACTAAATTATTTAAATCCAATAATTCAGTGTTATCCTCCTTTTTATGGAACAAGAAAAGACCACGTATGTCTATCTCAAAATTATCGCGTCGTAAAGCTAAAGGGGGAGTTAATTTCCTGAACTTGGTAGGTTGACTCTGCGGAGGATTATCCTCTTTGGACGTCAGTGGAGCTCTCGTTCCTTTCTCCTTTTTCAAGAATACCTCTCTTTCTCTTGCAAACCCCAAACACTTTCTACTCCATTTATCAAGTTTACCTCAAAATTATTGAACCCTATATTTCCTCTACTTTATGACACTCCTGAATCCTTAATGAATTCACCCATATGGCATAATAAAACGTTATTAATACGTAACAGAACTTTTTACTGGAAATCCTCGAGACAAGGTGGTATAATTTGGATCCATCAGTTGTTCTCAAATAAAGAATTTATTCTGTTTTCCTCGCTCAAATAGTTATACGCCCTACCTACCTCCTTTCTTTTTCAAATTTCAGCTTCTTAGTAAAGCTGTTCTTGGTGTATATACACCGCTATCCAATAACACTATTGCCAGTCCCCCCACTCATATACATAAAGACCTCTCCGACCTATTACACACTCAGCCCAAGGCATCAAAATTAAACTCTTGCAATTAACCAGCACACCCAGACAGAAAACAAGTACTGAAGTGGTGTGGGAAAAAGATTTCAATATGGATGGTCTCATATTTTGTGGAATAATTTATGGACTAAAATACATAAATCCTCCAGATCAGCTAGTTTAACGCAAACACTGTTTTATGTGTATAATAGACTTTTGTTATCTCCACAACTTTTACATAAAAGATTTCCTTATACTCCAGATACATGCTGGACATGTTCCTCTCCAAATGCAGATCTATTCCATCTATTGTTCTCATGTACTCCAGTATATAATTTTTGGAAACAGGTCTGGTTTTAAATTAACTTAGTTTTTGGCACAAATATCCCGTTCTCTACGACACACATCTTCTTAGGCAGCCTTTCCACAGTATGGGATAACAATGCAACTCATTTTAAAATAATTGATCTATTTTTGCTGTGGCCTTCCAACAAATACCAAGAAATTGTAAAAACTTTACAAAAATGTCATACAAGGCCTTGTGGTATGATGTGTGCCACAATCACAGACTGGATATATTCTCCGATTTACCTTCACCCATTGCTATCACGGCTCCTTTTTTTTATTCAAATATGTATGCTGGAATACAATTGTATTGCAATATTTGTTACTCACTGGTTGGTGCTGAACCGCATTTATTGTACAATGACACGTCTATTTTTAAATAAAATTATTTTTGAACTGTAAGAGTTTCTAGGGTTGAGGAAGGTAGCATTAAAGGGTAGTAAGCACTTTTTAGGGGTAAGGAAAAGCAAGTAAGTTGGTAAAAGTGTTTAGGGTGCAGGTATGGGTGCCGTTAAGGGGTATTAATTGTATTTTTACTGTCCAGGGAGGAGAGCTTCAAGGGATGGTGGGGAGTCCTAGAGTTCAGGGCTGGGTACCATTAAGGCATAGAAAAGTGAATGCTGCATTTATGGAAAGATACCATTAAGGGGTAGTAAAGAGTATTCAGGGTGTAGGGAAGGGTGGCATAAAGTGGTGGTAAGGATTTTGTAGGGTTCAGGGGATGGGTACTGCTAAGAATTAGCAAGGTATTTTTAGGGTTCAGGGAAGAAAGGTGTTAAGGGGTATTCATGTTTTTTAGGGCTTCAAGGATGAGTAGCATTTAATTAGTAGTAAAGGTATTTTCAGGTTAGGGATGAGTAGCATTAGGAGCTACTGGTTTGTAGGGTTCAAGGAAGGCTTGAACTAAGGAGTAATACAGGGGTTTTATGGTTTACTGATGGGTAATGTTAAAGGGGAATAAGTGTTTGCTTTTCTTGGAAGAGTATCTTTAAGAGGTAGTATGAGGGATTTAGTGTTTAAGGAAGAACACTATTTAAAAGTAATACGTTTTTTTTTATAAGGGTAGCATTAAGGGGTAGCAATGAGTTTATAAGGTTCAGTAAAGCATAGCATTAAGGGGTTTAGGGTGCAGGGAATGGCATTAAAGGGTAGCAATGTTTTTAGATTTCAGGGAACGGTAAGGGTTCAGGGAAGAGTGACATCAAGTGATAGTAAGGCTTTTTATGGTTCATAGTAGGCTAGTGTTACGTTGAATCAAGGAGCGTTTATAGTTCAGGGAAGGGAAGCATCAAGCAGCAGTAATGTTTTGTATGGTTCACTGAATAGTAGTGTTCATGAATTGTAAGGAGTTTTTAGGGCTCATGAAGGGTAGCATTAAGGGTCAGTAAGGGTTTTTTATGGTTGATAGGTAGAGTTAAAGGGTAGTAAGGTTTTTTAAGGTGAGGGAAGGAAGTGTTATAGAATTGTAAAGGTTTGTAGGGTTGGGGAAGAGTAGCAGTAAGGTGTTTTTAGGATTCAGAGAAGGGTGGTCTAGAACTGCAGAATATTAAATAAGTAAATGGATTGAATATTTAAATATATAAAAATGTGTAGTTCGTTTAAGCTAAGATTTGTAACAAATTATCAAAACGCAAATAATAAATCAAAAGTCATGATCAAATTAGATTTTGGGAGCCGAGGAGCTTAAAAAAGTCTACTTAGCCCTTAAAACTGAGAACTCTGAATTATAAAGAATACCATTCTCTCAAACAGTGCCGTATTAAGGAATCTCTGAAGTTGATGATGGAAAGTAAAAGGGGAAGGTGGCTGGGACTTCAGTAAAACAACAAACTCGTCCTGATTGCCATCTCCCCTGTGCACTGCACTTAGTTATCTAATTTACTAGGAGACATATAGCATGCTAGTGCCAGATGTATGACCTAAAGACTCATGCTCTACTGTAACACAATAGCTTGACTTGACAAAGAGATGTGGCTCATTTAAATTTATAAACACATGATTGCTGCTGTTTGAGGGTAAGCACTTTTTTTGGAAGCACACAATTTCTGACCAATAAAAACAATTACTCCCATCTTCCAATAAGTGAGCGAAGCCAAACTTTTGTCTGTATTGCTTGTGAAACCTCTTTTTTGGGTTGAAAGCTCTAGCGACAGAAGAAAATTGTCTACATGCTGTAGTGTCTTAAGATCATTAATTTAATTATATGCACTGTTTGTCCCTTCAGTAAAAGCGAGCTTGTGATATCTGGTGCTGATATGTTTTCTCAATCTTGCTCCATACAACGAGTTTCTGAAATACATCCCCAGGTGTCTGCCTATTTCTTGTCTCAGACGTTTGCACTGTATTGTTTGGAGGAAAAATAGAAATTATGGGGGTCATTAGGATGGCGGACGGAAGTGCCTCCACAGACCCAGAGTATGCGGAACAAGCCTATTTTCCGTGCGCCCGTCGCGGACACTCCGTCCGCCAAATCAGGATACGAAATACGTGCCAAAATCCGTCCGCGGCGGTAGAACACGGTCCGCCGCACCACCACACCCAACCACGCGGCGGACGTAACCTTTCCAGAGACTCCGCCGTACGGACTAACGACTAGGACCGTCCTCCAAATCAAGATGGCGGAAAACACACATAAAAGCGCGGCGGAAAAACAACCTGCCTGAACACGGCGGATGCTCCACAGCGACCATACCCACCACGAGCCGCACGCCGACATGGACCCTGCACTACAGGCTTACCCGATACTCTACGCGATCCAGTACGTCCTCGTCTTGGCCCACCATCGACGACGACGCAGGTAGGCAACTAAGCATTCGCTGTCTGGAGAGGAGTACCGGCAAGGGCGGTGACGTAGGGAGGGGGGAGTGACATGTCCCGAAATGCACATATGCCTGTGTGCGGCAACGCCTCCAAGGGCCGTGACCCAGGTAGGGGAGAGTGACAGGTAGCAGAACCCACCGCCCCCAAGAAAATACCAATCCACACCAGCATCACACACGCAAGAATTACTCTGACAAACCACGACACATTAATCCCAATTTTATTAACGCAGATTCGGAGCAAAGTCACAGTCTAGGATGGAGCATGGCCATAGTGGACACCAGAGCAGGAACATCAGAGGCAGTACATCAGTATCAGAACAGCAACAGGGCAGCAACAGGGCAGTGTGGAGATCAGAGCAGGTACATCAGATGCAGTACATCAGTATCAGAACAGCAACATGGCAGCAACAGGGCAGTGTGGACACCAGAGCAGGTACATCAGAGGCAGTACATGAGAGGGGCTAAGTGCACCAACAGTCCATGGCAAGGCACAGGTCCATCAGAGGCAGTACATGAGAGGGGCTAAGTGCACCAACTGTCCATTGCACTGAAAACGTCCATCAGAGGCAGCACATGAGAGGGCACAATGCAGTATCAGAACAGCAACAGGGCAGTGTGGACACCAGAGCAGGTACATCAGATGCAGTACATCAGTATCAGAACAGCAACAGGGCAGCAACCGGGCAGTGTGGACACCAGAGCAGGTACATCAGATGCAGTACATCACTATGAGGATAGCAACAGGGCAGTGTGGACACCAGAGCAGGTACATCAGAGGCAGTACATCAGTATCAGAACAGCAACAGGGCAGCAACAGGGCAGTGTGGACACCAGAGCAGGTACATCAGATGCAGTACATCACTATGAGGATAGCAACAGGGCAGTGTGGACACCAGAGCAGGTACATCAGATGCAGTACATCAGTATCAGAACAGCAACAGGGCAGTGTGGACACCAGAGCAGGTACATCAGAGGCAGTACATGAGAGGGGCTAAGTGCACCAACAGTCCATGGCAAGGCACAGGTCCATCAGAGGCAGTACATGAGAGGGGCTAAGTGCACCAACTGTCCATTGCACTGAAAACGTCCATCAGAGGCAGCACATGAGAGGGCACAATGCAGTATCAGAACAGCAACAGGGCAGTGTGGACACCAGAGCAGGTACATCAGATGCAGTACATCACTATGAGGATAGCAACAGGGCAGTGTGGACACCAGAGCAGGCACATAGAGGCAGTACATCAGTATCAGAACAGCAACAGGGCAGCAACAGGGCAGTGTGGACACCAGAGCAGGTACATCAGATGCAGTACATCACTATGAGGTTAGCAACAGGGCAGTGTGGACACCAGAGCAGGTACATCAGATGCAGTACATCAGTATCAGAACAGCAACAGGGCAGTGTGGACACCAGAGCAGGTACATCAGATGCAGTACATCACTATGAGGATAGCAACAGGGCAGTGTGGACACCAGAGCAGGTACATCAGAGGCAGGACATCAGAGGGCACACTACAGCAACTTACAGCACACTATCAGGTGGATTGCGTGAAGTACCCGCATCGGACACACTGACAGCACCAGAAACCGGAGTGTGACACACAGCCACAGATGTAGTGACTGACACGTGAGCCACAGACCCAGATAAACTGCCAGCACCTGATACATGAGTGTGAGACACAGCCACATACCGAGTGACTGACACATGGCCCATAGACCCAGATACATTGCCAGCACCTGATACAGGAGTGTGAGACACAGCCACAGCACGAGTGACTGACACATGGCCCATATTCAGATACACTGCCAGCACCTGATACAGGAGTGTGAGACACAGCCACAGCCCGAGTGACTGACACATGGCCCATAGACCCAGATACACTGCCAGCACCTGATACAGGAGTGTGAGACACAGCCACAGACCGAGTGACTAACACATGGCCCATAGACCCAGATACATTGCCAGCACCTGATACAGGAGTGTGAGACACAGCCACAGCCCGAGTGACTGACACATGGCCCATAGACCCAGATACACTGCCAGCACCTGATACAGGATATGTCTCGACTGATACCCTGCCACTAACAGACACATGCGAGTCAACTGCACCAGCGCCACTGTGACCACTGAAATGATGAGCCACAGGGCTGTATGGTCCTGGAGGACAGGGCTGAGGACGCGGAAGGGAGGGCGAGGCGCAACAACATTAGACTTGTGGGGGTTCCTGAGAAATGGGAAGGGGCCCGCCCGGCCGAACATGTGGAAGAATGGCTGCGGACACTTTTGCCTGAAGGCTCGTTGTCACCGCACTTCGTCGTGGAGCGCGCACATCGGGTGCCAACGAGGCCCTATACCACCGGCGCCAACCCGAGGCCGTTGCTCTTCAGGATACTGAACTATAGGGACAGAGACACGGTGCTGCGAGAGGCACGGCGATTGGGCGAGGTACGCATAGACAACGCGTCGATCATGTTCTTCCCCGACTACACCATCCAGGTGCAGCGCCAGAGGCACGATTTCATGGAAGTGAAGAGGAGACTACGCACCGCGGGCCTCAAGTACTCCCTACTATTCCCTGCCAAGCTGAGAGTGGTGGCGGGAGACAGCACTTACTTCTTCAGCACACCTGAGGAGGCCAACGAGTGGCTGGACGGGGGCACGGACACAGCACCGAAACACTCTCGCGGAGGCGAGACGAGGACCAGGCCGCGAGGACCACGACGACGCCGCAGGCACAGGACCCAACAGTCCCAGCACGCGGAGGAGGGGGCGGGACACTCCCCCACGCTGGACCAGATGCTCCGAGAACAACGCGATGCATTGCAGAAGGTCTCCCAAATAAGCAACTCATCCTCCCATGAGACGGCCCAGGAGGACGGCCAACAGCCGGTACCTAGCGACGACGACGAGGCCATATACGGGATCCCGAACTCACAGATCTCGGTGGAACTGCCCATCGTCACGCCGCAAACCTCAGACCTGATCCACTGATCCTACGGGGGATGTCTGCACTGGCCTTGCCGCGACGAGGGAAGGGTTGGCAGTGGTCGGCTGGACGATGATGCGCAATTGGCGCCCGCCACTGCTGGAGACACCTCCCACCCCCCTCCCCCTCCCCCCCTGCCAGCTGACCGAACTGTGGACACCTGGAACAGTGAGTAATGCCCTTATGGCACTGGTGGTAAGCTGGGAGGGCACTGAAGGGGTGGTCTTTTAGCACGCATTTGCGCCTGGCCGCACACAGGATGGGCAACTTGGAGCATTGGACCGCAGTGGGCGGCCACTAACATCCTGTATTGAATGGCTCAGGGAAGCGGCCTGCTTCCCCTAAACTGACTATATATCCATCCTGCCGAACTTGTGCTTAGCACACACTGCCCCTTAAACAAAGTAAGAATGTTCCTCTCTCCTGAGAGTATGGACGGTGGCCCGTTCCGCCACTGCCCTTATGGTATTTTAGTGGGGATAGCCCGCTGTTGGTTGTTGTTCTTTACTGTTTTTTTTCCCTGTCCTTATGTTTTCCCAAACTTTGCTGAGTGTACTGTGGGGGGTGGGAACGGAAGAGCTGGGAGAGGCACTGCTGGGGCCTTTGGTGGTGCCGCTACTATTGGGAGGGTCAGGGGGGAATGTGTATTGCTGAAATGTCTGCCATAAAAATATGCACATGGAACATTAGAGGTATGCACACACCCGCGCGCAGGTACCAAATCTACTCCTACTTGAAGAGGCAGAACGTGCAGGTCGCGCTATTGCAGGAAACACACCTGAGTGGGGCGGAGGTGACAGCGCTGAGGCGGAGATGGAGGGGACAACTGTGTGCCACCGAATACTCCTCGTACGCCCGCGGGGCACTGCTGTGGGTAAAGCCGGGAACCCCCTTCGTGATGTCAGACGTTCACATAGATGCGGAGGGGAGGTATGTCCTGGTGAAGGGTCGCATAGACGGGCAACCAGTGGTCCTGGCGTCCATTTACGCTCCAAACACGGATCAGGGCACCTTCCTGGCGCGTATCTCAGAGAAATTAGCGCCCTGGCACGGCGTCCCATGGATCCTGGGAGGCGACTATAACGCGGTACTAGACCCAGTGCTGGGCCGTTCGGTCCCGCCGAGGCCAGAGGCGACATCCCAGGGGGCCACGAGGACACTCACACAGTGGGCGACGCAGTGGGGTCTGAAAGATGCATGGCGTGCGCACAATCCGAACACTAGGGTGTACTCATACTTCTCGGGAGCACATGCATTACATGTTCGCCTCGACAGATACATGGTGTCAGCGGACATGTTGCCCCATATCACTGACTCTCAATACCTGGGTAGGACACATTCAGACCACAACCCCCATACACTGCACATGGCCTGGGAACGCCCGCGCCCACCAATCCCCACGTGGCGATTGCAACCTGCATTACTGCTAGATGGCCCCTTTAGAGATTCCCTGCAGGCCAGCGTAGCGCAATACTTCGAGGACAATTCAGATACAGCATCCTCCCCGAGAGTAGAGTGGGACGCATTCAAGGTGGTGGTACGGGGACATTGCTTGAGCACTCAGGGGAGCATACGGCGGAAGCTGGAGGAGGACTTGCGCAGGGTGGAAGCGGACCTACTCGGCGGGGAGCAGGAGGTGGTGGAGGGTGCAGGTGACCGGCTGCAGGCGGCCCGGGCGGAGCACAAAACGCTACTGGAACGGCTGCGGCACGTCAACTTTGCGGCCCATTCGGCGCGAGTGCACCAGCACGGTGACAAGCCCGGTAGGCTATTGGCCTGGTTAGTCAGGCAGGAGGAACGCACGGAGCCGCTCTCCGTCATCCGCACGCCTGAGGGAGAACTAGTGTACACCCAAAACAGGATACACCAAGCGTTTGTGGGACACTATCGGGCCCTATACAAATCGCAACTGAGAGTAACTGCGGCCTACATAGCAGAATACCTGGCGGACATCCCGCTGCCCTCCCTTATAGGCTCGCAGCAAGACGCCCTGGGGGCGCCATTCTCCGTGGAAGAAATACGCGAGGCCATTTTCGCACTGTCCAACGGCAAATCACCTGGCCCGGATGGACTGCCCGCCGAATTTTTTAAGGCGTGTTCAGACACGCTGGTTCCGGAGTTGCTCAAATTGTACAATACTGCAATGGAAGAATCAGCACTCCCAGACTCGCTTAACGAGGCAAACCTGGTCTCGCTGCTGAAACCGGGCAGAGATGGCGCACTCATGGGGTCCTATAGGCCGTTGGCCATGCTAAATACTGATTATAAAATTTTCACCTCCCTCCTGGCCCGCCGCCTGGCCCTGGAGGCACCAACTCTGGTGCACGCAGATCAAAACGGCTTCATGCCGGCGCGGTGCACGTCTCGTAATCTACGCCGCCTCTTCCGGATTCAGGAAGCGGCTCTGACGCATTGGCCTAGATCGGGGTGCCTGGTCCTGGACCTGGAGAAGGCCTTCAACTCGGTAGAATGGCCATACCTGGGAGCCGTGCTGGACAGATTCGAGGTGGGTGAGGCATTTGCTGGCATGGTCGGACTGCTCTACCAGAGACCCAGTGTCCGAGTGAGGACGGGAGGGCTGCTGTCGGAGAAGATCGGGGTGCGTAGAGGCACCAGGCAAGGCTGCCCCCTGTCGCCCCTCCTCTTCTCCTTAGCCATTGAACCACTAGCGGCTCTGCTACGGGACAGAGGAGCGGAATGGGGGATCCCACTGGCTGACGGAACGCACATAGTCTCACTCTACGCAGACGACCTGCTGCTTTATGTGCGGGACCTCACCGCGGTGCCAGCCGAGCTATCGGACGTCTTCCAGACCTTCGCAGAGGTCTCGGGCCTCAGGGTCAATTGGGCCAAGTCCGGGGCATACTCGTTCAGCCGTGACCAGGAGGAATGCGATGTGCATCTTGGAGGGGCCAGGCTCGCTTGGTACCCGACCACGTTTAAATACCTAGGGCTGCACATCTATAGAGACCCACAGGACTTACTGGAGGGCAACCTGGTGCGCGCCATTTCTTCTCTGCGAGCTCAGATGTCCTTTTGGAAAACCTTTCCGCTGAACGTGCCCAGCCGCATAGCTCTTACTAAAATGATAGCGCTCCCTAGGCTGCTATATCACTTCGCGAATATCCCCACGTATGTCCCCACGCGGATATTCCGCGATCTGGAATCAATGCTTCGTGGCTTGATCTGGAACACGGGGCGACCTCGAGTGGCACTGGCTAAACTGTACTCCCCGACCGCGGAGGGAGGAATGGCTGTCCCCAACATGGAGCTGTATTACCTGGCCGCACAGCTCCAATGGGTGACGTACTGGCTCAGCGATGCACATCTGGACGATACGGCCACTGCGGACTACCAATGGACGCATTCCCAGACCTGCGCCCTGTTTCACCCATTGACCAAAGGACCCCGTCCCCTGCCCATGCATGTGGCCGTGGCCCGCAAATGTTTTCTCCGCAGCCTGAAGCTGACGCACACTACCAGACCATATGCTCCTGCCCTCCCCCTGCTGGGCACCCCCAGGTGGAGCGGGATGGTTACGCCGCGCAATCTGGACCACTGGGTCACGGCTGGAGTAGAGACCATGGGTGACCTGTATGTTGACGGGGCCCTGCTCTCATTCGCTGAGTTATCTGACACCACGGGACTCCCGGCCGGGCAGTTCCTACTCCATGCGTCGGTACTGCGGGCATACACTGACTCCTGGGGTGACATCCAGGATGAGCCGCCGATGCACCACCTGGTCCAATATCTACATGCAACGGGCAGAGGCTCGCACATCACGCATTGGTTAGCGCAGGCGCTTCTCATCCACACGCAAACACCCACACAGCAGATTAGGGCTAAGTGGGCGGCGCACCGTGGGAGGGATTGGACGGATAAGGAGTGGAACCTGGTACTAGCTAGCCCCGTAAACATCCCCCGCAATTCCCGCTTCCGCATCATCCAACTGTACATATTGCACCAGGCATACCTAACGCCAGATAGAATAAACAGATACTTCGCGATCGACACTGCCGTTTGTCCCAGATGCGACCTGTTGGGCGCAGATATCCTGCACATGCTTTGGCACTGCCCAACCCTGACCACGTACTGGGGGGAGGTGACCTCACTCCTGAATCACAGCACGGGCCCGGGCCTGCCGGACACGTGGGAGGCGTGCATTCTCGGACTCTATAAAAGAACCAAACTGAACAAAACACAGGCACGATTCTGGGATTTGGGCCTCATCACGGCCAAACGGCTGCTTACGCGACACTGGAAACGGCGGGAACCGCCTACCCCAAAACACTGGTTCACATCCTTTACAAACTGGGCCAGGGCGGAAGGCACGGCGCTCCACCGGGAAGAAATAGCGGGTCTGCGGCAGTTCCCGATAGCACAGCTCTGGGATGGCATCCTGGGGTCCATGCAGGGGGAGGGCACTGCCAGAGGGCTCACGTAGAATAAGTGAAACCGGAGGTGGGTCACAGAGGCTAATGCTGTATCGCAGGAACCACCGCAAGCGGCGCCCCCCCCCCCCTGACACAGACAAGAATCAGCCAGCGCGTAGACCTCGGATACGACCCAACGCCCATGCGGGCGCCCATCAGCGGCCATTGCCCAGCAGCGCGCCCCAAGCACAGAGTTGCTGACATCGCCCCCGCAAGCACACTCCACCCCCCCCCCACCCACTTTCACATATATGTTTGCATGTTTGCAGTATCGGACCCCTGCTCACAGACGGTGGCCTCTCTGACCCCCCGTGTTGAAGTGGGTAGGAGCTGCTGGCGGCACTACAGACGGCGACTGCAGGCGTTGACGCCGATAGCCACACCGACAGCGAGGCTCCTCCACCTGATTGCAACATGCTCCACTAACAAGGCCGGCGACCGATGACACACCATGGCCCACAGGGGCTGTCCCACTCTAAGTTCAGGCACACTTGCGCACACACACCTCTGACCTCCAGTTGCACTGTAACAGCATCGGCAAACAACACACCGATCAGAGGTGGTTCCTACTAACACCGTGCAAGTGGGGCGGACTTCGAGTGGGGAAGTCGCGATAGGAACATTGGGACATACCGATACGAACTGTTTTGTTTAGTTTGCCGATTTCATGGCTCAGTTCTAGAAAAAAAAAGAAAAACAAGGCGTCATTTATGGACTTTTCCTTTCTAGACTTACGAAAATGTGACTATCTTATCCATGTCCTAGCACACCGGGGACACAAGGGACGCAATGACATGCCCTTTTATGATGGCCCACACCCTTACGATTCACCGTTCATTTGCAGCCGGCCCGCAGGGTTGTAGGCTTTGCTATATGTACTGTACCTTTGAACATTAATAAACGTCTTAAAAAAAAAAAAAAAAAAAAAATCTATGTGTTTTGTTATGTGATGTATGCATGTGTGTGTGTGTCTTCATTTATGAGTACATGCACTTCTCCATGATGTGTGTAGTGTCATCCCTTCGTGTAGTGATGTGTGTGGTTTGTTGTAAGTTGCACTGCAGTGTTTTGGGATGAGTGTGATGCTGTTTCCTAACGTCTGTTTTCGATTTCTATGTTTCCCTAGGTCACTCCCTTGCGGCATGATTCTGTACCTGTTGGATCCCTGAACCTGGTTACGTCTGTTTCTGATGCAATCATGTGAATAAACATGGAGGCAACACATCATTGAGTGAGTAAGTGGTATTTATTTACAGATTGTGCATAGGTGTAGGTGCATATTTACAAAGGAGTGAAGGGGTGGGGGAGTGACAGTCCAAGGTAATGGAAGATGAGATGTCCGTGCAGACACCACATAGGGTGGTGTGTGCCTAGTGCAGCAGGCCTGTGGCAGGTGGGACCGGATAGTTGCCAGGATGGATCGGAGGCTCAGGTACTCCAATGAGTCAATGTCGGCTCCTCTTGGAGCGTGTGGCATGAGCTCTGACACTGCTCTCGCCCACTTCCTGCCTCGGATGGCCCCTCCGTCTTTGTGTTGGGACGGAGTCAGCTGGGGGCGCAGGCTGATCCGGTACCACATCCGCCGCCAGGGGCGCAGGTGGCGGTGGCGGTGTTGTGGCCGGTGCCGTTGTTTGAGGGGGGGGGTGGGTGGTGTTGGCGGATGCCCTGGTGCTGAAAATGTCCACAAGTTGGCCAAGCCGCCTCTCGATGGCCCCCAACATCGCGGTGTTGTCCACAAAGTCCTGGTGGGCCCGGTCTGCATGTGCCTGGCTACGTGCATAGCCCGCCTCCACCCGGACTAGTGCTTCAAGACACTGTTGCACAGCATTCAGTGTAGTGTCATCAGGCCTTCTTTCCGCCGTGCTCCTGCCTGCAGGATCTGCCCTTGCATTGGTGGTTTGCCTCACTGTCTCCCTGCGTGGCTGGGATGGCGCTGCCCCAGCGTTGGCCGGTGGGTTGGGCAGGGTGGCAGGGGCAGAAGTGGTGGTAGTAGTGGTGGTGGAGGTGGTGCTGGAGGCAGCTGTGCAGGTCACAGTAGCCGGTGTTGTCGTGATGCCAGAGCCCGTTGTTGTTGTAGGTGCAGGTGTGACCTGCGTGCCAGAGGTCCCTGGCTGGCTGCTTGATCCGGCACCATCCTCTGCCCCGGAGGTGGCTGCCCAATCGTCCCCTGAATGGTCAGAGTGTGGCGATGCTGGAGGCCTGGTCTCAATTGGAGCAGTCAGATTAGGATCCCCTGCAAAACAATAATGTGAGGATGAGTCATGTTGCCTATACGTGTACATTTGTTTATGTTTGACATTCAGTCGGCAATGGCACTCACCCCACCCACCACCACCACCACCCTCTCTATGGACATGGGGGCCTGTTGGAAGTAGGACTAGTGACCCCTCACACACCCCACCCAGCCACCACCACCCTCTCTATGGACATGGGGGCCTGTTGGAAGTAGGATTAGTGACCCCTCACACACCCCACCCAGCCACCACCACCCTCTCTGTGGACATGGGGGCCTGTTGGGAGTTGTAGTTCCGTCCCCTCACACACCCCACCCAGCCACCACCACCCTCTCTGTGGACATGGGGGCCTGTTGGGAGTTGTAGTTCCGTCCCCTCACACACCCCACCCAGCCACCACCACCCTCTCTGTGGACATGGGGGCCTGTTGGAAGTAGGACTAGTGACCCCTCACACACCCCACCCACCACCACCACCCTCTCTATGGACATGGGGGCCTGTTGGAAGTAGGACTAGTGACCCCTCACACACCCCACCCACCACCACCACCCTCTCTATGGACATGGGGGCCTGTTGGAAGTAGGACTAGTGACCCCTCACACACCCCACCCAGCCACCACCACCCTCTCTATGGACATGGGGGCCTGTTGGAAGTAGGACTAGTGACCCCTCACACACCCCACCCACCACCACCACCCTCTCTATGGACATGGGGGCCTGTTGGAAGTAGGATTAGTGACCCCTCACACACCCCACCCAGCCACCACCACCCTCTCTATGGACATGGGGGCCTGTTGGGAGTTGTAGTTCTGTCCCCTCACACACCCCACCCAGCCACCACCACCCTCTCTGTGGACATGGGGGCCTGTTGGAAGTAGGACTAGTTACCCCTCACACACCCCACCCAGCCACCACCACCCTCTCTGTGGACATGGGGGCCTGTTGGGAGTTGTAGTTCCGTCCCCTCACACACCCCACCCACCACCACCACCCTCTCTATGGACATGGGGGCCTGTTTGAAGTAGGACTAGTGACCCCTCACACACCCCACCCAGCCACCACCACCCTCTCTATGGACATGGGGGCCTGTTGGAAGTAGGACTAGTGACCCCTCACACACCCCACCCACCACCACCACCCTCTCTATGGACATGGGGGCCTGTTGGAAGTAGGACTAGTGACCCCTCACACACCCCACCCACCACCACCACCCTCTCTATGGACATGGGGGCCTGTTGGAAGTAGGACTAGTGACCCCTCACACACCCCACCCAGCCACCACCACCCTCTCTATGGACATGGGGGCCTGTTGGAAGTAGGACTAGTGACCCCTCACACACCCCACCCACCACCACCACCCTCTCTATGGACATGGGGGCCTGTTGGAAGTAGGATTAGTGACCCCTCACACACCCCACCCAGCCACCACCACCCTCTCTATGGACATGGGGGCCTGTTGGGAGTTGTAGTTCTGTCCCCTCACACACCCCACCCAGCCACCACCACCCTCTCTGTGGACATGGGGGCCTGTTGGAAGTAGGACTAGTTACCCCTCACACACCCCACCCAGCCACCACCACCCTCTCTGTGGACATGGGGGCCTGTTGGGAGTTGTAGTTCCGTCCCCTCACACACCCCACCCACCACCACCACCCTCTCTATGGACATGGGGGCCTGTTTGAAGTAGGACTAGTGACCCCTCACACACCCCACCCAGCCACCACCACCCTCTCTATGGACATGGGGGCCTGTTGGAAGTAGGACTAGTGACCCCTCCCACACCCCACCCAGCCACCACCACCCTCTCTATGGACATGGGGGCCTGTTGGGAGTTGTATTTCCGTCCCCTCACACACCCCACCCAGCCAACACCACCCTCTCTGTGGACATGGGGGCCTGTTGGGAGTTGTAGTTCTGTCCCCTCACACACCCCACCCAGCCACCACCACCCTCTCGGTGGACATGGGGGCCTGTTGGGAGTTGTAGTTCCGTCCCCTCACACACCCCACCCAGCCACCACCACCCTCTCTGTGGACATGGGGGCCTGTAGGAGTGCTTTAGAGGTTGGTGAGTATGTGGACTGCATGCAAGGCTGGGGTATGTGGGATGTGTCTTCAGAGTTGTGTGAGGCACACCGTGTTGTTGTCTTTGTGGTGCTTGGTTGGTACTTACCAGCCTCTTCTCCATCAGCAAGTCCATCGATGGTCTCAGGGTGCAGGATGGTCAGCACCTTCTCCTCCCACTCGGTGTATGGTAGGGGCTCCGGGGGGGTTCCACCGCCTGTGTGGTTGGCCCGGAGGAAGTTCCTGGCTCTAATGGACTTCACCCGGGTCTTAAGGTCGTGCCACCGCCTCTGGATGTCATGCTTGGTCCTCGGGACGGTCCCGGAGGCATTGACCCTGGTGACGATCCGGTCCCACAGGCTGTTCTTCCGAGCTATGCTCGTCTGCTGCACCAGGGATCCAAAGATGTGGGGTTCCACACGAATGATCTCATCGACCATTACCCTGAGCTCGGTGTCGGTGAATTTCGGATTCTTCTTGGGTGCCATGGTGCTCGGGGTGTGAGTTTGTGTGGATTTCGGAGGTGCTGGTGTGTGGTGTTTGGGTATAGTGTGGTGGGTGTTTGTGTGCAGGGTGTGTTTGGGTGTGGGTTATGTGTATGAATTAAATTGTTTGCTGTTGGCCAAGTGTTGTCTCCTGCTGGCAGCTATGCTGTGATGCAGAGGTTTACGGGAGTGGGTGGGAGTTAATTTATAGTCTGTGTATTGGCCCTGTGTGAATGTTGATTGGCAGTCAGGTGATAGGTGGGTGTGTTGTCAGGTGTGGTCTATGCAGTTCTTGGGGGTGGGTAATTGTGTCTTGTGTTTGGTTTAGAGGTGTCAGGTGGGTGGGCGTCCATTTTGCTGTGTTTGGTGATGGATTCTGTCGGTATGTATGCCATTGGTTTGACTGTAGGGATGTTGGACTTCCGCTGTGGTGCACCGTTTCTCATAGCATTGCTACCGCCGCGGACGTGGATCGCGGTGGCTACCGGGGTACTTGCGGAGTTATCCTAATTGCGGACACGGAAAGTACGCAGGTATCGCGGGGGAGGTTGTTGTTCTCCTGGTCATGTGCGTACGCGGCGGTCGGTGTTTTGTTGGTTCCGTCCGCATGCCGCGGACTCAGGTGTACTTCGACCGCCGCGGACGGGGATTGTTGTGCTCCGTCCGCCGCGGTCGGCGTTTCGGTCACATTTGATCCTAATCGCTAATGCGGTTTTTCCGCGGGCAGGTCCGGAGTATCTTGCCACTTTCCTCGGCGGACGGAGCACGTTTCCGTCCGCGATCCTAATCGACCCCTAAGTGACAGATTTCAGTCTGAAACATATAGAAGACATTAGCACATGGATATGCATTGGGTTTTCGTAAGGATTGCATGGTCTTACAATGTTAGTGATTTGTCAGTGCTCCTATTCTGAAACTACCTTGAAGCGGGAATGTCCTTCATATAGTGTGTGTGTGTGTGTGTCTGTGTGTGTCTGTGTGTGTGTGTGTGGGTGTATGCATGTTTGTGAGAGAGATGCAAGAACAGAGTAGTGATATGCACAGTCAATGCCAATAAACCCAGGATTACAAGGGCCATAATCCTGTGAAGAAATACCCAGAATCTATTACCAGAATATTTGCAACATGCTGTGAGATACATGATATCGGAAGATGGAATCATATAGGATCTTAGTGTCTAATGAGGTTATGATGACGCTGTTTCCCAACAATTGCATTCACAGAAAATTAAGCATGCAAATGTTATGCTCATGCACAAAAGATTTAAAAACATGCTGTCAAGCTTTTTACTAGATTCATGAAACTGTAGGGGCCTCATTGTAGTTTCACAGCTCAGACCAAAGGCAGTCTGTACTAACCAGAGTATCGAATCTGACTTCATATATTCTCTTCTAACCAAGATACCTAATCTGAAATCAAAATCTGAAGCTCCAAAGCCTTTCACACTCCCTGGGTGCAGCTTTATAGAGCAGTTGAGGCCTAAAGCTGGAGAGGGCGTGAACTATGAGCATAGAAGGCATATAAAATCATCATTACATCAAAGAAAAAGGTGTAGTATCAATTGCCAGGGATAATTCTTTGAAAAGTGACGATACTTAACAAACCGTAATGCTTTATCACATACATTATTAAAAAACGAAACACTAGTGAGTTATAATTCCCAAATACATAAGGAATTACCTCTGTGCTGGTCAAGATCACTGTACTGTTCACAAACACTGTTCACAAAATATAAGGATTGTGAATCAATCCATTAGTAAATAGTTGGTCAATGTTACCTAATGAATACCATGAATAAATTTGGTGGTTTCTGGAATTTTGAATCAATATGGAATTCAATGAAGTAGCGCCTTATTTACCTTCCAGAGATATTACAGCGCCTCCCAAGTAAAACTCTCTGTTATAACATTGTGAATCAAGTCCAGGACAAAATACTGTGATTGCAAACTTTTGATTATCCCAGATAAAACGTTAGTAAAAGTTCTATTTTTGTTTCAATTCTTTCCTTAAAGTGACAACTGGATACCTTAGATAATGGGGTAAATATATCAGGATCTAACCACTGCTGCCAAGTAGTTTATTATGGTGTTTGTAAAGGACACCTACAGTTTTGATGGTGCTGAGGACATGCTCAGGAGGCAAATTACTGCTCCTCCTGCCCCCGTCCTGACTGGATAGGGTCGGGGGCGGGGGAAGTCCTTTTCCAGTCTCTAGTGAGGGGAAGGGATGATGTCTCAGGCCTTCTAGTCTGGTTCGTGGCACTCTGCAGTCAGTCTGAAGACATTCTCAGCGGCAGTTCAACAGCAGGGCAGGACTGCTGAAAGTCACATGACGCTTAGGCTCAGTGCTAGCCTTGAACATTCTGACAACTTTAGTACCGGAATATACATGTCTTGAAGTAAAATCACAGACGGATTTTCAGCCCTGATCCAAGTTTCAATTGCCTGTAATTACTTTTTATTATTGAGGCAGTTCACATCGAAAGAAATTACCTTCAAAATAATATTCAATGTCATTTTTATTTTCCTAAATAACCCACAAGTAAAGCAGCTATACTTTTAATAAGCACCATTCAACACATTAAAATCTGGCTTACTAAAACTATGAAACTGCACTATACCTCTAGTATACCTTTGGATCCTGGCCTGCTGTAGGATAGTGAAAAGATCAACTCAGCGGCTGGGCCTCCATTCATATAGGATTAACATTCTACATCTCTACTCTTGGTATATGAGATAATCTGGTCAAAATGTGCATCTCTTTTTAAAAAACCTTTCCCCCCCACCTCTACCATCTTCCCCCACCTCTTGCCCCCCTCCCTAATCAGCAATGAGTGGTCCCGCCACCAAATCCCCACCCAGTCCAGAGCAGCGGTGAGTGGATTGCCTTCCCACTCACACCTGACATGCTCCTCTCACCCAAACCAATCTGGCACCACTCACTGTGCCTATGCCCAATGGCCTGTTCCCTCCAACCGTCCCCACGTCAGGAGAACCGAAAGAGAAACGAATGAAAAGGAGACAAAGAAAAGAAGCAATAAGATGCCATAGAAAGAGCAGATAAGCTTGCCCCGAACTACAATATCCGAGATCTACACTATTACTGCATATCAAATCCGCACAAAACATAGGTCCAGTGAAGTAAAGATAACTGTTGTATATTATATAAATGACCTCACAACAGGTGCTAACTATTTATAAGGACTTCGTAGAGCTCTGTTGTAGTAACCCCTGTGCCTCCAAAGCATCACAAAATAAAGGGAATTTCACTATGGCAAGCGCTTTCAATTTAGATTACTGCAAGATCATTGTCTGAGCGCCCTGAGCCTTAAATAAGTGAAGCATTTTCACAAATTCTTTCCATTACCTGGCTGCTGAGGCTGACATGTCCAGGAATATGCGGCACAGGGGAACATCAGGCATGGTAAAATGCCTCTGTTTCATTGCCTTAGTTAAGACTTCCTCGTTAATGCGATAATCCCTGAAGTTTACAAGTATTTTGTATGGAAATGTTGAATTGGGAGGCTGATACAACAGTACTCGGTTGGCTCTCATTAATGTCAAATCCCCAGAATGCTCAGGAAAGACATATGTTTTGGGAGTCAACCCATTGGAGTGCATGTTGGCCCTCGCGTGATTCTGGAACCTCCACAATGTGGAGTTTAGCACATCAAGAATGATTTTCCAACTTATTGAGTTTGTTTTCTACTGTATATTTTTGTTTTTGGAACATGTCCACTTTCTGCTGCATCAGAGAGACCTGGCCCTCTAGCTGTGAAATCCTGAACTCTGCTTCTTTTAACCTTTCAGGGATCTGGACCATAACGTCCCCAATTTTGGAGAGCTGTGCATGTAAACAGGCTATTTCTGTGGTTTTGAAAATTTTGAAATCCCTAATTTCTTCCACAATGAGATTGAGCATACTTTTTGCGTCCCACTGTATGGTTAAAGGCGTGCCTTCTTGGACCGTGTCTTCACTTGAGAATTCTGGGAGCGACGCGGAGTGTCCCTTTACACATCCTGAGTCAACCTGTTTGGGCACTTGGGACAAAGACAAATGCTTCAGTGAGGCAGTCACAGGTGACTGTGATATATTGGGATCCCCACCCAAAGGAGTGACCAACACTGGAGGAGAAGATAAAGTGACAAACTGAAAGCTCTCTGAAAATTCTACCTCCCAGCCTGGGGTTCACTTAGATTTAACAAACAAAGGGTATTCCTTAATTGTAACAGAGCTAGCCTCTGGTCTTAGAGTAGAGTCTACAAGATTTCCCCCAGAGTTCAAGGACTTTCCTCCTGGCAACTGCATGACTAGATCTACTTTAGTTATTTTGCTATTAATGAGGCCAGCATGAATGATGATTAAGTCCTCTGGCTCTCTCTTGTGAGCGTCATGGAGAGTTTACCCCCCATCATGATCCTCTGGATTGAGAAACATTGGCAGATATTTACGGAGGGAGGCCGTGCGGTTTGCCTGAGCTGTGGTGTGCCCCACATGCTTTTTTACCCTTTGAGCCAGGACTGTTGTATCAAGACTGGATCCAGTACCTGAAGCTTTAGAGTGATTTCCCATATTTTCCAGTCTTCTTCTCTGAAGCCAGTATCTGAGACTGAGAAGATATTGATGCTCAATTATGTTGAGTGGACCCAGGAATCAAACAAGTCTCCCCCAAGTGACCCTCTTCTGGGTAGAGACTCCCTGCCCTGCATTGCTCTTCCTACAGAACCGAACACTGACCCCAATGAGAAACCTGGTGGCCTCGCTAACAACTTATCATGAGGATCAATGACTTTATAAAGAACACAATGGAAATGAATCCTACCTATGCATGCTGACCCCCTGTTGAAAAATCAAGATCAAGTAGAAGTCCTTAGTCATCCTTGGGTGAAAAAGGAGGGACCCTGGACTGCTCTTCTACCATGCACAGTGAAGAGAAGTCACTCTTTGCCAGCTTTTGCCCTAGCTATGAGGTGCCAGGATTGAATTTAAATGTCAGGCCCCGCATCTCGTACTAGGGTTAACTTTTCGGCTGCCAGCGCATGAGCTCCTGCTTTTAAATACTCAAAGTCCGTATTCCTCCCTATGTTGCCAACGATGATGCCATCAATACCAAGATCTGCCCTTTTAATGCAGGTCTCTGGTGCTTACTTCATGTGCTGTATGCGCATTGGCTGCTACCAACTTGGTTACACTGCGTCTTCTTTCTCCTCCTTACAGCCACCTTGCTCCTCGCTCAGCTGAAGACCACCACCCTGCACTGCAGGCCATGTAGGGTCCTGGGGTCGTGACGTGAGAAGGAGGAGGAGCTCTGGAGATCAGCTGTTCGCCATCTCCCACCCACAATGAACCAGATTTGTCTGCGATTTGAAAGTCTTGATATTATGTATATATGATTTATTTGATGTTTTAAACATTTAATAGGTTAACTAAAATAAATATATTTGACACTAATATATTATAAGATAATACGCAATTGAATACCAACCAGAAAATCTGCGAATTGCAAAGAATAGCACAAAAACTATTTAGCCCAGAAATAGGTGATACTACTATTGACTGTATAATATGGTATTGTTGAGCAACCAACTGTTTGTCCTACACTTCTACTAGAGTTTATTTATTTTGGGATTTGTAATGCCAAATTTTATAACATTGTACGTGAGGCACTTTTGCAGCTATATGATCATTTTGATGTTATGATTGAGAGCTGGCTGCCAGCAAAATCTTTTAAAATATGATTTTGAATAAACCGTACGGACTGACAGAACGAAGTAGAGCGTCAATCAGTGCACCGTAAAACCAGATGCCATTGTGCCTCCAAAATAGCTCTAATTAAAATATTATAAT
The DNA here is from genome assembly GCF_964263255.1 of Lissotriton vulgaris. Classification (NCBI taxonomy): domain Eukaryota; kingdom Metazoa; phylum Chordata; class Amphibia; order Caudata; family Salamandridae; genus Lissotriton; species Lissotriton vulgaris. Next base: position 336,640,619 of record NC_141700.1, read on the forward strand.
AATATTAATCATCATAATAATAATTAATAAAGGCAAGCCCTCATACAGACTTAAACTCTGTTTGGGGAACAACATAACATACTACTTTTATTTTAAATTGTGCCAGGCAAGTTATTTTACATTAATATTTTTGACTGATTCACATGCTCCCACTGAGCTACATAATAAATGTATCAGCATGGGGAGCAAAGTCTATATTTTCCAATTTAAGTTAGCGTTTAGTCGCAGGTATACCTACATTAGCAAACAGGCTTCCGAAGCTGTTTTCAAAATCCTTCCCACCACGGAGAAATAATCTCTCCAAAGCCCAGTACGGTAATTATGCTTTTCACGCGGTCTGTGATTAATTCACACAGTGTTCAAAGGAACTGAGGCGCAGGGTTTGTGAAGATTAAATGTTTGCAATCACATTTACATGTCTTCGTATAATGCAGTTCCTCGTATCATATACAGGTGTCAAGAAGGTTAATTATATGACGTAGCACGCCCGAGGGCCAACTGAGTCAGCTTGCAGAAGTCACATTAGTACTGCATCTAATCGCTGGTTTGCAAAATATAGTTCCGAATTTTGTAAAAAAATTATAATAATAAATGCCTAGGTATAAAGTTTTTTTTGGCAGCTAGTCCCCAACGCTATTGAGTGTCGGGTTTGCAGAATATAAAGGCGGTCTACTGTCGATTCCACTTCATATCTCTTGTTTACACCACCCTGCACTTCCTGAGCCATACTACTTAAAGATAAGATAAGATAACTTTTAATGCATAATTAATTAACCCTGCATAAACTCCCTAGTGTTCACATTTTCAAATTTATTGTAAGATTAGTTAAAATCGTTACAAATGTCCAAAACAATTAAATATATTTGCATCCAAGGTTAAAAACAAACTACATTAAATACTATATCTTATTGGTTACAGTGTGACGACTACCAACCATAAAATACTTAAAATACAATAGTTAAAATGTAGTCCAGTGTCTATAACACCTAACCAATTACATTTTTAGATAAATCTAATTTTCTGTCCGTTTATTGCACAACTTATGCCAGTTAAGACAGTGTCCTGTTGGTCAGACCTCTCTGATCTCCTCTTGGTCAGCTTCGAGTAATAATTTCTTAACTTGTGCCAGGTATTTTACTCCTCGGCAGGCCAGGATTATAGAGGAACCTTCCATCCAGCGTATAACGGCTTGCCTACACGTGCGGATTTTAAATTAATTGAAAATAGCTCTTAAGTAGTATCTCTTGCTAGCCGTAACTGCTGGACAAACGCAAAAGAGAGGGATTAGAGATTCCTTTTGATAGCCACCCAGGCGACACTGAGGTACTTGTTTGGGTTGTTTCCAAGATGGTTGTAGATCTTTCGAGTCATGCAAGCCCAGTCTGTAGTTTATGTAAGACTTTTTTAGATGCCAGCTAAAGTGAGATTTTAGTTATGCCTGCGGTTTCAGTAATTTATAAGAAGCTATTATTGTCCACCGTGCCTACGTTTAGAAGTTTTAATTTTGTCCTCCAAAAAGGATTTATTTTTTGCTGCGCCATTAATCACTTTACTAAAAGTTGCTTTGTCTAGGCTTTTTTCCCAGTCTGCTGGTATTTCCAGGCCTGCCAAACAAGTTCCCAAATAGCTTCCCCATAAGCTTGGTAATTCTTGCCCCATCTGGAGTTTGATTTCTTCCCAACATAAGCTATCCATTGAATCTTGTTCTGCAGAACAGAATTTGTGGCAAAGCTTTATAAACTCGATCATGCTCTGAAATTTTTGATTTAGAAGGCCGAATTCAAGCCGGACTTGGGATGGAGAGGCTGATTTTGGCAAATTAATGATGGTTTATAGATCCTTGTCTGGAGTTCATTGAGTAACTCCGCCTCCTTGCTGCACCAAGTGACTAAGCCATATGACAGAGTAGGCATGCTTTGTGCTGACATCACTTTTAGTAGGTGGTTATAATTTGGGCAGTCCAATTTAGTTTTTAGTTGTCGATAAGCAAAGATTAGTGATTGGACTTTTGCTTTTGTGACCAGTTTGTGCTCCTTGTAGATTATGCCCTGCCCTATTATAATACCGAGGTATTTATAGGACCTTTGCTCTTCAACCTTCGTCCCATTTACTGTCCATTCGTACTTAATTTTATGTGGGTCCACCAAGCGGACAACCTTTGTTTTTCCTTTGTTAAGTTCCAGGTTTTCCTGGTCCAGGTAAGTTGCTAAATTATTAATCGCTCTTTGTAGGCCAATGGGAGTTTGGCTAAACAATACAATATCATCCGCATACTGTAAAATGGAGATCTGCTTATTGGCCATTTTTGGCAGGCGGCAATCGGCTGCTTCCATGTATTTACTAAGATCTGAGAGGAACAAATTAAATAAGCTTGAAGCTGGCACACAGCCTTGTTTTAATCCTTGCTGTGTGTCGATGCTTGCTGTCGTAATGCATCCTTCGCCCAATTTCACTCTTGCCCAGGTTTCACAATAAAGGGCAATTATTGCATTTAATAATTGGTTTGGTAGACCCCATGCCTTTAGCTTTTTCCAGAGTCTCCTTCCGTTTACTCGATCGAAGGCAGATTTGATATCAATAAAACATGCATACAGTCTTGTTCGCCTTTTCTGTGCCTTTTCAGTAAGGATTGCCAGAATTGCCAAGTTTGTTATTGTACCCAACCCTTGTCTAAAGCCTGTTTGAAAATTTGGAATTATGTTGTTGTCCCCGATCCACTCTTGCAGCTGAATGAGGAGGCAAGAGGCGTTGAGCTTGGCCTCAACATCGATTAGCGATATAAGCCTGTAATTCCTTGGATTATGACGGTCGCTTTGTTTAAAGATAGGATGGATTATGGTCCCATTCCATGAATCAGGGGCATCGCTATGTGTAAAAATATGGTTGAAGAGCAGAGTTAAGTTGTTCGACCAGTGATCAAGAATCGAAGAATGCGTTGGGTAGCCCATTCGGACCTGCTGCTCCTTCTGTTTTTAGCCTTTGTATTATACCTCGTAGAAGTTTTGTGGTGGTCAGTGTATGTTGGTCACTGCCAGCTGCCACTTGTAGTGTATTACGCTGAACCAAATTGTCCTGCTTGGGTTTTATTTTCCTTTCTTCCACTACCGAATACAGCCCTTGAGACCCTTCAATGGACCTTAGTGCTGTACTGCTGTACATCTCCCGCACATGTTCAACATGAGCTTCTGCTCCAAATCCAGGTTCTTGTTGGAGTCTTGCTCCTTTATTCAGGCTATTTATAATACCCCAAAAGTCCCTACTATTTGGCAATTTGCTTGCACTCAAAAGATTTATCCAAATTGATTCCTTATAAACCATTTTTGCGTTCCTCAACTACTTATTGTAATAATTCCTTAGGTCTTTCAGTTTACTTTTATTTGGTATTTTGCCCAGTCTTGTCGCCTGGATTTGAATTCGAACCTCTCTTGAGATCCCTCTCTTTTGATCACTTAGGTCTTTGCTAAACCAGGGTTCCCTTCTCGAGTTAAACCTTCTTTGGCTGCCAGATGGTGCAGGAAATTTGCTGATAATTGCCTGGACCTGATGTTTCCAGTTTTTTACACATTTTTCGGCTGGTTGTGTCCCCAGTTTACTCACAAGCTCCCGTACAGTCTCCAGTATTACTTTCAGGTTTCCCCCTCGCCATTTAAGTTTCCGCAAATTAAACCTTTCGGCGGGTTGTGTAAGGGTGTTGATTTTTTCGGCCCTTATGATGGAATTGGACATTGTTGTAAGTTGGGGGAAATGATCACTTTCTATACGCTGGATGATGCAAAAAGATTTGATGCGAGTGAGTAACCTGTTACTAACGATGGTAAAATCTATTGTTGAGCGAACATTACCACTCAAATACGTTATTGCCATTGATGTATCGCCCTTTACATTTCCATACAAGATACTCAAACCCAGATCTTTTAGGTTATTTGTTAATATTTGGTCTCCATAGTTCCCTAACCTCTTTCCCTTTTTTCGATTTTTGGTGATAAGATTGCTGTTAAAGTCTCCTGAGATGAACATGGGGCATGGCTCGTGAGATCTTTGCAGTGTTTTAATCATGGCCATTAAGATAGACTATCTTTCTTTCTTTCTGGGTCTTTCTCTCAGGATGTACGTAAACATTAACCACTAAAAGTTGCCACTTTAGGTTATTTGAAGGGGACATTCCAGTGATTTAAATCACTTGTACCCAATTTACCCCCGAGTCCAACTCTTCAGTTTGCCAGCTATAATTTTGTGAGGAATAAATTGACAGGCTTTCCTTGCGGGTGCCCAAAGTTTGAGAATCTTTCCGCCAGAATGTGATGCTCTTCGAATCCAGGAATTGAGGATGGGATCAAGTTCCAAGTTTCCTGAAGCATGATTATATCTAATTGCTGAAGGAAAGCTAATGTTTCATGGTCCTGGTCCATATCTTTAAACCCATGGACATTCCAGGAGAAGATCGTTAGTTTGTCATGCTTCATTCCCTCCGTATTATCAGCCTGCTTCTCTTCTCTTACATTTGGGTTTGTCTCTTTGTTAGGTATGTTTTTTACTTAGCACCATTGGCAACCAGGAACAATCCAGCCTGTCCAGTTTTCTACTTCCCTTGTCGGGTGCCCTTGCCGATGTTGTGGGCCCCTTTTCTGTCAATATCATAACCGGTGTGGTTGATCGAGCTCCTCGTATACATATATTCTGGTTTTTCCTGTGTGGGTCTTCCTGTTTTAAATGTGGTGGGCTGTCTAAGAGGGGATGAGGATATCTTGGACGGTTATGCAACATCAGCGTGATTCCCCAAGCTCCGAATCTTGCTTTTGCTGCAAATATCTTGTCAACTAATTCCTTTGAAGACCATGTTGTCACTGACTCTTCAATATCAGAGTTAGATCCTTTTTGTTGAAATTCAACAGCTGTTAAGTCTTGTGTGGCAATTCCATTTAATTCTGGGACTGCTTTAAACAACTTTAACAAATTCCCTTGGTTCAAAATGTCTTGCCTTCCCTTGGTTGAATATTCCGGCACAAATGTCAGTTTTAGTTTGAATGCATCTAACTGATCTTGAAGGCGGTTTGGAAATTGTGCGATTTTTTCTTTTGGTGATGACAAGTTGTTAGTTGTTGATAAGGTACGTTTTTGATGCAAATAATTTCCGTCATCCCCCTTTATTTTTAGGTCCAATTTTTCTGTAGACCTTGTCCCTGTTTGTTCGACTTCCAATTCCGTGGGGGGAAGCATACATCTTCGTTCTTTTCCTTTTGTTGTGACCTTTATCAGATTGTGATTAACATGGAGACTGTTTTTTTATTTCCTGTATCCACCTCTTATGTGTTGCTTCCTAGTTCAATCCTAGTTATGCCTTCCTCGTCCCGGTGTGGGACTTTGTCTCCTCTATCTTTATTTTGGTGTTTGTTGCTATTAGGAGCATTGTGCTGGTCTGTTTCCTTTATTTGCAGACTTTCTGCTTCTGGGACAAGGCATTGCTTTAACTTGTTTTTTTGCAAGCTGGAGATAGAAAGAACAGTGATGCGTGACTGACTTCGGTTGAACTAAGTCAGTTACGACTAGCCTACCCGTTGATGAATTCGGTGAATTGATTTTTCCCATTCGAGATGTTTTGGTTGTGAATATTGGAAAGATCTTTTCTGAATCTGGGCTTTGTTGCTTTTTACGCTTAAGCCTGGCCTTCCTTGTGCATTTTCTTTGCCTTTTTGTGGGTTTTGCGGGGGGAGAAACCTCCAAGGAGTTCTGTGTTACTTCCATTTGGATTTCTGTATTTTCTATTTGCTCATCGGGTTCCGCTTTCTCAAGATCTCCTTTGCCTTCAGTATTTAACCTTGTATTTACTTTATCACATGATGAGGATACTTTCGTATCTGACCTATGTAAAATTTCCGCGTTCAGTTTGCTGTTACTTGTTAATTTTACCGCCCCTAAAATATCCATTAAAATTTCGGGGAGACTTGCCAATTTCTCTATTATATTGCCACAGTTGCAGTCGGGCTGTTGTTTATCTTTGTTTCTTTGTTGGTCCAAGTTTCCCCTTTGTTTTATTAGGGACGTAATTAAATCCGTCTTGGAATTAATGCTGGAGATGTGGGAGGCAATAAGGTTTATAAGATCTATTTGTACGTCCATTTTGTCAGATTGAAAGTTCAATACCTTTATTGCTTGGTCTAATGAGCCTAACAAGGACTAGCTCCACTGTGTGCTTGTGTGTTGGTCGCTACTATTCCCTAGTCCCCCTGTTGCGTGATCAATCATACTGACAAATGATATTGTTATTGGGGCTGACAAATTCAGTTGTTTTGCTTTCATTGCTTGAGTAATACAATCATCTAGTGTGATCTGTTGTTGATCAATGCTGGGTGGCTGGCTTCATGGAGTTGATGTCGCCATTCCCAACCTACTCAGTTGTGCTTCTGAGCGAGTATCTGATGGTGTGGTATTCCTTTGAGTTTTTTTTTTTGTGTAATAGTTTTCATAATTTCTATCAGATTTGGATCATTGGAAATAGAGAATGAGTTCAACCAGGGATCAGCCCCTTAACTACCTGGTTTTGAGCTTCGCTTATTATTGGTTCATCCTCTTTAGGGACGTCCGTACGTTCCGTTTCGTTTAGATTCCCACTACGGTTCGTACTTCTGGGCTGTACTTTCAAATTTAATTGTGCCTCCATATGTTCCTCTTTAGTTCTCTTGTTTGGTTTGCTTTTGTTTATTTCCCTTATGCTTGTAATACATTTACTCTGGTGCACCTGTGCTGTCACTATGACATGGTTACTCACTGTTTGATCCGCCTTGGGTTTCAATGAAATTTGCTTTCCTTTGTCAAAGATTGCAGGGACTTGTACGGAAAGGGCGCTTTTACTGTCAGGGAAAATAGGGCTTGGGAGTTTGGTGGCCTCTACTGTAGAAGCGTAGATTGCTGCCATTGGGTTTTTTAAGAAAAATAATTTTTGAATCCCGTGTTTCTTTCTTGGACTCACCACTGTGATGTCAGGAGTGGGTACCGAAACCAATCTCTCTCTTGCTTTTGAAGCTTCTTCCTTTTGACTTTTATGCGGGGCTTCTTCAATGGAGGTTTTTGGTTTTCCTTTTATTTTTTATTTTTTGCTTATCGTCGTTTGTCTGCTTTTCCCCGATTTCATATCGATCCTTGCTTCTGATTTCCTTTGCCCTTCTTCTGTTGTACTTGTACCACTACGCTGGGGGATGATGATGTTGTGGAGCTTTGAGTCAAAATTGGTGATTTGAGTGATAACTCCTGTCCAATGGTTATCCTGTCCTGTCCTATCCTGTACTTGTGGGTCTGATAGGGCTCGTGAGTGCTTGTGCCCTCTCAATTCACAGTGACATTGACACCTCCCCTCGTTGACCCCCCCCACCTCGTTCCACGCTCCTCCTGCCATCCCGATGGCCCAGGAGCCTTTTCCTACGACTATGGGGATGGGGGGCAAGGGGCAAATGGTCTGTAGCACAGCTTTATGTGTACGCTGGGGAACAGGAAAGCGGGGTAGAGGTAGTGGTGATGGGCCCTGCTTTCTCTCACCACTCTCACCACTCTCACATCTGCTCCCCCCCAAAATGTCCCTGGGTCACGTGGAAGTACCTTCAATGTCAGTGTCAGTATCTGCCCAGTTTCTGCCCAGTTTCTGCTCATCCGAGGAAAGAACTGCTCTCCCCGCTTCTCACCCTCAGCTGTCAAATCCGGGCTTGCTGAGCAGCACACTCCCTCTCTTTTGGTGCTCTGCTCCGTAGCTTTTCCTCACAATGGAGGGGGTGAAGAATTTCTTGCTTTGGCTCCCCCTTGCACTGCTCTCGCTGACTCGCACTCTGCCGATTTTCTGGCAATTTTCGGCGATGTCCTGCTGCTCCTGCCACTCTGTCTTCCCAAGCAGGCAGGATAGCGCATGGGGGAAAATTCCAAAATGACGTCCCGACCCCCCCAGCCTAAAAGGGCAGCCCGCGGAGTATGGCTGACAGATGGACCCCCGCTGTTTTGCCAGTACGTACAATCCGGGGCACCTCTGATGTCTGGGGGGTCCTGGGGCCGAAGGGTAGAACGGGCGGTAGAAGGAGTCCTCGCTCTGGGCACCGAGCACCTCCGTGCACTTCGCCTCCTCTCAGTCTCACTGAGACGGAGCCCCGCCCACCCTTTAGAACGCCCGCACCGTGGCGGAAAAAACGCCGCAGTTAAGGCATTAAAATCCTTGCCAAACTACATACTACATAAAGTGACCTCTACAACTGCTAACTGAGCACAATGGGACGTATCACAAAACTGACTGGGGCTATTTTATGTCCTTGGCAGTAAATTAGGCTTTGGGTCTTCGAAACACATCTTACCCCCATATTCTGGAAACAGTATAATGCAGCACAAAACAATCGCACAAAAACAGAATATTTCAGAAACACAACAGCATGCCACACAACATATGTGTACAAACATTGTTCCACACATTGGCTAATGCAGAAACCTGCTTTCTGAATACAATGATGAACTTTTAGTTGCACCAAGTAATATCTTAACAGATAAGTTTTAGAACTACAACCCAATTTTTAAAATGGCAAATGTTTGTGACTCACTATCAATAATGGACGTGAGGCAGGTGATTTTTATTGGAACTAAAGCATTGTGTGGTAGCACACTGTCATTTACAGATGGCTCATTCTTTCCATTGAAATGGCCTCTAAATTTGTAAAAGCATACAGTTTCATTGAAAAATGATCTTGCACACAAGTAATAATGTGTGGCCCCATGTTCAATAGCCATAATATTTGTCGCCTTGCCAGACTAGTTGAGGGAGTTTTTATTACTGCTGCAGGTATAGTGACTGTTGGACCTAGCATATCTTGGCGTGATTACCCCTGACGTTTTGCCTCTGCCTCCTTTGCAATCTAGATGCTGTGGGTATTTTGCCACTGCTGATCAGTGTCAAAGTACAAGTGTTCCCTATGTAAAATGTAATTGTAAAACATGAATCGAACTAACATACACACTTAAGAAGATCCTGGCCAAGGCATTGAGGAAAAAAACAATGGAGGTGGATGGGGCTAGGTTTGAAATTAGATCTGACTTGTCTAGTGTCACCTCCAATAGACAGTGAGAACTGGGGAAAAAAATTGAGCCTTTAAAAAAGTTGGGGGCTTTGGTTCAGCTCAAATTCCACGCTTTTCTGAAAGTGATGTTCGACAATAGAACACACACTTTTTGATTTGTTGAAGAGGTGGATAAGTTTATTGAATCAATTCAACCTGGGGGCTAGAACGATGATATGGAATAAAGGGTCTTTGTAGTGTTAATTTAGGTCATTATAGTGTTAAGAATAAAGATAATTGAGTCCTGCATAGTATATGTATAAGTTTTATTTATTTTAGGTTTGCTTTATGAGACGCACTTTGGGGGTTGCCAATAGGGCTTAAGCCATGAAGAATCGGGTAGGGTTTTCCATGTGGGGGGAGGGTGTAGGTTGCACAGGGTGGGGAGAATAAGGGAGAAAATAAAAAAGTCCTCAGAAGCCTCATTGATACTATACTATATAAGTGTGTGGAGCCTACTCTTGAAGATTATGGGTGAGAAAGGAATAAGAGAGATACAAATTCTGTCATGGAACGTGAATGGACTTGGGGTGAAAGGTAGGCGGGAGAGAATTCTGCAATATCTAAGGGATTATCCTGCGCAAATAATTATTTTACAAGAGACACACCTAACGGAGGAAGAATGTAGAGGGATATTCAAAGCTAGAAGATGGGTTTCTCTGTTTCTTCATACAAATTAGACAGTAGTTACAAAAGAGTGGCTATCTTGGTTAAACAAGGGATGAACATTACTGTTGAGAGTAACATGTCAAGTTTAGCAGGCAGATGGTTGGTGGTTAAAGTAAATATTTTTGGATAGAAATATACACTAGTTGGGTATTGTGGTCCGAATCAGGATGATATTGGCCCATTGAAGGATTTATTTTCTGAACTTTTACATTTTCCAGACTCACTCATTATGGCAGGTGATTTTAATGCAGTTTTAGATCATAAAATAGATAGGTCCCTGAACAGCAGAGCAGTAGTTAACCCCAAAATGTTGAAATTGATAAGATTAATTATGACCCAAATGGGACTTAGCGACATTTGGCGTCTTAAGGCATTAATTCAGAAAGGCTTTACATTTTACAATAAAAATATAGACATCACTCACATATTGACTACTTTCTGGTAGATTATAAATGAAAGGATCAAGTTTTAGATCTGAAACATGTTGGAGTGCACCTGTCTGAACACTCAGCAATTCTATTACATTTGAAGGTAGTTGAGGGGTCTGTTTAATCTAGGTGGACATTACAATGCTCAATATTATTAGAAGAAGGGGTTTTAGATATTCTGAAGGAAAAGACAAAGGCATTTTTTTTTGTAATGAACAGGGTTAATCCATGTTAGCAATAGTATGGGATGCATACAAGTCCTTTCTAAGAGGTAGATTTGGTTCTCTTGCTGCAGTAAAAATCCAGGTATACCATAAAGAGATGCTAGAGTTAGAGGAGCAAATTCGGAGTTTAGAAAATAGGTTGATTGCATCAAGAACTCAGAGGGACCAGGAAAAGATGCTTGACAAAAATAAATCTAACCGGAATTTTGCAGGACCGGGTCAGAAAGAATTGGGAGTCCAGTCGATTAGCTCATTTTGAGTATGGGAAAGGTTCTGGCAAATTGTTAGCCTGGAAAGCTAAGAAAGACCAAGTCAGTAATATTATTAAAAGAGTTAGGTGTGAACAATTGTGTAACCTTATTGAAGGTAGTCAGGGTATTGGATTGGTTTTCTTCTGTTATTTTAAGAAAGTATATCAATAGGATCTGAAAGTGGTGAATGAGAAGCACTGACATGGCTAGGTCAAGAGCATTTCGATCCCTTACCAGTTGAAAAGAGGGAACTGCTGAACGATAAGATAAAATGCAGAGAGGTGGAAGAGGCAATTGGGAAGGGCAAAAAAGGGAGGGCACCAGGACCAGATGGTCCTTCTCATGAAGTTTATAAAGCCCTAGCTAGTGTATTAAGCCCTGTATTATGTGATCTGTTTAACACAATATTCCTATCGGATGTGGTTGCCGGAATCCTGGAAAGAGGCCATTAAAACCTTAATACTCAAACCAGGAAAATGCCCTAAAACTGTGATGCGTATAGGCCTATATCTCTGCTAAATTGTGACCATAAGCTTTTTGCAAAAGTTTTAGCTGAAAGATTGAATGGGGTTATGTCACAATTGGTACATGAGGACCAAAAGGGGATCCTTAGAGGCACATCGGTAAAAGAGCTTACATACACATTTATAGGGTCTATTGATTTGGCCTCTACTTATGAGCTTCCCTTGGCAGTCATGGCCCTGGATGCTGCCAGGGCATTTGATCAGGTGAATTGGGTTTATTTACAGGCAATGGTAAAATCTCTTAATCTGGGCCCTAATTTTGTAAAATGTTGAGGGGAATATATGCTGCACCCGAAGCCAGGATTCTGGTCAATGGGGGACTGACAAAAGCCTTCCAGATTACAAGGGGTACAAGGCAGTGTTTCCCCCTGTCCCCTTTTTTCGATTTGTACATTGAACCATTGGCCAGGAAAATTAGGAAGAATAGGAAAATCTCCCCTTTTGATTTTAATGGCTGGAGCAATAAAGTACGATTAGATGCAGACAATATTTTAATTTTCACAACCAACTTAAAAGAATCCCTGAGTTCAGTTTTCACTTTAACAACAGATTTTGGCAAAGTCTTGGGATATGATATAAAAAAAAGGAGAAAACGGAGGTCATGGCCTGCAATACAGAGGTTGAAGAGACAAAGTGTAAGAAGGAAATGAGATACTTTGGTGTTAAAATTACACATGATATTACAATACTGACCAAAGAAAACTTTTAAAAAGTGAGGAAAGAATGACGGGCTGGCTAAAGAGTTGGGCACATTTGCCATTAACATTGTCTGGCCGAATTAATCTAGTAAAAATGATAATTCTGTCAAAGTTTACTTTCTTGTTCGACTCAATCCCTCTACCATTTAAGAAAGAGTGGTTTGTTAAGATGCAAGGGCAAATTAGCAGTTTTATTTGGGCATCAAAAGGAGCGCAGATATCTTGGAAGAAACTTAGAAAGAGGCTGTTGAAAGGGGGATAGCTTTGCCAGATCTTCTTCTTTATTCATGGGCTTTCTTATTGAAGAATGGCAAAATGTTACTGAATAGTCCTACAAATATGGAGATTGGTAACATGTTTGTGGTGATGTTAAAGAAAGAGAAAGGAGCAGACTGTGGCTACATGTATAAATATGCAGATCCTAAATATTTTTTAAAAGTCAGGTTGAGCCCTATTTTAGCTATTCAGCCCCTATATGGGAAGCTCCAGGCTCTCCGGAATGGACAAAAGACGTTTTGGTACTGCCATTGAAAGAGGCTGGTATATTGAGATGGAAACAATTACTCAAGGATGGTGACCGGATTACCTGGGAATAGTGTGTACAGGAAACGACCCAAGTCATTTCAAGATTTAAGTTTTTGCAAATACAAAGTTGGTATCAAGCAGTAAATATAAAAATAGGAGAACCCAATGAATTTGAGGAGAAATTGCTGTTGGGGTCGTACCAAAGAAAGAAACTGCTATGTGGTACTGGTTTATGGTGGAGATGGAGGATGGGGCTTTCACCCTGTCACAGGATCCCTGGGAAGGATGCTTGACGGAGACTACGCTGGAAGACCATTGGCAAGTATCTATGTCTATGCTATACAAAGTAGTCAAACCTGCATACCTGAGAAGGAATCATGTCTTTACCATTCATAGGGCTTACTGGACCCCCAAAGGTTATCTAAGTTTGGGTCTCGGGGTAATGTGGCGTGCCCAATATTTGGCAGTAAGAAGGAAGACGACTTGCACATGTTTGTACTGTCCACAGATTCAGCCATTCTGGGAGGCTGTGAGTAATGTCTTAACTAATGTTTTGAACTTTTAAGGAAAGGTAAGCGACTTATTGGTTATTTTTAGGAGCTTGGATTTGCAAACTACAGCTAACAATGATTTTGCTAAACTGATTTTTTATGCCATACTTTTGGCGGGTAGAGAGATCTGCAAACAATGGCTATCACAGTCTCCTCTAAACTGTGCTGATTGGCTAAAAGCTTGCAAAAAATGTGGCCATGTTAGACATCTCAGATAAGGGGAAGAAGAGGTGTGAATTTTGGGCTCCCTTCTTATGCTGGTCCAAAGATTAAGCCTCACACCACCTTGGCTGGCTCCATTCAGCTTTGAGCAGTGAAGCTTATGTAGTTTTGTGTATACTGGAAATAAAGGAGGATGGATCTCGCCTGCCAAAGGAGTTTTGGATGCAAATGAAAGAGCAAATTCCCTTCTCATTCCTTTTCCCCGTAAATGAGGCTTGGGACACCTAGTGGTGGAAACGTTGGTAGAAAGGTGTAAAGGAGGCAAATGAGGACATTAAAAAAATGGATTGAGAATGAAAAGGCTTGGACCCATTCCAGGTCAAGAGAAACCTCTACTAAGGAAGGAGGAACTGAAGAGACTGTTGTAGCAAGGCCAACTATTGCTTCGTGAACTGGGGATGGTCTGCAGTTTGCTGTTCTAACCAAGGGAGAGAATGTTGGGACTGTGCTTGAAGGCGCTGGGGCTTTTGCAGCTTGAGACCCTCAGAAGTTGTTCTTGTGATCGTGGTCATGCAGGAGTAAGCAGAGTCTCAGACACGCAGGGTGCATTTCGTGGTACAGGACTAGTCATTGGTGAGGAGTGCCTGGTCGTTGTTTACACAGGGAGACAAGATGAGACTCGGATGCGCAGAGTGGGTGTCATGGCACTGGCCAGGGCATTGGTGAGGAGCACCTGGTTGTTGTGTGCACCAAAAGAAGTGAGTATCAGGAACGCAGATTGCCTGTTGTGGTGCAGCCAGGGTGTTGGTCAAGATCGCCTGGTCGTGGTGTGCACTGAGTGATGAAAAGAGACTCGGACAGGCAGAGTGCATGTCGTGGTGCAACCAGGGCATTGGTGAAGAGCGCCTGGACATCGTTTGCACTGGAAGAAGAGGAGAGACTCAGACGTGCAGGGTGCATGTCGAGGTGCAAGCAGAGGCGTTGGTGAAGAGCGCCAGGGTAGTTTGTGCACCAAATTCAAAGTAGGTCTCCACAGTTCTAATGGCGGTTCTCGGTGTTCACTAAGTGTGGGCAGAAAATTCGTTCCGCTCGCGGAATTTGCAAATTTTCCACGATTTCGCGATCCGCAAATCTCGCAAAATCGCAGAATATTCGCGAATTCGCGAGCGGGACGAATTTTCATGGAAGCACTTACAGGGTTACAGCAGCAGGTGCACAAGTTGAAGGTAATTTCTTTGTAACCATTTACAAAAGGGTTACAAAGAAATTAACTTCAACTTGGGCACCTGCTGCTGTAACCCTGTAAGTGCTTCCTGGCGCCTCGTTGCCTACTTGCAACTATTCTCTGACCCTGCTCTGACCCTCGAAGCAGGGTCAGAGAATAGTAACAAGTAGGCAACGAGGCGCCTGTCCCACAAATTAAACCTCAACATGAAGCACTTACAGATACAAATTAAGCAGGTGCCCGAGTTGAAGCTCAAATTCAGGAAAGTTAGCACACCTATCATATATACGACACCCTCTGAGAAAAAAAAAATTCTTTTAGAAAGTAGGTACATTTACTTTGCCCGAACAAAACTCTTTTGAAAAAGAATTCAGATCAAGAGTCAGGCACACGCAGTTATTCAGAATTTGGCATACGCACAAGGTCCAATATTTGGCAGATATTTTGCATCCCCAAACAACAAATGAAACCCCTCAGTCCTTTAGATAAGGTTTTCTCTTTACTAGGGTATGGGTTCTGGGTGTCACGTTTTTTTGTAACTGATGACTGATCACTAGCAAATCACCAGAACAATTCATGGCACAGGTGAAGCAACTGCAGAGAACCCGTCGAATTACCGAGACTCTACTGTTCATTTACCATTTTATCTGTACAAACATAAAGAACATCTGATGCGTACAATAAATGCATGACTGCGAATAACGCATCCAGAAACGTGCTTTAATTGAAGAAAGAGGAAACGAGACTTCTTTTGCAGTTTGCCTAGACAACGGATTTTAGAGGCATGCTTGCAACTTGCTTAGAAGGGTCTAATCATGGCAGGAACTGGAAGCATATGGACAAGTCTTCGGAAAGGAACACGCTGTTTTGATTGGCACTGGCATCAAGCGGTTTGTGGCATAATTTGACAAAGGAAGCTTCACAAGGACTCACTTTGTCTAAAACACCATTATTTCTTTTCCTATTTTTATGTTGGAGTGAAGTGATGAGAGCGAAATAATGTTTCCAAAACTAAACTCTGAACCAGAAAAAAAACAATGAGACTTTAAGCACTTTGTTCTACTATTGAAAAAAAGCAGGACGTTTATTATAGATATCTCAAAAATAGCATTGGCAAAGTCAATAGGTCTTGCTATTTCACGCATACCCTCAATCTTTGAAAACAATTACCAACAAAGTGTCTGTGCACACATTATATAATGTCTTCATATTGTATCCCAGTTGATTGGTAGGAGAGAACCTCTGCTTGCTCTGACAATACACTCAAGGTACAACTTGCAGCATGGCAAAACATCCTTGGAATGCTTATTGATCTAGTAAAATGACGATAGGACGAGAACTTGTATACAGTCTGCTTACGTTGGTGCACAGATGGCTTGGTTTAGACAAGGCTGCTGCCTTCCTGGTGGTTTTCTAATACATTTTTTATGCTGCTCTGGAGCATAAACTTGTGTACAAAAATGCTGACTAAAGACAGGAAGGAATGGGGTCTACGGAGCCGCAATACAATGATGTATGGTGGACAGAATCTAAAAGTGGAAGCTGATGAATTTCAAGCAATGGTAATGGCAATAAGTCTGGCTTTAAAGGAATGTTTATTGTTGATTGGTAATGTGAAACATTACTATGGATAAGATGTTCTGCAGTGCTGGGTGATAGACTGTAAAACTGCGTGTTTGTTACAGGCACACATGGTCACTGGAGACACATCTTCTGGCCCTTTACACAGCTGCAGTGTAGTAAAAGCACTATACATTTACCCAACGAGGGAGCACTTACTGGATTAGCCAGTAGAAAGTACTCCAGTGAAAATCGCAAAAAAATCTGCTATTTCGTGGGAAAATCTGCAAATTCGTGGACTTTTTTTTCGATTTCGCGCAAATTCGCGGACCGTGAATTTGCAAATTTCGCCCATACTTAGTTTTCACTAAGACTTCCGGAAGGAGGGCCAGGTCATTGAGCCCTCAGATTAAAACAGCAGAGGCCTGGACTGGCAGACCTGGAGGAGCTGAGCGGCTGGCCCGAGCTCGCCATACCCATTGATCCAGTTCTGGATCAAGGACCAAGTTTCTGAAAGAGGAGAGGACAGTGTTGTCGCGCCACCCCAGGTAATGTGGATCACCACCTGGGTAAGTTACAAGCCTGGAGGGACACTCTCCCGGCCTCTCGCTTCTGTCAGCTACGCGAGCCTGCTGCTTCGGCTCGGATCTCAGCCCGTGCTGACCCAAGGAGGGGCAGTACTGGGGCCGGAGTGAGAAGCAGTACTTTTGTGTCATAATTGATCCATATTGGGGGCACTGTTAACAGAACACCTAAACTGTCGTATTACACTTTGCATTACTGCTGCTAACGAACTATCGAACTGTCGTATGACGCCTGAACTCGTTTGTGCCTGATGGACTACATGCTTGGTGCGCTTCGCACTGCCTTATTTTTCCCTTGCAGAGTGCATTATTGGAACTTGGCGCATTGCATTATTTCTTCATCACACAGTATCTGATTGTAGCGTGGCACAATGCTTTGTTTCTTCCTGGTACAGGGCAAGCTGGTAGTGATACACATTGCATTTTTCCTTCTATTGCAAAGTTCTCCTAGAAATGGATAACAACGGAGATACTCTTAATCTGGTAGGCCTAATGAATTCGCTAGATCTATATCAATTGGTTGCCAAGGCCACACACTTAGCTGGACACACACTCGATGGCATCTTTTCCAACAACAGCCATCTGAGGTTCACAAACACGCTCCTGGTGATCTTATCAAACCACAGGGTAGTGCTCTTTGAGGTGTTATCTCCAGCTCTAGATACCGGGAAACCAGGGCTGAAACAAACAACCACCAGAGCATGGAGCAGAATTAATGCCAATGAACTGCAAAAGCAACTTGTCGCCACAGCTCCTCTGTTACCAAGAGACTTATACGAGGCCACAGGGGCCTACACTACCTGGTTAGAAGCAGCGACCAATAAACTTGCCCTAATAAAAACCATCCATAGCAATAGGGAACAGCCACGCTCTCCACGGTACTCGCAGGACCTATGAGAAAGTAAACTTCTCTGTAAACATCAAGAAAGGGAATATAGAAGGGAGTACAATGCCGAGGAAAAAAATAAATATAAGCTCTGTTTATTAGATTACAAGAAATTACTGCACAAAACAAAACAAGACTTCTTCGTAAAGAAAATACAGTCGGCAAAAAATTCCACCTAAGAACTATTTAAAACAGTAACCGCCCTAGCCCACCCCCGTCAAATCCCATTGTAGCCAGTCAAGAACTGTGCCATAAGATAGCCAACTTCTTCCTTAAAAAAGTGGAGGATATCTATGATACATTTACAGTAGATTCCAATTACATCCCTCAATTAAAGACGGCCAATGAGGAAGAACCTGGGAACATCACGCCTCAACTCCGTAACTTTACACCTACTACAGTAGTGGAGGTACACACCATCCTGACAAAAGTTAAATCAGGATCCCCAATAAACCCCTGCCCCCCCTCCATTCGGAAGATGGTACCCGAACTAGTCATATCAATCCTGACAAAGATTTTTAATATGACGTTTTCAGAGGGCTATTTTCTGAAAGCCTGGAAGATAGCATTGATTCTTCCCTTGCTCAAAAAGCCCAAACTCGACCCCATGGACTCCAACAATTTTAGGCCAATTTCCAGATTACCGCTCCCCGCAAAAATTATTGAAAAATTAATAAATACCCAACTCAGTCGATTTCTAGAGGAAGGACATAAACTCGATCCCACACAATATGGTTTCAGAGGGAGCCATAGTACTGAGTCAGCTCTCATTAAAGCTACCGAAGAAATAAGAGCCACTCTAGATCAAGGAAGGAACGCAGCCCTGATTATGTTGGACCTTTCGGCTGCTTTTGATACGGTCCATCATAATTTATTGATGGACTGGCTGCATGAGATTGGTGTCACAGGCAGGGCTTGGAAACTGATTAAATCATTTTTAACAGACAGAGTGCAGACAGTTACGCTCAGAAAGTTCTCTGCAAAGTCATTCCCCCTCCCCTGTGGAGTGCCGCAGGGTTCATCCATGAGCCCTACCCTCTTTAATGTTTATGTTTCCCAGCTCGCTCCCCTTATCGGTTCCTTTGGACTCAGGCTGACCTCATACGCCGATGATACCCAGATAGTTGTCTCTATGCTTCCTAAGGAAACCCAGGAGCCAGCAAGGTGTTTTCACAACTGTATGACAGCAGTGGGTGGTTGGATGGCCCGGAATTGTTTGAAGCTCCACTCTGCTAAAACGGAGGTGATTCTGTTTGGAAACAACCCTCAATTTTGGACCTCAGCATGGTGGCCTGATTCTCTCGGCCCTCTTCCAACACCGGTCAGGAAAGTGAAAAACCTGAGGTTTATTATTGACAACAAACAGACCCATAAAGATCAAGTAAACTCAGTTGTTTCAACTACCTCATATATTTTAAAATCATGCAAAAAAATACTGGCCTATCTCCCCATCGAAAGTCAGAAGACAGTCGTTACGGCCATAGCCATGTCAAGGCTGGACTATTGCAATGCCTTATATATCAACGTGCAAGGTCTCCTAAGGAAACTACAACTCTTACAGAATGCAGCAGCCAGACTGCCGTCGGGCACTCCAAAATATGAATCTGTTTCGGCGAATATAAAAAAGTTACATTGACTGCCAATTAAGAAGCGAGTGTTGTTTAAGGCCCTATGCATAACTCATAAATCACTACACTCAACGGGTCCAAAACATCTGATCCAAAATACCAATTGCTATGTCCCTACAAGATCTCTGCGCTCCTCAGAAGCCAAACTGATTCGCATTCTGTTGGCAAAAAAAGCCAATTGGGGTGGCAGGAGCTTTTTTGTAGGCGCTGCTAAGGCATGGAATGCCCTTCCACTTTCTCTTATAGGCGCAACAGAGCTGCTCGTTTTTAGGAAGGCCCTAAAAACCTGGTTGTTCAACTCTTAAAGCTCAAGGCAACACTACTACCAGCCTCTAGGGGGACATCTCACACAGCTCCAGGACGCCTTTGTGCAGCAGTGCGCTCTATAAATGTCACTAACATTAACATTAACATGACTGTGGCACTACGTATGGAATTGTTTCTCTGTTGCACAGTACAAGAGAATATGAGATTCACTTCCTTCCCAAACTGGATCTGGGATCGTGGAAGGTGCAACCGTGACCCGTGACCCTGACGTGACGTGCCAGAGTGCAAGGAGAAGGCGGTTGCTGGAGCAGAGATGCGGCGGCTGCGAATTCCAGCGTGTGCCGAACGCCGAGTGAAAAAAATCTCTAAAGAATTTCCTTTCGAGAGGAATGAGAGGAGCGAGGTGACCGGCGCCTGTGGGACCTGTGTATCCAGGCAGTGTCCTCACGGAGCATAGAGCCCGGAGACCTGGGCTATAGTCGGGTTGCAATGTGTGGCAGAACTGGGACCTGAAAAACCAATATAAACTGAATAAACAGCCATAAAACCGGCCACAGTCCAGCGAGCGTGTAAGTTGGAAAATATCCCCCCCCGCCTGAGTTTTAACAGTAGAGTGGGGATAGAGGAAGCTGGTGGAAGCTGTGGCAGGATAAGAGGAGGTTAAGGGAGTAGACTTCCAGACTAAAGCAGTAAAAGGAGTAAGACCTGCTTGCCGCTCGTATCCAGCCTTCCAGTCTCTCGCTGTACTTACATTGCCAGCCAGTCAGCCGCCCAGCCAGCGGTCAGCCACCCGGAGGTGAGCTCATAATATTATTGAATACTCTTGGAATTTGGATTTGTCTTTCTTCTGTTTTTACCTGCCGGGACTGGACCCTTGCCGCTGGTATAGCGCACAGGCGCTGTGAAACCCCTAGTGCTTATTCTTCCATAAGCACTACTTCTCGCCAGACCCGCTTCGCGGGTCCCTCTTCGAGGCGCTAGACTTCTGTGGGTGTTGGGGAGTAGGAGGCACAAAACACTGCTGAGGGCTTATGTTTTAGCAGGGCTGCAAGCGTGTTGGTAATTGGACTCCGGTTCGCAGGAGCCCCTGCTGTTGCTGACCTGCCAGAGTCACCTGGGCAGCTCTCCCTGTTGTGACACGCCCCCCTCATCTCAGCTAAAATCACCGGACCTGCAATCATCGTTGAATTTGTCTTTCTTTTGTTTTTGCCTGCCGGGACTGGACCATTGTTGCTGGTATAGCGCACAGACGCTGTGAAACCCCGAGTGCCTATTCTTCCATAAGCACTACTTCTCGCCGGACCCGCTTCGTGGGTCCCGCTTCGAGGTGCTAGACTTCTGTGGGCGTTGGGGAGTAGGAGGCACAAAACACTGCTGAGGGCGTACGTTTTAGCAGGGCTGCGAGCGTGTTGGCAATTGGACTCCGGTTCGCAGGAGCCCCTGCTGTTGCTGACCTGCCCGAGTCACCTGGGCAGCTCTCCCTGTTCTGACCCGCCCCCTTTACTACTCCTCCATAAACAGCGCACGTCATCTCCGCAGCGCGGGAGCGCGCGGGAGCGTCCCGGGAGAAGCCCGGGACAAGGGCGGGACCGACCGAGGCCGATTGAGGCTGGGCTGGGCCACACCTTTTCATTTCTCTTTATTTTGATTTTGCCCCACTGAGCTCTTCTGTCTATAGGTATTTGTTTGTAGAATACATTGCTTTATCCTAATCTTTTTAAGTTTTACTTTTTTTTTCTTCTGTTAATAATGACGACAAAAAAACTAAGATCGGGAAGAGTATTAGTTGGTAGAGCATGTTCCAAGACCAAATCCAATCCTCTACGGAATAGAGATGGGTCAGCTTTACAATTAAAAAGCAAATGTCAACTTTATTCCCTATGGGACAAGGGAAAGGATAAAGTAGCGCCGGAGGGCCATGTTGAAGATATTAACTACAAAGAGCAGGTGTGGGATCCTGCTGTTACTAAAGGTGATAGTACCTTATCGGGTATAGCAGCCCTACCCCTTACAGAAGAGTTACCTTATAAGAACCAAATGGGAGACTCTATTTATCTGTGTGAAAACCAAGCCAAAGCAGTAAGTGTAGCAGATTTAAGTAACATCTCTGCCTCTTCTGCTGCTGCTGTAACAGATAATTTCCCTCTTTCTCTTAAGGTAGACCATCTTGATATATCTCCTTCTTTAAATTTTTTACCAAAGGACTTCACGTTACCAGATATAAATCTAGAGTCTCAGAAGCAATTAATTAAAGTGCAGAACCCCATTATTACACAAGACATTGTAGCAGCCCCCAGGTTACATCTCTTTAGTAGCACTCCCTCTAAAAAATCAGAGTTCTCCATCTCCCAAGTGAATTCTTTTCCTAGCCCCGTTCATACACGAAATAAAGATCCCCCTAACTTTTATCCATCTGATAATAACGTAATATCTAAATCCCTATCTTCTCTAGAGCAACTAATCTCGTCCATCCTACAGCTTCTGGAAAAGTTAGTTAGTGGGTCGGATAATGTATTTGATACAGTGACCCTGATTTTAAAGGCGCTACTGAATCATAAAAAAGGACCAGATGTTGTTACACCTTTAAAACCAGCTACTTCACCAAAAAATTCCAGTAAGGAAGTAAATGAGGAAACAAACATTAAAACAAACCTCGAGGTACCTCTACCGGCCACAGTTTTAGAACCTTTGGTTAAAATTATCACTCACACAGCGGTTATTTCCGAATTTCCCGTAAATAGGAATGTGAATCCAACTAATGGTAATTGTGTGGCATTTATTGACCAAGAGATTGAGGCATTGACGATTCCAGAAGATAATTTGACTAGGATTCTTCCTTCTATTTTTCCTATCTTTATTTCTCAAACAAATAAAGAAACTCCTACTCCTGCTGCTCTTCCGAACAAGGTCTCTCCGATAAAGGAAAAAAAATCTACAATAGCAGTATCAAAAAAACAAAGAGGCAAAAAAAGAAAACCACATCGTAGATTTTATAAAAAAAAAGGCAAAGGAAAATCACCTTTGAATGCGACCAAGAGCCGTCTATGGAAAATTCTAACCTGAAGGTCTCTGAAATTAATTCATTGCATGACCCAATGGGATTCATGAAGTTGATCCCCACAGAGACACAACCTGAACCTTTGATTCCCTTAAGTCAGTCATGTTCTGATGAGCAGATCAAAATGGTGAATGACCCAAAACCACTACCAACTTCTGATCCAAAATTAAAAGCAACTCTTAATCCTTTGGCTATTCCCTTCTCAGATGTGGTCGCATCTGAACATGAATCCAAGATGGCACCTAAGAATAGAGAGAACGTGGACACCCTTTTCTTGGATTTTATAATTCTATTTGACCCAGATCTTATTTTAAATAGATCCGTATTGGTAAATTGTTTTCGCGAAATAGAGAGCTTAAAATTAATCCAATCTGTAGACTTAGATGTAATAAAACTAATAAACGCAGAAAGTGGAAAGATAGCACGGGTAAAATTTTACTCGAAATTGGTAGCAAACTATGTTTTACAATGGGCCGAAGAACTTCAAATAAGGGGGATTGATGTTGATCCTTTCTTTCTGGTTAAAATAGGAAACGGAAGACCGCAAAAAATGTCATTATTTCAGGGTATAAATTCCAGTCCTTCAGATGGATCCTCCTTAGTGCCTGAGGAATTAAAAATACGTATATCAAAAAACGAGCGACAGGTGATTATAAATAACCCTCAGTCCAAAAAACAAACTATGGTGAAGGACGCCGATTTGGAGTGGAGTTGGTTACCCGCTATTCTATCAGACAAATCTGGTTTTTCATCTAGAATGAATTCCCATATTTAACGTTGGTTTAAAAATATTATCGTGGAATATTGCTGGACTATCTCAGAGCCCAGAAAAGTTGTTATTTTTGCAATCTATAGAGGCAGATGTGATTTGTTTGCAGGAAACCTGGTTGGTGGGGAAATTCCTGGTGGTAAAAGACTTTTATGTATTAGAAGGTAGTGCCACCCCTTCTACTAGAGGGCCTGCGAAGGGAGGACTAGCCTGTTTACTATCCAATAAAATTAATTGGAATTTTTCCCATTTCCAGGATCCGAATAAATTATTTCAGGCAATAACCTTGACGAATCTAGCTATGGATGCCCCTCAGAATTCATTAATGCTAATAAATGCCTATATACCTCCAGACTTATGTTATAATGCCGGTATAAAGACAATTTGTTCTTTTATACAGAACCTTCAGGAATCTATGTCTCCCCCTCATATTTTATTATTAGGAGATGTAAATGGCAAAATATCCAATAGTGCTCTGGAATTATTCAGGAATAAGTTAAAGGAGGAAACACTCCTGATACCAAAAGCCATATTCCCAGAGAACATTAAAAACTAATAAAAGAGGGAAACTAATCTTGGAGAGTTTATCCGAAGTAGATTGTATTATAATTAATGGAAGGCTTCCTTCGGATAGTCCCGCTCATTGTACACATAAATCAAGAAATGGTGGCTCGATCCTTGATTACATGATAGTAGATTGTTCTTTTTTTAGTTCTCTGAAGGATCTGGCTGTACTTATCACTGATCTCAGTGATCATAATGTTTTGTCTGTCAAAATAAATGTAACAACATTTCAAAGGGATGCATGGAATATCGGGGATGACTTATTGAATCTTAATATTAAAAAAGGGATTTGTTATTGGCACCCAGGGGCTATTAAAAGCTTGGTCAGTATACTGGAATACACAGTAGAGAATCTACACCTATGGGAAGGGAATGAACTACTGTTCTTTGCTTCCTTTTTACATACCTTACAATCTAAAGCAAAAAAGTCCCCTCCCGGGAGAATAACTCCAAAAATCCCCTCTGACCTTCGTTATTTAAACACAGAAATAAATAAATTGGTTAGGGATCAGTACCTCTCCTTTATTCCCGAACGCAATAAAAAGATAACGCTCTTAAGAAGGAGGAGAAATAGGATAAAGGCCAGATTAAAACGAGAGAAAGAAGATGCCCTATGGGTTAAACTCCGTGAGGCATCCAGTAGTGGGCAGGCTAAGACTTTTTGGTCATTAATCGGAGAAGGATGCGGGCAAAGATCTAGACCCTTACCGATATCTATTAAGGACCAGTCTTGGGTTGATTTCATTCAGCATTTGTATAGTGGCAATGATGTGATGTTTGACCCAGGTAAGCTACAGGAGGATTTGTTACCTTATGGTCCTCCGTCCGAATTGGAAATTGTTTCTGCCATTAAGGGTCTGCGCACATCTGGTGCAATGGGCCTCGATGAAGTCCCTATTTCTGTGTTAAAATCTAAAAGTAGTTTATGGGGAAAAATTCTATATCCAGTCTTTAGATTTTGCTTTACCAAAGGCATTATTCCGTATTCCTGGAAAGGGAGTTTATTGGTTCCTCTGTTTAAAAAGGGGGCAAGAGATTTACCACAAAACTACCAACAAATTGCCCTCCTAGATGCCATTGGTAAGGTTTTTGCTAAATGTTTACTTAATTACCTAAATGACTGGGTATCTTTGACAGAAATATTACCGCTTGAGGAGACCGGCTTCAGGAAACAACATGGTACCCTAGACAATCTTACTACTCTCCAGGTTTTGACAGAAAAATACATCAAAGTCCGTGGAGGAGGTGTATATTGTGCTTTTATTGACTTCTCTATGGCCTTTGATAAGGTGGATAGATCTCTGTTGTGGAGTAAGTTATTTGATCTAGGGATGCCTTCTAGTTTATTAAGGTTAGTTGTTGCCCTTCATATAGACACTTGGTGCAGAGTATAAATGGGAGGAGAGAGAGGACTATCTAGGGTTATCCCTACGATTAATGGACTCAAACAAGGTTGCTTATTGGCTCCCCTGCTGTTTTCTTTATACATAGCGGATCTCCCCCGGGCTTTATTACTATCCAGAAATGGCATTGCTCCGGTTTTAGGGGGAACCCCAATAGTATGCTTAATGTACGCGGACGATATTTTAATTTTGGACCTTACCCCAAAAGGTTTGAATGGTCGCCTATACGCCCTGAATACCTACGCTGAGGCCCATTTTCTAAAAATAAATATTTCAAAAAGTAAAATAATGTGTTTCAGGGGAAGGAAAAAATCCAAATATGACAATTTCCACTGGTCCGTTGGGGGTGAAAGACTATAAGTAGTCAAATCCAATACTTTCCTTGGAAAGGTTGTCACGAGTAGTTTAAGTGACACAGCCCATATCGAGAACAATAGCAGGAAAGCTCTCGCCCAAGGGAAGAGCCTTGTTTCTCTTTACAAGGCAACAGGTAGAAGGCACTTCTCTATACTGCTCGAGGTATTCCGAGCAAAAATCCCCGCATCCCTTATGTATGGACCAGAAACAGTGGATATAACATATTGGAATTTTTTGGATTCCACTGAAGGAAAAATATTACGCAACCTCACCTCAGTAAATACCGCAAATTCTACGTCCTCTCTGAGACAGGAATTTGGTTTGCGTAGTTCCTGGGCCCAAGCAGTTGCGAGTGTGGTGCGTTGGGTTTTCAATCTAGCTAAAGGAATGCCAGGTACGCTGAGGCATCTCATAAAAAATGAGCTGTTGGGTACCTTTAATACTTATTCTTTAATTGTAGGGAACTTTAGACAGGCAGTTGCATTATTACAGTTAGATGAATTAGATCTTTTTTCACTATCTGCGGGCCAACTAAAGTCAATATTAAAATCGGCTTCCTGGGAGCTAGGGTATAGAGTAGACAGTGGGGCGAGTAAATTGAAGAAAGGAATGTTCTTTACCAGTAGTTTTTGTCAAATGAAAAACGTCAGTTATATATATCCTGGAATCTCCCCCATGGAGTCCGGCGATTTATCCTTCTGCTAAGGCAAAATCTACTCCCTTTGAATTGTCTTCTGTCTAAATGGTACGGCCGTTCCGATATTTGTGATTTTTGTAATTCCAATCCCCAGGACGTGTATCATGTCATTTGTGTCTGTCCGGAACTTATGGTATTTAGACGCAAATGGTTAAGACCTACGTGTCTCCAAATGGGTATCCTTACAGCCTCTGATTTTATTGAAGCAATGTTTAACCCTCCAAATGAAATGTTTTGCTTTAAATTGTTTCATTATTTTAAAAATTTCCTGCCGTTATATTGACAAATTGATATCATGTACTTTTCTATGGTATTTTATTGCTTTTAATCTGTATGTTGGAATTATTATGTGGACCTCAATTGAGTTCCATTATCATAAATAAATAAAACTTGAAACTTGAAACTACAAGAGAATATTGTTACGCATTGCAGTATTTCTTATCTTTTGCAACATGTGTTATTCTAGCAATAAGACTTGCCTAACCTTTTGGAAATGGTTAAAAGTGAGCATAACTGTTGGTTAGAAGTGGTGGTTGGGATTAGAACTGACCAACCCACTGGAAGTAATACTACCCATTCTTATATGTTGATTTTGTATTGTGTGGTCATATTGTATAATTTCTCACATAAAGATTATACTCATCTTATAAAAACTTGTGTGGAGTCTATATGTGGTGACATCATTGGGTTGCTGTGAGTGTTGTTGCACATATGGTACCCTCATGCCTTGGAGATAAGCCAGACTGCTCATGCCAAGTTTCTAAGCGGGTGAGCAGGGCTATCACAGACTGTGTCCTTACTTAGCCTAACGTTGAAATGAGGGGTTGGGGACTCCCACCTCCAGCATTTGGTGGAGGCAGTGAGGGATAAGGACCCCCACTTCCAACACTGACTAATATTACAGTTGAGCTTCAGGCTACGAGGCTTGTTGCTCTTACAAATCTGATGGTTTTGGATGTCATTCTGGTTGATAGGGGTGGAGCCTGCCGCGTTATCGCCAGTTGCTGCTGCGTGTACATTCCTGATAGCGCCCATACTTTATACTGAATTTACACAGACTTGCTTCAGACATCCACCAGGATAATGGTTCATGGTCCCTCACAGGGTGGCTCTGGTGTCTCTTGACATCATGGGGTTGGAAGATACTACATGTCCTAAAAGCTATCGCAGTAGCTATCACAGGTGTCATCTTTACATGTTGCTTATGTATTAATTGCCATTCAGCATGTTGCACCTATTTTGTGAGCAAGTTCACCTCTACTCCTAAGTTTTCAGGACGTGATAACAAGGTCTCACTATGATGATGCAGGAAATCAGGATATGATACTCATAGACGAGGGCATTTCCGAGTATTAGTTGGATTTTCATACTAACTGTGTTACTTTCTTATCCATTGTTACATGATTGTCACATGAGTACCTATGCATTTGCCCCTCCCCCTTAGAATTGTGAAGACCCTACCGGATAGCTCAATAAAACATTTAGCCACCTATGCTAAAAGGAGGGTCTGTTAGGTTTGAAATCCCCATTCCTGCAATGCACTTGTTTCATTATATATTAGGTAAGCAGTGTTTGGCTAAATAGATGTCATTTGTATTCACGTTATGTATAAGTATGGGCGAAATTTGCGAATTCGCGGTCCGAGTATTTGCATGAAATCGAACTCGCAATCCGCCACATCCGCGAATCCGTGCGAATTTGCAAATTTTTTTTGGCCTGTTCGTGAGGGTTTTTGCCCTTTTGTGGTGGCAACGGTCGCGACCATGTTGTTTCTATGTGTCCAGCCTGTTTGTGACCCTGTGGTTAATCGCAGCCACCCTCTGGTTCACCCCTGTCACCCTCTGGTTCACCACTGTCACCCTCTGGCTCACCACTACCACCCTCTGGTTCATCACTGCCACCCACTGGTTCATCACTGACACCCTCTGGTTCATCACTGCCACCCTCTGGTTTGCCACTGCCACCCTCTGGATCATCACTGTCCCCCTCTGGTTCATCACTGCCACCCTCTGGTTCATCACAGCACCCTCTGGTTCACCAGTGCAACCCTCTGGTTCATCACTGCCACCCTCTGGTTGATCACTGCCACCCTCTGGTTCATCCCTGCCACCCTCTGGTTCATCACTGCCACCCTCTGGTTCATCACTGCCACCCTCTGGTTCATCACAGCACCCTCTGGTTCACCACTGTAGATTATGGGGGGAAAGCACACCTGCCCAGCCTCAACTGAGATGAATTAATTTGGGGCTGGTTAATGTGTCACTGAATTTGAGCTTCAAGTCTGGCACCTGCTTCCTTAGCTGTAAGTGCTTCCTGTTGCAGCTTCATTTTTTTTACAGGAGCATTGTGCCATACTTGTAACTATTCTCTGACCCTGCTTTGAGGGTCAGAGCAGGGTCAGAGAATAGTTGCAAGTAAGCAACTGAACTCTAAAGGGGCCCCTCAGGAAGCACTACAGGGAATGGTTACACATTATCCTGAACTTTTGCACCTGCTAAGTGCTTTCAGTTTTGCAAACTTCGTTTTTCTGCAATTTCGCGTGTTTGTGAGGGTTTTTGCAGATGTGTGGTGGCAACGGTCGCAACCATGTTGTTTCTACGTGTCCAGCCTGTTTGCGACCCTGTGGTTCATCGCGGCCACCCTCTGGTTTACCCCTGTCACCCTCTGGTTCACCACTACCACCCTCTGGTTCATCACTCCCACCCTCTGGTTCATCACTGCCACCCTCTGGTTCACCACT
Source organism: Lissotriton vulgaris (assembly GCF_964263255.1). Lineage (NCBI taxonomy): Eukaryota > Metazoa > Chordata > Amphibia > Caudata > Salamandridae > Lissotriton > Lissotriton vulgaris. Next base: position 336,669,469 of record NC_141700.1, read on the forward strand.
GTCACCCTCTGGTTCACCACTGCCACCCTCTGGTTCACCACTGCCACCCTCTGGTTCACCACTGCCACCCTCTGGTTCATCACAGCACCCTCTGGTTCACCACTGTAGATTATGGGGAAAAAGCACACCTGCCCAGCCTCAACTGAGATGAATTAATTTGGGGCTGGTTAATATGTCACTGAATTTGAGCTTCAAGTCTGGCACCTGCTTCCTTAGTGTAAGTGCTTCCTGTTGCAGTTAAATTTTTTTACAGGAGCATTGTGCTATACTTGTAACTATTCTCTGACCCTGCTTTGAGGGTCAGAGCAGGGTCAGAGAATAGTTGCAAGTAGGCAACTGAACTCTGGAGGGGCCCCTCAGGAAGCACTACAGGGAATGGTTACAAATTAGCTTGAACTTTTGCACCTGCTAAGTGCTTTCAGTTTTGCAAAATTAGTTTTTCTGCAATTTTGCAAGATTCGCAGGACGCAAATTCGTGTGAAATCGAACTCGCAATCTGCAAATTTGCGCAAATTAGCGGATTGGTTATTTTTGCATGTTCGCGGGGTTTTTTACGTCTTGCGGGCCGCTTGCAGTGCAACGACCGCGAAGTTACCCATGCGGTCGTACATGGGCGCGACCATCTTGTGCACATTGCGTATTTGTGGTTCCGGGCGCTATTGCCAATTTCGCGTTGTGAGCGGCGCGCTGTTACGAGTTTGCGTGTGTTTTTGTGTGCTCGCGGGGTAAATATCGCGCAAACTTACCCAAACAAACAACACCAACTTACTTGTAAAATCTCAAGTCCAAAAGTGATCCAAAGTCCAAAAAGTCCTCAAATACAAATATACAGCAGCAGCCACAAAAAGTAATCCTTCCAGCTCCAGATCCAAATCAAAAGTGACCAGGACATGGATAAAGCACTGGGAGGAGCCTGCTGGACAGGAACAGGAAATTGGAGACTCTGGGGCACTACCTTCCCACCCCCCTCCCCCCAAATATGGACTCCTTGCACCAAAAAGTGCAGCCAAATGTCAATCTGAGGAGTTATTCTGATCAAAATCATCATTTTATCGCCGCACGCGTGATATTGTATTTTTCAAGCACGACCAAACAAAATATTTCGCAGCTTGCGAATTTGCAGATTTTTGGACAAATTCGTGCAATTTGCAGACCGCAAAATTGCCAAAAATCCGCAAATTCGCGAACAAAACGGATTTTACGCCCACGCTTACTTGCAACATGGTTTTCAAAGCATCTCCTGTCTGCGTGTAGCAGAACTGGTGTTCAACCTGGTTGTGCGAGTAAATTCTGTACAACATTTCAGGACCAGCACTCTGCCTCCAGAGACTGACGTATCTAACCAATTATCGCCGCTGCTGCAGTTTGGTGAGTGTCAGGTCCAATGGTCCTCAGGATCTCACGATGCTCTATAGGGTCCACCTCTCGACAGCCCCTGGGTCTGAATGAGAACAGACGCACAGGAATGATCGAGCGAGGGATAATCAGGAAGGAAAGGGAGGGAACAGCGGGGAAGGGAAGCTGAAACGAGAACAAGGCACCATGAGACAAGCACAGACTATAAATGCAATGCACTTGGTAGAAACCTGTAGCCCCACCCTCGTGTGAACTGAATGAGTTATACCTGGTATGAATTAAGTGGAAGGCTTTGCCTGGCAATCCAAAAGGTTGAACTGGATGATAATTCTAGAACACAAGAACCCTATGGTCAGTTACTTCACTAGCAAGGTTCCTAGTACATTACACACACAACCATATAACTACATACCAACATAAATGTAAAATGGGGCTTCAACAGGGGTCAGTATGGAAGGTAGCCTGCCAGGCGAAGCTCATAAGCCCCTGTTGTCAAAAATGAAGAAAAGGAGACAACAGTTATTGTCTTAACTCACGAATTTGCATTGCCCGGTTACTTCACCTGACAACACACAATGCTTTACACAAGGAGTACCATAAAAGTCCTGGATCCTGAGGCGATAGAGACACAGAAGCCAAGCAAAACAAACAATGTCTTCTGTTTGTCTGTTGAAACCACAGAAAATTGGCACCTTTGGGAATACAAAGTCTCTATGCAGGTAAGTCCAATATTCCCCCTATGAACCAGGCAGATGCATGGAGGATGGAGGAAAGAACAATAGCCCTGGACGTCTGGAAGCAGGTTGACCCCAGAGCAAAGAATGGCAGGTCACTGAAACAGTGTCACATGAAAATCCACAAAACAGCAAACACTGTAAGCTGCCAGGAAACCGGCGTCTCATTAACTAGAGAAACGCTGGAGCCTCAGCCGAGAACTCCACAGATATGGGAAGCGCCAGCCGACGCCACCCCAAGACAGAAGCGGAACGCTTCTAATGCACTCACCAGCCGGCACTGAGTACACTCTCAAAAAGGATACGCTGGAACCTCACGATCTTACCGCAATCAGCCACGGAACCAGAATCAACGGCGGGCGCTTTCTGTTTCCTCGCCGGTAATGATCTCTGCGCGTGTGACGTCATCAAACGGGCGTCGCGCGCGCAGTACCTGGAAACATGGAAAATGTAGTTTGTTTAGATTAGATCGCGTCTCAAGGCAGGGTTCGCGCCTAGCCTCCGTCGTGAGATTTAACAGTACATCCCTCTCCCGAAGAACACTGACAGAGACAAGGTTTGGCCGGAAAGCGTTGATGGAACTTCCTCACAAACCTGGGTGCATGGACATTGGATGCAGGTTCCCAGGAATTCTCTTCATTACCATAACCCTTCCAAGCCACCAAATACCACAATCTGGTGCGGTATATCTTAGAGTCCACAATTCCTCTCACCTCATAGTCTTCTTCGTTATCCACGGCAATCTCAGCAGGCACCAGTTGTCTGTGCATTCTCGTGGGTTTCACCAAAGACACATGAAAGGCAGGATGAATGCGTAAGGAGGATGGCAGAGCCAGTTTAACCACCACAGGATTAATGAGCTTGATGATCTTGTACGGGCCTATATATTTGGGATTGAACACACTATAACGCTTAAAGCGTATGTTTTTGGTGGACAACCAGACGTAATCACCCACCTTGTATATGGGCCCTGCTCGTCTGTGCTTGTCCTCATAGGCCTTGTACCTCGCTTTAGACTGCCTTAACTGGCTCTTGACATGCTGCCATGTCTTATGAATACTCTGTAGTCTTTCTTGTACCTCTGGGACAGTGGTGTTTGATGCAGGATGGTGAAATGGCAAGAAATTAGGATGGAAACCATAGGTGCAGTAAAACGGAGCGGTCTTGGTGGAACCATGTACTGCGCTGTTATAGGCTATTTCAGCTAGCCATAATCTATCCACCCAGTCTTCCTTGGTGACCTCAACATAGCATCTCAGATACTGCTTCAGTGTTTGATTAACCCTTTCAGTCTGCCCATCGGTCTGGGGGTGGAAACTGGTGGAGGTACTAGATGTTATTCCTAAAGCTTTACACCATGTCTTCCAAAACCGTGCTGTGAACTGGCTGCCTCTATCTGATATTATCACTCGGGGTAACCCATGTAGCCGTACTATGTTGGTGAGAATAAGTCTGGCTAACCCGCTAGCTGAAGGAACCTGTTTACATGCGATGAAATGAGCCATCTTTGTTAAATAGTCAACCACCACCAGAATTGCAGTGCACCCCTGATCTTTAGGCATGCCCACTACAAAATCCATGGAAATGTTTTCCCAAGGCAACTCAGGAGTGGGAAGGGGTTGTAGCAATCCAGCCTGTCTAGAGTGTTGTACCTTCATTTGACTACAGATAGGACACTCAGCCACCCACTCAGCCACGTCCTTCCGAATGTTAGGCCACCAAAACTGTCTTAGAATTCTCTCCAGAGTTTTACTGAATCCGTTATGGCCAGCGCACGGCGCACTATGGCACCAATGGAACACTTGTTTTCTTAAGGATTGAAGGGGCAACAGCAGCTGTCTCTGTCTCATCGGAAGACCCTGAACCATCTTCCACTCGTTGTGTTCACTCAACCATTTCTTCCATGCATCATTCTGAATGTTTCTATTTACACTTCTGAGGAACATCTGGGTACAGGTGACTCCGATCACCTTTTTTGGGTCGATGATGGACTCTTCCCTTGCGTTGATTTGTTCTGTCTTGGTGAATTGCCTTGATAAAGTGTCCGCCTTTCTGTTATCCTTTCCTGGTCGGAATGTTACGATGAAGTCGAAGTCTGCAAAATGCATCATCCATCGCATCTGTCTAGGTGTTAAATGACGTGCAGCAGTCATGTATTGCAAGTTACGATGGTCGGTAAACACAGTTACTACATGTCTTGCTCCCATTAAGTGATGTCTCCATTCCAGGAAGGCGGTTCTTATTGCCAACAGTTCCTTTTCAGCAATCACATAATTCTGTTCCGCCGAATTCAGGGTACGAGAGAGGTAAGCAACAGGATGTAACTGGCCGGTTTCAGAGTGACGTTGGGACAATACTGCTCCTACCGCCGTGTCAGAAGCATCCGCTTCTACGATAAAAGGTTTACCAGGATCCGCGTGCACCAGCACCGGAGCAGAAACAAAAGCCTTCTTGAGGTCATCGAAACCTTTCTGGGCCTCCTCCGTCCATTCGAAGGGCACCTTCTTTCTCAATAACCTTGTCATTGGGGAGGCCATTGCTGAGAAATTTTCAATGAACCGGCGATAGAAGTTCGCGAACCCGATAAAACATTGAATGTCCCTTACGGACTTGGGTATGGGCCAGTTCTTTACCGCTAGGACCTTTCTTTCAGACATTTCCTGCCCATGTGGAGTGAGCACCACCCCTAGAAACTCCACCGATGTAGAATGAAATTCACACTTGCTGAGTTTGCAGTAGAGTTGGTGTTCCAATAATGTTTTCAATACAGTCTTTACATGTTCCACATGTTGTTCTGTGCTGTTGGAATAAATCAGGATGTCGTCAATGTAAACAACATCGAAACGATCTAAATATCTTTTGAGCACATCATCTAGGAAAAACTGGAAGGCAGCTGGCGCATTACAGAGCCCGAAGGGCATCACCATGTACTCGTAAAGTCCAAAACGGGTCTTGATGGCCGTCTTCCATTCATCACCTGAACGCATCCGAACCAGGTGATATGCCCCCTTGAGATCCAGTCTCGTGAAAACCACCGCATTTTTAACTTGTTCTAATAACACATTGATGAGCGGAAGGGGATATTTATTCTTGACAGTAATGGCATTTAGAGCCCTATAGTCCGCACAAGCGCGAAGTTCTCCATTAGCTTTCGGGATGAAGAACAACGGGGAGGCTGCAGGGGATTTGGATTCTCGGATAAAACCGATCTTCAGGAGCTTGTCTAAGTAGTCACGGAGATGTAGGGTTTCCGGCTCAGTAAGTGCATAAACACGCCCCGCTGGGATCTTAGCACCTGGAATCAGATCTATTTGACAGTCGTACGACCGGTGTGGTGGTAATGTTTCCGCCTTCTTTTCGCTGAATACCTCCGCCAATTCGCGATACTCAAACGGTAATTCTACATCTTGTTCAGCCGCGGTAGCGATGTGATGTATACCAGCTAGACCAAACGCAGGTCCTGATTTCACAGGGTAACAGTTTTGCTGACAATACTCCGACATGAAATGTATGGTTTGGTTTTCCCAATCTATAGTGGGGTTGTGTCTACGCAACCATGGAAGACCCAAAATCATTCCATACTGAGGTGCATGAATGATGTTAAAGTACAATCTTTCCTGATGTTCAGCAACCATTGTCATACTAAGCTCCCGGGTTTGCAGTCGAATAGGACCTGAATCCAACTTTCTGCCATCCACTGCATATACTGCTTCGGGAATCTCTTTTTCTACGAGGACTAGACCTAACCCGATAGCCTTGGCATGATCCATGAAGCACCCGGTGGCTCCCGAATCCAACATTGCTTTTATGTTTAGTATTTTCTTTTGTACTTCCAGCCTCACATCCACGAAAAATTGCAGACCGTCCTGTCTCTCAACTCCGTCCAATGAAGGGATAATGAATGAACTTGAAGGACTCCCTTCCTCCACCTTCAAGCATTCTCGTTTCCCGACTCCTTTTCAGCTGCCACCACCGACACCTTTTTGTAAACTGTTCTTGTTTTGTTTCTGTTAGGGCATTCCCGAATGAAGTGTCCCTTCCTACCGCAATACAGGCATAAGCCTTTCTTCCTTCTATATTCTCTTTCTTCAGTAGTTAATGGAGACCTCACGGCTCCTATTTCCATGGGTTCAGGTGTAGACTGGCTTGCTCCCTCCGACCCCCTGGGATTCTCGTATCTTGGGGGTAACCGATCCTTTCTACGATTGTCACCCTTACGATCACTCAGACGATGATCTAATCTCAGGACTAGGCTGATCATGTCTTCACAGGTAGTAGGCTGAGGATCAATCTGGGCAAGTACATCCTTCATTTCTTCGGTGAGGCCATTATAGAAAATGGCATGTCTTTTTTCTTCCGGCCAATCCGTTTCCGCGATAAGCCTTCTAAAATCGTTGAGATAGGTTATCAAATCTCTATTGCCCTGTTTCAGTCCTAGCAACTCCCTGTCTGCTGTTAATGTAGCTGACCTGCGATTGAAAGTTTTTTCAAAATCAGCCCTAAAAGCCTCCCAGTCCCTTAACAAAGGATCATCCCTTTTCACCAATGGTACTGCCCATTGTGCAGCATCCCCTGCTAAATACGAGATGAGATAAGCTACTCTAGCGTGATTGGTGTTGAATACCTTGGGTTTGCAGGAAAAATGCAATAACACCTGTGTAAGAAACACCTGCACTTTGCCGCTGTCCCCATGGAAACGTTCTGGAGGGGCTAGGGGGATCGGGGTGGGAACTTCCACTACGACAGACGAGGCCTGCTGAGTACCAGCACTAAAAGGGTTACGACTCAACCTATCCACTTGAGCCTGCAGTGCAGCAGTCTCAGTCCTAGATGCTTGCAACTCTGTTTGGACCAGCGCCAGAGCTGCTAAAATATCATCCATTGTGGACATTGTATCGTGAAATCGGGAGGACAGAAAGTCTTGGCGCCGTTGATTCTGTCAGGTCCAATGGTCCTCAGGATCTCACGATGCTCTATAGGGTCCACCTCTCGACAGCCCCTGGGTCTGAATGAGAACAGACGCACAGGAATGATCGAGCGAGGGATAATCAGGAAGGAAAGGGAGGGAACAGCGGGGAAGGGAAGCTGAAACGAGAACAAGGCACCATGAGACAAGCACAGACTATAAATGCAATGCACTTGGTAGAAACCTGTAGCCCCACCCTCGTGTGAACTGAATGAGTTATACCTGGTATGAATTAAGTGGAAGGCTTTGCCTGGCAATCCAAAAGGTTGAACTGGATGATAATTCTAGAACACAAGAACCCTATGGTCAGTTACTTCACTAGCAAGGTTCCTAGTACATTACACACACAACCATATAACTACATACCAACATAAATGTAAAATGGGGCTTCAACAGGGGGTCAGTATGGAAGGTAGCCTGCCAGGCGAAGCTCATAAGCCCCTGTTGTCAAAAATGAAGAAAAGGAGACAACAGTTATTGTCTTAACTCACGAATTTGCATTGCCCGGTTACTTCACCTGACAACACACAATGCTTTACACAAGGAGTACCATAAAAGTCCTGGATCCTGAGGCGATAGAGACACAGAAGCCAAGCAAAACAAAAAATGTCTTCTGTTTGTCTGTTGAAACCACAGAAAATTGGCACCTTTGGGAATACAAAGTCTCTATGCAGGTAAGTCCAATATTCCCCCTATGAACCAGGCAGATGCATGGAGGATGGAGGAAAGAACAATAGCCCTGGACGTCTGGAAGCAGGTTGACCCCAGAGCAAAGAATGGCAGGTCACTGAAACAGTGTCACATGAAAATCCACAAAACAGCAAACACTGTAAGCTGCCAGGAAACCGGCGTCTCATTAACTAGAGAAACGCTGGAGCCTCAGCCGAGAACTCCACAGATATGGGAAGCGCCAGCCGACGCCACCCCAAGACAGAAGCGGAACGCTTCTAATGCACTCACCAGCCGGCACTGAGTACACTCTCAAAAAGGATATGCTGGAACCTCACGATCTTACCGCAATCAGCCACGGAACCAGAATCAACGGCGGGCGCTTTCTGTTTCCTCGCCGGTAATGATCTCTGCGCGTGTGACGTCATCACACGAACGTCGCGCGCGCAGTACCTGGAAACATGGGAAATGTAGTTTGTTTAGATTAGATCGCGTCTCAAGGCAGGGTTCGCGCCTAGCCTCCGCCGTGAGATTTAACAGTGAGATAGACGCATCTCCTTTAAAATTGGCGCATTGTTTGACGCCTCTTGACTTCAGCACCTGTCTACGGAACTGATGCATTGCCTTCACTGCTTGGAGAAGATCGACGCATCTTACTGCTTTTGTCCAGGACAGGTACTTTGTTCACCGGGGCCTGCACTGGACTTGTAGCCAGCTGGCACTTCTTTGCGGTCTATCTGAATTTTGACTTTGCCCTGGTAATTTGCGACCTAAAGTAACCTTTTTATCTCTACTTGCTTTGAAGCGCTTTGCTGCAAATTTTTCTTTCACATTCAATATCTCAAATTCTACACATTTCATTTTTGTCAATTTAGTCTTGATGTATTTATAATGTCATCCTTTATTTTTCTAAACTGTTTTGGAGTCTAATGGTGGTGTTTTCACCGTTTTACTGTATGAGTTATACCACAAATGCTTTAGGCATTGCCTTCTAAGTTAAGCCTGCCTTCCCAGGGCTAAACTACCTGAGGGTAAGCACAGGATAACTTACGTTGTGTTGTGACTTACCCTGACTAGGATTGTGGTCCCTACTTGGACAGGGTGCATACCTCTGCCAACTAGAGATCCAATTTCTAACTGGAATTGTATAAGAATTCTATTTGTTGACCCCCTACACATATGATTAAACAATTTAAAGCCCCTAGTATACCATTGTGTGTCACTATGGTTTATTGTGTCCACTTATTTCTGCCTACTACATGAGTCATATCAGAGACAAAGGCATTCATTAGGACTAGGTCCATAAGTGTAGTGGCACTAATCCTGTCCGCTACACAATAAACCCCTGGCTAAATGTACACAATATCATGCTTGCTTACCCAAAACTGAAGGCTGTGCTGGTGAAAGTGCAGGGGATGTCCTCTACCTTCTCAGTTAAACTAACCATGGACATGGAGCCTATGTTCCACCTAGCTGGACCAAAGCATTTAATGGTATAACATGGTATTTGTATCCGTACTGCTCCATTGTCGAAACTAGCATGCTGTGTGATCAAGTTGGGAAATAGCATAAAGGTTCCAGCTAGGAATATTCCAAATAGCAATGTAGTTGCCACATTTACCATTACTTTTCATTAAATTATGCATTGAAAAGTACTCTCCAATGCTTCTTGTAATGTGGCTGGTAAATCTCATTGAGTTTGGTTCATTGTCACAGTCCTATAATTCAGAAATTTGCACTGTCATCAGAATTTATAAATATACCTTTGGAGAGCACTCAAAAGTGGAATTTCAATCCTTTTTATGTCTGATCAGTATTAGTAGCTAAATTTCCTTTAGAGTGCCTCAATGGACACTGACATTTCCAAAATGTCTTTGAGAACTTTCTCCAAAATTCCCTTCCATAGTGATCTTTACATCTGGTTATCAAATACATTGGCAATGTGCTTTAAAATATACAAGCTGGCTTTATATTTCCACATTTTCTTTATGGAATAATTCCACTATGTAATCCAGCATTCAAAACATAGGTGCTCAGTACAATGGTAGTTGGATGAGCGTCTGACTGCCATTGTTTTGGGATCAGACCACCTGACAAGTAGGCAGCTGTCCCAACCTCTAAATTATGATTCGACCACTGTGAAGGCAGTTGGAAACATGCCTTTTTGTATTGAGGCTTGTGCTGAAGCCCAGAAAAGGGGCACATCAAAAGCCTCCATGCAGAAAAGTCATGTTGATAAACATCCCTGCACCATGTGCCAGGGACCATGTGTTGCCTGGCAAAGGTTGCATGGATGTTTTGGGGGCACCACCCATGCAAAACCAGGTAATTTTGTGATCAATAGTTTTGATGGCTCCACAATATATTAGGCCCTTCCCTGTCATGGGAACATGACCAACACACAAATGAGGTAGAATTTAAAATGGGAAACCTGGGGTAACGCTTGGTTGTATGAACTGTAAGCTGGCCCGGAGATCCCACAACTTTCCCACATAGAAATGTAACGAACCATTATGTTTTGTCAATAAATCAAATTTACAAGGGTTTCTGGGTAAGTAAATCTTTTGGGATGCACCCAAAACACATCCCATATTACTCTCTTAGTAACCAGTTTCCAAAAAGATGTGAGGACAGAACATGTTCACTACAGAGAGATTATGCATTGACGGTAAAAAGCAAAAAACACCAAAACATTATTGCACAACCATCCACTAGTCAATCACAGGCATACTGGTCTAATTTGGCACAAGGGTAGCTAAATGGTTAGTAAAAAACATTTATTCCTCAAAAACCTGATGGAATAAAGTCCACAAAAGTCACTTCTCCCTCTTGACTAATGCCCTCCTCTTTGGGTCTCCAGTCTCAGACTCATGGAGGGGGCTGAAGTGATTCCTATTTACAAGAAGGGGCCAAGGGGTGACCCTGCCAACTATCTTCCGATCACCTTGATTGACGCTGGTCAGAAGGTGGTCGGCAGAGTCCTTCTGGAAAGGATCCTCTCTTGGGCAGAGGACAACAATATTATCTCCCTCTTCCAGGCGGGTTTTAGGGCCTGTACAAGCACTGTAGATCAGGCTTTCAGGCTGTTACTACTCCATTGGAAGACAGTCTCGATTGGTAAGGGTGGTTTGTACTTGGCCTTTATCGATCTGAAGACCGCTTTCGACATGGTCCCCCGAGGGCACCTGTGGGCGGTACTTCATGAGATGGGGCTCCCTCTGCCCATTCTGAACCTGTTGGCCCGCATGCATGATGGAACGTACGCATGCATTCGTGGGGCACAAAGGAGCAGATAACTGCAAAGATCCCGGTGAACAGAGGTGTCCGCCAAGGATGCGTCTTGGCGCCGACCCTCTTTTCCTTATTTGTTAATGGGGTGGTTTCCTTTTTATCTGATATTGATGCTGACGCCCCTAGTTTGGCCGGTGTGAAAGTCCCCGTCATGCTTTTTGCTGATGATACGCTACTAGTCTCCAAAACGCCCATGGGGCTCCAAAAATTACTGGATCGGTTTTGTGCTTTTTGTAATTTAAGGGGCTTGGTTATTAACACTTCTAAAACCAAGCTCCATTATTTTAATCCCAGTAGGAAAGCCAATCGCACGCTCACTCTTAATGAAGAGCCATTAGAGCGGGGCAAAATGTTTGACTATCTTGGGATTAGGATATCCGATCAACTCAAATGGAACCCTCACATTGAAAAAATGGCTTTAAACCATAAATGGGTCGTGGGCGTCATAAGCAGGGAGCATGGATCCTCAGTATCAAGACCCATAGCTCCTGCTTCAGAGATCTATTCTGCTAAAGCAGTAGGCAGTGAACTGTACGGAGCAGAGCTCTGGGGTTTTAATAATGTTGATTCCCTCGTAATGGGCGAGAACAAATTTTACAAGGAGCTTTTGTCTGTCCCCAGGAGTACCCCAAGCAAACCCATTCAATACGATCTTGGACGCAGATCTATCAAAGATCTCATAATTCTGCGTCCGCTTCTCTATTGGGCCCGCCTGTGGCGCACATCAGAGCTAGAGAGCTATGCAGACGGCCTTAGAGAAGTTATGAACTTGCAGTGGTCTCACAAAATTGTCTGGCTCTCTAAAGTGAAGGAGCTCCTTATGGCCATTGGCCTGTGGGTCGTAATGGAGTCCGGTGCTTCAATATCTAAACTGGAGGTTAAGCAGGCATACTGGCTGTGGGTCGACGCCCAAGAATCCAGAGCGGAAAACCTGGGTAGACTCACTGACGAGTTTCGTCTGCACAAGACAGTACCCTTGCTTGAACCCTATATGGACTTCATTAAAAAACCTAAAGATAGGGCCTTATATGTTCAGTTTAGAATGGGAACCCTACCAGTCCGTGAATGCACCTCTAAATGGAAACCCCCCTATCAGACGCTTACACCTGCCCGCACTGTAGCACTGAACTGGAAACCATCCCACATGTCTTTTTTGTTTGCAGTGCCTATAATATGCCCAGATCCAAATGGCTAAAACCAGTCTGTCGCCTACTTGAGACCAGAGGCTATGCCCCAGCGTTAAGAATTTTACAATCTGATCCTAATACAGTACTGGCCAGTGGGGTAGCTAAATTTCTTAGCTGGGCATGGGTGATCAGATTCAAAGTTATGTGATGAATTTTTCTTAGGCAATCCCCCGTTTTTTTTTCTTAACTAACTCAAAGCTGTAAATGGTTTAATGCTGTTTTATCTTGTCTTTTTAATTATTTATTTTAACTAATAACATGAATTGTATTTTTATTGTTATGTGCTTTTAAGATATTTCTATATCGAAATAAAGCTTTGATACTAGTCTCACAAAAGTCACTGTTAATAATTTCAACATTAGATCCAAGAACCACTGGATTACAGCTTGTGTAGTAAAGCCACATCAAAGCACCAACTGCTTTACAATCCATTCACATTTTATTTTTATTGCATCAGACACAGAAAACAATTCACACTGCCATCTGCGGGCCCTTCACAATACAACACTTACATTTACAAACAGCACCATTCAAAGGCCCATCACTTTCATAGGCCAACAGGACTATCAGACCAATCACACACAAAGCACCAAACTCAGACAACTGACAAACACACCTCTAGCACATCAATATACATACTGACTACCAGCCACTAACACATTGCCAGTCCACACACACTGCCAGTCAATTGCCAGTCTACATACATCGCCAGACAACCTCCAGTCTACAGACACCACCAGCCAAGCGCCAGTCTAAACACACAGCCAGCAAAGTACTAGTCCACATACACGGCCAGCCAAGCTCCAGTCCACTCGCACGTCAGCCAAGCACCAGTCTACACACACTGACAGCCAAATGCCAGTACATGCAGAGCATCGGCCGAACTCCTTGTCACACACACACGTAAACTTTTACAGGTGTCTAGTAGTTTTCTGTCCCCCTTGGGGGCAGATGGGCTGAACAATATGGCCAATATTCACTTCATGGAGTTGAAAATGGTCTTGATATTGCTCCAATAAAGGGGACCAACCCTTGCCACTCAAGAGATGTAAATATACATCTTCCTGGTGTATAGTGGCTTTCTACTCCCCTTGGGGTCAAATGGGCCTAAAGTTATGGCCGATATGCCCTCAAGGGGGCCAGAAATGGGCAAAATATTTGGCCAAATAAAAGGGGAGCCACCCTTGCCAAAGGGTCTGCTCCCCGTATTGCACAAATAATTATCCCTGGTGTCTAATTGGTGTCTGCTCCCTTTGGGGGAAGATCAACCTAAAAATATGGCTGATCTGCCCACAAGGGCTGCAGAAACTGCCAAAATATTGCCCTTCAAAAATAGGGAGAGCCCTTGCCAAAGAGGCAGCTCCCCCATATGCCAAATAGCAGTATCACAGGCATTTAGTGGGTTTCTGCTCCGCCTGGGGGCAGATCAGCCGGAACATATGGTCAATCACCCCCAAGAGGGGCAGAAAAAGCCAAACTTAGCAAATATACAAAAAGGAGCAACCCTTGCCTAAGGAGCTGCTCCCAATACCCCCAAAACTCCCTGGTGGACTAGTGGGTGAACTCCTGCTGCACGATTGCGGCCCCATCCATGATTACACAACAGGAATACACTGAAAAGAGACACTGGGGAAAAGGAAAAGCTCTTTCCTTCCATCCGTTGCCTCTGAGCACAAACTGAATCTTCTCCCAGAGAAGAAACTCACTTCTTTTCTTGCTCTCTTGATGCACTGTGGGGGCTTGTAGATGGGAGGTCCAAGAGTGGAGCTTTCAGTAATATCTATGACTGAAGATATCCAGAATCAGCAAAGAGTAATGATCTGTTTTGAATTAGGCTAAAACTCTTGACGTTCCAAAACCATATGTAGGAACTCGATTTTCGGCCTTTTTCCTCTACATCATAGGTACTCACAAACTTTCTCTTGGGGGCCAAATTTACACTGTGGTTTGTGTCCGAGGGCCGCACCAGTGGGGGCGGGGTCAGTGGGGGAGGGGGCGGGGCTAGAGCAACAAAAAAAAACTGACCATGAGGTTGATCACTGGTCCCTGCAGCGGACACCTTCGTCCACTGAGCCACCAGACCCGGCATACACACATCTCTCTCTCTCGTTCTCTTTCTCTCTCTGTCTCCCTCCCTCCCTCTCACTCTCCCTTACTCTGTCCCCCTCCCTCTGTCTCCCTCTCTCTGTCTCCCTTTCCCTCTCTCACTCCCTCACTCTGTCTCCCTTTCCCTCTCTCACTCCCTCACTCTGTCACTCCCTTTCCCTCCCTTCCTTTCCCTCCCTCCCTTTCCCTCTCTCACTCCCTCACTCTGTCACTCCCTCTCCTCCCTCCCTTTCTCTCCCTCCCTTTCCCTCTCTCACTACCTCATTCTGTCTCCCTCTCTCACTCCCTCACTCTGTCTCCCTTTCTCTCTCTCACTCCCTCACTCTGTCTCTTTCCCTACCTCATTCCTTCACTCTGTCTCCCTTTCCCTCCCTCACTCTGTCACTCCCTTTCTCTCCCTCCCTTTCCCTCCATCCCTTACCCTCTCTCCCTTTCCCTGCATCCATTTCCCTCTCTCACTCCCTCACTCTGTCTCCCTTTCCCTCCCTCGCTCTGTCTCTCTTTCCCTCCCTCACTCCCTCCCTCGGTCTCCCTTTCCCTCTCTCACTCCCTCACCCGGTCTCCCTTTCCCTCCCCCACTGTCACTCCCTTTCCCTCCCTCCCCCTCCCTTCCTCCCTCCCTTTCCCTCCTACCCTTTCCCTCTCTCACTCCCTCACCCGGTCTCCCTTTCCCTCCCTCACTCCCTCACTGTCCCTCCCTTTCCCTCCCTCACCCTCACCCTCCCTTTCCCTTCCTCCCTCCCTTTCCCTCCTTCCCTCTCTTCCTCCCTCACCCGGTCTCCCTTTCCCTTCCCTTTGTCTCCCTTTCTTTCCCTCTCCCTCCCTCTCCCTCTGTCATCCCACCCTGCCTCTGTGTCAGCCCGGGCTGAGACAGCTTTGGAGCACACACACGTAGCCGCACTGAGCACATTAACAGGTCTTTAAAAGACCATTAGCATGTTAATGAGGCTGTGCTGTTCACCTCTTAGCGCCCCCAGGCCCTCTTTATGAGTGGCCCGGGAATTGTTGTGATCGGTATCACACCTCATAAAATCTGACCCCACTGAGTTGGAATTTAGCGGCTGTGCTAAATACCACCCAATTACAGGTTTTTGAGGAATGCCATAGATTTTGGTGCTTACCACTTCAAAATCGACATAACAGGCAATTTCCCCCCTATAAATCTCGTTAAGTTCGACCTGCCAATATTTATCACAAAATGTATAATTGCGATATGCGCAGTAAAACCAGTTAACACACACATCACAATAATTCGAATTGGAAATGAGGGACTAAGTCGAATACAGTGAATGGAATGCTTAAAAAATAGACCATGGGCTAAGTTGCTGTTTGCTCCCTGATCAGGTTATACCAGACGTTCTGGGTATTGGTAAGACAATACTGTCAGTACGAGTATTGTTCTGTATAGTTTGTTCTGTACAGTTTGTACTATTTGTTTTTTCTCTCTTTTGAATGTTTGGAAATATGATGATCTCTTGCCAGGATACGCTCATTGACACTGTTAATACAATCTGTATGCTTATCCTTGACAGTTTAGAAAAGCCAATACAAGATTATTGCACTAATCTAGAAATCTGAAATTCTCAGCAACATAAAGTGATAGACAGAAATTAGTGTTGAGTAAAGCTATCTTATAGTGCTTTAAAAGTAGTCAGGTCTGTGTTCTCTACCCTTGGCTATAAAATTACATCTGCAGCACTTCCTGGCAATCATAGTTCATGAAATCTGCATTTGAGATTCATGCTATGAAAAGCTAATTCATTGCGAATATTAAACATATGGAGTGGCCCTCTGAATATTAATCTGTACCTGATAAAAGAGTATGGTACATAAAAGGTACACAGTGAATAGCGCTTTTACCTTCAAATGAATTATCCTTTAGGCTTTGGTGGAAACTCAGCCCCAAAAGCACTTAAGGAAGATTATGTTAATCCACTCCCCATACACTCTGCATAGTCATTATACAAGGGAACATGTGCCATGTCTTTTCAAGAACATACTGTATAAATTCGACGAGTCTATCCTTGACATTTAATTCTCACTGTGGAAAGAAAATGCAATTGCCCTGCCGGTTCTGTTATACATTTACGAAATAATCACACAAAAGCAACTAAATGAAAGGAAATTGGCACTGCTAAGTGTCTTTAGGCTCAAACGCTAGAGTATTTAAATTCAGTAAAACAAAAAATAGGTAGGGCATTGGGTATGAACATCCTTAATTGCAAGTGAATATTTTACTGACAATGAACACTGAACACTAAGGCCCAGATCTACTAATATTTAACGTGGGCGCTAACATGATACACGCGGCACTATGAAATGAACAGTGGCATATTTACTAAGCTGTGCAGCAACACAGCCCTGCAACCACAGTTGCTGCTCTGTGTTTCATCAAAGATGGAGAGAAAAAGAGAACAATATTTACTAAAAGGTGTCACTTTTGCTCCACAGGGCTGGCGCACTTCAGGCTGACCTGTGTCAACGCACACACCATAGTGCAAGGTTGTATACCCTGGCGTCATATTATGAGGGAGTGTGCATTTGGGAAAGAATAGGTTTTGTACTGGAAGGGGACCAGTTCAGCACAAAAACTATGTTTTAATACTTTTCTACTCTCAATGTGTGAAGCAACTAGCAGTACACATAAAAAGTAGTAAAATGTTCACAATTTGTGCACTTTCTTTCCATGTCTACCAATTTTATTAGACTGAGGGGTATATTCACAAGGAGCCATTGCCAAATTAACAGCACAATATCGCCGCCATTCACAAACTGGTGCTAAAAGCCCACAGCACCAGTTTACCTGCGATAGCATCCGCAAAAAACATTGCCACAGAGGACCCCCACAACTATTGCTAATGAGATGCAGAGTAGGCGTTCTCGTGCCAAAACCCTCGACAACACCACACCTCAACATTCACGACGACCAGCCAGATCGGCATAAGAACAAAAAATATACAATAAGGCGCAAACGTAGTACGAATTTTACACCTGCTCTGACCTGATGTAAAGTCGGACCACAGCCTGCACCACAAAAAGGAGCATAGCCCACAGCCACAACTGAAGACAAACAGATGCCATGGAGCAACTGAACATGCAGCACAGACACCCAAGAGGGCCACAACACCCACAGACACCATACCCAGGCCTGCAAACCGCCCCCCCTGGCCCACCCACAACCCCGGCCAAGAAACTGCACACCAACTCCACGAATCCCAAAACAAATATTCTGCCTGATGTTGCACAAGCAGAAACATCAACATACATGCGTGGCCAGAAAATGGAGATTCAGTCATACAGCAATGAAATCACCAACAGAAAACACCATACAAATAAATGTCAAAACAACATTTGGATGAGACCTAGCAGGTCCTCACTGGACAATTCGTAGGACAGATCCAAGAGAAGAAAGTGTGCCATGTGCCCACAAAGGATTGAGAGGGAGAGAGCGAGGGAGAGGGACGGAGTGAAAATGCACAAGCAGCGCAAGGCATTGTAGGGCACCTGGCTCCTCATTCCAACATGTGTGTGTGTGCATTGCTATCCGTACACCATGAGCCCAAGGCCATGTCCCAATCTCAGCACCAAAGCCACATCACATTCCAAAAACGCAAGTAGAACACAGACAAACATCAGGGTTGAAAGCTCCATTGTCCCAATGCAGAAGGCGGGAGGACACCTGCACCTCTGACCTTGGACAAGAACGCGCCTGGAACACCCTGAGAGAGATAACATGGCAGATGTGGACAACTCCCACAACACGCATAGCGCAAATAAACTATCTGACTCATCCACACCCCACACACAGAAGCCCCTGCCGGAGGTACCCCCATTTGGGATGCCCTAGACACTCACGGAAACAGCAACCCATTCAGCCCAGCATTGCCCACACATTCAAATCATTGCCCAGAGCTGTGGCATATCGTCCACACAACTGCTGCTGTTCAGAAGAGTTTCAGTTCCACGAGACGCTCAATGGAAGGACATACCGGGCACATGTCCAACCCCCATCATGTGGAACACTACTGTGCACGTATGCTGCATTTACTGGGTGCAGTGCCTCTGGCAGGGCTGCAGATCAGTTACCGACTCAGCTTCTGCATTGCCCACGTCACCTGTGTCCAGCCCTGATTTCACTGCCGAACATACTCATTCAAGTGTCCCATGGATGTCTGCCTATCCAACACAACCGTAGATGAACTGGACTATGACTTGAGTGGGCACCCCCTGTTGGAACACAAACAGGAGTGTAACTGAGACAGCCGTGCATGGGATGCCTTGACATACTGTGTATGTATTGGCAGATGTGCAATTCCTCGCATATGTATTGACCACATAGTGGCGCTCCCCTATTGGGCTGTATTGCGGATTGGTGAAACGCCGTGGGCTGAGCACACCTGCCTGGATCAGGTAAATAATTGGCTCACCCTGGTGTTCCTTGAACAGGACAACATTGTACTATTGGAACACATTGCACATGAAGCAGCGGGGGCATTCATGGCAGCCACATCCAAATGATACCCACAGCACATGTCCCAACAACTTGTTGCATCATGGGGATTGCTCACATATACCACCACAACAGAGGACATGTCTGCCGTCATCCGGACTCTGGATGTATGTGCGTGGCACAACCCGTGTGTATACACACCTGTGCAAGGTGATGCAGGTCCGTGGTCAGAGCAACACAGCGTTGCTTGGCAACGTTGCCAATTAGGGCACACTTCTTGGGGAGAGCACACACATGGCAATGTAGCATGACATGTGAACCTGTCGATCGGAGCACTCCGGTGGCAGTGCACTATGCATATCCCATGGGCAGTGAGTTGTGCCCCCTCACACGGGACAATGGGCAGATGAAACACAACATATGACACATCCAGCAAGGCAATGTGGGCTGGGACCATTGCCATCCATGATGATTGTTGTACATTTTTGCACCACCATTTCTTGAACCTCGACATGTACCCATGCTGCTTGTATGTGTCTTAAGCATATCCTTGCCTTTTGTGGCCATTGCCTCGTCCACACTGACACGCACATCTCAATAAAGTTTATGCCGCACCACTGATGTTTAACTGTGAGGTGTGTTGATTTGATTGTCCACTTGTGTGCCACAATGGTCATTTTCCCTACAAAGGAAGGAACTGATTGAAGCATATCCAATGGGGGTGGGTCCCGTTTGCAAGCTCAACCTCTGTGAGCCAGACTTTGTTTTGGGATAGGTGCTGGCCGACATGTGCATTGACGTGACTTCAGCAATGTGAGTATGGTGACAAACCTCTGACCATTTAGAGCAATGTCATACATCATACCAGAATGTGTCCACACAGATGAGGGTAGGTAGGTATGCATCGTGAAGTTCTGTTGTCACATGTGAAGTAGGATACCACCCCTGGCCTGCTACCGATTTGGTCACTTCTACATGTAGCCTATTCAACACATGGACGTGTGCCTACGTTGGGGGTTCGTGAGATTGTTGTCGATGTGCAATGGGGCCACGGCTAGGACTCACCTTCACTCTCATCCAATTTGCCATGTGTCTCAGGGATACACATGCTCATAGATGTCAGTTACCATGGTGTACCTTCAAGTGCAATCATTGTCCCTACATCCAGCCATACATCCGTTAGTGAACATAGTAATGACACATCTGTGTGATTTTGAATGTTTACTTCACATACAGGTGATTGACAGAGCTGAAGCTGTACATGGCCATCCAAGCCCACATCACATGAAAGCCCAGTGGTGGGCAGACCACAGTCCTTTGGGGATTGAGAAGTGATTGGGAAGTGGGAGGGTGTAGTCTACAGCAGGATTGCTATGTAATTGGCCAGCAGTGATAAAATTAGAGTCTGTGTCGGGGTCCGGTGGATGTTGCTGAGTGTTCCAGGGGTCAGTAGGAGGTGTTTCCCAGGGCATGATGCATGGGTCATCACCAGGCAGGGACAAGGCATATGGCAGTGATGGATGGTACTGCCTCCTTCCTCACACAGTAATTCCCATCCCCTTTGTACTACCCTGATACGGGTTCTGTGCCCGGTGTGTACAGTGTGTGTGGCGGGGTAATGGCTGCATCACTGTGTGCCACTGACACAACAGACTGCGAGGTTGATGGCGCAGCATCACTGTGTGCCACAAACACATCAGGGGTCGGAGCTCTGTGTGTGTCAATGTTCCCGCTGCAGTCATCTGGGAGCGGCTCAGTGTCAGCAATGGCAAAATGAAGCACTGTAGGGCATTGAAGTTCTAAGTATTACTTGCTTGTGTCTAGCCGTGGCAGACATACTTCCAGCCTGCATCTGCTCAATGGTCTCTATTGGCCTTTGCATCTGTGCCAACTCTGTGCTGTAATTGCTAGTGCCGGTCTGACAGGACAGTTCTAGGAGTAGATGCATGGCCCCAGAGAGTTCATCCAAGGTGGACTGTACATGGTCCCTGATGGGACTCAAACACCAACGTATGGCATTAGGTTTGGCTGCCACGAGTTCGAAACCCACCCGAAGCTTTTCAGCCAACTCCAGTTGCCAACTCCACACACGTTGTTGGAATTCCATGTATTGGTCGGGGGTGCTGGGAGACAGCCGTGGTGTTGTGTTTTTCCTGCTGTGTGGTCTGTGCAGGTGGTGGGCTCTCCTCGGGCAGCTAGCCTGCCCTGCTCCTGGGGATGGGGTGAGGAGACTGTCCATTATCCTTTCGAGGTTGTCTTGACATATGTGCAGGTTGTCCTCTTCGTCATCAATGATGTGAAGTGTGGTGTGCCCTGCATGAGGTGTTGGTTGTCCCACTGCAATGTGAAAGGTGAGATGCAGGTTAACAGAGTTACACATGTATTTTGAACTTTTGCAGATGTTTACATTCAGACTGCATGCCAATGGACATTGTCACAGTTTTGTTGGAGCTGGCTATTTGATGGCAGTCAGTGTGTTTTTGACTAAATGACAGATGTGTGGTAGTACCCGTGCATTTTCATCACACAGTGTCAGGCAATGCCAGATGTGAGTAGACAGTTCCTACGCATGCGTGGGACCTGTTGTGAGCCGTGGCCTATGCTGTTGGTGTTCCATTTTGTACCACATTGCCATCATTGCTGATGTTCTGTGACTGCTATGTGTGTGCTGCATTGTGGGGAAGTTGCCCCTGCAGCTCTGATTTCGTGTAGCCTTTTCCCTTTGAGGCGGTGTGACTTTGAATTGTGTGCTTTTCGGGGCCTGATTTGTTTTTGACTTGGGTCATATGTGTTATTGGACAGATTTTGTGGCTTGGTGCATTGTTTGTCTGCTGCGTGTATTGTATGGCATGGGTTGTGTGTGCACGTGGACATGTCATAGTGTGATGTGCTCCTTTACGGAAGTGATCCCCACTGGGCTATCTCCATGTCAATCCGTGGGCCTTCTCATGTTTTTAGGCTGCTGCCATGCTATCGGGTATGCAGTGCTACTTGCATAGTCAGTGTGGCTCACAGAGCCTCAGCTTTGCTGGATTCAGCACATGTGCATGGGTGGTTGGTTGTGATGTCAGTGATCTGGAGGGGGCCCCTTTTCGCACATTGTGGACGGGGAACTACTTGGAGTTTCTATGTGTGCTGCAGTGTGCCAAGGCTATCAGTGACATGTTCCATGATCATTGTGGGTGTGCAGTGTGCTACACATAATTGTGCATTTGTGCCATTGTGCTCATCTCCCCCATCCCCCTGTCCCTGGTCGTTACTCACCCTGTTGCTGTTGGGGCAGGTCGTATTGTGCTGTATCCAGACCCCCAATTCCTTCCAGCGTCTCCACACTGCTGACTGTGGCCACTATTTCCTCCAGCTCATCCAGTTTCTCCTGTGTAGCAGGACTTCCACCTCCAGTCGCCCTTGATGCCTTCCTGTTGGCAGGGAGCTTCTCCTTGGTTTGGCTTTGCACTTCCTGCCAGCCCCTCTTGACCTCCTCCAGTGAACTCCTCGACACTCCGACTGCATTGACGTTGGAGACAATGGTCTGCCATATTTCCGTTTAGGTTGCCAGTGCCGCCGTGGAGGTGCCAAACAGTTGTTGATGACCTCCATGCCGATGATCTGGTCTTCCTGCGGACTAAACCCTGTCTTCCTCTTCCTCTCCTCCTTGCCTTTCCCTGAATATGGGGTTCTATGTAGGTAAATCCGATTTACCGACTCTTAAATACCGAATCATACCGATTCGGTATTTAAGAGTAGGTAAATCGGAAGGCGGCAGATGTAGGTAATTCTCAATTACGAATTACCGAATTGGTAGGATTCGGTATTTACTGATTCGGTAAATACTAAATCGGTATTGCCCATTGATTCCTATGGGCCTTGAAGCCCATAGGAATCAATGGGCAATACCGATTCGGTATTTACCGAATCGGTAAGTACCGAATCCTGCAAGGGTGCAGGGCGTGTCACTTTGACACCCTCTAGCATCCCAAGTACGGGCTTGTGTCCCATGTGGCACACATACATACCCTAAGGTCATGTCTGTGTGTCATATGGCACAGGTGTACATGCACAGATGTGCATGTACACCTGAATTCGGTATTTTACCACCAAATTGTATTGGGTGGTAAAATACCGAATCCTGAAGGCCTGTAGCACTGGAAACAGTGCTACCTACATCAGGAATTTTCTGAATCTGTAAAATTACAGATTCTGTATTTTACAGAATCGGTTAATATACCTAATCAGTAAATTTACTGATTCTGCAAAATATGCCCCCCACATCTCAATCACCAAATACCGGTCGGTAACGGCCGAGTTCGGCCGTTACCGGCCGGTATTTGGTGACCTACATCGGGCCCTGAGTCTTCTCTGTTGACAATAATAAACACTAAAATTGGCAACATGCAAAGCAACTAGCTTTGATATTGCATGTGTGTTTATGTCATATATCAAGATGGCAGTCCGGTATCAGTGCTGCAGAAAGAAACTCCCCAAGCATATTCATGCGCCAGGGTTGCTAAGAGCTCATCACAAAAATAACTTGTTTATGTAAAGAATGATAATCCACAGGAGCACCAATTCGATCTAAACACACATGCAAAAATAATGCCTCATAGTATTAGGGAATTTACATTTGCAAAATACGAATGAAGTAGAAAATGTTTAATTGATTTTCCATTCCCAGTATTCTATTTCCTTTTAAGGAAGGCAGATTAACCGTTTATTTTTTAAATTAGACAACCCAGTATTAGCTTTGATTATGGCACATGCACTACATTTTTAATTTTGTGCTTTAGTATAAAGGGCTAAAAGAAACAAAGAAGTCAATATGCAATCTCCACAAAGACTTTCCTTACAGTTTTCATCCCTTTTCAGTTTGCAGTGATCTCCAATTTCTGGTTCAGATTGAGGGCTATCAATTGCACTCTAAAGCATGGTTATGTCCTACTACTCACTAGTAATCTTCATTACTCCTGGTCCCGTTTCCTCGTCCCATTCCTGAACAAAGTGGAGATGACCATCTCTGCAACAGAAAAAAAGAACAGGAGCATGCTGGGATACCTAACCCACTCGGGTACATAAGCGGTACCAGCCCAGCATGCAGCCTGAAAATACCAAGCCAACAACCGGAAGGCAGGCCGTCTGGAAGGGAAGGAGGGGCAAAAGTAATGGGACGAGGACAACGGGACCAGGAGTAATGAAGATTACCAGTACCAGTAAGTAATAGGACATTACCCCTAGGTCCCTCGTGTCCATATCCCATTCCTGAATAAAGTGGAGAATACCAAAGCAAACAACCTAGCCTTACGGACACCCACCAATGCCAGGGGCACCAGACCGAAAAAAACGGCACCCAACAGAAGAAGAAGGGAGCCCACAAGGAAGAAGAAACGCAGGCAGGAGAACACAACAAGCCACGCCCCCAACCAAGCTGAAAGATCCAAGACCCCAAAGAAGTATGGGACAACCAGGTAAGAACAGCAAAACAGCACAAGACCCCCCAGGCAAGCAAGAAGGAGGCCCCACACCCAGATCCAAGCCCCAAGAAAACACCCAGAGGGGCAGAAACAAAACTCCCCCCCTGAAGGACCATGGGAAGAAAGCCCAGGAGAAGCGAAAGCTCCCCAACGGAGCAACCAAGCCAGGAAGGGCAATCAACCAGGGAAAAAATCTGCCAGGGGTGAAGCCCACAGCACCACCAGGCACCTGCCCCACCAGGGACAAAACAGGCTACAACACACAAGAGCAGGCAGCACGGCTAAAGGCCCAGGAAGGAACACACCAAGGGCAAGACAGAGAGGGAACCCCCTGAGCAGGGGAGAAGGCGACCCACAGCCGCACCAACCCATAAATGACCACACCAAAAGAGGAGGGGAAGGAAGACGAGACCGAAGAGGCACGCCAAAGCAAGAGAACAATGAACAACACGACCAACCACAGGCCCAACCCCAACACATCAGGGGAAGCCACCAGCAAATCTAAAAAGACCGAAGATGACTAAACCAGACAAGAAAACAGGCACCGACTCAGAGGAAAACCAGGAAGAAAGGAGCCAAGGAACACAAGCAAGACCCCCCCCTACCCCCACAGCCGACAACAGCAGCATCAGGGAACCTGGAGGCAAAAAAAACACAGAAGGCCAAGGCCACTGCGCAGGAACACCAGTGGCCAACCCCAGTGGAGACACAGGACAGCCGCAGGAAAAGGCCGCCACACCAGGAGAAGAACCCTGGGCACAAAAACCCGCCAAGCAGCCAGCCCCAAGGCACGCCCTCAAAAGCTGCAGACACAGGTACACACACCCGGCAACCCGCCCAATGGAGGCCAGGGAGAGCAATGAAGCGCAACTCAAAACAGACCCGGCACAAGACTAGGGCACATCCAAGAGAGGACAACAGAGAGCCATACCCGGAACCTGGGAAACAAAAGCCCAGAACCGGGAAGGAGGAACCTCCACCAACCAAGAGCCGATCTACGGGCCAGGAGGACAAAGGAGGACACCAAGGAACTACCGAAGGCGAACCCCAAGAGGAGCAGCAGAAGGGAAAAACAGGAAGAATAAACAAATAGGCCAACAGTCCAACAACACAGGCAACACAGAAACAACCAAGAAGCCGCTGGACAAACCAACAGTCCAGCCAGCAAGGAGGCCCCCATTACTGCGCCACCAGAACCTGGAAGGAGAGGCAAAGGGCAAACCGACCCAACCCCAAAAACCCCCAACAAGAAGGAGCACAGGGAAAGGCACAGGAGTCAGCCACAGCCGGGTCACCAAGAGATAAGAAGCAGCAGGAAGACGGGGAGGGAGACCGGCAACCCATAATTCCCATCCAACCCAAAGGTCCCAGAGCCACAGCCAGGCACAAAGAGGTGGCACAGGAAGGGACAGAAGACCATACCAGGACCCAGACCACCAAGGCCAGAATCACCGGCCACCAAGAGGCCAAAAAGAGTCCCCAAAAGCAGCAGACAATGAGCGTCCAGGAATGAACCCAGGCAGGGATACAAAGGGGTCCCCGAAGCAAACAAGGGCCCCACAGCCAAAAAAACAGACACACCCAAGCCGGGGAGGCACCAGCGACCCTTAAGAACAAGCAAACGGGAGGCCAAACACAGGGACCGAAAGGGCAAAACCCAACAGAGGCAGAGCCCAGACCCCAACAGCACCGCGGTACACCCCAGGCAGCACAAAAACAAAGGAGAGGAGTTTGGAGAAATCAAGGTGCACAACCCACCGGGGCCGGGGTAACAGCCCCAAAAAAAGGGAGGAATGAACACCGCAGAGACAAGAGAGCAACGGCCTGAGACACCTCAACCCGAAAGCAGCAGGCACGGGAGCAGGAAAAATGCACAAGCCCAGCCACAGCCCCAGAGCTGAGGCAAAGCCAACTGTAACCACAAGGCCAACAAAGAGGAGCGGGGAAACAGCAACGCGGCCCACACACCAAAACACCAACCGGCCAAGACCAAGTGCAAGCACGGAGAGGAGGATCCCCAGACCTGCACCCACAAAGCAGGGAAAGGGCACATGGCTGCCAGAACCAGCAGACAGGGCTTCAGCTGTGGACACAAAGAACAAGGAGCCACCCAAGGCAGAGGCCAAGGAAGAACCATGACACCCAACCACCACAGGCAGCAAAGAGGGCGGCAGGCGAGAGGTAAAGGACCCCAAAAATGCCCCAAGCCACCAAGAGAAACACAACAGAGGAGAAGGAAACCCTGACCGGAAACCAAATCCCAGCAGACAACCCAAGGCAACACAACCCGGCATCAGGTGAGAATCAAACACCACGCCAGCCAGAAAGCTCACCAGGGGCACCAACAGCGCTGCTCTGGAGCCAACAGCCCAACAAGGCCCTGGGCCCAGCAGGACAGAGGGAGGGCACAACAGCTCCCCTCACCCTTGGAAAACAAGGGAACCCAAGAACAGGGAGGCCCCAGCGAACCCGCAAAAGGGCAAGAAGAAACAAGACACCGCGAACACGGGCCAAGCAAAAACCCAGGAAAGGACCCAAGGAGCACCCAGCACCGGCAGCCGCAGGCAGGCACCCAGACAGGTACGCACCATTCCAAACCCACAAAAAAAGGGCAGGAACCAACAGGGTGGAACGGGCAGCAGGCGGCCGAAGAAAGCCCAGGAAACAACAAGCCACTAGGACCTAAGAAGACCAGAGCAATAAGCAAACCCAGGCAGACACCCAACCAGGCATCAACCAGGCCCGACCAGAGAGAACAGAAGCACGCAGGGAGGACGGCCGGAGGCCCAGAGGCCAGAGGGCACAATCCAGGCCGGTCCTTTGGGTGCTACCCAGAGGCCGAAGGAACAGGAGCGACTAGAAGGCCGAGACAGAAAGGACGCCAACCTGCCCGCCCCGAGCCTACACAGGAGGGCTCCCACCTGCCCCTGCAGGGCCTGTGGGCTGAGCGCCCAGAGTGCCCAGATACCGTGGCTGTGCCCCAGGCACGGGAGGCACAGACTGAGAGCCCATCTTGGGCACTCTGCCACACAGTGGGCTGGAGGAGGGAGCCCCGGTCTGGGGGTAAGAGTCATCCGGGCCCAGCCCATCTGGACCACAGCTGAGAACCTCCAGCCCAGGAGGGATGTCCCGGCAAACCCTGCCCCATGCCCAAAATGGAGAGCCCATGAGAGCAGATGTGTGCACAGGGGTATGGGCAGAAGCCCACAACACCCGCCCAGCCCCAGCACACCCCCAGCAGGGGGAAACAGGGAGCCAAGGCTGCAGGCCAGCACAGCACAGGCAAGAAAGAAACCGCTACTCTGTACTTACCAGGGGGACAGGCCAACACCACTACACAGAGACCGTCCTCCAACCCCCAGCCCAGATGCCAACTAGTATCAAGATCTGAGCAAGCGGAAAGCTATGAGGCCCGGGAACCCACAACGTGTGGAGGAAGCCCTGAAGGACCCTCCAGCAACACCGGAAAACAAGGCAGATACTCAGCCCATGCGATACCCCCAACTCAGCACGCAGGGACAGGAAGTGCCATAAGCCTGTATAGAAAGGCCCCAACAGGAACCATCCTGCAAAGGGAGAGACCTTTGGATGCCGGGTGCAAGAGTGCCAGTTGCAAGGAAAAAAAGGAACCACTTTGCAGTACTCATCCAGGGGCGGGAAGAGCGCACCACAAGCTCACTGCTCCCAATAGCCAGCCCAGGGGCCCTCCACGACACCTGCACCGGGCGGAGGAGAGGACTTCAGCAATTGGACTCCCAGGCCACATCAAGGCACGCTCCCGCACCGACACAATGAACAGCAGGGGCATCAGGGATCAAAGAACTACAGCAGGACTTCAAATGCCAGGAGCACCTTCAAGCACAGCACCTGGACTCGCCAAGCAACTGCAGCAGCGTGTCTTCCAGACCTGCCAAGCCACAGGAAGACACGCGCGGTAACCAGGAAGAGACCGCGAGGAACAGCACTCCAGCTGCAAAGGGCCGGGCGCCAATCAACGCGGCTCCTGGTAAGCCCGGCAGGCCAGGAGATCGCGGAACAGGATGTCGAGGACAGCCCAGCAGCCCGACGAGACATCCAGCAAAGAATCCGTCGGGTAAGTCAGCAAACACATCCCATCCTGTCGGAAGACAAAAAGAAAGAACAGGCTGCATGCTGGGCTGATACCGCTTATGTACTCCCAGTTGGGAGGGAGTGGGTTAGGTATCCCAGCAAGCTCCTGTTCCTCTTTTCTGTCACAGATAAGATCATCTCCACTTTGTTCAGGAATGGGACGAGGACAGGAGAGACCTGGTGGTAATGCTTGGAAATTTGTAAACACTTAAAACAGGTATGTTTCGTGCCATTCACAAACTATTATAGCCTGGATAGGATTCAATATTTACTTCAACCCAATGCTAATGTAAATACCCTTTGCATAGTGGGAAGAGAAAATAATTACCCCCAAGTTTCTTTAGAGGTGTAGAGGAATGGCTTTTTCATGGAGGAAAAATAGAAAAACTAAATAAAAACTGTGTGCATTTCCACAGGGGAATTCAGTTTCCCTGTATGGCATTTCCCGCCAGGATGAATTGCATACAGAGAGATTTTAATTGAAAAAATCTTGTGATTTCCAAAGGAAGCTTCATTGTAACTGGCAACAAGCGCAGCTTTCTATGTGTTTTCCTGTAGGAGTTAGTGAATTCCAAAAGGTAGGAAATCTACACCCCAACCTAATTTTAAGTGTTCGAGTGTAATTTACCTACTTTGCTCAAATCTATCAGAGTAGGTGCAAAACCCATGCATCTAACTTCTTCATCAGATGAGGTGCAACTTCCATGCACCTGACTTTTTTTTTTAAATGGAGGTGTCCCACGCTTACTTTTTCCTTAAGGATGGTTTCATTTGAAGATTTTGGAAGAAAGTTGTCCTTCAGCTTCGATAAACTATGTCATGTAATAGATATGCTTCAAAATATAGAAACATTCAAGCAACACAATGTAACTTCTAATAGCCTTCCTCACACATGCTTTAAAAAACACAAAAAATTGAATATTCGATCAAATGGAGGATGTCAAGAACCCTGCACATAAACTTCCACAGTTATGGAAAGTTTATTTAAAATTTGTTGACATCATTCGACCTACAATTTTGCAAGGGGGAAGCGACAGCATTAATAAATGAATGTTATACTTTACACCAAGTAATGTCTCCACGCGGCCCCCAGTCATGATGAATCAGTAGTCATCAGATGTTATTTTGTGGGATTAATTACCTTTTGTTCTACAAGATAAAAAGCTTTCCTCAGACACAGATTGTGATCGTTTGTCACTGTAAGGACCCCATTGTGGAATTAGGAAACATTATGCGTGAATGTTGTGGCAGCTTTGCAGGAAAGAATTCTATTTCTTGTGCATAAATGCCATGTGATAATCAAGGTCAGGCAGACGTCAAGAGTGTAGCTGCTGTTGATAGTGAGGATCAGAAAAGGGCATCATTGAAAACTGAATTTGACTATTTTCTACAAACAAACTTGAAGTACAGCAGGGATCAAAAAGACGAGACTTCAATAACTTTCGAAATGGGTTAGAGTGAAATAGATGTATTTTTCTATGTTTACAGCTGTGCAGTCTGCTTCGATGGAAGATGTGTCAATGTCTGATAATGTTAATAATTGTCAGCATAGCTTCTGTACACAAATAATTAATGTCACGCACAGAATAAAATGATGTAGATTCGGTACATAACCGATTATGAAAGCCATGTTGGGAATTTTATTACTGGAACTTTTTTTTTGCTTTGGTATACTTGCGACTCTGCTTTTGTTATTTGAACTATTGGAGGAAACCTGGGGCTTCATTTATGAAAAGTGACGCATCGCTGCGTGAAAATAGCGATGCGTCACTTTTCACTGCACACTCCTTGCGACATTCCTGATGCGTCATAGTTAATGTATGACGCATCATGTCGCAAGGAGTTACAGATACGTCAGTATTTCTGACGTATCTGTAAGCGCAAAAGTGACGCATTGCTGAAGTGTGTCACAAAAGTGACGCAACTCCAGCAATGCGTCCTTTCACATGGGGAAAGCCCCATGTGAAAGGGCTTGCGTCAGTCTTACGCCTGCTGTGAGGCAGGCGCAAGATTTTGACGCAACAGCGTCCTAAAAGTGACGCAGTGACATCTCATAGATGTCACTGCGTCACTATTACGAGGCTTTTTGCGGGGGAACGCCCCCTCTGCATACATTATACCTGACGCAGGTATAATGTGGCGCAGGGGTTTAAAAAGTGACGCATCTACCTAGATGCGTCACTTTTTAAATATGGCGCAACAGGGCGCATTTTTTACACCGCTGGTGCGTCACAAAAAGAGACGCACCGGCGGCGTAAAAGTGACGCAAGGCCTTCATAAATAAGGCCCCAGGTGTTGCTTCAGTGAACATGTGCGTAGGTGATTATCATGTTTGTGCTCATGCACATGTGGAATTACACAAAGTGCAGTTATGCAACAAGGGGAATATTTGTGCAGGTTTTGCGTCGCAAGGCGGCGGAGGGGCGACACAATACCTAAGTCGGATTTATCAAGCCAGGCAAGCCCATCCTGTGTGGCCCTGAGTGACTTGACAAATTCAGAGTAACTCAACACAGTACAAATCGCAAATCACTCTGCAGCAAGAAGACAATCCATAGTTGGAGCGTGAGTGCTCCTATCCACCCACCCATGGATTTTGGCGCATTTGCAGATTTATCATTAGTGGTAGACCTGGGAATTTGTCAAAAGGCTATGCCTCCCCAGTGAAGGTGTAACAATAAAAAAAGCACTTTTATTTCTCCTCGTTACTTCCTCTTTCTATGTGTGCTGCATTTTGTAGCACACATAAAAAGAGGAAAAGGCCTCACAGGACTGTTTTTGTCAAGGAAGGTGTCTCTTCTTGCACAAAAACAATCCTATGTGCAATGGAGGCACCCTTGCACCATTGTGCAAGGTGCCAGCGTTGGCGCTGGGCAGCACGTTGTGTGCCAACAATGGGAAAGGGCAGGCATGTGCTGTATATTGTTAAGTATTGAGCATTACTGCCCTTTCCAAATCACGCAGCACAGCACAGTGACTTAATGTGCTGCGCTGCATGATCTCTTAATAAATATGCCCCTAAATTTAGTAGCCAACACACGTTTCACAACAAATTACCTCTAAGGTAATGTGATTCAGAATTATATTCACTATTTATCGTCACACAAACTTAACTGGTTATAATGTTTGAAGCAACACTAAAACTAAAAGCAATTAATGTTAATTTTCAAATTTTGATTTATTAGTTCTAGGCTGCTTTTAATGTTCAGTATCTATAAATATGCTGCGCTGCCAGGAATTGCTAAACAACATGTAACATTGGTACTTTTTAGAATTAAGACTAAATGAATGAAGGGCTCGATTGTTACCAGATTTAGAACAGGATGACTGAACCTACAAAACTCTTAGGGGTATATTCACAGGAATGTGTGATAACTACCACAAGAGTAGCGTAATGAAACATTCAACATCACAGCCTATTGCAGGAAAATAACCCAGTGTCAACGTGGAATTCACAAAAAGGTGGTAGCATGCGATAGACACCAGGTAACGCGGCATATGTCTGCGTGAAAATCCACGCCACGCCGCAAAAATGCAATACGGGATGCAAAAAAACATGCGATGGGGCCAACAGCGGCACAAAAAGTAGCGAAAAACAGCCACAGGCCTGCAAATCCCACGCATCTGGCAGGACAATGTACCACAGAAAAAGTACACCAGAAATAAGCCAAAGCATGTAGCAACATGGGGCACCCTGACCCAGCGCAGAGGGCAAATCAAACCCCACAACCCCCACAGACTACCAGCAAGGAACAACGGGGTCGGGGAAGGCCAAGGAGAAGAGGGAGATGAAGACGGGGTGCAGACCACAGGAAAACAAGATCAGCATCACAGTGGTGACAGAACACTTCCAGCAACTGACCCACTAGTAGACCGCCTGGATTGCAGTCAGAGTGCTGAGGGGGCCAATCCAGGAGGCCAATAGGCACCAGCATGATGTGACAACCTAAACCAGGCACAAACCTGCTGCCAACAGGGAGGCAGCAGAGGCGACTGGAGGTGGCAGTCCAGCACCACCGGAGGAGCTGGAGGAAACCCAGGCCACAGTAATTAATGTGGAGACGGTGCAAGGAGTAGGGAGTACGGACACAGCTCGAGAGGATCTAACACAACATCAACAGGGAGTGCACCAAACAGAGACTGGGGGACGGAGGGAGATGGGCAAAATTGGCATACATGCACAGCAAGGTGTAGCACACTGCACACCCACAGTCACCCAGGATCATGTCCCAGATCCTCTTGGCACACTGCAGCACACACACATAGCACAAACAGCACACCCACCTTGATGACAACGTGAAACAACGCGCATAGCCGACACTGCAGAACAGAGGACACTACTGGCTCTGCACTTGCACAGAAACATGCCTACTACATCTGACAGAGCCGGAAACTGTGAAATGAAAATGTACGCGTACGACCTCACATCCGTCAGTTAGTCCAAATGTACACTGTACCGCAGAAGAATCCAGCACTCCCCAGTCACAACGTACATTACCATGCAGTCTGCTTGCAAACCAGCACAATGAGCCAACATATATGTGTCAACACAAAGTCAACACTCACCTCCCCTTTCCAGCGCAGATGAGCACACAACACCTTAAGCAGAGCACAGAAACCAACACCTCAGTGATGCCAGAGAGGACCACCATGCCATCAACACCGACCCCCTACAACAGCCCATGGATATTTCACACAACCCCCCACCAGGACCCGGCCAGCCAAGCTACTCAGAGGAGAACACAGAGCCTGCCACAAACCACACAGCAGGAAGCACCTGCAAGCACAGCCAGCTCCCGACACTTCACCCACCCACACATGGCACCCCAATGCCGTGTTTCAGCACACCACAAAGAGGTGGCCCAACAGGTGTTGGTGGGGGCCAAACCCATGGAATGCAAACCAGGACACAAACGTAGGTGTCTCTCACCCTTCAGGGCCCACCCACACTCCACTAAGGAGACACACACTGCCTTAGAAACACATGCAGATACACATTCACAGTTTTGAACCATGCCCAGGGGCACTCAAATAGCTTTCTCACATCCATGTTGGCTCCGGGTACGACGGCCTTGGTCACTCCCCTTACAAAATTGAGTGGTTGACGACAGAGCTACATGCTCCAACCCGCTGCCTGCGGTGACATGTCTGCATCCGATGTACACAGCACAATTCCATGTCGCAGGGCCCAGGGCCTCATGCATACAACATGACCACTGGGACACACGCAGATATCATGTTAATCTGGCTCTGGGCACATGCGCCCGGCCCCTTTATTGGCATGGCCACATGTACAGTGATGCCTTTGCTGGATGTGTGTGTGGTGATGGTAAGCCATTCCGCACGGTATGTCTGGTGCTGTCAACCACTTGAACATTGGACACCAGTGCAGCGGAAACAGAAATCAGATGCATAACCTCTAACCTGTGGTTTTCCTCTGAGCTGAGGATTCTGAAACATGCGTGCAAAATAGCAGAGAGAGCTCGGAGGGCCTGTGCCTACCGCCCAACTGACAAAAATATTCTTAGAGCTGAACAAAAACTCTTATGCAGCGATAGGAGAGGCCAAGGGCCAGCCCTACGCCACTCGCATTGAGCGGGCCAACAACAACCCCAAAGAAATCTTTGCAATTGTGCAGAGCTTTATGGCCCCCAATGCTCAGGTGGCGGCTACATCTGCCTCAGAAACTTGGTGTAACACCTTGGCATCATATTTTAGGGATAAAATAATCAGCATCCAAGAGACGCTCTCGATTTTTCCTAGTAATTTTGGTGCAATGTTGGCACTGTCTATGATTATGGCAGAACCGGCCTCCACCTTTTCTGAGTTTAGGCCTGTTGATTCTGCCAGCACTCTCGGAATCCAAAAGGCCCTTAAGTCCGGCTCACCTAGCGATCCTTGAGCAGTCAGACTTTTGTCTGATCTGGCAGACACCATTAATACAGAAGTGAATCTTATGGTCAACAAATCTCTGTGTGATGCGTGTGTTCCTAAGACATGGAAATATGCTGATTCTCCCACTTCTTAAGAAGCTGTCACTTGACCCGTTAGTGCCTGAGAACTACCGCCCTATCTCGCTTCTGCCAAGCCTGGCTAAAGTATGCGAGAAGGTGGTTACCTTTCAACTCACCAACTTTGTTGAGGAGGCAAGTCAGCTCCATCCGGCACAATCTGGCTTCCGTGCTTCTAATAGCAGGGAGTCCGCATTGTTACAGAGGCGATCCAGGAGTGTTTGGATGCCGGCGGGAAAACCAGCGTTGGTTATGCTAGATCTCTCTGTGGCATTCAATACTGTGCCTCATGCAATGTTCCTCGAACGCCTGTCAGAAGTAGGCATTTCTGGCATGGCCTTGCAATGGATTAGCTCCTTCTTGGAAGGTCGGCGGCAGCAGGTTTGGCTCCATCTGAGTGCCTCTGCGTCTACGTCTGTGACCACAGGGGTCATCACTTAGCCCTCTTCTTTTTAACAGCTACGTTACTCAGCAGGTTGCAGAGTCACTGGGGCCTAAAGTGATGGCATATGCTGACAACACCCAGCTGTTGTTTTTTTGGAACAAGGAGGACGACTCGGTTGAGTCAGCTCAACACTGCCTGTCCTCAGTCTTCCATTGGCTGGCAGAGGCACAGTTGAAATGCAATGAAGAGAAGTCTGAGGTGCTGCTGTATGGTTCTTTCCCGTCGGATTTTAGAGAGAGGCTCTGCCCACCTGGATTCCCTCGCCCTTCTGAGAGCAAAAGCGCAGCCAAAAATCTTCGCGTCTTGTTCGATGAAAATCTGAACTTTGTGATGCAAGTAAAGAAACTGTCCGGCACTTGTTTTGGGATGCTGAAAAGCTTGAGAAAGTTCCTTCCCTTTTTGCTTAGCACTGCCAGAGAAGCCGTGGTCCGTGCACTGATTGTGTCCCGTTTGGATTATACCAACGCCCTCTTGGTCGGCTGCCCGGGTTTCCTTGTGAAGAAATTGCAGGTGGTGTAAAACTCGGCGGCCAGACTTCTTGTGGGTTTGTCATCCAGGCATTCTGTTAGGACGCATATGCGTTCTCTGCACTCGCTTCCAGTTGATCTCGCCTGAAATTTAAAATGCTGACAATTGCTCATCGGGCTCTTTATGGCCTAGGTCCCCTCTATTTGCAAAAGAGATTCACCTTTTATACACCAGGGACACAGCTGCGCTCTTCTGCTCAGTTGTTGATGTAGACCCCGAAGTTTAAGCGCCAGCGACTTGGTGGAAATTCCTTTGTGCGCAGAGCAGGTTCAGCCTGGAATATGCTGCCCCTGCCTTGCATAGCATTCAAGATCCACTGATGTTCAAGAAGAAACTAAAAACGTTGCTCTTTTAACCGGATTAGTGTGCAACTCTTTCTTTTCTGAAGTAAGTCCCGGGACACTTTCGAGTAGCTGCGCACTCTATAAATTAAATATAACATAAAATAACATAACATAACAGAGTCAACTACTGAGCAACATGGAGTGAGCCAGAGAAAGTCCAGAGGACAACCAACATGCAAACAGAAGTGTCCGTGAGTCCCAATGCACTGGGGTTGAGACACTAGAGATGAGTGCGCTCATGTGAAGAAAAAGTCTCAGATTGTGTCCCTGCGATATAACGGTGATGCAGATGCAGTGGGGTGTGTTGGACCTGCATCATCTTCCCCAACAACGTCTCAGGGCCCCCACACTCTTTGAGGTGGCATAGCTGCGCAACCGCTCCACAGCACAAAACACAATCAACAATGGACAATGGCCTGCGGTGCACTGATTCACTGGCACCTGAAGTGCAGAGCAAGGTATCAGGACGATGATGGCATCCACGACAGGTCTGAGCAACTCTGTATGTCTGTCAGGACCCCCGTTTCAACTCTGGCAGATGTGGTTGGTGGTGGTCTTTGCGATGGTGGCATGTGCCTCCTGCGGTGATGCGACGTTCGGGCCGGTCTGGACTCGCTTTGGTGTGTGAGCCCTGGTGGGACGCATTTGTGCCTGGAGGCTACGTACAGCGCAAGGCCACAGAGAAATGGCCTTGTTGACCCCAAGGCCTATGCTTCAGGGGCCATCCAATTTATCCGGAGAAGGAGTCCCGGACCTGACCAGCACAGAGTTAGTGGCCCTGGATGCACTGCGGCCAGCACAGGCACCCAGCCACGGGACGGTGCCACCACCAATTCGGTAGCAGCTACATGCAAATGAAAACTGCCCCCTAGTCCATAGACTCGGACGCCACCAAAATTTGACCGAAGAGTGTCCATAAATGTCGGAGAACAGACTTAGTGGCACTGGGGCTGAGAGGGGATGCAGTCTGTGATGATGCAGGTACCCTGATATGAACTCCGCCATTGTTAAATCATGAATCTGTGACCTACTGGACTGCAGTGTAGGTCGGAGGCAGTGGTCAACTGGGCCATTCACTGAGTGTCGCCAGCATAGGTTGGTGGCCCCACTGGCCTGCATAGTTCAGGTTCAGTGGCACCACGTGTTCCGTCATCCGTGACTGTGACTCGGCTTTTGTCCAGACTGAGCCGTATCTTCCTCTTATTCCTCTCCATGCGACCAGTGGTGTGGACTCTGCCATTCATGATTCGCTTATAGGTGCTGGATGTGAGACCTACTGGTCCGCAGGGTAGTCCTGGTCCCTCATCCACGTGTCGCCAGCTGGTGTTGAACAGGGTTTGTGGCAGCACATGTTGCCGACTGGCGTTGAACAGTGTTTGTGGCAGCACGTGTCACCGGCTGGCATTGTACAGGGTTTGTGGCAGCACGTGTCGCTAGCTGGTATTGAACAGGGTTTGTGGCACCACGTGCAACAAGATGCCCATAAGGAACTATGCCTCACTGATCAGGAGGTCTGGTGATGTGGTCGCTGGCCCGGTTTTGGGGTCACTGCCATTCAGGAGCCAGGACACAGTTTCACATATGGGACCTACTGATCCGCAGAGGATGCTGGTGGGATATGTAAATGAAGAGTATTGTGGGCCAGCATCGGGGTGCCACCGATGGTCTGTAATGCTGGCTGTCTCGCGTGCCTCTGGCTTGGAGCTTATACAGGCACATGGTGGGCCCTTCTTGACACACGCTGATGTCAGCTGGTGATCAGTGTGGCCTGGCAGCGCAGAGTCAGACCTGACTGGTTCGTGGTCCGGGGGGCGCACAGGATCACAGGCAACTCCGCTAACGAGGACGGCGTTGGCCACATGGCGGAGTGGGAGGTGCCACCCTGGCAGAGATGTTGGGCTTTCCGGAAGAGGACTACGCCATGGCAATGTGCTTTTTATTTACACCCCTACGCTGGCCTGGCATGTGCTGGGCCATCCCACTCTGCTCACGCTTACGGGGGTGCTGTAACAGGCAACATTTTGGCGAGTCCCCCCACTGTCTGGGGCAGCATGTTTGCATCCACTGTCCACTACACTCCTTACACCAGAGGTGTATCTCGCAATGGATATGGGTGTGTTCTGCATAGTGCAGTCTGTCCAGCACATCACCGCCACTCTTGGCATTGTGTACTTTCCCAATCGTGGGTCTACTGCATCCTTTACACATGCCTGGTTGCCACCTCTCCCCACATTCCGATATTGTGTGGCTGAGGTGGCATGCCGTTGATTGGTCATGTTCACGGCTTGCCCAGGTTACCATTGTAAGTTGTTCCATTGTGTCTGGTGGGTGGGCATGTTGTTGTGCATGTTGGTTGTGAATTTGTGAAATTGCATTGCCAGAGTTGTGGTTTGAATGGTTGTGGAGTTGAGATGAGTGGGGTGTTAATTGGGAACTTGCCATGGGGCTGTGCATTTCCCTTGGTGCCATCCTAGGAATACTGGTTGCTGATGGACTGTGGGAGGATGTAGGGATCATGCATACTGGCTGTGTATTTGGAGGCAACATTGGTGAAGGCCCCACGGTGTTTGGATGTTGCCTGCACATTGATGTGTGACGTGTGCTTCCTGTTGCGGTGATTATGTGCTGTGTCATCAGGGGGCACTGGTGGAACATGTATGCAGTGGATTGCTCACAACAAGTGCTGCATCCGGCTATGGCTTATGGTCCATGCTTGGTCTCCAGCTGTTCCTGCGCATTTTGTTGGACATATGGGGACTGGGGTGCCAGGGCAATGGTGATGTTCAGGACAAGTGTGGGGGACTTGGATGTGGCTGGCTGTGAGACTCCGCCGACTCTGGCGGGTGTTGTTTGCGGGTGTGCCAGGGGCCAACAGGTGCAGCACAGCCAGCATCTTGGTGTGGGGTGGGATGTTGGTTGTCTGCTGTGTTGGAGCCGTAGGCCTGTTAAGCGATGATGGCCAGGATGCGTAGGATGGGTGTCCCTTTCAGCC
The DNA here is from genome assembly GCF_964263255.1 of Lissotriton vulgaris. Lineage (NCBI taxonomy): Eukaryota > Metazoa > Chordata > Amphibia > Caudata > Salamandridae > Lissotriton > Lissotriton vulgaris. The sequence continues at coordinate 336,708,126 of NC_141700.1, forward strand.
TGTAGGGGGCAGTGACATTGTCAGATGTTGGTCCTGTGAGGCAGGTGCATTTCCTGGGGGTCGCTCTCTTTGTCTGCACTGCCTCTGTGGTGGTCAAGGGAGGGGGGTTCCGGGTGGGTGTTCTGGCCCTCTTAGGTGTCCGGGCTGCAAGTTAAGAGGCTCCATGGCATTTGTTGCCCTTCCAATGATGCCCTGGGCTGTGTTCCCTTTTTTGATGTAGGTCAGAGCTGGTGTTAATTTCCTGCTGCTAACGTGCCTTATCGCGTGTTTTGTGTTTTTATCACAGATATGGCTAGTCATTTTGGATGTTGATTTGTGGTGTTGTCGCTGCTTTTTGCAAGGGAACGCCTACTCTGCATCTCATCAGCGATAGTTGCAGGGGTCCTCTGTGGCGATGTTTTTTGCAGCTGCTATCTCGGGAAAAATGGTGCTGTGGGCTGTTAGCACCTGCTTGTGAATGGTGGGGTAAATTTATCATGACTTTGGCTACGATAAAGTGCTGCTAATTCGGCGATAGCTCCTTGTGAATATGCCCCTTATTTTGACATCTCGTCCTGCAGAGAACTGGAGTGTTAGTTTAGGTAGAGAGAGCAGAAACCTTGGCTCTCAGGAGGTCTATTCTATCTGAACCACTGGAGTAAACTTACTTTTATAACAGTTTCTTGGCTTTATCTTGATAACTTGGCACAATCAAAAAGACATTCCTCAAATCAAATGCTGTTGGGGTGTTCAAGAAATACAAAATAGTTAATAATTCAATATCTTTAAATGCACAAAACCAAGTAAGATAAAAAGCAAACTAATTTAATAAATAATGAAGCATAGTCAAGGTAGTTCTGGTGTGGCAGCAATGCTTCAGAAAGGTTATTAGATCCGTGGGATCTACTTCTCAGACTCCATTCCACAGTTATAGGATGCTCCTCCAACTCTAGTTTCAGGTCCATAACAAAATTGGAGCAGAATAATTTTGATCTCATCCTCAGTTACTGTATGAGTGTGCTATAATCATGTGTAACCAGAGATCTACCTATGTTCGCAAATTACTTCCTCCATTGTGACCATAGGTCTCTAGTTGGACTCTGCCGAGTCCTTTGTTATTGATATGTGGTACTAGGATGCTGTTTGCCCAGAAAGTTTTGAAATTGGGATTCTTCTATTCACTTTGAAAGTCTTGAAGGACCTTGATGGCCGTAATAAACTAAATGACTGGCGCCCTGATGAAGGAGTTCCCCACTGTGGCATTTCCTAAACGCGCGTTGGAGCTTTTTTCTGTCTGACTGATGAGAGTCTGGGTGTTTTTTGCTTAGTTGTTGGTAATTAGACTAATGTTTTGTTGTATGAGTATGACTGCGATTCTTTGCATGGATGAATGAGTCTGCAGAAATGTTTTTAATGTGCCGTTGAGTTCTGGGCTAACGCTATATGAATTATATATGTTGTGTGATTCACTGAAATAATGAATTTTTTATAAGTAAAAATGAAAATAAAATAATTTAAAAGATTATCAGCTTTTCTGTGGGCAATTGTTAATTTTGGAACCTACTGGTCCGCTTGATTACTGGGAACCTCCCTTTCATGTTGTTGCCCATAACAAAATTGGAGCAGAATAATTTTGATCTCATCCTCAGTTACTGTATGAGTGTGTTATAATCATGTGTAGCCAGCATTACCAATATATTCTTTTTGATTAATGTTAGTAAAGAAAGATGGGGTACTGCATATTTAAAGTACCCCACATGAAAAGCATGTTAGAATAAATCGTGTGCTTAGAAATGTGACTATTAGGGTTCCCTGCAAACTTACCCCTTAACATTTTAAAGAGACTTTAAGATTACAATGTGTCTGGTTGTGAACTGATAGTATATCATGTTTATGTAGAATAGTATTTAGGCATTAATTTACATAACAAGAACTTGTTTCTATTGCTGTATTTTGAAATTTCATCTTTCGTAATTCTTTGCATTTACTTATTCTTTTATTAACCGCTTAACCGCTGCGGCAATTCCACTGCGGTGTGGCGGTTAAGCAGAGTGGGCAGGGCCGCGTTGCCCAACGGACGTTCACACCACTACGGAAGTAGTGCTTGCGACGGCCGTTGGCCGACAAATGCAGCAAAGGGGTTAACTGCATTTACAATGAGTGGAAATATGCCAGTAATGTAACCCAGTGCACTGTTAAGTTAGTATAATTTGTGTGCTCAAGCATTTGCTTGTAGGTCAAGCTCACGTTAGGAATTAATTTGTATCTGGCCTTCAATATAGAGTGCATTTACATGTATTTTTGTTTCCCACTGCATGTGTGGATAAGGCTTCACTATTTCATAAAGGAGTATTTTGTTTTAGTTAGATAGTAGGTCACTTGAAGATGAGTTTAAACAGGGAGAAACGCATTAACAAGCAAGGAGACAAGTTCTCATGGCAGAGGGGAAGAATGGGTAAGGGCAAAGCGAGAAACAATTTACCGACATGACCATGGTGTTTCAATGAGCCAATTTGCAATGGAACCATGGAAAAGTACAGGGGAAAGTGCCACGGGATTGTCTACCTTGAATGAATTAATATCTTATGTTGTAACATAGTGAGAGACAGAGAGACTATTTAGGACTTCATAAGGTGCAGTTTCTTCTATTCTGTGTGCCTTTATGCTTCCAGACCCCTGTTTGGAATTTTGAATGAAGTCTCTGACAGCTGATACATTTTTTACTTTCCAAATTTACCCTTTAAACTCATGTCTTCAGTTTAGGGTTGCCCCTTTTAAGGTAGTGTGGGGAAAGATAGAGGGCTCATGCTTACCTTCGAGAACCATTTACTGCAATGTAATACTCAATTCTATTTCCTTATTATCTGCATAGTAATAACACAATTAGTTGTATGTTTCTTGTTATATAGGGTAAATCTCTTTAGGGGATTTGGACTGTATTTCTTTATTGTTATGTTGAGGTTGATTTATGTCAATCTATTTCTGAATTTATAATTAAACCCTTACTAATCCCAGATTTATTGTCATGTTGGTTACAGTGTAACTAAATTTGTTACATTGGGTTTAAAACTAAGGAGCTTATTATGAGTTCAACACTTTTGTGGATTGGGAACTGCCCGACCTTAGGTCAGTGGTTCCGACTGCAGTATTTAGATGCGATCGCCTGTAGAGAGGTCGGAAACATCAATTTTTCAATGGAAGCTTGTGCGGCAGTCAGAAAAGTCCCGCAGCCCATGCTTCCATTGAAAAATATATGTTTTCAACCGCCCCTGCCACATGGTGTTTAGAGGGGCACAATAGATGCCCCCCAGGTCCCTGAGTGGGGGGCCAGGAGGGAAGGGGGCCCTGCTTGGGGCCCCCAATGTAACTTTCTGGCAGCTTTCCATGTTGAAAGGCCGACATGGAATTGCTTTCGGAAACCAACATCATAATCCAGATGGTGAGCTGCAGTCAATAGGGGATTATGGAGGGTTTCCGATGCACCGACATTCTCAGGAGCCACATGCATTGTAATACGTTAGTCGGACCGCAGCAGATGACGGCAGTCAAACAACAACCAATGAGCCATTGATTGTGGTCCGACCGCCATCATAATCATATTCGGCCCCTTAATTTGCGCTTGTTTGTGTTCCTCGATTTCGAAGAGCGAGGAAAAAGGGATGCTGCTTTCGCCTCCTAGGGCCTAAACTCTGGAGCTCGCTCCCGGCTCACATTAGAGTTATTCCTAATCTTTTGGCGTTCCGTAAGACTATAAAAACCTGGCTGTTTCCGTTGTCCGACGTTTGAGCATTGGGTTGGTCTCTCATGCTCTTGCCTTTGGTTTCTGGTTGCGCTGGGACGTATCGTTGCTGAGGCAGCCATGTGCATTACAAATCTTAAAATAATAATCATAATAATTGGAATTGTTTCTTCCTCTTGCCTCTCATGCAGTCAAAAAGATCATCAGCTTATATTGAAAAATTGAGGTGGGCCGAGAGTATTTAAAATGGTTATTTGAAACTCGTCCATTTAATTGTTATCTAATAGAGAAGAGCTTCCTCTGTCCTCATGAACTTCTGCACCTCAGGAACAGGAGCTGAGTTTCCCATGAGCTAAAATGAAAAAGATCTAGTTGTGACTGGTTCCCTGGCGATTTTTTAGGGATGATGTGCTTTTCTGTGTTTCATGATGTGCTCCCCACACCAACCACAGGATGGAACTTTCACAGTGATAAGCATGTTCATTGTCAGTATCCATTTAGCTCCATGCAGCAAGCAGACATAACCAGTCATGGAAGAAATGCAAGAGCAGATATTACAAAGAAGAGTTTTTACACATTTGTCTCACTCCTCAGACAGGCAAGAATGTAATTTTCTTGAATGAAGGAACAAGAATGAAAGCGATCTCTATGTTTATGTTCAAGGCAGACTCACTCCTTGTAGTGGTTTAGGCAGAGCATTTTAAAAAGTGAACCAGTGCAATGTTGGTTTTGATGTCTTGACCAGTCCTAACAGAAATTACCTAGACTTCCACCTCCCAGATGGGCATAGGTGTAATTAATTTAATGCCAGGGGGAAATGATTTGTTGCAACAATTGTTTTTCAGAATTCCATGCACTTGATAATCAATATTGTAATGTCCCAGGCTTCATCCTCAAAGAGTAGCGTGAAGCCAAGATAACTGTAAAGGGTGGACATGCCAAGGAAAAGTGAACACTCCCAAAGATAACAATGTCCCCATAAAGCTTTTACCTACTACATCCATTCACCAATGCATCATCACAGATTTCTATGTTCTCCATAGGGCTTGGAGGATGTGTTGTTTGGTCTTATTGAACCTCAGTTTATTTTCACTGTACTTTGACTGTTCTCCTAGCAGGATGTCTGACTAAAGTTGAGCTATGAAGCAAAATAACAAACTCTTTTTTTGGTTTCTGTCTAATCACACAATGTGATCCACCTGTAGTTGAAAACAACTCAGAGGGGATTGGTTGCAGTGATCGAGCAAGGATTCGCACATTAAGCGACTTGCTTGTAATCATGATCCTCGAATAACCCTAATTAACTAATCAACCTGTTTGTGTCATTAATTTGCCCCTTGAAATGACATTTTTGGGTGTCCGAGTGAAGCTTGCTTATGTGTGTATTAATCCTAATACGCTTGCCATTAAAATGGTCGCTGCTATGCGGGAATTTAGTCTGCGCATGCGTCGGTCATACCCATGTGACGTGACGTACTAGTAGGTCTGGTGGGGATTTGTTGCTCATGCGCAATACAGCTAAAATGGCTGCTTTGTGTTCCCACAGGCTCTGAGCTTGCATTGCCGCTTTCGCAAAGCTGCTTGTTCTGCACTTACCCTAATGTTATAGTTATTACAAAGTAAGGGATGTAGTATAGCCAATCATGGTATACAGTGAAATCTTCTATTCTGTATTTCTAAATTGTTTTCGCTTGCTTTTCATGTATTGTATTCTTTGGGCCTGGGAGGTGCTTACTCCTCCATTTTGGAAGCCTGTATGGTACCAGTCACGTGATGGGGGAAAAGAAAACCATGCAGGAGTGGAACCCAGCCAGCTGGCAGCAATGGCCAAGATGCTCCTGGGAACCTGAACTCCAACCTAGCCGAAGAAGCTGAACTGTACTAGAATTTGGTACATTTGTAATAACTGCTGAATACACCATTGTTCACTGTAAAACATATGTCATGGGAAGTTAGAATTTAAGGGGTGGGTAGGAAGATTGAATATTAAGCCTGAGAAATTCTAAATTTTAGGTGATGTGATGACCTAACCTCCTCCTTTATCCAATAAAAATTGGGGATCCTAAAACTTGCAACATTGGGGGGTGGTACACTGACCCTCCCTATAGAGAATAAGCACATCTGGATAAATCAAATTGCATACGTTTTATTTCCTTTGAACCGTTAGTGAATTTCGAAAGCCTACTTTGATTTAGCATGTTCCCTTTTCTTTACCCGCCTTTAGTGAAGTTGTGAAAGTCTGTTGTTCTAAAAATAGCATGTTCCTTATTTTCACCTTCCCTTTATTTTTCGATTTCTAAATGATTAGTTTTCTCTGCCTTATCCATAGCTTTACGCTATTTCTAATTCTAGTTATAAACAGTCTTATCTGTGTAAATCTTTGGCTCATGACATATGATGATGATGATGATTAGATAAAGGTTTTCAAAACTTCCTGAGTCTGTGGTTATTTTAAAGAGGGTATGCAGGTCGGTATGGGGTGTCTCCCAAGTAGAAAACCCTCATGCATGTGTAAATTAGGATCTCGTAGCTGTATATGTTGTCTCCCCGCTCTTGTTAACACGTGTGTGCATAATCCTTGGCTCAGTATTTATGCAGCCTCCGCCAGGAGGTATTTACCCTTAGTGAAAACAGTAGTGATCGTGAACAATGGGTGATAAGTGCTCAAGGGAAGTTTTAAGATACCCGAACAAAGAGACTGAAACTTTAGTTGGTCTGGGTTCGAGTAAACTAATTGAAAAATTGGTGTGCAGCTATGGAATGATAAGGGATTCAAGCGCACTGATATAGTGATTTAAAATACGGTCGACATGTTTCAGCCCTGTTCGCCTATATAGGTCAGTGGGCTTTCTTCAGGACCAGTGCAGGGTAGTGAAAAAATTGAAAAAAAGGTAATGATGACCTTTTTCTTCAGTGAATGGGAGGTCGCATTATACCTGTAAGGAAAACATATACGTACAAAACATATAGGGGAGAGGGGAGGTGGGAAGGCACACAGTTATGTACAAATATTACAAATATCAAAAACAATTAGATTTTGTAAAACACCTAAAAAATGGCAATACTTTACACAGATTCAAACTCATATAGGGAGTTGGCTCTCCCATCCGCATGCTTATGGTTATCATTCCATAGCTGCACACCAATTTTTCAATTCAGTTTACTCAAACCCAGAACAATTAAAGTTTCAGTTGGTTTGTTCCGGTATCTTAAAACTTCCCTAGAGCACTTATCAGCCATTGTTCACGATCACTACTGTTTTAACTAAGGGTAAATACCTTCTGGCGGAGGCTGCATACATACTGACCCAAGGATTATGCACACAAGTGTTAACAAGAGCGGGGAGACAACATATACCGCCACAAGATCCTAATTTACATGTGCATGAGGGTCTTTTACTTGGGAGACACCCCATACCGACCTGCATACCCTGGTTATGCAGGACTAGTGATCCTTCCCTCATGATTCTTGAATAACCAACAGGAGACTGAATGGATCAGCACTCTTCCTCCCCCATTGATTGATTGTTATTATAAAGAGTGCAAACATTTCAATTGTATATTGTCTTGACTAATTATTTTACAGCTAGCTCCTTGATCCATTGTGATCTTAGATTCCTGTGATGAGGATTGGTAAGTCAGGTACATTGTAAATAAATAAGAAAGGAACAGGGTTACTGGTAGTAGAGTGTAGGTTACCCGATTAAATAAAGTGTGTTGTAATGCAAAAACAACACCTCTCATGGAGAACTCCTGGATGACTACGAAGGTAGATCAAGACGCAACAACATCCGCATCCTAGGAGTTCCGGAACGAATGGAGGAACAGACAGCGGCATCAAAATATATTGGAAGGTTCCCCTGGTTATTAGACACAGGTAGGGGGAGAGTACTGCAGAAAAAGGAGACCTGTGGTTTGTACTAAGCTCAATGAAGTCAGGGATACTGACTAGGACAAGGCAATACTAGGGCAAAGCTAATTTTTAAAAGGTCCTAAAGTTATCACATCATAATGTAGTGGTAATGTAAATATCAAGCACTTTCCATTTTTGTATCTCCAAAAGATATATAATAATCAAATCTAACAGGTAAGCAAATACACCAGAAAAGTAAAAAGTATAAACACAATTTATTAAAATGCCTCCCTGTCAGGGTTACAATCTAAATAAAATGCAATAAAATATTCACAGAAGTGAAACAAGTCTAAAAAAGTCAAAGGACAAAGGTTGACGCTGCGTTTCGGTGTTTGTAATGTTTACACCTTCTTCAGGACACTTTGAAAGTTAAAAAATAATCTAGGATTTAAACAACATTATTTTAGATATATGTTCATTCAACACATAATCTTTAGTCCATATAAAGTGTTTACTATCCTTTCTGGTGTTCATTTCGACCTATAGTACATTCTACCTGCTATCTAAAAAGACGTGCTTATATAAGGATCTCCCTTAAAACTCAACCTTGACAATGACGATAAACCCTTACTTTAGACATTTGAATAGTGAAGTAGAATTCCTCACTTTTTAGGAGAAATTATCTAAATTAAAGTGAGAGTGAATACCTGATATTTTCGAAGTTTCTCTTTTAACCATTTAGAAGACTTCTAAAAACAACCGGATATCTGTATAGCATCTGTTCCTTCTATTTACATAGTACCTTGATGAGGGAAATTAATAAGATTTTTTTAGTGAGGATTGCTTTAGTCTTCCTTTTATTTGTACAGTCTCAATTTAGTTCTTATAAAATTACCTGTTTTCAATTCACGGTACAAGGTAAAGAACAACGGAGGAGCCACCGGACTTCTCTCTCAGAATAAATCTAGGGGGGATAGCCTTAGGTCCTTTTCTGAATTTAGGATCGAGCGTACCTCTTCATTGAAGAACTCGTCCAAAAAACACCTTAAACCTAAACGTCTCTCCGCATACTTCTCCATCGAGCGGGCCCATCGAGTCCCCGGAGGCCGCCCAAAGCCCGGGGCCCTTTCGCGCCCCATTATAGCAAGGGTCTTCAATTTTCGTGACAGGGACTCCATCCTCCAGACGGCCCGCACGGGAGGACCTTCACGCTTGGATGATGCACATGTCACGTTTTTCCCGGACTTCACAGTAAAGATTTAGGCCCGACGACGCAGCTTCCTTGAGGTAAAAAAAGCCATGCATGATAAAGACATTAAATACTCCATGCTCTTTCCCGCGAAACTCTGTGTGGAAGCAGAAGGCAAGGCTTGGTTTTTCGACTCTCTGGAGATGGCCTGGGAATGGCTGGAAGGATGGCGCCAAGCTGGAAAACCGAACAACAACAGTGATGGCTCTGGAGCGAGTGAGCATCGCAACCGCCACCCGGATCGAAGGGGGAGTCTGCCAGAGGGAGAACCAGCTGATCATTGAGACTATCCATACAGGGGAGATGGACGACGACCTCTGCGATGGGCACTGCCTCGGGCTGCCTTTTGTCCGACTGGGATGGTAACACTGTGGACATTGCAATGGGACTCTCGCTCCTAGACTCTGTAGGTGGTCCTGTTGTTTGCACGGGACGAGATGCTCATCCAAACCGTATGTTATGTTCCTTTTATACTATATCAAAGTATACAGGTTGGTTTTGAAACAATATTGATTATTTGTTATACTATGATGCTTTGTGGCGAGGGCCTCTACGGTTCACCAAGTACCCCTTTCATGTTCGGGAGGGCGACAGCCACTCTGTCTAGTTGGGGAGTGGATAGTTCTAAGTCCGTGGGCAGGGGGGCAGGGTGGGTTGGGGTAGGGTTGGGGAGATGGGAGGGTTTGTTCTTGTTTTTGTTTGTTGTAACCTTTGTCCTTAGAGTCCTTTCTTGCAAAAGTCCAGGTTCTATGCCAGACTTAGCGGTGGTGTGGCGCACTCTCTCTCCACAACTTGAGACTTCACAACCCCCGGGGGTCCAGATGCCTCTTGCCCCTACTTCTCATGTTGACCTGAGACGAAACATCTTGCTTCTTTTGCCACATATGCATCTCCACCATGACGTCCACCACTAATCCATAGTCCCTGTCCAGATCCCTCACCATCATGTCGTGGAACGTAAATGGGCTAGAACATAAAATAAAACAAGGCATAGTCCTTCAATACCTACGACGCCAATCTCCCAACATAGTACTATTACAGGAGACGCATCTGGTGGGCAACACATGCCAGGCACTCCAAAGAGGGGGATATAGACTGTTGGTACAAGCGGGATTCTCATCTGGGTCCCGCGGCGTTGGAATCCTAGTCTGAAAACCCCTAGCACTCACAGACATAAAGACGTGGGCCGACCCTCTGGGCCGATTTGCGTCGGTCGAGGCCTCTTGGGAGGGGCGTCCCCTGAATCTTATTTCTGTCTACCTTCCGCTGACTTTGGGCCGGGACTCCCTTCGGGATTTGGGGATCCACCTGGCGACCTTCTCCATGGGCACACTCCTCATAGGGGGCGACTTCAACATGACGATGGACGATCACCTTGACAGAAAGCCCACACGCCGTTCACATAAATCCTGCACGGACCTTTCCGAATTTGCTCATGCCAAAGGTTTAGAAGATATATGGAGATCCCACCACTCCACCATCTCCTACTTCACACACTACTCTAACGCACACAATAGCATGTCCGGGATCCATTACTTCTTTTGCCCGACAGCAGACATTGGATTCTTTAACAATCCCAAATGTATCCCCCGTGGTATCTCTGACCACTCTCCCATAAGCGTAGAACTGATGTATTATCATCAAAGCACCCGAGGCCCCATAGTCATTAATCCCTGGATCTTGCAAGTTCCAGATATCAAAGAGGACCTGATTGAGCATACCGACTTCTACTTTACTGAAAACGTAGGCTCGGTTCAATCGGCGATAACTCTATGGGAAGCGTATCTGGCGGTCATTAAAGGCAGGTAACTATCGCTCAAACTAGGTTACCTCCGGCAACACAATGAGCGGATCCTACTTGCCGAATCAGACCTCCTCCAGATGGAGTCGGCCCACAAAGCGTCCCCCTTGACGGACTCGGCTCGCCGACTCCGCGCGGAACAGCTTAACTATCGGGCTCTGGCGCAAGAAAAGGCGCAGGCTCGGCTGCTCAACACGTGCCATCGAATATATAAACACAGCAACCAAGCCGGGAAAATGCTGGCCTGGCTAGAACGTCGCGAGCATGGGGAGAGGTGGGTTTCCTCTATCACACGTCCGAATGGATCAGTGACCTCTGACCCGCAGGAAGTGGTGGAGACCTTCGCAGATCACCTGGCACACATCTATACGGCCGGGGCGATCTATACCTCGGAAGAATCTAGGCAACTCCTCGCGGAGATGCAACTACCCACGCTCTCGGAGACAGACAGAGACATGCTCGACGCTGACATTACAGCGGACGAGCTCACGTTGGCGTTTTTTTCCATCAAATCAGGTAAAGCCATGGGTCCCGACTGGGTCCCGATTGAATTCCTGAAAACTATGTACCCAGGAGTCGCCCCCCACCTTAAAAAGATATTCGAGGAAGGACGAGACATCGGCTCCCTTCCACTTGATCAGCGGCTGTTATCTGTGGTCGTCATTCTTAAACCAAATAAGCCACCCAATGAATGTAGCTCCTATAGGCCGATTTCCTTGATTAGTACAGAGGCCAAGGTTCTGGCGAAATTACTGGCCAACCATCTCCTTGATATACTTTCCTCCCTAATTCACGCCGACCAATCGTGGTTCCTTCCAGGGCGAAATACAGCCCTACATTTGTGCCGAGTCAACAATGTCCTGAGCAGATAGCCATATGTCCAGGAAGACGCTGCTATCTTGTCTCTCGACGCCACAATGGCGTTTGACTCAATAGAGTGGTCCTATCTATTTGGGGTCCTGCTTAGATTTGGCTTTGGGCCTAAATGTGTCCAATAGGTACGTCTCTTATATATGGACCTCCTGGGCCAAGTACGGGTCAATAACCATACGTCCAGAAGATTTAAACTCCACAGAGGGACCCCTGTTGAAGCTATTGTTTGCCCTGACCCTGGAACCTCTTGCCCAATGGATCAGCATTACCGCCTCCACCATAGGCCTCTGCTGGAACGACGAAGTGACCGACAAAATTTCCCTCTATGCAGACGATAACCTAATTTATGTAGCTTCCCCAAAATCTTCTATCAATAGTTTGTTCCACGTCTTGACTAACTTCGGGAAATACTCAGGTTACTCAATCAATTGGACTAAATCGGATTTATACATGTTACATGCCCCCCCCCCCTTGCTGCCCCGTGGATTCTCCATACCGGTGGCTCAAGAGGGCTTCAAATATTTAGGTATATTCGTCACTTCAGATCCCAATCTATTTCGCGATCGGAATCTACTCGCCCCATTGCATAGACTACACAGCGACGTGGCACACTGGCGATCCCTACCACTCTCCCTCGCAGGTAGAGCAGCCCTGTTCAAAATATTGGCACTCCTGCGCTTCCTGTATGCCTTCCAAAACTGCCATTTTCCGATTCCCGACTCCTACTTCAGGTCGGTGGAGAGCGATCTCAGCCTTCTCCTGTGGGATGGAAGAGCTGCCCGTATTGCCCTACAAAAGCTGACAATGAGCTGGTATGACGGAGGCATTGCACTCCCCAACTTGAGCCTTTATTACTGGTCATCGCAACTGGTGGCTACTAACCACTGGATACATGGCTCACCCAATGATCCAGCCTTCCACCTTGATAAATACCAAACTGGAGGGGAGGGATATTTCGGGGCCCTATACAGTAGGCCCCAAAAAAATAGGTACATTGGACCCATGGCACACACAGTTGCAGTACGGCATCAAGCCACTGCAGGCCCAGGATGGTCAAACAGACTCACTAAAGCCACCCCGCTGTGTACATCACAACAACTTGGTTCCCTATGGGACACAATAGGTATCTCAACGATAGGAGACCTAATACACAAGGGCAAACTCTTAACCTTTGCAGACTTACAGACCAAATACGCACTCACACAGTCTGAGGCCTTCCGCTACCTCCAGATCAAACATGCCCTCCTCTCCGCCATCCCTGATCTTCCCTCCTTGCCCGAATCCTCCCCCCGGAGGATAGATTGCTTTCAGAACCCCTCCCGACAAAGGCCATTTCCTCCACATACTGTAAGCTTTGCAATAACCTCCCAAATACATTTCAGCCCCTACGAGACAAATGGCAGACGGACCTAGGCGACCTGGAAGAGGACGAGTGGCGAGCGGCCTTGATGTCCCCCAGGGAGGTGGCCATTAATCACCGACTCAGACTGTTCCAACTGAAGATCTTACATAGGACCTACATGCCTGCGACTCTGTTAGCCAAAATCGGGAGGAGGGAGGATGATAGGTGCCTAAGAGGTTGCAGACAAACTGGTACCTTCTACCATATATTATGGGAATGCCAAGAAATACAGCGCTTTTGGGAGGTGGTTGTATGAAAAATGAGAGACTCACTGGGAAAACACGTTCCTCTGTCACCTAAAAAAATTGTCCTCAACATCTGGGGTGCCACGGGCCTGAACGATCTAGAGTTACAATGGGCTGCTTTGAGTTTCCTAATTGCTAAGCGTTCAATTGCAATGAAATGGGGTGCTGCCGATAGACCTCTGGTGGTGGGCTGGATGGCTGAACTAGACAGGTGTATGTTGGCCGAAAAAACTGTCTACAAAATTCGTGGCTGCCCTGCGAAGTGGGACAAAAAGTGGGGCCACTGGAACATTTACTGGGGTGAACTTTGTGAATCCCCCACGGTGGAACTGGCCATGAACCGGAATAGACTACTGGACAGAATTGTGCAATAATTCCTTATGTTGCAAATGTACCTTGACTTTGCTTGACCATGTCGATTGCACTTAGATTTTGACTCTGCAATGATTTCAATAAAAATTTATGTTAAAAAAAAATAAAAATAGAGTGTGTTAAATAAAATTATGGGCCTAAGTGTGCATATTTGGTAAAAAAATAGTCGGGTGACCTGCGCGCTCTATCAGTAATTTTCTGGTAGCAGAGCTATGGTTAAGGGCTAGTTAAGATACGTAGATAGGTTATTTGCTGATAACTGTGTAGAATATAATTGCTGCTAAAAAAAAAATCTATTGCTGCTAAAAGTATCGATCGATCAAATGTAAAATTATTTTGGAATGTTATGAAATGTTTTTGAAATATTTTTGGTGAAATGCTGTTATATTGAAATATGTATTAACACAACTTGTTAGTAATTGTTATATGTTTGTCTGGAATCCCCGGGGGCAGAATAGCGGGAGGTGAGGAGAATCCACCTCGCAGTGAGGTCAGTGGCTCTAGGAAAATTAGTGCATGGTTAGGCAGAACTGGAAGCGCTAATTAGGGTTTTCTGTATGAATAATTGAATGAATGATAGCAACGAGTTCGCTAACGAAACTTCAATTGTGATATAACCTAGTAAGGGTCACACGGAAGGAGTAGTAGGTTCGTCGGAGCTTGAGTGATAGCAAAAGGGTTCCCCAGTGAAACTTGAGACTTAGTATATATCCTGAAAAGAAGTGGATGAGTCAAAGAAGTAGCAGGTTCTCTAATGCTTGCGTGAAGGATAGGCAGAAGGGATCTATCCGCAGTATATGAAAAGTAGACAGAAGAGGTTTACTTGCAGTGAAATAAATCTTTCCTTTTTAGACACTCGAGTACAGTGGCGAATCTTATACGTTGTAAATTAAATAAAGCACTTGCACTTTAAGAAAAGAATTGAGTTTCCGTTACCTTGTGAAGGAGGGAGTCAGTCGCGGAGCTGCGCTGACATCACTCTGTGCCGCGCTGGTATTGGTCGAAACAGCGGTGTGTAACGGAGCTGGTATTGTAAAGGAGGGGTGAGCGCAGGAGCGTGAGAACGAGTCTCACGGAAAGGCCGCGCTCCCATTGGTCGAAACTATTTGCAACCACAATGTTGATTGGTTATCGAAAATTGAAAGACGCGCTAGCATTGGAGGAATATAGTAAACAGGAGTACGTATTTTTACACGATTTAAGTATTTACGAAATATATGTGGTATCTGACTCATCTCGAGACTCGACCTGATCCAAGATATCAAGGTTTTGTGAGAGATCAGTGGAAAGGTCGTAGATTAAACGGAATGTACGGAAGCAAGAGTAAAATGACTCTGGTAAACAGAGTAAAGAATTATTTTAAGAAAGACAAGACAATCAAAACTAGAGAGAGTCATTATTCCACCACCTAATACCCCCGTATTGTTTATGATGTTTGATCGAGGCTACCATGCTTGCGTATGGTTGGAAAATTGGGTGGAATACACTAAAGATGACAGAATTTTAGCATTTCCCCCTTTAATGGTAGGATTTTGTTTAATTTGATGACTCGAATGAATGATTTGCATCCCAGAGCCAGACTAACGCAATATGAGGCCATAGAGGAATGGGAAATAGAGGCTTTTGAGAGAGACAGACCCAGAATGGACAAAGGATAAGTAAAATTGTATCCAAAAGCAAAGAAAGAGACCCGAGAGAAAAGAATGAAGGAATGGAGACAGAACATGATGGTAGAAGGACTGTTCCCAGTATTAACTATAGACGAACCCGTGGGAGGAAAAAGGACAGAGAAAACAAGACACTTAATGACTGCTGGTGATTCTGAGGATGAATACTTGGAGGATTTATTAATGAAAAATCCCCCACCATATAGTGAAGAAACAAGAATAATAAACCCGAGGAATCCATTCTTTTGGCCTCCCTGTAATGAGGGGTCGAGCACGTCTAATCTGACTGTTCCAAATTATAGGCCTTCCTGTAATTAGGGACCAAGTATGGCAAATCCCAGTGCACCGAATCTTTACCCTCCCTTGATCCCACAGATAGTACATGAAACCACCATGGAAAAGGTCTTATAGGACCGAGAGAGAGAGGCTTTAATTAAACAGAGAACTGAACTTATCCAGAACATTTCCCAGTTAAATACAAGTCTTGAAGCTCTAAAAATTCCAGTAACTATTGGCCCAGTTGTTCCTCTGTACGGGGATAAACAGGCTAGTCCACAAACTCCAGTTGTAACTCCATCTGTGGTGTAGCCAAGAAAAGAGCCCTTAATAGTTGATGATCAGGCAAGTGAATGCGAATCTGTAATTTCCCTGATGATTTACCCATAAGGGAACCAGAAGGCAATTCACAGAGAAAGAACATCCATATTGGTGCAAGAGAAGTCCAGATTGAGTCCTCGTCTGGTACTAGAAGTGCCACAGTAGTGACTCCTGAAGAAATAGATCGATGGAACTGAGAACTAGAGAAAATAAATCCTCAGCCAAAACCATTAGATATTTATAAATTGAGAATAGAATTGGAAGAACTAATGGCTGGGAACATAGGATTGAACAGGCTGAACACCCTTAGTGAGGAAGAATTACTATTTATTTGCAAAAGTATTACTCGAAACACCAGACTGTTCCATGAAAAATTAATGGACACCGCAGCTAGCATGGGAATTGACGTTAGCAGATCTAAAGTGTTGCAAAAACCCTACAGAGCAGAATTTTCTGACAAGGATTTAGAAAACATGAACGTGTCAGGGAAAAAGGTGCAGATAAGAGAATTGCTGAACCTGTTACAGAAATAGGGAGATTTAGAAAAATGGAAACCCAGGTGGGCAAAGAAAAAAAAAGATATTAGATCCAAACAAATGACTTCTGAATATGTCTTAAAAGAAGCTGATCAGGCAGAGAAATTATATCCTATGAGAGAAGTACCAGGTGGAGGATATGTACATGTGCCATGGTCCAGACAAGATATTGTGTCATTTACAAATGATTTCCCAAAATTACGAGAGAAACCTGTAGAGTGTTACAGACAAGTTGAGAGATTTGTTAAAGTTCAAAAGGGCCTCCTGAAAGATCTAGATGAGTTCTTTGACATTGTAGTTCCCGTAGATTTATGGACAGAATGTAAAATTGCTGTTGATTGGCCAAGTGAAGAATACGCCAGAGACCCAAAGACAGGAGCTCCCACAGGGAAGATGATGAGGAAGTACATCCAGGTAATGCTGTACCTGAAAGGAAAGGTGCTTGCAAAAGAAACTGATTGGATACGAATAGATAGAACTACCCAGAATCGAGATGAAACTGTGCATTCATACTATGAACGACTGTTACAGGTGTTTAAGACATCAGTGGCCTGGATAATATTGAGATGAAGGACATGACCCACTTCATTTATCGAATTGTGTTAGGATTAAGACCTGAAATTTCACAGTGGATTAAAGATAATAAAATCTGTTGGCAAGCCAAACCTATAGATGAAGTCCTTAAATATGTGAAATACTGCGAAGATGAGCTAGAAAATAAGAAAAAGGAATTGAAGGAAAAAGTTATGTGGGCACAAGTAAAATTAGCAGAGCACCAAGAACAGCAGTTAAGCAAAATGACAAATACTCAGAACCAGAACCCTGGGGGTGGAGGAAAACCAAAGGTAAAAGGAAGAAGTTCCCCTGCCATGGGTGTGGAAAGATGGGGCACTGGAGGGACGAGTGTAAGGCTGTGCAGAATGATAATGTGCAAATTAATGATTTAAATCCACAGGCGCAGCATGAGGGACCACGGAAGACACAGCAACAGGTAAAACAGAATCAGTTGCCTCCTGCGCCTAGGCCAAACTATAGGAGCAAAGCACAACAGGGTGTGGAAGCAGAGGTTTGGGAAGGAAGGGAGGATAGAAATGCAGCAACTTCGCAATTTCTGTTGAATGATACATTTCTCTGTGACAAACCTTTCTTACGGTGCCTGAGGGGGGAGGACGAGGAGTGCGTGCTTGGCGCCTTCTTGCCGGTGGACCAGTCAGGGCCATACATTGAAGAAAAGGTTGAAGGAAATGACGTCACATTTCTGTTGGACACTGGTTCTACCCGTTCTACTATGAAAACAGCAGACGTTCCAAACCTAACCCTCTCAGGAGAAGCGATCCAAGTAGTGGGCGTTTCTAATAAAATAATTAGCACCCCAGTTACAGAACCCATGGAAATTAAAATAGGGAATTTCAAAGAAATGCATAAATTTGTTGTTTGCGATTCAAGTCCTGTGAACTTACTAGGACAAGATTTGCTGTGTAAAATGAGCTGCACCATCTTTTGCACACCAAATGGCGTTGAAAGTCAGACCCCAGATGAAGACGGAATTTACAAATTAATGCTGATAAGACCTGACTCAGAAATTAAAAGACTGACAATACACGAATTACCTGAAGATCTCCAACAGACAGTGAAACCAGAAGTGTGGGATTTCACTGGGAAAGATGTAGGATTAATGGTAAATGTTGACCCAATTAAAATTTCGATAAAAGAAGATGCAGTTTACCTGAATACTAAACAGTATAAAATTAGTGCAGAAGTGAAAGCAGGGGTTGCTATTGAAATAAAAAGGTTGTTGGAAGCAGACATCATACAAGAAGTACTGAGCAGTCCTTGTAATTTGCCCATAATTAGAATAAAGAAACCGAGTGGTAAGTACAGGGTAGTACAGGACCTGCAAAAGGTAAATAAAATCATTGTTCCTTGCTGTCCTATTGTGCCAAACCCTGCAGTGATCTTGTACCAAATACCTTGGAATGCTGAATGGTTTACTGTCATTGATTTGTGCCATGCATTCTTTTCAATTCCATTGCATCCAGACTGCAAATTTCTTTTCTCATTTGAGTTCGACAGTCATGTTTACGTCTGGAATCGTGTCCCTTAGGGGTACACGGAGAGTCCTTCGATTTTCAATCAAATTCTGAGAAAATGGCTTGAATCCTTGGTATTGCTTAGAGAATCAGTCATGGTGCAATGCATAGACGACCTCTTGGTGGCGTCTAAAAGCAGGAAAGACTTTGTCATTGACACCATTGCCTTACTGAACCATTTAGGTGAAAGGGGACATAACATGTCACCAGACAAGCTACAGTTCTGTACCTCTTCAGTGAAATATCTGGGGCACCAGATAGAGAAGGGTATCAGGAAAGTTACTACGGAAAGAATTAGGATAATTCGAAACATGCAACTACCCAATACCCAGAAAGAAATCAGAATGTTTCTTGGAGTTGTAGGATACTGTAGGCAGTGGATTGTGGGATTTGCAGTCCTAGCAAGACCATTGATAAAACTGACAAAGAAAGGAGCAAAAGACCCAGTGGAGTGGGATGATGAAGGCATGACAGCTTTTATGAAATTACGAGAATGTCTGTGTACGGTTCCCGCATTGGGAATGCCTGATTACTTAAAGGAGTTTGCACTGTTTTGTGAAACACGAGACAATTGTGCACTTTCAGTTCTGACCCAAAGTCATGGTTTAACCAGACGACCTGTAGCATATTTTTCCTCTACTTTAGATCCAGTGGCTGCTGGATTACCTGGATGTTTGAAAGCAGTAGCTGCAACTTGCATGAGTCTTGAGCAAAGTGAGTCTATCATTATGGGACATCCTGTAACCGTGTATGTTCCACATGCAGTTATAATTTTGTTGACCAGAACCAAAACTCAGTACCTCACACCTAGTCGGCTGACTAAGTATGAGAGAATTCTTGTAGGTGCAGGAAATGTAACCATTGCCCGATGTAATATCTTGAATACAGCCACTCTCCTACCAAACTCACTCACAGCAGGAGTGAGGGGAGTAGTTGAGCATGACTGCATAGACCTGACTGAGTTCAGCACGAAACCATACCCTGACATAAGAGAGGTACCCCTAACTGATGAAGATTATGAGCTGTTTGTAGATGGCTCATGCATGAGACATGAGAATGGAGGCTTAAGTGCTGCCTATGCGGTGTGCACTTTAGGAGGTCCAGTAGTAGCATCCTATTTGTATGAAGTCAAGTCTGCACAAGTAGCCATATTGGTTGCATTGGCAAAGTCCTGGCAGAGAGAGTTCCTGACTTCTTCAGGTACTCCTATCAGAAATGGAAATTTTGTGCAAGAATTACTGGAAGCAATCCAGTTACCAAAAGAATTGGCAGTGGTCAAGTGTGCTGCTCACAAATCTGGCGATGACAAAGTGACAGCAGGTAATCGATATGCTGACCAACTGGCCCACATTGTGCTAAATACAAAATAGCAATCAATACAAAGCTGGGGGTAGGCGGAAACAGCTGCCAACTTATGGTGTTTGAAGAAATAAAAACATGCGAAGAACTGAGAGATCTGCAGGATGCAGCAGTACCAAAAGAAAAGGAAAGGTGGAGAAAATTTGGTTGTCGGAGAAGGAATGAGGATGGTGTCACTTTTTACCTTGGTGATATGCCTGTGTTGCCAGACTGCTTGCTTGCTCCTATGGCTAGATTGATACATGGAGATACCCATTTAGGAAGAGATTCAATGATTCGTGTCTTTAGACAGACATGGTTCAATTCGAAATTCAGAAACATAGCAGAGGCACTCTGCCAGAGGTGCTTAATATGTCAGCAATTTAATCCCGGAAAGAAAACAGTAGTTTTATCAGGTACAATTGGAAAAGCAGAAGGTCCTTTCATAAGATTACAAATTGACTTTATTCAGTTACCCCCTGTTGAGGAATGAAGTACGTCCTCGTCATTGTCTGCCTATTTTCAAAATGGGTAGAAGCTTATCCTGCACGCAGAAACAATAGCATCACTGTAGCCAAATTGTTACTGAGGGAAGTGATACCTAGGTACGGTTTTCCAGTCACAATTGAATCAGACAGAGGTGGGCATTTTCAAAGCGAAATAATAGGACAAATCTGTGAAGCATTCAAAATCACGCAAAAACAACACTGTGCATATCGTCCAGAGGCTTCTGGAGTGGTAGAACAACTGAATGGCACAATCAAATCAAGATTGGGAAAAATGTGTGAATCGACTCAAATGGAGTGGCCAGATGCTTTGCCCCTTGTCTTGATGGGACTTAGCAGTATTTCAGACCGGAAGACAGGCTTGAGTCCCCACAAGATACTGATGGAAAGAGCAATGTGGCAAGCATGGGTGCCAGGACACAAACTGATAAACATATCTGATGATTTGGAGCTAGAGTACTGCAAGCAACTGGGTGACCAAGTGCATTCTATCTCTCACCGGATTGGAGAAGACGCTGTCGCCAAACCAGCAACTCCAGCCCATGATTTGAACCCTGGTGATTGGGTTGTAATTAAGAAACATACTCGGAAGAGTTGCCTTGCACCGAAGTGGGGAAAAAGAAGACAGGTGATTCTTGTTACCACAACAGTGGTGAAGTGTGAAGGTGTGCCACGGTGGATCCACGCCAGCCATACGAAGAAAGTGACAGAAGAAGTAGAAACTGAGGCTGAAGGTTGTGCAGATGAGGGGTATCCTGAAATTGGTCCTCAAGTAGCTGAAGAAGAACAACCAAGCTCCAGTCAAGATGATTGGGTCCCAGTAATCGAACTGACTCTCAATCCAATAAGAACAAGAAGACAAACCTACCTAGATAGGGAGTGGGATAGTGAGGATGAGACAGGAATAGAAGAAGATAATCAGATCATCGAAATCCAAGTCAAATCTGATGATGGGGAAGGCCAGGTAGGGACAGAGCAGGTTATCGACACACCTCCAAAAACTCCCTAGCCTGAAAAGGGACAGATAGAAATTAGAGCAGAAGTTCAAGAGGAAGAAAATCAAAAGTTCGAAGTGCTTGAACAGGACCAGATAGAAATAGATAAATGTGTTCAGAAAGAAGGAATTGAATCAAAATAAAGCCAAATCCAGCATATACCTGAACAAGGCCAGCTTAGTGACCAGGCAGAAGAAACTGACATAAGACCTGGAACTAGTCAGACAGGAAGGGAAGAAGAAGACACTGAAGCAGATGTGCCACAACTGAACGAGAATAAGAGAGAACTTGAAGAAAGCCAAATTACAGTGCCAGTTAAAAGATTCAAGAAAAGAGATAAAGTACCAAAATGAGTTGTCAAAAGACTGAGACTGAGACTAAAAACTATTGACGAAGAACTTGAGCAGGAAAATCAAGAATCCAGTAAAGCTGACCAGCTGGAGCAAAGCCTAAGAGAAGTAGTCCCCGAATAAAGAGACTAAACAAGTATCAGAGTCCTGAATGGACTTATCTGGTGTTGGAAGATTTTGAAAATCTTGAAATAAGTGACAAAAGTGATGAAGAATTGATTGCTGATCAGACTGACGACGAAGAAGTGAAACCAACCTGAAAATTGCCCTGTGTAAGAAACCTGTGTAAAGTTACAAAGAGGGGTTGAAGCTTCTTTTATGCCAAAATGTCTGATTCCACTGTGAATTGAAGACCAAGACGAAATTGTTGTAAAACATGCTGCAAAGTATGTTTATGTAGTACAGCATTAGTACTGATATTATGGATAGGACTAACAATAACTATTCCTTACATGATGAGTAAAGATACTAATTTGTACCCTACTAAACCAGTGACAGAAGACACAGAAGAGCAACAAACAGAAGATGCACCACAAAGAGTAGATACACTAGAGAAAGCAGTTAGCCTTAAACAAACTAGAATGATTTTAGATACATTAGATGAGGAAGGACTACATTATCATAGAATCAAGAACAAAACTCATTTAAATGTATTTGCAAACTTGTTAGTACACTACGTAGAAGCAATGGAGATAGAAGACTGTTACATCTGTATGAAGCTACCTACTTCAGTAGCTGAGGGTGTGACCTACCATCACTTGCCACTAACCTATGAAATTTCCTGTAGTATTTTAGCTAGTTTATTCTATAAAAGAGGACCTTTACAGTATTATTACTCGAACGTAGATGTGATATTTTCTGAACTTCCTGTGTGAAGGAACTTGAATCCGGTACATACTAGTAGAGACGTAGCAAAATACATGGGAGAATATTTTCTGACTATAGGTAAAATAAGTATAGATGACACACACAGAAATAACCCGACCTGCACATTACACGAACAAGAAAAGACGTTTCTAAATATGGTAGAGAAAAGAAGAGAGAGTTTCTAAAAGAAAGCAAAAGACAAGAATCAGAAAATTCCCAAATGGGCTGAAAATATAGATAGCACCTCAAATGGTGGAGCTAATGCTGCATTGTTGCTGGATTTCGAAAAGAAAGGGAAACTTTGTCTTCACAGAGAAAAGGCTAGTTATTATAATAACATATTCATTGGTTCCAGTGAATGCGAACACGATTACAAGGTAATTGGGGGTTGGAGTTTCAAAGATGGGTCAGAGCCAGTGTTTCCTGTAATTTATTTTATATGTGGGAACAAGGCCTACTTCAAATTGCCGGACCATTGGTACGGAAGCTGTTATTTTGGTATTGTCTTTCCAAAGATATACCATATGGGGAATGTCAATGGAAGCACTGAAAACACTAAGGGTTTAATGCGTAGTAAAAGAGAAAGTTTAAGAGAAGTAATAGGTGATATATTTTATGCAATGATACCTACAGTGGGAGTGGCTCTGAATACACACAGAATTTGCAAATTGTCTACAGTAGTAGATCGGTTATCAACTGACAATGCTGGAGGTTTCCTGATGGTCAATACTGAAATGGTTGCGATCAGATCTATGGTTTTACAAAATCGACTTGCTCTTGACACTCTATTGGCAAAAGAGGGTGGAGTCTGTAGAATGTTGAAAGCGCAACATTGTTGCACATACATTCCAGATAAAAGTGTTGGAATTAAGAAATATGTAAGAAACATTACTAATTTGGAAAGAGAGCTCAAACCACTGGAGGTTGACAGTGCATGGAAGAGACTAACTGATGGTTTCTCCTCTGTAGGTAGTTGGTTTTTTAACCTAGGTAGAAGTCTTGTGAGTAAAATACTGATGCCAATAGCGGGAATAGGCTTATTTGTGCTCATCATAATAATTTGCTTTAAATGTCAAAAACACCAAAAGAAGTATGCTGTGAATAAGAGAGGAGTAAAACGAAATGTGGAATCAATCAATCAATCAAAGGCATTTATAGAGCGCACTACCTACCCGTAGGGTCTCAAGGCGCTTAGGGGGGGGGGGGGGTGCCGTTACTGCTCGAACAGCCAGGTCTTGAGCTTCTTCCTGAAGGAGAGGTGGTCTTGGGTCAGGCGCAGGTCGGCCGGGAGGGAGTTCCAGGTCTTGGCGGCCAGGTAGGAGAAGGACCTTCCTCCTGTTGTGGTTCTACGGATGCGTGGGACGGCGGCGAGGGCGTGGCTGGCCGATCGGAGGTGGCGTTTGGGAGCGTAGAAGTTGATTCGGTTGTTGAGGTAGCTCGGGCCTTGATCGTGTAGGGCTTTGTGTGTGTGGGTGAGGAGCCGGAAGGTGATTCTTTTGTTGACGGGGAGCCAGTGCAGGTCTTTCAGGTGTCCGGAGATGTGGCTGTTCCGTGGGATGTCGAGGATGAGTCTGGCTGAGGCGTTCTGGATCCGCTGGAGTCTCTTCTGGAGCTTGGCGGTGGTTCCGGCGTAGAGTGCGTTGCCGTAGTCCAGTCGGCTGGTGACGAGGGCCTGGGTGACGGTCTTCCTGGTCTCCGTGGGGATCCACCAGAAGATCTTCCGAAGCATGCGCAGGATGTTGAAGCACGACGAGGAGACGGCGTTGACTTGCCTGGTCATGGAGAGGGAGGAGTCCAGGATGAAGCCCAGGTTGCGTGCGTGGTCTGTCGGTTTGGGTGCGGTGCCCAGGGCGGGGGGCCACCAGGAGTCGTCCCAGGCGGAGGGCGAGGAGCCCAGGATGAGGACCTCCGTCTTGTCTGAGTTCAGTTTCAGGCGGCTCGTCGTCATCCACACGGCTACCTCTTTCATCCCTTCGTGCAGGTTGGCTCTGGCGGCGGCAGGGTCGTTGGTCAGGGAGAGGATCAGCTGGGTGTCGTCGGCGTAGGAGATTATGTTGAGGTTGTGTTGGCGTGCGATGGCCGCGAGGGGGCTCATGTAGACGTTGAAGAGGGTAGGGCTCAGCGAGGATCCTTGAGGGACGCCACAGATGACTTTGGTGGCCTCTGACTTGTTCGGTGGTAGGCGGACTCTCTGTGTTCTTCCGTCGAGGAGGGAGACGATCCATTCTAGTGCCTTCTCCTGGATTCCGACGTTGCTGAGGCGCTGCACTAGGGTGCGGTGGCAGACCGTGTCGAAAGCCGCGGAGAGGTCTAGGAGGATGAGGGCCGCTGTTTCTCCGTTGTCCATCAGGGCTCGGATGTCATCGGTGGCGGCGATGAGGGCGGTCTCAGTGCTGTGGTTGGCACGGAAGCCGGACTGCGAGGGGTCGAGGGATCCGTTCGTCTCGAGGAAGGCAGCCAGCTGTTTGTTGACGGTCTTCTCGATGACTTTGGCTGGAAACGGGAGTAGTGAGATGGGGCGGTAATTCTTGAGTTCGGTGGGGTCTGCCGTAGGTTTTTTGAGTAGAGCGCTGAGTTCGGCGTGCTTCCAGCTCTCGGGGAAGGTGGCGGTGTCGAATGAGGTGTTGATAATGTCCCGCAGGTGGGGTCCGATGGCAGCGTCGGCTTTGTTGAAGACGTGGTGAGGGCAGGGGTCGGTCGGAGATCCGGAGTGGACGGAGTTCATCATGCGGATGGTGTCTTCGGTGCTGATTGGGGTCCAGGTTCGGAGGGTGGTGGTGGGCGGCGTTGCTGTGGACGTGGCGAGGGTCGGATGGGTGCTGAAGCTGTTGTGAATGTCCACGATCTTGTTGTGGAAGTAGGAGGCGAGGGAGTTGCAGAGGTCTTGCGATGGGGTGATGTCAATGTTTCCGGCGTTGGGGTTGGAGAGCTCTTTCACGATGTTGAAGAGTTCCTTGCAGTTGTGTGCGTTGTTGTCCAGTCGGTTCTTGAAAGCTGTTTTCTTGGCGGTGCGGATCAGTTGGTGGTGTTTCCGGGTTGCGAGCTTGAGGGTGGTCCTGTTGTCCGGTGTGGGTTCCTTTCTCCAGACATTCTCGAGGGCTCGGCAGTTCTTCTTGGAGCTCTTGAGTTCGTCGGTGAACCATGGGGCTTTCTTACTTCCGGGTCTGCTGGGCGGGGTCCTCAGAGGGGCGAGTTCGTCCGCGCAGTTGCTGATCCACTTCGTGATGTTGTCGGCGGCCTGGCTGGGGTTCGCTGAGCTGGCGGGAGGGTGCTGGCTCAGGGAGGCGGCGAGCTGGTCGGCTGTGATCTTGTTCCAGCTTCATCGAGCAACCTGTTGCTGGTGGTGGATCGTCGTTTTTCTGAAGGTGAAGTGGACGCATCTGTGGTCCGTCCAGTGGAGTTCCGTGGCGTGGCTGACAGCGATGTCTTTGCTGGATGAGAAGATGGCGTCGAGTGTGTGTCCGGCGTGGTGGGTGGGGGTGCTCAAACTAGACGAATTGAATAATAAGATATATTAAAGGATGAAAAGGATGAAAAATTCTCATCCTAATAAAGATGCAGAAAAGAAACTAAATAGAAAGTTTGAAGAGATTGAAATGGGTGAAATGTGAAAAGTTGGCATCTGGTTCCATTAATAGTGATGATAGTAAATATCATCAAAGAGGGGATTTATAGAGCAAGGATTCGCACATTAAGCGACTTGCTTGTAATCATGAACTTCGAATAATCCTAATTAACCAATCAACCTGTTTGTGTCATTAATTTGCCCCTTGAAATGACATTTTTGGGTGTCCGAGTGAAGCTTGCTTATGTGTGTATTAATCCTAATACGCTTGCCATTAAAATGGTCACTGCTACGCTGGAATTTAGTCTGCGCATGCGTCGTTCATACCCATGTGACGTGACGTACTCGTAGTTCTGGTGGGAATTTGTTGCTCATGCGCAATACAGCTAAAATGGCTGCTTTGTGTTCTCACATGCTCTGAGCTTGCATTACGGCTTTCGCAAAGCTGCTTGTTCTGCACTCACCCTAGTGCTATAGTTATTGCAAAGTAAGGGATGTAGTATAGCCATTCATGGTATACAGTGAAATCTTCTATTCTGTATTTCTAAATTGTTTTCGCTTGCTTTTCATGTATCGTATTCTTTGGGCCTGGGAGGTGCTTACTACTCCATTTTGGAAGCCCGTATGGTACCAGTCACGTGATGGGGGAAAAGAAAACCATGCAGCATTTGAACCCAGCCAGCTGGCAGCAACGGCCAAGATGCTCCTGGGAACCTGAACTCAAACCTAGACGAAGAAGCTGAACTGTACTAGAATTTGTTACATTTGTAATAACTGCTGTATACACCATTGTTCACTGTAAAACATATGTCATGGGAATTTAGAATTTAAGCGGTGGGTACGAAAATTGAATATTAAGCCTGAGAAAGTCTAAATTTTAGGTGGTGTGATGACCTAACCTACTCCTTTGTCCAATCAAAATTGGGGATCCTTACACTTACAACATTGGGGGGGCGGTACACTGACCCGAAAAACAGTTTAACTAGCCTAGGTTTAGCTAGAGAAATTGTCCGACTTGTCCGAATAGCTGACCTGTCACTGACCCAGCGCACTCTATAAGGGACTGAACTCAGAGAGCTGCGAAGCACTCTGTTGGGTGGTTCGAGAAACCCATTTGGGGTGTATGCAGACTTAAAGTGCTGGAGAAGCACTTTGCTGGGAGGTTCAAGAACCCAATCGGGGTTATTGGCAGATTCCTTGCAGAGAGGGAGTAGCGCAGGCGTTGCAACCGAAGATGCGGGTGTTGGTCGTACCCTTTTGGTGAACCCGGTCCTGATCAAAATTCTGGGGTTATCCTGTCCTGACTGTCCATGAGCTGTACCTGCTCGCCTACTGGCATCTAAGTCCTTGTGGGTCCTTTCCCGTCTTTCCAAATGGACCCGTGGCCAGGGTTGGTCTTCACTCTAACCTAGGTAAATATAAAGTCTGTGTGGGTAATTGTTTATCTATACTTGCATTCCTATCTCTCGAATAATTGCAAGCATAATTGCATATGTTCCTTTTTCTCCCCTGTCCCTTTATAAATGAGATTTTCATGCATTAATTGTCTATTAGCATGTTCCACTTTTCTACCTACCTTCAGTCAAATGCTAAATTGTTTCAGAGATAGTTTATGTTCCATTCTTACCCTCCTATAGAGAATAAGCACATCTGGATAAATCAAATTGCATAAGTTTCATTTCCTTTGAACCGTTAGTGAATTTCGAAAGCCTACTTTGATTTAGAATGTTCCCTTTTCTTTACCCGCCTTTAGTGAAGTTGTGAAAGTCTGTTGTTCTAAAATAGCATGTTCCTTATTTTCACCTTCTCTTTATTTTTCGATTTCTAAATGATTAGTTTTCTCTGCCTTATCCATAGCTATACCCTATTTCTAATTCTAGTTATAGACAGTCTTATCTGTGTAAATCTTTGGCTCATGACATATGATGATGATTAGATAAAGGTTTTCAAAACTTCCTGAGTCTGTGGTTATTATAAAGAGTGCAAACATTTCAATTGTATATTGTATTGTGTTGACTACTTATTTTACAGCTAGCTCCTTGATCCATTGTGATCATAGGTACCTGTGACGAGGATTGGTAAGTCAGGTACATTGGTAATAAATAAGAAAGGAACAGGGTAATTGGTAGTAGAGTGTAGGTTACCCAATTAAATCAAGTGTGTTAAATAAAATTATATGCCCACGTGTGCATATTTGGTAACAAAATAGTCGGGTGACACAATAGTTTGTCATGAATCGCGGGCTGCGGGACTGACAATGGGTTCACTATGCACTCCGATTCTTAATCATGTTAGGTCTGTCATATGTCATAGATTCTCAATGCATGTAGGTTTAATAGTTCTCAGATATGGATATATATAGACTGACTGCTTTTCACAGCTTCTAAATGTACCTTAGTGAAAATCTGATACACGCGTTTTAGCAATATAACTAATCGCAGGTTCTCTATGCGCCATGGATTAACATAGTTCAAATATTTTCAATGTCCATAAGATAATTACTCATCACATGCCACATTACTAAATGTAATGATTACAGACTTTTAACTTTGCTCAGTGGTAGCCCAAAAAGAATAATGGAGCATAAGTGCTACCCTGACAAAATCAACTTTCAACTCTGTAAAACGAACCAATTACCTGTCGAACCAGGAATAGGCCACA
Organism: Lissotriton vulgaris; assembly: GCF_964263255.1. Lineage (NCBI taxonomy): Eukaryota > Metazoa > Chordata > Amphibia > Caudata > Salamandridae > Lissotriton > Lissotriton vulgaris. The sequence continues at coordinate 336,736,810 of NC_141700.1, forward strand.
GAGACTTTGCTAAGCAGCATCCTGTCAGAATTCAGGAATTTAATATAACATTGATTAAACATAGCAGATGCACAAATGTTCATTAATAGTGATATCTCTTGAATCTGATTGGATTGGCAGGTCTGTAAAAAGAAGGGGAGACGTTATACCATGGCCCAACGCACCAGTTACATTTTGCTGCCTTCATATGAGCTTTCCAGGGTGTCACAACTTTTTTGCCACAAGACGGCCTGCACCTGTTTCTCAGGATGCATGTTTTCACAGTAACCACCCAGAAGATTGTAGGATATCCATCCATGTGACCATTAGATGAGTTGACCCATCAAAATCCAGGCTCACACACATGTGATTTGACCAATACTGCTGGCAGGCTATTTCATGTCTCAGCTTTGTTGAGATCAGTCATGCCCCACAACACAGCCATCATCTGCTTTTTCAGCATTGTAAGCTTTAAAGGATTCTTCCCTGAACTGTTATTTTCCAAACCCTCGAGTAGCATTTGGCTCCAGAGAGGTGTGGGGACTCCAGTTCTGAACAGGAAATATGCTACAAAGTCAATAAAAAACCTAAAAGTCCCACCTGGCTATCACCTCTTAACTATGCCCTTGCATGGCTACTATGTGCCCATCCCTTTGTCATAGGAATTAGCAGGCTGATCTTCTCCGGCGTGAGAGGTGTGTTCTTAAACAGGCCGGAGAATTGTAAAGTTGACTCCACACATTTAAGGTAGAATAGAAGATTTATTGAAGGAAGCACAGGAGCAAGGTAGGTAACAGCCTACGCAGGACTTCTACCCCAGCAACTGCCTCCACAGAGACAAGGAAGAGAATCCTGCATAACACAGAACGTTGAATGAAAACAATTCCAAGAATATTTAAAGAGACAACATGACACATCTTCTTCCTTATGAAACAAAAATAAAAACAAAAGATCAACAAACCAAATCCTGTAACCACTTGTGTTTGGAGCAAACAAGTTTTTCACTCACAACAGTATTATCAATACAATCAGGTTCTTTAACAGTAGTACCGTTGGAGTTGATATTCTGTGCAGTACATTCCCTGTACAAATTGGGAGATGAACCAGTAATAACTACATCACCAATACTATCAGCAGAGTTGACACAATCATCAGAAATACTTTCTGAAACAACAAAACCACCATGATCCCCATTATGAACAGAATGAGGTTCAGAAATAACAGTAGAAGAATGTGAAGAGCAAAAAGAATCAGTATTTAAATCTTTCTTCCCTTTGTAAATAGCAATTCTCCTCAAATTCCACACCCTTCCATCAGTTAATAAAACTGCATTGCGTAAAACCTTCTTAATCATTAACGGTTTTGAATATTGAGACTCTCCTTTCCGAACCTTCCAAGGTTTTTTAACCTTAACCCACATGCCAGCTTTGACATCCACAGTACAAGCATTGCATTTTTCATCAAAGCTTTTTTTATATTGTAAATGTTTCTCAATGATATTGGTTCTAACTTTATTCATACATATGTCCAGACAAGAATTCTTATGTAACCAATTGGGATTAAACTTGGTTCTGGCAATGCACCCCTCATAATTTCAAAAGGTGACATTTTCAAAGCGTCATGAATATTGGTCCTGTAAGACCAAACAGCTTTGTAAACACAAGTTTCCCAATCCTCCTTATTTAGATTGGCAATTTGGATAGCATTCTTCAAGACTTTATTAAATCTCTCACATAACCCCTCTCCTCTAGGATTATATAATGAAGTAGTTTTGTGGATGATGCCAGTTCTGTCAAAATAAGATTTAGTCAATTTAGACATGAACTGAACACTATTATCACTAATAATCTGGGTAGGAAGACCTTCTTCAATAAACACTTTGTAGATGAAATCTAAGACAGCGGCCACATCAACTTTATCCACAATGGTAATGCTAGGCCATCTAGAAAAAAATGTCAATGATGGAAATCACAAATTTATGATTGACACCTATGGGCCCCATAATGTCAATGGCCACAGTATGCCAAGGGCCTTCAGGAATTATAGGTTCACACATTTCAGGTTTTAGGGTGTTAAGAACTTTATCTGAATTTGAGCAAATAACACACTCACGTACAGTCCTCTCAGCAAGAACATCAATACCGAGCCACCAGTACCATTGTTTAACATTTTGTTTAGTTTTGACTATGCCACAATGATCCTTGTGACACAACTGTAAAATAGAATTCCGTAAGGACGAAGGAGGAACAGCTCTGTCACCATGAAAAATAATACCATCCAAAACAGTAAGTTCGCTTCTAACTTCCCAGAATGGTTTGAGATCTGAGTTTAACTTTTTCTTCTCTGCCCAACCTTCACGAATACATGAAACTGCGGTGACCAAGACACTGTCCTTCAAATACTCCTCATTCCATACCTTTTTCTCAATGCAAAAATAATTCTCATCATGAATAGGAGCAATCTGAAAAGAGTCCCATTCTCTCACCTCACACTCTTGTAATTCAGAAGGCATGCGCGAAAGAAAATCTGCAATCACGTTGTTTCTGCCTGGAAAATACTCAATTTTGATTATAAAATCTTGCAAACGCATAGACATTCTCGCTATTCTAGCAGTGGCATTATAGAGGCCATCAGTGGAAAGAAGCTTAGTCAGGGGTTTATGGTCCGACCTAACAATGCATTTCTTGCCCCACACAAAACCCCGGAAGTGTTCTAAAGCCCAGACAACAGCTAGTGTTTCTTTCTCGATAACAGACTCTCAGGAACAAAAAGGGCCCTGGAAGCGAACGCCACAACACGTTCTTTACCAAAACTATCAACTTGTGAAAGTACACCACCTAAACCTTTATTGCTGGCGTCTACAGTGATCACGGAATCCAGATCTAAATCAAAAGGAGACAACACAGGGGCATTTATAATGTCGGTCTTAATACTATTAAATTTATCCTCACAAAGAGCAGACCGTTCAAATTTAACCTTACTCTTCAATAGTTGTCTTATATTATAAACTTTGCTGGAAAAACCTTTAATAAATTTTGAATAAAATTCTACCATCCCTAAGAACGATTGAACATTATCTTTACTAGAAGGGGGAGGAGCTTCCTTAATAGCATCAACCAATTTGGGTTTGGTAGATACACCATCTGAACACAACACATGACCAAAATAAGTTACAGACCTAACTCCAAAATGACACTTCGAAAATTCAATTGTTAACCCTTTATCTTCAAGAATGCCTAAAACTTCTTCAAGAATGGAATTATGTTCAGTTTTATCTTTCCCATATACCAAAATGTCATTTAGGAAAAATTTAACATTGGAAAGTTTTCCAAAAAGTATGTGCATAATGCGTTGGAAAATGGCAGCCGCAGAGGCTAGCCCGAATGGCATTCTCTTAAATTAAAAACACCCCATGGGGGTGATGAACGCCGTAAGATGCTTACTGTCATTATCAAGTGAAATCTGATGATATGCAGCAGAAAGATCCAACGTCGTAAAAATAGTGGCACCATTAACTGAGGACAACATTTCAGAAATCTTTGGTAAAGGAAACTTATCAATTACAATGTTATCATTCAAATGGCGTAGGTCTACACATAAGCGAATTTTGCCATTAGAACGTCTGGCAATTACTACTGGAGGCTTACAGATTTTATTAGACAGGTTCCAGCAGTATTGTATTACAAAGGGGTTAGAAATTAATGTAAAAACGACTAAGTATATGGCCCTCAATCCTCATAAAAGTTTTAAGAAAAATCTAACGCTGAATGGAGAAAAGCTTGATTATGAACAAAGTTTTACTTATTTGGGGGTATTATTAGACTCATCTTTAAACTGGAAACCCCAACTAGAAAAATCAAAAATTGTGTTCAAGCAAAATTGTCTTCCGATAATGAAAAGACATAATAAATGTGCAAATAGGGCAGTTACCCCAGCACTAGAGCTCTTTAGATATAAGGTACTGTCATCAGTTTTGTACGGGGCAGAACTCTGGGGACCAGCGTGTAGAAAGACCTTTGAAATCTTGGAGAATAAGTTTATAAGGGGATTATTAAAAGTTTCTAATAACACACCACTATTACCCCTACTCCTCGATATGAATATACGACGCACTGATCTACATGCAACTTTAAGACCGCTATTGTTATGGGTCAGGTTGTGGATAACCCCTGAGTTAATAGAATATAAAAATGGATTGGTTGAAGTTTTGAAACTAGACACTGGCAGTAAGATTCCTTGGTTCAAACGTGTCAAATTCTGGCTAACAAGACTGGGTTTATCCCATTTTTGGAGCCAGCCAGAATCTTTGACGGTGTCCTCAAAGAAAATAGTCAAACTTTCTTTCTGGGCCCTTGCGAGCCATGATGTAGTATATGTTGGAGCACATGGCCCCATAACTGAGAAATTTTTATTGGCAAAAAATGTGGCACAGTTTGAAATGTTTCTTGACGAGATTCAGCCAGCATTGGCGAAAACCCTGTACTTAAAATATAGGTATGGCATACTAAGAACCCGGGAAACCGAGGCAAAATGGGACAAAACCAGTAATGATAAATGCACTTTATGTACAAATAATGTAAGAGAAGACATTCTTCATATTCTATTTTTCTGTTAAAGCTATGCGGAAGTAAGAAGGAAATGGATAGTGCCATTGTGCCGTAATATCAGATCAACTTCGCATAAGGAAGTTGGTAGAATATTAATTACGGACACTAGTCAAGTTATTATGTTTGGCATCAGCAGATTTCTCTTGGCTGTAAAATGTATTAGACAAAAAGTGTCCTTGCCATTTTAAGTGTGTATATATAGCGAGAATTGCTAGCTGGCAGTAATAATTCAATTTAATGTATTTTTAATCTTGTAAATATTTTAACAATTTTTTTTAACAATATTTATTGATGTGTGTTTCAAGTCCCGACCCATGATTTAGTTGTGTAGGGTTATGGTACCTATTTGGTCATGCACCAGCACTTTTTCTGATTGTATTTCTTTGTATATTGTCGATAATAATGTGGCCATGAATTTTATGTATTTTGTATATCTTTTATGATGCAATTGCAACGAAATAAAGATTATTGAATTAAATACTGGAGAAATCCATTCGGAGGATTCTATCGGCTCAATTATATCCTCCCTAACTAGTTTGTCCAATTCTTTTTCTACATCACCACGTACCAAAATAGGAATGTTTCTAGCTTTAAAGGTCTAGGGATTGGCATTACTTTTTAAAACAATGTGATGAGAAAACCCTTGAAAATTATCAATTTTACCACTAAAAACTTCCGGAAACTTTTTAAGCATAGAATCACCAATCTCAGAGCCAACATTAATAACCAAAACAGGTTCAGGACTATTGGGATTCAATATAATATCCAGATCCCTCTGGTCTCTCCATCCAAGGACAGAAGGACCACGTTTTGCAACATAAAGTTTTCCAATAGATTCCTTGTCCTTAAATCTAAACTTTAAAGGTTTAAAACTAATCATGTCCATTCTTTCCCCTGAAAATCCTTCAGGAGCAATGTCTGACATATAAAGGTTATTTCCAAAATGATGTACAAAATTAGAATTCCACACCTTCTCATTAACTATGGTGTAAGGAGAACCCGAATCAGCATAGATGTTAATAGGAACTCTACCAATATGCATATTACAAATGGGTTTTTTGTGAAAATCTTTCTTATAGGAATCATTAATATTGAAAATGTAACTTTTCTCAAGAGGTCTTTGAACACATTAATCTCCAACTGAGCAAAACATTACTTTCTTAACTCATTCATCTTGAACAGAACAATGCATGACTTTTTTAACAATATCATCATCGTCACTTGAAGATGAGTCACAAACAACCTTTACTTTTTTTCCCTTAGCTCTGTAACTAACTCTAGAATAATGCCCAATTAAACCACAATTGGAACATTTTTCCTTAATCGCTGGACACGATTTGAAATTAGCCAAATGTGAACTGCTTCCACACCTGAAACACTTAAGTTTATCATTATTTTTCATTTCACCAGGTTTAACCTTAACAGGATACTTTTGCTTATAATTAGATTTACCTTGAACTTTAGAAATAGTTTGTTCAGAGATCATTTTTTGTTCAGTGGTAGACTTTTCACTAACCTTAATAGCCTTAGCACTGCGACCTGAGAGTTCTGCCTTTCTAACAATGGCCAGAACATCTTTAAGCTCTGAATCTCCATTAATCCAAAGTCTATCTTGAATTGACGGATCAAAAGCATGCATAACAACTTGATCCCTTATAAACTGTTCTTGGAGATGATCAAACTTACTGTCTTTTGCCATTTTCTTAAGCTCAGCCACATATACATCAATAGTTTCATCAGGCTGTTGTTTCCTGTGAAAAAAACTTGTATCTGGTGATACCTATGCAAACCTTAGGAGAAAAATGGTTATCAAAATGTTTCAAAATATCAATAAACACATTAGAATCACCACCCCCTGCACACTTTGACATCTCTTCATAAACTTTTAAACCACCAGCACCTAAAGAATGTAAAAACTGTTTTTTCTTTCTTTCAGGTTTCATTTTTCCATCTTCATCAATGGTGTCAAAAAAGTTTAAAAAATATGCTTTCCATTGAAGCCATTTCATACAAAGTTCTATTCCAGAAGGCCAAAAGGGTTGTGGTGACTGCATAGTAAAGTTTTGTGTGGCCATGTTGAAATAAAGACGAACAGTCAAAGGCAAAAAGGTAAACTGAAGGTTGGAGAAAAGCTTTAGTCTTACTTGAAAATGAAATGAATAACCAGGTATACCAAGAATCCATAAAGCGCTGTAATGTAGAATTCAACAAGCACAATATAAATAAATGTACATCAAGGAGAAATAGATATGTGAAGCGATAATAAACAGTAATGTATTTCCTCGTCTCTTGTTGCTATGGTAATTTCCAAAATTGCCGCCCTGCGTCTTACGTCATAGCGCAGCGTGCATCACGTCGAGCGTAGCGTGCCAAATGTGTTGTAATCAAAATTGCAAGTTGGAGCGCGGAGAAGAATGCACAGGAGGATGCATTTGCGCTGAAGATCGCGCTGAAGGTAACCGCTTTTCCAAACTTTCAAAAGATGCAACAGGAATAAGCAACGCTTAATAAAGGCCTTTCACAAAATGTAATCTGTGCAAAGTGGATAATAATAAGGAAAGTCAACTCCAGAATGCGCATAAGTAAAACGGAAATACCTGATGAAAGCAACTCACGGAAGGATATTCATATGTAGAGACGAATCAATTTGAAATTGGTTCCGCTTCAATATCAGATGAGTGTTCAATTCTACAATAAGATGAAAATATCTTCTTTAAAAGTCAAAAGATAAATGTAGAATAGAATACTATTTCCTCTTGAATCCGTTAACCGAGGAAAATATTAAAAATGAGGGTTCGAGGGTTTTCTAGTGCTTCTCTGCCATCGTCGCCAAAATTGTAAAGTTGACTCCACGCATTAAAGGTAGAATAGAAGATTTATTGAAGGAAGCACAGGAGAAAGGTAGGTAACAGCCTACGCAGGACTTCTACCCCAGCAACTGCCTCCACAGAGACAAGGAAGAGAATCCTGCATAACACAGAACGTTGAATGAAAACAATTCCAAGAATATTTAAAGAGACAACATGACAAGAATGCCTTTGAAATTCACACAGCTAAGCTCAAGAAGAATATTTGTCATATATTTGACAAAGACAGTTTGACCTCGCCAATTATTTTTATTCACTACTTAACTTATGAATACAAATTGTGTTTCGATTGCTATTAAAGGTCAAAGATTAGACATTAAATGTCACATAACATTTAGAGGGCTGGTAGCGGATTGCTGGGTTCCTGAAAAGTCCAATTTAAAATGTTCACGTTACATTATAAAGTACTAATTGGAAATGTATGTCTTTTAGCCGTGAACCCCAGACCTTATGTGTGCACGGTTATCTGTTTTAGGAGATTGACCCAATTCAGAGCATAACAAAATGTAGAACATGCATGGCTGTGCTCTCCAGGGAGCTGGTCTTTCTGAAGAGTAGAAATACTATATGTATAAAGCAAACTAAATGTTTTGGGATTTTATAAAAGGGATCCCAGGTGAGTTGTTGCCATTAAGTCTCACAGTTAAATATGCCAAATGCGTTGCTTGTCTCAGTCCTCTGCTCCATGCAAGATCCTAATTTCCCGAGATGAATTTTGCAAAGGCCAATACTTGTTATCCATGTTGTCTTCAACCAAGATTGATTAAGCGGCAAAGTACAAATTACCTACTTCATTTCATGTGCATGTGCGGTACATTATTGTATCATCCTTTTCATTGTCAAAATTCTTATTTTCATGAGGTGTACACATCCTGTGAGTAACGGACTTTAATTTTTTGACTGTCTTCTGAGAGATATATCCTTGGTTCTGTAAAGGAAAGGTAATCATTAAAAGATACATATTAACTAGGCTCAGGTATTGCAAAGTGGTCACAATTTTATGAACAAAATATGGAGGACCAAGATATTGACATGTAAGTACGTGTAGATTTTCTATACTTACCTTCGCATATGCATGCTGCTGCAAAGTAATCCCTTTTTGGTAGATCAGTTCCAGTTTTTCATGTTTTGGGACTTAGCTGCTGGTAATCTTGAACTCTAGGGCAAGAACACTGCTGAAAGTAGCTTAGTGCATGTGCTCTGACCCCTAAAATAGGTAGAATCAGCATACATCTAATTGGCACTTTTAGCCTTCCTATAAGCCATAGTATATGGCAGAGAAATACACCCATTGCATGGAAAGTTAAATGCTATTACTGGATGGTAGCACCTATTGTGTCATCCAAAGCCTTGGCCCTGAAAATGGCTCCAGGGCTACTCTGTGTAACCTGATTGCTGTAGTGTAAACAGTTTGATTTGCAGATTGACATGAATGGGCAGGATTGACTCCTCTCAGCGCAACAGAATACTCAGGGTAGGGGCTATGGTCATATTGTTGACAGATGTCGGTTTTGGATAAAGGAATCTCTTTTGTACCTACTTTCCACACTAGACCCTTTGACACTAAAGTTGCCTTGTACAAATTTATGAGGAAGCTATGCCTCCTGTACTTTTTTTCTAATCTGGAACCCAAGGTTGATGACCAGGAGGTCCTGGAATATCGAGAATTTAAACCCAGGAGTATGTTCATTGCTCCCAAATCGCATAACGTTATTGATACATTTGAGACTCTGGTCAAGAAGGATCTCCCCAGAATATCCATTTCTCCACTGAAACACCAAAACTTGACAAAGTCTGAGAAAGCGGCTCTTCAGTCATTGAGTAAGGTTGAGTCACTGCTTATCTTTCCAGCCGACAAAGGAGGATGACTGGTTTCTATGGATTGAGTGTTCTATGAAAACAAGGTTGACATAATGTTGACATAATGTTGTCGAATGAATCCACCTACTTACCTCTGACTCAAGACCCCACAGGGGAGTTTCAGGATACTCTTATGGAGATATTACTATGTGCCAAATCATGGAATGTATTTCTGGCAAGATGCTGGAGTTTGTGTACACCCAACATCCCAGTTGAACCTCAATCTATATGCTCCAAAAGATACACAAAAATTGAAAATGATCGTTGTCTGGATGCAGATCTATCAATGAACCTTTGGGGCAATATTTGGATTCCTTCTTAAAAACTATCGTTCAAGCTAGCTTGTCATTTTTGCAGGATACCACCCATCTCTTAAAGCTCGTCCCTGCTTTGGTTGTGCCAAAGAGGGCTGAGATTCGAGTATGCATAGTTGATGTGGTTACCCTTTATACTTCGATTCCCCATACTGAGGGGATTGAATCGGTTTAATGGGTACTCCTCCAACTGGGGAGATACAGGCAAACAAGGTTTTTCTTTTGGAATTGCTACAGTATTGTCTGTTTCACAGTTATTTCAGCTGGAAACAGAGGTATTTTCTCGAAACTAATGGGACTTCCATCGGATTTTCTGGGGCTCCCATCTACACTAATATCTTTATGATGAAAATTGAATCGAAGCATATCTTAACGGACAGGAATTGGACTGATCATCTCATACTCTATTGAAGGTACATATATGACATACAGATCATCTGGAATAGCACACGCCAGGATTTAGAATACAGTCTGATGCAGTTGAACAGTTGGAATTCAAGGATCTAATTCATATTTAGCTTGGAACAGAGAAGCATCTCTTACCTTGATGTTAATATAGATCTCGAAGGCACCAGCATCAGAAACTCTGTATTCAAGAAATCCACTGACTGTAACAATTTGCTGTTATATAGCGGCTGTCGTCCTCAGTCTTTAAAGCAACATCTTCCTTACTCTCAGTTCCTTAGAGTCAAATGGATCACTTTGTATCAGGTACACCTTAATGAAGCTGTTATATAGCAGCTTTTATCCCCAGTGTCTAAAGCAACATCTTCCTTACCCTCAGTTCCTTAGAGTCAAATGGATCACTTTGGATCAGGTACACCTTGATGAAGCACTACATGAGAATAAAAGGAACTTTTTGGACCGGGGTTATCCGGTAGGAGTGGTGGATGAAGCAGAAAAGTGGCCTCAGGCTCTTCAAAGAACTGATTTGCTTAAGAAGCTGATTAAGGCCACAACTAAAAGAGAAGTTTTTGTGCCGACCTATTCCACGCAGTCATCATCCTTCAAACAAGTGATCCTGAATCATTGGCATTTACTACAATCTGAACTAGATTCTCATTGGATTTTTTCAGATCCTTCTATTTTTGCTTATAAAAGATCGCACAATCTCAGAGAGATTCTTTCCAGATTCAATACAGGCAGAGAGGTGGAACACAAAAGGATGCACAACTGTTTTAATTGCCCCCATTGCAATAATGTGCTGACTGGTCATACTAGTTCCCATCCCTGGACAGGGAAGAATAATAATGTAATTTACATGGCAGATTGCAATGGTCAAAATGTCATTTATGCTATCAGGTCCCCCTGTGGATTATACTACATGGACAAAACGGAGAGGTCTTTATGGACATGGATCACAGAGCACAAGAGCGGATTAGGACCAGAACTAAATGTTTGCCACTGGCATGCAATTGGAATGACAACTGTCATAGTATTGACCAATTCATTTTCACTGTTCTAGTAGTAGTTAAGACTCTAGTTGATAGAGATATGTCAAAGATTTTGTCTCAACAAGAGAGTTATTGGATTTGCTTCATAGATTCCCTTATGTCAGAAGGTCATAATGACAAGCTTGAACTCTCCTTTTTTTTGATGGTTTCCCAAAAAATGTCTTCTTGTTGTCTCAGGCTACATTTTTTACCCACCATAATGCCTGTACCATTTGATCTTAAAAAGGCCTTAAAGGCATCCCATACAATGTGAGGTTTTGCAGTCCCTCAATTAGCCTAAAAAAAGGCCATTGCCTCTTCTTTCACTTTAAGTGTAACCCCCTCATCTAATAGAATTATCCTACCCAACATCCACCTAATTGCACCCCTCTTATTTGGAGTATTCAAAGATAAGAGAGCAGCCAAATGGCCCGATATTATGGCCCGAATATGGTTAACTATTTCAACCCCTGACACCAACTTACGATCTAATAAGAAGTAGTCACTCCATAAATGGTGCCCGTATTTTTTGCTAAAAAATGTGAAACCTCTCTTTATCCCCCATTATAAGTCTCCAAATATCGGTTAAGTTTAATTCACTTATCATAGTTTTAAGCACTGCCATAGATTTTGCTGGGATGACATATTTAGCCTAGGAGATCCTGTCTAAACTTTTATCCAAAACTAGATTAAAATCCCCTTCAAGTATCACAGGAGCACTAACGTACAATAAGCATGATTCCATTTTAATCAATGCATCAGGGTTATCCTTATTGGGCCCATAATAGCTAACCCTGACTACTGTCTTTCTCTGCATCCTAATTTTAATCAACACCCACCTCCCGGACGAGTCTGTCTGATGACTTTCCACTATAATACCTATATTGCTGCTGATATGAATAGCTACCCCCCCTTGTATTACAGCTTTGGTCCGAGCAGAAGATATCCTGAACCCAGGCCCACTACCTGAGAACATCAATACATTCGTGCTTCAACAAGTGAGTCTCTTGAAAAAATATAACACTGGCCTCGGTTCTCCTCAGGAATTCCATTACACAAACTACCTTTCTCTTAGACCTCAAACCATTCACGTTCCAGGATATAAAGTGTACTAAAATCTTTTTCATTTCTCAACCATTAAAATCAAATTGCAACCGATTCCTTCAATATCCATAATGTGTTGCGCTACCCTTTGTACCTGTAGCAACCTCCACAGGTAAGCGATCCCTACAATAGACCACCAGCTATATATCAGAATGAGGACAATATTTTTAATTTTTCTACCACATGCTCCCAACCACCCGTGCTCCTCCCCCCACCCCCCGGGAAACCCTCCCTCCTATCCTACCGGCAAGCCGATGAGGTCTCGCCGTGTGCGAGAGAGAGAGTCAGAAAAAGAAAATGAAAAAACAAGAAAAATTGAAGGTGTGCTAGTGCATATTATCTAAGCAAACACACAAAAGTTCACTATCTATATCGTGCTTTCGTAGAAAAGTGACTTTCTATCTTACTAAATAAACTATCTATATATATCTATATACATCAAATCCCTACTCTGGACTTCCCATACGCTTTAACAAACATTAAGGGGCAGATTTACAATAACTGGCGCATCCCCAGGGATGTGCCAGTTATTGGGCGTCACAGCTCCGCCACCCATGGTGCGCCGCATTTACAATGCTGCGCACCATTGGGCAAAAATGGCAGAGATGCCTCTGTGCCGTAAAAACGGCGCATTGCTGGAGTTGCGTCGCAAGCGCGACGCAGCTCCAGCAATGCTCCGGGGGGGCCCTATCTGTCCAATGCTGCGGCAAGCCTTACGCCTGCTTCAAGCAGGCTCAGGGTTTTGACACAGCATTGGCCTAAAAGTGCCTGCGTGAAATCTGGTAGATTTCACGCAGGCACTTTTGCGAGGCGCACCTGCCCCGGAACGCCCACCCTGCGCCGGAACGCCCACATGTGGCGCAGGGCTTCACAACGTGACGCATCTGCCTAGATGCGTCACGTTGTAAATGGGTCACAGGGATGCACCACGTTTAGGCCGCCGTTGCATAACGCAACGGCGGCTTAATTGTGCCGCGCAAGTCCGACATAAATCTGCCCCCAAATCCCTACTCTGGGCTTCCGATACACTTTAACAGGCAGTCAACATCCACGGGGTCTCTGATAGTATACATGTTGTTTTGCCACATGATCTTAAGCATGGCAGGAAATTTCATTTATACTTGGCCCCCCCTGGAGTGTAATTCATTCATTTTGGAACCAAGTTCCCACTGCCTCTGAGCAGTCCTCTTCCCCAGATCAAAACAAATCTGATAAGTCACATCCCCAAATTTGAACTGCCATTCTTTCAACGCTTGCCCCAACACCAAACTCCTTTACTGAGAAAGTTAGGAAGTTCACCAAAATTCTTCTGGGAGCCATTCTCCCTGGATGGAGCCTGAAAGGGTCTCCATGGACTCTTTGGAGTTTTTTATCCCAGTCTATACCAATTCGGTCCGGTACCAAGTCTCCCAATAGTTTACATATATAGGCTTTAATGTCCGACCCCTCTGAATTTTCAGAAACCCCTAAAATGCGAAGGTTGTTGCGCCTGGAATGTATCTGAAGCCTTTCCAAATCTTCTTGTAAGGACTAGTTCTCCTCTCTGAGGCCAGCTATTTCCTTAGCATTTACTCCTGTGGCCTCCCCCAACATCTTCACCTCCTCCTCCAGTACGGATACGTGCAGGGCAATCCCATTGATCTTTTGTTGCAGGATCCCACATTTTACTTGAATCTCTTTCTGATTCTGTTCAGAGGTTTCAAACCTAAGCAGAATTTTCTGTCTCATACCAAGTAGTTACTAAAGGTGCCTTCTCCAAGGGACTTTCACAACTCCGTGCCCCTTCTTCACTGTCCCGGACCTCCTCTCAACAGGTTGTACCGTTAACGTGGAGGGAATTTGCACGGGAGTAGTCAAAACTCCTGGGGCATTTGTTATATATTTCTCCAGGCCGTCCGCCCCACTGTCTGTAATAGGAGCAAAATGATTCTCCAAATTACACTTTTTAATTTTGCCTTCCTTCGAGGGTTTCTTAAGCAGTGTTACGGCTTGGGGCGAACTCACTTGTTTTGTTTTCCCAGTAGCACTCTTTTTTTCTGGGGCAGAGCGTAGAAGATATCTACTTCTTGTGGCCAACACAGGCTGTACACCTAGCCGAGTATCCCTCGATCCCCCTACAACCCCTGGGTCTCCCGCAGCACACAGCACCTCCCGTGTGTTATCCACACTCTCTTTGGGCGGTGAAGCACACAACACCCGATCCTTCTCCATCCCCCCAAAAATGGGACTAAAGTCGGAAAACTGCTCCAGGGGCACCAGGGCGATATTGTATACAAGAAAGATCCTAGTGCCCCCCCAGACACCCCCTCTCGCAGTAGCAGGAGCAACCTCTTCACCACCCTTAATTTGCCATGTATGCCCCCCAGCAGACTCCTCTGCCTTCCTCGCTATGCCTCTCCAGGGGCCGTACAACCTGACCACGCTCAGTCGAGCATGCTTTAGTATAGCCACTCCCCAACTCCAGCTCACCTGGAAGGCAGGGGTGGAGCCTCGTATCACAGTAAATTCTGAACTGGCCCTGTAACCCATACAGAGGTGGAGAATGCAGACAATTGTTGGTGCTGTGCGATAACACACTCAGGCGCTGAAACACCAATTACAACACTTGCAGAGACTCAGGTTAACGCGCGGTGATACCGACTCACAAACTCACTGCTCCTCCCGACTCAGCTTCTTTTGGCAGAGGAGGCGGAGTCGCGTCCCGCAATAGTTACAAAGCCTCTTAGTTGCTCAGTTATGAAAATTGTACCGGCTATTCAGGATTTTAAGGCACGACCACCCCGCTCACACCACCTTGCCTTGCCTTACATCATTCTAGCATAAAACCTCCACACGACTCAGTCTCTCTGCAGAGCGGCGATCCTCCCGACCGCCGTTAGCCAGCCACCATGTTCCCCTGACCATGTGACGGCAAGAGGTACAAAAAGCTTTGCTTGAGTGCCTGAGTGTGGTAATCCCCCTCATGAAGCAATTAGAAGTATTGCAAGCAGAATATCATGGAGCCCTTGATGAAATATTACTAGATAGATGGAGGATTAGTAAAGTGCAGCATTTTGCATAAGGTGAAAAGAGTGGCTCATTACTGGCTTGGAAAGCTAAGACTGATAGAGCTTGCAATCAAATCAAAAGACTTAGAGAAGACGAGATGGGGAGATATAGTTGATACCAATGCTAGTATAGGGCAGTAAATCTCCATATGAGCCATCTGTATACTGAAGACACTTTTCCTGGGAGGGCTAGTATTGAAGGTTTATTTAAGGATATTGAACTCCCAAATTTAAGTGAAGATCAGCAGAGGGCTTTGTCAGCCGAGATAACAGAAGAAGAGATTAGACAGCAGCTCAGGAAAATGGCCAGAGGGAAGGCCACGGGGCCCGATGGCCTCCCAGCTGAGATTTATCATTGCCTCTTGGATGAAGTAATACCGGCACTTAAGGAACTGTTTTATCTAATTCTATAAGATGGAGAAGATCCACTGTTAAGTTGGGCAGGAGCAACAGTAACACTAATCATGAAACCAAATAAGGACCCCATGTTGGCTGACTCATATAGGCCCATATCCTTACTTAAAACTGACTAGAAAGCTTTGCTAGGGTATTGGCCACTAGGATCGCCAAGCTCATTAAGTGTATTGTACACAATGATCAGAAAGGTTTTATTCCAGGAAGGCAGCTTAATGAATTAACTATTCTAATGCTTGGGGTAGTAGACCTGGCGGAAACGTATACAATACCTGTGATGGTCGTTACTGTGGATGCTGCCAAGGCTTTTGAACAGGTGCATTGGCCATACCTCTGGGAGGTTTTAAAGAGATTTAGTTTCCCTAGCAATCTAATTAAGGCCGTGCAACTTTTATATTGCCTGCCTAGAGCAAGGGTGCTTGTAAATTATGAGCTAACCAATTGGTTCAGCATTTTGCGTGGAACTAGACAGGGATGCCCCCTGTCTCCCCTTCTGTTCGATAAATATATTGAACCATTAGCGATATGGATTAGAAAGGATTCTGCCATCGTTCCGTTTAGATACAGGAATTTCAAGATTTAGGGGCTCATTATGATTGCGGATTTTCCGCATCCTCCGGGCCGGCGGAAGCCACCGCCGGGCCGGAGGATGCGGAAAATCCGCAGCGGACCCACCAAAGACCCACCACCACATTAGGATGGCTGGTGGGTCTTGGTTTCTGTCTGCAGCTTTTCCTCCGCGGTTGGCTTACAACTGTGGAGGAAAAGCACTAGCTTACAACCGCGGAGGAAAAGCACTAATCTGGTGAGGGTGTCTCTCAGACACCATCCGCCAGATTAGTATGTGCCTGCAAACATGCTTTTCTGCGCCGGCTTTTCCGCCGTGGAAAAGCATGTGTAACTTCACTGCGGGGGCCCGTTGCGGGCCCCCTAGGTGAAGGGGGGTGGGGGTGCACATGGGGGGTACCTATGGTACCCCCCTGCATTTGTATGCAGAAAGCGGCAGGCACCGCGCAGTGCCTGCCTCTTTCTGCATGCAAATGCAATGCGTGCATTTTTAACATTGCTGCGGGTGCAGCTTGAAGCCGCACCCACCGCAATGTTAAAAATAGAGGATGTGACCGCCACCCTGGCGGTCACATCCTAATCGCACAGGAGGGGACTCCGCAGCCCAAGCGGACGTCCCCTCCTCCTCAATGATCGCGGACGGACGCAAGTCCGTCCGCGATCATAATCGGCCCCTAAGTTAGCCCTCTATGCTGATGACCTCCTACTTTATACCCGTAACCCACAGGTGTCTATTCCCCTATTAATGGCCAAAGCGAAAGTATTTGAGAAAGTTTCAGGATATAAGGTTAATACAAACAAGATGATAATTATGAACCAACCTAAGCAACAGCTGCTGGCAAAAACGAGTATGCATGACCTTGGCATCACCATAACCCAGAAATTGGCAGATGACACCACGGTAAATTGGAAAAAGATTAGGCAGGAAGTAGGGAGGCTGCAGGTGAAGTGGGCAAATCTATCTCTTAATTTATATGGTAAAGTAAATTCTATTAAGATGGTGATTTTACCCAAAATTAACTTTTTGTTAATTCCATTCCACTATTATTTGACAAAAGAGAGATAGCCAAGCTCCAGGGAAGGTTAGGTAGTTTTATTTGGGGTTCCAAGGGCTCTCGCATATCATGGAATAAATTAAGGAGGAGGTTGGAGAAGGGCGGGCTGGCTCATGCAGATTTGTTGATATATGAACATGCTTTTTTCTTTAAGAATTGTTGGATGCTCGTAAGCAAAGTTGACAGTTCTGCTATAGGAATTATTTTTGGAGCGATGCTTGGAGATCTGAGGGGGGGACAAGAGCAATTTTTGTTTAAGGATGGAGACCCCAAGTTTTTCAAAAAAGTATGGTTAAAGATTCTATTGGAAGCACTGAAAGTATGGGTTCTAATTTGCAAGAAACTGGGAATTTCTTACTAGTCGTCTAGAGCCCCGATTTGGGAATCCCCTGGGACCCCTGAGTGTCTGGATGATTCTCTTAGCGTTCCTGTAAGGAATTAAGGCACCTCTTGTTGGGGAGATTTGAAAGCGGCTACTGGTTTGGTTGATTGGGGACCATTGAATGCAATTACAGGGGTTCAACTCACCAGAATAAAATATATGGTGGGGGTGCCAAGATTGGAATGAAGAGGAGGAGTATTCCTGGTTGACCAAGCAGTAGGAACTGGTACAGTTAAAAAGGAGGTAGCCTTGTGGTACAATACTTTTATTAAGGCAGAAGAAGATTTAGATAGTGATACGCAGAGGCTCTGGGGAGAGGTTATGCCGAATACACATTTGAGGGAAACATGGAAAGTCTCCTTTACCTTACTCAGGGAAACTGCCAAACCTGCTTATTTAAAATGCAACCATCTTTTCACAGCGTATAGGGTATACTGGTCTCCAGCAAAACTAGTGTAACTTTCAGGGATTCACTATGAATGCCCAAAATGTAGAAACACTGCTGCAGACAATCTCCATACGTTTTTTACATGCCCATATATGGTAAAGTGTTGGTCTGAGGTCTGTGAATTTCTCATTGAAGTTATAGGTACTTTAGTGAGGATAAGCCCTGCCCTGGTGGTTTTTGGAGTTTGGAATAAGAACAATACTGCCATTAGTAGGCCGGATGCAAGATTATTTTTTTATGTAATTCTTTTAGGTAGACGAGAGATCTGTAAATTGTGGAAGTCAGACGTTCCACCTCTCTTGCTGGAATGTAAAAAAAGCGTTATATATTTATAAGTAAACAGGATCTTTTATGTGATCCCTGTAGTCGAGAGAAAATATGGGCTAAGCTGGTTGATTGGTTTTGAAAGTTCGAGGTCCAATGATTAAGCCAATGTTAGCCATCAGTCCTGTTTCCTTCCATGCTATGGGCACTCCAGGGAAGGGTGGAAGTGGAAACGGCTGCTCTCTATTGTGTTGGAATGACTCGAACTTGGCCTGGACCATCAGTACAGGAAGTGAGTTGTGCCAACAAGCGAATTGGTAGAATGAGGACCAAAAAAAAAAAAAAGCTTGAACTCTCCTGTTTTTTTAATTACAGAGGTTTGCTACACACTTCTCACTGGCACAGCCTAAATCCAACCACCATAGGATTACACAATTTGTTCAACTACACATTGGGCCAGTAAAAGTTGTGGGCATGTTGGGTATTATGATGAACTGTATATCCAGTATTCTGTTGTGTATATCCTATTTCTGTGGCAAGTTTAGTGCAGTTATCTTCAAAAGCAATGTAATGCAACCTGTTGTTGTGGCTCAAAATTTTGATTTTCATATCTTCAGTCTATATTTGCATTCTCTCTTTTACATGTTTTTTATTACTCTTCACTCCTTCGTTGCAAGAGTGACATGATGTCAGTAATACATGATGTAGTAGTTAATAAGCAGTATATACCACATGTTAAAGCCATTCATTATATTTACTGCTTATAATAGTATGTCTGCTCTATGTCTGCTCTATCATCCAATGACGTGCAATTGTGGATAGGAATGCATTTGTGTTTGTATCCTCACTGGTCTTTCTTCTAACTCAATGCTATTCACTCTATGCTATGCTATTCCCCTCCCCTTGTTGTAGTCGCGGGAAGCGAGTTCTCTCAAAAACCAACGTCTTGCAGAACATCAGTTAACGCACTGTTTCCTTACACCGGTGCAGCGAGAGAGACTTGGTCACACTTAACCACTGGTGTGTTTAGGGGGAGGCACGCATGGTAATACACTATTGTTTCCAGATGTGCTAGAGGAGGGCTTAGTGGAATTTACGCTTTGATTTTGGTATTCCCTTCTACACGGGTAGTGCCAACAGGTCTGTGTGACCACACAATATTTTCTTTCATTTACCAGCTCTGGTATACTGCTGGTAATTCGGGACGTTTTTTCCCCCCAATGTTCAATGATCCGGGATTATAGCCATTTGACCGACCTAATCAGGCTGTGCTTAGGAGCTGGACCAGTACTGGATACAGGCTCGGTAAGTGCAGTCCTTCATTTTGTCATGTGCATTGATAACAGATTTACACACAGCATCAGTACCTTAGAGCAATTAAGTGTTTTTGTGACCTCAGTTACAGATACTTTTACACGCATGGCGAGTATTTTTGCCTGTGCTGTATTTCTGGACTATGGTACTCGTAGCCACAAGGTATGCATATTAATTTCAAGGGACAGGTGCTCTGTGAGGATTGGTCTCACATGCTAGGGCGTGTTCACCTTCAGTATCCTATGTGGTGGTGATGGTTTTATTGGTTTCATCTTCAGACACAAAACTCACTGTCTAATGCTATCTCTTCTTATTTATCAGTTTGAGCAACCTTTTTGGATTCTTTCTTTATTATTCTTCCTAGTAGGACTGTCCTTAGTATATTTCACTTAAGTATATTCATGGATGTATCATCACAACATTCTTGATGTTCACATCAGAGGATGAATTGGCTGTTATTGACATCGTATGGTTTTGAGGAATGAAATGTCTTATATTCTTATTGTTACTTTGATTTGTTAAATGATTATCCTGACGAAGGGCTATTGTGTATGCCCGAAATGCATTGGGACTTGTGTTATTTTCGCAAGAAGTTCTGGAATAAAATTTGAATTCATGTAGAATGGACTTCCTGTGAAGCATCTGCGTTTACTCAATAAATTGTGAAAGAATCAAACCTAGGGTTCCAGGGAAGACTCTTTGATGGACTTTGTACATTATATTGTTGCTTTTGATCTAAGTTGACTGTGAACAGTGTTTAAAGCAGTGTACCATCTTAACCGCCTGGTAGCTTGGCTAAAAACTAGTCAGGCTTAATTTAGAGGCACCATGAACAGTATTTATGCAGCACACAAACTGTTTGAAAGTGAAAACAAAAAATTAGGAAAAATCTCAAACCAATTTTGATAATGTAGAGACAATTATAATAATTTAATTGATACTAAAACAAATTAAATCTAATCAGTAGAACTGGAGTTATGAAATGTTAAGGTGGTTTTTAGTGAAAGTGCGGGGTGTATCTAGTTGGACCAGGTCAAAGTAAAAACTTAAGGCCAACTGCAATGGAGTGCAAAGCAGATACAATTGATGGATTGGGCTTAGTCTCTGCTTAATTTCAGGCTTCGAAATCATTTTGAAGAAAAGTTCCTGAAAAGGTAGAGTTCCTCAGGGCAAGGTAGAAGGCTATGTCCAAGTCGATGTCGTCAACCATAGGGAGATACTGGACGAAGCTTCTGTGGGCAATGGCTGGAAAAAGCTCAGAACAGGAACAGTTAGATTTGTAGGCCAAAGAGGTTATTGATGGTTATGTGATGGGGAACTGGTCGTCATCGAGCAAGATGAAGATTTTTACCTTTGGACTTAGACAACTTTTTTGGAAGTCCAAAATCTCCAGTGCAATGAGTCTGTAGGCTGAACCTGAAGAGAGCTCCATACTGCTGGGCAGCTTCACTGGGAGGTCTCACTCAATAGGATTTGCTGCTGTGGAGAAGAACATAGTGGGAGCTAGCGCAAAGACAGGCTTACCTGCGATGCAGCTTGGGCGGAATGGCTGGCAGGTTGGTCAAATGTTCTGTCAGTACTCAAGGAAGTTTCTGTTGAAAGTCCCAGCTACCTGAAATTACAATCAATACTACTCCCAACGGTACAGGGGTCTGGAGGTCACCACCAGGGGGTGAGGGCGTGTTAGGACCCACTTCAGCAGAGGCCAGCAGCAGGGTTTGAAGCCTCAGGAGCATGATATGTCCCTGTAGGTCACACAGGAGGCCAGCCAATTGGTCCCGGGAATCTTTTCCTTTGGTTCTGGGTTCAAGGGTTTTGTCCCGTTCTCCTTCAATAAGCAAGGTGGTAGTACCAGGGCAGTCCTCTGGTGGCATGGCAGTCCTTCTTAAGTCATCCAAAGGTCCAAGAGTTTACTGAGAAGCCTAATATTTATACCCAGTACCAGCCTTGTGTGTGCGTTAGACCCCTGTCCTACTACCACATATAGTTCTGGAAAGTTCTTTTCTTCCACTGTCAAGGCTCCAAACTGTCTGGAGTGATAAAACGGTGGTCTCTTGTTCCTTTGAGTGAGCAGGAGGTAAGCCATTTGAAAACTATGTGAGGAAAGGCACACTTCCACTCCAGCCATCCTAGCAGGATGGGACATCCTTCCCACATTTAGGGGCTCATTACGATGGTGGAATGATCACCACCGCTGGGCTGGCGGTGGCGATTGTTCCACCATAGCAGTGAGATTTACCCCCGCCATATTAGGATGGCGGTGGGTATCACGGCAAACGGAAAGTCAGTCCGCCGCTTCTCCGCCGGTGGTAATCGTAACAATTGACTGGCGGACTGAGCAGGGCCACTAATATGGTGGCGATGCCTGGAAGGCACCTTCCACCATATTAGGATGTGGGACAAGAAAGGCCATTAAGGCTAACTGCAACAAATGATAAACGGAATGCTGAATGAATGGCCCATACGTGGATCCCGTGCTCTCCATGCGACTGGAGTCAAGCTATCCTGGCTGATGAGGGCTGATATCCCAAAACAGGTTCTAGGATGCTTGTTTCCTGTTCTAGGAGGACCTGGCATGGCAGTTCGGACTGGACGGTTCCCATTGGGCGCAGGGTCAAGCCTGATTTGCATATGGCTGGGTCCAAACGGGAATGGCATAGTGAGCAAAAAACGATGGATTTAGCCCCAGATCTCTGTACTGGGGTGAATGTATGACATTGTTTTGCATTCTGTCCATCCATTGATCTTTTTGCATTTGTCAACCCAAGTGGGACGGGTATACCCAGACGTGGGTCCCGTACTCTCCATGCCACTGGAGTCAAGCTATTCTGGATGATATGGGCTGATAGCCCGAAACCGGCCCTAGGAGGCTTTTTTCCAGTCCAGGGAAGACCTGGGCTGGCAGTTTGGAGTGGACTGTTCCCATTGGGCACAGGGTCAAGACTGATTTGCATATCGCTGGACCCAAACTGGAATGGCATGGTGAGCAAAGAGGCCCAGATCTCTGTACTGGGGTGAATGTATGACATTGTTCTGTCATCAATTGTTCTTTTTGTCATGGAAAGGCTGGTGGAGATTGGGTCCAGGGGCCCGTTGCGGGCTCCCTTGTGTCTTGGGAGGTGGGGTGCACTTGGGGGTACCTACATTGCACTGCACCAAGTGGCAGGCACCGTGTGGTGCCTGCCATGTGGTGCAGTGAAATGCTAGACTTGCGATTTAAACATTGCGGCGGGTGCTGCTGTCAGCAGCACCCGCCTCAATGTTAAATTGCAGAATGCGGCCACCATGGTGACGGTCACATCCTAATTCATAGTGGGGGACCGCCGCATGTCTGGCGGCCGGTCCACACACCGCAGGGATGCCAGGCAGACTCAGCTCTGCCCGCCATCCTAATGAGCCCCTTAATCCTCTTTTGTGACATTGTCTGGGAAAAATACATAAACTCCAACAGTGGAGTCATGTGACCCAGAACACTGGCAGGAGGCACAAATGGTTAGGACAAGAAAATGCAATTTTCTAAAAGTGGCACTTTTAGAATTGTGTTTTAAAACCCAATATTACCTTTAAAGAGGATTTAAAATTTCAATTAATTTGAGTCTAAATATGACATCGCTTTCACTAATTAAATGTAATAGGGCAGCCCAGTGTTAGTCAAAGAGAGAGATAGGGCTTAGAGTAGTAAAAAACGACTTCAGGAATTTTTCTATCCCAGGATAATAAAACTTAAACACACATTTTTAAATACTGTGCACTCTGCCAAGTAGGCTTTTAGGACTTACCCTCGGGTTGACTTATAAGTATTTAAAAATGAATGGTTAGACAAGGAAAAAGGTTAATTTTGCCAGGTCAAATTGGCAGTTTAGAAAATGCAGAACTGGCTGCTATGGCAGGCCTGAGACATGTTTTACAGTGCTACAGGCCCACTAGTAATGTAAGACCATATACTAGGGACCTATAAGAATATTATATATGCCAATTAGGTGTAGGCCATTTGTACCAAATTATAGGGAGAGAACACAAGCATGTTATAATGGTTAGCAGTGGTAAAGTGCGTGGACACCTAATACCAATGAAAACAAGTTCAGGAAACAGAATAGCTGATGGCAAAAAGTTTGGGTGGTTAAATGTTTCTGTTGTGATGGCTGGTGGACTAAATAATAAGGTCACGGAAAGTTGAATGACTTTAGGTGGGCCTCCCTTTGTCTCCATACAAATGGAGAAATGTGCTTGGTGCTATTTAAGAGCATCTTTCTTCAAATTGGAAGGACAAGTATCCGGCATACATGGGTACAGATTTGTACACCTGTCATGTGGATGATTCTCACTCTGCCATAGAGGATAGTTCGAAGTGGGACAACAGACAAAGACACTAGCTGCAGTGGACATGAGGTTCAGGTTATCTCTACCCATATATGCAAATCATCATAATAAGACAATCATTGTTCTAGGTGTACGTTTAGACACAGGTGATGTT
Organism: Lissotriton vulgaris; assembly: GCF_964263255.1. Taxonomy (NCBI): domain Eukaryota; kingdom Metazoa; phylum Chordata; class Amphibia; order Caudata; family Salamandridae; genus Lissotriton; species Lissotriton vulgaris. Next base: position 336,760,939 of record NC_141700.1, read on the forward strand.
AGGCTTGTGTTATAAATAAATTATTGATCTTAATGTTGATACAGGAACAAGGTGGAACTTATCAATATCCTTCACAGCCATGACTGTGCTTGATACTGGCATCAGAGAGGAAGAACAGGGGTTAGGATATGAGTGAAGAGGAACAAGAGATGTCATCAGATTGTAGTCATAAGGCTCATCTTGCCAAACAGAAGCTCTTTCAGATATTCTACAGTCCCTCACAAGGGACAAACATTTTATACTGAACAGCATCCAAAACTGCTGTTACTCTATGAACTTTCATTATTTTCAACATTGCATTCAGTTTTTTTAACATTGATTTCACATGAATGTTCTACAGAAATAGTGAAAGGTAGGCCTGGGCACCCCCGATCTCTGGGTAGTCTCATATAACGTAATGCCCGTCTTGGGCGCTGCCCCGCCCATAGACACCATGAGAGAACCTGATAAAATTTCCGAAACCATATTTTATTAAATTCAAGGGGGATGGCTCTAAAATAATAAAGTATCTTGGGTAGAAAACTCATTTTGATAACCTTGCTTTGACCCATAAGTGTCAGATAAAGATTGCTCATCCTTTTGGTATCAGATTTAATTTTGACTACTAAGGGTGCAAGATTTAGCTCTACTATAGCAGTAGGTGTAGCACTTATCTCGACACCTAAATACCTTGCATTTGCTACAATCCGTTGATCAGCTAAATCGACTTTTTCATTGATGACTATTTGAGTTTTACTTTCGTTCATATGATAGCCGGAGACTCTACCCAAACGAGATGTTAATACATCTAACTCCTCCAGAGTCTGCTGTGGACACGACGTGACTATTGCAAAATTGTTGGCATAGACTAGAATTTTTACCTCTCCTCCACAAGCAGCAACTGGTGATATGACCTGGCTCTCTTGTATTAGTTTAATTAGCAGGTCAATATAAATTGCAAATAACAAGGGGGAGCAGGGGCACCGTTCTCTAGTGCCCCGCCCTATATTAATCTCCCCGGAGTGTGTTCTCATCAGTGCTAACTTGGCAATTGGATCTTGGTACATACTTTTAATGGCCCGAATAAAGCCTTTCCCGATTCCATGATGCTTCATAACCGCCCATAAAAAGGGCCAGGAGGCCCTATCGAAAGCCTTTTCGGTGTCCAATATGATTAAAGCTATTGGGTCTCCTGTCACCTTGGTGTAATCAAACAAAGTTATTACTCTGCGAATATGGTCTATGGTTTCCCGGTCCGGGACAAAGCCTTGTTGGCTGTGGGACACCATTTTTTAAATTACAGACGCCAATCTATTCGCCAAGATTTTTGAATACATTTTGACGTCGTTGTTCAAGGTGATTGACCAATAAGCCCCTAAGTCCGTGGCCAACTTCCCTTATTTTAAAAATATAACAATTTGAGCTGAATAACTCCAGCATAATTGGGGCGAGCTGTCCTTGAAATTTAAAAAAAACTATCCTGGAAGAAAATCAGGCCTTGCCGCTTTACTGGATGGGACCGCCTCTAGTACATTGCTGACCTGCTCTAAAGTAATCGGGGCATCCAGCATTACCCTCTCTGTCAGGGTCAGTGATTCTATTTTAACCAAGTCCAGAAATCCCGCTATTTCGTCCTGTAGTGCTAGAACATCTCACCTGTCCTCTGAGTACAGCCTCTGATAATATTTTTCAAAGGCGGCAAAGATAGCGTCCGGGTCATTCACAAAACCAATATCTAGGTCATTAATTCCTGTAATCCGAGCCTGAACATATTGTTCGGACCGCTAACGTATGCCCTACCTTTTCGTTACTTTCATACATTTCTGTGCACCAGGCAAGGTACCTGGCTGCAATTTTGGCTGATGAAATCTCAGTTGTAGCGGCTCTAATAGTTAAAATATTTATTTGCGCCGTCTCAATATCCCCTCTTTCAGAAATTACTGGAACGAGGTTTAACTCAGCTTTGACTAATTCTGCATGGATATTTTTTATCTTATTCTTTTCTAGCTTCTGAGCCCTCTATCCAAACTGTGTGGTCTCCCCTCTAACCCCAGCTTTTAACGTATCGTAGACATTCTGCAAACTGGTACTACCTCGATTCTCTTTCACAAACCTAATGATCCAAACTCCCATATTTTCTACATATTCATTATCATTTAGCAAAGCCCTGTTAAATGTCCAGATAGAAGTATTCTTTGGGCACTTAATGCACACTTCCAAGACCAGAAGATTATGGTCTGACATGACCTTGGGATATTTCTCAATTTTACATCCCGACACCAAGCTACAAGAGATAAAAAAATAATCTAGTCTTGAATGTGATTGGTGTGGAGCAGAATAATACGTAAACCCATCCTCCCCACTTCTAATTACAGCCCAGGCATCCACCAACCCATGAAGTTCTTTCAGCTGACATAGAGACCTATAAACTTTGGGTTTGCGTCCTTAATGAGAGGCAATGGCCACCCCACCAATTCTGTATTCAACCAGTCATACAGCTCTGAAGCATCTAACACCAGGCAGTAGACTGAACATAGAGTGAAGATGGTATTGTTGACGACACACTGAGTTATGGCCCACCTACCATATTTATCTGCAATTGAGCGTGAAAAATGTGCCAACCCACAGTGTGAAAATATAGCCACCCCCTGATCTTAACCTCCTGTTTAGAACATATAATCAGCTGAAAGCCATCTAATTCCATAATTTTGTTTCTGCTTGCTTCGATGTGGGTCTCCTGGAGACAAATAATATCTTCCCTAAGAATTTGAACATCTTCTTTAATCCTGCCCCACTTCGCTGGGTTGTTCAATCCACATATATTAATAGTAGCTATCCTGACTCCCCCCATTGGTTATATATACTATACCAGAAATTAACATGGCAGGAAAAAAAACAATACGGATATATCTCCAGAGCTGCCCCTATCATTTCTGAGTCCTTTCCCCCCTTACCCTGGATCCACCCACCCTCTCCCCAGCCCCTCCCACCCATCACTTCGGCAAAAAAGGCCTCCTCACGTTGGTGCGCCCCTGTTGCTCCCTGACCAATATAAAGAGAGCGAGGGGCAAAGCCACTCTTCACCCAACGCGCTTGACTGCCCAGTACCCAAATCCAATGTCCCATGAAAACCATGTTCCTATATACCCCGACGTGTGTGAAAAGGGAAAAAAACTGAGAAATAAGACCAACAACAGGGCCAGTAATGAACCAAAACGTCAAAACATCAAAAGGCGAAAAGAAAGGGAAGGGATGGGGCAAACACCTATAGCCAATAGCCTTTTGCTCCCCCTGTCCCCCTATCCCCCCTGTATCCGCCCCCCCTTCTTAGTTGCAGGTTTTTATACAGACTTATCTATTCGCCCGATATCTTCTTTGAATAATCCCCTGCTTGAATCTCAGAGGTGAACACCCTAATCTGACTTTTAAACGAGCATCAAATAGACTTCGCAACCAAGTTTTTGAAAGGGGAGATAATCTGCCTTAGGCGCCACCTTCTCTCCACAGTTGTATGGCAGAAGTCTGGTCGCACAAAGAAAGTATGCCCTTCTGCTGATTTCTTGGCATCGGGTCGAGCTTTTTCAAATACTGCTTGCTGCAGTAGAAAGTTCCCCAAAAATATAAGGATAGCTCATGGCCTTTGATTCTGTCCAAGATTTTTCTTAACCGTTCCAGAATGAGAGTTCTGGAAAGGCAGATTTAAAAAGCTTAATCACAAAGCCACGTATATCTCCCCCTTCCACTTTTTCTTCGATGCCTAGCAGACGCAAGTTATTCCGTCACTGTCGGTTTTCCGACTCCTCGAGCTTCCAAAATATGTCCACCATTCTGGCATCATTAGCGGATGTCTTCTGTTCTGTACTCTCCAGTCCAGCCTCGAGCCCTACCACCCGCTCCTCCAGCGCGGTAGTGTGCACCATGACTTCGGTACAGGCTTTTGTGGTCTTCCAAATTGCCCCCTGAATATTTTTTGTCGCCAGTTGGGCCCTTTTATGTTCCTGATGGGCCTCCAATTGCATTGCTGTAGGAGTCGTATATATAAGAGACATTGATGAAGCCGGATCACCCTTAGCGCCGGAAGCCTGAGGGTTCTCTTGGAATCTAAACCCTTTCTCTTCTACTTCTCGGCCAGGGTTGGTATTAGAATAATCTCACTGAAGATGTATATCAGAGACAGAGTGGGTGTGGGTGCTTTTGCGCCGGGAGCCAGGATGTTTGGGTGCACTATCTGTATCACTAGCTTCAGCCGAGCCATCTCCCTCAGAAGCCTCCACATCGCTTGCCCCTAACGAGTCCGATTGTTTGCCATAGAAAAGAAGTTCTCCCCATCAGGAGTACCCCGTATCGCACCCCCACCTTCCTGCGCCTCCGGAAAGGAGCTCCAGTCGGGGTCCGGACCTATTTTATCTGGGCCAATGTTATCCTCCACTTGCCTTTCTGTTTGAACAACCAAAGGTGGCGCTAGGGTGAGAGGTGCTAGGGTGGGTGGTGCTGGATTGATTGATACTGTACCCCCTAGGGGTTGAGCCATTACAGCTTCCAGTCCCGCTGCCATACCATCCACCCCAGGTATTCCTTGGCCTAAGTTTGTCCCAAACAGAGTACTATGACTGGAGCTGCTAGGAGTGCTAGGGGTACTAGGAGTGCTAGAAGTGCTCAGTGTAACTGTAAAGTCAGTGCTGGGTATCATAGTCATAGTCGTGATCGCAGCAGCCTCTGATACACCTACTGCAAGCATATTGGAAACAATTTTCTTACTCCTCAGCTGGATTGGGGTCCGCACAGAATTATATTTAGGCTGGGGGTTCGGTTTGCGGCTTACTGGTTTTCCAGCAAATATGCCCGGAACTGTCAAGGTCTTTCTCTTGATCCCTGGGTCCAGAGGAGTGTGCTCCAATCCAGTTTTTCCACTGCACTCAGCTGCAGTCTCTACTATATCTCTCCCCTGTAGGTTAGTAGCAGCGAGCTAATGTCTCCAGTTTTTTAGCCATGACTTTGCTGCTAGCACCCACATACTTGCCAGCAACTCAAGGGGGGCCATCTCCTGTCTGCAAACGCTCCTCTCCAGGAGCGATGGATCTATAGTTTTGGGCGTCAGGTCCGATCCAAGCCTCAGCGTCAGCAGCCACCCAGCTCCGCTCCGCGAGATACGGAGGCGGAGTTCCATCAGCTAAAGTCGGCAGAGCGTGAAGGAAAGTATCATCCATCTGCGGGGAATTCTACAGGTTTGGCAGCCTTTGAAGAGTAGTGGTCCCGTGAGCGGCTCTGAATTTCTCTGTTGTGCTCCGACAGTCAATACTGGGACAGTTTGAGGTAAGCACCGCTTGGGTCAGCCTAGGTGTAGCATTCCGACCAGGTCTTGGAGCAGAGCCTTGCTCAGCTTCACACGGCCGCCATCTTGCCCCAGAACCGACCTCGTGGAACTGCATCTTGATGTAATATTTCAATGCTTTCGCATTTGACTCGTGAGGGACACCTAGTAAAGACTAGTTGAACTGCAGCTCTTTGTAGAATTATTTTGATATTGGATAATATTCACTGCCCACTGCTAATCTTGTCCCATAATGCTTTGCAGGGCCTTTGGTTGGGATTGTATTTTTGCCCAATAACTATGCTTGGGTGGTCCTAAGAGGATGGGACCACCACCGAATCGTTCAGCAAGATGTGCTCTTTGTTTTCAAGGCATCTGCTTGGTTCTCTCCCTAGGTTAGGGAGGATCTCAAAACCATCACCTCTCCCACTGCTCGCTAACTCGCTAAATTTTCATCTTCACTTTTGTAAAATGAAATATGCATTTCGGCATGTGAAGACAGAAATACTTGTTATTTTACCAAAATTATATGAGGTTTCTGTTTTAATAATTGGGTGTCAGATGGAGCGAAGTTCCGGAATTCACCGACTTTTTTTTCAACTTTGTGGAATTCCACGTAGTAGTACTCACCCAATTATGCCCACCCTTAGTAAAATGTTCCCAAGAATCACTCTAGCAACAGGTGCATTAGGAATAACTCAACGTATCGATGGGACAGTACTCTCACCTTACAAGAGCCAAAGTAATCGTTGTAAGACTTGCCATATTCTGACGTCTTAAATACAGTTGCTAAAGCTCCTTAACTTGAGTTATTGAACAGAAACAAAGGTTCACTTTGGATTTGTAAATAGCTGTGTGAAGACCCAAAAACAGTATCTACATTACAACTCAGATGACGAGGAAGAGTGCTAGCATGTATATGAAAGTGTCAGTTCAACACTGCAACTGTAGCTTTAAAGTCAAAACAAATAAATCATACTCTCCCTAGGTAGCCACTAACCTGACATCTCTCACAACAGATCAGAAAGAGGTAAAAAGCTCCAAGTAAGCAAAAAAAATCTTTGGAGAGTTTAAAGGATGTGAAGACCTTCTTTGAAGTAACAATGCAGAAGACATTCCAAGATTTTCCAAAATAAGAAAACATCTGAAATTAAGTCGCCATCAGCTTAAAGATTGTCTCAGCTGAAGAAGCAGGAACACAGAAGAATAACATAGCCCAAGCACAGTAACATAGGTGAAGAGCAGAGCCAAGATGAGGCTTCCTCTGATCAACACAGAGAAATGCCAAGTACCATGCCATGCCGAGGTTGTCTTATTAGAGTGCAGGATTCTTGAATCATGGTGTAGATCCTCAAATTCTGGGATCTCAAATCCTATGGTGGCTTATCAAACCTGTTGTAGCCTGCCGCTCAAAGGCACACCGTTGTGTGTATTGGGGTGCCAAATGGGACCAGATGGGCTGTGCTGTGATGAAGGGGTCAAATCTAGGCAGGCACAAGGCTTGAGGGCATGACTACTGTAATGCCAATGTGGGTGACCTCACGAGAGGCAATGACCTACTCACGGAGTGTAATGGGTGGCTAATAGTACCCAGAATCAGGGGTGGGTTGGAGTGGGGTAAACACTGTGGCAATCCATGCCAGACAAGACTTTTCATTAAACAATTAAACATTTATAAAGCACAGCAAATCATCCATGAGGGTCTTGAGGTGCTAGTAGTTGCTGTGTAGTGGGTTCTCATTTGAATATCCATCTCTTTAGTTCTCTTCTAAATTGCTGGAGCGATGGGGTGGTCATTAGGTGCAGGGGTATGGAGTGCCATGTCTTGGATGCCATGTGCGAGAAGAAGCTTCTTCTGGTGATGGTACAGCGGATCCGGTGGTATGTGTGAGGAACCAGGATGCAGAACAGAGGTGCCTTGTTGGTTGGTAGACGGTCAGTCATTAGTTGAGGTATGCTGGTCTTTCATTGTGTAGGGCTTTGTAGGCGTGGTCAGCATCTTAAATTGGCATCTCTTCTGTATCGGAAGCCAGTGTCGTTTCCAGAGGTGGGATGTGATGTGGGTCCTTGTGGGCAGGTCGAGGATGAGTCTTGCCGCTGTGTTCTGTATTGTCTGAAGGCTTTTCAGGAGGTATGCTGCGATTTCTATGTACATTGCATTTCCATAGTCCAGCCTGATAGTGATGAGGGCCGGCATGATGGTCTTTCTGGTTTTGACTTTGAATCACCTGTATATTTTGTGGAGCATGCTCAGGGTGCAAAAACAGGCAGTATGGACTGTGTCTACCTGTTTTTCCATTGAGAGCTTACTGTTCAAGATTATGTTGATGTTGCGGGCATGGTCTGTTGAGGCCAGTGGTGGGCATAGACTCGCGGCTCACCATGCGTCATTCCAGATCAAGGCATTGTTCCCAGAGATGCGGACTTCTGTCTTGTCCGTGTTGAGTTTAAAATCATTGTCTCTCTTACAGTCAGTGACATCCAGCTTGCAGATGTGGAAGCTGGCTCGGGTGGTGGAACGTTCTACAGTCAGCAATATGATGAGCTGGGTGTCATTCGCATATGAGATGTTGTTGAGTCCATATGATCTGACGCTGTGTGCTAAGGGAGTCATGTGGGAGTTGAAGAGGATGGGGCTGCATGCCAAACCTTGGGAGACTGCACAGATGATCTTCGTGGACTCTAGTGTGAAGAGTGGGAGACAAAACCTTGGGTTCTTCTATAGAGGAAGGATGTGATCCATTTGAAGGTACTGATGTGGTGGAATCTGTTCATTAATTTGTGATGAGAGACGTTGCTGAAAGTGGCTAGTAGGTCCAGGAGGATGAGGGCTGCCATTTTACCATGGTCAAGGAGGGCCCTGATGTCATTGGTGGCTGCTATCTCTCTGTGCTGTGGTTGGATCCAAATCTGGAGTGGGAGGGATGCAGGAGGTTGAGGTGCTTCAGGTGGTGGGTGAGATGAGTGTTGATTGTTTTCCAGAGGATCTTCACTGGAAATGGAGGCAATGAGATGGACCAGTAATTCCTAGTCTCTATTGGATCGGTAGAGGTTTTTTTCAGGAGGGGTCTCACTTCTGCATATTTCAAGTCTTCGGGGGAATAAGGTAGATACAATGGAGGTGTTCAGGCTCTTTCTGAGTCTGTTGTTGGTTGTCTTATTTCCAAGGTTGAAGATGTAGTGGGAGCAGGGGTCAGTGGGTTCTCCTGAGTGCATGAAGTTCATGATGGAGATAGTGTCTTGCATGGTGATGAGGTCCCACTGAGTGCGAAGGTGTTCTAGGTTTGTTTTCATGGGTGTGGGTTGGTTGATACTGTCGGCGGTGGAGGGTTGGGGTTTGAAGTTCTTGTACATGGCCAAGATGTTGTCATGGAGGAAGTTGTCCAGGGTATTGCACAGTTCTCGAGAGGGTACGATATTGTGCTCGGCAATAGTGGAATTGGGGAATTTCTTAACCAATGGTGAAGAGTTCCTTGCTGTGGTTGGAGCTGGCCTCAATGTGGTCTACTAGGGCATTCATTTTTGTTTCCTTCAGGAGATTGTGATACTGTTTGAGGGCTGCTTTGAAGGTGGCATAATCTTCTTCTTTTTGCAGATGCACCATTTCATTTCTAGCTGCCAGCTGATGCATGTGTTCCATTTTCCTTTTTACATGAAAACCTGGAAAATTCCATTATCAGGCATAGTAGCAAAAGGATAGATTTAGTATCATCAATTATAGTTAGCACAAAGTAATGCTCTGGATTCCATCGGCTGGAGAGTATATTCCATTGATTATGCCTTGCAGGGTGGACCTGATCAGTGAATACCAGTTACTGGCAACCTGCCCATACTAGGCCCTGGCAACCTTCACTGTGATCTGGTGAACCTGTGCCGGGAACCTGTGGTGGACATACCACACAGTCAAGGGTTTATATCAGTGGAGCTGGCTAAAGCTATGCCATGTAAACCATGTAATATTCCCACCTCTAAAAGAGAAATGATAATTGCAAGTTTAGTGGGTGGATCACTTCCATAATGTGGCAATACATTTGCTTCCTTAATTCACAGAGTGTATCTGTGGACCAAATCTGAGTGGAATGAGGAACTAAAATCAGCTGAAATGTATTAGAGATTGTGAACTTTACCAGATAATTACTTGGTGTTATTATCATTACACAACTTACAATTGCGATCCCCATGCAAACATGTTATTTAAGGATAGTAATTGTATTGCCAACTTTTAGTCTGGCCAATTGCTACTACCTTTTCACATATGGACAATCCTAAGTGTGAAAAGAACTTTTGTAAGTATGGTTCTGTGGTATTGATCTACCAAATGTGATAAATTGCCTTGGAAGATTTTGTTATCAGGGAATAATAAAAATTCGTCATATTTATGCTTCCATGTCATGCTATTGTTTGTCAATAAAACCAATAATTTTGCACTACTTACAAACATAATGTTGCAGCTCTAGGTGGCGAGTCTTTGCAGTGACGCTTTGTCTGCGCAATACTGACTACAATTATTCACTCTCAAGCTCAACACTCTTACGTTCAGTAATTGAGATGATGGTTTATTGAAGAAAAGGGGAGCTTGAGCACTCTGTGCGGAAGCCCATTAATCAGCTGCGTTTATGACAAACATTTGATGCGACTAATGGCTCTTTCTTGAGACATGCTTATGCACTTCAGATTGTCAAGAGACAGGCGATTTGGCTTTGTTCAATGGCTGCTGCACTACTATGCAGAACTCTAAATTTCAAAGCTGCTGCCTTTCCCCTTTGTAATGATGTCTATGGTTTTCTCCCAAGTGGATATAGTATGGATATAAGCAGAGTTGATCATCACTTAGCTGCAGCTAAATACAAAAAACCTTTCTTTTTTGATTTGCAACATTGTTTTAACAAAGATCTTAAATGTATCTTTGACCCTTTACCAAGCACAATCTACGCATAAATGACATCATTTCAGATGCTGCAAATGCTATATTTAACCATGCTAAAATTGACATAATATATTAGGGTATAGGCACTGCAGGAGGAAGATGAGTGAGAAAGATGAACTTGCCACTGGGTGGTTATAGTTCGGATCGTGTTTCCTCAGAGGGTATCTATTTTCTAGTGGCCCCCTTCCCCTTCAATATACATACAGCACTGAGGTATGGGGTCCCAGGGCCTGATGAAGCTTGAGGAGGGAGGGCATATGTCTCTCCTCCACTTTAAAAAAATGGCATGGGTGATGGGTGCCCAGGGCCTAACAAAGTTCAAGGAGGGGGCATTTGGCCCCCTTCCAGTTAAAGTGTGCAGCTCTGATGAGGCTTTAGAGAGAGGAAGTCATATAACCACCTCCTCTAAAAAAAAGGCCCGGGATGGGGTCCCTGGGGCCTAATAATGCTTGAGGAGGTGACCACTTGTCCCTCCACTTTTATTTTATGTGTGGGCCCCACAGGGTTGGAGTCACTTTGGCCCAAGGCTGCTAGGGGAGGAAGCTGCATGCCCCCTTCCCACTTTAATTGTATTTTGCCCCAGGGATAGGGTTCCTAGGGCCCGAAGGTCTATCCTATGCTACATGGCAAAGAGTCAACCCCGCCAAAGATGGTCGAAGACTGTGTGTTGTGTAGGGTTGGCTGTCTGTGGGGATGGGCTTCAGGGCCTGGCCTTCAGGACTTGTGACCAACTCTCACCACTAATGGCTGAAGTCCATGCACAGTGTGGGTTTGTCTGCACTTGGGGGGTTGGTCAAAGGGCCAGTTATTGTATCTACTCATTGTGGCCAAACTCCCGCTGTGTAGAACTGAAGGCCCTGCAAGGCGTGGAGTTGGCTGACAGTGGGGGGGGGCGGGGGGGGGTTGGTCACAGGTTCTGGCCTTGTGTCCAATCAAATACAGTGCAGAGCCTGAAAACCCTGCCCGACATTGGGTTGGCTGCATTTGGGCAGGTTGGCCACAGGGCCTGGTCTTGTGGCCAACCACCCACTACAGTAGGGTATGAAGGCCCTGCCCGGCATGGGTTTGGCTATATTTGGGGTGGTTGACACCAGGGTCTGGCTCTGGCCTGCCCTTGTGGCTAATTGCACACAGGTGGAGGCTAGGCGCAGCGTGGGGTTGGCCATGGTGGCATGAAATATAGTTACTTTAGGACACAAGTTATAGTTACTAGAAAATTATAGTTGGTGAATTAAAATGTTATGTTGTTACTGAACATTTCACCTAACTGTAACGTTACTTTCACTTAAGTTTTTTTCATTGAATATATATATATATATTTTTTGTGTGTGTCAGTCGCTAATATGTAGTTATACGTAAGACAGACTTTCCTTAGGAAGAGCATTTTTGTTTTGCTAATAACATTGGCAGCATTTCACAAATCTTTACAAAACATTTCAAAAAGAGCTCATCCACCTTAGCTCCTTCCTGAAAAGTATGGGGGTTATTCAGTCGATCAATCAAGCAGGATTCATAAAGCGCAGTTAATCACTAAATAGGGTACCCAGGCGCTAGAATGTCTCGGAGGCCTATTTGAACAGCCTGGTCTTGAGGGCTATTCGTAATTCTGAAGTAAGATGAAGTCTGGAGGTGCATGGGTAGGCTGCAATGTTGTAGAAGTTGTGTCCTCCACTTTTGGTTTGGTAGATTCGGGGTTTATAGGCAAGGAAAGGGAGGTGGAGTGTATTCTTCATGAAGGTTGATGTAAGTTCAGGTGATGGTTAATGTAGTCATGTCCTTGGTTGTGTAGAGCCTTGTGTGCAAGGGTCAGTAGCTTGAATTGGCATCCCTTCTGTATGGGGAGCCAGTGGAGTTGCCAGAGGTGGGGTGAGATGTGGGTCCACCTTGTTAAGCTGAGGATGAGCCTGGCTGCACTATACAATATGGTCTGAAATCTATATAGGAGGTGTGCAGCGATACTTAAGTAGAGGGAGTTGCATAGTCTAGTCATCTGGTGATGAGGGCCTGTGTCATGGTGAGTCATGTGTGTAGAGTCAGATCTTATGTAGCATGCAACGAGTGAAGAAGACAATGGAGGAGATGGTGTTTGTTTGTGATTTGATGGTGAGCTTGTTGTTAGTGACGATTCCAGGTTTTCTGGAAAGGTTGGGGGAAGTGGGTGAGGGTCCTAGGTCTGATGGCCTGCAGGAGTCATGTAAATGTAAATGTATTTGTACTTGTATAGCGCACAGCTACCCGCAGTGGGTTTCCCGGCGCTTGCTTAGGGAACCCGTCCTGGTATTCCCCTGTGAGATAACCCCGGCAGGGTATCCACAAGGTGAAAGCCAGGCATCCCGCCACGAGGGGCCGTTGTGGAGATTAAGCAAGCTATTGCCCAGAGTCGCAGAGTGTGAACCCGTGAGTCGAGAAGGCACCGGAGCAAGAATTATCGAGTCCGTGGAATTTTTTGAGCCCAAGACCCGCCGAGGCGGGGAATTGAACCCTGGTCCAGGGCCGATCTCAGCTTCCGGGTCTGCCGCCTCTAACCCCTGAGCCACACTTCTACATTTCCTGTGTTGCTGCTGTTGTCAAAGATCAGTACTTAAGTTCAGCTGCAGGTAGTTGTTCTCTATCCAGCCCATGACATTTCTCATGCATCTGTGGTGGTTGGCTCTGGGGATGATGATGATAGGATTGTCAGTGAGTGAGAAGATGAATTAGGTGTCATCTGTGTAGGAAATTATGTTGAAACTGTGGGATCTGAAAATATTGGCCAACTGAATCATATATCTGTTGAAGAGCTTTGGGCTGAGCCCTGGGGTACACCACTGGTAATCTCCTTGGGCTCAGAGGTGAAAGTTGGCCGGAGTTCTTCCGGTGAGTAAGGATGCGAGCCATCTGAACAAATCTCCTTGGATGCTGACGTGGTTGAGTCTTTTGATCAGAGTGTGGTGGAATACGGTGTCAAAGGCTGCAGAGAGATCAAGGAGGATTAAAGCTGCTATTTTTCATCAGTCAAGGAAAGTTCAGATATTGTTGGTGGCTGCGATCGGGGCACTTTCGGTGTTGTGATTGCTGCAGAAGCCATATTGGGAGGCATTGAGTAGTTGATTGTGCTCCAGGTGTGTCATGAGTTGATCGGTAATGATCTTTCCCAGTATGAGAGCAGAGAGATTGGCCAGTAGTTTCTGATTTTGCTAGTGTCAAAGGAAGACTTTTTGAGCAGTGATATGACTTCTGCATGTTTCCAGGCATCAGGAATTGTTGAAGTGGTGATAAAGGTGTTGAGTAGGCTGATGATTTCCTGGCTGATCTTTTGGTTTCTGAGGTTGAAGATGAAGAGCCGGCATAGTTCTGTGGGAGCTCCTAAGAGGATGGATTTCATGGTGGAGGTGGTGTCCTGGGTGGACAGGTTGTTCCTGGTGGTCAGTGTGTGGTTTGTGCCAGTTACGGTGGTGGAGTATCTGTCATGAAGTCTGTAGGTGTGGTTTGGGGTTTGAAGATTCTGTATCTGGTTGCAATATTGTTGTGGAAGAAGTGGGCAAGGTTGATCAATCAGGCAGAAGCTGAGAAAAGGGTGTCTCAAACACTTTTTTACATTGCATTTTCTATAGGAAAATGTAGACAACTATGCACAAAAAAACAGTTGAACTAAATTAGACCAAATTTGGCATAATGCTAGACATTTATTCAGAATGTGTGCTTTTTATGATTTGGTGTAAATTTGTTCTGCCATTTTTGAGAAATTAATGTTAAAAATGTATAGTTGTAGAATATTCTTTATTTGGTTAAAATAAATCATAAACGATGCACATACATACAGTATGTATAGTTTATAAAACAATAATAGCATTCATCTCCCTTGAAGGGATGCCATAGATGACAATATTCCATCTCCACTTATATCTTCATAATAATCAGCAGTTCATTAAGAGCATAATAGGGAAGTAACTTCTAAAAAGGTCTGTGCCTTACATTGCCCTGTAAACAGTTTAAAATAGCAACATATTTTTAACATCCGTGCCACAATTTAATACAGTTCCCTTGAAATCAAGAAAGTGCATGTGCATTTTAATGAACTTCTAGTGATACTAAAAGTAACAGATAATTATATAGCAGCAACCCATAGGTCCAATCATAAAAATAAAGTGATTTTACTTTGAAATGCTAACAAATCATTGTAACATATTATACTATATACAATAAAAAACTTGATTCGGTTGCACAACCGTAAAAATGTGCTATACAAATAAATGTTGTCCGGTACATAACCATGAAAGAGGAAATTAAATACATCGAATTAAATAGCTATTAAAATCAACAAAAGACTAGCAGAGAAAGGATAAACCTAAGGGCAGATTTACAAGTCCCTTGCGTCACTTTTGCACCACCGCTGTGTGACTTTTGTGACACAGTGGTGGCATAAAAGTTGCAGCCCATTTACAACGTGACTCATCCAGGGAGATGCATCATGTTGTAAAGCCCTGCGTCACTTATATCTGCATCAGGTATAATGTATGCAGGGTGGGTGTTCCTGCGCAAAAAACATTGTAGAACTGATGCAGTGAAATTTACAACTTTTCTCTGCATCACTCTACACCTTCGCTGCGTCAAAATCCCTACGCCTGCTCAGACCAGGCGTAAGTAATGGCGCAAAGCTTTTTAAATGGGACTCAACTCTTTGTTGTGACGCATTGCTGGAGTTGCGTAACTTTCATGAGCAACTCCAGTCACTTTTGGGTCAAAAGATGCGTTAGAATATCTGACACATCTGGCAATCCTTGTGCCATGGTGCGCTGTATTGTAAATACCAAAACACACAAGATGATGGACGGAATGTTGCACAATGGCAAAACATTCACCCCCAGTCACAGATATGGGTTTAATCCATCGTTATTTTGCTCACCAAGGCACCCCAGTTCATACATGGCCATATGCAAATCAGTCTTGACCCTGTGCCTCATGGGAACAGTCCAGCCCAAACTGCCAAGCCATGTCTTCCCTGGACCGGAATCAAGCATCCTAGGACCGGTTTCTGGCTGTCAGCCGTCTTCAGTCAGGATAGATTGACTCCAGTGGCCTAATGAGTACTGGACCCACATCTGGGCAAACCCTTCCCACATAGGGTGAACACCAAAACACACAAGATGATGGACGGAATGTTGCACAATGGCAAAACCTTCACCCCCAGTCACAGATCTGGGTTTAATCCATCGTTATTTTGCTCACCAAGTCACCCCAGTTCAGACATGGCCATATGCAAATCATTCTTGACTCTGTGCCTTATGGAAACATTCCAGCCCGAACTGCCAAGCCATGTCTTCCCTGGATCGGAATCAAGCATCCTAGGACCAGTTTCTGTCTGTCAGGCGTCTTCAGCCAGGATAGCTTGACTCCAGTGGTCTAATGAGCACGGGACCCACGTCTGGGCATACCCTTCTCGCATAGGGTGAACAGCAAAACACGCAAGATTATGGACGGAATGTTGCACAAAGGCAGAACATTCACCCCTAGGCACAGATCTGGGGATAATTCATCATTATTTTGCTCACCAAGCCACCCTAGTCCAGACATGGCCATTTGCAAATCAGTCTTGACCCTGTGTCTCATGGGAACAGTCCAGCCCGAACTGCCAAGCCATGTCTTCCCTGGACCGGAATCAAGCATCCTAGGACCGGTTTCTGGCTTGCAAATTGAAAGGTATCCATCCCCTAAATGCCAAGATAATTCTCCTTCAGAATTCAATCCCCCGGGAATCTTAGTGTCCTCGTTTCTGTGGTATTTAGAACTTTTTCTCCCTGGTCTATAGAATGTTTATTTGCTGAGAATCCTATCGGGCAGGATTTACCCACTGGGCATTTTATCTTACTGACTGGTGAAGAAAGCCGTAATTTTTTCCTAAGAATGTAAGTTGCAGCAAAAGCCATAACCTTCTCATGCAGTACATTTAGGTATGTCGGAACGACTATCTATTAAATTTATTAATTTAAAATGCATAGATTGTGTTAATCATGAGACATAATATGGACTGCTGTTGGGATTTGCAGTATATAGCATAATGGTGCAGCAACTTGTCGGATAAGGTCAATTATTAATTTACCTTTGAACCACTGATTGGTGCAATTGGACACAAATTAATTATATGGAATTTTTGGTACTAAATCATTTAATTGAGAGACAACGTATTTGGTATACTTGACATTTGTGCGAAAATTTAAAGTAACTGCATTTATGATCTTGTCGCTTTGGGGTAGACATTATAAAGTGTACATTGTTTGCTTTGTAAACCACTATAAGATGGCCGACGCAATTCTTTTGGACCATTAGTCCTTTGTTTATGTTTGCACATTTACGTTTCACATAACTTTATTGTTTTCTTTGTATAACTGATCTGTTTCACCAAACAAACTACCCGTGAGCAAGGCAATTTCATGCCGGAATTCGTTGGGTGCTTTTTCCTGGCTCACTTTGCTAGAAAAATAAAAAAATCCTTTGGCAACGAATACGGAGTTGGTGATTTCGTTGGAGGGAGTGCATCAACGCATTTTCAATGCATGGCGAACAAGCTTGTAGAGTTCAGAGTGACCTCGGACCCTGAGGTGCACCGCTGTTCTGAGTGTCCCAGCATTTTGGAGGAAGTAAAAAGGTAATATATATGTATATATATATATATATATATATATATATATATATATGTGTGTATATATATATATGTATATATATATATATATATATATTCCAAAAACACAAGGGTTGTCCCTTAGGCAGAAGCCACACAGCAGAAGGTAAATATCAACGGTTTATTCGGGAGAGCTGCCACTGCAAGGTGAAGACAAACATCATAGATTAAAGTCAATCTTGCTGACGCGTTTCGTGCGCTGCGCGCACTTCTTCATGGCCTGACTTTGTGGAAAGTGGCAAGTTAATTCAGGACACTTGATAAAAATTCAATACACGCCCATATGGGCGGAGACAGTCCTGCTGCGTGATGGTCATGGTAGTGCCTGCTAATGTGCTCGCAGTGGAGTTTTGCCAGTAATCACCCAAAAAATAATGAAATCCTCAGTGGCTTGATGCAGGTTTTCATCAGGGTAGCAACACCATTTGACTCTCCTCCCCGCACCCTCTGCTTCCTATGCCGGTGTGGGTTGGTGCTAGCACACGGACGGGGAGGAGAGTTGAATGGTGTCTCTGCCTTGTTGAAACCGTCATCAACCCACTGAGGAATTCATAATATGTTATTTTTGATTACGGGCAAGACTCCACTGTGGGGATATTAGCAGGCACTACAGCAACCAGCAGGCAGCAGGACTGTCTCCGCCCACACAGGCGTGTATTGGACTTAATACAGGTGTCCTGAACCCACTTGCCATTCTCACTACGTCAAGCCCATGAAGAAGTGAGCACAGCGCACGAAACGCGTCGGCAAGATTGACGTTTATCCCTGATGTTTTTTCTCACTTTGCAGCAAGAGCTCTCCCAAAATAAACCACTGAAAACTTACCCTTTGCTTTGTGGCTTCTACTAAGGGGACAACTCCTGTTTGTGCTTGTATATATATATATATACGTGAGCAAGCCATAATTGTGAAACGCGTCTTTTTTTTACCTGCCGAATAAATTTTCACTTGCAAGGCAATCCGGGTGTCCGAGTACTATCCTTACTTGGAGGTGTTGTGGAAAGAATTTACTGGGGTACCGGCTACCCAACTCGGACCGCCCTGTGACAGCAATCAATCTTTATGCCGGTAATGGATGGTGGAGGAATATATATATATATATTCACTGAAAAAACCATAGGTTTCACACCAGTTATAGTTAGGAATTAGCATTTAAAAAACCTATTAAATTCACTGACAAAACCATAGATTTCACACCATTTATAGTTAGCTGGAAATTTTACTGACATAAAACCATTGAAATTCCCACGTTATAGTTAGTTGGACTCACTATAACTTGCGCGCCTGTAATGCACTGCTGATGACGTCACATATTACATCACTCATGACATGGTCAGTGACATCACTCATGACATCACTGATGACACCATCCAGTGAATGTGTGTCTTTCTGAAAAATAAATTTGTTTTATATATGTATTTGTAAAGGTCGATGGAAGAATAAATGTTTAAATAAGTGTGTAAATGGATGTTTTTTTTAAAAGAAATTGGTTGGGTAACTGGCTTATTACGTGTATCTTAGTGAATACATATATTAGCGAGTATTGTTTAAATATTTAAATGTTTGTATCAGTGTTTCTCTTTGTGTATAAGTGGCTGCAGGGGTTGGTGACTGACTCACTGTTTGTATGTGTTTTGAAGACAGCATATGTGCAGGACTGTATGGGTGGATGAGTGTGTATATGTGTGTGTTAGTGAGTGAATGACTGTCTCACTAGTGTCTTCATTAGTAACGACATATGTTTTAATCTAGTATATGTGAGTATTGATGTTTATAAGTGAGTATAGTATATATAGTGAGAGATTGTAGAAGTTCCTGTTTAAATAAGTATGTGTTTCTATAAGTGATTGTTTAAGAGAGTAAGTATGGGTAAGTTTCCTTAGAAGTAAGGTGGTAGTGTGTGTATAAATGTATATGCAAATAAATGGATGTTCAATAGTTTATTTGCATGTGTGAGTATGTGTGTGAGTAACTTTTGGATGACTGCTGATGTGTAACAGGATGTATAGGTGTATCACTACATATGATGAGTGAGTATATATATGAGTGACTATATAGAACTGTTGGTGAATGAGTGGATGTGTATATAGATGGTGGAATTACTGAATTGGTTGTTGTTACTGGTTTGGGTATCTCCATTTTTTTGAAAATGTTTGTTTCTATTTTTGAATATGTGTTTTAAGCGTTACATTACACTGAAATTAGGTCTGTCACTCTGTCACAAGGATGGTGTCATCAGTGATGTCATGAGTGATGTCACTGACCATGTCATGAGTGATGTAATATGTGACGTCATCAGCAGTGCATTACAGGCGCGCAAGTTATAGTGAGTCCAACTAACTATAACGTGGGAATTTCAATGGTTTTATGTCAGTAAAATTTCCAGCTAACTATAAATGGTGTGAAATCTATGGTTTTGTCAGTGAATTTAATAGGTTTTTTAAATGCTAATTCCTAACTATAACTGGTGTGAAACCTATGGTTTTTTCAGTGAATTTCAAAGGTTTTTTAAATGCTAATTCCTAACTATAACTGGTGTGAAACCTATGGTTTATTCAGTGAATTTCAAAGGTTTTTTTAATGCTAATTCCTAACTATATAAGACCTGAAAGCCCACCAGGAATCTCCAGTATGCGCCAGGGGACTGCATTGCAGAGAGGTGTAATGAAGCCACAACCCTTTTTACACCTCTCTGCAACGCAGCCCCCGTGCATGTTTGAAGAGGGGGAACTAATTCCCCTTGCATACTGGGGTCCCCTGGGGGCCAATTAGCCCACCTGGAACCTCCAGTATGCGCCAGGGGCTGCATTGCAGAGGTGTAATGAGACTATGCCCCTTGTTACACCTCTCTGCAACGCAGCCCACTGCCACGTTTGCAGAGGGGGAACTAATTCCCCTTGCATACTGGGGGTCCCTGGGGTCAACTGGTCCACCAGGAGCCTCCAGTATGCGCGAGGGAGCTGCATTGCAGAGAAGTGTAATGAGGCCACACCCTTGTTACACCTCTCTGCAATAAAGGCCACTGGCGCGTTTGTAGAGGGGGGACTAATTCCCCTTGCATACTGGGGGTCCCTGGATCATATCTGCCCAAACACCGATATTCCGAACGATTGTAAATTACTTTTACTACTCTCTACTACTCACTCTACTATTCACTCTACTACTCTCTACTACTCACTCTCTGCTACTCTCTCTACTGCTCTCTACTACTCTCTACTACTCACTCTCTACTCTCTATTACTCACTCTCTACTCTCTACCTCTCTACCTCTCTCTTCTTCTCTCTCTACTAATCTCTACCTCTCTACCGCTACCTCTCTACCTCTCTACCTCTACACCTCTACCTCTCTACCTCTCTCTACACGCACACATATACACATATATGCATATATATATATATATATGCATATGCATTTATATATATGTATGTGTATGTATAAAAAAAACAACAAAACATTTTTTTTAAACAGCTACTTTTAAAACTGTCATTCTTTTTCCCCATGGTACACTCCCCGGTACGCTTACCGGTGCGCGTACCGGTGCGCGTACCGGGCGCTCACCCCGCGAAAATCAAAATTTTTTTTAATTTTTTTTTTGCTCCGCGGGGCCCTTTTATGGCCCCCACATCAAACCTAGGGGGTCAAGGGGGGTCTACTCTGCCCCCTTATGG
Organism: Lissotriton vulgaris; assembly: GCF_964263255.1. NCBI lineage: Eukaryota > Metazoa > Chordata > Amphibia > Caudata > Salamandridae > Lissotriton > Lissotriton vulgaris. Next base: position 336,781,483 of record NC_141700.1, read on the forward strand.
TCATTTCCTTCTTTGTTTTGGCCACCTCTCGTGTCTCGATCCTACCGAGACACAAGATGGCGGCCGCTCCGGACTGTTTAGAATGTTTACAGACACCCCAGAGCCAATCAGCTTTCTGCGCGCAAGTCGCGGTAAGCGCCCGGTGCGCGTACCGGTGCGCTTACCGGAGCGCTGCTATAGATATATATATTTTTTTGAACCTTAATTACTCAAAATCCACTGGAGCACATATCTTGAGACATAGCAAAGGCACATCGGGCTACCAGTCCCTACAATTTTGCCAAGTTTGGTGGAAATCCATTCAGCCGTTCGGGCTAAAAGTGAAATCGACCGCCCTATGGAAATTAACATGGGGAAAACGCGTTTTGGGACCCCCCTTTTATCTCGGCCCCCGCTTGACGAATCCCCCCCAAACTTTCAGGGAAGGACCGGAACGCCGCGAGGCCATTTTGAGGAAATTTTGAGGCAGATTCGTCAACCGGCGCCAAAGTTATTCCAAATAGAATTTTGAGATTTAACATTGAAAAAAATCCTAACTATAACTACCTACTGGCGACCGCCAGTAGGTAATATATATATATATATATATTTATATATATATATATATACACCACGGCTGTTCTCCTTTCTCCTTTCTGAAAAAGCAGCAGTCACGGACACAAGAACAGAGTTTTGTGCTGCAAACATCGATTTATTCAGCAAACGGGTCTGGCAAGAATTACACTCAAAGCGTTTCAGGATAACTCCCTTGTGTCCGTGACTGCTGCTTTTCGAGAAAGGAGAAAAGAGAACAGCCGTGGTGTATTTTGAAGAGGCTACCTGCCTCGTCACGGACCGCCTTCATTAAGTGGCTGGGAGAGGCGCTGCGAGTGATTCAGCTCGTATTTTGTATATATAAATATATATATATATTACCTAGGTTAGGACCTATTAGCCATAGGAAATCCACAACATTCTATTCCCAATAACGTTGGCGCCGATTGATGAATCTTGATGAAATTTTCAAAACTTTTGGCCATCTCGAGTCCGCTCCTATCCTGAAAGTCTCAGGATGATTCGTCAAGCGGGGGCCGAGAAAAAAGGGGGGTCCCAAAACGTGTTTTCCCAATGCAATTTCCCATAGGACCTTTAGCCGCAGCTACAGCCCAAACTAGCAAACGGAATTACTCCAAATTTGTCAAAGAGTTAGTGCTCAGTTCAGACTCGTGCCTTTTGCTTAAATGGTTTCAATCTGTTCAGTAGTTCCTGAGAAAATGACAGTTAAAAGCATATAAATATGTATGGCCGCGGTGGATCCATGAATCCTGCGCGCACCCTGAGTGCAACCTCCTGATCACGTGCTGATTGCTAATTGGCTGTCAAGTGGTTGTCAACATTCGAAACCAGGAACTGTTGGCAGACAATTTGTGCCTCGTTAGAAGTGAGGCTGAAGAAGTCTGTGGAATATGTGTGCAAAATATATAAAGGTGTCTGGGTAGAAATTTCCCAACCCTCAGGACCTGCTTAGGGGGTCCCATAAGGACTCCCAGGCCCCACAAAATGTATTATTTTTTTTCACACACTCGAAGTCCGTGCTGGGTGCGTGGATCCTGCCATAAAAAATAAATACATAGAATGGAGCTTCTTTTATTATTAGCCCCTGGGGGGCCAAATCCTGGGGGCAAAATTAATAAACTTAAAGGGGCCCAGAAGGTCCCCCAGCCCTGCGTAACGTCACCCCCGGGACAACAAAATGCATTTTTGGGAGGGGTTCAGAAGCCCCAGTATAATTTTTTTTTGGGGGGGGATCAACGAACCCCCTGAGCCCCGGGGCTTTATGAATTGTGGGAGGGGGCTTTGTGGCCCCCCTCCTGGAGCTCTTGAGGGCTCTGGGGACCGCCATCCCCCTGGACCGACTCCTGCAGTGTCCTGGGGTGCCCACCCCTGGGACACTGCTGTTTGCTATGAGAGGGCGGGAGTCTTCCCCAGCCCATAGCAAACGTGGTTTAAATTTCGAAAGATTCTTCCACACGGGGAGCTGCATGTTAGCAGCTCTCCATGTGAATAAGTAATGCCGGCTCCCGAAGGATGCGGGGAGCCAGCTGAGACTGTCGGGGCAGTGGGGCTCCCCCCATGGTCCCCAACGTATTTTATAAGCCCCGGGGGATGGGGTCCCTGAGGATAATAAAAATGAGTGATAGGGTTTTTTTTATGGTAAAATTTGGAGTTGCTCACCCATCGCGGTGCTCAGTCTGGCCCCCTGGTGTGCACGCGTTGGATGCATGGCTTCTAACCCTTAGGGTGCGCGACTCCAGCGTGTGTGGTGCACGACTTGTACGCGTTGGGTGCACGACTCCAAGACAAAAAATAAATAATATTTTCCAGATATACATCAACCTTATGTGTTTAGGTTTTAGGTGGCTCTAAAAAGAGCCCTTGTGTTTATTGAGATATTTTAGTACCTACAAGTAAATACCGATGCAGAGTCTAAAGCTTATGAGGAAGACTCTGTTTCCCTCATCTGTAAAATGTACACCATCTCTCCTATAGATGCCATATATATTGAATCGCAGATTGTTGTGGTAAATGGACCCTATTCTATAGTCTCGGAGAAAAGCAGAAACTGTTTCTATGGTGACAGGCAGAAGGCAGATTGGGGGTAGGGTTCAAATTCATGTCAATTGGAAAGGATAGAAAAATTTAACCAATAGACATGTGTGTTTGCTTTTGAATTAATATGGGAAGCAATGTGATTTGATGTTTGGGTGTATATGTGTTCAAAATGAGAGGGAAACTTTGCCATTGTGTGGTTCTGGTGAGAGGTGTACAGAACAGATATTCTGTATTAGAAAATCTGGTGTGTGACTGACATACTACTTATTCTACAAAGCAATTGGAAAGGTGAGTTATGAATGTGGTGCATTTTGATTTTAATCAGACTAAAGTGTTTTTCCTGGTAAAATACAGGGAATACTTTTTTTTCTCTAGAATCTTATTGTGAGTGTGTGTGCATTTAGAAACTATTCTGAGCTAAGCATTCGTGTATTTCATGTGTTTGTAGGCAGATAACTGTGCTGTACTCCTGTTTTGATAGAATTAGAAACCAGTCATTTTTTTATGTATTTGTAAAATGAGTCAAGTTTCTACATTAAAATGCAGTACTTCTTCTAGACTATGAAATGTGTTTTGGTACAACGCAAGGAATATTGTTGTTTGTCTAGAATCACACAGTGACTCGTGTGCATTTATGAATCATTCTGATAAAAGCATTTTATACCTATGTGTAGTAAAAAAAATTGTGTAATGTGTACAGTCACCTTATGTAAATGTGTTTTGGTACAATGCAAGGGATAGTGCTGCTTGTCTAGAATCACACTGTGAGTCTGTGTGCATTTAGGAATCACTCTGAGAGAAGCATTTTGGAACCTCATGTGTTTGCTGACATGTCATTGAGTAAACACGTATTTTGTTCTCACATTTTGGTAGAATTAGAAAATACAAAACACAATAGTTAGAAAGAGGGTCCAAGGGCAAAATTAACGATCCAAATCTAGACACATGTCCCAACCAATAGTACTAACAACAAACAATGTCTAAGGGTCAGAAAAAAGGAACTCAACTATGGGAACCATCCAAGACACAACTAATTACTAACAAAAGTGTGTGTATGTGTGACAAATCAATAGACAAATCTCAAGGGTATGTGAAAAATATTCCCATCAGTTGCCATTCTGTACCACCCTATTACATCATATGGGTTCTCCTTACCCAGGAGAAAATGTCTGCAGCCTACAGATATTGTCGTGGCTGGAATGTGACCATTGAAACGTATGTGAACAAATGGATGTTACAGAAAATTATAGTGTGAGTGGTAACTGAATAGCAGTGCAAAGTGAACGTGAAAAATATTATAATTGGATAGGACTGAGTAGAAGATAAATTATAATATTTTCTCTCAGTTCGTCCAAGTATTAAAAAATGTGTGACATATCAACAGATTTAACATAATATCCGTTTGCGATAAGGGTCGACATGTTTCAGCATACGTGGCAATTATGTCACTGCTTTCATCAGGACCAGAATGTTTGCTACTGCACACACATAAGTACATGTACTGTAAATACGTGTTTGCAGACACATAAGTACATGTACTGTTTCAGTGAGCCAGGCTATAGGGCAAGCAGTGCTTGAAACTCCTATGCACTATGCATGTATGCATGTAGTAGTCTAACTACCTTCACACTTGTGTTTCAGTACTACGTTTCGCTAGTCAGTATCTGTACACTCCATTTATAAGACATACTGTTATTTATCTAGAATCACACTGTGAGTCAGTGTCTATTTGGGAAATTTGAGAGAAAATGATTTGGTTGGTTGATGTGTTTGCAGACAAAAGTACTTGTACTGTTGCAGTGAGCCAGGCTTTAGGGCATGCAGTGCTTGAAACTCCTATGCACTATGTAAGTAGTAGTGTAAGTACCTTCACACTTGTGTTTCAGATCTATATTTCCACAGTCAGTATCTATAGACTCCATTTATAAGAAATACTGTTATTTGTCTAGAATCACAGTGTGAGTCAGTGTCCATTTGGGAAAATTGAGAGAGAATGATTTGGTTGGTTGATGTGTTTGCAGACAAAAGTACTTGTACTGTTGCAGTGAGCCAGGCTTTAGGGCATGCAGTGCTTGAAACTCCTATGCACTATGTAAGTAGTAGTGTAAGCACGTTCACACTTGTGTTTCAGATCTACATTTCCACAGTCAGTATCTATAGACTCCATTTATAAGAAATACTGTTATTTGTCTAGAATCACAGTGTGAGTCAGTGTCAATTTGGGAAAATTGAGAGAGAATGATTTGGTTGGTTGATGTGTTTGCAGGCATATACCTACATGTACTCTTGCAGTGAGCCAGGCTTTAGGGCATGTGGTGCTTGAAACTCCTATGTACTAAGTAAGTAGTAGTGTAATCACATTCAGACTGTGTTGCAGGCCTACATTTCCCCAGTCAGTATCTAAATACTTCATTTATTAGAAATACTGTTATTTGTCTAAAATCATACTATGAGTCAGTGTCCATTTGGGAAAATTGAGGGAGAATGAATTGGCCGGTTGATGTGTTTGCAGACATATAAGTACATGTACTCTTGCAGTGACACTACCTCTAGCATGACCCCCTATACTACCCAAATACCACTACACTACCCTAAACCCTAAAACACTACCCCAGCACAACCCCCTACATTACCCAAATACCCCTGCACTACCCTAAACCTTAAAACACTACCCCACCATGACCCCCTACGCTACCCAAATACCATTGCACTACCCTAAACCTTAAACCTACCCTAGCACAATCCCTTACACTGCCCAAACATCACTGTACTACCCTAAAAGAGTACCTCAGTACAACCCCATACACTACACAAACACTAGTGCACTACCCTAAACTCTAAATCTACCCCAGCACAACCCGACACTACCCAAATACCATTGCACTATGCTAAACCTTAAACCTACACCAGCACAACCCCGCACACTACCCAAACACCTCTGTACTACCCTAAAAGAGAACTTCAGCACGATCCCTTACACTACATAAACACCACTGCACTACCCTAAACCCTAAATCTACCCCCAGGCATGACCCCCTACACTACCCATTCACCACTGCACTACCCTAAACCCTAAAACACTACACCAGCACGGCCCCTACACTACCCAAACACCACTGCACTACCCTAAACCTTAAATGTGCTCCAGCATGAATCCCTACACCACACAACCATTATTGCACTACCCTAAAATACTACACCAGCATGTCCCTCTACACTACACAAACACCAGTGCACTACCCTAAACTCTAAATGTACCCCCAGCACAACCCCTTACACTACCCAAACACCACTGTACTACCGTAAAAAGAGAACTTCAGCACAATTCCTTACACTACATAAACACCACTGCACTACCCTAAACCCTAAATCTACCCCCAGCATGACCCCCTACACTACCCATTCACCACTGCACTACCCTAAACCCTAAAACACTACACCAGCACGAAATCTACCCCAGGGTGACCCCCTACACTTCCCAAACACTATTGCACTACCCTAAAACACTACCCCAGCACGACCCTCTACACTACACAAACACCAGTGCACTACCCTAAACTCTAAATGTACCCCTAGTATGACCCCCTACACTAGATAAACACCACTGCATCACCCTAAACACTAAAACACTACCCCAGCACGACCCCCAACACTACCCAAACACCATTGCACTACCCTAAACCTGAAATCTACCCCAGCACGACATCCTACACTACCCAAACACCACTGCACTATCCTAGAACACTACCACAGCATGACTCCCATCAGTACAAACACCACTGCACTACCCTAAACCCTAAGTCTACCCCAAGTACGACCACCTACACTACTCATTCACCACTGCACTACCATGAACCCTAAAACACTATCCCATCATGACCCCCTACGCTACCCAAATACCATTGCACTACCCTAAACATAAAACCTACCCTAGCACAACCCCTTACACTACCCAAACCTCACTGTACTACCCTAAAAGAGTACCTCAGTACAACCCCCTACACTACACAAACATCAGTGCACTACTATAAACTTTTAATCTACCCCCAGCATGACCCCCTACACTACATAAACACCACTGTGCTACCCTAAACCCTAAAAAACTACCCCATCACGACCCCTACACTACCCAAATACCTTTGCACTACCCTGAACATTAAACCTACCCCAGCACGACCCCTTACACTACCCAAACACCACTTTACTATTCTTAAAGAGAACTTCAGCACGATCCCCTTTACTACATAAACACCACTGCACTACCCTAAACCCTAAATCTACCCCAGCACGATCACCTACACTACCATTCACCACTGCACTACTCCAAACCCTAGAACACTACCCCAGCACGACCCACTACACTACCCAAACACCATTGCAGTACTCTAAACCTTAAATCTACTCCAGCACAACCTCCTACACTACACAAACACCACTGCACTACCAAAAACTCAAAATCTACCCCAAGCCCGACCCCCTACATTACCCATTCACCACTGCACTACCCTAAACTCTAAAACACTACTCCAGCACGACCTCCTATACTACCCAAACACCATTGCACTACCTTAAACCTTAAATCTACCCCAGCGTGGCCCCCTACACTACCCAAACACTATTGCACTACTCTAAACTCTAAATGTACCCCTAGTACGACCCCCTACACTACATAAACACCACTGCATCACCCTAAACACTAAAACACTACCCCAGAACGACCCTTAACACTACCCAAACACCATTGCACTACCCTAAACCTTCAATGTACCCCAGCACTACCTCCTACACTCCCCAAACACCACTCCACCATCCTAGAACACTACCCCAGCACAAATCTCTACACTACACAAACACCACTGCACTACCCTAAACACTAAATCTACCCCAATCACAGACACAATGAAAATACAGGCAATACAATAAAAGCAATAAAGTGGAGGATGAACACACCTATACGGCCTAGCACTCGCCCAGCTGAAGAAACCCCCCCACAGAGACACCAGCAAGAGGGCCCGCTGGTTCACCCCAGAGCTCCTAGCCTCCAAGCAAGCCTGCCGGAAACTAGAGAAGAATTGGCACAGTGAACAAACTCCGGACTGCCATGCAGCACACAAGGACGCCATCCGCAACCACCACCTCATCAGGGCGACCAAGAGGACCTCCTTTAAAGACCGCCTCGACAACAATGGACACAATAGCAAGGAGCTCTTTAAAATCGCGAAGGAACTCTCCAACCCCAGCTCCAACACCAACGACATCCCGCCGTCGCAAGCAAGCCCTGTGCGACTCCCTCGCCATCTTCTTCCACCGCAAAATAGCAGACATCCACAACAGCTTCAACACCCAAACAGCCCTAACAGACAGCAACACAACAGACCCTCAGCACACCATCGACCACGACCCCCTGCTAACCTGGGCCAGCGTGAGCATCAATGACACCATCAATACGATGCACACAATCCACTCCGGCGCTCCGTCAGACCCATTCCCGCACCACATCTTCAACAGAGCAAGCAGCTCCATCTCACCCACCTGCACAACATCATTAATCTTTCCCTTGATACCGGGACATTCCCAGAGATCTGGAAACACGCTGAGATCAACGTCCTACTCAAAAAATCTAAGGCAGACCCAAGAGTCCTCAAGAACTTTCGTCCCATCTCTCTGCTCCCATTCTCGGCCAAGGGCATCAAGAAAACCGTCAACAGACAGCTAACCCAATACCTTGAAGAAAACAGAATCCTGGACCCTTCCCAGTCAGGGTCCCACAGCAACCACAGTATCGAGACTGCCCTCATCGCCACCACCGATGACATCAGGACCCTGCTGTATAACAGTGAGACTGCAGCACTCATCCTCCTAGACCTCTTTGCCGCCTTTGACACTGTCTGCCACCGCACACTACGTGCACGCCTCCACGCCGCAGGGATCTGAGACAAGGCTCTGGATTGGACCACCTACTTCCTCTCCAGCAGAACCCAGAACGTCTGCCTTCCCCATTTCCGTTCCAAAGCCTCCGAGATCACCTGCAGCGTACCCCAGGGTCCTCCCTCAGCCCGTCCCTGTTCAACATTTACATGGCCTGCTGGCACATTTAGCCCGACAGCACAACCTCAGCATAATCTCCTACGCCGACGACACTCAGCTGATTCTTCCCCTCACCAAGGACCCCATCACAGCCAAAGCTAACCTCCATGTAGGAATGAAGTCCGTTGCTGCCTGGATAAAGACCAGCTGTCTGAAGCTGAACTCGGACAAGACAGAGGTCCTCATCCTTGGCTCCAACCCTTCAGCCTGGGACGACTCCTGGTGGCCGACGGCACTGGGGGAAGCCCCGACACCCACTGATCACCCACTCAACCTGGAAATCATCCTCTACTCCATGCTCTCAATGACCAAGCAAAGTCAACACCATCTCTTCCTCCTGCTTCAACACCATCTGCATGCTCCGCAAGATCTACAGATAGATCCCGACAGATACAAGAAAGACAGTCACCCAGGCCCTCGTCAGCAGCAGACTCAACTACGTAAATGCCCTCTACGCGGGAGCCCAGACCAAGCTCATCAAACGACTACAACGCATCCAAAACGCCTTGGCATGACTGATCCTCGATGTACCACACCACGGCCACATCACCCCCACCTGGGAAACCTGCACTGGCTCCCCGTCAACAGGAGGATATCCTTCAGGCTCCTCACCCACGCACACAAGGCACTCCAGAAGACCGGCCCAGCCTACCTCAACAGACAGCTCTCCTCCTACATCCTCAACTGACAGCTATGTTCCGCCGACCTCTCACTCACCACCTTCCCGCGCATCCAAAGAACAACCACCGGTGGGAGATCCTTCTCCCACCTGGCCGCCAAGACATGGAACACCCTCCCACTGAGCCTACGACAGACCAAAGACCTTTTGACCTTCAGAAGGATACTCAAGACCTGGCTGCTCGATCAGTAGTGCCTCCCCCCCGCCCAGCACTTTGAGACCCTCGCGGGTATGTAGTGCACTTTGCAAATGATTGATTGATTGATTGAGTACTCATGCACGTTATTTCAACCTATCCGAATGTACGTGAATGGAAAAGCTGGAACAGTAAAAAGATTTTTAATTAAAGTAATTACAAGTTATCTACAGAAAACAACTGAGTCGCATTTGTCTTGTGTTGTCACTGCTCCAACTGGGTTGGCAGGACACAACATTAAAGGAATTACTTTACATTGTTTGCTAATGCTACCAGTAGAGCATGAAAACAAATTGAAATACCACAAGCTATCTGGAGAAGCTGTTGGGAAGTTTCAAGAGTCTTGACGAAAATGAAACTTCTTATTATTGATGAGTAAAGCATAGTATCAAACTTAATGCTTGCCTTTGTGCATTCAAGAATGCAACAAATTCTTAAAACAGAGTACGACGTGTTATTTGGAGGAAAACACGTCATAGTTTTTGGAGATCTACTGCAACTGACTCCTGTAAAAGGACAACCAGTATTTAAAACACTTGCGCATGAAGACACAAGAAAGTCTCTAAGTAGTGTTGGAAACGTGAAAATATGGTCATATTTTGAATACAAAGAACTCATTACAAAAATGCGACAGGCAAATGATGTTGATTATGGAACTATTCTCCAAGATATAAGAATTGGGCTACTGACTGAACATTGCAAACAAGCTTTGCAGACGCGATTACTTTATAATTTGTTTCCAAATGAAAACGTAGTTCCTGAGAAAATATACATGAAAATTGCAGAAAACAAATCTGTAATCTGCTTAATGCCAACACTGCGTGAGTGTTCTATATTCAACGAACCACTTTTTAAACTGAAAAATGAAGAAATAATCAAAATGAAAGCCATCGATAAAAAAGAGCATGAAGGACTCACTATTATTTTGACAGAAAAATTGAAGACAAAATTGGATTCTTCAGAAAAATCAATATCTGAAACTGCTGGTTTAGAAAAGAATATATATGCATGTAGAAACTGTCGAGTCATTTTAAGGCGTAATTTGGACGTAGAAAAAGGTTTCGTTAATGGAGCAGTGGGCAAAATTGTGGATTTTGGTAATTATCAAACTAAAGATGGTATTGAATTCTTAAAAATTAAATTTGAACAAATTGGTTGTTGTTCAGTTCCTTTTTTGCTTGTTAAAGATTTATATGTCCATAGAACACAGTTTCCAGTTTCTCTGGCACATGCAGTGACTATTCATGAATCTCAAGGTTTAAGTGGTGACAGTGCTTTGGTGAACATTGCAAATACTGTGTTTAAAGAGGGCATGGCATATGTTGCTTTGTTGCGAGTCAGAACATTATCTGGTTTGTTTTTGTTTGATTTTGATGATACATAGGTTAATGCAGATGCCAACTGTGTCAATGAGTATAATAGGTTAAGAAGTACATATGCTCCCAATTTAGGTCAATATCCTGTATTTGAAAAGCTTGTGGTTGGTCAAAAAAGAAGGTATGAGAATATCTGTACTGAAGGTGTAGAGAAGGGAAAAAAACAAGATACTGTTGTGATTGCAAGGAAAAAGAAAAAGGACACTGTTGAAGAGATTGTTGGTTATCAGTTTAAAAATAGCTCTGGTGTCAACTGCTATGCTAATGTAGTGGTCAATGTTGGTTTTTTTCTTGAAGGTTTGCAACAGCAAATTATGGAGAATCGGGAAAAAAATGTTGTTCATTGTTGCATTCTGTTTATAAAAAATTGAGAACTGATACAAGTAAAATACAAACCGTTTCTGATGTTCATAAACATTTGGATGTATGTTCTGGTACTACACAATTTACACAAAATATCCAACAAGATGCTCAGGAATTTCTAATGTATATGCTTACCGTATTGGAAAATGAAGGTGGAGAAATAGAAAATATTTTTGGCCTTTGTAATAAATGGTAACATTATTGTGAAAATTGTATGTATACATGTAGCACTAATGTAGACACAAAGATGTCTATATTTGACATTACCAGACTGTAAATCAGTGTCTTTCTATAAATTAGTTAAAGCGGCAAATCAAAACATGGAGTTATCAACTTTATTTTTACAAAGATATGGACAATATATAATTTTAATGATGCAACGTTGTACAGCTGATGGAAGAAAATTGGACACTTTAAGAAAACATTGTGTAGCTAATCAACTATCAATATCAGGAAGGACGTTTGCGGCAGTAGCAATAATTTTCCACGATGGTCCTTCCACAACATCTGAACATTACACTGCCTATCTAAAAAGTAACAAAAGTTGGACTTTTTGTAAGGATGCTGAGTTGGTTTTCAAACAACGTTTGCCTTACGAATTACTATCTAATTTTTTTTAAAGCCAAAGTTTTAGGAAGATAATTCAGCCTCTGAGGAATTTATTATTATGATTTAACAGGATTACCATTGGACAATTTACATGAAAATGATTGTAAAAAAACAATTTTGCCTCAAGGAAGGGTATTTCTTTGAATTATGGACTTTTTCTTGTACATTGTCTCGGTGTATATTTTTAACGGACAACATTTACTGTATTTACAAATTTAAGTTATAAAATTTTCTGAGCAGTAACCATTTTATATATGTGTGATTTGTATTTTCTGGTATTTTACTGTGGATAGATTGTTTTTTTTTTTAAACAATCTAATTGATTGTGAGTGAAATTCAATATATTCTGAGAACAGCAAAAAAGGCAAAGAAATTACTTTGTAAAATGTTAAAATTATGCTATGCTGTTAAAAATGTATTATTACATGTTATAACTATTTTTATTTCTATTTTACAGATCCTAATTCTAAAATATGGAATTTACTATATTTTACATTATAAAAAACAACTGAATAAAATGTGTAGCTTTTTTTGTTTTATTACTGCTGAGTTAAGTTTAAGTAAGTCTTAAAACCCACAATGGACTGTGTTTGCACACAGTTGAAAAAATGGAAGATTGATGGACTAGGTTTTTGCCAGAGAATTCCTTTGCAGAAAGGTATCAAATAGTAGACAGCTTCAGAACACCTGTCTGCAAGATACATGGTATAATGCACAATAGAGACATATGGTGGTCTTGTAGGTCCTGGCAATTTTAGAATTATAAGAAATAAAACTATTTACCTTAAAGCACATCACTAAGTGTTTTTCCACATGTGACAGTAGGCCCCATCCCTTCTCTTAAGTCATATATAAATATGTGCTATACGTTTTGTAAAGCAAAAGTACTTATAAATGTATTGTGTTCTATGTTAGTAGTACAGAAATGTACTCCTATAATAAGAATTGGCCTAGCCATTAACTCTCTTTCTTAATTACAAGGTGAGAAAAAGGCATTCTATATACTCTTTGATTTCCATGTAAAGATAATCTCATCATGCACAGCACTTTCTGTTGAAAAGGCGTTCTATAGGTTATGCTGTGCATGTTTGCACAGAACAGTCATAGAACAAGACATATATCCAGTTTTATCAAAAATTAAAAATCTCTCCATGTTTATGAATTCTGCACCATCCTCCAATTGGTGTAGCAAAGCACAACAAGGAGAATTGTTTACACTTCTCCTAATTTTTTCACTTTCAATATATGCTACAATGCAGATGAAAAATGAAAAATGCCCTTTCTGATTATTTTGTGCAGAAAGGTGTCCCTTGCTGCACAAAAACAATATCCGCACTTGCAACATATTTATGTACAAATGTTGCATCCCTGTGCTTTGGAAATACCACAGCATGCTGTAGCTAAATAGTTTACTAATGCATTCACCACACATCAAAAATGCATTCTTTCAGTCAATTATGCACTACACATACATACATCTAAACTTTCACACACTAGCATACAAGTTTAGCTCTTTTTTAACCAGAGTAGGTAGTTCTGAAAAGACCTTTTCTTTTGGTTTTTGTTTTGTATATGTTTGTGTTTTTTTGAACAATTGTATTTTTTTTTAAACAGGGAAACAGGACGATCAGAACCAAAAACTATGAGGAGAAAAAAAAAACTAACACTGGTGGTTGTCGATAGCCAGACAAACAAGGTCCACTGATTGCTCACCATAAGCAATGAACGTCCGCATTTAACACAATTCATTCTGACTCGTGCAAATTGGAGACATGTATCTGGTGGTGAACTAGAAGTTGATGGTGCTGTCCCAGATGTGCTTGGTACAGCTGGTAGTGCAGGAGCATTCTGATGTAGCCTTCTCATCTCCTCTCATGCTAAGTTGACTGGATGGCGTGTCTGCAAATGCTTCTTCATACTTGCAGTCCCACACACGTATTTTTTGTTGGGGTTTCCTATAGAGAGGACATCTTTGCCGATTTTGTATGTTTGGTAGCATTGACCTTTTTTAGTCCAGCTGGGAATGTGGAAAACTTCCACACAATAGATGAATACCTCTCTGGAGGGGGAGGTTGTGTAACAAATTCCTGATTGGTAGACTCTTTGGAATCAGATGAAGAAGGGGGATTTGTTGCCATCTTGATAATTATGAGGTCAATCAGATCTGCAATGAGCAAAAAACAGCAGTTCTTCTCAGCAGGTCATTCCCTAGAAAAAGGTCTGAGAAGAGTGATTGAAATGGGTGGGGTCCTTCAATACTGTGATTAGGAAGTTTAATGAACCAATCAAATCTCTTGATTTGTGGTCACATGGGGTACGTGTAGGATGCGCATACCCAGCACGCACCCAGCTCGCACCTAGGTGACTTAGCAAAATTTCATTTAAAAGTAATGTACTTTTTTTGAATGTTAAAGAATAATATTTTTATAATTACCTCAGATAATGTCTTGTCTAAATATTTATATTAAATATATATATATATGAGTTTTTAAATATGATTTTTTTTTGCAGGAATCGCGCATTAACCGCTTCCAATATGCAGATGACATCACGCGCTACCGCTCGTCCTTCGCATCGCGTAATACGTTCATCTCGCGTATGTGCCGGAAGTCACGTACAAGTCACGTAGCGTCCGTGTTGGAAAAGTCGTACTCGTCGCACACCCTCTGTGGATCCTATACAGCAATCCTAAAATGGCGGATACGTTATGTGCAGAGAACGAGCAGGGTACGCTTTGGGTGCGCGACTCCAAAAAAAGGAAAAAAAAATAATTAAAAATATTATTTAAGTATATTTTAAACAATATAAGAAATAAAAGTAAATATTTTTTTTACATTAAATATGTGTCATGTAATTTAAAAAACAACATATCTAAAAATAAAAAAAAATTTAAATGTAGTTAAAAAATATAAAAAATATAACAATAAATATATTTATAAATTATCATTTAAAAAACCTTTCAAATTCACTAACAAAAACATAGGTTTTAGACATGTTATATTTAGGAATTATCCTTTAAAAAACCTTTGAAATTCACTGAAAAAACCATAGGTTTCAGACATGTTATAATCAGGAAGTAGCATTTAAAAAACCTTAGAAATTCACTGAAAAAAACATAGGTTTCAGGGGTGTTATAGTTAGGTAGACATTTCGCTTGTACAAAACCATTGAAATTCCTCCGAACTCGCACGCCCACAATCCACTGCTGATGATGTCACATATTACATCATTCATGACATGGTCAGTGACATCACTGATGACATCGCAAATGACATCACTGATGACATCATCCACATGACAATCTGATACATCTCATCATACACTAGTATAACCTTTCAACACTCATTATAAAATATGGAGTACCATATTTGAAACCATTGTCACACCAATACAAGTTTCTACAAACCCACTCAGTGATTACTACATCTACACACACATCTAAACACTTACCTACAGATTCACTAATACATGCTAACAAAGATCAATAGAACACTATTAAATATACTTTTACACCTACATCGACATTACACACCAGCACACATCATATTGACTTATGCAGTCATCCTACTCACTTATGCAAATAATTGATCATACTTACATTTACTCAGCTACACACTTATACAAACACCACTTTAATTATTCATATAGTAACTCAGATAGTAATCATACTTAGTGTGTTATAAAATTACTATTGCATGTATAAAGTTTTCGATACAGTCACTCATACAATCACTGAGTCTAATGTATACTTATTTATATACAACAACTGTCACATACACTGCCTTTTATATTTCTAGTTTGTTGGACATGTATCATTGAGAAATATATTTACTCATCACCACACCCATAAAGCCATTGACTCATTCAAACAACTGTTTCCACATACAGTCTTAACCTCATATACCTCCTAAATTAACTGTTTACACATCTTTTGACAGTCACACAACTCCCACCCAACTACACACTCATTCACTATCTCATACAAATACTCACTTAACCCCTTCAGCGAGGAGCGAATTTTCGCGCTGTGCTGAAGGTTCTAATGAGCCTATCGGCTCATGACGGAACGGTTCCGTCATGAGCACAGCTCAACTGATGCTCATGACGGAACTGTTCTGTCATGAGCATGGAAGGGGTTAACTAATTAATAAGTAATATAGCTTTTCAAATAGCTGGTAACCAACGTATATAGTAGTTTACACAACGAGAGATAGAGTGATATAGATATTCACACTGTTTAATCACTATCTATATATTTAGAGAAACACTTAAAATTAGTCACTTAGACAGTCAATCACAGTGCTACTAAATCCTCCATCCAGACACTTATACATCCACTCAGTCTTCAATGCACATTTCTATATATATATAATACTTATTTAAATATCAAACCACATTCACCGGATGATGTCATCAGTGATATCATCAGTGATGTCATTCGAGATGTCATCAGTGATGTTATCAGTGATGTTACTGACCATGTCATGAATGATGTAATATGTGACATCATCTGCAGTGGATTACGGGCGCGCAAGTTATAGTTAGTACAACTAACTATAACGGAGGAACTTCAATGGTTTTGTACGAGTGAAATGTCTAGCTAACTATAACACCCCTGAAACCTATGGTTTTTTCAGTGAATTTCTAAGGTTTTTTTAAATGCAAATTCCTCACTATAGGTTTCAGACATGTTGAGAAATACCAGCTCTCAAGTTAAACAAACATGCTGTGTGAACCGATGGATAATGAAATACTAAATTCAAATACGAAAAGTGACAGTTATGGATTGCAGGAAATCACACAGGGGGAACAATTGCAAAGCATTATGGATAGTGTGGTCCGCACATTACTATTGTTTAAACATTTTTCAGTGATGATGACCAGTGAAATGTGCTACTGAAGCAATATAAAGTGGTCTAGTAAAGACCGGGTACTATGAACTAAAACTGCCACTGATTATACAAATACTTTACCATCAAACAGCTACTATAAGTTTAAAAACAGCATGTGCTGACCCGATTCGTGCAAGAGTCCTTCCATAGTGTCGATTAATGAATTGGATATTTAAATGAGTGTACTGAACCACGCAGCACTACTGCATGACTAAGACTGCAAGATGTCGAAACGCGTAGCGGGGGTTATTTTGTCCATGGACACTTTTGAATAAAGGAATATTGAAGCAACATTGGCTGGTGGGCTTGAGTGTCGTTTGGAATATATATATAAAATATATATATATATATATATATATATATATATTAACGCTCCAAACAAGCAGCAAGACACCACGCTTGACGACACCATGTGCTGGCCAAAATTTTATTTAAGTTAGCCCTTCAGACGCGTTTCGCCTGACCTGCAGGCTTGATCACCGAAGGTTCATGTTTCATAGCGGCCATTATAAACTCTGTATAAACAAACCCCAATCACGTGACAGTAAACTACAACGTGATAGACATGAATAACAGACTCGTAGTTCAACACATACAATGCATTATCGTAGAGTCAAACCCTTAACGTCAAACACATGGTAGTGTGAGTTACGTGGATTAAATACTCTTTTAAATGTGCATATTATACAAATGAGTGCAAGTTATTTTTGGCACGGCTGTTTAAGCAATTGTCTGTTAGGGCTGGAGGAAGCCGTATTGCTCCACTACCTTTGCCCGTTTTTTCCGAAATACAACTTTATCAAAACTTGTACATCATCGTTTGTCTTAAATAACACCCTAGTGGGTATGTTAAATATGTGCACACAATATAAATCTTGCATCACTTCTGTTTTGGTATTAAGCCTCCAGTGAGCGTATATTCTCTTATGTCTATCTCCTTATACAACTGAAATCCCAATCATCCCCGTGTTGCAAATTAATTACATTAAAAACCAACATTAAAACCTTAAATTTGCGCTTAGATAGGTTACAGTTTCTTAATCCAACTTTTTCACATAATTCAATGTTTTGCTAATTCCATATCATAGTAGTGCGGCACTGTTTATAAGTGTGTGATCAGGTTCTCTTCCACGTTCAAACCCATTGGTGCCTTGGTATTTAGCTCAACAATGTAGCGTGATTCCAGGCGTCTCCGTTTTTTCTGCCTGTCCCCACCTCGAGCGCTATGTGGCACATTGTCTATAACAAAGTAGAATAATCCTGTGTCATCTTTATTATGTTCAAGCTCGAAATGACGGGCCACAGGGTATACTTTCGATTTAATATAATGTTTGTAGCAGAACACTTTAAAAGTTGCAGTGAATTGTTGTTTACTCGGCTATACCTTTAGTTCCAGACTGCTAATAAAGATTTGGGCTAGCAGGATGAAAAGAAGAGATATCCACCTAAAATGATGTATTGCAGTAAATTATGAGAAGCTGGATCACAGGAGGCAAGAAAATTGTCATGTGATCAGTGTTTCTGAATTTTTTTTGGAGTGAGGGTGCTGCCATCCATGGTAAATCACTGAAGTAATAGGGATTGTGAAAAATCCACATCACATAAAGAAAAAGTGTAGCAGATGAGCCATGCCCATTCAACAGTAAAGTAGTAAGGGTGCAGTAGGAAGCTGGTTGTGCATTTTAGAGCACACTGTTGCAAATATATTACTAAAGCATGATGTGGCAGCCATTGTGATTTACAGACACCACATTTTTCACCGAAATGGACACTAAATTTGCAAAGATGTACAGCTTTAATGCTAAAATTACATAGAGTGTAAAGGATTATGTGTGGAAAACAGGTTTCTGCAAATATTATTCAATTGTGCATCACAAAGTGTTTTAGTTTCTGTTGATCATGTTCAAATCTTTGTTCAATCACTCCTCAAAATTATAAATGAGCTTCATTTTCCTCTCCTAATTACTGATATATTTTAAAATATGTGTACAATTTCTTTACAGGCATTTAAATTCTGTTGAGTATTAGGAAAAAAGTATATCCCATGGTCCTAGGTTTCACACCAGAAAGATTGTCACATAGTTCTCTTTACAAAATCCTCTCACTTTACAATCAGAAAAAAAGTATACACCAGCCTCCATGATAAAAGAATAAAAGGCATAGCTTGAATTTTGATGTCTGCCTTTGAATGCACAGTAAATATGACAAAATAAAAATAAAATGTAAAGCCGTCTTTATAACTCATTCACTTTTTGAACTCTGGCATGTTATTTCGGGGTGCTATAACATTCACCCATGCCTCTACTTGCTGAAATTTTGCACTCTACTGATTCTCAGAACCATGAATCTTCATAGTAGCTAGTGAACAGTTGTATCAAAGATCACAGAGGCAGAATCTAGGGGAACAGCTTCAATAAGATGATGAACACTAGTAAAAACACATTTCTTATCCACGTGGCACTCACATACTTTATAAGGTAGCTTGGCTTGAGTCAATTTGATGAGAGCAGTGTTTCCAAAGACACTGACACCCTCAGACACACTAAGGGTCTCATTATGATGCTTTCTGACTGACTCAGTGTCGGAATGTGGTTTTTGACCGATTTGGATTCGGGGAGTACGACCGACTGATTATGATGTTTACGAACACCATTCAGTCGGACTCCCATTGACGTCAATGGGAGCCTGTGTTCCGACTTACAACACAGGCTGCCATTAAAGAAAGGGGTGGTTGCAGAAAACCGTGCACCCTGTGGCAGGCACCCCATCGTGCCTGCCACACTATGCATGGTTGCAAAGAGGAGTCCCCCGGGTAACCCCATGGGCCCCAACCAGAGGCCTCCGTGTGAAGGAGGGCCTGCTATGGGTACCCAAAGTCAGATTCCGACAGTCTATCTGTGTCGGCCAAACCGAGGTGGATAGGCTGTCCGAATCCAACATTGTAATATGTCGGTCGGAAATGCGGTCCATAGAGCAGTATGAGTCGGCTCCGACCGACTCGGTTCCTCCGAAAGCTGGTCAAAACCGAGTCAGAAGAACTGAATGGTTACCTACCATCGTAATCGGTCGGTCAGAAATGTTTCCAAGTCCTTTTCCACCGACATGTTATTTTCATGTTACAAAGTGTTACACCGCCATGTCAGTTATTATGGAAAGGAATGAGTGCCACATGATCCCTTCTTTTTCATGCAGGGTGTGATAGAGTTTGTTTCCAATGTTAAAGAAAAATTCTAGAGTAACAACAAATTATTTTTCTAATGCATTTACCTGTACGTTTACAAGAATGATAAATGACTCTAATTATTTGGAAATTTCCAAAGCCCTTAGCTCGGCAGGAAAACTGGACTCAACTCACTGGTGACTTATTAATACATCCACACATGCATGCTGAATAGTGGCTCTGTGGTTTATTAAATAGAGCAGAAGGGCAACATCACTCCCCTAAGCAGAATCATTCCTGAAGTATTACAGAAATATTACTCTTTTGGATCTACCAATCAGTACCTAAGTGTACTGTTGTTTGTTTGAACATCCCACACATTTTCCCTGTGGATTTATGATCCGGCCTAGTAGCTCCCAAAGAACTCCTTGGTAAACCCTTTGATCTCTGTGGCTTCACTATGAACTCAGTTTCTCATTGAGGGGCAGCTCTAGCTCGACTAATTTCCTAAAATATACGTTCTAATTTTTTTAATGATATGGAAGTGACATTGCGACTCGTATCTATATCCCAAACTGTACTGAGGGAGTGGTTTTGTAGTATTTCTATCTTGCGACAATTTTCCTGTAGATCTTCTAAACCTCTTCTTGAACTCCATTTGGATGTATGCGTCAATGTGTGTTTGCTTCTTGGCTATTGCGGGCCCAAAATCTAAGTAGCAGAAAAAGTTAGGCTGACACCTCATCTATTTTAACATTACCTAATACAATTGTAGTTTTTACGAAAAAATACACAAATGTGGTGTAATGTTTATTAACACCATAACAAGGTAAATATGAGAGGCTGACGCCAACACATGAGAAGATTCTTCCATTCTAACAAGTTCTAAGGTGAATACATATGTTTAGAAAACACAGAACTAATCTCAAAACCTTCATCCTAAGAAAAAAAAAAGACGGCAGGAAAACTCAAGAAAATCAAATTAAAATGGAGTAGGGCAGCATACACCATTGCCTTTTCACTCAACCTATTGTCCCGGCAATGCTTATGCTGTTTTCTCAAGCTGGCTTTCATGTGGTCTAATAATAGTACTTGAGTGCATGCCCCTTAGTATAGACAACATAACCTACGCCCATACCCTCTTGAGCCAGGAATGCCCACACAGTCTCTCTATCCACCAAATCAAAGGATTTTGAGGAGCTAGCTCTGCTGAACAACATCTCGGATTGGAGTCTAAACATTAGGATAACTAACCAGATATTGTTCTGTGGAACATTGAAGAGGCCAATCCTGGATAGAACTGTATGAGATTTCGAGATCCCAGGTTCAAACAGTGAAAGGAACAGAAAAGTGCCTTCTTCGTATATTGGCTGTACTGAACAGTAGCACCAATTTAAGATCTAGCAATGCCACTGCACTCCCAGGGCAGCAGCGTCAGTGGTCTGTCCTCCTTTCACAAGCAAGAACATCACAAGATCCTTGCTTTCATTGGCAAATCAGCAACTTGTATGTCCCCTTGTCAATCAAGTTGGCAAATAAGGCAACTGCCAGGATCAGTAGAAGGATAATGGCCTTTGCAGGGTATGTCAATGTTATTTTTGATTCATGCTGCAGGTCAGCGATGTTGTTCCTTACTGCACAATTTAGAAGAGAGTTGTTGTGCATGAGAGCAAAAAGTCTAAACTCCAAGACATGCAAGGAATGAAAGAATGCTATCTTCTCCATCCACACTGCACAGATCAGTGTCAAGAGCAGAACCAGTACTTGTTCGGAGCACCTGTTGTCTGTCCATCTTCCTCTTGCAGAACAGCTCAAGATCCACTCAATTTCTGGGAAATGAGCAGGCATACATTGACACAAATATACAATTTTACTTAGATTCAAAAATAGTGATTTATGAGCAAGGTAAAATTGAACGGTGAGAAAAAAGTAAATCTGGCAACAAAACATCTGTCCTGCATTTCTGGGGCATGTCCACTCCACCCAATGGGGTTGCAGTGAGTTCATGAACAATCACTGAAAACATGTATTTCACTTTAAAATGTTAATTGCCTAAATATACTGTACAGTAAAAGCCATTTGCTACTTGAAAGACTTTTCCAATAAGAAGATTTTTGGGTAAATTCCCACATGGGAAGGTACAATCTTCAGCTCAATATGCCTGAAATGTTGATGCAGACGAAGGGAGCTTAATCTATTAGACGATGTTCCACATTCACTGTCATTCAGACCACGAAATAATTGAGAACCTTGTATTTATTTTACAAGAAAGTGAATCATGTACAAAAATTTTAACAAATAGACATAACCCATTCAGCCACTTTAAAAACGTACACTGTTGGGAAAATTGGCAAAGAATGTTGGGATCCATTCATGTGCACAATCTGTTATACTTTTTGTTTCTCTTTTGTTTAGGTTCTCCATTCAAAAAAATAATATTGTGCTGAATAAAAAAAGTTAGCTATCATTTTGTGGCAGAGTTTATAGACAACAAAAACACTGTCGTATTCAGCACTGAAGACAGAATGGTGGTGGCATGTGGCATTTCAAAAGAAAACAAGAACGAGCTTGCGGCTGCTGCCTTTTACGTCGGGGTGCAGACAGGTTTAGCTGTCTGGCAGGAGTTAGTGTCACCACACTGCATTTACATAGACACATAAATGGGGTTTAAGGTCAGTCATCTGTGTATATTCATGGCTACAAACACTGGTTTGCTTTTTAAAACAGCCAACCTCATTTGACAGATGTGTGTATGTTTATCAGCAGATGTAGCTGAAGCTAGTGATGGGAAAAAAGTTTAGAACAATCTTCTGCACATCCACCTCAAGGAGTCTTCATTGAGGCATCACTCTGACTGAAGGGTTGTGTGCAGATGGCCATTGTACAGCGAGGCCAGACTCGGGGTCTCATGTATGTAGATTTGGGTAGGCACCGCAGCAAGTCTCCTTTGTGCTGCCCTACATCAAAACCAATTTTTTTTTTTTTTTTAAATATATTTTTATTGCAGGAATCAGTAAATCAGTACAGTAGCGACCAGCAGTGTATTATAAGCAACATATATAGAATAAAGCCCTCTGGCCCCCCTCCGTAAAGTCTGTACACAGCCAACTGGCCCGCAACCCTGGGGTCGGGCGGCGAAATGCAACAGGGGTCAGAAGAATGCTGGAGCTGGTCCGGATAACACACTGTCCGTCATCTGCTTTTCCAAACAAACCCAAAACGCCCAAAATAACTCCCCCCCAAAATACCTACTAACTGTGAACCCCCCCCTCCCTCCCCCCACCACCAGCGCCAGGGAGCTTATCAACATAGGATCTACTGTGTGACCCACGGGGAAGGTAATAGGACTGTCAGTGCTGACGTTCATCGGGACTCAGGGCGAGTCGCTTCCTCACTTTCGGAGTCGCTGGGGGCACAATAATCCCTGAGGGCCTGTACTAGCATTTCCCACTCCAACGCGGCCTCCTGCGCCTTCTCATTACCCTGCCTCCAAGCCAGCTGATATCTTAGCGCGCTCTCTCCCGCCGCCCATTTCAAAAGCTCACTGTGCCATCTGCTGCCTGCCGGACCAGCTCGTGCCTTCCAGTTCCTGGTCACCTCTCGCTTAGCAAGGAGGAGCCCCAGGTCGATAAATTTACTGGAAATTTTATTCCGGGGGGTATGGGGGAACCAGTGTAAGAGCCCCACCGCCGCATCGAATGATAAGCGCCTCCCCGTCACCTCCTCCAGAGTCGCCGCTACCTCCTGCCAGTAGGACGTCAGTCCTGGACAGGCCCATAACATGTGTAGGAGGTCCGCCTCCTGAGCCGGGCACCTAGGGCATTCCGCTGAAGCCGTGGCAAAATAACGCTTGATCTTTACCGGGGTCAGGTACGCTCTATGGAGAACATAATAGTGGACCAGTTGGAAACGGGCGCTACGTGTGCCCTTCCAGGCACGTCTCACCAACTGGGCCCAGGTCGACTCCGGGATCTCCCTACCAATGTCCTCCTCCCAGCGGGTCCTCAGTGTGGTAAGAGGAACCAATCCCTCGGCAATCAACCTGCCGTAGAGGCAAGTGACCGCCTTCACCGTGCCCGCCGACATCATTACGTACTGGCACACCTGAGACAAGTGGGGTTCCTCCAGCCCGTTCTGCCAGTGCACCTGGATCGCTCGCACAATGGCCGAATGCAGCAGAAAGTCGCCCCGGGGGATCCCGAAGCGGTCAATGAGATCCTGAAAGGACAGGAGCGCTCCGTCCTCGTACAGATCACCGACGAGCTGTAAACCGGAATCCTCCCAGACCGCCAATCGTGACCAATCCCCTCCGTGGGGGAGGGCCGTCAGCATCCCCAACGGTATTTCAGGCGCGTATGGTATTCTTAGTTGGCCTCTGGCGTGAGCTCGGCTCCAACACAGTCGGATAGTCCGCTCCTCCATCGACAAGTCCCGCAGGACTAAGCGCTGTCGCAGCGCTATAAAGGAGAGAACGTGCCTGGCCATACCCGTCCCTCTACCGTCTTCCGGGCCCCTGAATTCCCTGACTATCTCCTGGGTGAAGGTCTGGAGCTGCGCCGCCAGATAGTACTTCTCGAAATCCGGCACAGCAAGCCCCCCATCGTCTTTCGGCCTCATCAAGGTATTGAGGGCCACCCGTCGCCGGCCCGTTCCCCAGAGGAACCCAACCACCATAGAGCGCAAGCGACGAAACGTGGCCGGTGGGACCCAGATCGGCAAAGTCCGGAAATAATACAATAACCGGGGAAGTGCCACCATTTTGAGCAGGGCGATGCGACCCGCCACTGAGAGCGGCAGCGTGGCCCAAAAGTCCATGCAACCTCGGAGTGCTCGAATGCAGCGGGCAACGTTCCCATCTAGGAGGTCGGGTTGGTCGTGGTAAACGAACACCCCAAGGTACTTAAAGCAATCGGGCTCCCATCTGATCTCCCTACGTAGCGCAGGGGTGGGGGTACCCCTGCGTACCGGAAAGAGACAGGTCTTAGACCAATTCACTTGGAGTCCTGAGACCGCTCCGAACTCCGTAAGCGCCAATTCCGCTCCCCGCAGAGCGTTGACCGGGTCCTCCAGGAAGAGCAACAGGTCGTCCGCATATAGCGAGACATAATGCGGGCCCGCAGCCGTCCATAAGCCCGTATAGTGGGCTCCCGAGCGAAGGTGCATCGCCAGTGGCTCCACCGCTAGCGCAAAAAGAAGCGGGGATAAGGAGCACCCCTGCCGCGTGCCTCGTTCCACCGGATACCGCGATGATATCAATGGGCCCGATCGGACCCTGGCCGAAGCAGAAGCATATAGAACCGCGGTCCACCGAACAAATCCCTCCCCGAGGCCGAATCTCCGTAACACCGTGCAGAGGTAGTCCCACTCTAGGCTATCAAAAGCCTTCTCCAGGTCCACCGACAAGACTACCGGGGATGGGGCATCCATAAATGGTTCCCCAAGCAAGCGGAACAACCTTCGAATATTCATAGTCGTGTTCCGCCGTGGGATGAAACCGGCCTGGTCCTCATGCACCAGGGAACTCATATGTCCAAGCAGCCTCGAGGCCAAGATGCTGCTCAATATTTTGTAGTCCACCGTCAACATTGATAGGGGACGGTAGGACCCCGGGTCAGATGGGTCTCGGCCCGGTTTGAGGAGAGGAACCACCAGCGCTTCACACATCGAGCTCGGGAGTCGCCCCAACCTCTTCGCCTCCCTGTAGACCACCAGTAACCGAGGGGCCAAGAGGTCAGCGTAAGCTGCATAGAACTCCACTGGTAGGCCATCTAGGCCCGGGGTCTTGTTCCTCGCCATCCTTTTGATGGCCCCGCGGATCTCCCCCAAGTCGATATCGGAACCCAGAGTTTTCGCCACCTCCTGTCCTACTGTGCGGAGCTCCAGTGGACGAAGATAATTATCAAGCCGGTCTGGGTCACGTGCGGAGCGACTGCGGTATAAACATTCATAATAATGCCGGAAGCAACTAAGAATCTCCGGTTGGGTGTAGACCTCGGTCCCATCTGCCCCACGCATATTTGTCGCCGTCTGGGACTGGCGCGCAGGGTTGGCCAACCAGGCCAGCAACGCACTCGTTCTGTCTCCCTCCGCGATAGACCGGACCGTATAGGCCTTATAATCAAAACAGCGGAGCCGTTCGACCTCCACCGCTACCCTCTCCCTCGCCTCCATCGTTTGTGTTTGCAATTCCGGGTGTCCGGGGCGGTTAACTTCGAGCTCGCGGAGTGCCCGGTCCGCTGTGTCTAAATCAGCCAGGATAACGCGCCTCATGCCCACCTTCTTAGAGATACAGTAGCCCCTCACCACTACCTTAAAAGCGTCCCATTCGAACGCCCTAGTACTCGCGGAGCCGCCGTTGGACGCAAAATAATCCGATATTCTCCCCCCCAGGTCCGCCTTGAAGACACTGTCCTCGAGGATCTCGGGTCGCATGTTCCAGGTGGGTACCGCCGGCGTCCCAGGAAACCAGCGAATGTCCAGCAGGAGGGGGTTATGGTCCGAGATGGTCCTCGATAAGTACTCTGATCGGACCGCTGCCGAAACCAGTTCGGGCGAACCAAGAAAACCATCCAGCCTGACATGCAACTCATGGAGGCTCGAGAAATAGGAATAATCCCTAGATGCGGGGTGATGCGCCCTCCAAATGTCCGTCAAACCCCAGCGGGTCTGCCAATCCTGACGACCCTTAGCCGTGCGACGGACCGGGGAGTCGGGGAGCGGGGGATGCGAGCGGTCCATGTCCACATCCACCACGGAGTTGAAGTCTCCCCCCAACAGGAGGGGCCCGGCGAAAAAATGGGCCAACGAGCCCGATAACCTGGAAAGGAAGGCAGTCTGGTCTACATTAGGAGCATACACACAGCAAACGTTCAGTTCCCTCCCTCCTAGAGTGCCTGAGATGGCCACAAAACGCCCCTCTGGGTCCAACACTGTCCTCGTGACCTGGAAGGGTACCCCTGCCCTGATCCATATTAGCGCCCCCCTGGCATAAGCAGAGTACGACGTGGAAAAGACCTGCCCCCGCCATCTACGCTGAAGCACCGCCCCTTCCGCCTTGTTCAGATGCGTTTCCTGCAGCAGCGCCATTTGCACTCCCCTACGCACTAAATAAGCATGGACCTTGTGGCGCCTGGACATAGTGTGAAGCCCCCTCACGTTCCAAGTAACACATTTCAAGTTAGCAACATCAGCCATTGTCCCAGATTGTTCTTGCACAGTCCCCCCATCCGGGTCCCCACAAAGAAAAAGCATCAATCCTCCCAGCGCTGATGGCGGCCATTTTCCCCAACCAAAACCAAACTACCCAAGAACCAACAAAGCCCCCCCCCACCCACCCCAGAACAGGACCCAAACTGCACCATCTAGATCCCATCCAAACCTCGTCGTACATTAACCACAAAACCCCACTAGTCCTACGGTCGCCACCGTAGAAAGGCCTTAAGGGCCAGGTGCGGGCTGGGCGGAGGCAGTGGGCCCTCGTCGCCCAGGCCACCAGGACTATAACAAGCCCCAACCAGTGTCACACCTTCCGGGGCAAAAGCAGAGGCCCCCCAACCCTCACTCCCTCGTTGTCAGCAATAAAGGACGGCAACCGCCACCCCCCTGCCGGGCCCCCACCCAAAACAAGGCAGTATACCCCTTTACCCTTGTCCATCTAGAAGGTCCTCCACCGATTTCGGTGTGATCACCGGTGTATGGGTACTATCTGCCACTGAATCCTCCGAGTCCGATGGTGCCCCCTGAGCACCCGGGTTTTCTTCCTCCTCAATGGTTTCGTCTCTAGCTCCCGACAGTTCCGACAGTACTTCCAACACTCCCCTCCTTTCCGATGATGTCTCCGCAGTCGAGGGCCCTCCGGTGCGGCCGCGGCGATTCCTGACCCTCTTGGATCGCCTCCTTTGTTCCGGCTCATCTGCCTGTTGGGACGAGGAGCCAAAACCATCTTTCCCCGCCCGGTACAGTTCGAGCCAGTCACAGACCTCCTCCGGGGTGTCGAAGAACTGGGTTTTGTCGTCGACAATGATGCGGAGCCTTGCAGGATATAGGAGTGAATATTGAATGCCCTCGCTCCTGAGTTCGCGTTTAACCGCTAGGAAGGAGAACCGCTTGCGCTGCGTCTCGTAGGTGTAATCAGGGAAGATGTTCACCTGACTGTTCGCAACTTGGAACGGGCCATTGTGCCTGGCGGCATTGAGGATCAAGTCCCTGTCCCTGAAATGCAGTAACCGCGCCACCACCGGCCTCGGGGCACGTCCCTGCTGTGGGGGCCGTGCTGGGACTCTGTGGGCCCGTTCTAGAGTGTAGAAGGAGGACAGACCCTCCGGGACCACCGAGTCTCGGAGCCAGGTCTCCAAGTATCGCACCATGTCTCCATCCTCGATCTTTTCCGGCAGGCCCACCACTCGGATGTTGTTCCTCCTGTTGCGGCCTTCCGCGTCCTCCGCCCTCCGTTCGAGGGTCTCGATACGGGATAAGGCGTCCTTTATCGTCGCCGCTAAGGTTCGCTGTGCCGGCTCCAAAGTTTTCACCGTGCCCTCCACCTCCTTGACCCGGTCTGAGAGTTTGCCGTGGTCCGCCCTGAGGAGACCCAGGCTCGTCGCCACCTGAGCAATGTCCTGTTGGAGGGCTGACCTCGTAGCCTCTATCGCCTGCAGGACACGGTCGAACTGCTGCTGTAGTGGCGCACTACCAGAACTTTTCGGGTCCCCATGCTCCTCCTTGTCCTGGGCTTCAGAGTCCGAGGTGGTCTGGGTGGATCCCTTGGCTCCTTTAGGTTTCCCCATGCTGCCAGGGGCACTCCGTGAGGGTCCCGGAGGAAGTGTCTCCGTGTACAGGTGTCGATCACGACCTTCCCGGACACTTGTACTCAATTCGGGTATGGGCGATCTCCTTCTCCAGTGCCTGTGGAGACTCCGCCGCTTCGGCTCACGCCACCGCCACGGCGTCCGAGGGCACCGATGAGGGGGCGGAGACAGCCGTCGCCGAGTCGGGCAGATCCGTTCACCCACAGTAGCCCCGGGGTGAGGGCCACCAACTCCCTCGGATGATCTGTGGCGCCAGAGTGTCGCGCCTCCCATGTAGTTGGACTGTCCAGGAAGACGTAGCTAGTTGCGGAGTCGCGAGGCGGGCCACCACTTGGATCATAGGGCGTCCGCTCCCGGTGCCCTCCCGTGCGCAGGCACCCGTCCGGCCGTCCAACCGAGTGCAAATCCGTTGCAGAAGGTCCAATCCTGTAAAGCCCAATGTCCAAAACAACCGAGGATGGCGAAGCTAGGCGCCAGTCGACACACGCGACACCTCTTCAACTCAGTAGTTTCGATCAAGGGGACAAAGGAGTCCGGGCGCCATGTTGGGTCGCACTCCGCAACTCCGCAAACTTCGGTATTTCTTCGGAGCAACCCTCGTCCAAACTTCACCAGGGCCCCGGGCAGGTTGCCGTCAGCACGCTCAGCAGAATGCGGGGTCTGGGGTGCCCCGCAGCCTCCGAATTTCAGGATAATCTCGGGCTTAGTCCCGGAGCCGAGCTCTCAGGCGACCATCGCCATCGGCGCCCAAGCCACGCCCCCCTGCCCTACATCAAAACCAAAGGGCAGAAATGCACAATATTTTTCTAGAACGTTGCATTCCTGTCCTTTTCCCCTCAGCTGGCACCATTTCCGCAGCCTAGCGCCAACGAAGGCGCCCTTGCTCCATGCTGCAAGGGTACCTGCAGCCGTGGTCGGCAGTAGAAGTTCCTGCAGGGTGGTGACGTGGAGAGGGGGAGGGGCAGGGTGGGGGGTAGTAATGTATGGATTACGGAGTTTAACAGTTTAGTAAACATATAAATAAATAAAAACGAATTTTGTTGCGCGCACTGCATTGCATTTGGTGATGCAGTGCACGCAACAAAATTCGTTTTATTTATTTATATGTTTACTTACCTGTTAAACTCCGTAATCCATACATTACTATCCCCCACCCTGCCCCTCCCCCTTCCCACATCACCGCCCCGCAGGAACTCCTACTGCCGACTGTGGCTGGGTACCTGGGTTGTCATCAGGATTGTTTTTGTGCAGGAAGGGACATCTTCCAGCACAGAAACAATCCACAGAGGTGTTTTCCTCTTTCTGTGTGGGCTGCAACATGCAGCAGATGTAGAAAGAGGAAAAACAAGGAGAAATAAACATAGGGGCATATTTATGAGAGTCTTGTGCCACGTTTGCACCATGCAAAGAGGTACATGCATGACGAAGGCTCTGAGTCAGATTTACGAAGCCACGCAAAGCCACATTGCATGGCTTCAAGTGGTCTCATAAATCTTGGTTACTGCAACATAGCCCAAATTTCTCTTTCGCCTTCCTCTACACAAGGGAGGTATTCCATGGGCATTGCGTTGGGTGTACCCACGCAACTCCCACTTCTCAAATTTACCAGGACTTGTAAACCTGGGAATGCATCAAAATCTTATGCTTTCCCAGAGCAGATGTAATGAGGAGAAATATCTTTATTTCTCTTTGTTTTTTTTCCTCTAGGTGTGCTGCATTTTGCAGCACACATAAAAGGAGGAAAATGCCTCCATGGATTGTTTTCGTGCAGAAGGTGTCCTTTCCTACAAGAAAACAATCTTGTCTCCAACACAGACACTCCTGCATCATGGTGCAAGGGGCCTGCATTGACACTAGGCTGCTGAAAAAGCGCCAGCGCAGGTGGAAAGGACAGGAATGCACTGTAATGCATAAATAAGGTGTATTCCTGCCTTATCACTTTGGGATAGGGCAGTGCAGGAATGTGACTTGCTGCTCTGCCATACGCCGCAATTCTATAAATGATGCCTGTGGTTCTCCTCATTATGGCTCACCTTAGGAGAATTTGACGCAGTCCCAGTTTCAGACGTCCTTGTAAATCTGAGAATGCATCAACATCCATGGGTGTTGTGCAGGAGCACCCACCGCAATGCCCATGGACCACCTCTATAATGCAGAGTAAGGCAACGCAGCGATTTGTGTTGCTTTTCGTTACTCCATATCTATGAGGTCATTCATAGCCATGCAAAGTGGCGTTGCATGGCTTCATAGTTATGATTTCAGGGTCTGCAACTAAGGTTGTTTCACAAAAAGTGACGCAACAGTGGCACAAAGGTCCCATAAATATGCCCCTCAGTGTGGTTGATGAGCACTGCTGGCTGGAACATTTATACCCATGGAAGGGCATAGGGTACATTTGACATCTCATGCTGTGCACGCCTATTCCTTCCCCAGCACTAGAAGAGACCACCCAACTGCTTCAAGCCGCACAGTAGCCAGTGATCCATGGTGAGAGCAATGTTATATGCACTGTGTTAGAAATGGGGCTTCTGGTTAGCCTGGATATGCACCTAAGCCAGGCAGAGCCCACCACTCTAGTCAGAGCAAGTAAGTTACACACCAAGGGCAGCCTGTGCTCACCCTCTGGTAGCTTGGCACAGAGGTCGCAGGCTTATCGTCAGAGGCAATGTGTAAACCACATTCATAAAGTAACACCAGGAAGGCACCACAAAAGAGATTCCACACAGAGTTATATAAGACTTAATGGAGTATATTATGCATATGCCCAAGACCAAAACATCATAAATCATAAATGCTGTGCATATTATGTGAATCATAAGATACTACCTGTTATCCTGACAGTGCAAGAATCAAAATGACATGCATTAGAACATCAGGGCATGAATGCAGCAGGGTATAGAATACAAATACATAAATCATTAGTACTGTGCAAATCCTAAAAATGCAAGAATCATAACAGTACATGCCATACTAGTAGTAGGCTTGTTTAGAGATAAGCACATGAATTGGCATATATACTTTTTAATGTATGGACATACCAGAATAACCTTTGTTATACTGCAAGCCTACACCGATAAAATCTGGTTATGTGATTCAAGAGGTATCCATTGTTGAAACCACACAGGCAAAACAGTGCTTAACCCAACTGGACCACTTTAACAGCCTTTAGGGTAACTTGCCTTGTGATGAGAGAGCACTATTGTACAATTTAGTTATGGCCCCTCGAATTGGGAAGGCAATGAAGCAAATGCGGACACAATAGATTTGCAGGTATGGTCCCCTTCAGACTGGGACGGCAATGCAGCACTTGCATACACAGCCTCTTTTGAGGTCCAAGGTGCCCATTAAGGAGCGCAGGGCTTCTGTCTCTCCCCTGCATCCCCCACTTACAAATTACCAATGGTGTACCCCTCAGATGCTGTTTTGGAAGTACTGGTGGGCCTCAAGCATGGGACCTGCATTTTCAAAGTTGGGAGATCGCTTCTGTCGAAGCATTACGGTGCTGCTCTGGAGACAGGGCCAGGCTTACAAGCCCCCAAATGTCTGGCCCGCCCCTGGATTTGCTGAGGGACGTGACTCCAGGAGAGATATGAGCATGAAAACAATTGGGTGCCTCGGCACAGCACTCTTGACTCCGGACTTAAAGCACTGGCTTCACCACTCCGTCAACGGGAGATCAACAGCGCTCAGCACATGCGAGTTTCTTTTTTGGATTAAAGATAAATGCAAACTGAAGCACTCACCATGCCCTGGTTTTTAGCACAAACATGAAATGCCAAATGAAGCATTCACCATGCACTGATACAAGACAAGCCAGGTGGAATCCCAGCTACCCTGACTGCAAAGAACAGCGCTTACAAGGCGCTCAAACACATGTTGGTGCAGGCAAATGGGGATACCTTCTGAAACCTCAAAGGTCCCAAAAGAGCAGAAAGGGGGCAAATCACCCAGTTCCTGGAGAGCACTTGGGCCACAAGAGCAGGGAGACAGGGAGCAGGCCAGCACATAAGTCAGACAGCCCAAATGGTGGTACTTCCTAGCAGTCCAACAGTCCTCTTGGAAAAACAGAGTCACAACAGCAGAAAAATAATCCATGTACTCCTTTAGGCTACCCAGCTAGTTGCAGGCAGCAGGGCACTAGCAGAAGAGCAATCTAGATGAGTCTTTCGAGTAGTGCAGTAGTCCTTCTGACAGAGGTTAAGTTCCACTCCAAAAGTGCTCTCCAAAAATGGGGTTAAAGCTCCTGTTGTTTCAGGGTGAACTTCAAAGGAACACTAAGAAGTACTACAGTCTGTTTTAACCCCAGCGCGGGCTTCAGACTTCAGTAGGGGGTAAATCAGCACTTTGTGTAAGGGCAGGACACAGCCTACACATATGGAAAGTGTGAACGACCTCCCATCCCAGGAAGACCATCAGTATGCAGATGTAGCCCCGTCACACCCAACTCTTCCTGTATGAATGATGTCTGGAAAGTATCCACAAAGTGTAGCTGTCAACAAGGCCCAGATGTGGATTGAAGACAGGCTACAAAGCACACAGAGTCATAAGAACAGAGAAATGCCCACTTTCTAAAACATTTCTAAGAAGACACCATCTAAAACGTTTATGTTGTAGAAATAGATCAACAAGGAGTATATAAATAAGAAAGTTTTAAATAATGTACACCAGTTAGGCTCCTTTGCTATTTTTGGTAGATCTCTTTTCATAGGAATGCTTGTTCATACTTTAGTAAAGCATCCTCTTTGTTAAAAAAAATTGGCTCTAACACATAAAACGGTTGAATATATGTGCCAGTTTGTCAATTTAAATATTGTGTACAGTTTTGTGATGAATATAAATGTAGTGTATATATATGTGTTTGTTGTATATATGTAGTTTTTTGTAAAACCAAAAAAAATAACTTTTTGTCAATGAAAAAATAGAACAGTAATCAAAAAAAATAATAATAATAATTTTAAAAAAAAGTCACTTAGTCTTTTTTTGTGTCATTCAGTTTGGTTTTGGATGAATATAAAGCACGGATTGTTTTTGGATGTGATATAATTCAAGTAGGAAGGGATAATTCATTTTTCTCAGTCCTTGAAATAGATCGTTATTATTTCCTATGCATCACTATTCTTGTTTAATATGTTCTTTACCCAGATGCTCTAGGGTTATTGGGTTGCCCCCTTCTATAAAGAGACACTTTCTAAAACTGGCATTTCTAAAATAGTAACATAAATTTCAACTAAACCAGTAAGCAGGATTTATCACTACTATTCTAAACAAACACAACATGGTAACAATACTCCTTTCAGATTAAGAATTACCACTAAAGTGTATATAAGGGAATTCCCAATTCTAGCCTATGAGAGGAGTAAGCCTCACAGTAGCGAGAAATCCAATAGGCTGTTGTCACTAAAAGGACATGCCACACAATAAAGACAAAAGTCCCACGTTTTTTTCTCACACAGCATCCTGCCCATGGGGCTACCCAGGGCCTACCTTAGGCTTGACCTACATGTAGTAAAAGTTGAGATTAAGGCTTGGCAGGTAGTTTTAAATTATCAAGTCAATGTGGGAGTAAACTGCACACAGACTCTGCAGTGGCAGGCTTGAGACAGGTTCAAAAGACTACTTCTGTGGGTGGTGCAAGTGGCGCTCCAGGCCCACTAGTAACACTTAATCTACAGGCCCTGGGCAAATGGGATACCACTGTACAAGTGTCTTACAAGTAAATTAAATATGCCAAACAGTTGCAAACCAATCATACCATGTTATAGGGGAGAGAGCTCATGAATTTTAGCACCGTGTAGAAGTGGAAAAAGTGTTCAGAGTCACAAAGCCAACAAAAGGAGGGTCAGAATGATAGGAGGAAGTAGGCAAAAAGTTTGGGGATTATCCTGCAAAAAGGGCCAAGTCCAACACAGTGTATTTTCCATGCACTATGGTTATTCTAATGGAGTGCTTGGGGTGGACTTGGAAATCCTTCTTTTGATGTGCCACTGCACTGGATGAGATCACCTGCAGCTCCAGTACTTCCTGTCTATGAGTCTTAATTCAAACATGATATCAAACGTAATTGGCTATCTCTAGAGGATGCCATTGGTTTTCAATGTATCTGAATTGGGTTTAGAGAAGAGCTTTCTTTGCAGGATAGTCACAGCGATACCTTGGAATAGTGTACATGGGTCTTGAAAGGAGATTTCTTTCTTGTCTCTTGCTGCATTCAACAAATTCTTTCTGCTTGTAAAAGTAGTCAAATTTTTGAACAAGTTTCCTTGCCTTTGGTTATGTTGAAGATGCCTCATACCAACATTATTCACTCTGTTGCTCCATATCTCTTCATGGCCATCCTTCAGGTGGGAGGAGAATAAGCTCCGCCTGAAAGGTTCAACGTCAACACTTCCAAAAAACTTTGTTCAGTTTTTCCCAAAGCTTGGTTCCGTTTTTCACAAAGCTCTGTTTGAGAAGTTAAAAGAGTGTGTAACAAATCTGATTTTGTGAAAACCATCCTCTGATTTTGTGGGTTTGAGTAGGCCACCATGTCTGAGCGAGTGTCCACAACTTTGATTAATGTGGTGTGCAACTTGGCACAAATACCCAAGCAAGACCTTTTGTGTGTGTTTCTTCAGCAGTATTCACAGTTTTTATACATCATTCCTACATGCTCTCTCTGCATAAGGCATTTGTAGGGTACGATATGATAGTAAAGAGTGCCTGCCATCTCCAAGCCACTACATTCGCACAAAATGACAATTCTTGTGAGGGTCACCTCTGTAGAGATCACCTCAACCTCCACCACCTAGTTACATATATTATACTTACTTCTAGTTGAATTTCTCAGGAAGGAAAGTAGAATGTCCAAATGATATACCACAAAGTGTCTAAACCTTTCAGGCCATCCTCTAAGGCTTAAAGATCAATGGATTCTAGATTCCTCTTATAGCTCACTCTCAAATTCCTGAGCACATGCACAACTATCCTGCCTCCACGATTCACCCACAATCAGCAACAACTGCAAGCGCCTACCACAGCTATTCAGAGGAGAGATTCCAGGTTGCTGCTACAGCAGAGTGATCATTGGTTCAATGGACTCCAATCTTCTTGGTGAGATAATTTCAAAAGGTCTCTGCAGAACCAGTTAATTCCCCCACTAGAAATTGCAGTGAAGTATATTTATTCACAATGCAGTTGTAACTTCACATCAAGGGAGGAGTGGAGCAACCTAGCTTCAAAGGCTCATCTTGCTACAGTCCCTGCTGCAATACATTTCTCAAAGGCCAGCAATCTAACAGGGTCATCTCAAATGACCTGGACAAACTCTGGTGCTAATTCTCCACTGACACCACCCTCTCTGTGCCTCCAGTTATCTTTATGCGTTCAGGCACAAAGAGCAGGTGCAAGTAGGAATTTGCAAGGGTCAGTGGGGCAACAGTTTGCAGACTGTGCTGTTAAAATTCAGTACTTCTCTCTCCAAAGGAGCAGGTTCCCCTGATCCGCTTTGGTTCCACGACATGCAGGAGTATTATTTTGCAGATAATATCTGAACAAACAGCACATCATTTTCCAGAGGCAATTGTGGAGCGTACAGGAAAGTGCCTCCTCAGCATGAGGCCATGCCCTGTCCACCTTATTTCATTTCTAAACCTATCTGTATCCACCTACATTGAAAATTAGCATCACTTTGTTCTAACCAGAGCAAACTATTGGAATATTACTTTTAAATTGGATACTAGACTGTAGCCATGTACTATCCTACATTGAGATTAGAGTTAGGCTAATCATATGCAATAAATGTTCTACTCCGAAAGGCATTACTAAAGGACGTGCAATATTTGCATAATTAGAATATTTTTCTTGAAGAATATAGAAAAAGATCAACTTTGTTTAAAAAATGCTACTGTTATGACAAACAACATAAAACCGACCTCAGACCACATTGGCCATGAGTGATAAGGGCTGTGGACTTTAATTCTGGCAGCCATTGTAGAATACTGAAGAGATATGTGTTTTGGATCATAGTGGCACACAGTTAGAGATTGAAACATCTATTAGCCATTGCATCGCTCTGTGATACAGTGCTGTGGTTGTAGTAGAAAGAGCCAGAAACAGACAATCACGGCTAGAAAATCCACAACAAGTATGGTGTGTTTGATCGATCATAGTACTGAACAGAAGAGTGCCTGGGAACAGTTCAGACCATCATTTGGATAAAAAGTGCAGAGTCAGTCATACATGTTTTGATGTACTAAATTTCAGACAAATAACTCAAAATGAACTAAATAAAATAGCCAAGTGATGATGAAATTTAATAAAGAAAGTGGAACTTGTATTAATGGTTAAACCTTATACTTTTTTCACGATCCCAGGGAGGGGGTCCGTACATATTAATGTGGTCACCTCAACATTCAATGCATCGTTGTTGGGGTGCCTCTCTTGCAAAGACATTTTTGTGAGAGCATTGTTCTCCAACCGAAGTCCTAAAGGGGTATAGGACTGCACATCAGTTTCCTTTTCACAGAGAAAACCCTTCCAGCTGCTTAGGCAAAGAGTACATTCCACCAACCTCTACTTAGTACATTGCTAATATTAAAGAGGGTATTATATATACTGAGTGAGCACACCTTATACCTGAAATTTTATGGCAATGCTGCTAACTTCAGTCATGCTTCTTCTCTTAAACCGGGCATACTAAACAGGAATTAATTTGAAACTTCTAAAATACACAACGTGAAGCAAAAAAGCAAAACATTACTTAAGCTGAATGCTTGCATTACGACTGATGAAACAGTTCTACAGGCAACATAACAATGCATGGGAAGTGCTGTCTAATATGGAGTGTACTGGAGCTCACCACAATTTTATTAACCCCTCCCAAAAATACCAAGGGACAGATTTACAAGCCCCTTGCGCTTCTTTTACGCCGCCGACTTGACGCAGCGGTGGCACAAAAGATGCACCATGGTGCGGGGTATTTACAACGTGACGCA
Source organism: Lissotriton vulgaris (assembly GCF_964263255.1). Classification (NCBI taxonomy): domain Eukaryota; kingdom Metazoa; phylum Chordata; class Amphibia; order Caudata; family Salamandridae; genus Lissotriton; species Lissotriton vulgaris. The sequence goes on from NC_141700.1 coordinate 336,819,213, forward strand.
TCTCCCAGATGCATTACGTTGTAAAGCTCTGCGCCAGAAGAAGGCGTTCCATCGCAAGGGGGCGTTCCGGCGCAGAAACGCCTCCCAAAAGTGGCTGAGTGAAATCTACAAGATTTCACTCAGTCACTTTTGGCCCCATGCTGCGTCAAAACCCTGTACCTGCTTGAAACAGGCGTAAGGATTGACGCAGCATTGTGGAGAAAGAGCCCCCCAAGCCTTGCTGGAGCTATTACGGCACAGATGCGTGACTCATCTGTGCCGTTTTTGCCCCATGGTCAGCCGCATTGTAAATCCGGCGCATCCAGGGTGGCTGAGCTGCAGCGCACAATTACTGGTGCATCCCTGCTAATATGCAGGGATGCGCCAGTAATTGTAAATCTGCCCCCAAGAAATTAACACAAGCTGGAATTCATCATATCACATAGCTAATGAGTAGGTCACTAAGGATCTGATTGTAAATTGAGAGGAATTGGGGTAACAGTAAAAACACATGTAGTAATATTTGCTCATGCAATTATGACTAAATCCCCAATAAATAGGGGATTACTATATGGGACCCATTTTTTCAGGTGGCAAAACCACATTGAATTTGCCATTCCTTGGGAAGTCAGGGAGGGAAGGGTTAGGTATTCTCCCAATGTCAAAAGAAAAAGTGAATGAGATTTGGCAGCTCCAGCAGCCAAGGTCTTTTTCTGGCCAGAAATATTGAATCAAATTCGCCCTCCACCATAAAATCTGGGTGGTGGAAAAACTGACTACTCAGAAACAGGTGGGGCGGAAGTCAATGGCGTAATACTGCTCCACCTAACTCGTAATGAGACCCTTAGAGGTAAACCCAATACAATGAGAAGCATCCTTAATCAAGGGTTCACTTTTTACTGAACGTAAGTGCTATTTTGCTGAAGTAAAATAATACTGCAACTTAAGTCTACTAAAACAACAATACATACATTTAATGACCAATGAATTAATGAGTAATGTGTTGTTAGACAGGGTATCCCTAATGTGAACCTGAAATGTGGAGCATTAATAAGATAACATTTGATCACTTGCATATGTCCTGTGGAGAAGGCTGCTTGCATTCCAATGTTATGGTAGGGATTTTATTCTACAGTGAGCACTGATCTGTCAGAGGTTTATTCCATGGTGGCTTCAATGAGGGTATCATTAAGACCCCTCCTTAAGCTGGCGCAGTATGTGATTGCACCATCTGTAGGGAATGCCAGGAGCGCCCTTGGCATCCCCACACCTCCATAACATAGGTTCTACCCTGGGGATTCAGCATGACTGCTTGTCCTGCTCCCATGACAGCAATATAGAGTGGGCACATGAGCAAATGTGTTCCATCATTTGCATGTGACTCTCTCCATGCAATTGAGGGAATGTTGACATAGGATCGAAAAGGGACAAAATATACAGCAGCACCATTCACAGTGCAGAAGGGGCTGAAGACGTATTTCTATGGCCCACTCCAAAAATCCAATATGATACAAAGCTGGAAAAAACAGGATAAAATGCATTTTTTTTACCAATGCAATGTTGTCCCACAGTGTTTAAAACAGTGAGACAGCAACAGAGATTTTGATTACACTGTTTCAAATTCCCCTGACAAACGAAATACCACAAAAGCATATTTGGATTGATCCTCTAGAAACACCAAGGGACAGATTTACAAGCCCTGTGCACCACTTTTTGTGCTGCCATTGCATCACTTCTGTGATGCAGCGCGGAGTAAAGGTAGCACCATGCTGTGGGCGGGGGATTTACAACCTGACACATCTAGAGAGATGCTGCACGTTATAAAGCCCTGCGCCACATGAAACCTGAGTCAGGTTTCATGTTCGCGTACCGGCGCAGGGTGGGCGTTCAGGCGCAGTAATGCCTTGGAAAGTGCCTGAGTGAAATCTGCAAGATTAAACTTAGTCACTTTTCCGACCTGGCAGCGTCAAAACCTTTTGCCTGCTTGAAGCAGGCATAAGGTGAGATGCACCATGTGTAAGATAGGCCATATTGGCACAGTGCTGGAGTTGCGTCGCATCCGCAACACAACTCCAGCACTGCGCCAACCTTAGGCAGGCAGATGCAACATGCATCTGCCTATCCTTGCACCATGGCGCACCTCATTATAAATGCGGAGCATCCATGGTGGCGCAATGATGGCATTGCATGTCGCACATTTCTTGGAGCACCTCTGCTGTTTTGCAGCGATGCGCCAGGAAACGTAAATCTGCCCCAGGCTGTCTGAAAAGGATTTTTTATCTACAATCGATTCAAAAAGATAAGTCCTTTTTGAGATCAAGGATGACCAAACACCCCATGGGTATCAACAGAGGTACAGTTGAGAAAGGATGCGCTTGATCTGGATTTTGTTGAGTAGACAAAAATGAGACAGAAGCATGCTGCCTGTAACAATAAAACATAACAGAATGTCCTACCAATAAACTGAAAATGCTCATAGGCTCATGACTGAATGGTGCCAGGTGACAAGCTAGTCTGCATCCTTAGTGTGGTTTAAGGTATGTTTTCTGATGTAGGGACATGTTTTTATATGGACAGTTGTAACGGTGTCATGTTCTTTCAATACTGCTTGGGTCATACATGGATGGCTGTATGTGCTCCATTATACCTGGCTAGAAATAAAGATCATGGCATTACAAACAATGATACCATGCACCAACATCAATGCCAACTCTTTCTTTATATTGTTCTAACTATCTAAAATGTGACGTGCACAACGTAGCAGAAATCCCTTCTCACACCCACACAAGACCTGGATCTTGTCAGTGTTTGAGTCCAACCCCATCTGGAAACTGTATTTCTTCCTCATCCCTGAGTAACCAAGCTACAACAACACTTGATCAACTTGTTTGTTCAAGGGACCTCCTTGGTCAAGAAGTACCTTTGAATCCATGGTCACATGGTAAATCCTGGTTTGGAAGGGAGGGGGTATTCTCAATCTGAGTCTTCCTCTACAAGGTAACAGTCCGTTTGAATTATCCTTTTTATGTTTTCTATGTGGCATGTTGTACATTTGTGGTACTCTGGAACATGGACTCGCCTTCATCTAGGATTATTGGTTCAAAATCTACTTCTCTGTTTGTCTCTGTCATCTCAGGTTCTCAGTTGGGCAGTGCCAGTTTCCAACAGGATTCAGGAAGATTTACAATGAATGCTTCTTCTTTTGAATCTTCTCTTGAATCTTGGCTTTGCTGCCCAATACCTGTAATTCTTATCACAAATTTGAGCAAGGCTAATTAGGGAGCAACCTCAGATAACCAATCAGTTCTGGGAAGGTGGTTCTTAGAATAGACTCCGCATACATCAAAATGTAAGTAGAAAATTACTATTTTTGCTAATTAATTTGATTTGTTCCTCTATTGAAAGGTCAAGTGGTTTTGGCTTGGACATATAAGAATAATATGAAGGGTTACCTCAATGAGCAGTCAGGAATAGGGTGTCTGCCAGTAGTCTCCTTACTCTATCAGATAGTGAGTTAGGCACAAAACCATGTTCTAGCTGTGTCAGCTTACCACATTCAAGGAAAGAGCATTGTGATAGCACACAGATTAAGAAGAATCTTTCCTTCTGCACAGACCTTTTGCCTAGCCTATTGCATGTTCTCAGAAATATGTCAAAGGTTTATTTGCCTACTCTAAAAGTGTTTTCTACCTTGCTTTCATACCTATTTCCCAGGGACAAGGGCCAGTGTTAATGGACACCCTGGAATCTCCATGGCACCCTCTTTTCTTTATTAATTTCCCCCATTTTCTCTGATAGCCAAATCGTTAACAGATATTCGAAGGCTAAGGTACATCTCATTCATGTTGCATGTTTCTTTTCAAGAATGCAGGGGTTTCTCCTCTCAGACGTATGGCCTGGGGCCCAAAATGAATGTTCCCTCACTATCCTTGCCCTCAGCGGAATCCTTTTCTCTCCCAGAAGTCATGGCAGCGCATGCATCTATCAGCTTTGCTTGAGAATATGGGTTTAAAGATCTTGGCTCTTTTTTTCATCCGGTAGTAGCTTTAATCCAGAATTATATTGCCTGTCTACCGGATGATCCTATGAACATTCATAGAATCTTTTCCTCTTGTTGTTGTGATAGATTCTTTGACCCATCTAAACGTGAGCTTAGATGGGCTCTACAGTTCTTGCAGGTTGGCCTTGATCAGGGTTTTTCAGGACCCTTTTATGAGATGGAATCGTTGGATATGAGACTTTTAAGTGATTTTCTCTTCATTGACCAACAAATCCTTCTAGCATGTTAACTTATGTCCTTATAGCTCTGAAATCTTCACCCCCTGAGCCCCTTACAGATATTGACCATAGGCATCCAACATCTGAAGTATATAAATATATTTATACATAGACAATACATCAACCTGTAGATTGGGAGAGGTGGGAACTCTTGATCAATAAGAAATTCATATGTACAAATGTTCCTATATAAATTAAATTAATGGTACACCTTGGGTCATGATTTCATCCCAAAGGTCAGGCTCCTCTTAATCAAGAGCAATAATCACTCTGCCTTCTTTTTTTCATTTGCATATTTGTCTAGAATCGGAAACATTAGACACAGGCATAATGTCTCCTCTTCTACTTTAAACCAATGGATTCAATGGATTAGTAGTTAGTTTACTAGCATATTCGTCTCAAGGATGTTCCCTTAAATTTCACTTTATGGCAGATCCACTCAAGTTTCTATCCTGGACATTTGTAGCGCTGCAACTAAGGCCACTAAATCCAACTATATTTTATCTCACTATAGTTTTAATTTTGGAAATCTGCACTTTTTAGAGTTTGGCTCCAGAGTACTAGCAGCTGTTATTCCTAAGTATTACTCTTCCATGAGTCCACAGAAAAATGTAGGTTTCTTTGCTACTGGGGGGGGGGGGGCGGGGGGGGGGGGGGTTAACTCCTTGCAGAGAGGCATCGGGAAGAGGAAAGAGTTTTTCCCCTCTCCTGATGTTTCTGTGCAGGGCATTTCTGCTTCACGATTGCACAAAGCATCACGACCGTGCAGCAGGAATTCTGCCACCAGGCACAACGGATTTATTTTAGTGTAATGGAAGCGACCCCTTGGACAAATGTCAGTTCCAAAAGGGGTGAATCAGATAGGCCCTTTTTTTGGCCTTTCTGCCACCTGCCGGGGGGGTAGGGGGGTTCGGGTCGAAAACCCCACTAGGCTCCGGGGATTTTCTTTTTTATGTAATCGAATCGACCCATTGGGCAAGGGTCGCTTCCAAGGGGGTGAATTTAAGTGCCTGTTTTTTCTGACCACCGCCCCCCCGGGAGCTGATCGGCCCTTTGTTTGCCTTTCTGCCCCCAGGGGAGACAGAAAACCCCATTAGGCAGCAGGGATTGGTTTGTTTTGCGAATGGGAGCAACCCCTTGGGCAAGGGTTGCTTCCAAGGGGGAAAATTAATTTTTTGTTTTTTCTGTCCCTCCTGGGGCAGATCGGCCTCTTTTTGACCTTTCTGCCCCCAGAGTGGAGGGGAAGAACACCCCAATAGGCACCTAGGATTCTTTTTTATTGTATATGGAAGCGACCCCTTGGCCAAGGGTCGCTTCCAAGGTGGCAAAATTATGTTTATGTATTTTCTGCCTCCCTTGGGTCATAACGATTCAGAAAAGGGGGTGGTGATGGACAGAGTATCTGAATTAAACAGAACACTGGTACCCAGTCAACAGATCAGGGCTTGATCCATCACTGTTTTTTAGCTCACTGCACCATCCCAGCTCAGAACCTGGCTACATGCAAATTAGTCTGTCCCTGGCCCAGTGCATCATGGGAACAGGGCAGACCAAACTACCAAGCCAATTCTTATACTGGAAAGGAAACAAGCCCTGATCTGTTCACTGTGTAGGAGTGTTCTGCTTAATTCAGATACTCTGTCCATCACCACCCCCTTATCTGAATCGTTTTGTCCACCATAAGCGTGGAAGGGTATGCTCAGACATGAGTCCCTTGCTCACTGCACCATCAGGATTCAAGCAAGCCGGGCCGAAGACGGCTTTAATGCCAGAAACCGGTCCCCGGAAGCTTGTTTCCTTTCCAGTAAAAGAATTGGCTTGGTAGTTTGGTCTGCCCTGTTCCCATGATGCACTGGGCCAGGGACAGACTAATTTGCATGTACCCAGGTTCTGAGCTGGGATGGTGCAGTGAGCTAAAAAACGGTGATGGATCAAGCCCTGATCTGTTGACTGGGTAGAAGTGTTCTGCTTAATTCAGATACTCTGTCCATCACCACCCCCTTTTCTGAATCGTTTTGTCCATCATAAGCGTAGAAGGGTATGCTCAGACAAGAGTCCCTTGCTCACTGCACCATCAGGATTCAAGCAAGCCGGGCCGAAGACGGCTGTAATGCCAGAAACCGGTCCCCGGAAGCTTGTTTCCTTTCCAGTAAAAGAATAGGCTTGGTAGTTTGGTCTTCCCTGTTCCCATGATGCACTGGGCCAGGGACAGACTAATTTGCATGTAGCCAGGTTCTGAGCTGGGATGGTGCAGTGAGCTAAAAAACCGTGATGGATCAAGCCCTGATCTGTTGACTGGGTAGCAGTGTTCTGCTTAATTCAGATACTCTGTCCATCACCACCCCTTTTCTGAATCCCTTGGGTCATAGCTGTCCCTTGCTCACTGCACCATCAGGATTCAAGCAAGCCGGGCCGAAGACGGCTGTAATGCCAGAAACCGGTCCCCGGAAGCTTGTTTACTTTCCAGTAAAAGAATTGGCTTGGTAGTTTGGTCTGCCCTGTTCCCATGATGCACTGGGCCAGGGACAGACTAATTTGCATGTAGCCAGGTTCTGAGCTCGGATGGTGCAGTGAGCTAAAAAACGGTGATGGATCAAGCCCTGATCTGTTGACTGGGTAGGAGTGTTCTGCTTAATTCATATACTCTGTCCATCACCACCCCCCTTTTCTGAATTGTTTTGTCCACCATAAGCGTGGAAGGGTATGCTCAGACATGAGTCCCTTGCTCACTGCACCATCAGGATTCAAGCAAGCCGGGCCGAAGACGGCTGTAATGCCAGAAACCGGTCCACGGAAGCTTGTTTCCTTTCCAGTAAAAGAATTGGCTTGGTAGTTTGGTCTCCCCTGTTCCCATGATGCACTGGGCCAGGGACAGACTAATTTGCATGTAGCCAGGTTCTGAGCTGGAATGGTTCAGTGAGCTAAAAAACAATGATGGATCAAGCCCTGATCTGTTGACTGGGTAGAAGTGTTCTGCTTAATTCAGATACTCTGTCCATCACCACTCCCTTTTCTGAATCGTTTTGTCCACCATAAGCGTGGAAGGGTATGCTCAGACATGAGTCACTTGCTCACTGCACCATCAGGATTCAAGCAAGCCGGGCCGAAGACGGCTGTAATGCCAGAAACCGGTCCCCGGAAGCTTGTTTCCTTTCAAGTAAAAGAATTGGCTTGGTAGTTTGGTCTGCCCTGTTCCCATGATGCACTGGGCCATGGACAGACTAATTTGCATGTAGCCAGGTTCTGAGCTGGGATGGTGCAGTGAGCTAAAAAACGGTGATGGATCAATCCCTGATCTGTTGACTGGGTAGGAGTGTTCTGCTTAATTCAGATACTCTGTCCATCACCACCCCCTTTTCTGAATCCCTTGGGTCATAGCTGCCCCTTTTTTTGGCCATTCTGCCCCTAGGCAGGAAGGGGTTGGCAGAATACCCTACTAGGCACCAGGGATATATTTCAACTGCAAGAGGGGGACATTTCTGTCTGCTGGTTTCAGCCCCACCTGGGGGACAGATTTGCCTGGAAGAAAACACCACCGATCCCTTGGGAAGAAAAAAAAAAACAATTTTCTCTGCCCTATTTGAAGACCCATCTGGCAGATTGACCATTTGGGTAGTGACATAGCGTGCTATAATGTTAATTGTTTTATTTCTTGTGAATTGCAATTTTGATGTTCTATTTCTGCTTTTTATTCAAGTTCAAAGCTTGTGCTCTTTAGACTCTTCCAGGTTGCAGTTTCGTTACTGGTGGTTCTGCAGTTTGCGTAGTTGCATGTCTTTGGTAAGAGAATATTGTTTTGTACTATTTACTCTAAATGAGTTTCACTTCCCTGTATGAATGTGTTTTTTGCAAATGGTGTATTAATAGAAGTGTGTTTGTCTTCTGTTTTTTGAGTGTCTAAATCTTTTTGCATTTGTGCTCGATGTGTATTTTATTGTCTTGTGAGTAATTGGTTTTGTTTTTTCTCTCTGGTGGGATATTGTTGCTTTTTGCTGTTGTTTATTACTCCTTTTGCACAGTGTTTGTTGTTGTTGTCTTGTTTGTGAGGTCTTCTTTCTTTGTAAGGATAATGGCGAACACCAGGATTACTTCTCAGCAGGTTGTTGGTATGCTTTTACAGTCCTCCTCTCCTCATGGTTCAGAGACTGACTCTGCATCTGAGGCAGAGGGGGTAGTGTAAGATTCTGGCAGTGAGTTTTCTGTCCACAAGGAATCATCAGATGATGAAGCCGCTCTTAGTGCAGATGAAGTGCCTGTCTTAGAGGAGGACATTGATGTGCTGATAGTGCATCAAGAGGTATCTGGATTGCAGCCTGTGGCTGCAAGGCCTCTCATTGGGAGTGCTGACTTATCAGTTGCCCCAGGCATGGTGCAGTGAACATTGCCAGACTTTTCTGGTGTTCTAGAGTGTAGAGTGGAAACTGAAATTCTTTTGCCTATACATTTATTTTCAGTTGTTTATAGACAATGAATTTTTATCAGAGATTGTTGAGCAGGCTAATTTGTATCCTGAACAGTATTTAAGGGACAACAGTGCTCAGCCTTAGGCCCCACTCTAGAGCTACCCGGTGGACTCTCACAAATCTGGGAGAGATGAAGAATTTCTTTGGTTTAACTTTTATAATGGGCTTGCTAAGGACGCCATTGATGTCTTCCTATTGGTCTATTAGTCCCTTGATGGCAATGGCTTCATTTTTGGCAGTCATGAGTTGTGATCGGTATTTGCTTCTGCTTCGGATGTTGTATTTTGTCTATAATGGTTTAGCATTGCCACAAGATCACCCTGATTGTGACAGTCTTTTTCAGATTCGGCCTGTAATTGATCACTTTGTAGATTGATTTTCTGAGATCTATGCTCCAGGGAAAGAAATAGCTGTGGATGATACTTTGGTCTTGTTCAAGGGCCGCTTGGTTTTTAGGCAATACATTCTAAGCAAGAGGTTATGCTATGGAATTAGAATGTACAGGCTGTGTGACAGTAGGACAGGACATGTCTCTAATTTCAGGGTGTACACCGGTTGGGATTTCAGGATTGACCACCCCTGGTTGTCTGTCCACTTTTGAAGTGACTGAGAAAATTGTGTGGGAACTTGGTAGAGGACATTTTAACAAGGGTCACCATTTATATGTAGATACCTTCTACACTGGGGTGCAGATGTTCAGGGAATTGGCCAAAGTGGACAATGTTGCTTATGGCTCAATATGCTCTAACCATAAAGGTTACCCAAAAGAACTTGTTTGTCAAAAGCTTTTGCCAGGACAGTACAATGTGTTGCGTAGCGAGGAACTTCTAGCTGTGAAGTTTGCAGACGGGAGAGATGTCTACATGCTGACTACCATCCATAATGAAAGCACTTCATCTGTGACTGTTTAGGGTCAGGTTGGTGCAGTGCACAAACATCTGTGCATTTTAGACTATATTAGGCACATGGGTGACCTTGATAGAGTAGATAAGAGGTTAGAACCTTACACTGCTCTTCGTAAGGCTTACATTTGGTATATGAAGTTGTCTATCCATCTTTTCTATCTGGCAACCTTTTTTTATTTTATGGATTGTTGTCCTGAGTCAAAGAGTACTTTTGCTAAGTTTCAGGAGTCTGTAATAGGCAGCTTTGTCGTAGTGGAACAGGCAAGTGTTCCTAGAGTTGGTGTCATGGACGATGTGGCTAGATTGAAAGATCATCACTTTCCTGATGGCATTCCTCCTACACCCTCAAAAGACTTTCCCAGTAGGAGATGTAAAGTCAGTTGGCGAAGAGGTACGCAGAAGGAGACTCGTATGTACTGCCCCAAGTGTCCTTCTAACCCTGCGCTGTGTGTGCCTGCTTGTTTTTTAACATTTTTAGGAGCATCCATGAGTGGTAAACTGAACGGCATGGTCTGTATTGTTTAAACGTTTAGGTTCAGTTTCAAGGTTAGCATTAGTGCAATGTATTTAGTTTCATATTTTGTGTTAGTAGATTTGTATCTATTTATAATTTGTTTGTGTTCACTGTTTTGTAAAAAAAAAACTAAATATTATGGCGTTGTGCACGGACTAGCTCTTGACTAGTGGTGTGCGTGGATTGGTGCTTGGCTGGGGTGGTGTGTGGAACTGGGGCTTGGCTGGCAGTGCGTGTGAACTGGGGCTTGGCTGGTGGTGTGCATGGACCGGCACTTGGCTGGTGGAGTGCTTGAACTGGCATTGGATGGCAGTGTGTGAGTAGTGACTTGCTGCTGGTGACTACACACACTGGTACCAAAACACCAGTCCATGCAATCTGTCAGCTGGTGTGGTTGCCTTGTCAAGCATGTATACGTGTGGTAGTGATGAGCCCTTGAATGGCACTGTCTGCTGATGTGAATGTTGTAATGTGATGGGCCCACAGCTGGCGGTTTGAATGGTTTTGTATGTGTCACATGAATGAAAGGTGTTGAAAGGACAAGAAAGTGAACTATTGACTCACAGCTCATGAGCTGTTAAGCCACGACAAGGCACCAACCTCTTTACAGGCCATTCACACACCTTTCGTACGTGATACACACAAGACCATTTACACCACCAGGAACGGAACTAACACATTACAACATTCACAAAAAGGAACAAGGTACACCCTGCTTGAAAAAGACAGGCAAGACTAATATTACTGCACAACCATCTTTCCTCAAGTACACATACATACTGGTTGGATTTGTCATGCAAGCCATACCTCACTGGACTCCCCAGGCTGTCTATTTGCTAAAAACACAGGTATGCCCCAGCAAAACCAGGTTGTTTTATGATAGGTAATTTTGAAGTCTCCACAATACGTTTTGGGCCCTTCAAGGGTACTTGACCCAACCACAGAAATGATCAACCGTTTTTATTGGGAGACCTGGGGAAACACAGGTTGGTAGGAAAATTGTGTCAGCCCAGTCATCCTACGACTTTCCCACACAAACATTTGAGAAAAATTAGATTTTTCAGCAGAATAGAGTTCAAAATCTACAGCTAGGCACGTTGTAAAAAAGGGTCAGTTTTCACCTTAAAAATTTGGTGAATTCACGTTGCGTTTCTGGCTGCTTCCCGGCGCAGGCACTAGGCCTACCTACCCAAGTGAGGTACCATTTTTATCAGGAGACTTAGGGGAACACAGAAGTGTAGAACAACTGTTATTACCTATTGACCTTTGATGCATTTATGCTTTCCAAATGTAAGACAATGTGTAAAAAAGAAGTCCCTTTGAAAAATGTCCTTTATTTCACTTGCTAATATGGGTACCTAGAATTTCGTATATGCGCAAATAGCTACTGTTTATAAAGTATATATTTTTTTCCCATTTCAGAAATAGATAGATGTCCTTCATACCAATTTTTCCCTATTCATATTTTCCCAAATGAATTGCTATATAACCTGTATGTAAGAAAGTGGATCTATATATACTGCACCAAAGTAAGGTACAGTGTGTATGGAGTCCACAATCCCTAGAGGTATAACAGAGGTTAAAGTCAGGTATGACCTTACACTCCAACTTGGTAGCTTGGTCGAGCAGTAAGGCAGTACCAGAGGACAGTGTAAAGCATTTGTTGTACACACTCAGTCAGCAAAAGGTTTCACACACTCAAGAACTGAACTCCAGGCCAATTTTTTGTATATCAAAAGATATAGCTGCTTTATTTTTAGAACTAACAGAAATCAAAATATACTTTTCTTAATATGAGTGATCTCAGGTAGGTATTTTGCAGAAAGGCAACAAACTTTGTAAGCACAATACGTACAGTAGTTGTAATAGGCAACACAATTCTAAACACAATTTAACATTGAGCTCATTGGGTTTTTCTACATAAATGCAGCTGATTACTTTATAGATTACTTTTGTAACTCCAGGGCTAGATCCTAGATTCAGTCATGGGGTCTAAGCTGAAAACAGTTTGGTAAAAACGTTTTGGTTATTGCAGTGATTTTTAAAGAATATAAAGGTATTTCAAAAGTTGACAGAAACTTTTCAGTGAAACTCTAGCAATGTTATCCTATGGAAGGAAATTCAAGTCACAGGTAAAGTAGGTTCTCATTACTTTTGTAATCCAGGACTGGACTCCTAGGCTCAGTACTGGAGTCTCTACCTAAGACAGGTAAGTAATTACATTTTAGTAGTTGGTACGATTTTTAAGGAATATTTGTAGTTTTCAGAAGAAATTTCACAGTAAAGCAGTCAATGGTTTCCTATGGAAGCCATTTAGGTTACTAGTAAAACACGGTTATGATTACTTTTGCGGTTCAGTACTGGGCTAAAAGGTACAGTACTGGCTTCTCTCCTGATCAAAAGGTGAGTACTTTGGAATTCGTAATTTGGCTGATTTTAGATGAATATTTTAAAATTTCAAAACTCCCCACTTTGAAGAAATTTCATGTGAAACCAGTCAATGTTAGCCTATGGAAGAAAAGTGAGTCATCGGTTTTTAGGTAAGTACTTGACTGGCAGAATTAAGGTTCTGGGTATAGACTCAAGGGTCCCCCAGGGTCAGATAGGTACATTTGGTACACCCTCAGCGGCACAGGGGCTGGCGGGTGCAGAGGTAGTTAGTCCCAATGTTATCCAATGAGAGGCAGGGGACCTTTGGTTGGTCCCTGCTGGCTAGCAGGCCACGCAGATGTGGGAGCTGGGCTCCTGGTCACTTGCTCAGGGCAAATGGGGAAGTAGAATAGGACAAAGGTTGCACTGCCTGAGTCACTCGGGCGGCTGGGTGCAGGGTGCTTTTGAGCCATCAGGCGCTCAATGTTATTCAACAGAGATCTTGGAAAGGGAACAAAGGCTGCAGGCTCAGGGACGGAGGATTTTTTGGAGCCACCAACACTTTGAGGGGTAAGTTGGGATCTTGGAGTATAGGCAGACAGTAGACACCCAGGAGTTGGGTATTGGGGGCCATGGGATGCCAGGTGCAGTAGTGTCTTTGGAGGTCGGAAAATTTTATCCCCTGCTGGTCGCGGTCGAAGGGGTTCTTTGTCCTGAGGCTGCAGGCGTCGTCTGGGTCGTCAAGGAAGGTCCTTGGGCACTGAATTCCAGGGTCTTGATTCACTCCAGCACAGGCCGGGCTTGGCGGGTGCAGAGTGTGCAGGGTTTGCGGTTCCGGGCTGATGCCAGGGCTTGTTACTAGCTGGGAGCAGTACCACTGCTCGTGGGAGACCCAGGTAGTTAGAGTCACAAGGCAGTCAGGTCCTCTGGGGTTTTTGAGGTTGCTGACCCTGGAGATGCCGGGATTTAGCAGGAGCAGGTTCGAGGGTCGACAGGCCTGTAGGGCTAGGGCCAAATCAGTTGGTGTCTTCCTCTCCTTAGCAGCTGCGCAGCAGGTGTTCTTGTTCCTTATTCTTCTTTCTTGTTTCGTCATCTGGATCTAAGGAAGGAAGGTTCAGGCTGCCCCTAAATACTACATTTAGAGGTGTTACAGGTAGGGCACGTCCAGGAACCAATGGGTTCCTGTCCCAGGGTGGGTACACCCCCTAGCCTGCTCCTCTCCTGTGGGAGGGGGCAGGAGCCTAGCTGTGATTGGGCAAGGCTCCCTATCTTCAAGATGGCCGGAGCCCGGGGTCGTGCTCCACCTCGCCTCTCCCACCCTAGGGGTGGAGTTGGCACAGGCTGGCACACCCCCTTACTGAAGTAGGGTTTCCCACCAGTCTTCCTGCCAGAGTGGGGGTCAGAACTGGTGGGGGCCAGTTGCTGAGTACAGCAAGTGGTCTGGAGAAGCTCACAAAGGTGGAATTCCTTTGAAGCTTCCCCTGCCCATCCTGGGGGAGGGGGCTTGGCACCTCGTCCCAAGATGTGCATTGTTGCAGGCCCAGGAGAGTGGGGGCTCTCCACCCAGGGGTCCAGCAACATGTCTGCTGTGTGGTAGCCTAGGCAGCCTCTCAGACAAGACTTGGATTGTAGGTTAGGTTTCAGGGGCATCTCTAAGATGCCCTCTGTAGTGCATTTTACATTAAATCCCACAGTGGCATCAGTGTGGGTTTAATATGCTGAGAAGTTTAATATCAAACTTGTCAGCCTTCAGTGTAGCCACTATGGTTCTGTGGAGTTCGTGATGACAGCCTCCCAGCACCATATACTCTTAATGGCATCACTACACTTACAGTGCCCAGGAATGGCCCTGGGTACTGTAGGGGCACAGGGCACATGCACCTGTGTCCACACCACTGGCATAGAGCACCCAGCTAGAGGGGTGGCTGATGTATGCCTGGGAAGTGGGGTTGTGGGCATAGCACAGAGGGATGTGTGCCATGTTGACTCTTTGTTTAGTTCAGCACCAGGACACTATGCCTGCAAAGGCAGTGTGTTTGTCAGGGTACAGTGTCCCTAAGGGTGGCACAATAGGTGCTACAGCCCTTAGGTGTCTTCTCTGGTCACAATCCCTGGGTACCTAGGGTACCATTTACTAGGGGCTGGCATGTGGCCAGAGGTGCCAATTGGGTTTATTCTTTAGTACAGTTTTTGGGAAGGAACACAGGCCTTGGGTACCTGATTGGCAGGGACCCAGGGCACATCAAGGAAAAGTGCTTCAGGTATCAGGCAAAAAGTGGGGGATGCTGCAACAGAAACTCTCTTTCTTACACTGTACACTATAAAAAAATAACATTGTAAGGTGCTGCTCAGTTATTGGCTCTGGGTTCGTCTGGTTCTAGGTGAACCTACAAGTCCTATATATCTTCACAACCAGAAAGGTCCAGCCCATGTAACAGTATATTGCTTTAAAAAATCTGTCATACTTAAAAGAAGTAAGTAACCTGTGAAAACTTTGGCAGAAATGCCAGTTTATTTAAACTAATTTTCAATTTTCAATTTTCCTATTTTCAACTGTTAGTTTTTATACAAAAACCTTGAAGGATCTACACAAATGAACCCTTGTCGAATTCTGTCTAGGTTTCTGAAATGTATTTCTTTCCAGGATCCATCATTGCCTTCATACCCATTTTTATCACAAACGGGAAGGAGGTTGAAAGCACAAAAAAAAAACTAAAATAGGCTATGTCCCCGTAAAATGCCAAAACTGTGTAAAACATTTTGTTTTTCTGACAAATATCTGTCTGTCAATGAAAGCTGGGTAGATGGTGATTTCAGCACCACAAACCCTTTGTTGATACCATTTGCAGGGGAAAAAAACAGACGCTTTCATCTGCAGCCCTTTTTCCTCATTTTCCCCACAAAAAACGAAATGTAGTTGTATTTTGGCTAATTTCTGGGTCCCCTTCAAGGGAATCAACAAACCCTGGCTACCTTTAGAGTCCCCAAGATGTTGGAAGGAAAGGACACAAATTTGGCGTGGATACCTTATGTGGTCAACAAATTACAGGGGCCTAAGCGCAAACCGCCCCAAATAGCCAAAAAAAGGCTTAGCACGGGGAAAAAGCTTAGCAGCGAAGGGGTTAAGTCAGGTAAAAATGACAATATTTGCCAAACCCACACAAATGGCTGGCAAGGGTGTTTAAATCCATGTTATTTGGGGACACACAACGAAAACTGATGTACCAAAAATATAATGTTATATGGCGATGTCAGAAATCACAAACTTTTGTTTCCTGTACTATTATAAACTTTTAGGAAAATTACAGCAAATTGCAAGTAATGCACAAAATACTTACTGGTATCTTCTGTGAATGTTTCATGTAAGGGCTTATTTTGCAAAAAAACAGAATCAGGCAAGATATTGTTAGGATACTGGTTTAAGAAGAAAATGTATTTTTGTGGGATATTTTCTGGTTAATAAAGTCTCTTGCGAGCAAAAAAAAAATCACACATTTCAAAATGTAATTTTTTTTTGCAGATTTCGTAAGTGGGATTAACTCTTTTGCAGTCTTTATATTATGGAACCGTGTGATTTCCTTCACTATTGCCTTTGTGTTGAGTTTCAAAGCAATCAGGATGGGCTATTATCAATAGCGATCCCCAAAACTGGGATACTTTATCAGTCATCATGTTTTCAATTTCTCTAAAAAAACAATGATCATAATAAATGGTGTGGACAGTGGCCATTTATCATTGAAACTGTTGCGACTGTGGAGACTGAACTGAATCCAGTTCGTTTTTGAAAGTCAAATATAAGACGTTGTCATTTCACTTCATATTGCACTCTTAAGCATAATTATTTTTCAAATTCATCAGAAAGTCGCAATAATTGGTTCTGAAACATGGCCAAACACAAAAATTACAACTTTGACTTTCGAGACATCCCTTTCAATAAGACTCTATAAACATATGTATATGCGCTTCGACTAAAATTACTTTTTAAATTGTCTTCAAGCTTGTTTTTTTACTATAAATGTTATATTCGTCTTATGATCGTGTCAATGACAATGCAAATGTAATTTTAATCAAATAAGCAGTAATTCACATTTAATGCAACAACATTTTTTTAATTAAACTTAGAGGTAACCTCGGAAATATGCAATTGAGTTGAAGCATAATGTTGCAATTGAAACCATACATAAATTTGGAAAGAAATGGGGATATAGAGAAAAGAGAGACGCTCGAAGAGGGAGGAGATCTAGAAGATGGAAAATAAAAAATAGTGGAAATGTGATACGTCTACAACAATGGTGCAGTTGCCAATGGCAGCTCGGAAACTTTTAATGTGGTGGAGAATATATATATATATATATATATAGCCTCTGCATATGGTATAAAGTATGCAAACAATGCTCTCACGTATTACCCTCTGCAGGGTGGTTAGGATGGGAAGTACGGCCACACTCCCAAGGTAATTTTCTGAATTTCATCCCAGCTAAACAAAAAGGCAAAAATGGGGCAAACGCTTGATTTTTTAGGAAATACACCTAGCATATTGCGATGGTGGGCGTAATTTTTCCGCGACTGTGACAGTAGTAAAGACCGCCCAACACCACTCAGCCATAGGCAATCGTTCCGATTGCCTGGCGGAGCACTCAGCATGTGTAAAATGGTGGGGGTGCCTAGCAAGCACTGTCCTCCATAATACGATGCTGGCCATAGCCAGCCTTTCCGTGGCCGCTAAATGCCCATTGAAAGGCTTGCGGAGAATGCATTCAGGGCCATTTGCAGGCCCCCTTGTGTTGGGGAGGTGATGGTGCACTAGGGTTACCCATGGTACCCCCTACTTTTCCCTGCACTAAGTGGCAGGCATTGTGTGGTGCCTGTTGCTTAGTGCAGAGAAAAGCACTACATGCATTTTTCACAATGCGGTGGGTACGGCAGCCAGCAGCACCCGCCGCAGTGTTGAAGATGCAAGATGCGACCTCCACAGTGATGGTAGCATTGTGATTCCATGTGCGGGATCGCCGCCATACAGGCGGGGGGCGTTCCCAAGCACCACCACAATGGTGGGTGGACTCAAGTCCGCACCCATCACTCCAATACGTGAGTTTTCTTATTTCAATGCTTCAGTGAATCTCTTAAGCAAAGTAATAATATTCAACATTCGTCGCTGAACCTGGCTGTGTATGCCAAAATTGTATCATTCAATGCTGTATGATAAAATGCCTTTTTCAGGCAAAATAGGAGTAATGTGGCAACTCTACACTGTGCCGGAGTGAGGAGTTACAGGACATATCTTAGCTTTCTGTAAGGCGGATGACACCATGTTACTCTTATTTTGCTTAAGAGATTCACCGAAGCATTGAAATAAGAAAACTCACATATTGGAGTGATTGTTAGGACCCGCTGGGTCAGAATTATCACCAGTTGAAGGGTCCAAGGACTTGCCATACCCTACCTGAGCCCTGAAGAAGTTAAGGGTTATACACCCAATGACGAAACAAGTGTTGACTGGCCTGTGAAGCTACACACTAATAAATTCTACACTTCAAGAAAGAACACTTTGTCATTATTCTCAAACAACAACTACATTTTATGTTATTTTCCTTCTTTTTCAATACTTATAAGTCACAGGTTAGGTAGGCCCTAACGGCTCATAGGGCAGAGTGCATGTTGTTTGAACAATAGGACGTGTGTTTAAGTTTTACACGCCCCGGCAGGGAGAAGCATCAAAAGTTGTTTTGACTGCTGTAGTGCTTTCTCTGCCATGGACTAACACTGAGTTAACATATTGCACTTAATCGGTGCTAACTGCATTTGGAACAAAATTGAGAAATGAGATTTATACTTCAATCAATCATATAATTGTAAAGCGCACTACATACCCGCAAGGGTTTCAAGGCGCTGTGGGGTGGGGAGGAAGGGGGTGCTGTTGCTACTGGTCGAACAGCCAGGTCTTGAGTTGTCTCCTGAAGATTAGAAGGTCTTCGGTTTGTCGTAGGATGAGGGGAGGGTGTTCCAGGTCTAGGCAGCGCGGTGGGAGAAGTTTTTGCTTCCAGCTGTGGTTCTGCAGATGCGTGGGATGGTAGCCAGGGAGAGGTCTGTGGAGCGGAGATTCCTGTTGGGTAGATAGAATGAGAGTCGACTGTTGAGATAGGCTGGGCTGGTCTTGTGGCGTGCTTTGTATGCGTGGATCAGGAGCTTGAAGGAGATTCTTCTGTCGACAGGGGGCCAGAGCAGGTTCCTCAGGTGGGGGGTGATGTGTTCCGGGCACAGGACGTCGAGGATCAGGCGTGCCAAGGCATTCTGTATTCTTTGCAGTCTTTTGATGAGCTTGGTCGGGGCTCTGGCGTAGAGGGCGTTTCCGTAGTCGAGTCTGCTGCTGACTAGGGCCTGGGTGACTGTTTTCCTTGTGTCTGTCGGGATCCATCTGTAGATTTTGCGAAGCATACGGAGGGTGTTGAAGCAGGAGGAGGAGACAGCTTGACTTGTTTGGTCATGGTGAGTTTCGAGTCGAGGATGACTCCCAGTTTGCGTGCGTGGTCGGTGGGTGCGGGGGGGGTCCCCAGAGATGCAGGCCACCAGGAATCGTCCCAAGCTGAGGGATTTGGCCCGAGGATGAGGATCTCCGTCTTGTCTGTGTCCAGTTTAAGGCAGTTATCCTCCATCCAGTTGGCGACGGCCTTCCTTGCCTGCTGTAGGTTGGTTTTGGCAGTGAGGGGGTCCTTGGTGAGGGAGAGGATCAGTTGTGTGTTGTCAGCGTAGGGGATTATGTTGAGGTCGTGATGTCGAGCGATGCATGTGAGAGGCGCCATGTAGACATTGAACAGCGTTGGACTGAGGGAAGATCCCTGTGGGACACCGCAGATGATCTCGGAGGCTTCGGATTGGAATGGGGGGAGCCAGACTCTCTGGGTTCTGCCGGAGAGGAAGGAGGATGTCCAGTCCAGGGCCTTGTCTCGGTTCCCTGCGTCATGGAGTCGTGTGCGTAGTGTGCGATGGCAGACGGTATCGAAGGCTGCAGAGAGGTCCAGGAGGATGAGGGCCGCCATCTCGCCGTTGTCCAGTAGTATCCTGATGTCGTTTGTGGCTGCGATGAGGGCGGTCTTGGTGCTGTGGTTGCTGCGAAACCCTGACTGGGAGGGGTCCAGGATGCAGTTGTCTTCAAGGTAGCGGGGGAGTTGGATGTTGACTATCTTCTTGATGGCCTTAGCTGGGAACGGAATCAGGGTGATGGACCAGAAGTTCTTCAGTTCGCTCTTGTCCGCCTTGGGTTTCTTCTGTAGGACGTTGATCTTGGCATGTTTCCAGCTTTCAGGGAAGGTCGCGGTCTCGAAGTGTTGTAAATGAATCTAGGACCCTATTGTAATTTTCCCGATTCATGCCCTTATATAGGTATACTTTATCATATCCTTATATAGGCATAGAAATCACTAATTTATTTGGCCTAAGCCATACAGCCCAAATACAGAATGGCTACTTCCACTAAGTTCTGAGAATCAACGACGATTTTTTGGAAAAACCTGCCTTCAGCAGCTAGGGACTTCCCCCTGCTTGAATATTAAGTTCTCCAAGAACTCCTGGCGTTTTCCAACAATTTAGCCTTTGAGTGACGTTATTAAGTCCAAACATGCGTCAAACTCGGCACCTTCAAAGTATAAATATGCCTAGGTTTGCCCAGACAAACACACAGTGGTTTGGAGTAGATCAACTGTCTACTTGCCCGACGCCCTGCAGCAGCAAGTGCCGAAGGAAGCCGACCCTCCAGCTGACGCACTGAGAGAGACACTGTCTTTTCTCTTGCTGAGAAATCCAGCTCCAGTGTTTCCGGCTTACCCTTGTGGGTCTCTGGGAAATCGAGTCCTGAGAGAGAGATACAAGACCTCCTTCATTCTAAAACCATGGTACGGAGCTGGTTAGACCTCTTAGAGAATTCTTGGAATAGATTCCTGGCAGAGAACTACTAAACTTAGGCTACTCCTCACTTACTTCTTCCCTCGTACTAGACTTAGGTAAGTACACCGGGGTAGGGTTATTTTAGAAGCACCAGTTGTGTACTTTTAGTCATTATTTATTAATGTATGTATTTTATACATTTTATGCACTTTTATGGCTTAGAAACCATATCATGCTTTTACAGTACTACTTTATAATACTGTTAGTATTATATACATTGTACTTTAAAACCAGTATTACGATTGTAGCAGTTCATTTCCAATGCTTGAGAAAGAAGATTGTTCAATAAATACTTTTATTGAAAACGCCCGTCTCTGCATCTCTGGTGAAACGAAGCATGCACGATTGACTGAGTAAAATAGCTATCTATTGTTTCCGCGACTCTAGAGATTTGATTTCTTATTCTTGGGAAACAAAGTTCTCATGTTTATGCGGTTGTCAGAAACGAATCCCTTCTTGTGAATTCGAGAAAGCAGACTAAGGTGTTTGCGCAGTCGTCCATCCATTGTCTGAGGGTGCGCGCACCATCATCGGGGTTGGAGGGGTTGGTCGGTGGATTAAGTGAGCAGTTTGTCTGTAGTTGTACTTCGGTGATTTTGCCCCAGCACCGACGGGGATCTGTAGGGTGTGGTGATGTGAGATGGGTTACGGGTTAAATACATTTTAGTTTAAAATACCCTTAATATAAAAGTTGGATATTAAGTTGGTTATTCATTTAATATTTTGAAAATGCCACTTTTAGAAAGACATACGTTTTCTGTCTAACCAAATGTGTCTTTGTGCCTGTGTCCAACTATCAGAGGGTTAAGCACAGGGTTATTTCGTGATTTTTGTGGTTTTTTCTGACAAGGATTGTGTTTACTATTTTAATGGGGCTTCACCCTTCTCAACTAATAACCCAATTTCCTACAGTAGCATAGTAAATAAGAGGCTGCAGCAATGGATACCAATCCCATCAACAACAATTTGTGAAATGTAAGAATCATCCAAAGGATAGTTTACCAGCCACCTATAGATGCTTCTTTCATGAAATAAAGAAAAGAAGAAACTAGAAAGAGCAGCAGGGATGGAAAGAATGGGCGAAACTCATTTTTGTGGCAGTCCAAAAGAAGCCTGGGAATGGCTGGAGTCCTACAGGGCTGGGGCAAATTGAGATCACATTGAAAGAGGGAATAATAGACCTTAAAGTGGAAGAGCCAAAACCAGCCTCCTTAAAATAGTCCCTGCTACAGGATTTTCCAACTTTGACATGCAAATCCTGTAGCAGGTAATCGTGAGTTGACATGTTCCTGCTGCTGAAGCAGCCCTCACTGATTCAGAAGTCCAGGGAGGGCTTCGGTGGGATTATTTCTGTAACAAGTGTTTGCAGGCACTATGTAGAATATTTCAATGTTTTTCAGAAGCTTGTAATTATTCACTTTAGAAGTAAACACGTATTCATAATGAGGACCCACACCTTCTTAGCCTGCACTGATTTGGCTGCCTCCGTGCACTCGTCCAGCAGAGAGAACACTGACTGGACTACCTTTCCATCTGGCCTGTTGAACCACTGCACTACATTCAGCTGTTGCTGGGAAGTGCTTTGCCAGACTGATGAAACAATGTTCAACTCAGGAGTGGGGGATCCATTGATCCAGGGAGCTGATAGTGTGGAGACAATCCACCAGACTATCTATACTTGGAGAATCAGGAACATTATTGTTGAGTGTTTTTGTAATATATTTCATGTTCTTTCTATATTGGTAACTTTTGGTCTGTGGTATTCAAAATCAGAACTGTCTATGTGACAGCCTGGCCACTTTATTCCAGGAATTATTTTGTATATTTTTACATTACACTCTTGTTTCTACATCAGGCCTTCCACAATGCTTTTAAACAATCCACCCTCTAAGGCACTAACATGGATGCAACGTCTGATCTACTGGACCTGCTGAAGATTTTTTGAAGATTTAGGGCCCGATGTAGGTAAATCTTTTTTACCACTTCATAAATACCGATTCATACTGAATCGGTATTTAAGAAGTGGTAAAAAAGAGAAGGGCAGATGTAGGTAATATTATTTTAAAAATTACCGAATCGGAAGGAATCGGTATTTACCGATTCGGTAAATACCGAATCGGTAATGCCCATTGATTCCTATGGGCATTGAAGCCCATAGGAATCAATGGGCATTACCGAATCGGTATTTACCGATTCGGTAATTACCGATTTCTGCAAGGGTGCAGGGGGTGTCACTTTGACACCCTCTAGCACCCCCAATACTGGCTTGTGTGCCATGTGGCACACAGACATGCCCTAAGGGCATGTCTGTCTGTCACATGGCATAGGTGTGCATGCACACATGTGCATGCACACCTGGATTCGGTATTTTAACACCCAATTGGATTGCGTGTAAAAATACCGAATCTGAAGGGCCTGTGGGACTGAAAGTAGTCCCACCTTCATCCCGAATTTTAAAAATCGGTAAACTTACCGATTCGGTATTTTTCCGATTCGGTAATTTTACCGAATTGGTAAAATACTGAATCGGACAAAAAAAGGTCCCCTACATCTCAGTAGGCCAAATACCGGTCGGAAACGGCCGAAATCGGCCGTTTCCGACCGGTATTTGGTACCAACATCGGGCCCTTAGTATTTACAGTTGTAGCTATATTCTCAGCTCATGGTGCAATTTACCAACACTGTTCATAACCTCCACCTCACTACCAATCAGAGGACTGGATTCATTTGCCCATGAATGTTTTCTCTTTCCATGTGACCATTCGGTCAGTTTGCCATGCTATTAGTCTGCTAGGGAGTTTTCTTTGTGACACAGTCATGAATTTTGCCAATCCTTTTTCTATTTATTCACAAGACATCCTTCACCATCCTCAGAGTCAATCGTGCAGGGCTGCCAGAAGGGTGTCGGAGGAGACACTTGTACGAGGCTACAAACTTCTCATGACTCTGCGCTCCTGCTATAAAGCAGCCTGCCCTGCTTATTAGTGATGTGGCTGCTAATATGGCCGGCCACTAGATGGTGTCCGAGACTGTGGCTGCTGTGTTTTCTTTTTGCCCTCTAGAGGGTAATTTGTACTCTTAGAACAATGCACTTGGAAGGTTCCTGCATTACGTTTATGACCCTGACCCTGTAATAAAACACACTAACAGGCCAACAGCCACCACTCACCAATTCAGCAAGTATGTTTAACGTACATGACAGAGTGCACTGTGTGAGCAGGGTATGTGCAATCACCAATTGTAGAAAATGCAAACATTAAAAAGAATAAATTAACTTATTAATGTGAATTGGAATGTGTTGTTACTGGAAACCATCTATAAAAGGCAGTTAAAAACAATTTTGTTAAGCTAATTATTTGTGCCATATGTCATTAAAAAGTCTATAAATACCCCAGAGGTGATTTCATTCTCGGTCTGACAATTCAATCACTTTCCGCCCCTTTGACATGCATTCGGCTTGGTATGAATGGGCTCTCATCTTGCATAAATGCTTTGCATACTGCCAGCCCCATATTGTGTGGCGCATCGGTTTAGAAACCATTTAGACATGTAGTTCGAGGTCTTCGGTATAATTATGTTGCCAAGTTGGTACTTTGCGAGCCCATGGCTTCCATTTTCTTTCTTTTTATCATGCTTTGCCTGTTACTGTCATGTTTCTTTAATAAGGGCGTTCGTTGAATTCCCCCTACGTTTAGGAGTACAAATATGACAGGAATGTTAAAGGGCTGTATGAGGGAAATGCACAAAGTGGTCCTTACTACGAAGCAATGCCATTTTGTGATGGGAGGGTTCAAAGAGTCTTGTCCCATGAGTATCACAAAACCTCTTCTGGAAGGCATTCTCAGCATCAATCCTGATGGTAATGATAAAGCAGCAATATTAATGTATGCCCCTGTGACCTGCCTGAAAGGACTGAAACGACAAATCCAATATATTCTGACTTTTTGAATTGAGGGGCACAGCCTCTTTCAAGTGCACCATCTGAGAACATTTCAAGTGTATGCTAACTATATAAAAAAACATCAACAAAGATCTTGGCGAAGCACTTTAGCTGGGTTCTTACTGTCAGACATAATGGCAATCAATGATATCTTTCAGAAATTTAAGCACAGCTATAACAATTTCATAACCTCCAGTATTTTAAGCAGAATCTAGCTAAAAAGATGTTTCATTAATGTCTATTTTTTGCACTACAGGGCCTATTTTGGAAAAGGTCAAGTGGCTCAAAATGTCACCTTGCTGTGCTGCACTGCGTGATATGGGAAGGGCAGGATTTCGCTGTATTTAAGGCAATTCTTTCCTTTCCCCCTGCACTGGCGCCATTTTGGTAGCCTACACCAATGCACGGTACCCTTGCATTAGATGCAAAGATGCCTGTGTTGCATGCAGGATTGTTTTAATGCAGAAAACGACACCTTCCTGCACAAAAACGATTATGAGAGGCATATTCCCCATTCTCTGTGTGCTATTCTGCAGCACACATAGAAAGAGGATTTAACAAGAAGAAATAAAGATATTTCTCCTCGTCACGCCTCTTCTGGCAAGGCGTATCTTTTTGGCACATCATCAGGTTTACAAGCTCTAGTAAATCTTGAAATGCATCAAAAACCAACGACCTTTTGTGGGAATGTCCACGCAATGCCCATGGAATGCCTTCTCAAGCAGACAAAGGCACTGCAGCAATTTGCTCTGCATTGCCTTACTCCAGATTTATGGACCCACTAAGGGCCACGCAAAGGGGCCTTGCGTGGCTTCATAAATATGACTTAAGGTTTGCATTGCTCTTGCACCACATTGCTGATTTTTTCCTGCTCTGCACTTCAGAATGAGTACTGAAATCAAACTCTAAGCAGGGAAGTTAGTTTGTGATTTTTAGAAGACGTGACGAGTTAGGCAGTATGAGCCATAGCTACCAGGAAGATCAAAAAGAGGTGATGTCATGCTTTTTTAAAACAAATATCTGTCTATCATTCATTCCAGGCCTTCTCATTTTCTCACTACATTACACTTCAAAGAGATCTCTATGTAGCTGGCTGACATCTAAATGGATTTTCTTTTATGAGAGTGGGCAGTATCTGCCACAGGCAAATCTCTGCCTAATGTCTGTTTATGAATCATTGAGATAAAGTCAGATATTATATTCCTCTTTTTTCAAATATAGATAACTTTCCACTAAATGTACCAGTATCATATACTGCATTAACTTATTTAATGATAATCTTGTAATTGCCATAATAACTATCAGGAATCTTAACCCATAAACGATGCCGGTATTTCCTTTATTAACATGGAGACTGCTGCTTGTTCCCATCAACAGTGGTCAGAGTTCATAATTTCCTCTGCAGCTATCTTTGTGAGAGGAGAGTGCACACAGCTTTTCGCTGTAGTCGCTAGCTTTGAAAGGTTTTAGTAGATGTTTCCATGGTATCCCAAAGCGAAAAGCAACACCTTCCTGGCCACTGACACCTATTGCTGATAGTGCTGACGTTTCCTAAAATGTATGTTAGAATTACTTTGAAGTTATACAGATACTGGGCATAAGATTAATGAACTTAAAAAAAGACATCTATAAAATCAGACATTATGGGGCAGATGTATCAAGATTCCATTTTGCGATTTCTAAATAGCGATTTTTTTTTTTTGTAAAAGATATTTTATTAAGGAAACAGAAAAACAGAAACAATAGAAAGGAAAGGGGGGATGAAGACACAGGAAATGTAAATCAGAGAGGCACCCACGCAGGGGTCCATACAAAGAGGCCAGGCAGCAGGAAACGTTCATGGAGGGCTGAGCAGCGTCAACACACAGGACAAAATGCAATGGTGCAAAAAAGAAAGAGTTCCAAAAAAATGCAGCTCGGAAGGGCGTCAAGCCCCTTGAGAAGTCCGGAGGAGAAAGCCTGCATGATATCGGCCAAGTCAATGCAATCCAGAGGCTAGGTCGACCAGGTCCGAGCACGCCTCCTCGCAATGCGGCCTCAGGGAAATCAGCACAATGTGCACAACAATAAAAGCAATCGTCCACATCCCCTGGCAAAAAAGAAAAGCAAACCCCGAAAAAGAAAAAAAAAACCCACTCCCCAGAGACTCCAACCACCCCAGTGCGCCCACCCCCCCCGATGGTGGCAGCCAGACAACAACCGTTCATACAGGCCCGAATCACACTTGAAACAGATGTAAAGCACGTATAGTGGGCGGGCATACCACAGACGGCAACCCACGAGAAAGAAAGCGGACCAGCGGGCCCCATCTGAAAGCAAAATTCTTAAAGTTATTCCTAAAGATATCTGCCATCCGTTCCACACTCAGTAGCCTCCAGAGTCGAGCAAACCAAAGGGAAAGAGCCGGGGCCTCCTTCTTTTTCCAGGAGGCAGCCAGAGTGAGTTTAGCCGCCCCCAGGCAGAGCCAAAGGATGTGCTTGTCGGCCCTGGTCTGGTGCTCCAGAAGCGGGTCCCGAAGGCCGAGGAGCACAAAGCCAATGGAATCCGGGACCGGGTAGCCCAGGATCTCCCTAATATGAGACAGTATCTCCTCCCTGTAGGGGCGTATGATGGGGCAGTCCCACCAGATATGGCGAAAGTCCCCCAGAAGTCCACAGCCACGCCAACATCTGTCAGAAGCGTAAGGAAAAATCCTTTTCAATCGGGTCGGATATAGATACCAATCTAACATGGTTTTCATATGCGCTTCCCCAAGATCGATTGAATGATTGAATGTATGTAGGTCGCGCCAAAGATGTGACCATTCTGCGTCGGAGATGTCCCTTCCCAGGTGCCCTTCCCACAACTCCATGTATCTAGGGCGAGGTGAAACAGCCGTGGTTAACAGCAAGTCGTAGAGAAAGGAAATCACCCCCTTCATGGAGAATGTGCGAGTAATGTAGGACTCAAAAGCTGTGGGCGGCCTCGTCGCAGCGTCCCTCACCTCAGAAGACAGTGCCCAATGTAGCAGCTGGGCATGTCGGTAGCGTTCAGTAGGTGGCACACCATAATCGCGCATGCAGTTGTGGAAGGTGAGCGGCTCATAGCCATGAAACAAGTGTGTAAGTGCATGGCAACCTCCCGCCTTCCATTTATCAAAAGGCCCCTCAACTAGCGCCGGCGGGAATGCAGGATTAAAGTGAATAGGTGTGAAGGGGGAAGGAAAGGAAGTCCATCGCTCATCATGAGAGACCGAGTCCCAGACCTTCAGAGTGGTGCTAGTCGGGGTGCTAATATATGCGTTGCGAGGCCGATCCCCTTTCGCCTTCCAAACCAGGTCCCAGATAGAGCGCCCCGCCACACTCCTGTCCATGTGCAGCCAATGCTTCTCTGACTCCATTTGAGTCCATTCAGCCAGCACACGGAGTTGTGCTGCTTTATAGTAAAGGAGCATGTCCGGCAGGCCAGCCCCACCCTTCCTCAGAGGTCGGCGAAGCGTAAGAAAGGAAAGTCTGGCTCGGCCCCCTTGCCAGACGTAGCGCAGAATCATGGTTTTCAGTCGCCGAAAGAAACCCCCGTCCAAGGGGATGTGGAGGGCTTGGAACAAGTACAGAAGCTTGGGAAACAGCGTCATCTTGACGGCATTTACACGTCCAAGCCAGGAAATAAACATAGGCTTCCAGCGAGTCAACTCAGCCTGTATCTGAGACAGCAGAGGAGGGAAGTTAGCCGCATATAGGGTGGCAACGGAAGAGGTCAGCTGGACCCCAAGATATTGAATGGAGGAGCCCGCCCAGGCCAGGGGAGTAAGCGGTCGGAGGCACTCTACCTCAGAGGGCGGAAGCGTGAGTTTAAGTATGTACGATTTGCCGGGGTTCACACGGAACCCTGCCACCGCTTCGAATTGGGACAGCACGTCCTGCACCCGCGGGAGGGAAGTCCCGGGGTCAGCTAGCAACAGAAGGACGTCGTCAGCAAACAAAGATATTTTATGCTGTTCCCCCAGAAAAGGGGAGGCCCACAATATCCGGATCCTCACGAATCCTAATAGCAAGAGGCTCTATGCTAAGAGCAAAAAGTAAGGGGGATAGGGGGCAGCCCTGCCTCGTGCCTCGAGAATGAGCAAAAAATGGAGAGACATGGCCATTCACCATGACCCTCAAGCGCGGGACGTGATAGTTGGCCCGAAGCATAGTTATAAACGTGGGGGAAAAGACAAATGCCTGCAGAGTGCTAAAGAGAAAGTTCCAGTCCACCCGGTCGAACGCCTTTTCGGCGTCAAGGCCGAGCAGGACAGCCGGAATCCGAAAGCGTTTGGCCTTCTCGATCAGGTGAACTAGGCGTCTAGTGTTATCGTGGGTCTGGCAACCCTTTATAAAGCCCGATTGGTCCGGATGAATGAGAGCTGGCATAAGGTCCTTAAGGCGAGCGGCCAAGATAGAAGAATACAACTTAGCATAAATATTCAGGAGGGCAATGGGTCGATAGGATTCACACCTGGAGGGGTCTTTCCCCGTCTTGGGAATTATTGAAATCATAGCCTCCGCCATTGAACCCGAGGTGTGGCCCTCATCCCTCATGGCGTTGAAGAGGAGCACCAAGCGGTCCCCCAGCTCAGACGCGAACGCCTGATAAAAGGAGGCTGTATAGCCATCCGGGCCCGGTGCTTTATGCGACTTGAGAGACCGAATGGCAGATAGTACCTCCTCCCTAGTAATCGGGGCCTCCAAAAGGTCATTCCACTCTTTGGAGACCTGCGGTAGCGCCAGGTTCTCCAGATATTCTCGTTGAGCGGACGGCACCAGCGGTCCGCCGAGTACAGAGCAGCATAGAAATCACCAAAGAGCGCAGCCTTATCCGCGTCCTTATGCTCAATTACCCCAAAGGGGTTCCGAATACCACCCACATATTCTCTCTCACGTTTATCACGGAGCTGTCGTGCTAAGTGCTTCCCCACTTTGTTGCCCTGAGCGTAGGAGAGGCGCCGTAAGCGTAGTAGAGTATATTCTGCTCGGTTATTATAATGCGCCTTGAGCTTCCCACGCACCGCCGCTAGCGGGCGATGCGTTCTTCTAGAAGGATTCTGCTTATGTGCAGTTTCCAACGTGTTCAGTTCTGCCTCCAACGCCTCCCTCTCTTCCCGCCGCAGCCTATTCAGGGCGGAGTTCAGAGCAATGCATGTACCACGTGTCGACGCCTTGAAGGCGTCCCATTGGGTAAAGATCGAGGTGTCGCCAATCTTATTCAGCTCAAAGAACTCCCCAATGGCCGCCCGAAGTTTCTTGCAGGATTCCTCATCTCGCATGAGGGATGCCGGGAAATACCATTTGCGATGAGGGGACGAATCAGGGGCCCAGTTCACGCACGTCGCCAAAAGGCTATGATCCGAAACTGAAAGTGGAAAAATGTTGCTATACCGCAGATCACCCTGTAAAGATTGATGCAAAAAGATATGGTCGAGACAGGAGTATGTGTGGTGAACATGTGAATAGAACGTGTAGTCCCTAGTGCGAGGGTGGAGGGAGCGCCAGCTATCAATAAGGCCCAAACTTAACACAGTATCACGCAGCTCCGGGGTAAAGAGACCCGTCTCAGTTCTCTGTTGATGCGAACAATCAAAATCTTTATCCCAAACCAAGTTGAAATCCCCCAATACAATCAACGCTCCCTCCCCGAAGTCCCCAATCACATTCAAGAGAGACTCATGGAACCCATGCTGACCCGTATTTGGGGCATAGACCACCACCCATGTGCAGAGTTTACCCATGAGCATCCCCTTCACCATCAACCACCTCCCTTCCTTGTCCCCCCGCACCCCCACAGGTTGAAACTGAAGTGCAGATCGGAACAACAGTGCCACCCCACGGTGCTTAGTAGTGGCAGAAGACCTATAAATCAGGGGGTACTGCCTGTGCTTGAGCCTGGATTCATCTTTGCGGGCCAAATGAGTCTCCTGCAGGCCCACCACATCTAGGTGATGATCCAGAATGTACTTCCAAATCTTTTGACGCTTCTGAGGCGAGTTAAGGCCTTTAACGTTCCAAGATCCTATCGTAACAGGCAACATCGAAACCAACGTCCACACCCATCGCTTCCATCAATGCAGCCCAACTCTAAAGACACACCAGACACACCACAGCCATACCAGATACCAATCCACCACCACCGGGGTCCATCCCCAACGAGCCCACAGGGGCCCTCAGGAGTCTCAAAAACAAACCATAAAAAGAGGAAGACGAAAAATAGAGAAAGAACAATGAAAGTCAGACATGACCGTAAGGGTCGGGGGTAGAAGACCCAGGTAATGCCCCCCCCCCGATTCCAGGGCCGGGGTAACCCTCCATTGGAGAAAGTCCCACAGAGTACCTGAGATGGTAGAGCCCTCCCGCTCCCACTAGCCGCTGATGATGGGGCCTAGGCCGCCGAAGAGCTGTCCACTCGGCTCGATTCAGTCACCTGAGCCACCGAGGCCAAAGCATCACCCCTCTCAGTTTGGCTCGCTGACGGGGAAGGCCCCTCCGCTGTGCGCTGTCGGCCCGCTCTCTGCCAAGGCAGGGATCGAGAGCGGCGACGTTTTCTCGGTGAGGCAGTGGCGTCCGCCGAAGCAGATGTTTCCTCCATTCCCAGCAAGTCCCTGGCAACCGCCACAGTTCGCACTTGCACCAATCTGTTCTGCCATCGGAAGATGAGCCGAAAGGGGTGACCCCAGGAGTAGGACACCCCGTGTTCCCTCAGGAAAGCCGTGACTGGGCGAAAGTCCCGTCGCTTCTGCAGGGTGGTGGCCGCCAGGTCCTGAAAGAGTTGGGGGCTGTGTCCGCGAAAAAGCAAATTGTTAGTGTCCCTCGCCTTCCGCAGGATCGTCTCCTTCAGCTGAAAGTCGTGGACACAGGCCAAGATGTCGGGGGGCGGCGAGCGCGCGCCACGCGGCAGGCCCACCCGATGTACCCTGTCCAGCTTGATGTCGTCGCGTTCGTCCTCCGCCAGGATGTGTAGAAAGATAGCCTCCACATATTCCCGCAGATTGCCACCGTCTCCATCTGAGGGCACCGCTCTAATTCGAATGTTATTGCGGCGGGACCTGTTTTCCAGGTCCTCGCAGTGGGTCTGGAGATCCAGATTCTGCTCCCGAAGCTGGAGCAGGTCCTGCTGTAGCTGATGGACATCCCCACTGAGGCCCAAGTCATGGTCCTAAAGAGTAGCCACACGCTCGCCAATGCCGTCTACATCACGACGGACTTCACGGAGGTCGGAGGCCAGTTGCGCTTTCAGTTCCGTGATATCCTCCTTGATGGAGGAAAAAAGCTCGATCAGGAAGGCTTTTGTGACCGGGCCGTCAGCGTCGTCTATGGTCGGCGACTTGCTAGGGCCCAGGGGCGAACCAGACGCCCCCTTCCCAGGACCTTCCTTCCCCGGTTTATTCAGGCGATTCCTCGTCGACATGGTGCGACGTCCCAATGCCGAAGATAGGAGGCAAGATGGCACCACTGCACCGATCGATCGCCGATGACGTTGTCCAGCAAGGCCCCAGACAGGACAGCGCCTCCTTATCACCTCCGCACGGCGATGGTCGCCAGCTGGGCCACTAGAACCACAGGCGAGCTCGTCACAGCGCCAATGTAGGGGACACGCATAGAAAAAGCTTCACTCGGTCGCCAGCCAAAGTCTCAAGTCCCCTCTCGCAGAGGGTCGAAGCCGCCCAGACAAAGCCCCGTAGGCCGCTCCAGAGCAAGTGCGTCACCAAGTTAACACCCCGGCCAAGTCCGCCGTCCCGTGTTGTAGCTCGACGGGAGAAGGGACAAACCAATGCAGGGCGCCTCAGGAGACCCAGGAGAATCAAAGCCGGGGTTTTAATCACCCCGGTACCGCTACACAAAGCTATGAATGGCTCGGGGTGCCGGAGGAGCTCGCAGGCACGTCTTACTCCGTCGCCATCTTGGCCACGCCCCCCTAAATAGCGATTTTTAAGGAATCGCTATTTAGAAATTGCAAAATGGGATGTATGTAAAAAATCGCTATTTTTTAGCAATTTCTTAATCTTCCTTATTTGCGAATTCGCAATTTGCGAATTCGCAATAAAGGAATAATTTCCCATTCATTCCTATGGGCCAGGAGGCCTGTAGGAATGATTGTGAAATTAATCTCAATTTGCGATTCGCAATTTGCTAATCGCAAATTGAGAATAATTTCAAGGGTGTCTCAAGGACACCCTGCTGCACCCCTGAAATGTACATGTGTGTGCATATGGCGCACATACATGCCCTATGGGCATGTGTGTGCGTCACATGCCACCTTCAAAAATACCAAATTGTGCATTTTTAAAAGAAATCACAAATTAACATCAACTACAAGTTGGTGTTAATTTGCGATTTCTTAACCAAAATTCGCAATTGAAAAATGCTACATACATAGCATTTAAGGAATCGCAAAATTGCGATTCCTTAATTGCGAATGTTTGATGCATGCCAAAACATGCAAATAGACCATTTGCGATTCGCAAAGGCCGAAATTCTGCAAATTTCGGCCTTTGCAATTCGCAAACGGCTTAATACATCTAGGCCTATCTTTTTTATTTCTCACATTTTGCATCAAGTATATTAGAAAACAAATTCCCACATCTTTCAGTTAATGTTTTATTTTTATTTGAGATATCCTCGATTCGGAATGTTAGATAGGAAAGAACAATTATATGTGACAAATCTATTCAACATTTTCAGGTCAGGGACCGAAAACCTTCTTCCTGTGCGCCTTAAAAGGCATATCACAGACAAATTGCTGGCTAAATTTGAGAAAGTATGGTTTAAAAAAAAAAATAGCAAGCCTTTTGATGTCTTAAATTTGTGCCCGGATGTATACTCGTGGAGATAATAAAGATGCTGTGAACTTTTCGAATTGATCGAAATTGTGTCAATGCCAGAAATTAGGAATTTGTTCAGCTTCCTTTATCTCATTCCACAGAATGAGAAAATCCAGGCCATCTATTTAGGGCCATAATCTAAAAATGTTTAAAGTAGGTGGAACCTGTAGTGAAAATGAAGAGTTTCAATGTTTGAGAAATAAGTCTCCATATAAACTCCAGTACAATAGTTGTAGAGTTCTCAAATGTTCTTCAGCTAATTTTACTGGCAGCAAAAAATTAGGGCAACATGTTTGGCCAAATGAATCAAACCTGTTCCCCAGGAAGAAATGGTAAGTCGTATTCGGGACTATTGTGACATACTTTATTATATAATGTGATGTGATATACTTGTGACTAAATGCCACTAAAGAACAAATTTAAAAAAAAGTCTTCACTGCCTATTATAGTTGTTACAGCAATGTGCAGGAAATAAACAAAATAACACAGCTGCCAGTTTTGGTTCCTTAGGACACTTTTATAGTTCTGTTTCTCTAGAGTGTATAGAGACAATGCCTAAAGAGACACCTTCTCCTCAACAGCAAAATTCATATCAATGTAGGGGACAGCCGTGGCCCGTGGAGGGAGTTGCGGTGGGGCAGAGAGGCGGGGCAGGGGAGGGGCAGGGTGGGGTGTGCTAAAAACCAGCATATGGATAATTGGAGGTAAGTAGGCAATTTAATTATTAAAATGAATTTCGTGGCGTGCCCGATGCAGCGCGCACTACGAAATTCGTTTTATTAATTAAATTGTTTACTTTGCTGGATGACATGGAGAAAATGGTGGCCACAGTCGTCAGTTGGGATACGGTGCCAGGATTTGGAGATCCAGACACTGCTCAACATGACCTGACACAACATCAACAGGATGAGTACCGACCAGGGACTGGGGGGACGGGGGGAGACGGGCACAATGGCACACATGCACAATTAAGTAGAGCACACTGCACACCCACATTGACTCTGGATCATGTCCCTGATCCCTGTGGCACATGACAGCACACATACAAACACCAAGTAGGCCCCCATACCCCATGTCCCCAAAGGGGTCCCACCCCACACATCACCAATCTCACCACCAACACATGCACATGTGCGAAACCCAGCAAAGATGCGTATTTTTGAGCCACACTGAAACTGCATGTGACACTACATGACAA
Source organism: Lissotriton vulgaris (assembly GCF_964263255.1). Taxonomy (NCBI): domain Eukaryota; kingdom Metazoa; phylum Chordata; class Amphibia; order Caudata; family Salamandridae; genus Lissotriton; species Lissotriton vulgaris. The sequence goes on from NC_141700.1 coordinate 336,853,634, forward strand.
TTAGCATGGCTGCTGTTCAATCATCATGACATTTTGCACTCCACAACACTGAGGTGGCTGCGTGTGGACCACATCCGGAAAGGAACAGGTCACACTCTGACACATCCAAGTGCCCAAACAACCCCTGGTGTCAACAACACATCTGCGGACAAACCATGCCCAAGAGTAACAACTCGACCAAGAGCCCAATTCACCCAAGTCTGCTACATCTCAGCACTGTAGAAGAACAGAAGTCAAAGGCACAACGCCTGAAAGGAATGAGGAGCAGCCAAATCAGAGCTGCAGGGGTGACTCACCCGCAATGCAGCACACACATAAGAATAAGAGCACCTCAACATTGACAACAATGTGGTACAAACTGCAACACTTCCACGACAGAACACAGGACACAACTGGTGTTGCATGTGAGTCCAAATGGCCAATCACATCTGGCATAGCAGAAAACTGTGAGATGACAATGTACGAGTACAACCTCACATCCGTGATGTAGTACAACTGTCCACTGTCCCACATCAAATAGGCATCTCCTCACAAACAGTCACAATGTACATTGTCATGCAGACTGTATGTAAACTTCACCAATGCGTCAACATACATGGAACACACTGTGAAACTGCATCTCCCCTTTACATTGCAGAGGGACAATCAACACCTCCTGCAGAGCAGTCCCTACATCACGTCACTGATGATGAAGACGACCCCAGGACATTGACTTAGACAAACTCCAAAGGTTCATGGACACCCTCCGCACCCCACCTCCATTCGCTAGTCAGCCCAGCACCATCAAGGTGAGCCCACCTCCTGCAGAGATCACAAAGCAGGAAGCACCCACCGCCATGTCTAGCTCCTAGCACCTTATCTAAGAACACATGGCGTTCAACCGCCATGTGTTAAACTGCCAGAAAGAGCTGGCTGAACAGGTGCGGGTGGGGTTTGAACTCATGGCAGCCAAACTAGATGCCATACATGGGTGTATAAGTCCCATCAGTGACCACTTACACTCCCTAAGGGTAAGTTCTTTACCCACGGGTATGCCTCGCCTCTTGGACAACATATGAAGTTGCCCGTTTGTTAATATTAATTTTAAGTTCATTTACTATCCTTACAGCCGCCTGATCTTTTGTGATGGAGGCTCGAAATATTAACGATTACAGCGCATACCATGTGTGACCATATTTGAAACTACAGTGATCAAGGCTCGCTCCTTGGGGCTACATACATTATCAGCTCAGACAAGGTAACGTTGTATGTCTGATCCAACCATGCTATGTTTGTTTGGGTCATACGGATTTAGACTTGGTTAACTGATGACACCTAATTATTTTTCAGGTGTGAATTTCTTAAACTTGAATACACAGTGAATAAACACCTATCGGTCCCTCCCCCAGGGTAAGCCCTTTTTTTGCCCCCTAGTGTGATTCATTCTAGTCAGTAATCTATTACAACAGCCTCAATTTCCTTTTTCCTCCTCTTAGGGTCATCTACAACCCTTGGTTGTCCCCCCTTTTAGTCCTGATGAGGACTTGCATGGCCCAGGTTCAATTAACCGACATGCCTTAAGACGAGTCAAAACGTCGACATCATTGTTGTTCTTCAACCTGGACCCTGTCCTACCATATTTGTGTGCAAAATTCTGTGAACTAATTGTGCAGATTGTTCAATTTTTGTATAAACGTGTACTTAATTATCTCTTGTGGCCAGGTCAATGAGGACGGTGATTTATTGAACGGTTCCCTTGTATATACTTACTGTAAATATTTTATGTCACTATCTTATGGAATTTCTTCTATTCTCCATTCACTTTACACATCCTAATCACTTACCCTTCTTTTGCACTCTTTCCTTGGGACAACCTACACGTCTACATTTATATGAATTTATAACTGCGATTTATTGCATTTAATCTAGATACAATGAATTAAATTGTCTCTAGTTCTTTTGAATCAGGTTTGTTGCATTATCCTTTCTTTGAAAGGTGCATTTATTAGTTAGAGCTGGACTGAGAGATATGCTCTGAAATGGTGTGTGATCAACTAACTATGTACTGATTGATTCTGTTAGATTGAATAATAGGTCAAGGACCACTGTCTTCAATACCTCAAATTACCCAGGTCCACGACTTTTGGGTTACCCCATTTTCTTAATGGTTCTCCAACAATCCATGGCTGGAATCGCTGGAGTCATGACTTCGAGACAACAACAACTGTCTAGTCAGAGTGGCTACAGTGATGTCTTCCGTGATTTGGGAAACAATAGGAGGGTGATGGAGAACATGGAGCGGACTTAGGCACAAAGAATGGCTACCACGGCTGCACACAAGAAAGCTGTCGATGGGATCTTCCATGCCCTGCAGATCCTCATCATTGGAGTGATGCCATAAGACATTGCGCAGATGAATGCTGCTGCTACTTCTACATTCACATCTCCGGCCCCTGATGTGCCAGTGTCACATATTACTGCAGACCACACACCACCACCCACATGTGAGGCACATGAAACATCAGAGGCCGAAGATGAGGATAAATCAGCCTTAGTAGTCAGTAGGAAGCAGGATCATTCATCTCCGCCGTATGGCTTCTTTCTGCTTGGTTCTGCCCTCTGCATCATGCATCATCATAACACCTTCCATTGTCCCCCGATACACTCTGCGACACTAACCTCGCACCTCGACATGGGCTGCCATATATTGTTTGCAAAACAATGACACAGCAATCAGCCTGCGGACTTGACTCTTCCCCTTCCGAGTAACTTGTCAATCCTTAAAGGACTCTGGCTGGCCCTCCACGGGGCAACATTGTAAAGTGTTGTCTGTATGGCCCAGTACTAAGACAGCTTCAACACTCCACTGAACGTGAATAATAAATTCTAATGCAAACAGATGTGTCATGTCTATGATTAATCAAGTATGAAAGCATGGATGAATGTAGGAGCTGTGATTCCCCCTTACGTCCATGTTGCTCATGTTGTGGGACTTGAGTCACAGGGTGCATCCCTGCATCATGGTGGTACATATCTGACCCCAAAAGAAGCCCTGTTGTCAATTGTAGGTCACACATGACAGCCTCTATGTAATGATTTGGGAACACATGTGAAACGCTGATGAGAGGGATTCTGTACTATCTATGACACACAGAAATGGCATTTCGAATATGTGACACCCCAAACAGCCGCTCTGCACAGAGATGACAACACCCACTATCCATTTTCACTTTTCGAGATTGTTAGCACTACATGTTGCACTTTCACTTGTCAGAGTAATGTGCCTTTTACAGAGGAGTGACATGCATCCAGGAAATGTGTGTTTGAATGAACTTATTTACACATGCTGTGCCTGTGGTCATTTTGTACTGTTGCATGATTTCTAAAGACTGTGACAATGTGACGTGCTCATGTGAAGAAATTGTCAATGATGGTGTTCCTACGGGCTATTCCTGCTGCACCTGCAGTGGGGTGCGGTTCACCTGCCTCATCTTCCTCATCATCGTCCGGTGAATCTGGCACTTGTATCCATGGGGCATTGGTGTAAATGTAAATGTAGTATACTTGTAAAGCGCACAGCTGCCCAAGCAACGGGGCGTCCCGGCGCTGTATAACGCTGTGGAACCCTTCCTGGCTCTCCCTGTGAGATGCCCCTCCTGGGCACCCCCAAGGTGAAGCCAGGCATCCCAGTGTTGTTGGGGCCGTTGTGGAGATTAAGCAAGCTATTGCCCAGAGTTGCAGCGTGGGACCCATTATTAGAGTAGGCGCTGAGGTGAGAATTATCGAGTCCGCGGACATTGAGCCCAAGACCCTGCCGCGTCGGGACTTGAACCCTGGTCCAGGGCCTGATCTCTGCTTCAGAGTCTGCCGTTCTAGCCAGTTAGCCAACATATGTGTGTACACATATGTTGTGCAACACACAACATGCAACAATTGTCTTGCACATGATGTCTGGGCTGTACAGGAGCCTTCCACCTGTGATGTGCAGGTACCTGAAAAGTGACTTAAACACGCCAAACGTGCAATCCACGATGCCCCTGGTGCATTTGTGGGCTGCATTGTACAGCCTCTGGGTCTGTGTGTTCGGGGCTCGGAGGGGTGTCATCATCTAAGAGCAGAGTGCATATCCTTGGTCATCTGTGACAGTGCAGAGAGACTTGAGTCAATAGTTGCTTCTGCATGATGTGTTGGCAGGCTCACTGGTTCATTGGTGTGTGATATGTGTGACTTAGTGATTCTTGTTTGACATGCACTGCTTGTAGCAAATGAGTGGCATCAATGTGTATTACGTTGCCTCACTGCTGCTCCTCCCTACGCGAGCCTATTTACTATATGCAGTTCCATCACTTGCACTCCTACGGCACACCATTGTCATGCCTGTCTGCACATGTCCACATGCCTGACAACGACACTGTGATGTTGTGTGTTGAAGGTTGTCGGCCTCGTGAATGTAGGCCTATGGTAAGGATAGGGCAGACACAGATGTAGAGTTCATGGCTGGCTGAACTCGCAATGCGGTTGAGGGTAGACCTTTGACTTATGCTGCGGTAATATCGACTCACACAACAGTTAGCATCTATAATCCTGGACCCCGAGCGGGCTTGCACTCTCTCATTTACCCCTTAAGCCGAGCCCGCACTCCCGGGACTACATAGCACAATTGAACATTGCAGGATGGGTGGCGCCAACACTACAACATAGACACACATTTTAGTTACTTCCTTGTCAAGGCCAAAACTTAACCACGCCCAGAGCCCCGGGTTGATGAACTACGCCCCTATGCTGGACTGTCGTACGCCAGTCCACTCCGCTTATGCTTAGAGGGGGGTGCAACATGTACCAGGTCAACCCCACTGCCTGAGGTGACATGGTTGCGTCCGCTGCACACAGCACATTGTTATGTGGTAGGGCCCGGGCCCTCATGCATACATAATGACCACACGGACACACTTAAATAGTTTGTGGAACTGGCTACGGGCACGTGCACCCAGCCCCTTTTATTGCCAGGGTCACATGTTCAGTGACGTCTGTGCAAGATGGGTGTGGGGTGAGTGTAAGCCAGTCCTCAGGGATGGTTGGTGCTGGCAACAACTACAACAGTGATCAGACAATCAGATGTTCAAAGTTCAAACAGCAAGGGTCCATGACTTGAGCTGCACAGAGTTAGTGGCCCCAGATGCACTGAGGCTGGCACAGGCCACCATCTCGGGATGGTGACTTGCGGTACACTGAGGTAGGGCCACAAGAGCTGAGCGGGTCCTCGTCGATGTCCAAAGTAATTGTAGCTGAGTGTTTCAGGGGACAATAGTGGAAGGTGTTCTTCCAGGACATGATGCAGAGGGCAGAACCAAGCAGAAAGAGGCAATATGGAGAAGATGAATGCTACAGACTCATTCTTAACACCAAGTCAGTATCAGCTACATGATCATGAAGACAACCCTCAGGCCATATACTCAGATGCCACCAAAGTTCAACCAGAGAGTGTCCATGTATTTCGGGGCACAGAGTTAGTGGCACCAGAGCTGAAAGGGAATGCAGTCTCAGATGAGGCATGTACAATGAGATAGACTCTGCCATAAATAAATCACGCCTCAGTTTCAAATGTGTGACCTACTCGAACACAGTGTAGACCGGAGCCAGTGGTCAGCAGGGGCCCACAGCCACATTTCGTTGTCTTGTGATGCACAAGTTAGTGGCACCAGAATAGTTGTTGGTAGTGTTTGATCACCTCCATAAAGATGATCCTTTTTTCCTCCGGACTGAACTGTGTCTTCCTCTTACTCCTCTACTTGCGTACAATGATATGAACTCTGCCATAAAGAAATCAAGACTCAGTTCAAAATGTGTGACCTACTTGACCGCAGTGTAGGATGAAGGCAGTAGTCAGCAAGGGACCACAGACATGTGTCGTTGAAATGCTATGCACAGAGTTGTTTGCACCACATCGAAGGGAGTACAGTGATATAATGTTAAATACATTTATAACGCGCTCAGCTACTCGACAGTACTTGCAAAGGTAAAGGCAAAGGGTACCAGAGGGTCAGCTAAAAGAGCAATGTTTTAAGCTTTTTCTTAAAAATCGCATGATCCTGAATGCTCCGCAACGCCAAGGGCAAAGCATTCCAGGCAAGGCTAGCTTTCCTGACAAGTGAACAGCCGCCCAGCCTTTGACGATCGAATCTGGGGGTCTGCAGCAGAAGATGAGAAGAAGAGCGCAACTGTCTAGCTGGAGTGTAAAAGACGAATCTATTCTGACGATAGCTAGGGCCCCTGCCATAGAGGGCCCTATGGGCGATAGAAAGCATTTTGAATTTAATTCGAGCCTCAACAGGAAGCCAGTATAGGGAGCGCAAATGAGCACGCACACTGCCCCTTTTGGACAAGCCTAGCAGGAGTCGGCAGCAGAGTTTTGAACAACCTGCAATTTACATAAGAGGTAGCCAGGAATGCCCACATATAGGGCATTAGTGTAATCCAGGCGAGATAAAATTAAAGCGTGGACCACTGTTTCTTTAGCAGGTCCAGGGAGAAACTTTCTCAGGGCTTTCAAGGTGCCGAAGCATGTCCCGACAAGCTTCTTGACTTGTGTGGAGAAATTCAGATTCTCAGAGAACCAAATCCCTAGATTTTAAGCAATATTGTTCCCTGCACTAGGCAGGGGGAAGCCAGTGTGCCACAGCTTTGCTTTAAGTCAACCGGAAAGGTCCCATACAAGAGAACCTCTGACACCTTCATTGCAGTTCAGCTGAGCCTGGGCATGCCAGTGAAAAACAGAGGCAGGACAGTATTGGGCAGACTGGGCAGATTAATCGTCTCTTCCCCAAGAAAGAAAAAGGCCATAGGCCATCACCTTAGCCCCCAATGATTCCGCTAGGAAAACCAGTGAAGTAACATAGTTGTTAAATATGAGGGGACTAAGGGATGACCCCTGCAGAACACCGGTAGCCAACTGCTGAGGCTCCGAGACACATGGAGGGAGCCAGACCTGCTGTGTTCGGACTTCGAGGAAGGACCTAAACCATCCCCAGATGGAACCAGTGATGCCAATTTCCGAGAGGGGGTTAAGAAGCACTGTGTCGAATGACACAGAGAGATCCAGCATAACCAAAGCTGCCCTCCCGTCGGCATCCAAACACTCTCAAATTGCCTCTGCCACCTCTACCAAGGCTGATTCCGTGCTGTAGGCCACAGGTAACAATTCAGAAAAGGGGGTGGTGATGAACAGAGTGTCTGAATTAAGCAGACCACTCTTACCCAGTCCAAAGATCAGGGCTTGATCCATCACCGTTTTTTAGCTCACTGCACCATCCCAGCTCAGAACCTGGCTATATGCAAATTAGTCTGTCCCTGGCCCAGTGCATCATGGGAACAGGGCAGACCAAACTACCAAGCCAATTCTCATACTGGGAAGGAAACAAGCTACCAGGGACCGGTTTCTGGCATTACAGCCGTCTTCGGCCCGGCTTGCTTGAATCCTGATGGTGCAATGAGCAAGGGACTCACATCTGAGTATACCCTTCCACACTTATGGTGGACAAAAACGATTCAGAAAAGGGGGTGGTGATGAACAGAGTATCTGAATTAAGCAGACCACTCTTACCCAGTCCAAAGATCAGGGCTTGATCCATCACCGTTTTTTAGCTCACTGCACCATCCCAGCTCAGAACCTGGCTATATGCAAATTAGTCTGTCCCTGGCCCAGTGCATCATGGGAACAGGGCAGACCAAACTACCAGGCCAATTCTTATACTGGGAAGGAAACAAGCTACCGGGGACCGGTTTCTGGCATTTCAGCCGTCTTCGGCCCGGCTTCCTTGAATCCTGATGGTGCAATGAGCAAGGGACTCACATCTGAGTATACCGTTCCACGCTTATGGTGGACAAAAAACGATTCAGAAAAGGGGTGGTGATGAACAGAGTCTCTGAATTAAGCAGACCACTCTTACCCAGTCCAAAGATCAGGGCTTGATCCATCACCGTTTTTTAGCTCACTGCACCATCCCAGCTCAGAACCTGGCTATATGCAAATTAGTCTGGCCCTGATCTTTGGACTGGGTAAGAGTGGTCTGCTTAATTCAGACACTCTGTTCATCACCACCCCCTTTTCTGAATCGTTTTTGGCCTCTATAGGTGTGGCAGGGTATACTCAGACATGAGTCCCTTTCTCACTGCACCATCAGGATTCAAGCAAGCCGGGCCGAAGACGGCTGAAATGCCAGAAACCGGTCCCCGGTAGCTTGTCTCCTTTCTGGTGAAGAATTGGCTTGGTAGTTTAGTCTGCCCTGTTCCCATGATGCACTGGGCCAGGGACCGACTGATTTGCATATAGCCAGGTTTTGAGCTGGGATGGTGCAGTGAGATAAATAACGGTGATGGATCAAGCCCTGATCTTTGGACTGGGTAAGAGTGGTCTGCTTAATTCAGACACTCTGTTCATCACCACTCCCTTTTCTGATTCGTTTTTGGCCACTATAGGTGTGGCAGGGTATACTCAGACATGAGTCCCTTTCTCACTGCACCATCAGGATTCAAGCAAGCCAGGCCGAAGGCGGCTGAAATGCCAGAAACCGGTCCCCCGTAGCTTGTCTCCTTTCTGGTGAAGAATTGGCTTGGTAGTTTAGTCTGCCCTGTTCCCATGATGCACTGAGCCAGGGACCGACTGATTTGCATATAGCCAGGTTCTGAGCTGGGATGGTGCAGTGAGATAAATAACGGTGATGGATCAAGCCCTGATCTTTGGACTGGGTAAGAGTGGTCTGCTTAATTCAGACACTCTGTTCATCACCACCCCCTTTTCTGAATCGTTTTTTGCCACTATAGGTGTGGCAGGGTATACTCAGAAATGAGTCCCTTTCTCACTGCACCATCAGGATTCAAGCAAGCCGGGCCGAAGACGGCTGAAATGCCAGAAACCGGTCCCCGGTAGCTTGTCTCCTTTCTGGTGAAGAATTGGCTTGGTAGTTTAGTCTGCCCTGTTCCCATGATGCACTGGGCCAGGGACCGACTGATTTGCATATAGCCAGGTTCTGAGCTGGGATGGTGCAGTGAGATAAATAACGGTGATGGATCAAGCCCTGATCTTTGGACTGGGCAAGAGTGGTCTGCTTAATTCAGACACTCTGTTCATCACCACTCCCTTTTCTGATTCGTTTTTGGCCACTATAGGTGTGGCAGGGTATACTCAGACATGAGTCCCTTTCTCACTGCACCATCAGGATTCAAGCAAGCCAGGCCGAAGGCGGCTGAAATGCCAGAAACCGGTCCCCAGTAGCTTGTCTCCTTTCTGGTGAAGAATTGGCTTGGTAGTTTAGTCTGCCCTGTTCCCATGATGCACTGAGCCAGGGACCGACTGATTTGCATATAGCCAGGTTCTGAGCTGGGATGGTGCAGTGAGATAAATAACGGTGATGGATCAAGCCCTGATCTTTGGACTGGGTAAGAGTGGTCTGCTTAATTCAGACACTCTGTTCATCACCACCCCCTTTTCTGAATCGTTTTTTGCCACTATAGGTGTGGCAGGGTATACTCAGAAATGAGTCCCTTTCTCACTGCACCATCAGGATTCAAGCAAGCCGGGCCGATGACGGCTGAAATGCCAGAAACCGGTCCCCGGTAGCTTGTCTCCTTTCTGGTGAAGAATTGGCTTGGTAGTTTAGTCTGCCCTGTTCCCATGATGCACTGGGCCAGGGACCGACTGATTTGCATATAGCCAGGTTCTGAGCTGGGATGGTGCAGTGAGATAAATAACGGTGATGGATCAAGCCCTGATCTTTGGACTGGGCAAGAGTGGTCTGCTTCATTCAGACAGTCTGTTCATCACCACCCCCTTTTCTGAATCGTTTTTGGCCACTATAGGTGTCGCAGGGTATACTCAGGGCCCGATTAACAGAACTAACTTAAGACAAAATCCTAAACTTACTACTTTTGGTATTCACAGAAGTTAGGATTTTGTCTTAAGTTTGTCTTAAGACAGACTTTAGACAGACTTAAGTTGGGATTTTGTCTTAAGTCTGTCTTAAGTCTGTCTTAAGACAAACTTAAGACAAAATCCTAACTTCTGTGAATACCAAAAGTAGTAAGTTTAGGATTTTGTCTTAAGTTAGTTCTGTGAATCGGGCCCTCAGACATGAGTCCCTTTCTCACTGCACCATCAGGATTCAAGCAAGCCGGGCCGAAGACGGCTGAAATGCCAGAAACCGGTCCCCGGTAGCTTGTCTCCTTTCTGGTGAAGAATTGGCTTGGTAGTTTAGTCTGCCCTGTTCCCATGATGCACTGGGCCAGGGACCGACTGATTTTCATATAGCCAGGTTCTGAGCTGGGATGGTGCAGTGAGATAAATAGCGGTGATGGATCAAGCCCTGATCTTTGGACTGGGTAAGAGTGGTCTGCTTAATTCAGACACTCTGTGCATCACCACCTCCTTTTCTGAATCGTTTTTGGCCACTATAGGTGTGGCAGGGTATACTCAGACATGAGTCCCTTTCTCACTGCACCATCAGGATTCAAGCAAGCCGGGCCGAAGACGGCTGAAATGCCAGAAACCAGTCCCCGGTAGCTTGTCTCCTTTCTGGTGAAGAATTGGCTTGGTAGTTTAGTCTGCCCTGTTCCCATGATGCACTGGGCCAGGGGCCGACTGATTTGCATATAGCCAGGTTCTGAGCTGGGATGGTGCAGTGAGATAGATAACGGTGATGGATCAAGCCCTGATCTCTGGACTGGGTAAGAGTGGTCTGCTTAATTCAGACACTCTGTGCATCACCACCTCCTTTTCTGAATCGTTTTTGGCCACTATAGGTGTGGCAGGGTATACTCAGACATGAGTCCCTTTCTCACTGCACCATCAGGATTCAAGCAAGCCGGGCTGAAGACGGCTGAAATGCTAGAAACCGGTCCCCGGTAGCTTGTCTCCTTTCTGGTGAAGAATTGGCTTGGTAGTTTAGTCTGCCCTGTTCCCATGATGCACTGGGCCAGGGACTGACTGATTTGGATATATCCAGGTTCTGAGCTGGGATGGTGCAGTGAGATAAATAACGGTGATGAATCAAGCCCTGATCTTTGGACTGGGTAAGAATGGTCTGCTTAATTCAGACACTCTGTTCATCACCACCCCCTTTTCTGAATCGTTTTTGGCCACTATAGGTGTGGCAGGGTATACTTAGACATGAGTCCCTTTCTCACTGCACCATCAGGATTCAAGCAAGCCGGGCCGAAGACGGCTGAAATGCCAGAAACCGGTCCCCGGTAGCTTGTCTCCTTTCTGGTGAAGAATTGGTTGGGTAGTTTAGTCTGCCCTGTTCCCCTGATGCACTGGGCCAGGGACCGACTGATTTGCATATAGCCAGGTTATGAGCTGGGGTGGTGCAGTGAGATAAATAACGGTGATGGATCAAGCCCTGATCTTTGGACTAGGTAAGAGTGGTCTGCTTAATTCAGACACTCTGTTCATCACCACCCCCTTTTCTGAATCGTTTTTGGCCACTATAGGTGTGGCAGGGTATACTCAGACATGAGCCCCTTTCTCACTGCACCATCAGGATTCAAGCAAGCCGGGCCGAAGACTGCTGAAATGCCAGAAAGCAGTCCCCGGTAGCTTGTCTCCTTTCTGGTGAAGAATTGGCTTGGTAGTTTAGTCTGCCCTGTTCCCATGATGCACTGGGCCAGGGACCGACTGATTTGCATATAGCCAGGTTCTGAGCTGGGATGGTGCAGTGAGATAAATAACGGTGATGGATCAAGCCCTGATCTTTGGACTGGGTAAGAGTGGTCTGCTTAATTCAGACACTCTGTTCATCACTACCCCCTTTTCTGAATCGTTTTTGGCCACTATAGGTGTGGCAGGGTATATACAGACATGAAACCCTTTCTCACTGTACCATCAGGATTCAAGCAAGCCGGGCCGAAGACGGCTGAAATGCCAGAAACCGGTCCCCTGTAGCTTGTCTCCTTTCTGGTGAAGAATTGGCTTGTTAGTTTAGTCTGCCCTGTTCCCATGATGCGCTGGGCCAGGGACCGACAGATTTGCATATAGCCAGGTTCTGAGCTGGGATGGTGCAGTGAGATAAATAACGGTGATGGATCAAGCCCTGATCTTTGGACTGGGTAAGAGTGGTCTGCTTAATTCAGACACTCTGTTCATCACCACCCCCTTTTCTGAATCGTAGGCCGCAGGTAAGCCAGATTGAGCTGGATGCAGCAGGCTGAATGCCTCAACAAAGTTAGTAAGCTGATTAGTGACTACTTTCTTGCAGACCTTAGCTAAGCTTGGCAGGAGCGAGATTGGCCTGTAATTCCCGGGTATTGAAGGGTCAAAATACGTTTCTTTAAGAAGAGGGAGAATCAGTGCCTGCTTCCTAGAAGTTGGGACCATGTCCTCTCTGAGGGACATATTAATGATGTGGTTGACTTCAGGATTAATAATGTCCGCAGCAGCGGCTAGGAGTCTGGCGGCTTAAGGGTCATTAGGCGAGCCAGACTTTAAGGCTTTAAGAATTGTTAACGTGCCTTCTCAAACTGAATTCCGAAATGCACAAGCCGGCACTCTGCAGCCACCTGGCAAATGGTCCAAAACTCCCCACCTCATCCCCTTCTTCTAACCCCCTACTCTTCCCTCTACTCCAGAAGATAACTTAGCTCAGGACTTTGTCCATGCATCGAGACTACCTCGGAACCGCTCTACCTCAATGTGCTCCTCAGACGTACAGCACGCTGGAACTTTTGAACACTTATGCTTTCTTTTGCCTCTTTAAAGTGTTTTTTCTCCCCTATATGCTGTAAAGCACTCCGATACCTTCGGGTCTGGCTAGCGCTATGTAAAACATTTGAAATAAATAAAGAGAGCTCTACAGGAGCAAAAGTTGACAGCATATTAGACGTACCAGCCGTCAGATGGACAGATGAAGAAGCTGTAAGCCCTCTCGCCAGGGCAGAGAAAGTAGCTTGAATGCTACATATTTTGTCCACATAAAACTTAGAAAGGGTGTTGCACCAGAAGTCTGATACTGACAATGCTCGCACCAGTGCCCTAGGGGGCCATAGCATTTTGCACAATGGCAAAGATTTCCTTCCCATTATCGTTAGCCAAGGCAATCCGTGAGGCATAGTAGAGGCTTTTGGCGGCAACAATAGCGGTGTAATAACTTTTTTGTTTTGCCCTGAGTGCAAGATAGGACACGGAGCCATAGCCACTGGAACGCCAAGCCCTTTCCAAAACCTTGCATTCATGTTTAAGGGCTTTCAACTCCTGGGAAAACCATGGTTTAGAGTGCAAGTCTCTTGCCAACTTGGGTCGGCAGGGAACTGCAAGAGCAGACACTGAATCTGAGATCCAAGTTTTAAACCCATTAACAAGTCCCTCCAGGCTATCTTGTTGGCGAAGCCTGGAGGCAGCCAAGGAGCTGATAAACTGGTGAGGGTCAATTTTGCTATAGGCCGGAGGACGATGGCAGCCATCCGACTGAGCGGGCGGCGCAGATTCCTAAGAAAAAAAAGATTTGGAAATGGTTCCACCAAGAAACAGGCAAGGGTTTATCAATTGAAAAATCTGAGCCAATGGGGTCAAGAGTGAGATCCACTTGGTGAGTCAGGTGTGGGACCCATTGGCTTAGTTGGACCGATTAAAGTGAATCAAGGAAAACAACTGATTCCAAGAATTTCTGATGGTCCAAGTGAAGATTGACATCAAACGTTCCTTTAGCATATGAACTCAGCCATCAATATATCAAGACTCACTTCTAAATGTGTGACCTACTAGACCGCAGTGTAGGCTGGAGGCAGTGGAGGAGTACTTCAAGGAGAAAGGAGTGCTGGGGGCCTGTGCCACGGAGGCCAGTGATGGTCTGAGGAGGCTGCCAAGGTCACGGGCCGTAAGCTTGGAGCTTGCACCGGCATGTAGTGGGCCCTCTTTGACACACGCCAGTGTCAGCAGGTGAGCAGTGAGGCCTTGGTGCACAGGGGTTGGCAAGACAAGTCTGGGGACTACCAGCCTGGGGTGCAGCAGGTGCACAGGATCGCAGGGAACACCGCTCAAGGCGTCGGCCTCGTGGCGGGGTGAGAGGTGTTGCCCTGGCAGACACGTTGGCCATTCCGGAAGAGAACCATGCCCAGAGCTACGTGCTTTTTATTCACACCCCTACACTAGCATGGCATTCACCGGGCCAGCCCATTCTGCTCACGCTTACAGGGGGGGGACGTAACAAGCTACATTCCCATTATCTTCCCCACTGGCTGAGTTAACATGGTTATGTCCAATGTCCACTACACTCCAAACACCAGCAGTGTATGTCGACTTGGATAAGTCTGTGGTCTGCATACTGCAGTCTGGCCAGCACATCCACGCCACACTTGGCATTGTGTACATTCTCATTCATGGGTCACTTGCCTCCTTTGCACATGCCTGGTTCCCACCTCTCCCCACAATCTGTGATTGCGTGGCTGAGGTGCCATGCAGTTGATGGCTTATGTACATGGCTAGCCCAGGATACCACAGTAAGTTGTGCTGTCGTGTCTGGTAGGTGAGTATGTTGTTTGGCATGTTGTATGCGCGTTTGTAACATGTGCATTCCCAGAGTTGTGAGCTGCATGATTGTGGTGTTGAGTTGTGTGGTGTGTTCATGTGGTACTTACCAACGAGCAATGCATTTCCATAGGTGCCAGCCTCGAAATGCTCGTTGATGATGGACTGTTGGAAGATGAAGGAATCATGCACACTGCCTGGGCAGTTGGTGATGACATTGGTGAAGAGTCCCCAGTGGTCCACTATTGCCTGCACATTGATGGAATACATGTGCTTTCTGTTGCAGTAATTGTGTGCAGTGTCGGCAGGGGGCACAAGTAGGGCATGTGTGCAGTCAATTGCCCCCAACACGTGCGGGAAGCCGGCTGTGATGTAGAAGCCTTGATTGGTCTCCAGCTGTTCCTGCGCAGTGTGCTGGAAATGAAGGTGCTGGAGTACCAAGCTGATGATGGCATCCAAGACAGATGTGAGGAACTTTGATAGGGCTGGCTGTGAGACTCCTCCGACCCTGGCGGCTATTGGTTGGAAGGTACCAGAGTCCAACAGGTGCGGCACAGCCAGCAGCTTTGTCTACGGAGTGATGTTGCTTGTCCACTGTGTTGGTACTGTCAGCCATTGGGCAATGATGGTCAGGATGCGGAGGATGGTTGCCCTTTTGAGCCTTTAGTGGGAAATGACATCCTCTGGTGTTAAGTCTGTGAGGCTGGTGCATTTTCTGAAGGTCTGCTGTCTTTGTCTACACTGCCTCTGTGGTAGTCCGGGGGGGTTGACGGGAATGGGGGGTGGTGGCAGTGACAGTGGATGTTGTGGCCCTCTTGGGTGTCAGAGCTGCATAATCAGTAGCCTCATGGCATCTGTTGTTCTTCAGGTGTGGCTCTGGGCTGGGCTCCCTTTTATGGTGGAGGTTGTCATCCGACTTAACACCAGGTAAGGGCAGGTGTTAAATCCCTGCTGCTAACGCGCTTTATCGCATGTTTTGTGATCTTATTGCCGATTTGGCTGGTCGTTGAGAATGTTGCGAAGTGGAGTTGTCGCAACTTTTTGCATAGGAATGCCTACTCAATATCTCATTAGCGTTAGTTGCCGGTGTCTTCTGTGGCGATGTTTTTTGTGGCTGCTATCACAGGAAAACTGCTGGTATTGGCTGTTAGCACCAGTTCGTGAATAGGGTGATACATTTATCGCCACTTTGTCTGGGATAAATTGCTGATAATTCGGCAATAAGTCATTGAGAATATGCCCCCGCAACTCTATTGTGTGGCACACTGTGTACTCCACACTGGAGACCATTGTAAAAGCTCTAAATTATCCGTCAGATACACTATAACTACACTTGGATTTACTCAAAACTGTTGTCGTGTGCATAGCGTAAACTGGGCCATTTGAAAAACTTAGTTGATATGGCCCAGGGACACCATGACTAAATCCATAAATTGAAATGTTCACCCGTAGTAGATGAATTATTTGCTCTTCTGGTTTGTAATAATTGGATGCAACTTGAAATTGGACGTAACTTGAAAGCAGAAACAGGAGCTAAGTAGAAGACAGTCAGTCTGCCTTCCATCCAAAGATATTGCTTCACCTTTAATCAATTGTAGTTGCTAACAAAACCTGCTGCTGTCATTTTAGAATATAGGATGGGCCATAAGTCGATGTTCCTCTGAGAACCAGAGTTCCTTTTTAGGATGCTTATATCTGAGAAAAGAAATTAAAAAAAGCTAAATAAACGTAAAAACCACCAAATTACTAACAATCTTTACTGAATATGATGTAAAAAATGGAGGAAAACTTCTTCCAACTTGTGATAAAAAAAGTCTTGAGCTCAGAAAAGAGTGACAAATACATGCCCAGGCATACAGGTAAGAAATAGTCTCATATATACATAAAATTCGAATTGGCCACCTGACAAAAAGTTACAGAAGACGTTTTAGCCCCTGAACAATGGTCTTGGTTGTAGAAGGGGTGTTGGCTAGATTTGAAAGATAATAATAGTGCACCCCCCCTCCATGGAGTCTGTGATGTAAGAAGCAATCAGGATGTCTTTGAATCCAGCCAATATTTCTTATCGAACCACACACAATGCACTGAACTGCTAGCAAATTAATTTTGGCCAAGGGAACACATTTTCAAGAATGCACACTTAAACTAGCTTTTTATCCTGGCTATGTGACTAAAAGGCCCCTGTGTCATTTTAAACAACATAGTCTTGTTTTAGAGTCCTATATGGAGCTGAATCGTCAGGCACAAATGACATTGAGTGGCATATTAATTAGAAAGTCACACTGCGTGACAGGGAAAAGGCAGGAATGCTCCACATTTAAAAGAATATGGCACATTACTGCCTTTTTCCCTGGGCTAGCACCATTTTATCTGCCTAGCACCAAAGCAGGCACCCTTGCAGCATGGTGCAAGGGAGTCTGCGTTGTAAAGAGTGTTATTTTTGTGCAGGAATTGACACCTTCCTGCACAAAAATAGTACTGAGATGCATTTTCCTATTTCTGTGTGTGCTGCAGAATGCACCACACAAGGAAAGAGGAAACAACAAGGATAAATAAAGATATTTCTCCCCATTAGGCCTCCCCTGAGAAGGCGTAGCTTTTTGGCATATTCTAAGGTACACCACTTTTTGTAAATCTGGAAATGCATCAAACTCCAAAGGAGTTGAGTGGGAACACCCACCAAATGTCCATGTAATGCCTTCCAAGGAAAGAGTAACACAACACATCGATTTGTCCTGCCTTGCATTAATCCTGATCAATGAAGCCACTCAGGGCCACGCAAGGTGGCCTTGCATGGCCTCCTAAATCCCATTTTAGATTGTAGTGTAGTTCCTATTTTCCCTATAGGCCCTGCGCCTTGGAATAACATAAACAGTAGTATAGACGTAGAAGTGCGGTCTTCCAGGTCTCTACTGACTATGCTAAACTTAATTGGGTTTGTTACCAACTAGCTCAGAGGTCACTGGAAACTTTCTTGACTGAATAGGAAGTGATCAGCTTCCCTGGTACAGACAAGAAGGGATTCAGTTTTCCAACAACCGCATAAACATGACAACTTTGCTCCTTAGAATAAGAGTCAATCTCTAGAGTTGTGTGAAACAATAGACAGTTATTTTACTCAGTCAGTTGTGCAGATTACTTTCACCAAGATGCAGAGAATAGAGAGACGGGCTTTTTCAATAAAAGGTATTATTTATTGAACAGTCTTTCTTCTCATGCAAGAGAAATGAATTGCCACAATTGCAAGACTAGTTATTATAAAAACTGCGTACAGTAAAAAGAGGATTGCTAAATAATACTGTAAAAGCATTGATATGGTTTCTTAGCCATACAATGGTTAAAATGAATAAAATATATACATTCATATATACATTTAGCTAACGTACTCAACTGGTGCTTCAAACTACGCCTACCCCAGTGTACCTGACCTAAGCCTAATAAGTGGGAGGGAGTAAGTAAGTAGCAGTTTTAGTTAAGGTGGTTTTGCCAAGGTTTGCTTCAAAAATTCTCTCTAAGGGTTTAGTCAACACCATACCTCTGGAATAGAATGTTGGAGGTCTTGTATCTCCTTCCAGGACTCGATATCCAAGTCACTCGCAAGAGTGGGCTGGAAGCACCGGAGCTGGATTTTCTCGGCAGGAGAAAAGACAGCGTCTCTCTCAGGGCGTCAAGGAGGAGGAGGGGCAGCGTCCGTCGGCTGCTTGCATCTGCTGGGCTCTGCAAGGGACAGCTGTTCTGCTCCTGTGTTCACCACATCATCGCTATCATCGATGTCGCCGCGTTTGCTTATGGCAACGTTGGTAATATTTATACCTGAAAGGTGCCTTGTTTGACGTAAGTTTTTGGACACAAGACGTCAATAAAGATGTCACTAGGAAGTGATCGTCCTTTCAGTGCTCATTAGAGTTCTATTACTAATCAAAACATAGCAAGTGGGGCTTTACCAGGTTGCTGAGTTTTATCTTGTTGAAGAACTTGGAGTGTAATCTAGGAATCTAAGATAGTGGCTTCTGCTGTGTCATCTACTGTAATGAGCTGCAGAGGCGAGTTTCAGAAATATGGCTGAAATATTGTTCTGATCGTTTATGCCATTATAGGGGTATGAATGGATTATAGCCGTATAGGGGCATAAGGTCGCAGTATTGATCGGGGTCCTAGATTAGAACATGACACCCACTCCACGAATTTATGTCCATCAAATTACTAAAAACTAAAGCAATAAGATGCATATGTAAGATTGCCCACCCCAAAAGACATATTTGCATTTGAAATGGCGTATTTTGAAATACATGAAAATATAGGTACTGTACGTCTTTACGCATAGAAATCATTCAAAAATTATAGAATATGTAATCAGTGAACGATTTTGCGAAAAAAATTACACATAAAATATCTCTTTATAGAGAAAAGAAAGGCGAGATAATTTCATCACATATAAATGCATTTGCTGTAACATGTGCTAGAGGCTGATGTAAAGTTATTTAGTCTCTAGATCTACCTAAAAATAGAAGTTCTGTTCTTTATGAATAGGTCTACTTTAAGCAAAGAATTTCGTGCCAGAAAAAAGGTAAATATTTTGAAAAAGTGTTCAATTTAATAAAAAAAAAATGTTTCTTGGTGAACGGGGGAATAGAGTTCCAACGCTTTTCAGTAGTTTTTGTTGATCAAAGCTGAAGGCCGAATTCAGATTTCATGGGAACGCTGTGTGTCGGAATGCTTTTCAAAAGTTATTGTTTCTGTTCAGGGGAGAATATTATATCAGACAGGCTCTCAAAAAATTGGTCTACAAAATCAGGTGACAGTTTGACCAAGTTCGATAACGCTGTAACTTGGCAGGTGTGAGAATGATTGCTATCATCAAAGTCTGGATCAGCAATTCTCACAGAGGGTCGTACCTGGGTGATGTTGCTTTTATTTCTCGCTCCACTGTTACCACCTAGTCGTAGCACAGGAGTCTCAACAAATGCCGGCATCAGGATTGGTAGCCGCTGGACACAACACAATGCGTGAGCCGTTACAGGACTTAGCAAAGTATCGATATCTATTGGTACTGCTGATGGAAGTGCAAGACAGGTGTCCAACACGCATTCATCTCCGCATAGCATACATCGAAGCACAGGTAAGATGCAGGTCTGCCATATTGGTCTGAATGAAAGAAACCAGGTCATGTTCAGATCTCTCAGCCTGGCCAATCCAAGGACTCTAGTTATTCGGTCCCGGTAGCGTATTGCTAGGATCGTTTCTTCCATTCCTGCCGGAGTCATGTCTGTATTTTGGCTTGCCATATCGGAGCAGGAGGGTCAAAAATAAAATGCCTGCTACAAGTCCCAAAAGTAGGGGTATGCCGCCAAAGACTGAATGGACAAAATTGGGAATGATTCCCAGAATTGCTTTGAATGGTGTTAACAGTCCCGTAAAAATCGTCTTAAATATGCCTGGGATACCTACGGCATCTGACATATTTAGAATTTGGCTAAGCATTTCTGTGAAATGCACGGGGCAATTTGTTGATAAAAGGTCATGTATCTCCGAAGCCGTCCTTGCAACTTGGAGATCATACGTCTCTTTTGATGACGTGATGGGCACTGTTGTCTGCAAAAGTACAGACTTCATTCTGCTTAAAGTATCAATTCGTATAGAAGAGACATTCAAACGAGGCATATGGGAGTCTCGGAGTCTCCAGGGCCGTTTGGAAACAATGCTTGCATACAGCATTTTACCATGGAAGTTACTTGTACGAGATATGCTTTCCCAGGCAAAAGGCCACAACAGCTGTGATCCGTTATTAAAATGTAACTCCCGTTCGAGAGTTGCTTAAAGAAAGGCTCTATCTGCGTTGCAGGTGTGACATGTTGGTGGCATGAAAGGTTGTTTGAATTTCCTTCACAGGCCCCGTGTAAATTAATACCCTGGCACAAAAGTATACCGCTTAGTGAATGTTTGCAGTTTTCACCAATAAGAAATACATTTTTGTTGCTGTCACTATAGAATGTGTGTGTATATGGTAATTTCCATGTTGACTTAATGTACCCTTTACCCAAAAGTTCATACTGGCCAGTCGGTATGTATTCAAGGCAATTTTTAAATCGGAAAGTTGTTATCGGAATTGTGATAATCCTGTGTATTATCCATTCAATGACAGGACTTTCTGACATTGTCAATGGTAATCTCTCAAGTTTTTCGATGCTCAGGATTGTATAGTCTGCTCCTTTCTGTTAATCAGTAAGGTTAAAGATGGAAAACAATGACGTTGTGTTGATTAAACGCCATGGCACATAGCCTGAACGAAGATTTTGCAGCGTCCAGCCTAACTGTACAATAGAACGCAATTGTGACTGGCCATGCTGTAACATTAGCAAGTCTTTGTCTATTATATCTATGGCAGATAATACAATACTGTCCAGTGAATATATTCTGGAGGACAGAGTCATTAACCCATTGTCCACTACAGAAAGTGATTTTTCCAAATTAATACGATCAATTTCTCGTATTTTTTCAGCTGTTTCAATTTGTGTTACTTTCCAAGCCTCGTTATAAGCCGCATATATACTGGTCGCTATGAAACGTTTTTGACGCTGTTTGCGTGGTCCCAGAATGAAATCGCGCAAATCAGCACCATCTTTAAGTAAAGATAAGTGTTGCTTAATTTCTGCCAGTGTGGATGTTTCTAGCCATTCAAGACACAGTTTCCCTACACTGTATGTTGTTACTATCCCTGGATGTTGTCTCTGGGAGTATCTAGGGTCTGGTCTGGTCATTGTTAACCCCTGTGTTTTATTCAGGAATCTATCTTGACAGTTATTCGTGTCAGTAGTCCAGATTAACCACTTTTCCAATCAGGATGTGTTCTGTTTAGATGTAAAATTTTAGATACGTCTATTTCAATATCTGTGGTTGCATTATCAGGTATTGGTTTCGGAATAGACGGTTTGTTAAGGTCTTTAATCTTAGCTAGGCCAAGACAGGTTGTTTGGTGAATTGTGTCATTTAAGAATATTATTTGTTCTGGGATCATGCAGGCTCGAAATAATGCTTCTAGGCCTTGTACCTGCCAATCTTTTGTACCCCAGATGGTTTTTGTTTCAATGTTATTTCTTCAAAAATCAAAACCAAATGTCATCATTTTTTCATAAAATGCTTCTGAATATATCAATTTAGTATTTGTCAGCATTGTTTTCAACCCTGTTTTATCTAACAGTTTATAATAAAATGTTTCTGCATCACTTGTGTTAAACCCTGAGAAGTACTGGAATTTCTCATAGAATGTTTTAGAACTGCTTTTAGGTGGAGTAGCACAATGTTCCTTTGGTTATATTTAAAAACATTTCTAGGTTGTGCAGATTTATGTAAGTAATGGTCTCCGTAGTGTGAGAAGCAATACATTTGTTCATAACTAGACGAACCTTGTAAATAATCATGTTCTGTAAATCTTGCTGACAACACTAAATCAGACATCATATTATTAATACTTTCAAAATCCCAATCATCAGAAAATGTACTTGGTTTTACAAAGTCACTTAGGGAAACCGTGAACTGGTGAGGATATTTCAGGATTTCGACCGGACCATATACTTCATAGTCAGTTTTGTCCCATACTACCCCGCCGGGTATTGGAATGGCTGTGACATTTACTGTTGATAGTTCTCTTTTCTTCACGTGGGATGATCTGTGTGGTTTGAGGACTAAGTTGATGTTCTGACGTGCTGTGTCCATTGAATTGTAATAAACTTTCCAAAAATTAAAACTAAAATTAGGCATAGTAGGAGTATAAGTACCCCTGAGATAATCCAATGCTCAATCAATGGTGCATCCAGATATCCTTCTTTGATTTGATGAAAGAGTCCTGTTGCTTTTTCTTTGAAAGTCTTTGTTTCTGGCATCACTTCAGGGTCGTTTTGATCTTCAGAAAAGGTGTCGAAATTGATAAAGTAGCCAGAGGCAGTTCTGTCAATTGTTGGAATTGTTTTCTCAATGTGTCTTTCGGTAGCACATTCTGATGCCACATCATTGTAGACTGGTGTTTCTTGACGAACTGTTTCAATCTGTGTTCCAAGTGGCACGAGTTCCATGGCATTATTGCATATTCCCTCTCTGTGCACTGCAGGTTTATCAAATGTGATTAATCTTTCAGGTTGAACCTCTTGGATTGTTGCAAGTTTGGGTATTCTGTTGTTTCTCGGGAGTCCACTGGGCATACTGTTGATTATAGGCCGCAGACACAGATGTAGAGTTCATGGCTGGCTGAACTCGCAATGCGGTTGAGGGTAGACCTTTGACTTATGCTGCGGTAATATCGACTCACACAACAGTTAGCATCTATAATCCTGGACCCCGAGCGGGCTTGCACTCTCTCATTTACCCCTTAAGCCGAGCCCGCACTCCCGGGACTACATAGCACAATTGAACATTGCAGGATGGGTGGCGCCAACACTACAACATAGACACACACTTTAGTTACTTCCTTGTCAAGGCCAAAACTTAACCACGCCCAGAGCCCCGGGTTGATGAACTACGCCCCTATGCTGGACTGTCGTACGCCAGTCCACTCCGCTTATGCTTAGAGGGGGGTGCAACATGTACCAGGTCAACCCCACTGCCTGAGGTGACATGGTTGCGTCCGCTGCACACAGCACATTGTTATGTGGTAGGGCCCGGGCCCTCATGCATACATAATGACCACACGGACACAACTTAGATAGTTTGTGGAACTGGCTACGGGCACGTGCACCCAGCCCCTTTTATTGCCAGGGTCACATGTTCAGTGACGTCTGTGCAAGATGGGTGTGGGGTGAGTGTAAGCCAGTCCTCAGGGATGGTTGGTGCTGGCAACAACTACAACAGTGATCAGACAATCAGATGTTCAAAGTTCAAACAGCAAGGGTCCATGACTTGAGCTGCACAGAGTTAGTGGCCCCAGATGCACTGAGGCCGGCACAGGCCACCATCTCGGGATGGTGACTTGCGGTACACTGAGGTAGGGCCACAAGAGCTGAGCGGGTCCTCGTCGATGTCCAAAGTAATTGTAGCTGAGTGTTTCAGGGGACAATAGTGGAAGGTGTTCTTCCAGGACATGATGCAGAGGGCAGAACCAAGCAGAAAGAGGCAATATGGAGAAGATGAATGCTACAGACTCATTCTTAACACCAAGTCAGTATCAGCTACATGATCATGAAGACAACCCTCAGGCCATATACTCAGATGCCACCAAAGTTCAACCAGAGAGTGTCCATGTATTTCGGGGCACAGAGTTAGTGGCACCAGAGCTGAAAGGGAATGCAGTCTCAGATGAGGCATGTACAATGAGATAAACTCTGCCATAAATAAATCACGCCTCAGTTTCAAATGTGTGACCTACTCGAACACAGTGTAGACCGGAGCCAGTGGTCAGCAGGGGCCCACAGCCACATTTCGTTGTCTTGTGATGCACAAGTTAGTGGCACCAGAATAGTTGTTGGTAGTGTTTGATCACCTCCATAAAGATGATCCTTTTTTCCTCCGGACTGAACTGTGTCTTCCTCTTACTCCTCTACTTGCGTACAATGATATGAACTCTGCCATAAAGAAATCAAGACTCAGTTCAAAATGTGTGACCTACTTGACCGCAGTGTAGGATGAAGGCAGTAGTCAGCAAGGGACCACAGACATGTGTCGTTGAAATGCTATGCACAGAGTTGTTTGCACCACATCGAAGGGAGTACAGTGATATAATGTTAAATACATTTATAACGCGCTCAGCTACTCGACAGTACGTGCAAAGGTAAAGGCAAAGGGTACCAGAGGGTCAGCTAAAAGAGCAATGTTTTAAGCTTTTTCTTAAAAATCGCATGATCCTGAATGCTCCGCAACGCCAAGGGCAAAGCATTCCAGGCAAGGCTAGCTTTCCTGACAAGTGAACAGCCGCCCAGCCTTTGACGATCGAATCTGGGGGTCTGCAGCAGAAGATGAGAAGAAGAGCGCAACTGTCTAGCTGGAGTGTAAAAGACGAATCTATTCTGACGATAGCTAGGGCCCCTGCCATAGAGGGCCCTATGGGCGATAGAAAGCATTTTGAATTTAATTCGAGCCTCAACAGGAAGCCAGTATAGGGAGCGCAAATGAGCACGCACACTGCCCCTTTTGGACAAGCCTAGCAGGAGTCGGCAGCAGAGTTTTGAACAACCTGCAATTTACATAAGAGGTAGCCAGGAATGCCCACATATAGGGCATTAGTGTAATCCAGGCGAGATAAAATTAAAGCGTGGACCACTGTTTCTTTAGCAGGTCCAGGGAGAAACTTTCTCAGGGCTTTCAAGGTGCCGAAGCATGTCCCGACAAGCTTCTTGACTTGTGTGGAGAAATTCAGATTCTCAGAGAACCAAATCCCTAGATTTTAAGCAATATTGTTCCCTGCACTAGGCAGGGGGAAGCCAGTGTGCCACAGCTTTGCTTTAAGTCAACCGGAAAGGTCCCATACAAGAGAACCTCTGACACCTTCATTGCAGTTCAGCTGAGCCTGGGCATGCCAGTGAAAAACAGAGGCAGGACAGTATTGGGCAGACTGGGCAGATTAATCGTCTCTTCCCCAAGAAAGAAAAAGGCCATAGGCCATCACCTTAGCCCCCAATGATTCCGCTAGGAAAACCAGTGAAGTAACATAGTTGTTAAATATGAGGGGACTAAGGGATGACCCCTGCAGAACACCGGTAGCCAACTGCTGAGGCTCCGAGACACATGGAGGGAGCCAGACCTGCTGTGTTCGGACTTCGAGGAAGGACCTAAACCATCCCCAGATGGAACCAGTGATGCCAATTTCCGAGAGGGGGTTAAGAAGCACTGTGTCGAATGACACAGAGAGATCCAGCATAACCAAAGCTGCCCTCCCGTCGGCATCCAAACACTCTCAAATTGCCTCTGCCACCTCTACCAAGGCTGATTCCGTGCTGTAGGCCACAGGTAACAATTCAGAAAAGGGGGTGGTGATGAACCGAGTGTCTGAATTAAGCAGACCACTCTTACCCAGTCCAAAGATCAGGGCTTGATCCATCACCGTTTTTTAGCTCACTGCACCATCCCAGCTCAGAACCTGGCTATATGCAAATTAGTCTGTCCCTGGCCCAGTGCATCATGGGAACAGGGCAGACCAAACTACCAAGCCAATTCTCATACTGGGAAGGAAACAAGCTACCAGGGACCGGTTTCTGGCATTTCAGCCGTCTTCGGCCCGGCTT
The DNA here is from genome assembly GCF_964263255.1 of Lissotriton vulgaris. Classification (NCBI taxonomy): domain Eukaryota; kingdom Metazoa; phylum Chordata; class Amphibia; order Caudata; family Salamandridae; genus Lissotriton; species Lissotriton vulgaris. Next base: position 336,879,332 of record NC_141700.1, read on the forward strand.
GCTTGAATCCTGATGGTGCAATGAGCAAGGGACTCACATCTGAGTATACCCTTCCACACTTATGGTGGACAAAAACGATTCAGAAAAGGGGGTGGTGATGAACAGAGTATCTGAATTAAGCAGACCACTCTTACCCAGTCCAAAGATCAGGGCTTGATCCATCACCGTTTTTTAGCTCACTGCACCATCCCAGCTCAGAACCTGGCTATATGCAAATTAGTCTGTCCCTGGCCCAGTGCATCATGGGAACAGGGCAGACCAAACTACCAGGCCAATTCTTATACTGGGAAGGAAACAAGCTACCTGGGATGGTGCAGTGAGATAAATAACGGTGATGGATCAAGCCCTGATCTTTGGACTGGGCAAGAGTGGTCTGCTTAATTCAGACACTCTGTTCATCACCACTCCCTTTTCTGATTCGTTTTTGGCCACTATAGGTGTGGCAGGGTATACTCAGACATGAGTCCCTTTCTCACTGCACCATCAGGATTCAAGCAAGCCAGGCCGAAGGCGGCTGAAATGCCAGAAACCGGTCCCCAGTAGCTTGTCTCCTTTCTGGTGAAGAATTGGCTTGGTAGTTTAGTCTGCCCTGTTCCCATGATGCACTGAGCCAGGGACCGACTGATTTGCATATAGCCAGGTTCTGAGCTGGGATGGTGCAGTGAGATAAATAACGGTGATGGATCAAGCCCTGATCTTTGGACTGGGTAAGAGTGGTCTGCTTAATTCAGACACTCTGTTCATCACCACCCCCTTTTCTGAATCGTTTTTTGCCACTATAGGTGTGGCAGGGTATACTCAGAAATGAGTCCCTTTCTCACTGCACCATCAGGATTCAAGCAAGCCGGGCCGATGACGGCTGAAATGCCAGAAACCGGTCCCCGGTAGCTTGTCTCCTTTCTGGTGAAGAATTGGCTTGGTAGTTTAGTCTGCCCTGTTCCCATGATGCACTGGGCCAGGGACCGACTGATTTGCATATAGCCAGGTTTTGAGCTGGGATGGTGCAGTGAGATAAATAACGGTGATGGATCAAGCCCTGATCTTTGGACTGGGTAAGAGTGGTCTGCTTAATTCAGACACTCTGTTCATCACCACTCCCTTTTCTGATTCGTTTTTGGCCACTATAGGTGTGGCAGGGTATACTCAGACATGAGTCCCTTTCTCACTGCACCATCAGGATTCAAGCAAGCCAGGCCGAAGGCGGCTGAAATGCCAGAAACCGGTCCCCCGTAGCTTGTCTCCTTTCTGGTGAAGAATTGGCTTGGTAGTTTAGTCTGCCCTGTTCCCATGATGCACTGAGCCAGGGACCGACTGATTTGCATATAGCCAGGTTCTGAGCTGGGATGGTGCAGTGAGATAAATAACGGTGATGGATCAAGCCCTGATCTTTGGACTGGGTAAGAGTGGTCTGCTTAATTCAGACACTCTGTTCATCACCACCCCCTTTTCTGAATCGTTTTTTGCCACTATAGGTGTGGCAGGGTATACTCAGAAATGAGTCCCTTTCTCACTGCACCATCAGGATTCAAGCAAGCCGGGCCGAAGACGGCTGAAATGCCAGAAACCGGTCCCCGGTAGCTTGTCTCCTTTCTGGTGAAGAATTGGCTTGGTAGTTTAGTCTGCCCTGTTCCCATGATGCACTGGGCCAGGGACCGACTGATTTGCATATAGCCAGGTTCTGAGCTGGGATGGTGCAGTGAGATAAATAAAAGTGATGGATCAAGACCTGATCTTTGGACTGGGCAAGAGTGGTCTGCTTAATTCAGACACTCTGTTCATCACCACTCCCTTTTCTGATTCGTTTTTGGCCACTATAGGTGTGGCAGGGTATACTCAGACATGAGTCCCTTTCTCACTGCACCATCAGGATTCAAGCAAGCCAGGCCGAAGGCGGCTGAAATGCCAGAAACCGGTCCCCAGTAGCTTGTCTCCTTTCTGGTGAAGAATTGGCTTGGTAGTTTAGTCTGCCCTGTTCCCATGATGCACTGAGCCAGGGACCGACTGATTTGCATATAGCCAGGTTCTGAGCTGGAATGGTGCAGTGAGATAAATAACGGTGATGGATCAAGCCCTGATCTTTGGACTGGGTAAGAGTGGTCTGCTTAATTCAGACACTCTGTTCATCACCACCCCCTTTTCTGAATCGTTTTTTGCCACTATAGGTGTGGCAGGGTATACTCAGAAATGAGTCCCTTTCTCACTGCACCATCAGGATTCAAGCAAGCCGGGCCGATGACGGCTGAAATGCCAGAAACCGGTCCCCGGTAGCTTGTCTCCTTTCTGGTGAAGAATTGGCTTGGTAGTTTAGTCTGCCCTGTTCCCATGATGCACTGGGCCAGGGACCGACTGATTTGCATATAGCCAGGTTCTGAGCTGGGATGGTGCAGTGAGATAAATAACGGTGATGGATCAAGCCCTGATCTTTGGACTGGGCAAGAGTGGTCTTCTTCATTCAGACAGTCTGTTCATCACCACCCCCTTTTCTGAATCATTTTTGGCCACTATAGGTGTGGCAGGGTATACTCAGGGCCCGATTAACAGGATTAACTTAAGACAAAATCCTAAACTTACTACTTTTGGTATTCACAGAAGTTAGGATTTTGTCTTAAGTTTGTCTTAAGACAGACTTAAGACAGACTTAAGTTGGGATTTTGTCTTAAGTCTGTCTTAAGTCTGTCTTAAGACAAACTTAAGACAAAATCCTAACTTCTGTGAATACCAAAAGTAGTAAGTTTAGGATTTTGTCTTAAGTTAGTTCTGTGAATCGGGCCCTCAGACATGAGTCCCTTTCTCACTGCACCATCAGGATTCAAGCAAGCCGGGCCGAAGACGGCTGAAATGCCAGAAACCGGTCCCCGGTAGCTTGTCTCCTTTCTGGTGAAGAATTGGCTTGGTAGTTTAGTCTGCCCTGTTCCCATGATGCACTGGGCCAGGGACCGACTGATTTTCATATAGCCAGGTTCTGAGCTGGGATGGTGCAGTGAGATAAATAGCGGTGATGGATCAAGCCCTGATCTTTGGACTGGGTAAGAGTGGTCTGCTTAATTCAGACACTCTGTGCATCACCACCTCCTTTTCTGAATCGTTTTTGGCCACTATAGGTGTGGCAGGGTATACTCAGACATGAGTCCCTTTCTCACTGCACCATCAGGATTCAAGCAAGCCGGGCGGAAGACGGCTGAAATGCCAGTAACCAGTCCCCGGTAGCTTGTCTCCTTTCTGGTGAAGAATTGGCTTGGTAGTTTAGTCTGCCCTGTTCCCATGATGCACTGGGCCAGGGGCCGACTGATTTGCATATAGCCAGGTTCTGAGCTGGGATGGTGCAGTGAGATAGATAACGGTGATGGATCAAGCCCTGATCTTTGGACTGGGTAAGAGTGGTCTGCTTAATTCAGACACTCTGTTCATCACTACCCCCTTTTCTGAATCGTTTTTGGCCACTATAGGTGTGGCAGGGTATACTCAGACATGAAACCCTTTCTCACTGTACCATCAGGATTCAAGCAAGCCGGGCCGAAGACGGCTGAAATGCCAGAAACCGGTCCCCGGTAGCTTGTCTCCTTTCTGGTGAAGAATTGGCTTGTTAGTTTAGTCTGCCCTGTTCCCATGATGCGCTGGGCCAGGGACCGACAGATTTGCATATAGCCAGGTTCTGAGCTGGGATGGTGCAGTGAGATAAATAACGGTGATGGATCAAGCCCTGATCTTTGGACTGGGTAAGAGTGGTCTGCTTAATTCAGACACTCTGTTCATCACCACCCCCTTTTCTGAATCGTAGGCCGCAGGTAAGCCAGATTGAGCTGGATGCAGCAGGCTGAATGCCTCAACAAAGTTAGTAAGCTGATTAGTGACTACTTTCTAGCAGACCTTAGCTAAGCTTGGCAGGAGCGAGATTGGCCTGTAATTCCCGGGTATTGAAGGGTCAAAATACTTTTCTTTAAGAAGAGGGAGAATCAGTGCCTGCTTCCTAGAAGTTGGGACCATGTCCTCTCTGAGGGACATATTAATGATGTGGTTGACTTCAGGATTAATAATGTCCGCAGCAGCGGCTAGGAGTCTGGCGGCTCAAGGGTCATTAGGCGAGCCAGACTTTAAGGCTTTAAGAATTGTTAACGTGCCTTCTCAAACTGAATTCTGAAATGCACAAGCCGGCACTCTGCAGCCACCTGGCAAATGGTCCAAAACTCCCCACCTCATCCCCTTCTTCTAACCCCCTACTCTTCCCTCTACTCCAGAAGATAACTTAGCTCAGGACTTTGTCCATGCATCGAGACTACCTCGGAACCGCTCTACCTCAATGTGCTCCTCAGACGTACAGCACGCTGGAACTTTTGAACACTTATGCTTTCTTTTGCCTCTTTAATGTGTTTTTTCTCCCCTATATGCTGTAAAGCACTCCGATACCTTCGGGTCTGGCTAGCGCTATGTAAAACATTTGAAATAAATAAAGATAGCTCTGCAGGAGCAAAAGTTGACAGCATATTAGACGTACCAGCCGTCAGATGGACAGATGAAGAAGCTGTAAGCCCTCTCGCCAGGGCAGAGAAAGTAGCTTGAATGCTACATATTTTGTCCACATAAAACTTAGAAAGGGTGTTGCACCAGAAGTCTGATACTGACAATGCTCGCACCAGTGCCCTAGGGGGCCATAGCATTTTGCACAATGGCAAAGATTTCCTTCCCATTATCGTTAGCCAAGGCAATCCGTGAGGCATAGTAGAGGCTTTTGGCGGCAACAATAGCGGTGTAATAACTTTTTTGTTTTGCCCTGAGTGCAAGATAGGACACGGAGCCATAGCCACTGGAACGCCAAGCCCTTTCCAAAACCTTGCATTCATGTTTAAGGGCTTTCAACTCCTGGGAAAACCATGGTTTAGAGTGCAAGTCTCTTGCCAACTTGGGTCGGCAGGGAACTGCAAGAGCAGACACTGAATCTGAGATCCAAGTTTTAAACCCATTAACAAGTCCCTCCAGGCTATCTTGTTGGCGAAGCCTGGAGGCAGCCAAGGAGCTGATAAACTGGTGAGGGTCAATTTTGCTATAGGCCGGAGGACGATGGCAGCCATCCGACTGAGCGGGCGGCGCGGATTCCTAAGAAAAAAAAGATTTGGAAATGGTTCCACCAAGAAACAGGCAAGGGTTTATCAATTGAAAAATCTGAGCCAATGGGGTCAAGAGTGAGATCCACTTGGTGAGTCAGGTGTGGGACCCATTGGCTTAGTTGGACCGATTAAAGTGAATCAAGGAAAACAACTGATTCCAAGAATTTCTGATGGTCCAAGTGAAGATTGACATCAAACGTTCCTTTAGCATATGAACTCAGCCATCAATATATCAAGACTCACTTCTAAATGTGTGACCTACTAGACCGCAGTGTAGGCTGGAGGCAGTGGAGGAGTACTTCAAGGAGAAAGGAGTGCTGGGGGCCTGTGCCACGGAGGCCAGTGATGGTCTGAGGAGGCTGCCAAGGTCACGGGCCGTAAGCTTGGAGCTTGCACCGGCATGTGGTGGGCCCTCTTTGACACACGCCAGTGTCAGCAGGTGAGCAGTGAGGCCTTGGTGCACAGGGGTTGGCAAGACAAGTCTGGGGACTACCAGCCTGGGGTGCAGCAGGTGCACAGGATCGCAGGGAACACCGCTCAAGGCGTCGGCCTCGTGGCGGGGTGAGAGGTGTCGCCCTGGCAGACACGTTGGCCATTCCGGAAGAGAACCATGCCCAGAGCTACGTGCTTTTTATTCACACCCCTACACTAGCATGGCATTCACTGGGCCAGCCCATTCTGCTCACGCTTACAGGGGGGGGACGTAACAAGCTACATTCCCATTATCTTCCCCACTGGCTGAGTTAACATGGTTATGTCCAATGTCCACTACACTCCAAACACCAGCAGTGTATGTCGACTTGGATAAGTCTGTGGTCTGCATACTGCAGTCTGGCCAGCACATCCACGCCACACTTGGCATTGTGTACATTCTCATTCATGGGTCACTTGCCTCCTTTGCACATGCCTGGTTCCCACCTCTCCCCACAATCTGTGATTGCGTGGCTGAGGTGCCATGCAGTTGATGGCTTATGTACATGGCTAGCCCAGGATACCACAGTAAGTTGTGCTGTCGTGTCTGGTAGGTGAGTATGTTGTTTGGCATGTTGTATGCGCGTTTGTAACATGTGCATTCCCAGAGTTGTGAGCTGCATGATTGTGGTGTTGAGTTGTGTGGTGTGTTCATGTGGTACTTACCAACGAGCAATGCATTTCCATAGGTGCCAGCCTCGAAATGCTCGTTGATGATGGACTGTTGGAAGATGAAGGAATCATGCACACTGCCTGGGCAGTTGGTGATGACATTGGTGAAGAGTCCCCAGTGGTCCACTATTGCCTGCACATTGATGGAATACATGTGCTTTCTGTTGCAGTAATTGTGTGCAGTGTCGGCAGGGGGCACAAGTAGGGCATGTGTGCAGTCAATTGCCCCCAACACGTGCGGGAAGCCGGCTGTGATGTAGAAGCCTTGATTGGTCTCCAGCTGTTCCTGCGCAGTGTGCTGGAAATGAAGGTGCTGGAGTACCAAGCTGATGATGGCATCCAAGACAGATGTGAGGAACTTTGATAGGGCTGGCTGTGAGACTCCTCCGACCCTGGCGGCTATTGGTTGGAAGGTACCAGAGTCCAACAGGTGCGGCACAGCCAGCAGCTTTGTCTACGGAGTGATGTTGCTTGTCCACTGTGTTGGTACTGTCAGCCATTGGGCAATGATGGTCAGGATGCGGAGGATGGTTGCCCTTTTGAGCCTTTAGTGGGAAATGACATCCTCTGGTGTTAAGTCTGTGAGGCTGGTGCATTTTCTGAAGGTCTGCTGTCTTTGTCTACACTGCCTCTGTGGTAGTCCGGGGGGGTTGACGGGAATGGGGGGTGGTGGCAGTGACAGTGGATGTTGTGGCCCTCTTGGGTGTCAGAGCTGCATAATCAGTAGCCTCATGGCATCTGTTGTTCTTCAGGTGTGGCTCTGGGCTGGGCTCCCTTTTATGGTGGAGGTTGTCATCCGACTTAACACCAGGTAAGGGCAGGTGTTAAATCCCTGCTGCTAACGCGCTTTATCGCATGTTTTGTGATCTTATTGCCGATTTGGCTGGTCGTTGAGAATGTTGCGAAGTGGAGTTGTCGCAACTTTTTGCATAGGAATGCCTACTCAATATCTCATTAGCGTTAGTTGCCGGTGTCTTCTGTGGCGATGTTTTTTGTGGCTGCTATCACAGGAAAACTGCTGGTATTGGCTGTTAGCACCAGTTCGTGAATAGGGTGATACATTTATCGCCACTTTGTCTGGGATAAATTGCTGATAATTCGGCAATAAGTCATTGAGAATATGCCCCCGCAACTCTACTGTGTGGCACACTGTGTACTCCACACTGGAGACCATTGTAAAAGCTCTAAATTATCCGTCAGATACACTATAACTACACTTGGATTTACTCAAAACTGTTGTCGTGTGCATAGCGTAAACTGGGCCATTTGAAAAACTTAGTTGATATGGCCCAGGGACACCATGACTAAATCCATAAATTGAAATGTTCACCCGTAGTAGATGAATTATTTGCTCTTCTGGTTTGTAATAATTGGATGCAACTTGAAATTGGACGTAACTTGAAAGCAGAAACAGGAGCTAAGTAGAAGACAGTCAGTCTGCCTTCCATCCAAAGATATTGCTTCACCTTTAATCAATTGTAGTTGCTAACAAAACCTGCTGCTGTCATTTTAGAATATAGGATGGGCCATAAGTCGATGTTCCTCTGAGAACCAGAGTTCCTTTTTAGGATGCTTATATCTGAGAAAAGAAATTAAAAAAAGCTAAATAAACGTAAAAACCACCAAATTACTAACAATCTTTACTGAATATGATGTAAAAAATGGAGGAAAACTTCTTCCAACTTGTGATAAAAAAAGTCTTGAGCTCAGAAAAGAGTGACAAATACATGCCCAGGCATACAGGTAAGAAATAGTCTCATATATACATAAAATTCGAATTGGCCACCTGACAAAAAGTTACAGAAGAAGTTTTAGCCCCTGAACAATGGTCTTGGTTGTAGAAGGGGTGTTGGCTAGATTTGAAAGATAATAATAGTGCACCCCCCCTCCATGGAGTCTGTGATGTAAGAAGCAATCAGGATGTCTTTGAATCCAGCCAATATTTCTTATCGAACCACACACAATGCACTGAACTGCTAGCAAATTAATTTTGGCCAAGGGAACACATTTTCAAGAATGCACACTTAAACTAGCTTTTTATCCTGGCTATGTGACTAAAAGGCCCCTGTGTCATTTTAAACAACATAGTCTTGTTTTAGAGTCCTATATGGAGCTGAATCGTCAGGCACAAATGACATTGAGTGGCATATTAATTAGAAAGTCACACTGCGTGACAGGGAAAAGGCAGGAATGCTCCACATTTAAAAGAATATGGCACATTACTGCCTTTTTCCCTGGGCTAGCACCATTTTATCTGCCTAGCACCAAAGCAGGCACCCTTGCAGCATGGTGCAAGGGAGTCTGCGTTGTAAAGAGTATTATTTTTGTGCAGGAATTGACACCTTCCTGCACAAAAATAGTACTGAGATGCATTTTCCTATTTCTGTGTGTGCTGCAGAATGCACCACACAAAGAAAGAGGAAACAACAAGGATAAATAAAGATATTTCTCCCCATTAGGCCTCCCCTGAGAAGGCGTAGCTTTTTGGCATATTCTAAGGTACACCACTTTTTGTAAATCTGGAAATGCACCAAACTCCAAAGGAGTTGAGTGGGAACACCCACCAAATGTCCATGTAATGCCTTCCAAGGAAAGGGTAACACAACACATCGATTTGTCCTGCCTTGCATTAATCCTGATCAATGAAGCCACTCAGGGCCACGCAAGGTGGCCTTGCATGGCCTCCTAAATCCCATTTTAGATTGTAGTGTAGTTCCTATTTTCCCTATAGGCCCTGCGCCTTGGAATAACATAAACAGTAGTATAGACGTAGAAGTGCGGTCTTCCAGGTCTCTACTGACTATGCTAAACTTAATTGGGTTTGTTACCAACTAGCTCAGAGGTCACTGGAAACTTTCTTGACTGAATGGGAAGTGATCAGCTTCCCTGGTACAGACAAGAAGGGATTCAGTTTTCCAACAACCGCATAAACATGACAACTTTGCTCCTTAGAATAAGAGTCAATCTCTAGAGTTGTGTGAAACAATAGACAGTTATTTTACTCAGTCAGTTGTGCAGATTACTTTCACCAAGATGCAGAGAATAGAGAGACGGGCTTTTTCAATAAAAGGTATTATTTATTGAACAGTCTTTCTTCTCATGCAAGAGAAATGAATTGCCACAATTGCAAGACTAGTTATTATAAAAACTGCGTACAGTAAAAAGAGGATTGCTAAATAATACTGTAAAAGCATTGATATGGTTTCTTAGCCATACAATGGTTAAAATGAATAAAATATATACATTCATATATACATTTAGCTAACGTACTCAACTGGTGCTTCTAACTACGCCTACCCCAGTGTACCTGACCTAAGCCTAATACGTGGGAGGGAGTAAGTAAGTAGCAGTTTTAGTTAAGGTGGTTTTGCCAAGGTTTGCTTCAAAAATTCTCTCTAAGGGTTTAGTCAACACCATACCTCTGGAATAGAATGTTGGAGGTCTTGTATCTCCTTCCAGGACTCGATATCCAAGTCACTCGCAAGAGTGGGCTGGAAGCACCGGAGCTGGATTTTCTCGGCAGGAGAAAAGACAGCGTCTCTCTCAGCGCGTCAAGGAGGAGGAGGGGCAGCGTCCGTCGGCTGCTTGCATCTGCTGGGCTCTGCAAGGGACAGCTGTTCTGCTCCTGTGTTCACCACATCATCGCTATCATCGATGTCGCCGCGTTTGCTTATGGCAACGTTGGTAATATTTATACCTGAAAGGTGCCTTGTTTGACGTAAGTTTTTGGACACAAGACGTCAATAAAGATGTCACTAGGAAGTGATTGTCCTTTCAGTGCTCATTAGAGTTCTATTACTAATCAAAACATAGCAAGCGGGGCTTTACCAGGTTGCTGAGTTTTATCTTGTTGAAGAACTTGGAGTGTAATCTAGGAATCTAAGATAGTGGCTTCTGCTGTGTCATCTACTGTAATGAGCTGCAGAGGCGAGTTTCAGAAATATGGCTGAAATATTGTTCTGATCGTTTATGCCATTATAGGGGTATGAATGGATTATAGCCGTATAGGGGCATAAGGTCGCAGTATTGATCGGGGTCCTAGATTAGAACATGACACCCACTCCACGAATTTATGCCATCAAATTACTAAAAACTAAAGCAATAAGATGCATATGTAAGATTGCCCACCCCAAAAGACATATTTACATTTGAAATGGCGTATTTTGAAATACATGAAAATATAGGTACTGTACGTCTTTAAGCATAGAAATCATTCAAAAATTATAGAATATGTAATCAGTGAACGATTTTGCGAAAAAAATTACACATAAAATATCTCTTTATAGAGAAAAGAAAGGCGAGATAATTTCATCACATATAAATGCATTTGCTGTAACATGTGCTAGAGGCTGATGTAAAGTTATTTAGTCTCTAGATCTACCTAAAAATAGAAGTTCTGTTCTTTATGAATAGGTCTACTTTAAGCAAAGAATTTCGTGCCAGAAAAAAGGTAAATATTTTGAAAAAGTGTTCAATTTAATAAAAAAAAAATGTTTCTTGGTGAACGGGGGAATAGAGTTCCAACGCTTTTCAGTAGTTTTTGTTGATCAAAGCTGAAGGCCGAATTCAGATTTCATGGGAACGCTGTGTGTCGGAATGCTTTTCAAAAGTTATTGTTTCTGTTCAGGGGAGAATATTATATCAGACAGGCTCTCAAAAAATTGGTCTACAAAATCAGGTGACAGTTTGACCAAGTTCGATAACGCTGTAACTTGGCAGGTGTGAGAATGATTGCTATCATCAAAGTCTGGATCAGCAATTCTCACAGAGGGTCGTACCTGGGTGATGTTGCTTTTATTTCTCGCTCCACTGTTACCACCTAGTCGTAGCACAGGAGTCTCAACAAATGCCGTCATCAGGATTGGTAGCCGCTGGGGACAACACAATGCGTGAGCCGTTACAGGACTTAGCAAAGTATCGATATCTATTGGTACTGCTGATGGAAGTGCAAGACAGGTGTCCAACACGCATTCATCTCCGCATAGCATACATCGAAGCACAGGTAAGATGCAGGTCTGCCATATTGGTCTGAATGAAAGAAACCAGGTCATGTTCAGATCTCTCAGCCTGGCCAATCCAAGGACTCTAGTTATTCGGTCCCGGTAGCGTATTGCTAGGATCGTTTCTTCCATTCCTGCCGGAGTCATGTCTGTATTTTGGCTTGCCATATCGGAGCAGGAGGGTCAAAAATAAAATGCCTGCTACAAGTCCCAAAAGTAGGGGTATGCCGCCAAAGACTGAATGGACAAAATTGGGAATGATTCCCAGAATTGCTTTGAATGGTGTTAACAGTCCCGTAAAAATCGTCTTAAATATGCCTGGGATACCTACGGCATCTGACATATTTAGAATTTGGCTAAGCATTTCTGTGAAATGCACGGGGCAATTTGTTGATAAAAGGTCATGTATCTCCGAAGCCGTCCTTGCAACTTGGAGATCATACGTCTCTTTTGATGACGTGATGGGCACTGTTGTCTGCAAAAGTACAGACTTCATTCTGCTTAAAGTATCAATTCGTATAGAAGAGACATTCAAACGAGGCATATGGGAGTCTCGGAGTCTCCAGGGCCGTTTGGAAACAATGCTTGCATACAGCATTTTACCATGGAAGTTACTTGTACGAGATATGCTTTCCCAGGCAAAAGGCCACAACAGCTGTGATCCGTTATTAAAATGTAACTCCCGTTCGAGAGTTGCTTAAAGAAAGGCTCTATCTGCGTTGCAGGTGTGACATGTTGGTGGCATGAAAGGTTGTTTGAATTTCCTTCACAGGCCCCGTGTAAATTAATACCCTGGCACAAAAGTATACCGCTTAGTGAATGTTTGCAGTTTTCACCAATAAGAAATACATTTTTGTTGCTGTCACTATAGAATGTGTGTGTATATGGTAATTTCCATGTTGACTTAATGTACCCTTTACCCAAAAGTTCATACTGGCCAGTCGGTATGTATTCAAGGCAATTTTTAAATCGGAAAGTTGTTATCGGAATTGTGATAATCCTGTGTATTATCCATTCAATGACAGGACTTTCTGACATTGTCAATGGTAATCTCTCAAGTTTTTCGATGCTCAGGATTGTATAGTCTGCTCCTTTCTGTTAATCAGTAAGGTTAAAGATGGAAAACAATGACGTTGTGTTGATTAAACGCCATGGCACATAGCCTGAACGAAGATTTTGCAGCGTCCAGCCTAACTGTACAATAGAACGCAATTGTGACTGGCCATGCTGTAACATTAGCAAGTCTTTGTCTATTATATCTATGGCAGATAATACAATACTGTCCAGTGAATATATTCTGGAGGACAGAGTCATTAACCCATTGTCCACTACAGAAAGTGATTTTTCCAAATTAATACGATCAATTTCTCGTATTTTTTCAGCTGTTTCAATTTGTGTTACTTTCCAAGCCTCGTTATAAGCCGCATATATACTGGTCGCTATGAAACGTTTTTGACGCTGTTTGCGTGGTCCCAGAATGAAATCGCGCAAATCAGCACCATCTTTAAGTAAAGATAAGTGTTGCTTAATTTCTGCCAGTGTGGATGTTTCTAGCCATTCAAGACACAGTTTCCCTACACTGTATGTTGTTACTATCCCTGGATGTTGTCTCTGGGAGTATCTAGGGTCTGGTCTGGTCATTGTTAACCCCTGTGTTTTATTCAGGAATCTATCTTGACAGTTATTCGTGTCAGTAGTCCAGATTAACCACTTTTCCAATCAGGATGTGTTCTGTTTAGATGTAAAATTTTAGATACGTCTATTTCAATATCTGTGGTTGCATTATCAGGTATTGGTTTCGGAATAGACGGTTTGTTAAGGTCTTTAATCTTAGCTAGGCCAAGACAGGTTGTTTGGTGAATTGTGTCATTTAAGAATATTATTTGTTCTGGGATCATGCAGGCTCGAAATAATGCTTCTAGGCCTTGTACCTGCCAATCTTTTGTACCCCAGATGGTTTTTGTTTCAATGTTATTTCTTCAAAAATCAAAACCAAATGTCATCATTTTTTCATAAAATGCTTCTGAATATATCAATTTAGTATTTGTCAGCATTGTTTTCAACCCTGTTTTATCTAACAGTTTATAATAAAATGTTTCTGCATCACTTGTGTTAAACCCTGAGAAGTACTGGAATTTCTCATAGAATGTTTTAGAACTGCTTTTAGGTGGAGTAGCACAATGTTCCTTTGGTTATATTTAAAAACATTTCTAGGTTGTGCAGATTTATGTAAGTAATGGTCTCCGTAATGTGAGAAGCAATACATTTGTTCATAACTAGACGAACCTTGTAAATAATCATGTTCTGTAAATCTTGCTGACAACACTAAATCAGACATCATATTATTAATACTTTCAAAATCCCAATCATCAGAAAATGTACTTGGTTTTACAAAGTCACTTAGGGAAACCGTGAACTGGTGAGGATATTTCAGGATTTCGACCGGACCATATACTTCATAGTCAGTTTTGTCCCATACTACCCCGCCGGGTATTGGAATGGCTGTGACATTTACTGTTGATAGTTCTCTTTTCTTCACGTGGGATGATCTGTGTGGTTTGAGGACTAAGTTGATGTTCTGACGTGCTGTGTCCATTGAATTGTAATAAACTTTCCAAAAATTAAAACTAAAATTAGGCATAGTAGGAGTATAAGTACCCCTGAGATAATCCAATGCTCAATCAATGGTGCATCCAGATATCCTTCTTTGATTTGATGAAAGAGTCCTGTTGCTTTTTCTTTGAAAGTCTTTGTTTCTGGCATCACTTCAGGGTCGTTTTGATCTTCAGAAAAGGTGTCGAAATTGATAAAGTAGCCAGAGGCAGTTCTGTCAATTGTTGGAATTGTTTTCTCAATGTGTCTTTCGGTAGCACATTCTGATGCCACATCATTGTAGACTGGTGTTTCTTGACGAACTGTTTCAATCTGTGTTCCAAGTGGCACGAGTTCCATGGCATTATTGCATATTCCCTCTCTGTGCACTGCAGGTTTATCAAATGTGATTAATCTTTCAGGTTGAACCTCTTGGATTGTTGCAAGTTTGGGTATTCTGTTGTTTCTCGGGAGTCCACTGGGCATACTGTTGATTATAGGCCACATGCTTGTGGTTTTACCAGGTCGATTGATACAACTCTGTTCTCCTTTTTACCAGCAAGGGGCGGTAGCACTACTGATCTTGTTCCGTTGATTGCTAAGACAGGTACTGCTTTTCTGTAAGAAGGCCCCAATTCCTTCTTCACCGCTATTTTTTTTCTGACTTGATCCCCAATTCCTGGAATCCAGACAGGTCTTGCTGGGGCTGGTGGTGCCTCGTCAGTGGTAGCCGGCTGTTGCTTTAACTTTATGTTGCTTAAGGGTTTTCTTGTTTCATTCAATTCCTGTAAAACAGCCAAACGATCTTTGATGTCAAAGTCTCTATTCTTATCTTCTACCACTGATACCTGACTATCTAAGTCCTGAATGTGCATTCTAGTTCCGAACAATAGTTCGTATGGGCTGAAACCTTTTAGAGAATTTCTTGGCAAATTGTTAAGACTGAGCTGGACACTTATTAAATGTTTGACCCACCCATCACCCGAACCTAATACCTTCGCTGTTATAAATTGCTTTATGTCCAGTTTTTTTCTTTCCACTACACTGTTCCATTCGGGGTGTGATGGACAAGAGTATCGCAACCCAATGCCCATGCTGGCCATGGCCTCCTTATAAGCTCGAGAGCTGAAAGCAGGACCCTGGTCAGAATGGAACATGGCAATTGCGTATGTGCCGATAAAGACTCGCAGATCTTTTATAACCGTTCTGGCGTCAGCCGAGCGCTGGGGCCACATTTTTTAAGTGAGTTTTAGTCTTAATAATTAATAGGACGCTGGATGGCATGTAGACAGCATTATGCCTACCATGGCATTAATGCGCTTGACTCATTGCTGCGATCTCTGTCGCAGTCCGGGCAGTTCTTTACATATTTATAGTAGTGCCGGCTCATTCCCGGCCACCAGTATACTGATTGTAATTCAGTCAGAGATTCCTTCATCTGTATGTGCCTTGGACCTTCGCCCATGTGTGCGTCTGCTATTAATAACTTTCTCCGGTTCATGTTTGGAATTACCCTATCCCCCACTCCAGGGATTTGAGCAAAAGGAACGGAGTTTGCATCTATTACGTATGCATAATTGAGTGGATAGTTCACGGGTAGTGCTGCACACTGGCCTTTTGCAAAAAACACAGTTGATGGACAGAATGTAGAACAATGTCATACATTCACCCCAGTACAAGGATCTGGGCCTAAATCCATTGTTTTTTTGCACTCCACACCACCCTGGGTTAGACAATGGCTATATGCAAATCAGCTCTGACCCTGTGCCCCATGGGAACAGTCCAGTCCGAACTACCAAGCCATGTCTTTCCCAGACCGGAATCAAGCATCCAAGGACCGGTTTCTGGCTATCAGCCTTCATTCAGCCTGGATAGCTTGACTCCAGTGGTGTGGAGAGCCTGGGACTCACGTCTGAGTATACGCAGCACACTCGGGTGAACATTGCAAAAAACACAGTTGATGGACAGAATGTAGAACAATGTCATACATTCACCCCAGTACAAGGATCTGGGCCTAAATCCATCGTTTTTTTGCACTCCACACCACCCTGGGTTAGACACTGGCTATATGCAAATCAGCTCTGACCCTGTGCCCCATGGGAACAGTCCAGTCCGAACTACCAAGCCATGTCTTTCCCAGACTGGAATCAAGCATACTGGCCTTTTGGTCACGAACGCCCCCAGGATTTTCCTGGATGATGCAGCATTCCGCAAAGATGTGGCCCAGATCGCCTGGCACTGCACCAGGGACTGGTTAGTCCTCATTAGAAAAACTGCGAAACCCCTATCAGATGCCATCATGATAGAGATCCAAGCAACAGAGTCACACTTCAAAACTACCCTGACGGGTTTTAGGAAAAAACTTGATGACCAAAATCGTGAAATAGCCGAATATAAAGACTACCTATCGCAGACCAAAATCAAAAAATTTGAGAAGGATCTGAAAAGATTCAGCTACTCCAAGACCTACCAGTACGCAGATGACGATTACACCCCTCCCAAGAAATCCTCTGAGAATTCTGATAATAGCTCCATCTCAAGCACCTCACGCAACTCAAGCTCAGGATCGAATAAATCCAGAGGCAGGGGCCGACGAGGACAACACTGGCAACAACAATGGCAAGGCCCCCAAAACCATAACTTTGGCCCACCACCACCCGACTTCGGCCACCTACCACCTCCATATTTTGGTTACCCCCAAATGTACCCTCCAGGAAACATGCCCTTTTTTCAAGGAAACCAGAATCAACAATATCCTTTTTTATCCCAGGGCAGGAGAGGACGGGGGAAAAGGCGGAACCCGGGGCATGTTTAATGGGCACCGGAAGAAGAACCAGTGAGCTCTAATACCAGAAACAATACAAGGGAACAACCGGGAACAAGCAAATAAGACCCCCATGTCCACTTGTATTCAAACTGTCAGATACACAACTAACCACGGAGGAAACAGAAGTACTCATCAAAGGCCTCTCGTTCGTCCCCACTACCAGACTGGACTCGTTCAGATTACATGTAGAACTCGCTGAGTTCTTCAGGAAACTCAAACTAAAAGCATTTTTTGAGAAAAAAGACAACATCAACAACGACAGGGAGGACACCCCTAATGAAACAGGCCTTAGACTAAAATCCACCTTTATCCCTCCACCGGGAAGCATTCCGGTTGAAATCCTGACATTTGAACAGGCAGTATACACAGAAGTGGAACAACTTCAATACAAGGAGACATTCAACAACCTGTCTAACAAAGACAGGAGCACCATTCAACGTCTTCAAAATGAGCCAACCCTCATCATCAAACCCGCAGACAAAGGGGGCGACATAGTCCTCATGAACAAAACTGACTATGACCAAGAGTGCAAGAGGCTCCTAAGTGACACTAGGAATTACAAACGCCTCAACAAGGACCCAACTGAACAACTACAAAACACCATCAATCTCCTGGTCAAAAATGCCAAAGACACGGAAAAGATCTCTAAACAAGAGGCGGATTATTTATGTCCTAAAGATGCAAAGACCCCATATTTTTATACAGTCCCCAAAATACACAAGGGTATCACCCCACCACCCGGCAGACCCATTGTGTCTGGAATAAAGTCACTATTAGAACCCCTGTCGCGTTTCTGTGACTTCTTCCTCAATCCTTTAGTTCAAAAAACTCCTTCCTACATCAAGGATACCAAACATCTCTTGAGTGTAATCCAAGACATCAACTTCGACCCTACCTCTGAATTACTAGTAGGATTAGACATTGAGAGCCTATATACCAGCTCACCACAGGACGCAACACTAAAGGTACTACACGATGTCCTAATGGCAAGCCCCTGGGAATACAACACCCTGCAATTTCATTTTGGACTGCGCTACCCTGGCCCTCAAAGAGAACTACTTCGAATAAGAAGGATCCTGCTACCTGCAGACCAATGGAACATCCATGGGCAGCGTTTTTGCCCCTAGCGTGGCAGGCTTGTACGTGCCACATTTTGAACACACCTACATACAACAACCCACCAATCCTTATTCCGCCAATATAAAAATGTGGCGTCGATATATTGATGACATCCTCCTGATATGGGAAGGCAACCAAGATCAACTGGACAATTTCATGCTCTGGATCAACCACCAAGATTCCTACTTACGCTTTACAAGTACCAGCAGTTCCACCGAACTAGCTTTCCTTGACCTGAATATCAAACCAGAGAATGGAAGTCTCACTACTACCACTTTCTACAAGCCAACAGCAAGGAACTCCCTACTAAGGTTTGACAGTTTTCACCCCCGACACCTGAGGGAAAACTTACCTTACGGGCAATTCTTACGCATTAGACGTAATTGCACCAACATCCAGGACTACAAACTGCAATCTAATGACCTGATACACAAGCTCAAGGACCGTGGCTACCCCTCGAAGATAATAAACAAAACTTGTAAAAGAGCAAGGAACCAGAACAGAGAGGCACTCTTGGAAACTTTTGAGAAACCACAGGAAGAACCTACCCTGACCTGTGTTACTACTTACAACACGGCGTCCAACCAGGTAGCCAACATCATACAACGAAATTGGAAGATCATCAACTCCGGCACAAGGAAATAGGACAAACCACGTTTTGCCTACAAAAGAGCAACCAACCTTAAAGACCAACTAGTGAACACCAGACCCCGGCCCACTACACGTAGTAGTGACAACACCATTCTTAACGTATGGGGCCTACCTAAAATCACCAGCCACCAACCCTGCAATAATTGCAATGTGTGCCACCTGACATCGCCTTCCAAAACACTGAACCTAGAACCAGGAAAAACCTGGACACAGCAGCAGTTCACGAACTGCAACTCTACAAACTTGGTGTACTTGTAACCTGCCGATGTGGTCTAAGATACATTGGTATGACCACCCGGAAAGTCCGGACAAGAATGACAGAGCACAGGAGTACGATAAGGTGTGGAAAAAATATTAGCAAGCTTACAGACCACTTTCTAACTCACAATCACACCCCCAATGACTTCTCCTGGACTGTCATAGAAAAATTTGATAATACCATCAATGAAAAACTTCTCCTACAAAAGGAACAACGTTGAATATATCGCTTATCCACACATATCCATTGCCTCAACGACGCCATACCATGGAACTCTCTAGCTGTGTAACCCCTTTCTGAAGTACAAAATAATCTACACTGCAGTGATATCTGTGCCAGGACACAGCTGTGTAACCCCTCTCTGAAGTACGAAATCTCTACACTGCAGTGATATCTGTGCCAGGACATCTCTGCATGAGCGTCCCAGTCTTTGCTCCCTTCTTCCCTAATAGGAGCAGCACTTATGGGTGCCCCCTACTGTATGTCCCAGGTGCACTCTGTGCACTCATGAGTAGCCATCTCTACCCCCGTGTTTGACTAATTACATGCCGGGTTTACTAACCACCTTTTTAATCCCATCTCTACCCCAGTGTCTGGCTACTGATATGTTGCCCCCGTCATGTTGATAATTCACCATGATATGAAACCCCTGTCATAATTCATGACAATAAAGCAAATCGTGATCCACCTGCCCACACCCCTGCCAACACGTAGACCTCATTTGGCATCAATACGCATGCGCTACACATCCGCGCATGTGCACACCTTTGCCAACACTCAGTACCCGAGTCTGCATCAATACGCATGCGATACACAGCCGCGCATGCGCAAATCGCGCACTACTCCCCAGGGCATGAGCGAACAGGGCAACAATGAC
This sequence comes from Lissotriton vulgaris, assembly GCF_964263255.1. Lineage (NCBI taxonomy): Eukaryota > Metazoa > Chordata > Amphibia > Caudata > Salamandridae > Lissotriton > Lissotriton vulgaris. Next base: position 336,898,902 of record NC_141700.1, read on the forward strand.
ATGGCGATTAGCGCGCACCCCTCCCTCTCTTTCTACCTTACACAGGTAAAAACAATCAATTAGGAAGTACAAATAAGAGACTGGGCAGCACTCTTCCCTCATAACGGGCGCCGCAGAAGGACGAATAGGTCCAAGGAGGAACCAGACCGAAATACTCATGAGTAAAATAGAACTGCTACAGCTACAAATGGGGTAAGCCACCACTCTTTCTCCCTACAGGTTGGACATATTTTGAACAATCTATTATCCCAACAGGGTCTCTTTCTCTGCCAGGCGACCCTTGAAGCTTTTTACAAGATAAAACAGAGTGAGGACTTAGTATTATACTTACCTGTACCTCACCTTGTAAATACGCTCTCTAGCCCACCACCAAACACTAACGGTTTCATTAAAATCCTCACCAGCTTCATGCACATGGCATGAACTCACTATAGCCGGTTATAGGTCGCACACCACCTTACAAGTCGGCATTTTGTGGTATAACAATATACCAAACTAATATGACTCTACCATGTACGTCTTGTCTTTGTCCTATGTGTTATCTGTAGTCAAGCTTGAGGGAATGCCCCTCTAACAGTTATAGCGCCTTAGTGTGCGCTACACATAGCCAAAATACCACACAATCACTTAAATTTAAATTTATTATTATTATTTAATCTGCACTTTTTCACATATCCCAATGGTCCTGAGGAAAGCCAGCTTAACATCTACAAGGCACTGGCTGAAACATGTAGACCACACCAGACGTTGGAGGTCATAACTAGCACTCCAATCTACATCTTCTTGCCTTTTTATCCGCTAACAGAGGCCCAGTTCATTAAATATAAGTAACCCTCGGGTGCTGGGACCTACTGTATAGCTTTTAAACTTCACTTTCTCACCCTTTTCACTGCACACTCAGCAACATACCAGCTCGGCAGTCACCTGGCGTTGAAGCACACCTGGGGCACATTCGGTGCCACTGTGGTGGGCCCGATGATGAAGCATGCCACCGACTAGGTAGGTGGGTGAGGGCTTTATAAGGAAAACAGTGCTTTTCCTTATTTATTGACGTACCTGAGTCTCCTAATCTTCTTTAACTAGCTAGTCCTTATTGATATATATACAGTGCTGCACAGTCGCCTTTTAAGGACGTTTTTACTGCCAGCATGGTTTCCCCGTCTATGTATTTTTATGAACGCTTTTTTGTGGCTACGGAAGCCGGTTTAGTTGTTTCTGCTGTGGCTGTATTAGCCAATGAATTCCCTGCAACGTGAACGCCATCACGTTGATGACTCAGAGTGTGTATCACGTGAGTCTTTTGTACTTCTTTCTGTAAAAGAACTACCTGTTTCCAAAGCATTTTATGCTTGATTGTGGCACCTGTGTCATCTTTGTAATCATTTTGAATCCAGCTCTGTACCTTATTATTGTAAGACTTGATGCAAAAATGCGAATCGCACACGATTAGTGTCGGGAATTCACATTCTGCATTTTCAAGCGCCATCTTTAAAGATCTAATTTCAGCTCTCTGAGCCGAACAGTTTCTAACTGATTCAGTTTTTGTTATTTTCGGACTGATTTTACCGCACAGCCAGCGACCTTTAACAATTGCACAGGCGGCATCGTAGGATTTGTTTTCTACGTTGTAGTGCTGTACAAATCTGTCTGTATAGATTATACAGGCATACTGTGGGAGAGGCAGAAGTTCGATTGGCAGAGGATATTCTTCTTCATAAGTCAAATCATTCCGTTTTTCGAATTGCGGAGCAAAATAGTATTTCACGTCGTCCGCAGCAAGAGAATTTTCCCACTGTATCCATTTCGGATCCAGTGACACTGTAGATAGGTTTACTGGGCTGAATAGCGCCTCGAAGGCGGATTCCGCTGTGAGGACATTGATCCTTTTGCCATGTGCTAGCTCTCGTTCATTAGTTATTGCAATTTGTACTGCTTTTACAGTATTTTCTTTGAGACGGAATGTTTTTTCTGCTTGTGTGTACAAGTGAGATTTGTAATCTATTGGTCCCCCTTTTCTCCCTCATTAGAGGTCAGGTATTTGAACCCGCATCTTCCTGGGATGACTCGGATTACAAGGTTGTGTGTGTTATCACGTGTTTTTAATTTTGTTTTTGCTAACATGTCTGTTTGCAGTGATCTCAAAATTTCTGTGTGTTTTTGAGTCCAGTTGATTGATTTAAAATCAGGTTTAATTAATTCGTCGAGAGGTTTAACCCTCTCCGCATAATTTAGAATGTAAGTTCTACCGAAATTCAGGAAGCCGAGAATCGATTGTAAGTTCCTCAGCGTTTTCGGTGCTTGAAGTACAGTGCACTTCTCTAAGAAGTTGTCCGCTAGGCTTTTTCCTTCACTTGATAATTCGTATCCTAAAAATAATACTGTCAGATGGGCAATTCTAGACTTTTTAAAGTTGAATTTGTAACCCTCTGTTGCGAACCCAAGTATAATGGTGTTCACTCTTTTCAAGTGAGTATCCAAGTCGTCGTCTGTTAGATAGATGTCATCGACATAAGATAATGCCTCATCATCATACATTTGTAGTAACTCTGTTACTCTGGCTGAGAATAGTACTGGGCTGTTCTTGAATCCCTGTGAGAGCCTACAGAAATTTTTCTGAGACCCCATTACTGAGAAAGCGGTCAAGTATCTGCTTTCTGGTGCAATATTTTGACAAAAGAAACCATTAGATATGTCTAATGTCGTTTTATATTTTTTCCGAACTATGTTATTCATTAGTGCAGCACTATGCGAATTTTGTACTGCAAATGTTTTGCAACATGTGTTAAGGTGTCTGTAGTCCAAAACTAGCCGATATGAAATGTCTGGTTTGGAGACAGGAAACAAAGGATTGTTCATTTGAAAGGTGCATGTTTCGATCACCCCCTGGTATTCAAGTTGATCTAAAATCTCCCTGACTTGTTTTTTAGCTTCTTGCTTAATGGGATACTGCCTTTGTGCAGTCGGTTGACTTTTTAACTGGATTTTGTGAGGAGGAGAGTCCTCATCCCATCCTACATGATTTTTATATAATGCTGGTGCCTGGGCTACTGCCCATTTCCTTGCATATATATATTTAGTGTGAATCGGAATGTTATTCGAGAAGGCAGGCATAATCATTTCTTTGCCACGAGGGCACTCCCTGACAAACTCTGGGGGCCAGTCTTTTTCAGCTAACAGGATGTCATAGCCTTTTGAGAGTTTATCCCAAAATAGACCCCTTATTTTCCTAGTCTTATCTCCCTCTATATGCAATGTTATTTCGTATATCTTATGAGGTTCGCTAACTCTGGTGTCGGCAGTTTCTACTTGAATGTATTCATTCGTGTCCACTGTCTCCAGATGGCTCATCAGGATATTGCGAGCTATACTGATTTCTGCTGCACTGTCTAGCATTGTCTGTGCCCACTCCCCGTTTTTCAACAGTGTCCTCAGTATTCTCGGCATGTTCGATCACTCTAATACTGGCTACTTTCTTTCTTGGAAATTGTAACTTTTTACTTTGAGCAGGTTCCTTGTCTTTGGACTTGGTGTGCTCTCCTGGGTCTGACCGTCCTCTTCTTTCCGATTTCTGAGAAAAAGATCGAGAGAGACGTGTATCAATACTTTGATATCTGTCAGGCTTCTTCAAATTATCCCTATTTCTAAGGTTATATCTTTTCTCAGAGGGCTCCCTCTGGGGAAACTGGTGTTCTCGAGTCGGAGTTCTTTCCCTCCGTCGAGGAGACCTTCCTCTGGACTGGAAAACTTTTCCTTGGGAGTGGATTGTTTATTTCCATCCCAGCTCTTTTTAGGAGTGTTTGAATTATTTTTAATAAATAATTTTTCAGCATTTTCGAGCAGTTGGGGCTTTACTGGTTTTCCACCCAAGCTGTCTCTACCTAGTTCTTCATAACATTTTTCTATAATTCTGGCAAGCTCAATTGGTTGATCTGTTATATCTGTTTCTTTCAATTTCTGGCCGATCGCCACAGATGCTGCTTCTCCTTTTATGTTGGCTAGTAATATAGCCGAGACCTGCTTGAAGTCTTTCAGTAGTTTCATACCAAGAGTTAAAGCAGGTTCTGGACCGTATTCATTCTGAATCTGTTTTAGCACATCTGGTATTACCGCCATGGACGGAACACCATGTGTTTTTGTGTAAATGGAAGCAAAGACTGTACCCCAAGTGTCACAGTCCTCCACGTGTGGTGCGACTCCCATTGGAAGGCAGATGGTCACAATTCTGTGTTTCTCAATAGGAGTAGTATTCGGAAATACTGCCTCTATTTGAGTAATTTTCTGCGCTAACCAGAAAGGAATTTGTTCCCGTTTTATGGGTGTTTTACCAAGACATGATTGTATGTTCTGTGGTGTAATTTTATTTGTGTTCCCCTGATGAGGGGTCAGCTGTGGAACATTAACAGCTGTTTGGACAGTTGCAGTCCGCATTACATATTGGACTAATTGTCTATGTATTTTAATTAAGGTTTTTAGCTGTATTAACAGCTCCTCTTTCGACATTTTTACAATGTCCGGATGTGGTGTGTAGCTGGCTAGTACCGGCCACGCTGCTCCTGGTCTACCCAGTGGACCGAGCCTGGTTATATGATCATTATGTCTTAGGGCACCTTTAAACCAGAGCAGGTGCTCTTGGTATTTTAATGGGATTTCAATCTCCTCGAAAGGAGCGTACTCTTCCGGTGGATCCCCAATTTTGTAATAGTGGAACTCGTGTGTTGCGGTGTTTGCCGCTGGAAATTTTATCCAAGAATAGAATACCTCTGTCTGCGAATATACGTGTGCCTCTATCACGAAGACGACTGTGCCACCTTGTGTGGTCAATCCATTTTCTATAAGTTTTGAAGTTATAGTTTTTCTTATGTTGACCGGGATGATTATCGCACCCGGTTCAGTAGTCCCTGTACCATCGGGACCCTGCTGAGTCGTATTTACTGCGGCATCAATGGTTCCGTTTTCAGTGTCTGACATTTTATTGTCAGAAAGGTTTTTGCAAAGCAGGTCTCCAAGGAGACAAAGATTAGGTGCACAATATTTTGGAACACTGTATCCTTCAACGTTGAATAAACCAGAGCTTTACATAGGAATCTCTTCCTACTAAGTTCGGGCGGATTTTAACCTTTCACCCACTCCAGACGTCTATTGGAGTATTTACGGGAGAAAGGGTCTGTGTGAAAAATGCACAACTGAGTTACTCTAACGTCTTGCATTAGTTTTATCGCCTTACCAAACGTTGGGCCCAATGTAGTGTAGTTCCTATTTTCCCTATAGGCCCTGCGCATTGGAATAACATAAACAGTAGTATAGACGTAGAAGTGCGGTCTTCCAGGTCTCTACTGACTATGCTAAAGTTAATTAGGTTTGTTACCAACTAGCTCAGAGGTCACTGGAAACTTTCTTGACTGAATGGGAAGTGATCAGCTTCCCTGGTACAGACAAGAAGGGATTCAGTTTTCCAACAACCGCATAAACATGACAACTTTGCTCCTTAGAATAAGAGTCAATCTCTAGAGTCGTGTGAAACAATAGACAGTTATTTTACTCAGTCAGTTGTGCAGATTACTTTCACCAAGATGCAGAGAATAGAGAGACAGGCGTTTTCAATAAAAGGTATTATTTATTGAACAGTCTTTCTTCTCATGCAAGAGAAATGAATTGCCACAATTGCAAGACTAGTTATTATAAAAAGTGCATACAGTAAAAAGAGGACTGCGAAATAATACTGTAAAAGCATTTATATGGTTTCTTAGCCATACAATGGTTAAAATGAATAAAATATATACATTCATATATACATTTAGCTAACGTACTCAACTGGTGCTTCTAACTACGCCTACCCCAGTGTACCTGACCTAAGCCTAATACGTGGGAGGGAGTAAGTAAGTAGAAGTTTTAGTTAAGATGGTTTTGCCAAGGTTTGCTTCAAGAATTCTCTCTAAGGGTTAAGTCAACACCATACCTCTGGAATAGAATGTTGGAGGTCTTGTATCTCCTTCCAGGACTCGATATCCAAGTCACTCGCAAGAGTGGGCTGGAAACGCCGGAGCTGGATTTTCTCGGCAGGAGAAAAGACAGCGTCTCTCTCAGCGCGTCAAGGAGGAGGAGGGGCAGAGTCCGTGGGCTGCTTGCATCTGCTGGGCTCTGCAAGGGACAGCTGTTCTGCTCCTGTGTTCACCACACCATCGCTATCATCGATGTCGCCGCGTTTGCTTAAGGCAACGTTGGTAATATTTATACCTGAAAAGTGCCTTGTTTGACGTAAGTTTTTGGACATAAGATGTCAATAAAGATGTCACTAGGAAGTGATCGTCCTTTCAGTGCTCATTAGAGTTCTATTACTAATCAAAACATAACAAGCGGGGCATTCCCAGGTTGCTGAGTTTTATCTTGTTGAAGAACTCGGAGTGTAATCTAGGAATCTAAGATAGTGGCTTCTGCTTGTCATCTACTGTAATGAGCTGCAGAGGCGAGTTTCAGAACTATGGCTGAAATATGGCTCTGATCGTTTATGCCATTATAGGGGTATGAATGGATTATAGCCGTATAGGGGCATAAGGTCACAGTATTGATCGGGGTCCTAGATTAGAACACGACAGGCTCTTGCACCACGTTGGGTGATGTAAGAGCAACACAACTTCTCTCATAAATAGGTCCCTGAATGTATTGAATTGAATTTTAAATGTGTCTAAATAGTTCATGGTCTTTTAGATAGCACCCTCAAACAAAATTGATGCTGGATTGCCACTGCAATTGCTCCAGAAAAAAATGTTTTCTCCTACAAGCCAGGATATGAAAGTTTTCTATAGAGCATCATAATATACTTCTCTATTCGCATCACCCTTGATGTGCTCGCTTGGAAAGAGTCAGGGATGAAATAACATTATGTATGATAGTTAGGATATGTTGTTTGTTTTGAAATTTAGATATGGTGTATCCAAGAAACCTCGGTTTTGAATCCTACAGTCATTAAGGAGCTCCAAGAATTCCAACTTGCATAGTGAGGTGGCTCATTCACCCATTAAGCCTCCTTTTATAAAAATTGTGATGCTTTTAGGGGTGTTTGCTATCCAAACACAGTCTAGTTTACTCATGATGCCTACTTTAATTCAACTTTCTCAGATGAAAACATATTGTACATTAACTGGTTCAAATTAAAACGATAGTGTACATTTTTAAATCCAAACAATAATGTGCATTAAGTCGTACAAAGTTTAAACACTTAAAAACAGGAAAAATGGGAATGGAAGGACGTGATGTAACATTGATCCTCATATTGATGATCAAAGAAGCAGTAGAACATGTCTAAGCACTACCACCTCACTCTTCTTCTCTTTTATCTCCAAAAAACAGCTCAAGAAGTTTCCAGCATCATAGTATTTTTCTTCTTCTTTTACTTCTTCTTCTTCTTCTTCTTCTTCTTCTTCTTCTTCTTCTTCTTCTTCTTCTTCTTCTTCTTCTTCTTCTTCTTCTTCTCATTATTATTATTATTATTATTATTATTATTATTATTATTATTAATATTATTATTATCCATTAGAAATTCTAGTTGTGTGGGGAATCTGGCGCAGCGCTGAAAGCATGATCAAAACGTATCTCAGACAATTCACAATTTCATTGCGAAAATAGCCTCTCAGACATCCTCCAAAATGTGACAGTCGGCCTCTGATGCTGCCCAAACAACCCTCTTCCCAAACACCATTTACCAATGTGCTCATATCGCTTTAACACAAGGCTAGCACCAGCTGACTCAAGACCTCATAATGCCCAGAACATACCTATAAGGTAGCTCAGCCACATGAGAACTCTACCTGGAAGAAATTGTCAAAAATGTTTTTTCTGTAAACCTTTTAACTATCAGTAGAGAAATCAGTCACGGTGGTTCAACTTACTAAAATAAGTCAATCAAGCTATATCCAAATCTCACCCTGTTTTTATTTTACAGTGGGGCAAAATTCTAGCCCATGGCTACAACTGAACACTGATAGATATTCAGGGGTGTTTTTTCACAGAAGCGTAATCAGAGAGGCTATTTATGTTAGATCTGCATATAACTTCCATGTATTTGGCTACCAAATATTATTGGAAAATACTAATTAAGCTGTTACTGCAATATATCTTACATTGATTTCTTTATTTTTTTAAATTGTATTTAATGCTGACATTCTCTCTCAAAGGGCTTTTGTGCATTTGAACCAAAATCCACAAAATCCGGCATTATGGCAAACGCCTCCAAGTATATGTTCTTCAATGAAGGGTGATTCGGGAATGTGACGTAGTTTCAACAAATAACCTCTGGGGAGTTGCCCTTAAGGAAAATAGATTACATCTAAATAAAAAAAAAGGTTTTATTGGGAAGCAAGCACAGACATGGTGACCTGCTGACCTCAGCAGACCACAACCACTGTGATGGCTGTGAGTCCTAGTGGGTCACAATTTGGGATCCACCTCATTAATATTCATGAGGTAGGTCAAAGCGTGAACCACTAAGAATCAGTCATTTATAAACTGACCTATTAGAACATTGGTCAGTAAGAAAATTAGTATAACAGACGCAAATTTAGACCAATATTTTGTGACAAGTTGTAGGTATATATGGCTCCTACACTCTTGAAGTTGAAGTAAAATATCCTCAACTGGACAACGCATCAGACTGTGGCTGAAGAGAGCTCCACAAAGTTGGCTTTGAAGCTGCTGACTTTTGGCAAGAGAGCTCCCAGTGGAGAAATCAGAATTTTGCACCCAAGTAACATCCCTTGCCAAACGGATACTTTTGGCGTCTTCGCACACAGAAGATTTGTGCATCCAGACTTAGCCATTCTTTTGGGGATTGTATTCTTTCAGTGGGGAAAGGCTGCAGGCTGCAGCCAAAGAGGTCTCCACAAGGCAAGATACTTTTTTGATGAGCGCCAACTGAATCAGATATACTGCTGCAGAAAAGCCTGGATCTTGGCCCACAGGCAATGCACCTTCGTCGAATTGCCTTGATATGTTTGTGCCTGTCAAGGTGCTTGAAACTAAAAGGTTTCCAAGTCCCAGGTTTCAGAAAATGTTAGAAGTACACTTTGACACCAGCCAAGGGTCCAGTACCTTGTGGACAGTACTTGAGGGGTCAAGACTCACTCCAGTGGTGTCCAGCAGTTAGGTCTAGGGGAGATCTAGGGGAGATCCACTTGGAACTACTAAGCTGGGCAGCTGCAGGAAAAAATCTCTTGCAGCTTGTTGTTGCAGCTTGTTGTAATCCTGTAGCTTGAACTGGAGGACATCCTTTTGACTCTTGGAGTTGACTTCTTTGTTTTGAGTACAAGAGGGGGAGCAGGTCCCATCTTCTCGGCACTTGTCAGGTTATAGCTAGCGGGTTCTATCCTCTTCTGTTTTTTCTCAGGTCTAGAAAGTGTTTTGACGAGGGTACTGTGGGTGCCTTATTTGTGCCTGCCTCCAGCCCGTAGGTGGGGTGACTCCTGGCTCCTCTCTAACCATTTGCAATCGTTTTCAGGGATAATCCTACCTACTTTTGAGGTATTTATTATTTACCTTGACGCAGGCAACACCACAGTGCATCTCACTACCGAAGACCAAGAATCATTCTTACCCTGTACAGGGCTCTTCTGTCCACCCCAGAGGTGTGCCCATGGAAATGATCAACCTATCCCCTGTGGTCACTCCAAAACGGTATTGGGGGCAGTTCTTTCCCACTGGTACTGGTGCTTGCCTAAATAAGAAAACAAAGGAGGGCCCTGCCCAGATTTTAACTAACATTTCCTGTGACAGGGCTAGGCCTCTTTGAAGTTATTCAAGTTCCTGGGCACAGCCCAGATGGTCATGCTGCCAGAAAACAGACACACCTTCCACACCCAAGGCACTTGTCATGCACTGGTGGCAGTTTCCACACGACATCATGGGATCTATTAAACTGATAGGTGTCAGTTGGGGGCTGATGCAAATGGTCCTCCAGAGGCTTTAGGCAGGGAAAAGATAACTTTTCAACAGTACCATTACTAAAATATGTATTAGAAATTCAACTTCACCAATGAATTGAGCTTTTAACCCTTTCGATGCTCATGACGAGCTGAGTTCGTCATGAGGCACAGTTGAGCTGTGCTTATGACGAGCTGAGCTCGTCATGAAACTATTGTATTCAAGCAATTTCAGCACAGGAGGGGAAAAGTCACAGCAGCGAAGGTGTTAATAAACATTTCCAAAAGTCCAAAAATTAAATATGTTGTATTTCCTAACCAGAGATATGATTATCATATTTAATTTTGCACCTCAGTGCTTCCTATGAAACAGCCAGGATTGCTACAGTGAAAATGGCTGTTACACTGTAAGGACGGTCAAGTGTAGCATGAAACTTTCATATGTCACCCTTTTAAATATCATGCGCTCTGCCTTATAGCAACAAGCCCTACTTGGCGGTGACACATTTATATTTAAAAGGAAGGCTTTTACCTGTCAAAAGGGGTTATTTTGACAAGTTGAATAGTAGGCCTGAAAGCATTTTTGCACTGGCAGTGCACTAAGTGGAACAAAGGGTGCTGCAGGCCACTAGTAACTTACATGACTTAGGTACCGTCTGTACCACATACTGGGAACTTACAGGTAAGTTAAATATTCCAATTCTGGTCATGCAGAAAGGTGGAACTCAGAGATTTACAACCAGCAGATACAGTCAAGTAAAATATCTGTGGGTACTCGACTCAAACGTTGGTAATTTCTCATTGTTGGCATAATGCCTAATTTCTGTTTCCTGGCACTCACAATTTGGACAGCCTAGGGACCTGAGGACTAGGAGGATGAAGTCATTCATATATCTTAAGAGTGTTAAAGAGTAGGCCCACCAAGTTTAGAATTCAAATCTCTTTCCTCAAAAGTGCACAGAATAGCATTTAAAGAAAGATTGATGAAACAGAGAGGAACAATGAGAGGAGCAATGCACAGTTTTCAAAATCCTCAACAAAACAGGGATAAACGTATAGACAGATAAATAGTGTAAGAGAGGAATAGATGTGGAGGGTGATAAAGCAAAGACTAAGAGTGAGACTAAGAGGAATAAACAGTTTGCCATAATATTCTAGCCTTATAGTATAGTAATAATAATAATAATAAAGCATTTTGTAAAGCGCATGGCTGCACAACTGTGTATCCCCGTGCTAATTGCTAACAGAAACTCTTTACAGCTCACCGAGACAGTGAGAAGGGGGATGTTAACGGGGGAAGAGATGAGTCTTTAATTTAGCTCTAAAGAGGATTTCTGATGGTTCCATTCTCAGATAAACCGGGAGGGCATTCCAATGCTTTGCTCCAAGAAAACTAAAGGAGCGACCACCCAGTCTTGCTCTATTGATCCGGGGAAGTTTGAATTGTGACATACCCGAGGATCTGAGATTTCTGGTAGGACGGTGGATAGTTAGAAGATTTCTCAAATAGGTGGGACCTTTGTTGTGTGCAATTTTATGGGCATAGCAGAGAGCCTTAAATCTGATTCTTTCTCTCACTGGAAGCCAGTGCAGCTTGGACAAGGTAGCTGTAGCGGATGTTCTTTTTGGTAAACCTAGCACCATGCGGGCGGCCGCATTTTGAATGCATTGAAGCTGGTGCAGTTGTTTTTGATAAGCATGCTACAGATGGCATGCTTATCTAGTTGTCGACATTTTATGAAACTCAGAAGGATGAAATTCTCCACAGCAGATGTATTAACAGATCCAAACAAAAGTTTGCTGAAAAAATTTACAATATTTCCCACTGCTAACATTTCCCAAATGATTATTCTACAAGTGAGATAGAAGGCAATAAGCAAAGGTCACTGGAAAAGAATATGTTCAAGAAACAAATTGTGAGAATACATTTAGGAAGAGGGTATGGCAAAGAGAAAATGAGAAACTGAAATAAGGAGAGACAGTGAGAAGAAATAGGCATACAACAGGTGTCACTAGAAGAAAGGGGGTCTATGAGAGACAGTGAGAATTAAATTTGAGATGGAGAAATACCAGTAAGAATAAGGAGGTAGAAATGAATGTGTCAGAGGGTGAGGTCAAGAAATAGAGACAGGGAGAGATGTAAAACAGATGAACTTTCAGTGGGAGCCAGCACAGAGCAGCGTGGTGGGGCAGGGGAAAAAGGGGGTGTAAAAAAGAAGAAAGAAAATGTATCTCCTCGCCGTGTCTCTCCTCCATCGTTCAGTGCTCCGGCCGGAACAGGAAGCACATCCAGGCTCCCTAAGCCAATCACAATGCTGCAATGCAGCGTTGTGATTGGTCTGAGCACCTTCGTTTGACGCTCAGACTGGGACTGGAAGTCTAGTCATGTTCCATACCCAGGCTGTAATGAAGCCTGGGTTCAGAACATGCAGAGTGCACATGACTCTTTGGTCGGCCTGAGACGACCGGCCAAACATTCATGTGCACTTACAGAGTGCCCACAACTTCTCCCCCTGCTCCTCTGTCATAAGAGAAGCCCCACCCCACACACCAAGCTGCTACAGCAGGAGCAAATAAACAAATAATAATAATATCAAGTTATTAACATTATATGTTTCCATTATTTCACTACTACAAAGCAGTGAGGCTATGCTCCTCCTCCTTAGTTGAGGAGCCGCCACTGTGCACTTTGAGATAATGAGATAAAGTTGGGCTAGTGCAATAGAAGGCATAGATTGCAAGTACAATGTAGAGCCATTATCTATAGCGGAAAGACTGAGTTGCACCAGCCTTACACAGAGAATTGAGGGCAAAGCTGAGACACAGCATGGTCTGATATGTGTAAGATGTATCAGTTGCTCTTTCTTTCTAACACATAACTCACTATCGCAGCTGGGTAAGCCTTAGTATGTTCACATCCAGAGCTCTTTGTGACTCTATGCAGTGTAAGTAGTATATTTCTGAGTGCAGCATTAAACCATACCCTCAAGGAGGAATCCGCAACATGTCTATATATATATATATATATATTTACGGTCGCCAGTAGGTAGTTATAGTTAGGACCTAGTTTCTATAGGAAATCCACAACATTCTAGTGGAATAACTTTGGCGTCGGTGAACGAATCTTTGTGAATTTATCCAAGAAAATGGCGTGCTTGTTTCCGCTCCTTCCCTGAAAGTTTGGGGTTGATTCCTCAAGTGGGGCCCGAGAAAACAGGGGGGTCCCAAAACGTGTTTTCCCCATCCAATTTTCTATAGGGACATTTAGCCAGGGCTACAGCCCGAACGGCTGAATGGAATTACACCAAATTTGGCAGAGAGGTAGAGTTCGGTTCGCAGATTGTGCTTTTTGTCAAATGGTGTAAATCCGTTCAGTAGTGTCTGAGAAATTACAAGTAAAATCATAGCAGTATCTAGAGACGGAGTGCAGCACGCGTACGGAAATCCGTTCCAAGTATGAGCGCCAGTTGCATGCTGATTGGCTGTGAACTGTCTGTCAACATTCGAAACCAGGAAGTGTTTGCGGCCATCTTGTGCCTCAGTAGAACCGAGTCACAAGAAAAGAGGAAAACCAAGTTGAGAAATAAGGGAAGGGGGCAGGCTAGAAACATTCTGAACCTCTAGGCTTGCTCAGGGGGTCGTACATGGATGTGTAGGCTCTATTTTTTATTTCTTTTTTTTAAAAAGAAAAATTGTGGCGTACACGTATGGAAATACGTACAATTATAAACTGCATGCTGATTGGCTGTCAATACTCCAAACCAGGAAGTGTTGGCAGCCATCTTGTTTGACTGGAGAGCAGAGTCACAAGAAAACAGATGAAATAAAGTTGAGAAATAAGGAAAGGGGACAGGGTAGAAACATTCTGACCCTATAGTCTTGGTCAGGGGGTGGTACATGGATCTTTAGGCTAAATTTTTGTTGTTTTTTTAAATAAAAAATGGCGGGGTACTCGAGCAGTACTTGTAAGCGGTGGAAAAGGTGAAAAAAAACTAGAAGTCTGTTTTATTCATTAGGTCCCGGGGGTGCAAATTACGGGGGCAATTTTTTTGCATAATGGGGGCATGTAAGGTGCCCCGAGCACTGGAGAACGGCACTCCTCTGGTTTTATTTTAAAGTATGCGGGGGTTACGACCCTACTCCCCGCAGTCTCCGGGAGCGGCACACCTCAGTCTTTTAAAAAAAATATATGTTTTGAGCTCTCTCTCTCTCCTCATACACGTCGCGGGGAACGCCACCTTTCTAGGACAGTAATATGTAAAATGACCTTCCAGCTCCGAGTACCTGCACTGTCTGGGGTTTTTTAATAATGTTGGGAGGGTGGGCTTGATAATACGTCCTTGTTAATTCCCATAGAAGCCGATGTTCTGGTGTTAACATGGGCTTCTATGGGAAATAACAAGGCTGTATTATCAAGCTCATTATCGCCGTTTTATCTGCAGTTTCCTGCCAATAAAACGGCGATAATTTTAACACAGGTCCTTGATATTATGCACCTAAGTGTACTGGTAAAAAAAAAGAGCAATGGGCCATATTATCAACAAAAGGCGATACATTATCGCCGCTTTTATCGGCAGGAAACTGCAGATAAAGCGGCGATAATGGGCTTGATAATATGCCTTTGTGAATAACCATAGCAGCCCAGGTTAACATCAAAACCTGGGCTGCTATGAGAATTTACAAGGGCCTATTATCAAGCCGATTAGCGCCGCTTTATCTGCAGTTTTTTGCCGATAAAAGCGGCGATAATGTATCACCTTTTGTTGATAATATGCCCCTTCATTTCTAATATAGCATGTAAAACTTTCTTTTTTTGTGTAGCAGTTGTACTCTCTACACATGCGCAGCCTCGTTTCGAAGCCCATGTTTTTTTCTTTTTCTTCAAGTTCAACAAGCAAACGTTTCTTTATTCAGGTAGTAAATTTGTTCGCTTTCTTTTCCCGGATTGTGTGTGTCATCCGCTGCTGTACTTTTGTACTATATTAATAATCATATTTTTTCTATATTTATTTGATATTGTCGAGGCACCAAACATTGATTATGTGCTCCGTCCACCACCATTTTAGTAGTTTTTCATCGTTATTTTTATTATATCTGTTACTTAGAACTCAGTCGTTTTCAATCCTAGTCTTGAATATTTTACTATAGTATTTCAACATTATTTTTATTGTGGACCATCATACCCCTCCCCCACAAAATAAAAGAAGTATGTAGTTTTTTTTACTAACTTTTATTGAATCAATAAATGTAAACGAAACTGAATTATAACTATATTAGAAGCAACTAGAAAAATAACTTTAACAACAAACAATATTATAAACAAATTGTTAAATGGACTCCAAAAGATGTCCGATTGGTAATCTGCAAAACAAAAAAGAAAATTAGAGCTTAGAATTATGTAGATGTGAGTAAATGAGCTGAAGCATTACAAGTTTTGGTAACTCTACAGTTTTACGTGTGCAGTGTGCCTCGTACATTTCAGTTCTGTTATACTGCCGCGTTCAAGTGGTATCTATATGGAAGTGGCTACTGCGTTACTGACACCCTTTATGCAAACTTATTTCTAATGCATTGCTATGAAGGCTTTGTAGATCTAGTCCTCTGTGCTTACCATTGCATAAACCTTGCGGCCAAACATTTCAGGCAGTTGAATTCACAACTTCTTTTGAACAATTCTTCTACACGTCGAAGTGGACAGCAGTGTCTATAAGTTTAAGAGAGGAAGAGAAATGATGTCACAGAGAGTGAGAGAGAGAAAGACAGAGAAAACAACATTAAAACTGTGTCGCAGAGTCTGGAGTTGAGATTTTTTCTTGAAAAGTCAGATGTAGATTTACAAGCTTTGTACGTCACTTTACCCATGTTAAAAGTGACTCAAAAGCAGCGTAATAAGGTTGTGGATCTGTTTGACAGACTGTTGTAACGTATCTGATTTTACAGAGAAGCTGCTGTACACTGCGCACTCTGGGCCATATTATCAAGCCTGGGCGACTTAATTATCGCCACTTTATCGGCAGGAAAGTGCTGCTAAAGTGGCGATATTGGGTTTGATAATATGCTCTATGGAATTCCAATCGAAGCTCATGGTAGATGTCCTTCTCATCTAACATGAGCTTCGATTGGAATTCCATGGAGCATATTATCAAACCCATTAGCGCCACTTTAGCGGTGCTTTCCTGCCGATAAAGTGGTGATAATTTTGTCGCCAATGATTGATAATATGGCCCTCTCTCCTTTCACAAATAAAAGTAACACTATAGTTTTACGAGTGCAGTGTACCTGTAACATTTTACTTGTTATAGTGCCACGTTCAAGTGGTGTCTATATGGAAGTGCCTACTGCGTTACTGACGCAAAAGTGGCATAACGGCACTGTAAATATGCCAATTTATTTCTAATGCATTGCTATGATGGCATTGTATATGTAGGCTGCTGTGCTTACCTTGTATAAACAGTGCGGTCAATGGAGTTCACCACTCGACTTGAACTCTGCTTCTATACGTCAAAGTATATTCAATATGTTGCAGGCAATCCCATTGCTGTTGCTTGATAGGCCGTGGTTGCTTCTGAAGGATGTTTGCTGAAGGAAACAAAAGGACATTTTGATTAGTCATCGTAAACTAAGTTGGGTGAATATATTCCGGACATTTCAGCGATTATAAAAATGTTACTGCTATTGGGAAAAAAAAATATGTAAATTAATACATTATATAGGAGTGCGTTTGTCTAAAATATTAAGTTGCATTTTCGTATGTAGTCAGCTACAACCAACCCTTTGACTCCTTCTGATGCGTCCTCAGGTGTCACTGCTCACCTTTTGTGGAAACAAGTTTCTTCATGATGCAGTCACGATCTTCAACAAAGAAGTCTCGTACGTGTTGCCGAGTCTTGATACCTCTATGGCTTACTACATACTTATGCTCCCAACATCATCATCATCATTGCAGGTTCTTCATCCGCTCAGTGCTTGGGGCACCAGTAACTCAGTGACCAACCAAAGAGGCCACTCATGTGGTAGTGGGCCCTTTGCTCGGTGCTTTGGAAACGACTTTAAAATGGCGTACAACACGTGCGCTCCGTCTTTTTTATAGATAGGGACACGTGTGTAGTGGGTGATGCGCTGATTGGGCGTGGTGTTGGTGTATAACAGCCATGAGGGAGCCTGTGTGTCGATCTGACAACTAGACCTGCAGCTAAGAAATCACTACAATGGAAGTTTGGGCCTTGTACTTTTGTTGTGTTTTCCTGGTAACGTAAGAGTGGCCTTCTTTTATCTATGTGATGTTATAGACTCACCATGTATGTGACCTATTTTGTGACGCATTTTATTGTACAATGCGTTTGAAAATCTAGTTGTGGTAGGGTGTTTTTTAAATTAAACTGTGCACTCTGGTTACGAGTTTGTTGAGTGTAGAAGTATATATATTTTTTTTCTATTTTGTATTCTATCATAATTGTGCTGACTTTTCTGCTTTAGCGTGCAGTAGTATATTATGTTATAAAATGTATAACAAACTGTTGAAATCATGTTTGAAATTAGAATGTAAGCATGTAAGCTGCTCTCTGTGAGGAATAGCAATGTCGGCTCCCGCAGGAATTGGGGAGCTGACTGGGATCGTGGAGGCCTTCCGGCTGTTTCCACGGTCTGCAACGTTAGATTTGAGCCCCGGGGGATGGGGTCCTCGGGAATCCACACTGTAAGCATCTTGAAGAAAGGTCTGGATGCACTAAGAAGGTCTCTGTAAATGAAGTGGCAGTTTGAAAAGTGAGATTTTTTCTAAAATGGTGAACAACATGCAGTTTTGAAAAAAGAAAAGGATTGATTAGTTGTTCGAGAACATTCTGCACTGAACTACGATATATGTTTCTGTGTTTTAAAAGGCTGATTTTTATTGGTTAAGAATAAGTGTTAGCAAAGAACGTTACATAAAATAAGGTGGCATATTCTCAAGTGAAGCATACTTGCTGTTTTAATTTGCAAAAATGTATGATGAACTTTTCACCTGTGTGTTGAATTAGGTGTTCCCTGAAGTGTTTCTATGGTAACTGGCAGATTGTGGCATGGAGGAAGGGTTGAAAGTTTTGTCAGTTGGAAAGGGTGCAAAAGTTCAAGCAATATAAATGTGTTTTATTTTGAATTTAATGTGGGAATAAATGTGATTTTTTATTTATTTGTATATGTGTGTAGATTGAGTGTGTAGTTTGATCGGAATAGTTTGCTATTTGCTATAGGACTTCCTGATCCCGTAGGACTGCTTAGGGGGATTTACAATGATGTCCAAGTTCAAAATATTTGATGGCCTTTGTTGAGCCTTTGATGGCCCTGGGGAGCACCGTCTCCAAGGGTCGGCTCTTGTAGTGTTATATGGTGGCTATTCGTGGGAGTCTGCTGTTTGCTATGGTTGGGCGAGAGTTCTCTTTGAAGTAGGAAAGCAGATTGTTTTTCATCTGAGAGAGCAGTATGTAAGGTAGTTTCTCTGCCCAAAAGCAATTCCGGCTCCCGAATGATGCAGGGAGCCGGCTGGTACCCTGGTGGATTTGGGGCTCTACCTACGGTCTTGAACATTATATTTGAGGCTTGGTGGATGGGGTGTCTGGTGATTGTAAAAAATTTGTGATGTATGCTATTTTTTTTTTTACGGTATATTTATTGTACGCGTACAGTGCGAATTTTGAAAGTTGTTCCATAAGCGTACGTAAGCAAGAAAAAAGAATTAAAAATAAATCTTTTACAGATATTTATCAAGTTTATGTGTTTATATCTTTGTTGCTTGTAATGAGACGTTTTTGATGTATTGGTACTTATAAGTAAGTGCTTATCCATGGTCTAAATTTGTTGAGGAGCAGTGTTTTATACAGTGCTGAACTTTTGACCTCTGTTGACAGTTGACTTTTGCATGATCTGTTGGGGTAGGGTGGAAAGTTATGTCAGTTTGAAAGGTTTGGAATGTTAAATCAATAGAAATGTGTGTTTTGTTTTGAATTAATGTGTGCAGGATTTTAATTGGTTATTTATATTTATGTATGTGTAAAATGAAAGGGAAAATTTTCCATTTGACGGTTCTGCTGCAAACACGGAACTAGAGAGATTCTGTACAAGAATATCCACTGTGTGAGTGGTATTCTTCTTAATCTACAAATCAATTTGAAAGGTGAGTTGATAAGTTGCATGTGAGTGTGTGCAATGCCTCTTTGTACATTAAGGAATTATGGGGTATATCAAGACAGGCGATAATATTATTGCCGCTTTATGGGTAGAAAACTGCAGATAAAGCAGCGATAATGTTATCGCCTCTCTTGATGATATGTCCCTATATTCGCCCGTTGTTAAACGTTTTATAGTAGTGAATGTGTTTTGCTATAATGCATGCTGTTATGCTTTTTTGTTTAATATCAGTTTGTACGTCTCTGTACATTAAGGGATTATGGGCCATATTATCAATAAAGGGCTCTACATTATCACCGCTTTTATCGGCAGGAAACTGCCGGTAAAGCGGTGATAATGGTCTTGATAATATATCCTTGTGAAATGCCATAGAAGCCCAGGTTAACACTAGAACCTGGGCTGCTATGGGAATTTACAAGGGCCTATTATTAAGGCCACTATCGCCACTTTAGCGGCAGTTTCCTGCGATAAAAGCGGTGATAATGTATCGCCCTTTACTGATAATATGGCACTGATGGGCATATTATCAAGGACCCGTGTTAAAATTAACAACGTTTTATTGGCAGGAAATTGCCGATAAAAGGGCAAAAATGGTCTTGATAAAATGCCCTTGTTAATTCCCATAGAAGCCCATGTTCTGGTGTTAACATGGGCTTCCATGGGAGTTAACAAGGGCGTAATATCAAGCCCAGACGTGGCCCGTGGAGGGAGTTGTGGTGGGACAGGCGGGGCGGCGGATGGGCAGGGTGGGGGTTGATCAACAATGGAATCTAGATGATTGTAGGTAAGTAAACAATTACATTAATAAAATGAATTTTGGGCCATATTATCAACAACATAAGGCGGTACATTATCACTGGTTTTATCGGCAGGAAACTGCAGGTAAAGCGGCAATAATGGCCTTGATAATATGCCCTTGTGAATTCCCATAGCAGCCCAGGTTAACACCAGAACCGGTGTTAAAACTATCGCTGTTTTATCGTATTCGTAGCGTATGCTGGGATTGATTAGCAGTAGAAACTATGGTGCGATCACTCTCTCACTGTCAAATCAGAGCACAAAGCGTGCTATGAGAATAGTTAGAAGTGGTCACTTATTGGAGATCCGATTCAGCTGTGTGGCTTATTGTGCGATGTTAGCAGGCATCGCTTACATGATTACAGTAACTGAGCGTGTGCTTTGCTATAAAAAAGTTGTGTTTACTTCTCTGTATGGGAAGCTGGATGTTTCAATCTGGCCGTTGATTCTGACCTTGGAAGAAGAGTCAACCAAATGAGCCGTATAAGAGCGCTATTGTCTCAAAAAGAGGTCGCTCTTACATCTGCTAGAGAAACATTTGTCCTTCATGTAGCAAACACCAGCACAGAAGTGTATGCTTTATTAAATACAGACGTGCCCCGGAATTTTAGGGAGATAATTCAGACTATCTTTAATGCGTCCTCGAGTAGGGGATTAGCTTACTTTTTTAAAGTTATAAGCATTGGCCTTGTGACTTCTGTTGAAACTATATTTGCTGTCTTGTCGGTGTTTTTTCATTCAATTTTTTCCACCATCTTTGGTGAATTGTACTTAATGCTTACATTATTTGCCGGTGTGCTTGTATTAATTTGTTTACTTAAATATGGATGCACATCTTGCAGCAGACGACAATATATCTCGGTTGTTGTTGGTCTGCAACTAAATGCTTAGTTAGTATGGAGCGCTGCCTCTTGCAACGTTCCGGTCCAGGAAAGACATGGCTTGGCAGTTCGGGCTGGACTTTTCCCATGAGGCAAAGGGTCAAGGCTGATTTGCATATGGCCATGTCTGAACTGGGGTGGTGTGGAGTGCAAAAAAAACGATGGATTTAGGCCCAGATCTCTGTACTGGGGTGAATGTATGACATTGTTCTGCATTCTGTCCATCAATTGTTGTTTATGCATTTGTAACCCCAAGTGGGATGGATATGCTCAGACGTGAGTCCCATGCTCTCCACACCACTGGAGTCAAGCTATCCTGGCTGAAGATGGCTGATAGCCAGAGACTGGTCCTAGGATGCTTGATTCCAGTCCAGGAAAGACATGGCTTGGCAGTTCGGGCTGGACTGTTCCCTTGAGACTCAGGGTCAAGGCTGATTTGCATATGGCCATGTCTGAACTGGGGTGGTGTGGAGTGCAAAAAAAACGATGGATTTAGGCCCAGATCTCTATACTTGGGTGAATATATGACATTGTTCTGCATTCTGTCCATCAATTGTTGTTTTTGAATTTGTCACCCCGAGTGGGATGGGTATGCCCAGATGTGAGTCTCATCCTCTCCTGACCACTGGAGTCAAGCGTTTTGCGATGCAGGGCGTGCTACGGAATTCGGGGCATATTATCAAGGACCGGTGTTAAAATTATCGCTGTTTTATCGTATTCGTAGCGTATGCTGGGATTGATTAGCAGTAGAAACTATGGTGCAATCACTCTCTCACTGTCAAATCAGAGCACAAAGCGCGCTATGAGAATATTTAGAAGTGGTCACTTATTGGAGATCCGATTCAGCTGTGTGGCTTATTGTGCGATGTTAGCAGGCATCGCTTACATGATTACAGTAACTGAGCGTGTGGTTTGCTATAAAAAAAGTTGTGTTTACTCCTCTGTATGGGAAGCTGGATGTTTCAATCTGGCCGTTGATTCTGACCTTGAAAGAAGAGTCAACCAAATGAGCTGTATAAGAGCGCTATTGTCTCAAAAAGAGGTCGCTCTTACATCTGCTAGAGAAACATTTGTCCTTCATGTAGCAAACACCCGCACAGAAGTGTATGCTTTATTAAATACAGACATGCCCCGGAATTTTAGGGAGATAATTTGGACTATCTTTAATGCGCCCTCGAGTAGAGGGTTAGCTTACTTTTTTAAAGTTATAAGCATCGGCCTTGTGACTTCTGTAGAAACTATATTTGCTGTCTTGTCGGTGTTTTTTCATTCAATTTTTTCCACCATCTTTGGTGAATTGTGCTTAATGCTTACATTAGTTGCCGGGGTGTGCTTGTATTAATTTGTTTACTTAAATATGGATGCACATCTTGCAGCAGACGAGAATATATCTCGGTTGTTGTTGGTCCACAACTGAATGCTTAGTTATTATGGAAGTCTGCCTCTTGCAACGTTCCGGTACAGGAAAGACATGGCTTGGCAGTTCGGGCTGGACTGTTCCCATGAGGCACAGGGTCAAGGCTGATTTGCATATGGCCATGTCTGAACTGGGGTGGTGTGGAGTGCATAAAAACAATGGATTTAGGCCCAGACCTCTGTACTGGGATGAATGTATGACATTGTTCTGCATTCTGTCCATCAATTGTTGTTTTTGCATTTGTCACCCCGAGTGGGATGGGTATGCTCAGACGTGAGTCCCATGCTCTCCACACCACTGGAGTCAAGCTATCCTGGCTGAAGAAGGCTGATAGCCAGAAACCGGTCCTAGGATGCTTGATTCCAGTCCAGGAAAGACATGGCTTGGCAGTTCGGGCTGGACTGTTCCCATGAGGCACAGTGTCAAGGCTGATTTGCATCTGGCCATGTCTGAACTGGGGTGATATGGAGTGCAAAAAGAACGATGGATTTAGGCCCAGATCTCTGTACTTGGGTGAATGTATGACGTTGTTCTGCATTCTGTCCATCAATTGTTGTTTTTGCATTTGTCACCCTGAGTGGGATGGGTATGCTCAGATGTAAGTCCCATCCTCTCCTCACCACTGGAGTCAAGCGTTTTGCGATGAAGGGCGCGCTACAGATTTCAGGGCATATTATCAAGGACCGGTGTTAAAATTATCGCAGTTTTATCGTATTCGTAGCGTATGCTGGGATTGATTAGCAGTAGAAACTATGGTGCGATCACTCTCTCACTGTCAAATCAGAGCACAAAGCGCGCTATGAGTATAGTTAGAAGTGGTCACTTATTGGAGATCCGATTCAGCTGTGTGGCTTATTGTGCGATGTTAGCAGGCATCGCTTACATGATTACAGTAACTGAGCGTGTGGTTTGCTATAAAAAAGTTGTGTTTACTCCTCTGTGTGGGAAGCTGGATGTTTCAATCTGGCCGTTGATTCTGACCTTGAAAGAAGAGTCAACCAAATAAGCCGTATAAGAGCGCTATTGTCTCAAAAAGAGGTCGCTCTTACATCTCCTAGAGAAACATTTGTCCTTCATGTAGCAAACACCCGCACAGAAGTGTATGCTTTATTAAATACAGACGTGCCCCGGAATTTTAGGGAGATAATTTAGACTATCTTTAATGCGTCCTCGAGGAGGGGATTAGCTTACTTTTTTTAAGTTATAAGCATTGGCCTTGTGACTTCTGTAGAAACTATATTTGGTGTCTTGTCAGTGTTTTTCTATTCGATTTTTTCCAGCATCTTTGGTGAATTGTGCTTAATGCTTACATTAGTTGCTGGTGTGCTTGTATTAATTTGTTTACTTAAATATGAATGCACATCTTGCAGCAGACGACAATATTTCTCGGTTGTTGCTGGTCCGCAACCGAATGCTTAGTTACTATGGAGCGCTGCCTCTTGCAACGTCCAGGAAAGACATGGCTTGGCAGTTCGGGCTGGACTTTTCCCATGAGGCACAGGGTCAAGGCTGATTTGCATATGGCCATGTCTGAACTGGGGTGGTGTGGAGTGCAAAAAAAACTATGGATTTAGGCCCAGATCTCTCTACTGGGGTGAATGTATGACATTGTTCTGCATTCTGTCCATCAATTGTTGTTTATGTATTTGTAACCCCAAGTGGGATGGGTATGCTCAGATGTGAGTCCCATGCTCTCCACACCACTGGAGTCAAGCTATCCTGGCTGAAGATGGCTGATAGCCAGAAACTGGTTGTAGGATGCTTGATTCCGGTCCAGGAAAGACATGGCTTGGCAGTTCGGGCTGGACTGTTCCCATGAGACACAGGGTCAAGGCTGATTTGCATATGGCCATGTCTGAACTGGGGTGGTGTGGAGTGCAAAAATACGATGGATTTAAGCCCAGATCTCTGTACTGGGGTGAATGTATGACATTGTTCTGCATTCTGTCCATCAATTGTTTTTGCATCTTGCAACGTTAAGTGCAGCTTATGTATTATCGTTTCAATTCTCCTTTTTCACATGCGTTCAACCTGTCTTCCTAAACCCTAAAATACTACCCGAGCACCACCCCCTACACTACCTAAACACCATTGCACTACCCTAAAACTTAAATATACTCCAGCATGACCAGCTACACTACCCAAACACCACTGTACTACCCTAAAACACTAACACATCATGCCCCTCTGCACTACACAAACACCACTGCACTACCCTAAACCCAAAATCTACCCCCAGCATGACCCCATACACTACATAAACACCACTGCACTACCCTAAACCTTACAATTACCCCCAACACAACCCCTACACTACACAAACACCATTGCACTGCCCTAAACCCTGAAACACAACCCCCTGCACGACCCCCTATACTACTCAACGCCACTGCACTGCCCTAAACCCTAAAACACTACCCCCAGCACGACCCCCTACACTACACAAACACCACTGCACTACTCTAAACCCTAAAACACTACACCCTACACTACACAAACACCACTGCACTAAACCCTAAAACACTACAACCTGCATGACCCCCTACATTACACAAACAACACTTTACTATCCTAAATCCTAAAACACCATCCCCAGCATGAACCCACGTACACTACACAAACACAACTGCACTACCCTAAAACCCAAATCTACCCACAGCACGACCCCTTACACTACTCAAACCCAACGGCACTACCATAAACCCTAAATCTACCCCAGCACATCCCCTACACTAACCATTCACCACTGCACTACCCTGAACCCTAAAACACTACAGCAGCACGACCCCCTACACCTCCCAAACACCATTACACTACCCTAAACCTTGTATCTACCCCAGCATGACCCCTTACACTACCCGAACACTACTGTACTACCCTGAAAGACTACCCCAGCATGCCCCTTCACTACACAAACACCTTTGCACTTTCCTAAACACTAAATCTACCCCCAGCATGACCCCCAACAATACACACACACCATTGCACTACCCTAAACCCTTAAGCACAAGCCCCAGCACGTCCCCTACATTACACAAACATCACTGCACTTCCCTAAACCCTAAACTCTACCCCAGAACGATCCCGTACAGTACCCAAACACAACTGCACTACCCTAAACCCTAAATCTACCCCCAACACGACCACCTACACTACCCATTCACCACTGCACTACCCTAATCCTAAAATACTATCCCCAGCATGACCCCCTACACTACCCAAACACCAGTGCACTACACTAAACCCTAAAACACTACCGACGGCACGTCCCCTTACACTACACAAACACCACTGTGCTACCTTAAACTCTAAAACACTTTCCCAGCATGACACCCTACACTACCCAAACATCACTGCGCTACCCTAAAACACTACACCCGACATGACCCCCTACACTACCCAAACACCACTGCGCTACCCTAAACCTTAAAACATTACCCCCAGCATGATCCCCTACACTATCCAAATACCACTGCGCTACCCTAAACCCTAAAATACTACCCCCAACACAACCCCCTACACTGCCCAAACACCATGGCGCTAACCTAAACCCTAAAACACTACCCCCAGCACCACCCCTACACGACCCAAAAAACACTACACTACCCTAAATCCTAACACACTACCCCAGGCACGACCCTCTACACTACCCAAAAACCACTGCGCTAAACCTTAAAACACTACAACAGCACGACCCGGTATACCTCCCAAACACCATTGCACTACCCTCAACCTTAATCCTACCCAGCATGCGCCCTTCACTACACAAACACCAATGCACTACCCTAAACTCTAAATCTGCCCCCAGCATGACCCCCTACACTACATAAAAACTACTGGACTACCCTAAACACTAAATCTACCCCAGCATGACCCCAGACACTACACAAACACCATTGCATTACCCTAAACCCTAAAGCACAGCCCCAGCATGACCCCTACATTACACAAACATCACTGCACTCCCCTAAACCCTAAAACTCTACCCCCAGCACAAACCCCTACACTACCCATTCACCACTGCACCACCCTAATCCCTAAAAAACTACTCCCAGCATGACCCCCTTCACTACCCAAACACCACTGCGCAACCCTAAACCCTAAAACACTACCCACGGCATAACCCCCTACACTACCAAAACACCACTGCGCTACATTAAACCCTAAAATACAAACACAACTGCACTACCCTAAACCCCAAAACACTACACCAGCATGACCCCCTACACTACACAAACACCACTGTAGTACCCTAAACCCTAAAACACTACCCCAAGCACTTACCCACAAACACTACACAAACACCACTGTACTACCATAAACCCTAAATCTACCCCCAGTACGACCCCCTACACTACCCAAACACTACTCCACTACCCTAAACCCTAAATCTACCCTCGGCACGACCCCTATACTACAAAAACACCACTGCACTACCCTAAACCCTAAAACAATACCCCCTACACTAGTCAAACACCACTGCATTTCCCTAAACCCTAAGACACTACCCCCAGCAGGCACCCCCTACACTACACAAACACCAATGCTCTACCCTAAACCCTATATCTACCCCCAGCACACCCCTTACACTACCCAAACACCACTGCACTGCCCTAAACTCTAAAACACTACCCCAGCATGACCCCTACACTACACAAACACCACTGCTCTACCCTAAACCCTACACCTACCATCAACACGACCCCCTACTCTAAACAAACACCACTGCACTACCTTAAACCTTAAATCTACCCCAGCACAACCCCTACACTACACAAACGCTACTACACTCCTCTAAACCCTAAAACGCTATCCCCAGCATGACCCCTACACTACACAAACACCACTACACAACCCTAAACCCTAAAACACTACCTCCAGCACGACCCCCTACACTACCCAAACACTGATGCACTACCCAAAACTCTAAAACACTACCCTCGGCATGACCCCCCACACTACCCAAACACCACTGTGCAACCCTAAGCCCTAACACACTATCCCCGGCACTAACCCCTACACTACCCAAAAATCACTGGAAATAAGATCTATTATGGCCAATGCTCTCACCAGTTTGGATGCTGTTGCAGCAAATCCCCACAAGGTTTCTACTTTATTTACCAACACTACTAAAGCATTGGGTGACCTTTTCATCATACAGAACCCAGGACACAGGGCCAATAGGTTGGGGCGCCCCAAAGGCAACCCAAGCTGGTATTCTGCCTCTTGCCGAAGCGCCAAAAGAGATGTAATTAAGGCAGTTAAAACTAGGGACAGTAGTTTAATCAGCACTGCCAGGAGGACGTATGGGCGCGCTATCCGTACAGCGAAGAAAGAATGGGAGGATCAATATTGGTGTGACCTAAAACTGGCAAGCGCTGGGAGTAAGCATGGGCGGAAAATCCGTTTCGCTCGCGGATTTTGCGGATTTTCGGGAAATTCACAATCCGCGAGATTCGCGAATCTCCCGCAAAATCCGCAAATCCGCGAGCAGCGGATTTTGCTCGCACTGCTCGCACTGTTCCCGTGAGTTTGCGGCTTCCCAGTACAACTTCGCGCCCCGCGAATAAGTGCTAAATTGCAGAAATACGATCTTAGCAAAACTGAAACTACTTACCAGGTTCAAAAGTTCAGGCTCATCATTAGTAGCCATTTCCTGTAGTGCTTCCTGAGGGGCCCCTCCAGAGTTCAGTTGCCAGTTGCAACTATTATGTGACCCTGCTCTGAACCTCAGAATAGTTACACATATGCCACAAAGGTCCTGAATTACAGCTAAGGGAGACAAGCAGGAGCCAGGCTGGAAGTTAAAATCCTTTAATCAGCCCCTAATTCATTATTGTCAGTTGGGGCAGGGCAGGTGTTGTAACTAATTTTGCAACAATGAAAGCACTTAGCAAGTGCAAAAGATCACTAATCAGGGCGCACTAAGGAAGCAGGTGCCAGCTAAAAAAATATTCTGTGACACATTAATCAGCCCCAAATTAATTCAGGTCACTTGAGGCAGGGAAGGTGTGCTTTGCTTTGCCGAAAATAATGCACACTGGACAACCAGAGGGTGTGGTGATGAAACAGAGGGTGGCATGGGTGGGCCAGAGGGTGGCATGAGTAGTCAGAGAGTGGCAGTGGTGACAGAGAGTGGCAGTGATGAAGAAGAGTGTCCCAAACAGGCTGGACACGTAGAAACAACAAGTTCGCAAAACTTGCGACCCGACAGGTAAGTTCGCAAATTGCGAAATTGTAAAAACCCTCGCGAACTGGCAGAAACACGGGCGAACACAAAAAAAAAAAATCCGCAAATTCGCGGGAATTCGCGGATTTTGCGGATTGCGAGTTCGCAAATCCGCAAAATTCGCGAACGCGAGATTCGCAAAATTCGCCCATGCTTAGCTGGGAGGGACTCTAGGACTTTCTGGGATTTGGTCAGAACCAAGGATAAACCCATGGACTCCCTTGTAACATGTAATATCCCAGAGATGTCAGGGTTTAATCACTTTTCTAAGCTGTATACCGTGGCCTCGGGCATGGAGGACGATTGTACTGAGAATTATTCTTTAGACTTCCTTGGGCTAGATGAGATCTGTTTGTTTATAGGGAAGGAAGTAGAGGTTGCAATCTCATGTCTTATCCCAAACAAAGCGGAAGGGCTGGAAGGCCTTCCAGGAGATTTGATTCGCATCTCCAAACTAGAATGGGGAAAGCTCATAGCATCCCAACTCAATGCTAGCTTCTATGATGCCCCCCTTCCAAGCTCATGGATGGGCGCTGAGGTCGTCCCGATTTTCAAAAAAGGGAGCCGTGACGACCCCGCTAATTATCGCCCTATAAGTTTACTGGACTCCACCCAGAAGGTTGCAGGCAAGGTGGTTTTGGGGAGAGTGCTACAGTGGGCAGAGGAAAATGGGATACTTTCTGATTTCCAGGCAGGTTTCAGGGCTGGTACAGGGACCATTGAACAATCATTTCGCTTATTGTTGTTATATTTGAAGGTGGTTCTGTTGGGCAAAGGCAGTCTGTATCTCGCCTTCATAGACCTACGGACTGCCTTTGACCTAGTGCCCCGCAACCGTCTATGGAAGGTCCTATCAGATTTGGGCATGCCACCGTACCTATTATCCCTGATAATTAAGTTCCATGAAGATAATTTTGCCCAGGTTTGGTGGGGCAATCAGGGCCAAAAGACTGCCAGAATATCTGTATATAGAGGGGTCCGCCAGGGTTGTGTTTTAGCCCCCACACTGTTTTCCTTATACGTTAACAGTGTGGTGGAGCATCTTTTACAATACCCTGCAGATGCTCCATCCCTGGGCGGACAAAAGAATACCTACACTCTTATTTGCAGATGACACCCTACTGATTTCCAAGACCCCGGTTGGGCTGCAGAGCCTCCTTGATAGGTTCCAATCTTTTTGCGATGCGAGGGGGTTAGAAATCAATACGGGGAAGACCAAATATCTGATCCTGAATCCCCCGAAGAAGATAGGCAGGCCTCCCATGTTGAACTCAGTATGCCTTGAAAGGGTCAAGGAGTTTGACTATTTAGGAATTCGCCTCACCAACACCATCAGGTGGAACTGTCATCTTCAAAAAATTCTGCTAAATCACAAAAGGGTGGTGGGGGCCCTGCTCAAAGAACAGCGTTCCTCTACCTTTAATCCAATTGCCCCGTACTGGATATCTATAAGGCAAGAGGTGTGAGTGCGGCGTTGTACGGGGCGGAGCTTTGGGGGGCGCAGAATGTGGATGAGTTAACCTGTCGCTCTATCAAGGATCAGGCAAGGCTACGCCCTCTTCTCCTTTGGGCGCGCCAATGGAGAGTTCCGGATCTTGTGAGTTATGCGGAGGGTTAAAAGAGGTTTTATCAATGCCTGGCTGGCACAGAATAAGATGGTTAAGGGATGTGAAATGGTTACTTGGAGAAGTGGGTCTTGGAAATATTTGGCAGTCTAGGACCGCACTCCCTAAGTCTGTCCTGAAAAACTCTTATTAGAAATGGGTAAGGGATTCGAGGAACTTAGACCCTAATGTAGGTAGTTCTACTGTTTAATTCCTATTTCATAAGGAGGTGGCATTCCGAGAGCCCTATCTCGATATCATCACTAAACCTAGAGATAGGGCTCTATATTTTAAATTTTGAAATTTGGAGTGCTGCCTGTCCACAAATTGACTGCCAGATGGAAGCCCCCAGCACAGACCATTCCATTCTGCCCATTCTGTGAGACCATGATCGAGACAGTACCTCATATTCTTTTTATATGCCCCGCATAAAATGCCCCTCGCATTAGGTGGTTGAAACCCCTCTGCAAAGAACTAGGTACAAGACATTGTGGTGAGGCCCTATGCATTCTGAAATCGGATACACGGCCCCTACTTGTCTGTGGCTTGGCGAAGTTTTTAAACTGGGCTTGGTTGATCAGGTCCAAAAGGCTTTCTTATATTGTTTAATTGAGATTTTATGGCTATTTTATGCAATTTATTGTCGCCATTTGTATTTCGTATTTCGATTTTTGTATAACTGTTTTTCTTATGAAATAATGCTTCATATGTATTTCAAATAGGGCTTTTTATGTATTTTAAAACTGTATTGCGATGCTTTTAAAGATATATTCATATTGAAATAAAGCCTACTTTGACTGATTGACCAAAAATCACTGCACTACCCTAAACCCTAACACACTACCCCCTGCATGACACTTTACACTACCCAAACACCACTGTGCTACCCTAAACCCTAAAACTCTACCCCCAGCATGGCCCCCTATGCTAACCAAGCACCACTGCTCTACCATAAACCCTAAACAATACCCCAGCATGAAACCCTACACTAGCCAAACACCTCAGCACTACCCTACACCCCAAACACTAGCCAGCATGACCCCCTACAGTACCCAAACACAACTGCACTACCCTAAACCCTAAATCTACCCCAACACGACCCCCTATACTACCCTAGCACCACTGTACTACCCTAAACCAACACAACCCCCTACACTACACAAACACCACTGCGCTAGTTTTAACCCTAAAACACTATCCCCAGCATGACCCCTACACTACACAAACAGCACTGCACTACCCTAAACACTAAAACACTACCCCCTACACTACATAAACAACACTGCAGTACCCTAAACCCTAAAACACTACCCCAGCATGACCCCCTACACTACACAAACACCACTCTAGTACCCTAAATCCTAAAACATTACCCCAGCACGAACCCGCAAACACTACACAAACATCACTTCACTACCCTAAACCCTAAATCTAGCCTAGCACGACCCCCCACACTACCCAAACACTACTGCACTACCCTAAACCCTAACTCTACCCCCTGCACGACCCCCTACACTACCCAAACACCACTGCACTACCCTAAACCCTAGAAAACTACCCCCTACACTAGACAAACACCACTGCACTACCCATAAACCCTAAAACACAACCCTAGAACGACCCCCTACACTACACAAACATCACTGCACTACCCTAAACCCTATATCTACCCCCAGCACAACCCCCTACACTACCCAACCACCATTGCACTACCCTAAACCCTAAAACACTACCCCAGAATGACCCCTACACTACACAAACACCACTGTACTACCCTAAGCCCTAAATCTACCACCAAACATGACCCCCTACTCTACACTAACACCACTGCACTACCCTAAACCTTAAATCTACCCCCAGCACAGCCCCTACACTACACAAACACCACTACACTCCTCTAAACCCTAAAACACTATCCCCGGACGACCCCTATACTGCACAAACACCACTATACAACCCTAAACCCTAAAACACTACCCCCAGCATGACCCCTTACGTTACCCAAACACCAATGCACTACCCTAAACCCTAAAACACTACCCGCTACACTACACAAACACCACTGCACTACCCAAAACTCTAAAACACTACACCCAGCATGACCCCTATACTACCCAAATACCACTACGCTAGCCTAAATCCTAAAAGACTACCCTAGCACAACCCCCTACACTACCCAAACACCACTGCGCTTCCCTAAACCCTAAAACACTACCCCAGCACGGCCTCCTCCACTACACAAATACCACTTCACTACCCTAAACCCTAAAACACTACCCCAGCATGACCTCCTACATGATGAGGAATTTATGCAGTGCCTCGTTTCGTATCCTCCTTTACAAACATGTCTCTTTGCCGTTTCACGGTTTCGCTTTTAGCATAGTTTTTTTCCGTTCCTTTAGACTGAGGAAAAGTATTTCACTTGAGTGATGTCACATAATTGAGCCCTCCATTCAGACCAATGAAAGTGCTGCAGTCCTTTTTCAAACGTTTGTCAGGGATATTTCTGCAGGCAGTTTGTGCAAATGTAGAATTTATTCAGAACATGCTAAGCAGTAGCACAGTTGAACTCTGATAGATCGCTCGCCACTTAAACGGTAAGGCAGATGTAAAAAGGACCTTGGCCTCGGACCACCTCTCTGCAACACAGCTCTGTGGCACATACTGGAGGTACCTGGTGGGCTAGTTGGACCCTAGGGACCCTGATGATTCAAGGGGACTTAATCCCCCTACTTAAAATATGCCACGGGCGCGTTTGCACAGTGGTGAAGGTAGGGGGCTGGGCCTGAAGTGACATGTTGCAAACATGCTCTGTGGCATGTTTTAAGGTGGGGAAATGATTCCCCTTCAATCCTTAGGGCCCCTGGGGGCCAACTAGTCCACCAGGTACCTCCAGAGGCCTTCGTTGCAGAGAGGTGGTCCAGGCCATGCCCCTTTTTATACCTCTCTGCAACGCAGCTCTGTGGTGCTTACTGGAGGTACCTAGTTGGCTAGTTGGACCCCAGGGACTGTCAGGATTCAAGGGGACTTAATCTCCCAACTTAAAACAGCCACAGGGCCTATTTGCACACATGTCACCTCAGGCCCGCCCCTCCCTTCACCACTGTGCAAACAGACCCCATTGCACGTTTTAAGAGGTAGTTTTAGTCCCCCTGCCCTACTATGTACTAATGCCTTACAGAGGAGGTCAGGCTAATCACACATTTCACTGTATTCTCAGTGTATTTGAGCATACCACTGGCTCCAGGCCTGGTTAGTCAGAGTCAGTTACCACCAGTACCCGTCTGAAAAAGTAGTGGGCACAGGATGATTTTGTAATAAGGCCTCTTTC
The DNA here is from genome assembly GCF_964263255.1 of Lissotriton vulgaris. NCBI lineage: Eukaryota > Metazoa > Chordata > Amphibia > Caudata > Salamandridae > Lissotriton > Lissotriton vulgaris. The sequence continues at coordinate 336,932,238 of NC_141700.1, forward strand.
TGCTCCTCTGTTGGTTCTTTCTACACATTTCTTGCTTCTTCCTGCACTTTTCTTCATCTTTGTGGATTTCTGTTGCTTCATTCTGCATTTCTCGTACTTATTTCTGTGCGTTTTTTCTTCTTTCTTCACATGTCCTACCTCTGTAGGCATCGCTAGAAACTAGCATTTGAAAAACCTTTGAAATTCACTGAAAAAGACATATGTTTCAGGCTTGTTGTAGTTGGAAATTAGCATTTATTAAACCTTTGAAATTCACTGAAAAAAACCATAGGTTTCAGGCACGTTATAGTTAGGAATTAGCATTTAAAAAAACCTTAGAACTTCAGTGAAAAAACATAGGTTTCAGGGGTGTTATAGCTAGCTGGACAATTCACTCATACAAAACCATGGAAATTCCTCCATTGTAGTTAGTCCTGCTAACTATAACTCCCGCCCCTGCAATGCACTGCTGATGATGTCACATATTACATCACTTATGACATTGTCAGTGACATCACTGATGACGTCACTCATGACATCTCAAATGACATCACTGATGACATCTCAAATGACATCTCTTATGACAACTCAATTGACATCACTGATGACATCATCCATGTGATAAATTGATGCATCTTGTCACACCCTCATATAACCTTTGACACATCCACTCTAAATTGCAGACTGTCATTCTCAAAACCATAGACACCCCAAAAGCAATAATCACATACACACTCACTGATTCTTAGGTTTACACACACATCCACTCACTCACCTGTACAGTCACTCATACTTATTGTCACTCTGTACAGGACTATCATATGCACTCATACACCTATATAAACACTCACACACCACCACTCATCCATAGAGGTACTCACACCACTAGTCAGTCATGCAAATAATTAATCACACTGCCATTTACTCACCTATACAGTTACACACACACCAGCTCTAATACTCATACAAATATTAGCACATTCTTACGCTCTTATACAATCACTAATACAAGCACACACCCATCCATACAGCCACTCTCAGAATCACACACTCTCACTTATAGCCATTTACATACTCCAACACACATATATACTGCCTTTCACATATGTAGTTAATTATACATGTACCACTGAGATATATATTCACTCACTAACATGGCCATACACACAATCAGCCACCCATACAGTCTGTAACAGATGCACTCTTGAAACTATGCACCCAGTGAATCACCCACTCACACATCTATGCACAAAGTCACACACATCCCACCAACATAAACAATCAGGCACCCATACAGATACTCAGACAACCAATCAATAACACACAGAGACACTCATGAAGCTATTCACAAACCCATGTAGCTGGTTACACACCAACAGACAGATGGATACAGACATTCACACAGTTTAGTCACTGAAACATGCACTCAGCAAGATATGTTTAACCGCTCCCTTATAGAGTCAGACACGCACCTACTAAATCATCCATTCAGACACTTATACACCCACTCATTGTTCAATATGCCTTTCCCTATATATATTTAACATATTTAAACTTTATACTAGATGATGTCATGAGTGATGTCATCAGTGATGTCATTTGAGATGTCATCATTGATGTCACTGACCATGTCATGAGTGATGTAATATGTGACATCATCAGCAGTGCATTGTAGGGGAGCGAGTTATAGTTAGCAGAACTAACTATAACGGAAGAATTTCTATAGATTTGTATGAGTGAAATGTCCAGCTAACTATAACACCCCTGAAACCTATGTTTTTTCAGTGAATATATACATATATATTACCTACTGGCGGTCGCCAGTAGGTAGTTATAGTTAGGACCTGAGGCACAAGAAAACAGAAAAAGAAATGGGAAAACTGTGAAAAGGGGGAAGGGTAGAAACCCCCTGACCCCCTAGGGCTGCTTAGGGGGTCCCAAAAGGACCCCCAAAGCCAAAAAACGCGTACCCTGTCGATAAAAAAAAAAAATGCTTCTTTTTTCTTTTTTCCCCTGGGGGACCAAATCCCGGAGGCAATTGATTGTTTCTAAAGGGGGCCCCAGATGGGCCTTCCATCCCCAGGGACCGCCACCCACAGTGCTTATTTTAATAGGGGAGGGGGGGCTTTGAGGCCCCCCCAGCCCCGGGGCTTCTTTTAAAATAGAAAAAAACCTGTGGGGGGCGGAAACCCCCTCCACATGCCCCGAGTACCGCCACCTCCCCGGGGCTCTAATATTTAAATTTGGGGGTCCGTGATGGACCCCCCAGCCCCAGGGACCACACCATTTACAAATGATGGGAGGGGGGCGCGTGGCCCCCCTCCTGGAGCCTTTGATGGCCCTGGGGACTGCCACCTCCCAGGGTCGGCTCCTGCAGTGTCCCGGGGTGCCTACCCCGGGACACTGCTGTTTGCTATGGTAGGGCAGGAGCCTTGCGTTTCCCGCCCTACCATATCAAAATGCTTTCCTATTTGGAAGAGAGAGTAGGAAACCTACTCTCTCTTTCAAATCGGAAAGCACATTGCTTTTCTTCAGGGGGAGCAGCATGTTAGCTGATCTCTCTGACGAAAAGCAATGCTGGCTCCCGATGGAGACAGGGAGCCAGCTTGGACTGTGGGGGCCTTGGGGCTTCCCCCATGGTCCCCAACGTTATGTTTGAGCCCTGGGGGATGGGGTCCCCGTGGATATTAGAAATTAGTGATAGGGGCTATTTTTTTTACAGTAAATTTACAGTACGCGTACCAAGCTCTGCCGTACGATGCACGGTGCAAGGTTCCTAAGTCGTTCCGTAGGCATACCTAAGCAAGAAAAAGAAAAAATATTTTTCACATATTTATCAAGTTTATGTGTTTAGATGTTGGGTGGCTCTAAAAAGAGCCTTTGCATTTATTGGGAGATTTTAGTCCCTACAAGTAAGTACTGATGCAGAGTCTAAAGTTCAAGAGGAAGACTCTGTTCCCCCCATCTGTAAAATGGACACCATCTCTCCTATAGTTGCCATGCATATTGAAACACAGATTGTTGTGGTAAATGGAGCCCATTCTGTAGTCTCGGAGAAAAGCAGAAACAGATTTATTCACATGTTTCCTAGCTTTCTCAATCTGTGAACAAAGGTAGTTTGGGGGAAAAGTGACATCAGTTTTGTAAAGGTGTCCTTCATAAACATTTCCAGACCTACCGCAGTCAAAGTGCCTAGGTCATTGCCACCACAGTGCACAATTATGAGGTCAGGGTATTGGAGATGCAAACAGGATTTCATCAATGGCATCAATTGGTGCCTCTTTAACCCTCTCTGTCCAATCCATTTACTGTCTACATTTGATAAACCTAGGTCTTTGTGATTTCCTTTCTGTTCTGCGTATCTTTGGCTGCAGAAAATATAGCTGTGTCACAAAATCCACACTCCAAGCATCTTGAAGAGAGGTCTGGATGCACTTAGATGGTCTCTGTAAATGAAATGGCAGTTTGAAAAATAAGATTTTTCTAAAATGGTGGATAAGATGAAGTTTTGAAAAAAGCAAAGAAATGATTGGTTGATTGAAAACTTTTTACACAGAAAACTAGGGTGCAATTTTCTGTTTTTTAAAAGCCTGATATTTCTTGGTTAACAAAAAGTGATAGAAAAGAACGTTACTTAAGATAAGCTGGTATATTGACAAATCTAGCACACTTGCTGTTTTGATTTGCAACATTGTTCGATGAACTTTTCACCTGTGTGCTTAGTTAACTGTTCCCTGAAGTATTTCTATGGTAACAGGTAGAAAGTAGAATGGGGGTAGGGTGGAAGGTTTAGTCAGTTGGAAAGGGTTCAAAAGTTGAAGGAATAGAAAAGTGTGTTTAGTTTTGATTTAATGAGGGAATAAATGTGATTTGTTATTTATTTATATATGTATGTAGATTGAGTGTGTAGATTGACAGGACAAGTTTGCTATTTGCTAAAGGTCTTCCTAACCCCCTATTGCTGCTCAGGGGGTTTCACAATGATCCCCAAGGTCAAATTCTTTTTTTTAAAATCATGGTATACACGTACGGTACGTGTACGCCGTAAAAAATAAAAAAATAAACAAAACCCGCTTTATTGTTAATTAGCCCCCACGGGCGCCAAATCCCAGGGGCAATGTTTTCATTTATAATGGGGGGCCCAGAGGGGGCCCCCAGCCCCGGGGACCACCACAACTTTTCTTTTTTTTTAAAAAGATGCCGGGGGGGCGGTCCCTGGGACTTCTTGAAAAAAAATATTGTGGGGGGGTGGAGGGGGGCAGATGACAAGCCCCTCCCACGCCCTGGGGACGGCCACCTCCCCGGGGCTTTAATATTTAAATTTAGGAGTCCGTGATGGACCCGGCACCCCGGGGACCACCACCCCCTGGTTTTTTACAAATGATGGGAGGGGGGCCAAGTGGCCCCCCTCCTGGAGCCTGTGATGGCCATGGGGACCGCCACCCACCAGGGCCGGCTCCTGCAGTGTCCTGGGGTGCCTACCCCGGGACACTGCTATTTGCTATGGTAGGGCGGAAGCCTCGCGTTTCCCACCCTCTTACTGTTCCCTCTCTCTTCATACTTCCTTTCTCTTCATATTCCCTTCTCTCGTCATACACCCCCTCTCTCCTTATATTTCTCTTTTCTCCACATTCTCCCCCTCTCTCCTCTTACTCCTCCCTCTCTCCTCATACCTCCCTCATGTTTTATACTTCCCCATCCCTTCATACTCCTCCCTCTCTTTATATTTCCTCTTTTATACATACTCCCACCTCTATCCTCATACTACTCTCTCTCTTCTCATACTCCCCCCTCGCTCCTCACACTCTCCCTCTCTCTCCTTATACTCCCCTTATCTTCTGATATTCCCCCTCTTTCCTCATTCTCACCTCTCTCTCCTCATACTCCCCCTTCTCTCCTTATACTCCTCCTCTCTTTCCTCATACTCCTTGCTCTCTCCTCATATTCCTCCTCTCTCTCCTTATACTCTCTCCTCTCTCCGGATATTTGTCTCTCTACTCATACTCCCACTCCTCATAGATCTCTGTCTCTCCTTTTACTCTTCCCTCTCTCCTCATACTGCCTTTCTCCTCATATTCTCCTCTTTCCTCATACTCCACGTCTCTGTTGTCATACTCCCTCTGTCCTCATTCTCTGCCCTCTCTCCTCTTACTCCTGCCTCTCTCCTCATACCTCTCCTTTCACAATTCCCCAGTTACTATACATAGACTGCTGCATACACTCTGAGGTAGATTTGCAAGCCCCTTGCACCTCTTTGTTCTTGTATTATGTAATGCTGGCAAAAAAATAGAGCAAATTGCATATGTATTTGAAAAATGAGTCAGTGTTGTCCACTGAAATGTAGTAGTTGTATACATGAAATGTGTGCAGTCACTTAACAGTTTTAAACTTGTAAATGTGTTTTGGTAAAATGTAATGTCTTATTTTTTGTCTAGATTCAGACTGTGTGTCGGTGTACATTTAGAAATTATGTTGGCCCTTTTTTTAACATTCTCCCTGTCTCTCCTCATACTCCCCCCTCTCTCCTCATACACACCCCTCTCTCCTTATACTCCCCCTCTCACCTCACACTCCTCCTCTGTCTCCTCATACTCTTTTTTCTCTCCTCATACTCCCACCTCTCTCCTCACACTCTCCCTCTCGCTCCTTATACTCCCCCTCTCTCCTGATATTCACCCTCTTTCCTCATTCTCACCTCTCTCAGCTCATACTCCTCCCTGTCCTCATACTCCCCCTGTCTTCATTGTCGCCCCTCTCCCCTCTTACTCCTCCCTCTCTCCTCACACTCCCCCTTCTCCTCATATTCCCCCCTTGTCCTCATATTTCCCCCTCTCTTCATACTTCTTACTGTCTTCTTATAGTAACCCCTCTCTGCTCATACAACCCCTGTCTCCTTATATTCTTTTTAACTACATTTTTTCCCTCACTCTTCATATTCCGTCCTCTCTCTTCATACACACTGCACTCTCCTTATACTCCCCCTTTCTTCTCATACTCGCCCCTCTTTCCACATATTCCTCCTTCTCTCCTCATACTCCTCTCTCTCTCCTCATACTCCCCCCTCTTTCCTTACACTCTCCCTCTCTCTTCTTATACTTCCTTCTCTCTCCTGATATTTCCCCTCTTTCCTAATTCTCCCCTCTCTGTCCTCATACTCCCCCCTGTCCTCATACTCCCCCTGTCCTCATACTCCACCCTCGCTCCTCTTACTCCTCCCTCTCTCCTCATACCTCCCCCTTAGCAATTCCCCAGTTATTATACATGCACTGCTGCATACACTCTGGGGCAGATTTAGAAGCCCCGTGTGCCTCTTTGTTGTTCTATTGTGTCAGTTTTTTGATGTAATGTGGGCAAAAACAATGCAGCAAATTGCATATGTATTTGCAAATTGAGTCAGGGTTGTCCACTGAAAAGTAATAGTTGTATACATGGAATGTGTGCAGTCACTTAACCGTTTTATACTTGTAAATGTGTTTTGGTAAAATGTAAAGTCCTATATTTTTTGTCTAGAATCAGACTGTGTGTGTACATTTAGAAATTATATTGGCCCTTTTTTCACATTCTCCCCCTCTCTCCTCATACTCCCCTGTCTCTCCTCATATACACCCATCTCTCTTTATTCTCCCCCTCTCTCCTCACACTCTTCCTCTCTCCTCATACCCGTCACTCCTCATACTCTTCCATCTTCTCTTGCTCCTCACTCTCTACTCATAGTACTCATTCTCTTCTAATACCCCCCTCTCTTTTTATACTTCCCTTTTTCTCCACATTCTCACCTTCTCTTTTTATACTCTCCGTGCTCTTCTCATACATACCCCTCTCTGCTTATACTCCTCATAGTTCCCCTCTTTTTCATACACCCCCTCTCTCCTCATACTCCTCCTCTCTCTCCTCATATTCCTGACTCTCTCCTCATATTTGTGTTCCCTCTCCTGATATTCACCCTCTTTCCTCATTCTCACCTCTCTCTGCTCATACTCCTCGCTGTCCTTATAAACCCCCCTGTCCTCATACTCCAGCTCTCTCCTTTTACTCCTCCCTCTTTCCTCACACTCCCCCTTCACCTCATATTCCCCCCTGTCCTCATATTCCCCCCTCTCCTCATACTTCTTACTGTCTTCTTATGGTACCCCCTCTCTCCTTATATAACTACTGTCTCCTTATATTCTTCTTTTCTATAACTTTTTCCCCTCACTCTCCATCTTCCGTCTTCTCTCTTCATACACATAGCTCTCTCCCTATACTCCCCATTTCTCCTCATACTCGCCCCTCTTTCCACAAACTCCCCCTTCTCTCCTCATACTCCTCTCTCTCTCCTCATACTCCTCCCTCTTTCCTTACACTCTCCCTCTCTCTTCTTATACTTCCGCCTCTCTCCTGATATTTCCCTTCTTTCCTCATTCTCACCTCTCTCCTCATACTCCCCCCTGTCCTCGTACTCCCCCCGTCCTCATACTCTGCCGTCTCTCCTCTTACTCCTCCCTCTCTCCTCATACCTCCCCCTTAACAATTCCCCAGTGATTATACATACACTGCTGCATACACTCTAGGGCCGATGTACAAGCCCCTTGTGCCTCTTTATTGTTCTATTGTGTCACTTTTTTTAATGTAATGTTGGCAAAAATAATGCAGCAAAATGCATATGTATTTACACAATGAGTCAGGGCTGTCCACTGAAATGTACTAGCTGTATACATGGAATGTGTGCAGTCACTTAACGGTTTTAGACTTGTAAATGTGTTTTGGTATAATGTAAAGTTTTATATTTTTTGTCTAGAATCCGACTGTGTGTCTGTGTACATTTAGAAATTATATAAGCCCTTTTTTCACATTCTCCCCCTCCCTCCTCATATACACCCCTCTGTCCTTATACTCCCCCTTTCTCCTCACATTCCTCCTCTCTCTCCTCATACTTACTCTTCTCTCTATATATTTTCATCTCTCTCCTCATACCCCCTTTGCTCCTCATACTCCTCCATCTTCTCATACTCCTCACTCTCTACTTATAGTACCCCTTCTCTTCGAATACACCCCCTCTCTTCTTATACTTCCCTTTTTCTCCACATTCTCACCTTCTCTTTTTATACTCTCCCTTCTCTTCTCATACATACCCCTCTCTGCTTATACACCTCTTTTCTCCTCATAGTTCCCCTCTTTTTCATACTCCCCCTCTCTCCTCATACACCTCCTCTCTCTCCTCTTATACCCCCCCTCTCCTCATATTCGTGTTCTCTCTCCTGATATTCACCCTCTTTCCTCATTCTCACCTCTCTCAGCTCATACTCCTCCCTGTCCTTATATACCCCCCTGTCCTCATACTCCCCCTCTCTCCTCTTACTCCTCCCTCTCTCCTCACACTCCCCCTTCTCCTCATATTCCCCCCTGTCCTCATATTCCCCCCTGTCCTCATACTTCTTACTGTCTTCTTATAGTACCCCCCTCTCCTTATACAACTACTGCCTCCTCATATTCTTCTTTTCTATAAATGTTTCCCCTCACTCTTCATATTCTGTCTTGTCTCTTCATACATACTGCTCTCTCCTTATACTCCCCCTTTCTCCTCATACTCGCCCCTCTTTCCACATACTCCCCCTTCTCTCCTCATACTCCTCTCTCTCTCCTCATACTCCTCCCTCTTTCCTTATACTCTCCCTCTCTCTTCTTATACTTCCTCCTCTCTCCTGATATTTCCCTTCTTTCCTCATTCTCACCTCTGTCCTCATACTCCCTCCTGTCCTCATACTCCGCCGTCTCTCCTCTTACTCCTCCCTCTCTCCTCATACCTCCCCCTTAACAATTCCCCAGTTATTATACATGCACTGCTGCATACACTCTAGGGCAGATTTACATGCCCCTTGTGCCTCTTTATTGTTCTATTGTGTCACTTTTTGATGTAATGTTGGCAAAAATAATGCAGCAAATTGCATATGTATTTGCAAAATGAGTCAGAGTTGTCCACTGAAATGTACTAGTTGTATACATGGAATGTGTGCAGTCCCCTAACCGTTTTAGACTTGTAAATGTGTTTTGGTAAAACGTAAAGTTTTATATTTTTTGTGTAGAATCAGACTGTGTGTCTGTCTACATTTAGAAATTATATTGGCCCTTTTTTCACATTCTCCCCCCTTGCTCCTCATATATACCCCTCTCTCCTCATACTCCCCCTCTCTCCTCCCATTCCTCCTCTCTCTCCTCATACTTTCCCTTCTCTCCATATACTTTAATCTCTCTCCTCATACCCCCTTCACTCCTCATACTCCTCCATCTTCTCATATTCCTCACTCTCTACTCATAGTATCCCTTCTCTTCGAGTACACCCCTCTCTTCTTATACTTCCCTTTTTCTCCACATTTTCACCTTCTCTTGTTATACTCTCCCTTCTCTTCTCATACATACCCCTCTCTGCTTATCCTCCTCTTTTCTCCTCATAGTTCCCCTCTTTTTCATACTCCCACTCTCTCCTCATACTCCTCTTCTCTCTTCTCATACTCTTCTCATACTCCCCCCTCTTCCCTCATATTCGTGTTCTCTCCCCTTATACTCCCTCCTGTCACCTGATATTCCCCTCTCTCTCCTCATACTCCCCCTCTTCTCATATTTACCCCTCTCCTCTTATTGTTCCCTCTCTCCTCATACTCCCTTTCTTCTCATATTCCCATCTCTCCTCATACACTCCCTCTCTTCTTACATTTCTCTTTTCTCTGCATTCCCTCTCTCCTCTTACTCTTCCTTCTCTCCTCATATCTCCCTAACTCCTCATACTTTCCCCATCCCTTCATACTCTTCCCTCTCTTCATGTTCCCTCTTTTCCACATACTCCTCCCTGTCCTCATACTCCCTGCTCACTCTTCTTACTCCTCCCTCTTTCCTCATACTCCCTCTTCTCCTCACATTCCCGCCTGTCTGCATATTATCTCCTCTCCTCATACTTATTACTGTCTTCTCATACTAATCCCTCTCTGCTTAAACAATCCCTGTCTCCTTATATTCCAATTTTCTCCTCATTTTCCCCCCTCACTCTTCATATTCCGTCCCCTCTCTTCATACACACTCCTCTCTCCTTATACTCCCCCTTTCTCCTCATAGTCGCCCCTCTTTCCACATATTCCCTCTTCTCTCCTCATACTCCTCTATCTCCTCATACTCCCCCCTCTTTCCTTACACTCTCCCTCTCTCTTCTTATACTCCCTCCTCTCTCCTGATATTTCCTGTCTTTCCTCATTCTCACCTCTCTCTCCTCATACTCCTCCCTGTCCTCATACTCCCCCCTGTCCTCATAGTCCACCTTCTCTCCTCTTACTCTTCCCTCTCTCCTCATACCTCCCCCTTAACAATTCCCCAGTTATTATACATGGACTACTGCATATACTCTGGGGCAGATTTACAAGCCTCATACATCCCTCACTCCTCATACTTCCCCCATCCCTTCATACTCCTCGCTCTCTTCGACACGGTCTGCCACCGCACCCTAGTACAGCGCCTCAGCAACATCGGAATCCAGGACAAGGCGCTGGAATGGATCATCTCCTTCCTCGACGGAAGAACACAGAGAGTCTGCCTACCACCGTACAAGTCAGAGGCCTCCGAAGTCATCTGCGGCGTCCCTCAAGGATCATCTCTGAGCCCCACCCTCTTCAACGTCTACATGAGCCCCCTCGCGGCCATCGTACGCAAACACAACCTCAGCATAATCTCCTACGCCGACGACACCCAGCTGATCCTCTCCCTGACCAACGACCCCGCCTCTGCCAGAGCCAACCTGCACGAAGGGATGAAAGAGGTAGCCGAGTGGATGACGACCAGCCGCCTGAAACTGAACTCTGACAAGACGGAGGTCCTCATCCTGGGCTCTTCCCCCTCCGCCTGGGACGACTCCTGGTGGCCTCCCGCCCTGGGCACCGCACCCAAACCGACAGACCATGCACGCAACCTGGGCTTCATCCTGGACTCCTCCCTCTCCATGACCAGGCAAGTCAACAACGTCTCCTCGGCGTGCTTCAACATCCTACGCATGCTACGGAAGATCTTCCGGTGGATCCCCACCGAGACCAGGAAGACCGTCACCCAGGCCCTCGTCACCAGCCGACTGGACTACGGCAACGCCCTCTACGCCGGTACCACCGCCAAGCTCCAGAAGAGACTCCAGCGGATCCAGAACGCCTCAGCCAGACTCATCCTCGACATCCCACGAACCAGCCACATCACCGGACATCTGAGAGACCTTCACTGGCTCCCCGTCAACAAAAGAATCACCTTCCGCCTCCTCACCCACGCACACAAAGCCCTACACGACCAAGGCCCGAGCTACCTCAACAGCCGGATCAACTTCTACGCTCCCAAACGCCACCTCCGATCAGCCAACCACGCCCTCGCCGCCGTCCCCCGCATCCGAAGAGCGACTACAGGAGGAAGGTCCTTCTCCTACCTGGCCGCCAAGACCTGGAACTCCCTCCCGACCGACCTGCGCCTGACCCAAGACCACCTCTCCTTCAGGAAGAAGCTGAAGACCTGGCTGTTCGAGCAGTAGCGGCACCCCCCCCCCCCCCAGCGCCTTGAGACCCTACGGGTATGTAGCGCGCTCTATAAGTGTCACTGATTGATTGATTGATTGATATTTCCTCTTTTCCACATACTACCCCTCTCTCCTCATACATCTCTTTCTCTCCGGTATACACCTGTTACAACGCAACTTTTACAACTACCTACTGTTACAACGCAACTTTTACAACGCATACCATTACAACGCATTGCGCTGGGGGGCGCTCTAGGATAGGGAATAAGTATAATTTACTATCCAACACCTTCCCTAGTGTCCACGGGGACTGTAGTTAGAATAGTAAATTATACTTACCACTATCCAGCACCTCAAAGCGCTATGCGTTGTAATGGTATGCGTTGTAATGGTCGCATTGTAACAGTAGGTAGTCGTAATGGTATGCGTTGTAACATGGTACATCCCTTTCTCTCCTCATACTCCCCCTCTCTCCTCATACTATCCCTCTCTCTCCTTATACGCCCCCTCTCTCCTGATATTTACCCTGTTTCCTCATTCCCACCTCTCTCTGCTCATACTCCTCCCTGTCCTCATACTCCCCCCTGTCCTCATACTCCCCCCTCTCTCCTCTTACCCCTCCCTCTCTCCTCAAACTCCCCCTTCTCCTCATATTCCCCCTGTCCTCATATTCACCCCTCTCCTCATACTTACTGTCTACTTATAGTACCCCTTCTCTCCTTATACAACACCTGTCTCCTTATATTCTTCTTTTCTCCACATTTTTACCCTTCACTCTTCATATTTCATCCTCTTTCCTCATACACACTCTTCTCTCCTTATACTCCCCCTTTCTCCTCATACTCGCCCCTCTTTCCACATACTCCCCCTTCACTCCTCATACTCCTCTCTCTCCTCATATTCCCCCCTTTTTCCTTACACTCTTCCTCTCTCTTCTTATACTTCCTCCTCTCTCCTGATATTTCCCCTCTTTCCTCATTCTCACCTCTCTCTCCTCATACTCCCCCCTGTCCTCATACTCCCTCTTGGCCTCATACTCTGCCCTCTGCCCTCTCTCCTCTTACTTCTTCCTCTCTCCTCATACCTCCCCCTTAACAATTCCCCAGTTATTATACATGCACTGCTGCATACACTCTGGGGCAGATTTACAAGCCCCTTGTGCCTCTTGTTCTATTGTGTCACTTTTTTGATGTAATGTTGGGAAAAATAATGCAGCAAATTGCATATGTATTTGCAAAATGAGTCAGGGTTGTCTACTGAAATGTAGTAGTTGTATACATGGAATGTGTGCAGTCACTTAACCATTTTAGACTTGTAAATGTGTTTTGGTAAAATGTAAGGTCTTATATTTTTTGTCTAGTGTCAGACTGTATGTCTGTGTACATTTAGAAATTATATTGGCCCTTTTTTCAAGTTCTCCCCCTCTCTCCTCACACTCCTCCTCTCTCTCCTCATACTCTCCTTTCTCTCCTGATACTACCCATCTCTGCTCACACACCATGTCTCTCTCATCATACTTTCCCTTCTCACCTTATACTCTCACCTTTCCCCTTATACTTTTTTCTCTCTCCTTATACTCTCCCCTCTCCTCATCTTCTCCCCTCATACTTCCGGTCTCTTCATACTCCGCCCTTTCCTCCTCTCATCATACTCTCCCCAATTTTCTCATTCCCCCTTCACTCCTCATACTCCCCATCTGCTCATACTCCTCCCTCTCCTCATACTCCACCCTCTGTCCTCATACACAGCCTCTCTCCTTATAATCCCCTTTTCTCCACATTCTCCCCCTCTCTTGTCATACTCTCCCCTCTCTTTTTATACACACCTGTCTTTCTTTATACAACTCTTTTCTTCTCATACTCGCACCTCTTTCCACATGCTTCCCCCTCTCTCTTTATACTCCTCCTCTTTCTCCTCTTATTCCTCGTCTCTCGTCTCACACTCCCTCTCTCTCTCCTAATACTCCCTCCTCTCTCCTTATACTCCCACTCTTTCCTCATATTCCTCCTCTCTCTGCTTATATTCTCCCTTCTCTCCTCATACTCCCACCTCTCTCGTCATACTCCCCCTTCTCTTCTCATACTCTTTACTCTGGTCATACTCCCCCTCTCCCTGCATTGCCTCCTGTCTCCTCATACTCCCCCCTCTCCTTATACTTTGCCCTCTCCTCATACTCCCACTGTCTGCTCTTACCCCATCTCTCCTCACTCTCTCCCCATCCCCTCATAGTACTGCCTCTCTTCTCATACTCCCTCCTCTCTCCTCATACTATTCCCTCTCTCCGCATACACCCCTTATCTCCTTATACTCCCCCTCTCTCCACATTCTCCCCCCTCTCTCCTCGTACGTCCCCTTCTCTTGTAATACTCCTCCTCTCTTCTCATACTTGCCCCTCTTTCCACATATTCTCCCTTATCTCCTTATACTGCCAGCTCTCTCCTCATACTCCTCATACTCCTTCCTCTCTTTCCCCTTGTACTGTTGTAGTGATGTATTTAGTAGTATGTACTAATCCATTCTCTGCTTAAAGTTCAACTACTGATCAATTGATTAAGGTACTCTTCTTTCAGATGTAGTTCTTGAAATTTTTATGCAGTATGTATGCACTTCTGTTGTCAGTTACCCAGTTGTTTTTTAAACTTAGTCATTTTACATTGTATTCATTTAGTAATAGAATAGTATATTTAATATATTTATTTTTATAATGTTATATATATTTTTTATAGCAGATTCTATTTACCAACACTAAAAGAAATCCATCATGCCTTCAAAAAGTGAAAAGAGGAAACAACATAATATAGCGTATTATTTAAAGAGAAGTCATCCACAAGATTTACCTAAACAAGAATGTGTGAACAAAAAGAAAAAAACTCCTGGTAAGACAACGAAGATTTTTTTTAAGAACTTATAAAAGACTAGGAGTAGTGTGGACAATGTCAAAAACACAAACAGTGTATCTGCAACTAAAAAGAAAAACAGAGAAAAACAATGGAAAATCATCTTGCAAACAAACACTGTATTGTAAAAGGAGGAAGAATCAATTTCAGGAAATTAGAAAAAGAATGTTTTATATAAAGAGTTGTGTCGAATTTGATGAAGGAAATGAAGAAATGTAAAAGAAAAGCAGCATTGTCTAAGAAGAAGAAACGTATGGAAAACATATTTGAGAAGGCTTTTGAATTGAAAAACAAGTTGTTTAGTTTAGTATTCGATCACTAGATAAGCCAATCCATTTAATGAAGGCCAAAAGTAAGTGGAGAAGAGTAATTAACAGAAGTCATTTTTCTGATGGTTTTTGGGGGAATGGAAACGTAGTTCAAGTTCTGAGCTTTTGTTTAATGAAGAGTTATTTTCAGAATAATGATTTGTTGCATGCAGTTGATACTAGTGGTCGTGCTTATGAGATTAGAAATTGTTGTCCTGTTGAGAAAGAGAAAATTGTTCCTAGAAATGCAGAAGAGGTGTTAGCTGATGACGTTTTAGGGAGATGTCCTAAAGCTCTAGTGTACAGTTGGAATTGAAGTAGTATTTGTAGTGTACGGCAGGAATCTATTGATTTTTTACACAATTTCTTATGTGAGTATACTAGGAAAAGTGTTAAACAAAAGATTAAGATGTTGCAAGAACTAGACCCTTGCAGAGTGAGAGAAAATACTGTTTTGCAAGGTCATTCTCTTGATTGTCTTTCTAAAAAAGTATGTTGAAGTGTTTTTCACCATTTCAGGATGTTAGCAGTACATCATACTCAAATGAGGAAATTAGTACGAACATTGTATTTTGCAAAAAGACCAGCACTAATGTTAAAAAAGTTGAACAGTGCTCTTTTGCGTGGATCTGTATCAGATGTAATGAATGTTTGTGATGAAATTCAGGTTAGTTACTTTGGTCCTGAGGAAGACAGTGCAGAAACTGATACATTAATTGAAGGAAATGTGGAAGAGAATGTAGTACAAAAAATTTTAAGCAAGAAATTATGAAGTTTAAGTTGATTTCAGGTGAAAGGCCAAATAATTCTTGTATTTGTTGTCGACAAACTCATGATAAAAATCAGACCAGGACTGTTGATTTACATTTAAAAAGCGAAAAGGAAAATAATATTGAGTGGAAGGATTTTGCAACTTATTTGTAGGTAGAGAATTGTTTTGATTTGGGTTCTGATCAGCGTATTTGTAAATATTGTTATAACAAATTAGACGAGAATAAAATGCCTGCTGTAATGTGCATAATAATCTTCAGTTGGTAAATATTCCTTCAGAACTGATGGATTTAAAAATATATGAGTCTATTTTTATTCAATGTGTGCATCCATTTCAGGCTATTGTTCGTATAGAGCCTAAGACAGGAAAATTGCTTCCTTCAGATTTACAGAGAAGATTAAAGGGAAGAGTTGTATATTTGCCTCTAGATTTAAAGAAAGAGATTAAAACAATTGGTGTAGAAAATGTAGAAGATGAACCTTTAGTTATTCTTGTTAATGGCGTTCCTACTAAGAGTAAGAAAATCTGGCAAGAATTAGTGGATGTTAGGAAAGTGAAAAAGGCATCGTTGCATCTGGTAAAAATAATTAATACTATCAAAATGTGTGTGTGTGTGGGAGAAGAAGAAATAACTGTAGAAGATACTGACTCGTCATGTGGACAAAATTGAAAAAGTGGATGTGTCCAGAACTGAACAAATCTACGAACATGACAGTGTTCATCCACTTCATTCCAAAGAAGTGATGGGGAATACTATAGAGTTATTTCAAATGAAAGAAGCAAAGGGAAGTCCCATTAGTGTATGGGAAGAAAGCTTAGAAGCTCGTTGTTTCCCTCAGTTGTTTCCAACAGGAAAAGGCGGACGATATGATGACCGACCTGTGCAGATTCCTGCATCTGAATGCCGGACATCAAGATTATATGCAGAAGATCCAAGATTTCGACAATGTATTCCGTATTTGTTTCATCTTTTGTTTGAGAGTGACTTGTCTGGACTTTCTTTTGCAGTTAACCATATAATGAAAACAGGTGTACATCTGAAAATAAATATTTCGTCAAAGGAATTTATATATAAAGTACAGCAGAAAGATAATGTTTTGGAATCTCAGCTGATTAATCTCATGGCATGTCAGCGTGGTACTAATGAGTACTGGTACCGTCGTCGTGGAGAACTTAAATGTATGCTAAGGAACTTAGAAACTCCTACATGGTGCCTTACTCTAAGCTGTGCTGAATATTCTTGGGATGATTTACTTCAATTTCTTCAAGAGGCAAATCCAAATATAGTAAATATTGAATACCAGACACCTGTAGAATTGTGCTCTTTGGATCCAGTTAATGTATGCAGGTATTTCAATCATAGATTTGAAGCTATGATGTCTTTTATCACCAATAAAAAATCCTCCTCTTGGAGAGGTTCTGGATTCCTTTTGGAGAAAGGAGTATCAAGCAAGAGGTGCTCCTCACATACATATGCGAATATGGATCAAAGATGCTCCCAAATTTGGAACAGATTTGGATGATACTGTGTTGTTTTTTATTGAAGAATATGCTACATGTGCTATACCCAAAAGCACAGAAGAAAAGGACTTAAGACAACAAGTCTAACGATTCCAAAGTCATCATTGTGGGAAATACTGTCGTCAAAAGTACAAATCTAAGGACAAATTCTACACCAAATGTCGTTTTGGATTAACACGACCTGTAATTTCGAAAGGAAGAGTGAACAGTTTTATGAATGCTTGGATCGCTTATCATCTGCAAGTCTATACTCCAAATCTAGAAGAATCATTTGGGTGAGTCTAGGTCTTGCTGCAACACAAAATCGAGTACTTAAATCTGTACAAGAAATCGAATATTTAGGTTATAAAGAGCCAGAAAGTACAGATATTGTGAAAACAAATATGTTGGATACATATTATCCAAATAGAAGTCATTATCTTGAGAACATTTGTCTCTATGAAGTGCTGCAAAACTATATTTTAAACGGAATATTACAGAAAACATCAATAATGGTATATATGCTGTGATTGGTTCTGAATAATGTTTGGTGAAGCAAAACAAAAGGACATTTGATTAATCACCGTAAACTGAGTTGTGAAACTCCTGACAAAAGGGAATTTTACTATTTAGCTCTTTTGCAACTCTTCAAGCCGTGGGTTCAGAATTGGAATTACTTGGAGGTTTTGAGAGCTATGAAGATTTGTTCAGCGCAACTAAAGATACTATACAATGTCCTGTTTTTGCTAATTATGTGAAAATGTTGAACGACGAAATTGAGCAAGAAGCTACAATTGCGGGTGAGATTGCTAAAGACATTTCTCAAGACAGTCAAACTTCTGCTCAGTTGAGTCAGGATCCACTAGGAGAACCAATTGTTCAAATGAAGCAGCAACTGCTATGGATGAGGTGGAAACAGCAATGTATCAAGCTCAAGAAGATGTAACAAACTAAGGAAACTTGGAAGAACAACTAAATGTTGAGCAGAAACAAATATATGACCAAGTGAGAGAACAGATTGACCATGGATTACGTCATGAAAAGAAAGAGTGCTCTTGCTCATCATTTCAACCTATCCAAATGTACGTGAGTGGACAAGCTAGAACAGGAAAAAGTTTTTAATTAAAGTAATTACAACTTATCGACAGAAAACAACTAAGTCGCATTTGTCTTGTGTTGTCACTGCTCCAACTGGGTTAACAGCACACAATATTAAAGGAATTACTTTACATTGTTTATTAATGTTACCAGTAGAGCATGAAAACAAATTGGAATACCACAAGCTATCTGGAGAAGCTTGTTGGGAAGTTTCAAGAGTCTTGAAGAAAATGAAACTTTTCATTATTGATGAGGTAAGCATGGTATCAAACTTAATGCTAGCCTTTGTGCATTTAACAATGCAGCAAATTCTTAAAACAGAGTACGACATATTATTTGGAGGAAAACACGTCATAGTTTTTGGAGATCTACTACAACTTTCTCCTGTAAAAGGACAACCAGTGTTTAAAACACTGACGTATGAAGATACCTGAAAGTCTTTGGGGAGCATTGGAAATGATAATATTTGGTCATATTTTGAGTATAAGGAACTTATTACAAAGATGCGACAGGCGAATTTTGCTGATTATAGAACTATTATTCAAGATATAAGAATTGGAAAAGTGACTGAACATGGCAAACAACCGTTACAGAGAAGATTACTTTCAGATTTGTTTTCAAATGAAAATATTGTTCCTGAGAAAATATATATAAGAATAGTAGAAAGCAAATCTGTAATCTGCTTAATGACAACACTGCGTGAATGTTCTATATTCAATGAAGACATTTTAAAGTTGGAAAATGAAAAAATTTTAATATTGGAAGCTATTGATAAAATAGAGCATGAAGGAATCACTATAATTTTGACAGAAAAGTTGAAGAGGAAATTGCATTCTTTAGAGAAATCGATAAGTAAAACTGCTGGTTTAGAAAAGAATTTATATGCATGTGTAAACTGTAGGGTAATTTTACGATGTAATTTGAATGTAGAAAAAGGTTTAGTAAATGGAGCAATGGGTAAAGTGTTGATTTCGTTAATTACGTAAATAGAGATGGTATTGAATTTTTGAAAATCAAATTTGATCAAATTGAAGAAGTATAACAATTTAGTTGTTGTTCAGCTCGGTTTTTGCTTGTAAAAGATCTGTATGTCCGCAAAAAACAGTTTCCTGTTTCTTTGGCATATGCAGTGACCATTCATAAATCTCAAGGTTTAAGTATAGATAGTGCTTTAGTGAATATTGGAAGTACTGTGTTTAAAGAGGGTATGGCATATGTTGCTTTGTCTCGAGTCAGAACTTTATCTGGATTGTACTTGATTAATTTTGATGAGAGAAAGATTAGTGTGGATGCAAATTGTGTGAAAGAGTATAAGGTTAAGAAGAGAATATGCTCCCAATTTAGGTCAATATCCAGTATTTGAAAAGTGTGTGGTAGGTAGAAAAAGAAAATATGAGAATATCTTTAGTGTAGCTCTAGAGAAAGAAAATAAACAAGATGTAATTGTGATTGCAAGGAAAAAGAAAAAGGACACTGTTGAAGAGAGTGTTGGTTATCAGTTTGAAAATAGTTCTGGTGTTAACTGCTATCCTAATGTGGTTGTTAATGTTGGTTTTTTTCTTGAAAGTTTGCAACAGCAAATTGTTGAAAATCGTGAAAAAAGATTTTGTTTGTTGTTGTATTCTGTTTATGAGAAATGTAGTAGTGATAAAAGTAAAATATAAAGTGTTTCTTATATTCAAAATGTTTTGGACATATGTTCTGGGTCTACTCAATTTACGCAGAATATTCAGCAAGATTGCCAGGAATTTCTAATGTATATGCTTGTTGTATTGGAAGATGAAGGTATAGATATTGAACATCTTTTTGGCCTTTCATATAAATGGCAACATGACTGTGAAAATTGTTTTGTTTACATGTAGCACTAACATAGACACTGAAATATTTATATATTTGACTTTACCAGACTGTGAATCATTGTCTTTTAACACTCTAGTTAGAGGAGCAAGTCAAAACATGGAGTGTATCCAATGTAAATCACAAATTTCACCAACATTATTTATACAAAGATATGGACAGTATGTAATTTTAATGCTGCAACGTTGTAGAGCTGATGGAAGAACATTGGAAACTTTAATTACAAATGTTGTAGATACTCAATTATCAATATCAGGAAGAACTTTTGTAGCTGTAGGAATTATTTTTCATTATGGACCTTCTACAACATCTGGATATTACACTTTTTATTTAAAATGTCTGAAAGGTTGTATACATTGTAATGATAGTCAATTGGTTTTTTAACAACGTTTGCCTAAAGAGATTCTTACCTAATATTTTTAAAGCCAAAATTTTAGGAACACAATTTAGCCTTTCAGGATTACTGTTCTTAAGGTAGGCTAGTCTGGTGTTGTAGAGTACTTTGTGAGTGAGGGTGAGGAGCTTGAAGATGATCCTCTTGTTGACGTTGAGGCATTGTAGGTGTATCAGGTGGTGGGTGATGTGGCTGCAGCAGGGGACATTGATGATCAGTCGAGCGTAGGTGTTTTGGATTTGTTTTAGTCGTTGTAGGTGTTTGGCTGGAATTCCTGTGTAGAGTTTGTTGCCATAGTGTAGTCTGGTGCTGATGAGGGCCTGTGTCATTGTTCTTCTTTCGGTTAGGATCCACTTGTAAATGTTGCAGAGCATGCGTAGGGTGTTGTAGCAGTATGAGGAGATGGTGTAGACTTGCTTACACATGAAGAGGGAGGAGTTGAGGATGAATCCTAGGTTGTGACAATCATCGGTAGGTGCTGGTACTGTTCACAGTGTAGTCGGCCACCAGGAGTCATCCCAGGCTTAGGGGGTGGGTCTGAGAATTAGTATTTCTGTCTTGTCCGAGTTGAGGTTTAGAGAGTTGATCTTTATACAGTTCATTCTCTCGTGGAGGTTGCTTTTGGTGGTATGTAGCTCCTTGGTAAGGGAGAAGATGAGTTGGGTGTCGGTGGCTTAGGAGATAATGTTGAGGTTGTGATGGCAGGCAACTTGTGTGAGAGTGACCATGTAGATGTTGAATAGCGTCGGGTTGAGGGATGAGCCCTTGGGGACGCCGCAAGTGATGTCGGTGGTTTTGGATCGAAAGGCTGGGAGGCGGATGCTGAGGATTACTATTGAAGAACATCCAAACTAAGAATTTGATATATACTATTTGGCCATGAGTAAAAGTATATAAAACCATTAAGGACTTTTTGTTGTATATTTTGTCAGCATATATTTGTAAGTAACTTTATTTGCAGTGTATGAAAATTAATGATAGTTTTTTGTTATTTTAAGCTTGTTTGAGATGTCACATACTTACGAAAGAAATTGCTCTTAGAAAATATTATTTAACATATGTTTTATTTCTATTTTTTAGTTTGTTATTGAGAATGTTGAATTTTTTTTAAGATAATCTTATTGATTGTCATTTATTTTGCCCGTTGTTATGTGATGAGTACTATTGAACTCACTGTTTCTAGTGAAATTCAATATATTCTGAGAACAGCAAAAAAGGCAAATGAAATGCTTTACAAATTATTTTGTGTTGTAAAATATATATTGTAGCTGTATTTTTTCTTGTCTTCCACAGATGCTAATTTTATAATATATACTTTTTTTTATTATTTATTATGTTTAATGTAAGTATAAGTAACTATTAAAAATGGTCAATGGGATGTGCTTCTACAGAGCTAAAGGAACAAGAGATAAATGGAGTACATATCTGTGCAAAGATGGTAAAGACATTTTAGAAAGCTAACATATATACTGAGTGTACCTGAGGATCTACTATCTTTGAACATATATTTAAAAAATGCCAGAGACTTTTAAAATAGAGATTTTTAAATTGAAACATGGCTTCAAAACAGCTTTCTGCAAAATACCACTATGGTATTGAATAGAAAGACATGTTTGACTAGTAGAGACCAGAGAGTTTTAGGATTAAAAGAGATCAAATTATTCTCATAAAATATGTCACAGAGAGTGTTTTCAAATACTCTTTTATGTTTGGAAGGACAGGATAAGTCACTGAGCGTAGTTGTTCTTCGCTATGTAAATATGTCTTCATTATACACAATACTTTGTGTTGAAGTGTTGTTCAAATTATATAAGGAATCACTACTTTCTTATTATATTAAAAGTTGACTACTGGATAGGTCTTTAAAAATGAATGTGTGTGAAAACACATGAAGTATTCAAAAACTAGCGTGATAATGGTACCTAAATATACACAGATACACAGTGTTATTCTGGACAACCAACAGTATTCCTTGCATTTTACTAAAACACATTTACTAGTTTGGAACGGGTAAGGTGAATAGACATATTCTACATTTTTTAGTACTGCATTTTACTATAACAGCCTGAGGTTTTCCTATAGTCATAAGAAGTGACTGGTTTGAAAATGTAAGAAAACATAAAAACAGGATATTCATATAAATAATTATATTTATATAACCTTATAAAGTACTAGAGAATGGTATTGATATAATATTTTTTAAGGGCGAAAAAGGACAGAAGAGGACTCCACAAGTGCAGCTCTTCTGACGTTTGCTTCTAAATTGACTGGCACTCCACAGAAGAGATGCTTCTCCTGAGAAAGTCAAAGAAGAATGATTAAAATGGGTGGGGTCTTTCAACAGTTGGAATAGTAAGTGTTATGAACCAATCAAATCTGTTTTTTAAAGTCACATGGCTTTGCGTACGCTTATGGTGCGCTTGCAGAGCGCTTACGGAGCGCGCACTGATGACGTACCGCCGCGATTTCCGTAATTGCTTTTAAAAGTAATATACGCTTATTAAAAGTAAAAAAAAACAATTTTTATGATTATCCCAGATAAAGTCTTCCCTTAATATTTACATTAAATCCATAAATATATGTTTTTAAACAATTAGAAACTCTTGCACTGTATGCGTTCGGGGCGCCGTACATGACGTCACACGGAAGCGTTGATGTGACGCGTAACGTCAAAGCGTATTCATAACGTATGCGCCAGTACGCACAGAGTACGATTATCTGTACAAACTATGGTGCGATCACCGTACGGTACGATTATCCCCAAAAAAAACTATGAAAAAGGAAATATATAGAATTTAATTTTAGTATATTGAAAAAAAAATCAAATAATAACAAAATGATGAATTTAGTTTTGTTATTATTTTACATTAAGAATACAAAATATAACTTAAAAATTAAAATACATGTAAATAATTATAATAAAAATGTAGGAAATTAGTAAAAAAGAAAGAAATATATTAAATAATATATTTAAAAATTATCATTTACAAAACCATTGAAATTCACTGAAAAAAACATAATTTTCACACACATTTTAGTTAGGAATTAGCATTTAAAAAACCTTAGAAATTCACTGAAATAATCATAGGTTTCACAAATGTTATATTCAGCTGGAAATTTTACTCATACAAAACCATTGAAATTCCCCCGTTATAGTTAGTTCAGCTGACTATAACTCGCTCGACCGCAATCCACTGCTGATGACGTCACATATTACATCACTCATGACATGGTCAGTGACATCACTCATGACATCACTGATGTCCAGCTAACTATAACATGCTTGAAACCTATGTTTTTTTCAGTGAATTTCTAAGTTTTTTTAAATGCTAATTTGTGTGAAACCTATGGTTTTTCAGTGAATATATATATGCAACGAGTCCAATTTCGACTACGCTACCACACGGATGGATATTTATCAATTCATCCGCAAATTGAAATTACAAAAATATCACGAACTCAATCGGATGAAAAGGTCAAGGGGCAACACCATCGGCAACAACTCGAGTCAAGAAACAGAAGGCACTTCTCAAGCCTCAGGGTCTCAACTGCCCCTGTTAAATGTATTGAGTGATCTACATGCGGAAAGCCACACAGACAATTCTCAAGTCCCTTTTGTCAACCATGGCAGCCAATCTTCCAGTCAGCTCACAGTGGAAGCGGCCCCCACCCCTTTCAAAAGGAAATCCACATTTAATCCGATTATGCTTCGCGACGGAATAGACATTTACAATGAGCACATAGTGGAGGAAATTAAAAAACTTAACTACAAAACATGTGCATCCAAAAAGAAAATGTCTAAACACAACAGACAATACCAAACTTTGATTTCCAAATTGAAAAACAATAACCACGTTATCATCAGGAACTCCGACAAAGGAGGCAATGTGGTTTTATGGGGGAGAGATCAATACATGGCTGAAGCCATGTCTCAGCTTAGTGATCGTGCATGCTATCACATCAGTAGTGCATCAGCAGTTAGGGAAACTGCCAACTCCTACTACATGAAACTGATAGCCTGGAAGAGTGCAGGTCTTATCACCAAGGAAGAATACCTGTACATGAGGAATGACTATCCCACTATTCCCAACATCTACTTTGTGCCCAAAATACACAAAAATGCAACGAATCCACCGGGCAGGCCCATCATTTCTAGCAGGCACAGTCTATTGGAACACACTTCCAATGATATAGATTTTTTCTTGCAAGACTGTGTCACCGGGCTGGAATCCTATTTGAGGGACACAAGTGATTTTCTCGGCAAAATAAAAGACTTTGCATGGAATTCCAACTACCATTTATTAACTATGGACGTTTCATCCTTATATACTTGCATAAACCATCAAGATGGTATAAGAGCCCTTGACTTTTTTCTTAATCAAAACAGAGCTGCATCACCTGAACACAATCGCATGTTGTTGGACATGGTAAAATTCTGTTTGAATCACAACATGTTCACGTTTAATCAGGTCTTTTACCAACAGTCCAGAGGCGTAGCTATGGGGACCAGCTTCTCCCCCAGCTACGCCTGCATCTTTATGGGTTGGTGGGAGAAGCTGGTCCTTAAGGGCACACATGCAGATCTATACCAAAAACATGTCAAATTGTACTACGGATATATTGACGATCTGATTTTTGTCTGGAATGGCACAGTAAACGAGGCACAGGAATGGGTAAATACACTCAATACCAACACCATAAACCTTACGTTTACCAGTACCATCAGCAAAACCAACATATGCTTCCTAGATACAGAACTGTACATTGCCAACAATAAATTGGAAACCAAATTACACAGAAAAGAAACTGCAGGCAATTCTGTCCTGCACTTTTCAAGTTTCCACCCAAAGCATTTAATTCACAGCATTCCCTACGGGGAAATGCTGAGAATTAAAGGATTTGCAGTAACCCGATAGACCTAGCAAATGCCCAACAGGAATGTAAGGAAAGATTTCTGGCCAGGGGTTACCCCATAAAAACCATAGAAACAGCCATCCACAAAACCAAGGAATTAGCTAGAAATCTTCTCCTTATTTCCAAAAAGGCCAAAAATTCCAAAGAAAATATGGATGCCGCACCGCACAGTGCCACAGGGGTCAGATTAATTGTACCTTACAGTGCCCAAAAAAATGCCATAGCTAAAATCATCAACAAAAACTGGTCTATAATACGCAGTGACCCTGTCATAGGCACACACATGCCGGCCAAACCCAGTATCACATACAAAAGGGCCATCTCCCTACACAACAGTCTGGTGACCAACTGTCCTAAATCCAAACCTTCGATGGAATGGTTCAAAGCACCCAATGGTTTCACCAAATGTCACTCTTGCAAAGCGTGCAAATATGGCATTAATACCACCAGCTATTGCACAGCTTTCAGTGACAAAGAAATCAAAATTACCAAAAACCTTCACTGTAAAACTGAATTTGCCATTTATGTTCTCGAATGCACGTGTCCCTTGAGATACGTGGGTAGCACTAAACTACCAGCCAACATGAGGATCCTCCAACATATGAGGGCGATCACAAATCGTGATCCTGCTTACCCCGTGGCCAGACATTTTGATGAGGTCCACCACAACAACTTACAGGACCTCCGATATTATGTCATTGACACAGTTCCCAGAACCAAACAAGGCGGAGACAGAGAACATAAAATGCGCAAATTGGAAACCCGGTACATTCTCAACTTTAATAGCAAAAACCCGGGAGGCCTCAACAACACCGAAGGCTTATACACCTGTCTATGAACCTACCATACCACCGTCAGGTTGCAGTCCGGTGCCCCTCCATTTTGGCCTCACCCCCGATTCTCCTTTTCCGAGATTCCACATCTTGCCTTTCATGCAATCAAAACAAAACTTTCCATCAGACATTTACTCGCTGTCCTCGATACTTTTTCACCTATAAGGTGAGTTTACGCTAAATTGAAGCATCACACCTCCCTAATCCCTGTTTTTATCTCACTTTACACACTATTTTCTTCACCTCAAGCACCTTTTTTGCACTGTCGTTCCCAATCAGACACTACATTGTAGCCCCGGTTTGTTCTGACACATCTTCAACTCAGGGGCTCCTTTAATCAAATTTATCTGGTTTGCATACAGTGTCCAACCGGACATCTACACATGTATCCACATTGATTATTAACTGCTTTGTTTCTTTAGGGGTTATCAGTATATATGTATTCATACAGCAATTCTGAAACTATTGTTTATTTTGTAATAATTTTTATGCATATTGCCGGCAAATCCCGCATTTTGTAAATGAATTCTCTCATATAGCAATTCTCGTAAATTACGTTTTCATGTAACCCTTTTCTAGTGCAAATCATCAGTATTATCAGCATTTGCAATTGCTATTACTTGAATGTCATTACATTTACGTTTAGGAACGCTCTATATCTCTTTTCAATTTCTTTTATGTCTATTTTACTCACCTCACAATCACGTGCTATAGGTGCTGTTTCTTAAATGGTCCGCCAATGTTTGTGGCGTTGTCATGTGATCAAGCCACTCCGGTGGTGAAACATGTTATGGCCGACAAATAAACACTGTAGAATTTGCACCTAATCTGGGTCCGTGTCTGCTTGCCTCGCCTAGCTGCCTGCCAGAGTCTTACGTGGGTAGCGGTCTTTTGGAGCAGTTATCCGGATATATATATATATATATATATATATATATATATATATATATATATGTTACCTACTGGCTATCGCCAGTAGGTATATATAGTTAGGATTTTTTCCCTATGGGATTTTTGAAAATTCTATGTCTAATAACTTTGGCGTTTGTGGACGGAATCGGCTGAAATTTTCAGGAAAATGGCACATTTTTTTTTCTGAGCAGCCCCTGAAAATTTGGTGGGGTTTCGTCAAGGGGGGGCCGAGAAAAAAGGGGGGTCCCAAAACGCGTTTTTCCCATTCATTTTTCCTTAGGGCGGTTGGACTCACTTTTAGCTCGAACGGCTGAATGGATTTGCACAAAACTTGGCAAAAATGTAGGGAGTGTTAGCCCGATGTGCCTTTGCTAGGTCTCAATATATGTGCTCCAGTAGTTTTTGAGAAATTAACGTTCAAAACAAGATATATATCTGTAACAGCGCTCCGGGCAGCGATCCGGTCCGCTTACTTTTCGCGAAACGGAACTTTGCGCGCAGAAAGCTGATTGGCTCTCAGGTGTCTGTCAACATTCTAAACAGTCTGGAGCGGCCGCCATCTTATCTCTCGGTAGGATCGAGAGAGAAGAAGAGGTGAAAAACGAAGGGGGAATTTAATGAAAGGGGGCAAGGTATACCCCTCTTGACCCCCTAGGATTGTTGTTGGGGTTATTAAAGGGTCCCGTGGGGAAAATAAAAAAAAAATGATTTTTCACGGTAGAAGCGCTTCACGGGCCGCGAACTGGGCCGCAAACTGGTAGCGAAACGGGAATTCGCCATTTTGTGCTTCGTTTTAATTGTTTAGAGACAAAAATTATCGCCGCACATTGGCCACAATGCATGAATATCGCTGAAAAGTCAGCGATATTCATGCATTATCCAGCAAATGCTCTTAGCCATGTTATCCACCTTCCATTGGATAACAGAAAGCTGATTGGCTCTCCGGTGTCTGTCAACATTCTAAACAGTCCGGAGCGGCCGCCATCTTATCTCTCGGTAGGATCGAGAGAGAAGAAGAAGTGAAAAACGAAGGGGGAATTTATTGAAAGGGGGCAAGGTATACCCCTCTTGACCCCCTAGGAATGTTGTTGGGGTTATTAAAGGGTCCCGTGGGGAAAATAAAAAAAAAATGATTTTTCACGGTAGAAGCGCTTCACGGGCCGCGAACTGGGCCGCAAACTGGTGGCGAAACGGGAATTCGCCATTTTGTGCTTCGTTTTAATTGTTTAGAGACAAAAATTATCGCCGCACATTGGCCACAATACATGAATATCGCTGAAAAGTCAGCGATATTCATGCATTATCCAGCAAATGCTCTTAGCCATGTTATCCACCTTCCATTGGATAACATGGCTAAAAATTGCTCTGTGCGTGAGCTTTTTTTTTTTTTTTTGCTGCGTGACGTTTGTTAACGTTCGATTCGATGGAAATCAGGAAGTGTTGACCACCATTTTGTCACTGCGAGTAAATATTTTGTTATAAATGAATCCTTATTGATAAACATTGTCTGCGCCATCTTGCGTTTTTGTCCAATGCCACAATTTTGTCGTGCACGGCAGCCATTTTAGATGCCTTGACCAGGGCCACTCTCTGCACGCCGCCGATCCTCAGCATGGCTCCCCACCCTCGCAAGCATCTCCCCCACGCACTGGTCACCCCCGCTGTTTCTCTCATGCATGGGCCATATACTTCCCCCCATCTGCGCTGCTCTTCTCTGAGAATCACACCCTGTGCCCGCTCGACACCTCCCTTTCACCCTATTCACTACCGCACCCTCTGACACTCCTCTTCCTCTGTGTCCGATTGTCCAGGCCGGACCTAGGCTATCACCTAGCCCTGCGGATGTAGTTTATGGCCCCAGCTGTAGAGTATCCAGACATGCCAACCCTCCCGATTCAGGCTTGAGACTACTGATTTCAGTGCTAGTCTCCCGCCTCCCGATTCCTGCAAGCCAAAACCCGGGGGCATATTACCAACAACTAGCGATAATTTTTGTCTCTAACTTGTTTAGAGACAAAAATTATCGCCGCACATCGGCGAATTTTATCGCACATAAACCTCGCTATTAGCAAGGTTTATCGCAAATGCGATAAAAAACGGCCGCAATGCATGAATATCGTTGAAAAGTCAGCGATATTCATGCATTATCCAGCAAATGCTCTTAGCCATGTTATCCACTTCCCATTGGATAACATGGCTAAAACTGCTCAGGGCAGGTGTTAGGTTTTGGAGATATTCGCGCTAAGAGATAGCGATGGTTAGGGACTGTTTCCAGTCGCTAAAATCTTGGCACGCCCACTTTGCATGTCATTAGTGATAAATATCACTGATATGCAAAGCGGGGCCCAAGATGGTCTCTATCACCTTTTAGCTGTCACTAACTGGTGTTAGCGACAGCTTGGTAATAGGGAGATAATTTTATCTCTTTTTTTTTTGGCTTTTAAAGCCCAAAAAGCGGAAATAACCCCCCTTGATAATATGCCCCATGATTTCTCGGGGGGTTCAGCTGACAGGGCTTGGTATTGTGTTACGTGCTAATTCTTCCAGGAAACGTCAGAGGGCTGATGCAGGGGTTCTAGAAGGGGTGATAAACCATTTAAGCCTCATGAACAAGCGCATGGTCTTTTAAAGATTTGTGAAGTACTCGGGGCGGCGGTGTGTGTGTGCCCTCTTTCAGGAGCGGGCGGGGGGGGGCACTGCCACCAACTTGCAAGGCCAGGCAGTGTTCAACACGTGCATCACCCTTTCTCTGCCTGCTATTGCGCTCCATGCTTCGGAAAGGTAAGAAAAAGAACGTGCATTTGAGTTTGAAATGTCCGATCTTGTAGCAGTACACTTGCAAAGCCCACACATGACAATAACCCGATTCAAGGCCCCATTCACCCGATTTTTTTAAAAAATATAGTACTCCAAGACAGTTACATTTTAAAACTTTATTAATATTTAAATATAACGAACACAACAAAAACTGTAAATATATTTAACCATTTTTTGAAATTAACCAGAACTATAACGATAACAACAACAACAACAATAATATAACTTTTATGCCTAAATTACGCAAACATTTAGCTAATCTGCTAAAGGGGGGAGTCGCCATTTCTTTACAATAATCAATAATGAAAAATCCACATCAATAGGGTTGCCCGTTTTCTCGATGCAGCACTATAGTGCAATATACACAGCACCTTTTTTAAAGATTTTTTAAAGATATATAGCACTCCAACAAAGTTAGATTTTAAAACTTTATTAACATTTAACTATAATGAACGGAACAAAAACTGTAAAAACATTTAAACATTTTTCACCCAAAAAAGCAACAATGGTCAGAAGCTGTCTTTTGTGCGAATAGTCCCAAGGCAGCACAACGTGCAGAGTTCTGGACGGCACCCAGGTGATGTCGCCTGGGTGCCGCACTGGTTTTGGGATCCTACAATGCTGCTCCGAAAATTGGCGTGGGGCATCCCGGGTGGGGTGGGGGGAGGCCTCTTCAGTAGCGGTCTGTTGTGCGAATAGTCCCAAGGCAGCAGAACGCGCTGAGATGTTGATGGCACCCAGGTGATGTCCAGTAAACTGCCGCACTGGTTTTGGTATCCTACAATGCTGCTCCGAAAATTTGCGTGCGGCGGCCCGGGGGGGGGGGGCGTGGGGGAGGCGGCGTGAACAGGCCTCCCCAGGTGGCGGCCATCCAGCTGAGTTGCGCCCGCTCTTGCGGCTACAGCGTCTCGCTCACCATGTTGTTGAGTTGCTCCCACTCTTGCAGTGCAGCGATAGGCGCCTGCCACATGACTCTTAAAATGGCGGACGGCTCTTCGGTTTTGGGCCTGGTCCACTGAAATGGCCCTGGGACACCTTGGAACTCGGACGCTTGCCTGCTAGGGCTTGGGCTCCATTCTCGAAAAGCGTCCCCTCAGCCGTGAAGATTCTACAAAAGTCTTGGGGGCCCCCGACTCCCGCAGGCTTCCGGTGGGGAGCGGCTGCCATGATTGCTCGCGGAATGACCGCGACGGAGCCACGAGATGGTGGTGCTCTCATGCTGACGCCAGCTTCAGTCTGAATGATCCAGAAACAAGGTGGGGCTTTCATCGTTTGGGAAAAAAAAAATTTCTAAACCAATGAAAAGTGTTATTTTTAGGTCATATGACCAAGCCTTCCATCTTTAGGAAACCAAAAGTAAAATGATCCAATGAAAAGTTTTATAAACAAGTCACATGACCTGTTATGCGGCATAGGGCTACAAAAAGCGTAGAAAATCCGTTGGCACGTGAGGCGGCGTCAGTAGCGGACCGATGTGCGAATAGGCCGAAGGCAGCACAACGCGCCGAGATCCGGATGGCACCGAGTTAGTGTCCAGCAAGTTGCTGCACTGGTGTGGCTATCCTACAATGCTGCGCCGAAAGACGGCGTGTCCAGCTGAGTTGCGGTCACTCTTGCGGTACAGTGACTCGAACGCGCCGAGATCCGGATGGCACCGAGGTGGTGTCCAGCAAATTGCCGCACTGGTGTGGCCATCCTACAATGCTGCGCCGAAAGACGGCGTGTCCAGCTGAGTTGCGGTCACTCTTGCGGTACAGTGACTCGAACGCGCCGAGATCCGGATGGCACCGAGGTGGTGTCCAGCAAATTGCCGCACTGGTGTGGCCATCCTGCAATGCTGCGCCGAAAGACGGCGTGTTCAGCTGAGTTCCGGTCACTCTTCCGGCACAGTGACTCGAACGCGCCGAGATCCGGATGGCACCGAGGTGGTGTCCAGCAAGTTGCCGCACTGGTGTGGCCATCCTACAATGCTGCGCCGAAAGTCGGCGTGGGGTGCCCCGTTGGCTTATGAGGTGATGTCAGTAGTGGACCGATGTGTGAATAGGTCGGAACCAGCACAAGGCGCCAAGATCCGAATGGCAAGTCCTGCATGTTGAGTGCCTCAGTTGAGATTTATGAGCAGTGCTTGTAAGACTGTCTGAAGCTTATGTGCACCTGCTGCAGCTTCACTATTGCCCTGGTGTGGCCAAAGGTCGCACATGACATAGGCGGCCGGCTCCCGAGGTCCGGCTGAACTTTTTTCCTTTTCCTTTCTGCTTCTTTTCCTACAATCCGTTTCATCTGAAGACACGACCAGGTCCCTGAATGTGTGCAGGGGGACGCTATTGATTGAATGAAAATGGCGGCTTGACACAAAGCTGACTCAAGCGTTGCTGTTGATGCTATACAGACAAAAATTGGTTTTCAGTTTGTACATTCTTCAGGATTTTTTTTTCTATCCAAGTCTGATTGAGAGTTTGTAGAAAAATGGCTTCAGATTTTCCACATACTACTCTTCAACATTCTTCCTAAATGTAACAATGTGAAACTCACTAGGAGAACGGCTGTTTTTGTTTCCTTTCAAAATGCTGCCAACAATATTTTCTGAATGGAAGACACCATCTTGTAGCATAAAGGGCCGAAAGGGGTTCTGGTCTGGCCGATGGTTGGTGGAGACATTTTGACTATATCTTGGACCTGCCCGGCTTCGCACAAAATGGCGCCGGTATAAATGGGACTCGTAACTCCTTGCCCGCAAATGTATATCTAGAAAATGTTATTGTAAGTGGCCCTGTCGTATTTTAATTACAAAATGTACGTCCACCGATTCCGCAACTGTTAGACACCTTTGTTCTTGCAACCTAATGGCCCGCTCGTTACGTTCCTCTACAGTGTAAATGTCTCCTCATCATATACGATTTCAGTTTGCTCCGTGGCCGGCCCACGTGGTTATAGGCCCGTATTTGTATACTGACATTTTCACAATAAAGGTTTTTAAAACAAAACACGGTAGTAGTATTTACATTGGTAAAGTTTTTACTTTTAGTCACTGTTTTCGAATCAGTAAAAGGCAAGTGAAATAAAGCAGTCCAATTACATGACGGATAAAAGGTATAATATGTAGGAACGCAGTAAAGATAAATGGTCAAGGGCAGTTGTGTTTTTCATTTCTGCAACATAAAGTGATCGATAAGAATCTGATAATCAGGCGTATCGGCGACTAAGACAGCAGGCCGAGTCTCTTTTACTCAACGGCTCCGTCATGGAACGAAGAAACGCCCTTTTTCTCGAAAAAGGAATATATTTTACTTGCAGGACAGTTGTAAATTTTCCGGGAAAGTACATTAGCCTGGAATATTATAACATATATGTTTTAAAAAAAATAATGTTCGAAAACAATAAAAAGCGTAATTTTTAGGTCATATGACCAAGCTTTTCATCATTAAAATAACAAAAGCAAAATGAACCAATGAAAAGTTTTATTAACAAGTCACATGACCTGTTATGCTTACGTTACGCGCTGCGCGCCGCGCCTCGGATCACTTCCTGGTGCGCTAACGCGGCGTCTCATATAACGCATTACGCGACAACGTAGGTCAAGAATATAGTCAAAATGCCTCCACCAACCAGCGTTCAGAACACAACCCCTTTCAGCAGTCCAAAAAGTTCTGTTAAATGACAACAGAGGGGACAGGCAAGAAGAACCATCAGTCAAAGAGGGGAGGGCAAGTTCTTCTCTTCCGGGTCATGTTGGGGCACTACCGGAACTGATCGAATTGGTAGTCTAAAGTGTTTCTGGATGTTTCAGACTAAAGCTGGCGTCAGCATGAGAGCACTACCATCTCGTAGCTCCGTCGTGGCCATTCCACGAGCAATCATGGCAGCCGCTCCCCACCAGAAGCCTGCTGGAGTCGGAGGCCCCCAAGACTTTTGTAGAATCTTCACAGCTGAGGGGACGCTTTCGAGAATGGGACCCAAGCCCTATGAGGGAAGCGTCCGAGTTCAAAGGTGTCCCAGGGCCATTTTAGTGGACCAGGCCCAAAACTGAAGAGCCGACCGCCATTTTGAGAGTCCTGTGGCAGCCGCCTATCGCTGCACCGCAAGAGCGGGAGCAACTCAACTACATGATGAGCGAGACGCTGTAGTCGCAAGAGCGGGCGGTAAACAGCAGAATGGCGGAAGAGGCACAGTGTAGCAAAAGCGGGCGGAATGGCAACTGAAACGGTAAAGGGGCGCCCCACTACAGCGTGTCTTCAGGTCAAACGGATTGTGGGACAAGGTCCAGAATTGAAGAGTCATCAAAAGGCAAAAAGTTCCGCCGGACCCCGGGAGCCGGCCGCTTATGTCGGGGGCGATCTCAGGCTACACCAGTGCTATAAGACTTGGGGAGGGTGTCGGAGCCAAGCGTCTTCTCCGAGTCCATGGCCATCACACCGCCCCTCAGGGGCCTCCGTCAAGCTGTTTAGGAAGGTAACATATCACATTGTTTTCTAATGCAGTCAGGTCCACAAACGACACTCACTTACTTTGAGAATAGTGAAGCTGCAGTAGGTGGAAATAAGCTTCAGACAGTGTTACAAGCACTGCTCAGAACTCTTAACTATGGCACCCAACATCCAGAACTTATGCCATTTGAGAATGGCAGTGACATTGAAGCAACTCAGGGACCAAAACCATTAACGTACTTTCACGTATGAAAAACTTACTTGGGGAGGGGGCAGGAGCGAAGCGCCCCCTCCCAGTCCGCGCCACCACACCGTATGTTGAAAATCTGAAGCCATCGTTCTACAAAGTCAACCAACCTTGGATTGAAAAATCTGGAAAAATGTACAAACTGAAAACCAGTTTTGGTCTGCATAGCATCAGTAGCAACGCTTGCTATCAGAGTGCATGAGTTTCATGCTCGATCGATTGAGCTAGCCGGATCGGGCAATAAAAAGTATAAAATAGTTATGTAAATAGTTATTTAATAAAATGTTTTACCCTGTTTCTTTGCTGGTGTGTTGTCTATATTTTTAATATTTGCATAGGGTTTGTCGTTATTTTGGGCGGGGTGGGTGACGGAGTCGAGCTGTCTTGCAGCCCTCATGGTGTGGAGCTCAGTTCATCTCACTATTTTCGTATTTCTCATGAAGGGTTGTTCCTAATATTTCTATTTTAGCGAGGTCAAAAAGAGATCCAATTAGTGGCCTACTGATTTTGCTCGATTACTTTTATTTTTTTACACGATTTTTCACTATCTGCAAAGACTAAACAGAGTATTGCGACTTTGTGCTTGTTTGTAAATAGAGAATGATCCAAAGAGAACCAATTCTAAAACAGTAAATGCTTGGATAACAATCAATCAAATGGAGAGACAAGCAGGCACGACGGATTACAACGGGGGCAAAGGCCTGCGTTAACTACCGTTCACTATCTGCAAAGAGAGAGTACTACTAAGAGAAAAGAGGGGAGGGGGGGGCAGCGTTCAAAGCACATCAGCGTGCATAAATACGAAAATGTTTTTATCTATCACGTACTTGACATTTTAAAGCTTTTCATATTTGCTATTAAAAAACCAATGAAATTCACAGAAAAAACCATAGGTTATAGTGGATATATAGTTAGGAATTTGCATTTACAAAACCTTGAAAATTCAATGAAAAAACCATTGGTTTTAGGCCATATATAGTTAGGGATTTGCATTTACAAAACCTTATTTTACTCGCATAAAACCATTGAAATTCCATATATAGTTATAAGCGCTAACTATATATCGCGCACCCGCAATCCACTGCTGATGATGTCACATATTACATCATTCATGACATGGTTAGTGACATCACTGATGACATCACTGATGACATCTCAAATGACATCACTGATGACATCACTGAAAACATCTCATTTGACATGACTGATAACATCACTGATGATATCATTCATGTGATAATACCATGAACCTCTTCAGACTCTAATATAACCTTAGATACAATCAGTGTAAACAGACAGTCACAGACTGTCACTCATCCATGGAGTTACTCACACACCTAGTCAGTTTTGCCAAAAATCAATCACACCTCCATTTTCTCAACTATACAGTTATACACACCTTACTTATTCAAACATATACTAACACATATTTACTTTACTCTCTTATACAATCTCTGATACATGTTCACAATGATCCATACAGCCACTCACACATTCACTGGCTCTTATGCACAGTTATTTATAGATGTCAACTCTCACATGTACTGTGTTTTACATATGTACTTAATTTGACATGTAGCACTGAGATATCCATTCACTCACTAATACACTCATGCACAGTCAACCGCCCATACAGCTGTTTCCACATACACTTTTGAATCCATACATATAGTGAATCATCTACTCACACATCTATGTACAGTCACACACCTCCCAGCCACCCATACACACACACTCAGTTTCCCATACAAATACTTGGACAACCAATCAATAACCCATACAGTTACTCATATAGCTACTGATCAACATATGCAGCAGTTTGTAGAACAACAGATATAATGATGCACAAATTAAAACAGTTTAGTCACTAACCCATGCACTCAGTGAGACACATTTAATCACTCACTCAATCAGTCAGTCATGCACCTAGTAAATCCTTCATCCAGACACTTATATATCCACTCATTCTTCAATATGTAAAACATATTTTAACTTTACAGAAACATACAGTCACTGGATGTTGTAATCAGTGATGTCATCAGTGATGTCATTTGAGATGTCATCAGTGATGTCATCAGTGATGTCACTAACCATGTCATGAATGATGTAATATGTGACATCATCAGCAGTGGATTGCGGGTGCGCGATATATAGTTAGCGCTTATAACTATATATGGAATTTCAATGGTTTTATGCGAGTAAAATAAGGTTTTGTAAATGCAAATCCCTAACTATATATGGCCTAAAACCAATGGTTTTTTCATTGAATTTTCAAGGTTTTGTAAATGCAAATTCCTAACTATATATCCACTATAACCTATGGTTTTTTCTGTGAATATATATATATATATATATATATATATATATATATATATATATATATATATATATATATATATATTACCTACTGGCTATCGCCAGTAGGTATATATAGTTAGGATTAATTCCCTATGGGATTTTTGAAAATTCTATGTCTAATAACTTTGGCGTTTGAGGACGGAATCGGCTGAAATTTTCAGGAAAATGGCACATTTTGTTTCTGAGCAGCCCCTGAAAATTTGGTGGAGTTTCGTCAAGGGGGGGCTGAGAAAAAGGGGGGTCCCAAAACGCGTTTTTCCCATTCATTTTTCCATAGGGCGGTTGGACTCACTTTTAGCTCGAACGGCTGAATGGATTTGCACGAAACTTGGCAAAATTGTAGGGACTGTTAGCCCGATGTGCCTTTGCTAGGTCTCAATATATGTGCTCCAGTAGTTTTTGAGAAATTAACGTTCAAAACAAGATATATATCTGTAACAGCGCTCCGGGCAGCGATCCGGTCCGCTTACTTTTCGCGAAACGGAACTTTGCGCGCAGAAAGCTGATTGGCTCTCCGGTGTCTGTCAACATTCTAAACAGTCCGGAGCGGCCGCCATCTTATCTCTCGGTAGGATCGAGAGAGAAGAGGTGAAAAACGAAGGGGGAATTTATTGAAAGGGTGCAAGGTATACCCCTCTTGACCCCCTAGGATTGTTGTTGGGGTTATTAAAGGGTCCCGTGGGGAAAATAAAAAAAAAATTATTTTTCACGGTAGAAGCGTTTCCCGGGCCGCGAACTGGGCCGCAAACTGGTAGCGAAACGGGAATTCGCCATTTTGTGCTTCGTTTTAATTGTTTAGAGACAAAAATTATCGCCGCACATCGGCCACAATGCATGAATATCGTTGAAAAGTCAGCGATATTCATGCATTATCCAGCAAATGCTCTTAGCCATGTTATCCACCTTCCATTGGATAACAGAAAGCTGATTGGCTCTCCGGTGTCTGTCAACATTCTAAATAGTCCGGAGCGGCCGCCATCTTATCTCTCGGTAGGATCGAGAGAGAAGAAGAGGTGAAAAACGAAGGGGGAATTTATTGAAAGGGGGCAAGGTATACCCCTCTTGACCCCCTAGGAATGTTGTTGGGGTTATTAAAGGGTCCCGTGGGGAAAATAAAAAAAAAATGATTTTTCACGGTAGAAGCGCTTCACGGGCCGCGAACTGGGCCGCAAACTGGTAGCGAAACGGGAATTCGCCATTTTTTGCTTCGTTTTAATTGTTTAGAGGGAGCCATACTTACCTGCACTTTGCCGCCACCGCCACGAGAGTCATTTGGGCAGGCGAGGAAGGAACGCTGACATCTCCGCCGCCACCGCCAAGAGTCCCTGGACACCGGACTCCGCGCCGCCGCTCCGGGAGACCACAAATCCCGGCAGGCCTCGCGGCGGCGCGTGTGCAGTGACGCGGGTCGTCGCGCTGCTGAGGGCGCAAGAGCCCTACAAAGGGAGGAGAACCCCCGCGTCGCGGGACGCGAGCGGGACGCCCGGGGCGAAGCCCGGGCAAAGGGCGGGCCCTCTGAGGCCCTCAGAGGTCAACAGTGGTCGGGCGGGCCACCCCACCAACATCTTCATAGACGGTTAGTCTCTAAGTATACCTCCCACAATGGCTGAATGTCCCATTCCACGCATTAATGTTGACATCCTTACTCAGGACACTGAGTCCCCCGGAATATTGCTAACGTCGTTTGAGGCCTTGATAGACACTGCCTTCAACGAGATTGTCGAGACTGAAAGGAGGTTTTCCATGGGTCCGTTGAGTATGAATCTACCACATGACATGAGCAGTCTTAATGGCAATACTCATACCCACATAAACCCTGAAATAATTGTTGTGAAACCCTCAAATCCTATTGTTGAAGTACCAATCGTCTTAGACGATGAGGACACAGTCACGTATATAGCTCCAGAAGTGACCCTTGGCCATACCCCTGAAATAACATCTATAGAGGTCGCTAACAAAATATCTAGTAAAGCAGTAGTAAAGAGAAAGAGGGGTCCTGCTAAAATAACTCAAAACAAACGCAAACAGCCACTAAGGAATGTCAACCAACCAACCCCACAAAGCATGTGGAATAAGGGGAATGGACAGAACTTGGCCCAACATATAGCATCTACACAGGACCAACCGCATCTGGGTGATGTAGTTGTTATTAATAATGAGGGGCCAAATTATAGTTCTATCTCCACCCAGACTGACTTCTCCCATGGAAATGTTAAACCCAGTCATCATGCAAAATCAGAGGGGAATCTTATCGAGACTATTGCAGAGACAATTTTTAAAAACTTGGAAGGTCAAATGATCAAACAATTTAATAATATTTTTAAAAGACTTGATAAATTGGAGAATTTAATTAAAAACGAGGACGCAAAACGAAAAGGCGCAGTAAACTTGGACAAAATGAGAGTAGAACGCCTGTTAAAAGACCTCGAATCCACCACCCGTGTTTCCACCACTGACAACACCAGGATAGTGGAATTACAAACCACCCCCAAGCCAATACAGTCTGCTGCACCAAAGGTGACTAAAAATAAGGGTATAACTGGCAGTAATCCGCCTGACTGTCAATCAAATTCTCCTTCATTACCCTGTAATCCTATACATAGGAAAGTCACTTCACCCAAACCTCCTGTCTCTACCAATGATGTAAGCGGGGTATCTATGAATCCCACAAATAATGGTTCTACAGGGAAACAGACCACACAAACACAGAAGGGTCCTGTTAATCCCAGCCAGCACGATAAAAAGACCATCCATGAGGACAACAGACCTAATAAACATCAAGGCCCGGCCTTACATCTTCCACCTGAGGCCTGTCCATATGTCCTAGTGCTGGCTGGCATTCCACCGCTTAAGGAGGGCCAAGGAGAATCATGGGTTCAACTCCATAATAAATGCATAGACTGGCTCACGAAGCATAAGGGAGTGGGGTATGATATTTCAAAAGAAATCATAACCACACGGCGTGTAACCTGGGTTGGTCCCCTTTATAAAAACATCAACGGGGACTGTATTGTAATCAATTTCAGAAACCCGGGAACTGCAAAATTCCTGTTGAACAAAAACTCGGGCCGATATGGGCCATCAACTGTGGTGACCCCTCTACCCCTAAAATACTTTTACCGTCCTCCACACAAGATGATGCAACCCCCCCCAGTTTTCCCATTGCAGAACAGGTTCGGAATTTTTCAGGATTTGGACTCATTGGACTGACTGCCCACCGAAAATACAAAACTACTTCCCGTGTGCTCGGAGGTAGTTCAGTTAATGGAACCATCTAGAGAGGCGGACCCGTTAACACAGGAGATTCTTCCATCTGGTTCTCTTAGCGTCCAACAGGGTCACGATACATCTATATCCGATTTAAGTTCTAACCTGGGTTCCTGCTTAAAGAACAGTAATGGTAATAACTTAAGCATCCTTAGCTGGAATATTGCGGGCTTGAAGCCTAAGTTGGGTATTCCCTCATGGAGGGACCGTGTCAATAGCCATGACATATTGATGTTCCAAGAAACTTGGTGTGTGGAGGACCTTTTGTTTGAGGGGTATAGCTGCTATAATAAGATTGTTCTGGCCCCTTCGGTTGGCCGCCCTAGTGGTGGATTGTCCACTTGGATAAAAATTCGTGCTGGAACCAAAATTGTCGATCTACAGACAAATTGTCCTAGTTTCATGGCACTTTCGTATACCGAGCGGATGAAACTATGCATAATTAACTTCTATAATAACGATTTTCTGTCCCAACCCAATCGGAATTTTATTCTCTTATTTGATTTTATTAATGAAATTTTGAATGGACAGGTATATGGTAAATTTGATGGCATTTGTTTAGGGGGGGATTTTAACGCACATATTCACCCAAGAAATCCCCCATGCAAAAGAGGGAAAGAACTGTTGGATTTTCTTGCTACCAGTGAATTTGTTAATTGCATGGAACATGCAGGCAGGGAAGACTATGCATCCCCATTCCCTACTTTCATTGGACATGGGGGTGGTACTACTATTGATTATGTTTTTGTTTCACATGCCATTGTAAATGCATTATTAAGGGCAGAAGTAGTAAGCGAAATTCACAGTGATCACTATCCAATTGCCATTTATTTATCATTACCGAAGGGTAAATGCCCTAGACGTGAAATAGGTGCAATGGGTCTGGAAGCTTCAACAGATAAGTTAAGGGTAATCTGGAAGGGGGTAGACAACAAGGGGATCCTGGCAGAAGTATGTAAAAAATATCCAAGTCTGATCAATGAGTGTTTAAGCACTGAGAATTCTGGGTCCAATGTGGTTAAAGCATTTTCAGAACTCTGCACCACTATCAAAGGCGAAAATTCCAGACCAGCCTCTAGTAAGGCTGAGGAATCGCCTAGATGGTTTGATGCCCCGTGCTCTAAAGCTAATAGGATGCTTAGAGCCGCCTTAAAAGCTGAACCTAGGGACATACCGCGGGTAAGGCTGCTCAGAGCTGAGTACAAGCGTGCTTTACGCACTCGATCAAATGACTTACTGAAAATCCACTGGGATTCCCTGGCACGATCTGCTGACCTAAAAGACACCACTGGGTTTTGGAGGGAGGTAAAGGAAATAAGATCTATCGGTTCGACCCTGACCGAAATCAATTGTAACATCACCGGTCCTATTTGGGTTGCCCATTTTGGTAAAATCTATGCTACACCAGACGATCTTCTCTTACAATTGCCCCCTCCACACCCAATGTCTATTTCCATATCTGAGGTATCCGACGCCATTTCCGAAAGCGCCGGGAACAAAGCACCCGGTTCGGACGGGCTCTCCATAGACCAGCTGAAATGTGAGCCAGATTTTTGGGCCCCATTGCTGTGCAATGTTTTTAATAATTTAACTGAAGGGGAGATTCCGGAAACATGGTCACGAAGCATTATTGTTCCTATCTTTAAAAAGGGTGACAGGCTGGATCCTGGGTGCTACCGCCCAATTTCTTTAATAGACAACACTTTAAAAGTTTTGGGACGGATCTTATTTAAAAGGATAAGAACATGGACTGATGAGAACAACATCCTACATCCGAGCCAGTTTGGGTTCCGCAGCAGCGTCGGAACTGTGGAACAATGCTTGAACCTGAACTTGATCATGGCAAAATATAACATCGCGAAGAAATCCCCCTTATACTTTGGTTTCATGGATTTGAGCTCGGCTTTTGATTTTGTTAACCGTTCCCGTCTCTGGTCTACCCTTCTTGAATATGGTTTGGATGACCATTTGGTACATTTTTTAGCTTTTTTACACCGTGATCTTAAAGCTTGTGTACGTGTGAACCAAATGGGTGAAGTTTCTGATGACATCTGTATCGGTAGGGGGGTCAGACAAGGGTGTGTGCTGGCCCCTCTCCTGTTTATTTTGTATATTAATAAGTTAAGCAGCACTCTGAGCACTTTAACTAGTGATGTCCCTCATATTAACGGAGTCCCTATACCCACTCTTCTTTATGCGGACGATGCGGTCCTGATGGGCCGCACTCCCAAGGCACTCCGTATTTTAATTTCAGGCTTTGTCCTTTTTATGGCCGATTTAGGCCTAACTACTAATTTTAAAAAATCACTAATCATGAGCTGTGGTCCAAAAAACCATAAAATCCCCCAGATCACCTCAGGGTCAAATGTTTTAAAAAGCACCAGCACTTTTCCCTATCTAGGGCTGCTATTCTCAAATAGTGGTACCTGGCATGCACATGTTTCTTATGCCAGGAACAAGTTGGGCAAGTCTATTAATTGTGTAACCTCCTTGAGACAGCCCAACCAAGCTGATGTAATAACCCCCCTGGTTAAGATCTACCAGACCCAATGTATGCCAACCGGCACCTATGGCGCCGAGGTCTGGGGCTATACCAACTGCACCCCCATTCAAATAGAAGAGAACAGATTCTGTCGCAAGGTATTGGGGGGGGTTATCTGTTCCTCAAATTATATATGCCATAATGAATTAAATATGCCTTATATAGAGGATTTTGTAAGATCCCGACCAGTATTATTCTGGATAAAGATCTGGAACAATACGGCTGCTACATTGACCCGTGAAATTATTTCGGATTGTCTAAAGTGTGACAGGGGACATCATATACCATGGCTACGAGCAGTAAAAGAGTGCCTTGAAAGCGTGGGGTTGGTTTCACTGTTTACATCACCTGACCTAATAAACCGCTCCCATAAGACCATCATTTTAAGGGCATTGCAAGACCTATATAGAGGAGAGCGTGACAGAAAGAACCTGATTAAATGCACGGTTGTAAAATATTTGGCCCACTCTGCTCCACACGTTAAAAAACCTGGCCCACCGTATAGATATTTGCGTTTACACCTTGGAAGATGGGTAAGGGGCTTACTGTTTCGTTTCCGTGACGGGAGTATAGTTAACCTATTGAACTTCCCGATGGGATATAATAAACATCTCGAAACATTACATTGCCCCTGTAACCCTGCCATGAAGCAAAGTCTTATGCATTTCTTGTTCTTTTGTGGGTTTTATAATAAATATACTGCACATTTTCTTATGCCCTATTGCAAGAAAAATGGATTAACAGATTTTAAACTAGCATACCGGTCTCTTCTGGTATTGGGATCAGACGAAGTCATTTTTAGGATGAGTTGTTTTCTGAAAGCTGCGGTCAGATCGAGAATCACCCTTACCATTGATGTATAACTACTGCACACTGCACTTTTTATATTTATTTTTTTCTTTTTAAACTGTACAGTGTTATTATTGTGCTTTTTAACAGCGTTTTTAAACAGCGTTTTTAACTATTTTTGTATGATATTCTTTAATTTCATAAAACTTAATGACTAATGACTAATGACTATTGGGATGGGACATATGTTGTACAGTTGGGATTCCGTATATGGATTTTGTGCTTTCCGGTTTACTTTATGATAACTCTCCAATTGCAATCATTGAATTGATTTGAAAGTATGTGTTTTTTAGAAATGTATTGTGTCTTTTGTCTGTACTTTTATGGATGTTTTTAACTCCGAATAAAGATCTTTGACTGACTGACTGACTGAATTGTTTAGAGACAAAAATTATCGCCGCACATCGGCCACAATGCATGAATATCTTTGAAAAGTCAGCGATATTCATGCATTATCCAGCAAATGCTCTTAGCCATGTTATCCACCTTCCATTGGATAACATGGCTAAAAACTGCTCTGTGCGTGAGCTTTTTTTTTTTTTTTTTTTGCTGCGTGACGTTTGTTAACGTTCAATTCGATGGAAATCAGGAAGTGTTGAACACCATTTTGTCACTGCGAGTAAATATTTTGTTATAAATGAATCCTTATTGATAAACATTGTCTG
Organism: Lissotriton vulgaris; assembly: GCF_964263255.1. Classification (NCBI taxonomy): domain Eukaryota; kingdom Metazoa; phylum Chordata; class Amphibia; order Caudata; family Salamandridae; genus Lissotriton; species Lissotriton vulgaris. Next base: position 336,976,383 of record NC_141700.1, read on the forward strand.
CGCCATCTTGCGTTTTTGTCCAATGCCACAATTTTGTCGTGCACGGCAGCCATTTTAGATGCCTTGACCAGGGCCACTCTCTGCACGCCGCCGATTCTCAGCATGGCTCCCCACCCTCGCACGCATCTCCCCCACGCAATGGTCACCCCCGCTCTCTCTCTCATGCATGGGCCATATACTTCCCCCATCTGCGCTGCTCTTCTCTGAGAATCACACCCTGTGCCCGCTCGACACCTCCCTTTCACCCTATTCACTACCGCACCCTCTGACACTCCTCTTCCTCTGTGTCCGATTGTACAGGCCGGACTCAGGCTATCACCTAGCCCTGCGGATGTAGTTTATGGCCCCAGCTGTAGAGTATCCAGACATGCCAACCCTCCCGATTCAGGTGTGAGACTACTGATTTCAGTGCTAGTCTTTCGCTTCCCGATTCCTGCAAGGAAAAACCCGGGGGCATATTTCCAACAACTAGCGGTAATTTTTGTCTCTAACTTGTTTAGAGACAATAATTATCGCCGCACTTCGGCGAATTTTATCGCACATAAACCTTGCTATTAGCAAGGTTTATCGCAAATGCGATAAAAAACGGCCGCAATGCATGAATATCGCTGAAAAGTCAGCGATATTCCTGCATTAGTCAGCAAATGCTCTTAGCCATGTTATCCACTTCCCATTGAACAAGCGCATGGTCTTTTAAAGATTTGTGAAGTACTCGGGGCGGCGGTGTGTGTGTGCCCTCTTTCAGGAGCGGGCAGGGGGGCACTGCCAGCAATTTGCAGGCCAGGCAGTGTTCCACACGTCCATCACCCTTTCTCTGCCTGCTATTGCGCTCCATGCTTCGGAAAGGTAAGAAAAAGAACGTGCATTTGAGTTTGAAATGTCCGATCTTGTAGCAGTACACTTGCAAAGCCCACACATGACAATAACCCGATTCAAGGCCCCATTCACCCGATTTTTTTAAAAAATATAGTACTCCAAGACAGTTACATTTTAAAACTTTATTAATATTTAAATATAACGAACACAACAAAAACTGTAAATATATTTAACCATTTTTTGAAATTAACCAGAACTATAACGATAACAACAACAACAACAATAATATAACTTTTATGCCTAAATTACGCAAACATTTAGCTAATCTGCTAAAGGGGGGAGTCGCCATTTCTTTACAATAATCAATAATGAAAAATCCACATCAATAGGGTTGCCCGTTTTCTCGATGCAGCACTATAGTGCAATATACACAGCACCTGGGGTGTCAAGAGTGAACAGGTCTTTCTTTGTTCCTTAAGATGTTATCTCCGAGAATGCTGATGCATTGGTGTCTGTACACTTCTTTGTCAATTCTGTCAAGATGATAACTGCTTTATAAACAGACGATATCTTTGTTTAGTCATTAGTGTTAAGTGTGTCTGAAACTACAGTGCCCTTCTGTTTTTTTTTCTTCAGGCTCTACAGAGTTTTGTGTGTTGTTCTTTTGAGCGACAATTATTCCAGAGGTTTCAGGTTCACTTGTTTTGTTCTGCAGTGAGTTAACAGCTTTAGAGAGTTCATGTTTATTTGCTATGTCCTGCTGTTCGTCAACTGCTTCAGAGACGTCAGCCTCATTTTTTATGTTTCAGTAGATCCTGGACCTGCCCGGCCGCGCCCAAAATGGCGCCGGTGTAAATGGGACTCGTAACTGCTTGTTCTGTACTGGTTGCCCAACCTTGATATCACGAGATACATATGCAGTTTTGAAGCACATGGCGGAGGCTTGTCTGCTGTAGTGGGGCGCCCCTTTATCGTTTCAGTCGCCATTCCGCCCGCTTTTGCTACACTGTGCCTTTTCCGCCATTCAGCTGTTTAGCGCCCGCTCTTACGGCTACAGCGTCTCGCTCACCATGTAGTTGAGTTGCTCCCACTCTTGCGGTGCAGCGGTAGGCGGCTGCCACAGGACTCTTAAAATGGCGGCCGGCTCTTCGGATTTGGGCCTGGTCCAGTAAAATGGCCCTGGGACACCTTGGAACTCGGACGCTTGTCTGCCAGGGCTTGGGTTCCATTCTCGAAAGCGTCCCCTCAGCCTTGAAGATTGTACAAAAGTCTTGGGGGCCCTCGACTCCCGCAGGCTTCCGGTGGGGAGCGGCTGCCATGATTGCTTGCGGAATGGCCACGACGGAGCTACGAGATGGTGGTGCTCTCATGGTGACGCCAGCTTCAGTCTGAAACATCCAGAAACAAGGGGGGGCTTTCATCGTTTGGGGAAAAAAAATGTTTTAATCCAATGAAAAGTGTTATTTTTAGGTCACATGACCTAGTCTTACATAATTAGGAAAAGAAAAGTAAAATGAACCAATGAAAAGTTTTATTAACAAGTCACATGACCTGTTATGCTTACGTCACGCGCTGCGCGGCGCGCTCTGGATCGTTTCCGGGAAGCTGCGCCTTGCGCACCGGAGCACTTCCGGGTGCGCTAACGCGTCGCGTCATATGACGCATTACGCGACAATGCAGGTGCAGAATATAGTCAAAATGTCTCCACCAACCAGCGGTCGGAATTCCACCGCTTTCAGCAGTCCAAAAAGTTCGGTCAAATCTTAAGAGCGGGAGCAACTCAACTACATGGTGAGCGAGACGTTGTAGTCGCAAGAGCGAGCGGTAAACAGCTGAATGGCGGAAGAGGCACAGAGTACCAAAAGCGGGCGGAATGGCAACTAAAACGGTAAAGGGGCGCCCTACGACAGCGTGTCTTCAGGTGAAACGGATTGTGGGACAAGGGCCAGAATGAAAGATTCTTCAAAAGGGAAAAAATTCCGCCGGACCCCGGGAGCCGGCCGCCTATGCCGGGGGCGATCTCAGGCCTCACCAGGGCAACACGACTTGGGGAGGGGGCAGGAGCCAAGCGCCCCCTCTCAGTCCGCGCCATCTCACCGCCCCTCGGGGGCCTCCGTCAAGCGGTTTAGGGAGGCACCGTATCACATTGTTTTCCAATGCAGTCAGGTCCACAAATGGACCCCACTTACTTTGAATAGTGAAGCTGCAGCAGGTGCAAATAAGGTTTAAACAGTGTTACAAGAGCTGCTTAGAACTCTGAAGTATGGCACTCAACAACCAGGACTTATGCCATTTATGTAAGGCAGTGACATGGAAGCAACTCAGGGACAAAAAGCATGAACGAACATTCACGTATGAAAATCTTATTTGGAGAAGGGGTAGAATCCAAACGCCCCCTGCCAGTTCGCGCCACTACACCGTATGTGGAAAATCTGAAGCCATCATTCTACAAACTCTCAACGCTTGTTATCAGTGCATGACTTTCATGCTCGATCGATTGAGCTAGCCGGATCGGGCAATAAAAAGTATAAAATAGTTATGTAAATAGTTATTTAATAAAATGTTTTACTCTGTTTCTTTGGTGGTGTGTTGTGTATATTTATAATATTTGCATAGGGTTTGCCGTTATTTTGGGCGGTGTGGGTGGCGGAGTCGAGCTGTTTTGCAGGCCCTCATGGTGTGGAGCTCAATTCATTTCACTATTTTCGTATTTCTCATGAAGGGTTATTCCTAATGTTTGTATTTTACCGAGGTTAAAAAGAGATCGAATTAGTGGTCTACTGATTTTGCTCGATTACTTTTATTTTTTTACACGATTTTTCACTATCTGCAAAGACTAAACAGAGTATTGCGACTTTGTGCTTGTTTGTAAATAGAGAATGATCCAAAGAGAACCAATTGTAAAACAGTGAATGCTTGGATAATAATTAATCAAATGGAGAGACAAGCAGGTACGACGGATTACAACAGGGGTAAAGGTCTGAGTTAACTACCGTTCACTATCTGCAAAGAGAGAGTACTACTAAGAGAAAAGAGGGGAGTGGGGGGGGCAGCGTTCAAAGCACATCAGCGTGCATAAACACGAAAACGTTTTTACCTATCACGTACTTGACATTTGACAGCTTTTGATATTTGCTATTAAAAAACCATTGAAATTCACAGAAAAAACCATAGGTTATACTCCATATATAGTTAGGAATTTGCATTTACAAAACCTTGAAAATTCAATGAAAAAACCATTGGTTTTAGGCCATATATAGTTAGGGATTTGCATTTAGAAAACCTTATTTTACTCGCATAAAACCATTGAAATTCCATATATAGTTATAAGCGCTAACTATATATCGCGCACCCGCAATCCACTGCTGATGATGTCACATATTACATCATTCATGACATGGTTAGTGACATCACTGATGACATCACTGATGATGACTGCAAGACAGCTCGGCTCCGCCACCCACCCCGCCCAAAATAACGACAAACACTATGCAAATATTATAAATATATACAACACACCAGCAAAGTAACAGGATAAAACGTTTTATTAAATAACTATTTACATGGAACCTACTGCAACATGAAAACAACACTTCTAATTGCTTCTTAGTAGTTTCAATTCTGAAATTGAACACCCAGTACATCCAGAGGTCATGTCCGACAAGTTGTGTGGGGGGATGCCTTGCTAATGCTGCCACCCCCACCACCTTCTGTAGGAAGGACTCTGGATATCCTTGGTCCCTGAGAGGCTTCGATGTCCCTGCCTTGCAGAAATGTCATAAGTTCTGGATGTTGAGAGCCATACTTCAGGGTCCAAGAAACGCGGACTCGGAGGGGGCGCTTGGCTCCTGCCCCCTCCCCAAGTCTTGTTCCCCTGGTATGGCCTAAGATCGCCCCTGACATAGGCGGCCGGCTCCCGGGGTCAGGCGGAACTTCTTGCCTTTTGATGCCTCTTCCATTCTGGACCTTGTCCCACAATCCGTTTGACCTGAAGACACGTCCTGCGGTGCCCTGGTCCAACCATCACATTTACACTGTCTCACCCGCCATCCGGCTGAATTGCACCCACTCTTCCGATACAGCGACAGGCGGCTGCCACGGAGCTCAGGAAATGGCGGTCGGCTCCACAGACTTGGGCCTGGCCTGCAAGGATGGCTCTGGGCAACCCTGGAACTCGGACGCTTGACTGCTAGGGCATGAGCCCCATTCCCAAAAGCGTCCCGTCAGCCTTGAAGATTCTACAAGAGTCACCGAGGCCCTCGACTCCTGCAGACTTCCGGTGGGGAGCGACTGCCATGATTGCTTGCGGAATGGCCACGACGTAGCCACGGGGTGCTCTCATGCTGACGCCAGCTTCACTCTGAAACATCCAGAAACACTGTAGACTACCAATTCGATCAGTTCCGGTGGAGCCCCAACGACGTATCGCGTTCTTGCGTAATCCGTCATATGACGCGCCGCGTTAGCGCACCCGGAAGTGCTCCGGTGAGCGAGGCGCGAAGCGCAGCTTCCCGGAAGCAATGCGGAGCGCGTAACGTAAGCAATTACATTTCAGTTGGTTCTCCCTCACAATATTTTCAATGTCACATAAAAGTCACCCATCACCCACTGCCATCTCTGGCTGTTTCCATGGTAACACCTCATTCTGCACCTGGCTGAAGGCACAGGTCAAAAGTTCATATCTAAACGTTCCACAGCAAAGTAACAACACTGTTTTCCCTCCAGAAACACCTGCCAATCCACAGCTCTGTTACATGTCTTTTTTTTTCACACCCAATAGTACTTTTCGTTTAACATAAACATTAACATGCAACGTACTGTTCAATCTCCACTTCTTACAATCAACCAATCATTTTTATTTTTTAAACCACACCCAGCCTCTTCCTTTTTCTTTATTTAGAATTTCAACTTCTAACTACCATTCCACTTCCAGAACCGATCGGAGGACGACTACAAATCCCTTGAAAATGAAGGTCTGGCTAATAGGACACAGTTATATTCACTGGAGTGAAAAATATGCAGTAAGCAGACGAATTTGCAACCTCAGCTTACCAAATGTACACATAACATGGATTTCCAAAAGAGGATTGAAATGTCACCAATTGATTCCATTGGTGAAAACTTTTATGCATCTCCCAGAACCAGACCTTATAATTGTGCACTGTGGTGGGAACGATCTAGGCACAATCACTGGGGTAGGTCTGGAAATGCTTCTAAAAGACACCTTTCGACAATTGATGACACTTTTTCCTCGATCTGCCTTGGTATATTCCAATATATGCCAAAGACAGAAATGGAATTGGTCCAATCACCATTGTGCACAATTTGAGAAAGCAAGGAGACATGTAAATAAATCTGTTTCTGCGTTCCTCAGAGATTATAGCATGGGTTCTATTTACCACAACAACTTGCGTTACCACATGCAAGACGTCTATAGGAGAGACGGTGTTCATTTCACGAATGAGGGAAACAGAATCTTCCTCTGCAACATCAGGCTCTGCATCGGTACTTACTTATAAATGCAGAAAACACTCAATTAACACAATGGCTCTTTTCAGAGCCACCTTATATCTAAGCACTCAAACTTCTGATTTATCTCCATTTTCACACTCCTGTAAAAAGGTGTGCGCGACCGAGTGCGCGCACCAGGCAACTTTAAAAAAAAAATATAGATATATATTTTCGCCTTTAAGGGCCTTACTGCACACCCTGAGAAAACCTACGCAGCAAAACAATCTCTACCTTCTCCCCTTTCCATATTCCAACGCTTTGAAATCAACAATAAATTTACTCGCAATGACAAAATGGCGGTCAACACTTCCTGATTTCCTTCGAATCGAACGTTAACAGACGTCACGCAACAAAATTCCGCTCGCGCGCGCAGCCGTGTGGGTGCGCGCGTATAGATATATAATTGACTTTAACTTTAATTTCCTCAGCAACTACTGAACGGATTTACACCATTCCAAAAAAAGCGTAATCTGCGAGCCGGACTGTACAGTTTTGCCAAATTTCTTATAAATCCATTCACCCGTTCGACCTGTAGCCGAGTCTAAAGGTCCTATGGAAAATAACATGGAGAAAACACGTTTTGGGACCCCCCTTTTATCTCAGCCCCCACTTGACCAATCCCCCCCAAACTTTAAGGGAAGGAGCGCAGCGGACCGAGCCATCTTTTTTGAGAAATTCGCTAAGATTCTTCAACCAGGGCCAAAGTTATTCCAAATAGAATGTTGAGGATTTCCTATGGAAACTAGGTCCTAACTATAACTACCTACTGGCGACCGCCAGTAGGTAATATATATATATATATATATCACAACACGAGCTGTCCTGTCGCAGAGGGAGCACCTCAGAGTTGTTGCCAGAGTCGAGACCAGGACAGGGTCTCGTAAATATTCCACTCGATGAAAAAATATTCTGGCACTCCGCTTGGTAATTTGTATTAGTTTTTTCCACACACTGTGATGGCCATCACAGTGTGTGGAATAAAGTAATACAAATTACCAAGCGGAGTGCCAGAATATTTTTTCGTCGAGTGGAATATATATATATATATATATATATATATATATATATATATATATATATATATATATATATATATATATATATATATATATATTCACTGAAAAAACCATTGGTTATAGACCATATATAGTTAGGGATTAGCCTTTTCAAAACCTTATTTTACTCACACAAAACCATTGAAATTTCATATATAGTTAGTTGCACTAACTATATATCGCGCACCCGCAATCCACTGCTGATGATGTCACATATTACATCATTCATGACATGGTTAGTGACATCACTGATGACATCACTGATGACATCTCAAATGACATCACTGATGACATCACTGATGACAACATCCAGTGACTATATGTTTCTGTAAAGTTAAAATATGTCTTACATATTGAAGAATGAGTGGATGTATAAGTGTCTGGATGAAGGATTTAGTAGGTGCATGACTGACTGTATGAGTGAGTGATTAAATGTGTCTCACTGAGTGCATGGGTTAGTGACTAAACTGTTTTAATTTGTGCATCATTATATCTGTTGTTCTACAAACTGCTGCATATGTTGATCAGTAGCTATATGAGTAACTGTATGGGTTATTCATTGGTTGTCCAAGTATTTGTATGGGAAACTGAGTGTGTGTGTATGGGTGGCTGGGAGGTGTGTGACTCTGTACATAGATGTGTGAGTAGTTGATTCACTATATGTATGGGTTCAAAAGTGCATGTGGAAACAGCTGTATGTGCGGTTGACTGTGCATGAGTGTATTAGTGAGTGAATGGATATCTCAGTGCTACATGTCAAAGTAAGTACATATGTAAAACACAGTACATGTGAGAGTTGACATATATAAATAACTGTGCATAAGAGCCAGTGAATGTGTGAGTGGCTGTATGGATCATTGTGAACATGTATCAGGCATTGTATAAGAGAGTAAATATGTGTTAGTATATGTTTGAATAAGTAAGGTGTGTATAACTGTATAATTGAGAAAATGGAGGTGTGATTGATTTTTTGCATAACTGACTAGGTGTGTGAGTAACTCCATGGATGAGTGACAGTCTGTGACTGTCTGTTTACACTGATTGTATCTAAGGTTATATTAGAGTCTGAAGAGGTTCATGGTATTATCACATGAATGATATCATCAGTGATGTGATCAGTCATGTCAAATGAGATGTTATCAGTGATTTTATAGTGATGTCATTTGAGATGTCATCAGTGATGTCATTTGAGATGTCATAAGTGATGTCATTTGAGATGTCATCAGTGATGTCATCAGTGATGTCACTAACCATGTCATGAATGATGTAATATGTGACATCATCAGCAGTGGATTGCGGGTGCGCGATATATAGTTAGTGCAACTAACTATATATGAAATTTCAATGGTTTTGTGTGAGTAAAATAAGGTTTTGAAAAGGCTAATCCCTAACTATATATGGTCTATAACCAATGTTTTTTTCAGTGAATTTTCAAGGTTTTGTAAATGCAAATTCCTAACTATATATGGCCTAAACCTATGGTTTTTTCTGTGAATTTCAATGTTTTTTTAATAGCAAATATCAAAAGCTGTCAAATGTCAAGTACGTGATAGGTAAAAACTTTTTCGTGTTTATGCACGCTGATGTGCTTTGAACGCTGCCCCCCCCTCTTTTCTCTTAGTAGTACTCTCTCTTTGCAGATAGTGAATAGTAGTTAACGCAGGCCTTTACCCCCGTTGTAATCCATCGTGCCTGCTTGTCTCTCCATTTGATTGATTGTTATCCAAGCATTTACTGTTTTACAATTGATTCTCTTTGGTTCATTCTCTATTTACAAACAAGCACAAAGTCGCAATACTCTGTTTAGTCTTTGCAGATAGTGAAAAATCGTGAAAAATCGTGTAAAAAAATAAAATTAATCGAGCAAAATCAGTAGGCCACTAATTGGATCTCATTTTGACCTCGCTAAAATAGAAATATTAGGAACAACCCTTCATGAGAAATACGAAAATAGTGAGATGAACTGAGCTCCACACCATGAGGGCTGCAAGACAGCTCGGCTCCGTCACCCACCCCGCCCAAAATAACGACAAACCCTATGCAAATATTAAAAATATATACAACACACCAGCAAAGAAACAGGGTAAAACATTTTATTAAATAACTATTTACATAACTATTTTATACTTTTTATTGCCCGATCCGGCTAGCTCAATCGATCGAGCATGAAACTCATGCACTCTGATAGCAAGCGTTGCTACTGATGCTATGCAGACCAAAACTGGTTTTCAGTTTGTAAATTTTTCTAGATTTTTCCATCCAAGGTTGGTTGAGTTTGTAGAACGATGGCTTCAGATTTTCAACATACGGTGTGGTGGCGCGGACTGGGAGGGGGCGGTTCGCTCCTGCCCCCTCCCCAAGTAAGATTTTCATACGTGAAAGTACGTTAATGGTTTTGGTCCCTGAGTTGCTTCAATGTCACTGCCATTCTCAAATGGCATAAGTTCTGGATGTTGGGTGCCATAGTTCAGAGTTCTGAGCAGCGCTTGTAACACTGTCTGAAGCTTATTTCCACCTACCGCAGCTTCACTATTCTCAAAGTAAGTGAGGGTCGTTTGTGGACCTGACTGCATTTGAAAACAATGTGATATGGTACCTCCCTAAACCGCTTGACGGAGGCCCCCGAGGGGCGGTGTGATGGCACGGACTCGGAGAAGACACTTGGCTCCGACCCCCTCCCCAAGTCTTATAGCACCGGTTTAGCCTGAGATCGCCCCCGACATAGGCGGCCGGCTCCCGGGGTCCGGCGGAACTTTTTGCCTTTTGATGACTCTTCTATTCTGGACCTTGTCCCACAATCTGTTTGACCTGAAGACACGCTGTAGTGGGGCGCCCCTTTACCGTTTTAGTTGCCATTCCGCCCGCTTTTGCTACACTGTGCCTCTTCCGCCATTCAGCTGTTTACCGCCCGCTCTTGCGACTACAGCGTCTCGCTCACCATGTAGTTGAGTTGCTCCCGCTCTTGCGATGCAACGATAAGCGACTGCCACAGGACTCTCAAAATGGCGGCCGGCTCTTCAGATTTGGGCGGGGTCCACTAAAATGGCCCTGGGACACCTTGGAACTCGGACGCTTCCCTGATAGGGCTTGGGTCCCATTCTCGAAAGCGTCCCCTCAGCCGTGAAGATTCTACAAAAGTCTTGGGGGCCCCCGACTCCCGCAGGCTTCTGGTGGGGAGCCGCTGCCATGTTTGCTCCTGGAATGGCCACGACGGACCTACGAGATGGTAGTGCTCTCATGCTGACGCCAGCTTTAGTCTGAAACATCCAAAAACACTGTAGACTACCAATTCGATCAGTTCCGGTATAGCCCCAACATGACCCGGTAGAGAAGAACTTGCCCTCCCCTCTTGAACTGATGGTTCTTGTTGCCTGTCCCCTCTGTTGTCATTTAACAGAACTTTTTGGACTGCTGAAAGGGGTTGTGTTCCGAACGCTGGTTGGTGGAGACATTTTGACTATATTCTTGACCTACGTTGTCGCGTAATGCGTTATATGACACGCCGCGTTAGCGCACCCGGAAGTGATCCGGGGCGCGGCGCGCAGCGCATAACGTAAGCATAACAGGTCATGTGACTTGTTAATAAAACTTTTTATTGGTTCATTTTACTTTTGTTATTTTAATAATGAAAAGCTTGGTCATATGACCTAAAAAATATGCTTTTTATTGATTTCGAACTTTTTTTTTTAAACATATATATTATAATATTCCAGGCTAATGTACTTTCCCGGAAAATTTACAACTGTCCTGCAAGTAAAATATATTCCTTTTTCGAGAAAAAGGGCGTTTCTTTGTTCCATGACGGAGCCGTTGAGTAAAAGAGACTCGGCCTGCTGTCTTAGTCGCCGATACGCCTGATTATCAGATTCTTATCGATCACTTTATGTTGCAAGAGTGGAAAACACAACTGCCCTTGACCATTTATCTTTACTGCGTTCCTACGTATTATACCTTTTATCCGTCATGTAATTGGACTGCTTTATTTCACTTGCCTTTTACTGATTCGAAAGCAGTGACTAAAAGTAAAAACTTTACCAATGTAAATACTACTACCATGTTTTGTTTTAAAAACCTTTATTGTGAAAATGTCAGTATACAAATACGGGCCTATAACCACGTGGGCCGGCCACGGAGCAAACTGAAATCGTATATGATGAGGAGACATTTACATTATAGAGGAACGTAACGAGCGGGCCATTAGGTTGCAAGAACTAAGGTGTCTAACAGTTGCGGAATCGGTGGACGTACATTTTGTAATTAACTTACGACAGTGCCACTTACAAAAAAATCATCTAGATATACATTTGCGGGCAAGTACCATGGGTGACGTTAATTCGAACTTTCAATACTACAGTAATCAATAACACATCAGAACTTAATATCAATAGGGATGTCAAAATATTCAATCAATTCTCGTCCCCGCCCGCCATGAGCATCAAAACTGCATTCATATCTCGTGATATCAAAGTTGTTCAACCAGTACACAACAAGGAGTTACGAGTCCCATTTATACCGGCGCCATTTTGGGCGAGGCCGGGCAGGTCCAAGATATAGTCAAAATGTCTCCACCAACCATCGGCCAGACCAGAACCCATTTCGGCCCTTTATGCTACAAGATGGTGTCTTCCATTCAGAAAATATTGTTGGCAGCATTTTGAAAGGAAATATAAACAGCCGTTCTCCTAGTGAGTCTCACATTGTTACATTTAGGAAAAATGTTGAAGAGTAGTATGTGGAAAATCTGAAGCCATTTTTCTACAAACTCTCAATCAGCCTTGGATGGAAAAAAAAATCCTGAAGAATGTACAAACTGAAAACCAATTTTTGTCTGTATAGCATCAACAGCAACGCTTGAGTCAGCTTTGTGTGAAGCCGCCATTTTGATTCAATCAATAACGTCCCCCTGCACACATTCAGGGACCTGGTCGTGTCTTCAGTTGAAACGGATTGTGGGACAAGAAGCAAAAAGGAAAAGGAAAAAAGTTCCGCCGGACCTCGGGAGCTGGCCGCCTATGTCATGTGCGATCTTTGGCCACACCAGGGCAATAGTGAAGCTGCAGCAGGTGCAAATAAGCTTCAGACAGTCTTACAAGCACTCCTCAGAACTCTCAACTATGGCACTCAACATCCAGGACTTGCCATTCGGATCTTCGCGCCTTGTGCTGGTTCCGACCTATTCACACATCGGTCCACTACTGACATCACCTCATAAGCCAACGGGGCACCCCACGCCGACTTTCGGCGCAGCATTGTAGGATGGCCACATCAGTGCGGCAACTTGCTGGACACCACCTCGGTGCCATCCGGATCTCGGCGCATTCAAGTCACTGTACCGCAAGAGCGGGAGAAACTCAGCTGGACACGCCGTCTTTCGGCGCAGCATTGTAGGATGGCCACACCAGTGCGGCAATTTGCTGGACACCACCTCGGTGCCATCCGGATCTCGGCGCGTTGTGATGCCTTCGGACTACTGTAGCCGCAAGTGCGGACGCAACTCAGTTGGACGGCGAGTGAAAAGATAAGGGGCGCCCCACTGCAGCCGAGGAGCCTCCATCTTGGGGGAGACGCACAGCCCCCACTGCCTGACGCGACCTCACAGGCCAACGGGGCGCCCCACGCCGACTTTCGGCGCAGCATTGTAGGATAGCCACACCAGTGCAGCAACTTGCTGGACACTAACTCGGTGCCATCCAGATCTCGGCGGGTTGTGCTGCCTTCGGCCTATTCGCACATCGGTCCGCTACTGACGCCGCCTCACGTGCCAACGGATTTTCTACGCTTTTTGTAGCCCTATGCCGCATAACAGGTCATGTGACTTGTTTATAAAACTTTTCATTGGTTCATTTTACTTTTGGTTTCCTAAAGATGGAAGGCTTGGTCATATGACCTAAAAATAACACTTTTCATTGGTTTAGAACATTTTTTTTCCCAAACGATGAAAGCCCCACCTTGTTTCTGGATGTTTCAGACTGAAGCTGGCGTCAGCATGAGAGCACCACCATCTCGTGGCTCCGTCGTGGTCATTCCGCGAGCAATCATGGCAGCCGCTCCCCACCGGAAGCCTGCAGGAGTCGAGGGCCCCCAAGACTTTTGTAGAATCTTCACGGCTGAGGGGACGCTTTCGAGAATGGAGCCCGAGCCCTAGCAGGCAAGCGTCCGAGTTCCAAGGTGTCCCAGGGCCATTTTAGTGGACCAGGCCCAAATCCAAAGAGCCGTCCGCCATTTTAAGAGTCCTGTGGCAGCCGCCTATCGCTGCACTGCAAGAGTGGGCGGAAGTCAACTACATGGTGAGCGAGACGCTGTAGCCGCAAGAGCGGGCGCAACTCAGCTGGATGGCCGCCACCTGGGGAGGCCCGTTCACGCCGCCTCCCCCACGCCCCCCCCGGGCCACCCCACGCCAATTTTCGGAGCAGCATTGTAGGATACCAAAACCAGTGCGGCAGTTTACTGGACATCACCTGGGTGCCATCCACATCTCAGCGCGTTCTGCTGCCTTGGGACTATTCGCACAACAGACCGCTACTGACGAGGCCTCCCCCCGCACCACCCAGGACGCCCCACGCTGTTTTTCTGAGCTGCATTGTAGGAAACCAAAAACCAGTGCGGCACCCAGGTGGCATCACCTGGGTGCCGTCCAGAACTCAGCACGTTGTGCTGCCTTGGGACTATTCGCACAAAAGACAGCTTCTGACCATTGTTACTTTTTTTTGTCAAAAAATGTTTAAATGTATTTACAGTTTTTGTTGCGTTCGTTATATTTAAAAGTTAATAAAGTTTTATAATCCTACTTTGTTGGAGTGCTATATATTTTTAAAAAATCGGGTGAATGGGGCCTTCAATCGGGTTATTGTCATGTGTGGGCTTTGCAAGTGTACTGCTACAGGATCGGACATTTCAAACTCAAATGCACGTTCTTTTTCTTACCTTTCCGAAGCATGGAGCGCAATAGCAGGCAGAGAAAGGGTGATGCAAGTGTTGAACACTGCCTGGCCTGGCAAGTTGCTGGCAGTGCCCCCCCCCCCCCGCCCGCTCCTGAAAGAGGACACACACACACCGCCGCCCGAGTACTTCACAGATCTTTAAAAGACCATGCGCTTGTTCATGAGGCTTAAATGGTTTATCACCCCTTCTAGAACCTCTGCATCGACCCTCTGACGTTTCCTGGAAGAATTACCACGTAACACAATACCAAGCCCTGTCACCTGAAACCCCCGAGGAATCGTGGGGCATATTATCAAGGGGGATTATCTCAGCTTTTTTGGCTTTAAAAGCCAAGAAAGCGGAGATAAAATTATCTCCCTATTACCAAGCTGTCGCTAACACCAGTTAGTGACAGCTAAAAGGAGATAGCGACCATCTTGGGCCCCGCTTTGCATGTCAGTGATATTTATCACTAATGACATGCAAAGTGGGCGTGCCAAGATGTTAGCGACTGGAAACAGTCCCTAACATCGCTATCTCCTATTACCAACTTTTGGAGATATTCGCGCTTAGCGCGAATATATCCAAAAGCTAACACCTGCCCTGAGCAGTTCTTAGCCATGTTATCCAATGGGAGGTGGATAACATGGCTAAGAGCATTTGCTCAATAATGCATGAATATCGCGGACTTTTCAGCGATATTCATGCATTGCGGCCGTTTTTTATCGCATTTGCGATAAACCTTGCTATTCGATAAAAATCGCCGATGTGCAGCGATAATTTTTGTCTCTAAACAAGTTAGAGACAAAAATTATCGCTAGTTGTTGGTAATATGCCCCCGGGTTTTTGCTTGCAGAAATCGGGAGGCGGGAGACTAGCACTGAAATCAGTAGTCTCACGCCTGAATCGGGAGGGTTGGCATGTCTGGATTCTCTACAGCTGGGGCCATAAACTACATCCGCAAGGCTAGGTGATAGCCTCGGACCGACCTGGCATCTAAAATGGCTGCCGTGCACGACAAAATTGTGGCATTGGAAAAAAGGCAAGATGGCGCAGACAATGTTTATCAATAAGGATTCATTTATAACAAAATATTTTATCGCACTGACAAATTGGCGTTCAACACGTCCTGATTTCCATCGAATCGAACGTTAACAGACGTCACGCAGCAAAAAAAAAAAAAAGCTCACGCACAGCCGCTGGAAGACATGTATCAACATATATGAGCCTCCTCAGCCACCCTCAGAAAACATAAGGGATCAGGATACGTCTCCCGCACCCCCTTATACCTAGTAATTTAATTAAAACAAAACACAAAATGGCGAATTCCCGTTTCGCTACCAGTTTGCGGCCCGGGAAGCGCTTCTACCGTGAAAAATCCATTTTTTTCCCCCACGGGACCCTTTAATAACCCCAACATCATTCCTAGGGGGTCAAGAGGGGAATACCTTGCCCCCTTTCATTAAATTCCCCCTTCATTTTTCACCTCTTCTTCTCTCTCGATCCTACCGAGAGACGAGATGGCGCACGCACAGCCGCTGGAAGACATATATCAACATATATGAGCCTCCTCAGCCACCCTCAGAAAACATAAGGGATTAGGATACGTCTCCCGCACCCCCTTATACCTAGTAATTTAATTAAAACGAAGCACAAAATGGCGAATTCCCGTTTCGCTACCAGTTTGCGGCCCAGTTCGCGGCCCGGGAAGCGCTTCTACCGTGAAAAATATTTTTTTTTTATTTTCCCCACGGGACCCTTTAATAACCCCAACAACATTCCTAGGGGGTCAAGAGGGCTATACCTTGCCCCCTTTCATTAAATTCCCCCTTCGTTTTTCACCTCTTCTTCTCTCTCGATCCTACCGAGAGATAAGATGGCAGCCGCTCCGGACTGTTTAGAATGTTGACAGACACCGGGGAGCCAATCAGCTTCGCATCGCAAAGTTCCGTTTCGCGAAAAGTAAGCGGACCGGAGCGCAGCCCGGAGCGCTGTTACAGATATATATCTTGTTTTGAACGTTAATTTCTCAAAATCCACTGGAGCACATATATTGAGACCTAGCAAAGGCACATCGGGCTAACAGTCCCTACAATTTTGCCAAGTTTCGTGCAAATCCATTCAGCCGTTCGAGCTAAAAGTGAGGCCAACCGCCCTATGGAAATTAACATGGGGAAAACGCATTTTGGGACCCCCCTTTTTTCTCGGCCCCCCCTTGAGGAAACCCCCCCAAATTTTCAGGGGCTGCTCAGAAACAAAATGTGCAATTTTCCTGAAATTTTCAGCCGATTCCGTCCACAAACGCCAAAGTTATTAGACATAGAATTTTCAAAAATCCCATAGGGAAAAAATCCTAACTATATATACCTACTGGCGACACGCCAGTAGGTAATATATATATATATATATATATATATATATATATATTACCTACTGGCGGTCGCCAGTAGGTAGTTATAGTTAGGACCTAGTTTCCATAGGAAATCCTCAACATTCTATTTGGAATAACTTTGGCCCTGGTGGAAGAATCTTAGCGAATTTCTCAAAGAAGATGGCTCAGTCCGCTGCGCTCCTTCCCTAAAAGTTTGGGGAGGATTGGTCAAGTGGGGGCTGAGATAAAAGGGGGGTCCCAAAACGTGTTTTCTCCATGTTATTTTCCATAGGACCTTTAGACTCGGCTACAGGTCGAACGGGTGAATGGATTTATAAGAAATTTGGCAAAACTGTACAGTCCGGCTCGCAGATTACGCTTTTTTTGGAATGGTGTAAATCCGTTTAGTAGTTGTTGAGAAAATTAAAGTTAAAGTCAATTATATATCTATAGGCGCGCATGCGTGCACGCACCCAAGTGGCTGCGCGTGAGCGGAATTTTTTTTTGCTGCGTGACGTCTGTTAACGTTCGATTAGAAGGAAATCAGGAAGTGTTGACCGCCATTTTGTCACTGCGAGTAAAGATATTGCCATTTCAAAGCGTTGGAACATGGAAAGGGGAGAAGGTAGAGATTGTTTTGCTGCGTAGGTTTTCTCAGGGTGTGCAGTAAGGTCCTTAAAAGCGAGAATATATATATTTTTTTCTCGAAAAAGTTGCGGGGTGCGCGCACTCGGGCGCGCACACCTATTTACAAAAGTGTGAAAATGGAGATAAATCAGAAGTTTGAGTGCTTTGATATAAGGTGGCTCTGAAAAGAGCCCTTGTGTTAATTGAGTTGTTTCTGCATTTATAAGTAAGTACCAATGCAGAGTTTGATATAATATTGTTGGCAGCATTTTGAAAGGAAAGACAGGGGCCCATTTTCTGGTTAACAGGTGACCAGGCCAACTTTTCACGCCAGGCCCATTCCTGCAAAGTCGACCGCCATTTTTAGGAGATCTGCAACCACCGGCAGTCACTGGGTTGCAGGAGCAGATGGACTCAAGCCTGTCGGGCGAAGCATCGTTGCACCGCCACAGTGGACGAGACCCTGCTGGGTGAGTGGAGCGTCCCTGTACCGCAACAGTGGGCGAGTCCTTTGCTGGGCTCGTGGAGCGTCCCTATACCGCCACAGTATGCGAATGCTTTGCTGGGCTCGTGGAGTGTCCCTTTATCGCCACAGAGTACGAACCCTTTGCCGGGTGCATGGATCGTTGGGGGTGCAGCTGAGGGGCCTCCATCTGGGGAGGCTCGTCCGCGCCGCCTCTCCCTCCCAGTGGACCCCACGGCGTCTTGCTGACATTTGTTATGGCCGGACCAAGCGATGAAGAGAGGGGGAGGTCGGATATATATGAGTTATACTATTAGGTATGTCACATCCCCCTTGTGGCCTGCAAGGCACCGAAAAAAGAAGAGAATGGGAAGACAACTACATCTCGGGTCGGGCCCATGCCTTCTCTGGCCGATGGCGGCCAGCCGCTCTTTGCCACGGCCCCAGGAACGGATCCCTTGGTTCATCCTGGGGACAGGCCTTGGCGTGTGGTGTCTCCTCCGGACTATTCGCGTAATGGTTCTCCACCCCAGGCCGTTGCCGACGGCTTTTGTAGACTTTCTGACGCTCAAAAACCCTACTAGAAAGCAGCCCAAAAGTAGCCCAACATTGCTACTTTGGGGAAGGAGGGGCTGCGCGCGAGCGGAATTTTTTTTTGCTGCGTGACGTCTGTTAACGTTCGATTCGAAGGAAATCAGGAAGTGTTGACCGCCATTTTGTCACTGCGAGTAAATATATTGTCATTTCAAAGTGTTGAAACATGGAAAGGGGAGAAGGTAGAGATTGTTTTGCTGCGTAGGTTTTCTCAGGGTGTGCAGTAAGGTCCTTAAAAGCGAAAATATATATTTTTTTTTCTCGAAAAAGTTGCGGGGTGCGCGCACTTGGGCGCGCACACCTATTTACAAAAGTGTGAAAATGGAGATAAATCAGAAGTTTGAGTGTTTGATATAAGGTGGCTCTGAAAAGAGCCCTTGTGTTAATTGAGTTGTTTCTGCATTTATAAGTAAGTACCGATGCAGAGTTTGAAATAATATTGTTGGCAGCATTTTGAAAGGAAAGACAGGGGCCCATTTTCTGGTTAACAGGTGACCAGGCCAACTTTTCACGCCAGGCCCATTCCTGCAAAGTCGACCGCCATTTTTAGGAGATCTGCAACCACCGGCAGTCACTGGGTTGCAGGAGCAGATGGACTCAAGCCTGTCGGGGGAAGCATCGTTGCACCACCACAGTGGACGAGACCCTGCTGGGTGAGTGGAGCGTCGCTGTACCGCAACAGTGGGAGAGTCCTTTGCTGGGCTCGTGGAGCGTCCCTATACCGCCAGGGTATGCGAACGCTTTGCTGGGCTCGTGGAGTGTCCCTATATCGCCACAGAGTACGAACCCTTTGCCGGGTGCATGGATCGTTGGGGGTGCAGCTGAGGGGCCTCCATCTGGGGAGGCTTGTCCGCGCCGCCTCTCCCTCCCAGTGGACCCCACGGCGTCTTGCTGACATTTGTTATGGCCGGACCAGGCGATGAAGAGAGGGGGAGGTTGGATATATATGAGTTATACTATTAGGTATGTCACATCCCCCTTGTGGCCTGCAAGGCACCGAAAAAAGAAGAGAATGGGAAGACAACTACATCTCGGGTCGGGCCCATGCCTTCTCTGGCCGATGGCGGCCGGCCGCTCTTTGCCACGGCCCCAGGAACGGATCCCTTGGTTCATCCTGGGGACAGGCCTTGGCGTGTGGTGTCTCCTCCGGACTATTCGCGTAATGGTTCTCCACCCCAGGCCGTTGCCGACGGCTTTTGTAGACTTTCTGACGCTCAAAAACCCTACTAGAAAGCAGCCCAAAAGTAGCCCAACATTGCTACTTTGGGGAAGGAGGGGCTGCGCGCGAGCGGAATTTGTTTTTGCTGCGTGATGTCTGTTAACGTTCGATTTGAAGGAAATCAGGAAGTGTTGACCGCCATTTTGTCACTGCGAGTAAATGGTGCTCCACATTGTAAATGCGGCACACCATGGGTGGCAGAGCAGCGGTGCACATTAACTGGTGCATCTCTGGGGATGCGCCAGTTAACATAAATCTGCTCCTTTACATTTAAGTATGAGCAGGGGACACAGAGTTGGTGAAGCTTATCGAAGGTTAAAAAGAGATGAGTCCTGTTCACTGAAAACTTGGACATAGGACTCACCTCCTCAGCATCGTTGGACATGGCTAAATAATAGCTGCAAAATGTAACTGTTGTTAAACAATTTTACTATTATAGTGTCTGAGATTTGTCTCTTACTCTGCAACATCTCATTGTTGTTCTCTTTCTTTAAAGATAAGGACATTAACCATGAGTGATAATGAGCAATCCGTTGGTCTCGATCTTATTGTTGAACATGTCATTGAAACGTCAGTGGAAGTGGAACCCTTATATGATTTAAATCCTGAGGATGATGAAGAACATGATGAGGATGCCGATTTGTCAGAATTGTATGACATAGGGTGGGAAGCTGACGTGCTTCAGCATATGGAACTATAAACATTTATTTTTCAAATTTACTGGAAATAAAAAATGAAAATGTAAACCGTTTCATTTAAAATTAAACATAACTTGAAAAACAGGTTATGTGTAGTGTCTTTAATAAAATAGTCAAATATGCTCATAAAAATATTTCTAAACCAATGAAAAGCCTTAACAAGTCACATGACCTGTTATGCTTACGTTACGCGCTCCGCGCCGCGCCCCGGATTGTTGGTCATTCAAACTGAGGCTGGCGTCAGCATGAGAGCGCCAACGTCTCGTGGCTACGCCATTCAGAAAATATTGTTGGCAGCATTTTGAAAGGAAAGATCTGCAACCACCGGCAGTCACTGGGTTGCAGGAGCTGATGGACTCAAGCCTGTCGGGCGAAGCATCGTTGCACCGGCACAGTGGACGAGTCCTTTGCCAGGTGCATGGAGCGTTGCTGCACCGCAAGAGTGGACGAGTCCTTTGACGGGTGCGTGGAGCGTTGGGGGTGCAGGTGAGGGGCCTGCACGTGGGGAGGCGGGAGAGGCTCGTCCGCGGTGCCTGTCCCTCCCAGTGCACCCCACGGCGTCTTGCTGACATTTGTTATGGCCGGACCAGGCGATGGAGAGAGGGGGGGGTCGGAGGCATATGCAAGACATCCCCCCTCGTGGCCTGCAAGGCGCCGAAAGATTATTGTCCGCGCCGTCTCTCCCTCCCAGTGTACCCCACGGCGTTTTGCTGACATTTGTTATGGCCGGACCAGGCGATGAAGAGAGGGGGGGGTCGGAGGCATTTGCAAGACATCCCCCCCTCGTGGCCTGCAAGGCGCCGAAAGAGGAAGAGAATGGGAAGAGAACTACATCTCGGGTCGGGCCCATGCCTTCTCTGGCCGATGGCGACCGGCTGCTCTTTGCCACGGTCCCAGGAACGGATTCCTTGGTTCATCCTGGGGACAGGCCTTGGCGCATGGTGTCGCCTCCGGACTATTCGCGTAATGGTTCTCCATAGTTGTTTTAATATATTTTTGTTCAAGAATAAAAACGTTTTAATCTGTTATTTTGCTGTCGTGTGGTATATTTCTAATATTTGTCGCTCTGATGTCGTTTCCCCTCCCAAATGGAACATGTGATTGTAATCTACAGCCGGACATTCCGACAGGACATGAGAGCAAAAGGGGGGGGTCAGATCTGAAGTTGGACAGGCGATAAGATCACGTTTTGCTATGTAGGGCTATCTATGTTCGTGATGGGGCCTAAAAGGGGGCAAGATGGCGTCGAGCTCGGTTTCTCTCACTAGTTTCACTAGTTTCATATTTCTCATGAGGGGTTGTTCCTAATGTTTCTATTTTAGCAAGGTCAAAAAGAGATCCTATCAGTGGCCTATTGATTTTGTTCGATTCCTTTTGTTTTCTCTAACGAGTTTTAAGTTAAAGTTTGCTAGTACGATACAGCGGCTAGTCCGCATTTTATATATATGTCTTTTTTATTAGGGGTGTTTTCCAGTGGAGTCGGACGATCTACCTCTAATAAACGGTAAGTGTTCCTCTGAAGGAATGCATCTTGAAAGTGGCTGACTGTAATGTATGATATTTCACTCAGTGACTTTCAGGCCCATGCTGTTTCAAAACTGTGCATGTGTTTGAAGCAGGCGTAGGTATTGACGCAGCATAGAAACTACTAGGAACCAATTGGAAGTGTTGTTTTCAAGTCACATGACTTCACATGCGCGTCTCAGGACGTGTACGCGGTGATAGTATCTGGTTGGAAGTAGCGGTCCAATTTCAAAACGTGAAAAGGAGTAAATCGAAACATATCCGGATTTAATATATCTTCTGAGTAGTATAAGTTCTATGGTGGGTGTATGAAGAAATTTAATAAGTTGCAATCGCGAACTTTTCCCGAAATATATATAGGTGGTTGCGCGCACACGGTCGCGCACGATCGAAAGCCGATAAACGCCCTTTATAATATGCTTCTGGAGCTGTTTTTTGGAAAGTTCAAATTGCAAAGTTTTCACGAAATATATAGGCAGGTGCGCGCACTCGGTCGCGCACGAAAGCCTGGAAATGCGATATCCATTTTATTGACAACTGTTGCCGAGAGTGCGCACACCGGGTCGCGCACGAAAGTTTAGTAAGGCTATTTTTATTTACAGACAAATTTTAATGTGTTTAAAAAAAGGCAAGGTACAGACTTTCGAATTCTGTATCGTTTTACAAGGAGTCTCTATGCAACTTGAACAGTGAAGAAAACGGCTTGTTTTCGAAAAAAATATTGCCAGAACTTTATTGCCAAAAGTATAGGTTGCATACACGACATTTTTCTGAATTAGCATTTTAAAAACCAATGAAATTCACAGAAAAAACCATAGGTTTTACACACGTTATAGTTAGGAAGTAGCATTTAAAAAACCTATGAAATTCACTGAAAAAACCATAGGTTTGACACCAGTTATAGTTAGCTGGAAATTTTACTGACATAAAACCAATGAAATTCCACGTTATAGTTAGTTGGACTCACTATAACTTGCGCGTGCAATGCACTGCTGATGACGTCACATATTACATCACTCATGACATGGTCAGTGACATCACTCATGACATCACTGATGACACCATCCAGTGAATATGTGTCTTTCTGAAAAATAAATATTAGTGAGTAATGTTTAAATATTTAAATATATATATTAGTGTTTCACTTTATGTATAAGTGGCTACATGTGTTGGTAAGTAGCTACATGCGTATGTATATGGGTTATTAGATGTTTCTCTTAGTATCAGTATGAGTGTCTATATGGTTTGGTGGGGGTATTACTTAGCACATAGATGCATGAGTGACTGACTCTCTGTTTGTATGTGTTTTGAAGACAGCATATGTGCAGGACTGTATGGGTGGATGAGTGTGTATATGTGTTTGTTAGTGAGTGAATGACTGTCTCACTAGTGTCTTTATCAGTAACGACATATGTTTTAATCTAGTATATGTGAATATTGATGTATATAAGTGAGTATATGTGAGAGTAAGAGATTGAAAGAGTTCCTGTTTAAATAAGTATCTGTTTCTATAAGTGATTGTTTAAGAGAATAAATATGTGTAATTTTCAATAGAAGTAAGGTGGAAGTGTGTGTATAACTCTATATTCAAATAAATGGATGTTCAATAGTTTATTTGCACGTGTGAGTATGTCTGTGAGTAACTTTTCGATGATTGTCGGTGTGTAACAGGATGTATAGGTGTATCATTTCATATGATGAGTGAGTATATGTATGAGTGGTTGTGTATATAGATGGTGGAATTACTGAATTACTTGTTGTAACTGATATGGGTATCTGCATTTTTTTTAAATTTCAGTTTCTATTTTTGAATATTTGTTTCAAGGGTTACATTACAGTGAAAGGAGGTCTGTCACTATGTCACAAGGATGGTGTCATCAGTGATGTCACTTACCATGTCATGAGTGTTGTAATATGTGACGTCATCAGCAGTGCATTGCACGCGCAAGTTATAGTGAGTCCAACTAACTATAACGTGGAATTTCATTGGTTTTATGTCAGTAAAATTTCCAGCTAACTATAACTGGTGTCAAACCTATGGTTTTTTCAGTGAATATATATATATATATATATATATATATATCCAAACAAAAGAGGCACGATGCTTGGAGGACCACTCTCGTTGTGTTATTTCTTTATTTTGACAGGCAACGTCGCACCACAGTTCTGCATAGATTCGCCGATTTTGCCATATTTTTTTACCGGTTTCGGGCATCTATTGCCCTTGTTCACAAGTAATGGCTAAGGTGGAGAGGAGTGTTTCATTGTTTCGAACCTGCCGCCAATTTCTCCTACTACAATTAATATTTGCACAGTGGGTTGCTGGTCTGTGTAGAGTTGGGAAGCACTGTCTCTTATCCTGACAAAACCCACGTCGTTCTGGTACTCGTCGTGGAGAACCCGACTGCGGACCAGCAGGTCCGTTGCTACTACTGATGCAACACTTATCGGAACGACGTAGGTTTTGTCAGGATAAGAGACAGTGTGGCCCAACTCTTCACAGACTAGCAACCCACTGTGGAAATATTAATTGCACCATCCCAGCTCAGAACCTGGCTATATGCAAATTAGTCTGTCCCTGGCCCAGTGCATCATAGGAATAGTGCAGACCAAACTACCAAGCCAATTCTTCACCGGAAAGGAGACAAGCTTCCGGGGACCAGTTTCTGGCATTTCAGCCGTCGTCGGCCCGGCTTGCTTAAATCCTGATGGTGCAGTGAGCAAGGGACTCATGTCTGAGTATACCCTGCCACACCTATAGTGGCCAAAAGGTATTCTGCTTAATTCAGAAACTCTGTCCATCACCACCCCCTTTTCTGAATCGTTTTGTCCACCATAAGCGTGGAAGGGTATACTCTGATGTGAGTCCCTTGCTCATTGCACCATCAGGATTCAAGCAAGCCGGGCCGATGACGGCTGTAATGCCAGAAACTGGTCCCCGGAAGCTTGTTTCCTTCCCAGTGAAAGAATTGGCTTGGTAGTTTGGTGTGCCCTGTTCCCATGATGCACTGGGACAGGGACAGACTAAGTTGCATGTAGCCAGGTTCTGAGCTGGGATGGTGCAGTGAGCTAAAAAACGGTGATGGATCAAGCTCTGATCTGTTGACTGGGTAGGAGCATTCTGCCTAATTCAGAAACTCTGTCCATCACCACCCCCTTTTCTGAATCCTCTCCACCTTAGCCATTTCTTGTGAACAAGGGCAATGGATGCCCGAAACCGGTAAAGAAAATATGGCAAAATCGACGAATCTATGCAGAGCTGTGGTGCGACGCTGCCTGTCAAAATAAAGAAATAACACGACAAGGGTGGTTCTCCAAGCATTGTGCCTCTTTTGTTTGGATATTTTGCGGCTTGCACAAGTCGTGGAGAACACCACTGCGGACGAGCAGGTCCAGTGCTGTTACTAATGCAACACTTATCGGAACGACGTGGGTTTTGTCAGGATAAGAGACAGTGTGGCCCAACTCTACACAGACTAACAACCCACTGTGGAAATATTAACTGTAGTAGGAGAAATTGGCGGCAGGTTCGAAACAATGAAACACTGCATGGAGACTTCGAGTACCAGATTGCACTAGGCGGACGTGCCCTTTGGGGGGAACTATTACAGCATTGAAAAACCTACCTGCGACGCCTCCTCTCCACCGTAGCTATTTCTTGTGAACAAGGGCAATGGATGCCCGAAACCGGTAAAGAAAATATGGCAAAATCAGCAAATCTATGCAGAGCTGTGGTGCGATGCTGCCTGTCAAAATAAAGAAATAACACGACGAGAGTGGTTCTCCAAGCATCATGCCTCTTTTGTTTGGATATTTTGCGGCTTGCACAAGTCGTGGGGAACCCCACTGCAGACGAGCAGGTCCGGTGCTGCTACTGATGCAACACTTATCGGAACGACGTGGGTTTTGTCAGGATAAGAGACAGTGTGGCCCAACTCTACACAGACTAGCAACCCACTGTAGAAATATTAATTGTAGTAGGAGAAATTGGCGGCAGGTTCGAAACAATGAAACACTGCATGGAGACTTCGAGTACCAGATTGCACTAGGCGGACACGCCCTGTGGGTGGAACTATTACAGCATTGAAAAACCTACCTGCGATGCCTCCTCTCCACCATAGCCATTTCTTGTGAACAAGGGCAATGGATGCCCGAAACCGGTAAAGAAAATATGGCAAAACCGGCGAATCTATGCAGAGCTGTGGTGCGACGCTACCTGTCAAAATAAAGAAATAACACGAGAGTAGTTCTCCAAGCATTGTGCCTCTTTAGTTTGTATATATATATATATATATATATATATATATACACACACTCTATCACAGTTTGTGTAGCATAGCTAGCAGCCACGGCCGGTAGTAGGTGTAACTGCAGGGGGGTGACGTGGGGAGGGGGAGGGGCAGGGTGGGGGGTAGTAATGTATGGATTACGGACTTTAACAGGTAAGTAAACATATAAATAAATAAAACGAATTTCGTTGTGTGCACTGCATCACCAAATGCGATGCAGTGGGAGCAACGAAATTCGTTTTATATATTTATATGTTTACTTACCTGTTAAAGTCCGTAATCCTTACATTACTAGAAGTGAAGTGCAATTTGTGCAGTTCTCAGAATCGGATATTGCCTGAAAATCTAAATCCGTATTAACCACGCATTTAGAATGAAGCTATAAATCTCAGCAGTCAGGATGTGCTGCATTGCTTGAAAAAATGTCTGTCCTACTGTCCTGCTATGAGTAATAATGAACTCTTGTGCAAATACCAGTGGCTATATCCCCAGGTATGCAACAAAGAAGTGGTATTCGGTTTTGTGCTTGAATGTAGTATTAACACATCTTTTTGGGAGATCGCATAAATTAACTTGTCCACCATCTTCTGGATATTATTAGCGACAGCATTGGGCTTTTATTAGAAGCTGCTTCTAACAAGGTTTGTATGTTATTTGGTATTAGATATACCAAATGCAATAGTGTGCCAACTTTTGAAGTCAGTCCACCGCTAGTCACTTCTTGACTTTTAATTGTAATAACCTGAGACACAATTATCCTGTAGTACTCCAGAGCCCACGTTAATGGAAGAAGTGATTGCAAAGTTTTCCTAAGCAGTTCCTGCCTTGAGGGTCTCAGCTGAGTGTTTTTGTGCTGTATAATCTCTCTCCTCGACCCGTTCTGATCCTCTGCAGCTTTGATGAGGTTGCTAATTAGCCTTCTGTTTCGGCTGTGTTCAGCCGAGAGAGATTCATTATTTGACAGCAAGGACTCATATGCTGAAAACTGATAAAATGTAAATTAAAATTGCATTAGAAATTGTGCTCAGGCTTCAAAATTGCCTTTTAAAGTTTACAGACAGTATCTTTTTTTGAGATTTTACCAAAGTAGCCCAGGCAGCGATTAATAGCTGAAAAATAAATCTAGTTTTTAGAAAGGTGATCATTTGTATTCATGCAGTCTACTGCTTTCCTAATGGATGAAATAAACGATGTCCTAAAAAGAAGCTATTTTATTGTGCCCAAAAATTTACTGAAACTTTGAATCTAGAAACCCACCATCATAGGCTACTACGATAATTTTGTGAATCAATGGGTCTGTCGCAAACAACTTTAATCCAAATGTTGGTCAAAGGTTTAAAACCTTTGAAAGCGAATTTACAGTTTTAAGAATCACCTGAAGCCTTATTTCACAACAAGCACACACACTTACACACACACACACACACACACACACCTACACACACACACACCAATGCCCAATTGTTTGAAATTGTTCTTACAACTTGCTGTTTGCCCCGAATACATGCAAATATTGTGACTGTCTTTACATCATTCGTTGAGCTTGTGTTATGAGGTCTGTGACGAGGCACCCAGGACACCATTCTCCATTGGTTGTTTACTAGTGCTTTGCAATTGGCAAACTAACAATAACAAATGGTCCTCGAAGGGCTGCAAGGCCATCGTGCTGTTCATAATAAAGAGCTGGGCAGGGACACCTCTTGAATTTAATATCTTTCAAGATGAAGAGGCAAGAAGTATTTATTCTTTTTTAGTAAGCACAAGTTTCTTCCAGTGGCTACTCATTTGTCACTTGAGCGCAGGAGATAGTGAACAGTTTGCTATTCATAAGGATGCAATTTCTTAAATTTTTAGATCTCAAGAGAGCATCGCAAACTGTGTTACAAATCTCAGTAAAACATCAAGCAGTGAAAATTGGATCATTATTTAAAAAGCGCACCAGCAAAAATAAACTTCACAAAAATTCATTCTGAGCTCACATATTGAATGTGAGCTTTCACCTCAGATTTCCTTTTACTTAGACTACTTTTTACTGGCTTGTAAAGTGAAATCAGGTACAGCATAATTAAGACATGTTATGTAAACAGAGCACAGCTTTGTTGTTTCTTCTTAAAATAAGAAAATGGCACCCTAATATCAGATTAGATGAATGTCACAACGATCTTTCCCCCTTTCCGTGAGGGTCATTGATCAGTTTACCAGCCTTGTCCTGGCATGGTATGCATGGTGGAAAAATCCCTTAGTGAATGGCCTCCATCCCCATGTGCTGGAGGCCCAGTGTATATCAGCTACCCCAGTTAAGACTCTGATAGTGTAAACTTGTAACTTCCCCTGACTCTCCAGAGAGCAAGGAAACAAACTGCGCATGTGGCAAGGTGGGACCACCGCTGGTTTACCGTAGTGAGCATGCTCTGGGCAGCTCTAAATGATTCCTGATGATGTCTGTTTTCAGAGATGTCTTTTCATAATAGATATCAGAAAATGAGCATTCCTGTAATCATTGACAGGGGGGCGCCCAGCACCTAAGTGGTCATTTTTAAGGACAAGTCGCCTCATAATGAAGGCTCGTGTAGAAGCTGTTTGTGAGAGAGCGCCATGTTATTTTGAAAATTTGTAGGGGTGCGCCATATCTCCCGTAGTCAGCACCCACATATTTAGAGGGTATATTAACGTGTGTTTTTAGAGATATAACCGTAGTTTGGGAATTAGTGCAATGTGTAAACGGTGTATTCATAACGTTGCACATTAATGTAGAGCCTTAACAGGAGTGTAATACTTTAAATGATGTAGAAAAGTTATTAAACGTGTGTATTGTAGGATTAATAAACATGCCATATTAGGAGTTGCAGGTGTAGGAGATAGAATGTGGCGCTTTAATGTGAAAAATAACTTACGTTTAGATATGAAATGTAATGTTGTCTTTATAATGGAATAGAGTGCATTGCTTAAAATGTAGAATCATTTAGAAATGCATTTAAATGCCTAAAGGCCTTCGACACGAAGAAAAGCCAGTAGAGGCATAACTGTAACTTCTTAAGCTAACATTGGTTATTCTTGTGAAATAGCTGCCAGTTGGGAAGAGTGCTGTTCTCAGCGATTATTGAATTGTAACTTTGGATGTGCACAAGGTTGCTTCTCATTTATTTCAGTTTCAGGTGCAAGGCCACGGAGCTTGTTAGGTAGAAAGATCCATTGTTTGGAAGTTAGGCCGTTAGGAGTGAGGACAAGTAGGTGCCAGATTAATGTTCATCTTCAACATTTGGCAAGAAGGTGCCTGGGATTCACGGACACCTCAACGGATGCTGGATGGAAGGATGCCATGCTGGAAAAATCCAAAGACCGACACCTGCCCAGAGGGGCATGCCTTGGGCGTATCTACGATTTTGGAAGTTTTGTATAAGGGACAGACCCCGAGGGTGGAGAGCAGACTTTGTCATGAGGTTGCTAGAGCGGGATGTAGACAACTTAGACAGCTCTGAGGGAACTTAGGGCAGAGTGGGGTGTAGGAAGAAGCATCTTAGAATGAGCTCAGTAGTGTAGACTACTTATTTGAGAAATGTGAATGCACTTCTTAGGGAATATTCACGGCTGCCACCTTTTCTCTTGACTGAAGGGAATTGTTAAGTAGGGATGTCACCTTAGAGTTAGTGTAGGGACAGATTAACCTTTTCTTTCCTTTTTGTAAATGCAGTCCAGACTTCAAATAGGGACGGTAATTGCATGACTGATGTTCCTAGAATTGACTTTGCTTTTCATTCTGAGTCGTCTGAGACTCCTTCGTGGGGTTATGTTTGTATTAGTGCCTGTCTATTTCTTGAGGTGTTTGTATGTCCAATTATTTTTGGCTTTGTAACAAACTCTTAACTTCAGTTCATAGTCAATGGTTCTTTAAATTGGATTTGATTGTTGATTTACAAAGCTGTTTAGTTACGAGTTTGGAAACCTCCCCTCTACACTTCTTAGCAGACAAAAAGTTCCAGTCGACCTGTCTTGGGATTCTGGAGAATTGATAAGGTAAAAATCTAGATAAGAATCACAGCCCCTTCATTTCCATGCACATTTTTACAAAAAAACAATAAGGTGTTTTACAGGTTCCATCACTTGTCTTGTAGTTTGTCAGCTAAAGACATCAATTCCTCAACTATGATCAAATAAATGGAAGAGGGTTGTGTCACACTGCTTGGCACTAGTGATTAGTTGCTTTTGCCATGCACTGTGATTTATAAAAGATTGTTGTTTTGTTAGCCACCCATTGAACATTGTCAAAAGGATACTGACAAGCATTAATAATGATCAAACATGCTCTCTTTCCTGAGACAATTGTGTTTGAAGTGACATAAAGAAATATCAAAATATTTTTTTTTGTATGTACACGGAGGGGATCAAATATCTGAACTGATAATCAGCTACAATCGACCATCAACCACAGGCAAAGAAGTGATCCAGAATTGACCTTTGTCTCTACCACGTCGCTAGATTCTGGTCATGGTCATGAAAGGGCTCCATCCTACACGAACTTTCTGAACGTCTTTGAGGTTCATCACCATCAAAACACTGGCTTGTTAATTAGTTAATTTTCGCACACCAATTACAGCTATGCAGTTCATACTCAAATTTTAATCAATTTATGATTGCATTGCACGCCATCTCTCGTAGCCTTGACACTAAAAATATGTAGATGACTGACAACAACTACCTTAAACCATGTATTTCCATATTCACCAATATGCACACAAATATATACATAATCAAACGAATGACACAAAATAAAAGAAACATTTTCAACACAAAACGTCATTTACACTGGATATAAATTCCAAACAAGACTTGTGATATCATGCATTGTTTCGGCTCTAATTGCATCACTTTGCACCAGCGCAAAGCTTCAGTAAATCTGACAGTTTGTTCAGTTGAAAGACATTCTTGTCACCATTTCGAATGGTAACAAAAACATGTGTTGGGAATAGTTCCGTTGACATTTCTTGTGCAAAGTATCCGAGTTTACAATAGTATGCATCACTGTAAAGTAAATTTTGCTCTTTAGATAAGGGGTAAGGCACGATGTAAAAGTGCACAAGAACTGTAAAATGAAAACCAATGGAACAAGCTATGGCATTGGCTCTTATCTTTCTTTTTTTTTTTAACCTTACAGTTTATTTAGTAGATTCATCTAGGAGCTTCAGAGCCAAATGTGGTCAGTATTTTTCATTCAATCAATCAATCATGGTATTTGTAAAGTGCACTACATACCCATGAGGGTCTCAAGGCGCTAGGGAAGGTGGAAGCTGCTACTGTTCGAAGAGCCAGGTCTTGAGAAGTCTTCTGAACTTCAGAAGTTCTTCGGTGTGCCGTAGGCGGACGGGGAGGGTGTTCCATGTCTTGACAGCGAGGTGGGAGAATTATCTGCCACTGGTGGTCACACTTTGGATGCGGGGAACGGTGGCAAGGGCGTGGTCTGTGGAGCAGAGCTGGTGGGTGGGGGTGTGGAGGCTGAGTCGGCTGTTGAGGTATGCTGGTCCGGTGTTGTGGAGTGCGTTGTGTGCGTGGGTGAGGAGTTTGAAGGTTATCCTCTTGTTGACTGGGAGCCAGTGCAGGTCTCTCAGGGGATGTATGACGTTACAACACATGCTTTTACCACGCATGCCTTTACAACGCGGTTTTTATAACGCATGCCTTTACAACGCATAGTGCTTTGGGGGGCTGGATAGTGATTAGTTTAATTTACGATTCCAACTCCAGTCCCCGTGGATAGTAGGGAAGGTGTTGGATAGTACATTAAACCTATTCCCTATCCTAGAGCGCCCACCAGCGCAATGCGTTGTAATGGTTTGTGTTGTAAAAGTTGCATCGTAAAGGCACTGCGTGGTACAAGTTGCGTTGTAAAGGATGTTCCCCCTCTAAGGTGGGGTGTGATGTGGCTCCTGCGGCATTGGAGTGCTTATACAACCATGACAATTAGCATAATGAGATAATGGGAAAAAAGAGACAAAGCATGTCAGTCAATGTACAAAGAAGATAGCTAATATTCCAGGCTTACAAATGAAAGATTTATGGGATGCAATAAACACTGTAAACAAGGGTCAGATTTATAAAAACATTGATGCAAAGCAGCAAGACAACTTGCAGCACTGCTTCAAGTGGAAAGGGCAGGAATGCAACATATCTATCAAATTATGGCACGTTCTTGCTTTCTCCTTGCACTGGCACACTCAGTGCAGCCTAGGGCTAACACAAGTAACCTTGCGTCATGGTGCCTCTGTTGGTTTTGTGCAGAAACACACAACTACCTGCCCAAAAATAATCCTTAATGGTGTTTTACGTTTTCTAGGTGTGCTGCATAATGCAGCACACTTAGAAAGAGGATAATACAAGGAGACATAAAGAACAGGAAGGTGTAGCATTGCAATGTATTCCCGGGTTTACAAGTACATCTGGGAATGTGCCAAAATCCATGGCTAGATGCATGGGGACACTCATGCTCCACCCCTGGAATGCCTTCCCAGGGCAGAGTAAGACATGGCAGGAACGTGGGCTGCCTTTCAATACTCCAGATTTACCAAGCAATGCAGGGCCAAGCAAGGCAGCCTTGCATTGCTAGGTAAATCTGATTTAAGGATTGAGTTGTCCTCCCGACACTATGAGTAATGCAAGGGCAATGCAATCCAATGATAAATCTGGCACTAAGGGGCCGATTATGATGGCGGACAGACCAGAGTCCGTCCGCCACCATAGAGTAGGAGGGAACATCCGCATTGCCTGCGGAGTTCCCTCCTGTGCAATTAGGATGTGACCGCCACCCTGGCGGTCACATCCTCAATCTTTAACATTGCGGCGGGTGCAGCTTCAAGCTGCACCCGCCGCAATGTTAAAAATGCATGCACGGCATTTGCGTGCACAATGCAGCAGGCACCGCGAGGTGCCTGCAGCCTTGTCCACACAAATGCAGGGGGGTTCCATAGGTACCCCCCATGTGCACCCCCCACCCCCCCTTCACCCAGGGGGCCTGCAACGGGCCCCCGAAGTGAAGCTCCGTATGCTTTTCCACGGCAGAAAGCCGCCGTGGAAAAGCATACTTTGTACTCCATCCTAATATGGATGGCGGTGTCTGATAGACACCGCCAGCCATGTTAATGCTTTTCCGCCGTGGTCGCCTTCCGACCGCGGCGGAAAAGCGGAGGACAGATTGTGAGACCCACCAGCCATCCTAATTTGGCGGTGGGTCTATCAAGCCTCGGCGGTGGACTTCCCGCATCCTCCGGGCCGGCGGTGGCTTCCGCCGGCCCGGCGGATGCAGGAAATCCGCCATTGTAATGACCCCATAAGTGTCTAACCCACTGTGCATATTGCAGTTCCCATGTATGGGATTTGAGTAATTGTCTCAATCACACTGACATAGCTACTCAAGTGGATATAAATTGAGTGTCAGAAAACACACCTCAAATGTACTTGATAACAGATGTTTCTATATCTGTTATCTGTTGCCATGCAAAACATTTCTTTTTTTTACATTTACTTTTTTAAATATCTTTTTATTGAGTATTTAGTAACATCAATAACAGCACATAAACAACAATCACACCCACCTACATTCTGCTTCAAGCAGGCATTTTTTATGAGAGTGCATGTCAACAGCTATGGACACGGAGTATCAGGTCACATATCCACATAAAATCACTCCCCTCCCTCATTGCATCATGGTGCCTCTCTCAATAGGCATCTTGGATGGCACCCCTTTCATTCCCCCCAATTGTTTCTGTTATCAACCCCATGTTACCACATACTTCAGTGGGAATTCCCTTGCCTAGTAGATACTACCTCAACCTGTCTGCACCACTCCATATTTGGCCTCCATTGTTGCACTGTCAGGGGTTCCTACCTCCCCAGGTGTTGCACAATGGCACATCTCACAATCACCAGGGCCATGTTACAGAGACCAGCATTTATCTTTTAAGGGTCATATCCCTCCAAATCCTAAAGGATATCAGCTTGAGGTGAGTACAAGAGTGTTTTCTATTGTCAGCGAGATCCTGCTCAGTATACCAGACCATAACCTATTCAATCCCAAGGATTCTTTAATTGTATGTAGCAGGATACCCAAGTGGAATATATCTGTATTCATTAAACATAGGCATCATACAGAGTGCCACTGTCAAAAATGCAAAGACTAACAACTGTCAGGAAAGTAACCAATCACTCCTTCCAGCGTGAGGTGATCCAATGAACATGACCATTGTTATATTAAAGGGCAGGGTTAGCAGAAGATCTTATTATAGGACCTCAAAAGGTTGATAGTGATGACAAGATTGCTAACAAAGAATGCTCCAACTTAGACCACGACCAAAGCATATGTAATAATTTGCAATCTCGGACCTGGGATCTACAACAAGACACTTATTGTAATGGGCATTTCTCCTTCAATTCAGCTAGACAATAGTTCCAACTAAACAACACTATGGCTCTCATTGTTAGTGGCAGGATTTCATCAGGAGGGAAAACACTTGGTGAAATTATTCCAACTAAAATTACATATGCCTGGGGTTCTGAATCATCTGGCCAGCAAACACTGGCTCCCATAAGTCTGGGAAAAAAGATAATGGACCTCACTTTGCTACTGCAGGCCCTGCAGGCTGCAAGCAGCATTACAGATGAAATTCTAATCCAACTTCTGCAATAGCAAAAGGTGGAGAAGGCAATGCTCCCCCAGACAGATGAAAGCTATCCAGACCTTCAAGCCCACAACCCTCCCACTAAAGCTTTCCACCAACTCAGAGCAGGTATAACATTTCAGATTTTCTCCCAATTCCCTCTTCATTGGATCTCTTAATGGTGCCTTCACAGCTGAATACCTCATCATGTGACCTTTTAATGTTGTCTTTCCAGCCAGCCAAACAGTAGTAGACTCGATTATCTAGCAAAAAAAGTAGTCCTCATTGCCCAAACATTGTTAGCACCGCTTTGTGACCTATAATCTTCTGCAAGTTTCTATAAAAATGCTGATGATCAGAACAAAGGATTACACCTGTGCAAGAAAACAGTGTTCACCCCTGTCTGTCACTTCGAATGTCTGCGTTTGAATAGATCATTATCTGGAATATGCTTTAG
The DNA here is from genome assembly GCF_964263255.1 of Lissotriton vulgaris. Taxonomy (NCBI): domain Eukaryota; kingdom Metazoa; phylum Chordata; class Amphibia; order Caudata; family Salamandridae; genus Lissotriton; species Lissotriton vulgaris. The sequence continues at coordinate 337,011,573 of NC_141700.1, forward strand.
GTGAGACATTGGACCATTTGGGCAATGTGCATTTCGATGGCATATTGTAGTAAAGTCAGTCTTATTTCATAACTTCAGCACATCAATGCAGATAAAATTTGACACATTGAAGACCTCAACCAAATGTCAACAATTCTTGTACTTGTTTCTATTAATATAGCTCTTCTTTATTTCATGTGTCTGCTGAATTTTTATGTTATGGAAGATTTCTGCTCCTGTTGGGAGATTCCAGCATTAACCCATGTTCATGGAAAAAACACCTGCACTATCTATGTCTTTGCCTGTTTCTTGATATCCGATATCAATTTTTCTGGTTTTTAATGTTGAATAGGACTGGTAAGCAGGCGTGGCTGGTGCATGTAAGAGTGGTGGGGTGCGTGGGGCGTGTGGGTGCGAGATGGGCAGGTGGAGTCGACAGTCAACAGAATAGGGAAAATGAAATAAAACTACTTTCCTTGCGCTCCCCTCATAGCTGAGTCAGCGATGCAGCAAGCACAAGGAAAATGTTTTTTACAACTTTTTTATTTTATTTTCTCAACTTCCCCCCACCCCACCGCCCCACTGCTCTTACCTGAAATGGCCGCGCCTGCTAGTCATTCAAAAAGAACAAGAGTCACTACTATGGTCCCATTCAGATTCTGGGGTTCATTGCTTTAAAGTTCACAGGAGCTTCATATCTGGTTGTCGTACCACAATAATAAGGCAGTGTTGAGTCAATGGTGAAAAAAGAGCAATGAAAGTGCAAGAAGATGATAGACGGAGCGCTAAAAATATTCAAACACTCACCCGAAGACACATATCTGGGTTGAATCGATCATCGTTCTTTAGCTCACTTCGCCACCCCAGTTCACACCCAGCCATATGCAGATCAGTCTTGATCCAGTTCCTCATGGGAACAGTCCATCCCGAACTGCCAAGCCAGGTCTTCCAGGAATTGGAAACAAGCATCCTGAGACCGGTTTCGGGGTAACACCTCTCATTAGCCAGGCTAGCTTGAATCCTTTGGTAAAAAGAGCAAGGGACCCATGTCTAGGCAAAACCTGCCGTCTTAGCACGAACAAAGCACGCACAAGGATATAATCGTCGGAGCGCTGAAACTTTTCAGACACTCACCCCCGGTCACAGATCTGGGTTGAATCCATCATCATTCTTTAGCTCACTTCGCCACCCCAGTTCAGACCCAGTCATATGTCTTGATCCTGTTCCTCATGGGACCAGTCCAGCCGAAATTCCCAAGCCAGGTTTTCCCTTGACAGGAAACAAGCATCCTGGGGCTGGTTTTTGTGTAATCTCCACTCATCAGCCAGGCTAGCTTGAATCTAATGGCAACGTTACAACTTATGTACATGTACAAACAACTACTAAGTTAAACCATCAAAATCTTCTCCAACAAAATAAATTAGCAAATATTCAAAGTAAATAAAACTGTATATCCCTCCTGCTTGTCTATCACTGTTTCTGCCCTATGTCAAAAACTGCACTTTTTATGTATGTACATTACTGTCTGGATAATCTGACAGGGATGCATACCTGCGAGTCATCAATAATGAAAAGCAAAATCAGACATTGTGAGGATAGAAAGGAATTAAATTAAATTAAAGGCACATGACATACAAAGGCAAAACAAAACAGTTGTCCCAGTCGAACCCCTGAAGAGAATGCTTCTGGTAAAACTTGGGAGAATCTATGTGTTCAGCTTGAGGTGCATGAACAGCAGTGTGGTAGTCAGTGCATTTTGTTTATAACCAAGTATACCAATGAATGACATTCATTGGGGTATCATTGTATGTCTTGATAATTCTATAATTTCTGTATTGTGCTATGTGCAACATCATACACTGGGACTGTAATGCCACACATGTATAGATTGAGAGGACTAGTTTAGAGTATGAAAATCACATATATAGATTGAGAGGGCTAGTTTAGAGTATGAAAATCACATAGATATGAAAAACCACAACATTTCGTCATATAGCTAGGTTAGATGAAGACATTTCTTTAGCTTGGGTAACTGAAGCCATCATGCTTTTGTGAGACATTTTTCAAACATTTGGTATCTGAACTCAGGCAGCATGTTTTATTTTAATTTTTTCATAAATCACTATTTTGCCATAAAGCCATGTGATGTGTTCCATGTCTCGATCTCCTTTCAGGCCTTACTTCTTTTTTAGATACGTTTCGATTTTATATAATAGAAATGTATTTTGGTGTTCTTTGTGTGCATGCGGAATGTGAATGTCACTTTGTTGTTTTCATCTTTATTTGCCTATGTGCACACATTTGAAAACATTATCAGATACACTGTGAAGAGTTCCATGTTGAGTCACTACTACACAAGAGATAAAACCCTGAACAAAAATAGTGTTAAAAATCTATTATTGTAATAAGGGTGCTTGCTGGTAAGTTTAGATTTGTACATTTGTGTTTGCTTTGTTTGCCTTAGTTGGCAGGGTATGTCCTGATGTGGGCCCCTTGCTACCTTTGCCACTGGATTCAAGCTAGCTTGGCTGATGAGGGGTGTTACCCTGAAACTGGTCCCAGGATGCCTGTTTCCAGTCCAGGGAAGACCTGGCTTGGCAGTTTCCATGAGGCACAGGGTCTAGATTGATTTGCATATAGCTGGGTCCGAATTGGGATGGCAAAGTGAGATAAAGAATGTTGATGGATTCAACCCAGATCTGTGACTGGGGTTGAGTGTCTGAAAAGTTTCAGCGCTCATCCATCATATCTTTGTATTTGATAAAAAAAAGCCCAGCCTAGATGCTGTATTATGGGGCAATGCAATATGCATGTGGTCTTTGTCTTTTGGGTGGTCTAAGCACCAGACATCTAGTAAATCATGGGTACTTAAAAGGTCCAAAAACAGCTCTGTCATTGGCGTTTTGGCAGTCAGGGGACTGTCTGGCTCAGGATCAAGTCAAGAGCAATGCTCCTGACACCCTCTACCACAAGTTTGGTATCAGCAAATTCCATACCAGTATGCTCAACCATCCAAAGAATCAGATTTACTCCCTATTGGCACATACACAGAGCGCGAGGTAAGAACCTGGTCTTTCAGTTTCATATTCACAAAGGCAACTCTACCCGTGAGTCATCCCAAGATTTCAAGAGCGTTAATGAGGGTGTCATTTATGCATCAGCTTAGCCGCTCCACACTTTATGTGTAGTAGGGAGGAGGTTGGAAGGACTGAGGTATCACTGCCCTGAGGGGTTGTGTGGCTACTCCCTATAACCTATCTCACCAAGTCTCTCTGTAGCTTATCAATTTCCCAGTAGGCCAGTGCAGTTCCTGCAAACATGGAGTGAAGAGACGCCTCCCCAGAAAGAATGTCCAATTAAGAGGAAATTCCTGTATGTCCTACAAAATGGGTGTGAGGAACATACTGATCTCAAAAGCAGGCAGATGAGGCAGTAAATTAAGTGTAGTCTTAGTTAGGATTGATCTATTCATACAAAAAAATCTTGTGATCTGAAATATGCGGTTCAAGCGCTGAAACTTGACTGCCAAGGGTCCCCATCCTCTGAAAAAGTAGTAGAGGTAACTGTTGGTGGTAGTCCATGAAGGTCCTGTCGGATAAGTGGGTAGATGAGGAGGGAAAGCATGGACCTCAGTCTCATGTCTGATGAACTGTGGACACTGTGGGCACTGTAGGAGTCTATTCTGTGCCCGGATCACTTCTCGCTCCCACCTGCCAGAGGGTGGGAACTCTCCCACCAAAGAGAGAGAGGCATAGCACCTGCCAATAGTAAGGGGTAGCTCACACAGAATGCGATTAGGCAACAAGATAATAACAGCAAAGAAGAACATAACTTTTGAAGCTATAGCTCTTTCAGGATGAGGTTAATCTTGATACTTGTACAAAAGGATATGCAGGATTAGCAGCAGCAGGGCCATCTGTCACGATGGCCAACTTGGAACATTTTCAAGGTTAATTGCACCAGGGCACAGCTATCTAGGACAGAAAGTTAATTTTTCATGCAGTGCAGTAGGGCTGTCTTTCAATGGAAACCTGGATTTGTCCCTGTCTTGCTCTTAGGACATGACATCTATTACCTGATCCAAGCTCTCCCTGTTTGTGCATTGGCATTGATCTGATCGATGTAGGCCTTGATAGGCAGCATGTTTCCTGTTCTGAGCTCGGTGGGTGCCAGAATTTCCGGACACCTGAGGAGTAATGGAGTCTGAGGCTGGAGTCATGTCCATGGATCCTTCCAATTTGTCCAGATAGGTCAAGAGCATTTCTGGGTCATGAAATTCAATTACAAGCTCATTTTGAGCTTGAGAGACCAAGAAGATCTCGAGCTGACCCGTAGCCAGAACTCTGGCTCGAGTCTGGCTCAAGCATTAAGTGGCTTTCCAACCTCTCTTTAAATACAACCACATATTTGGAGTGTGCTGTCACAACCCACATGCCTAGTTTCCACAACATGCTGGGTTATATCGTAGCTTGTTGAGGGCCCTACTTTTACTTTTTGGTTACAGTTCAACTATATTTCTTAGCAACATTCCCTGAAATACGGGCAGCTTTTGGAGGCAACATGACCGTGTGCAGCCGCTAGGGACGATTGCTCCTCCTCCCAACCTTCGGGCCACTTTTGGCAATGGATACCACGGCAGGAGAGGTTGTGGAAGCAGCGGCGGGTGATTTTCTGCAGGTGGCGTAGGGAGAGACATGCTAGTAATGCTGGCTTTCGGGGATTCCAAGCCGGATTTTCTGCCTTATTAAGCCTTTTTTCTTCAAGCGTTTTGTTGGAGAACGGACAGGGCTGCAGGCGGCTGATGGCTGACGTATGAGTGTGAGGAGGAAGCTCAGGGGCGGCAGGGAATGCCCAAAGAAGCTGAGCCTGTCTATTCTGCCTGTGTGCTGAGTGTGGGGGAGGCGCTGGACAACAGTGAGTGATGGCTGTTTAATTTTGACTGTGTGGGGTGCAGACCGCGGGTCTAAAGAGAAAACTGGCTACTTTCCCTTTTGTCTTCTTGACTCCATTGCTGTACTTTTGTTCGCTTGCCCCGGCTCTTGTGTTTTTGTCTTAGGGGACTAAAACTAAAAATAAAATAGACCATGCTGAGCTGGGCGGAGGAAATTGACAATAACTCTGGGCAAGGTACTGCAGCTCGAAGAGACCCATACATTTTACAGGTATATCAGGAAAACATCTAAAGCAATCCAATTTAATGGCTAAAGTTGACTCAGTAATAGATCTCAAAGCCAAGACGCGACTAGCGCAGTCTAAGGCAGTCTCCACAGCGTAATTCAAAAATGCGACCTGGTATAAAGTCTAGTTTTGAGAGCTCGGAAGAAGAGGCTCTAGAAATCCACCGGGAATGGGGAGCTAGAGATTCAGGTTCATAGAAGGAAATAGGAGGAGGGCCGGAGGAGGGAATAAGACCAGAGGGAGAACAGATATCTGATCCTATTGCTGGGGTGAGCGAGGATGGTATTAGGAATCATAAAGATTTCCCGCTATTTTCTAAGGGAGAGGCATCCTTAATGTAAATGTCAAGGTATTTGTAGAGCACACTGTCACCAAGCGGTTTCCTGGTGCTATTACTCATACCGCTGTGGAACCCTTCCTGGCTTTCCCTATTAAGTGTCCACTCCTGGGCACCCCCAGGGTAAAGCCAGGCATCCTAGCGCTGTTGGGGCCGGTGGGGAGGTTAAGCAAGCTATTGCCCAAAGTTGCAGCGTGGGGCCCATGATTAGAATAGGCACTGAGGCGAGAATTGTCAGGTCCGAGGAAATTGAGCCTAAGACCCGCCGAGGCGGGATTGAACCCTGGTCCCGGGCCAGAACTCTGCATCAGGGTCTGCCGCTCTAACCATTGAGCCACACTCCTCCACGGCTCCATCCTAGGCTGCAGAGTCTACACCAGCAAAATTACTGGCAACATTTTTAGGCCTTTAGAGGGCTTGCTGAGGAGATGTCAACTAGTTGCTCCCAAAGTGTGCATTTACCCTCACGCCACCAAGCTATCGCTGAAGAAAAAGCTCTAAAAGCACTCCCCAAAAAGATCAATAATATCTCTATGGGTTTCCAGCCTTCGGGACAGGCATTACCATCTTTACCACAGGCTCAGGCTCAGCTACATCACTTCCACAAGACTCGATATTACCGCAGCAGATCAGCCCCAGTCACCTAATAAAGGATGATTCGAAGCTGGGGGGCAGCAAGATCAGAACCATAAAGAAAATGAAGGGTTTCAACATAGCTTGCCGGACCAATTCCAACAAAAGGGCACCACCCAACAGTGGGATATAATATGTTGAATGCTATTCTAGAGGAGATAAGAGACATGAAGAGGTTGCTAACAAACTAAATAGCCTCTCTCTATCATTGCTCAGAAAATTCGAGGAGGCAGTGGCCAGCTTTCCAGCCAGAATACAAGAAGTGGAATCAAGTATTGCACATCTGGAAGATCAAGTGAACATGATGCACAAGGCAGTGAATGAAGCAGCGAAGGAAAAAATTGCCCTGGCCTAGAGAACAAACTTGAGGAACTCGAGAGTCATTCACCGCGTGCAAACTTACATTTAGTTGGAGTTCCCGAAGGGAGTGAGGGGTCCCAAATAATTCAATGGGTCGAGACTTTTATTAAGTAAAATGTATTGCCAGAATTTACCGGAGACCTCACAATAACAAGGGCACATCGGGTCCCCTCGCACCCATTGCCGTCTTCAAAATTTTCACGTACAATCCTGATTAACATTGCCAATAATCATATTAAAGGAACAATTTTAACTAAGGCAATTCAGCAACGGCAATTTGCAATCAATGAGGGCACTAGGTGTCAGATTGTTGTCCATATGTCGGCTGCTACTGCACGTAGGCAATTGCTCTATCTTTTTAAGGCTCAAGGTGCTCAGGCTTCAAGAGCTCATATTTACAACAAGGGGTGGTGAGGGACAGAGTCTCTGAATTAAGCAGAAAGCTCTCACCCAGTCAAGAGATCAGGGCTAGATCCAACACTGTTTTTTAGCTCACTGCACCATCCCAGTTTCAGAACCAGGCTGTATGCAAATTAGTCTGTTCCTGTCCCAGTGCATGATGGGAACAGGGCAAACCAAACTACAAAAGCCAATTCTTACACTGGGAAGGAAACAAGCTCCCGGGGACCGGTTTCTGGCATTACAGCCGTCTTCGGCCCGGTTTGCTTGAATCCTGATGGTGCAATGAGCAAGGGTCTCACATCTGAGAATACCCTTCCACGCTTAGGGTGGACAAAAATATTTACAACAAGGGGTGGTGAGGGACAGAGTCTCTGAATTAAGCAGAAAGCTCTCACCCAGTCAAGAGATCAGGGCTAGATCCAACACCGTTTTTTAGCTCACTGCACCATCCCAGTTTCAGAACCTGGCTGTATGAAAATTAGTCTGTTCCTGTCCCAGTGCATGATGGGAACAGGGCAAACCAAACTACAAAAGCCAATTCTTACACTGGGAAGGAAACAAGCTCCCGGGGACCGGTTTCTGGCATTACAGCCGTCTTCGGCCCGGTTTGCTTGAATCCTGATGGTGCAATGAGCAAGGGTCTCACATCTGAGAATACCCTTCCACGCTTAGGGTGGACAAAAATATTTACAACAAGGGGTGGTGAGGGACAGAGTCTCTGAATTAAGCAGAAAGCTCTCACCCAGTCAAGAGATCAGGGCTAGATCCAACACCGTTTTTTAGCTCACTGCACCATCCCAGTTTCAGAACCTGGCTGTATGCAAATTAGTCTGTTCCTGTCCCAGTGCATGATGGGAACAGGGCTAACCAAAGAGCTCAGCATTGGAAGCGGCGAGTGCGTGTGAGAGCCAAATTTCACATGTTTGCAAACATAGACGAAGTGCAGAGTCTGCTGAAAGCAATCTCTTCTGTAAAATAGGATAGGAGCAGAGATTGATAGAAATGGTCACTGAGGTGGGGGGTCACCCAGGGGGCACCCCAAAGTTGTAGTTGGGGAGGGGCGAGAAGTGGCTCATGGGCCCTTGCACATCTGTTAGGTGGGGGAGGGACTGGATGTGAGTTGGGGGCACTGGGAGCAGGGGTAAAAAAGGAGCAGATGCATAAGAGAGGGATGGCGGAACAAGAGTGCATTGTGCTGAATGGATTAATGCAATGAAATGTAAATGTGGGATAATCTCAGTCAACGTAAACGGTGTGTTAAACAAACAGAAGTATGGAGGAATATTAAGGTGGCTAGCTTCATTTACACCACAAGCCCTTTTTCTGCAGGAAACTCATTTAAAAACAAATACTCCAAAACGTTTTGTACCCAAAATGGTTTCTAAGGCTTTATTCACATCAGCAGGGATGGCTGTAAGTGGGGTTGCCATATATTTTAGCCGGGGGGTGGACTGGGAATTTTTTCAAGTACAGAGGGATCCACACGGTCAATGGCTTTAGGTCACAACAAGTCTAAATGGAAATGTTTTGAACTTTATTAATCATTACGGTCCAATCGTTGACGACCCAGTAGGTATATTGAAGAACAATGAGATACTCAGAGGGGCTACAGGGCAAATTATCTTTGGGGGGGATTTTAATTATATTCAGGACTTGACCAAGGACACTTCAAATAAAAATAAAAAACAGCTGAAGCTGAAGACCAAAAATGTAATTGATGTTATTGCACAAGAATATCAGCTAATAGATGCATGGCGTAGAGCCCATCCCAAAATACAAGAATATACTTGTTATTCCCAACAATTTCAATCGGCGTTCATGCATTGACTATTTTATGATATCTCACTCTTTGAAATATTCCAGGGCAGAAATGGGGGCTAATTCTTTCTCAGACCACTCGCTGGTCAAAGTCCAAATAGAAATAGATGAGGTCAGGAGGACGAGGTCCAGGTGGCAGTTGGATTGACTCCTTCTTTTGAATCCATAATGGCTAGCTGATACGAAAAAATGGATATTGGAATTTTTTTAAGGTCAATAAGGGCACAGCAGATCTTTTCTCAGTTTGGGGGGCTTTTAAGGCCACAATTTGTCAGGAGCTGGTTGCCTTTTTAGGCGCACAGTCCAAAACTTGTGGGACGCATATAGATCAACTCCAATCGGTGGTTGATTCTGCCTTGCTTCAGAAAAATTATTCTTGAGGTAGAAACAAGCTAGTGGGAGGGCATTTTAAAAAAGCAAAACAGAAGTTAAAGGAGTTCTTTCTTGTTGAAAGATTAACAGCTCCCGCAAATTCCAGCAGCAAGTCTACGAAGAGAGCCAAATGGTAGGCAAGCTGCTGGCCTGGTCTACTAAAAATAGACAGGAAGCAGCCCTAATTACCACAGTATTAGAACCTAACACAAGCAACCTGGTGACTGACAAAGAAACATTTTCCCTAAAAAATCTGCAGCACTAGGAGCAGCTGTATGCAACTACATATATGGTGGGGCTAGAGGCTATTCAACAATATTTTAAGGACATCAATCCCCCGGAACCCATCAAATAGCCAGGTAGAGGATGTTCAAGCTGATATTTCTGCAGCTGGAATCCAGTGTGCTCTAGCCCCTATGTCGGGAGGAAAAATGTAATAATGATGGGCAGCCAATAAAATTTTATAAGGCTTTTGCAAAAGAATTAACACCTTTCTTGGTAGAGCTCTTTCATTATGTAAAAATGGGGGGATCATTCCGACAAATTTAAAGGAATCCATTATTGTCAGCTTTGTAAAGAAAGGGAAGAACCCCAGAGAAGTAAACTCATATAAACTAAAAAGCTTACTTAATTCAGATTATAACATTTTAATTTAAATCTGGGTGCAGCGCTTCTCTCCTCCTGCACATAAATTGATCCATAAAGATCAGACAGGGTTCATTGCAGGAAGGTTGATGTCCAATAATACAGGGTTTCTAGTACTTGCACTTGACTTTTCTAACTGTAATCAAACTCCAGCTCTCATCATGATTGTGGATGCTGAAAATGCGTTTGACCTAGTGAATTGGGATGCCCTGTTTTACAGTCTGGGCAGGTATGGGATCCGCTCTTAGGTTATATTATCTATCAAGGGGTTCAGGCACAGGTGATTATTAATTCAAATCCAGCTGGGATGGTTAATGTCAATCAGGGGACCAGGCAAGGGTGCCCATTTTCCTCTGTACTTTTTACCTTTTTTATTGAACCCTAAGCCACTAAAATCCGCAATAACAAGGAGATCAAACCTTCTATACCAGGTATGGCTAAGTTGAAGTTGTTTGCTGACGATATCATTCTTTATCTTAGCTCGGGAAGACAGAAAATTGATCTAATATTAGCCAAATTTACACAATTTAGTTAATTAATTGGAGACTTCAAAATTAATCGCATCAAGACTGAGGTTTTAACAATAAATACTTTGTATGCTTTTCTTCCCGATAATTTTAAACAGCAAGCCCTTAGTCCCAATCTAATCCAATATCTAGGGATCTACATTACTAGCCAATATATGGAAATCTGTAAATTTTATTATGAAGCCATGAGGAAATAAATTATAAAACTGTTAGAAGAATCATCGCTTTTACCGCTTACATTCATAGATCGGGTGGCCCTTTTAAAAATGTCAATCCTACCCTTACTGGTCTTCTTGTTTATAAATCTTCCTATAAAAATTAATACGACTTCATTTAAGGAGCTAAAAACGTTGTTTAGAAGATTTGTCGGGAACAAGAAGGCTCTGAGAATAAAACTTCCAGTGCGCCAACTTGACATCAGTCAGGGGAGGCTTGCACTTCCTCAAGTCTGCACATACTAAGAAGCAGTCTTTTTAGATTTAACAGCCCATTTACTTGACCGCAAGGTCTCTATTGTCGATTTATTTTTGGACAAGATGGTGCTAGAGGCGGGTTTACAGGTCCCGGTATTTTTTAAAACAGATTAACTCCCAAAAAAACGAGATATAAGACCTTGCATGAGTACACCCACAGACTCCAGATTTTTTATTCGAAACAGGCCTGCTCCACAGGATCTGCTTTTTTAGAGTTAACCGAATGTAAGAGCTTTGAGCCTTCAAATACAGGGCAGCCATCTGGGGTCCTGGACTAATTGAGGATTCAAAGAGCTAGGGCATTTTCTAGTGGCAGGCAGAGGTATTACCTGGCAAGAAGTCCAAGTGAGGTGTGGCGCCTCAAGTAAGCCTCTCTTTTTTAAATATGTTTAGTTTTCACAATTACTAAAAAAGTACAGCCTTGTGCCTGGCCCTGGTCCCGGCCCAACTCCACTTGTGACTGCATTATTTAGAGCAAAACTGAGAGGGGTGGGCAACTGGTATTGTTGTATACGGTCTCCAGCGGAGCCCCTCATGGTTAATAATCATTTAGAGAAAGTGGTATTGGAGACCCAATGTAGGTCCTCTAGTCGGGATTGGCAAGCAATCGCACAGCTAGGCAGCAAGGCATGACGAGCTGCTAATTTTAATAGAATGGCGTTTCTGTCAAGATGGGTTGCGTCCTATACTCACCATGCTCTCCATAAGATTTATCCGGAATCAGAAACAAATGCTTTTGCTGCCAGATTCCAGATATACCTGCCCAAAGCTAGGACAATTTTGGGAGAAGTTCTTCTTAGCTTTCAGCTGGGGAGTTCAGAAAGGTTTGGATCCCGACACTAAGATTGCACTTTTTGGTTGAGCAAGCCAGAGACAAAACCTCGGAATGCCGAGAGGGGAGGCGACATTGTTGCAATTGCCTCCCTCGTGGCACGCTCTCTGATATGGCAGAATTAGAGGTCACAAAAAATACCCACTTATTCGGAATGGCTGAATAAACGAATTTGTACTAGGAAATTTGAAGAATCATACGCTAAGAGAGCAGGTGCTAATAAAACATTTAACACTGTATGGCGATTTATGGAGAGGCTGGAGTCCTTGGAGATGTAGGGTCAGATCAGGAAGGGAGGGAAGAGAGAGGAAAAAAAATAGAAAAAGGAAGGGGGAGATAAAAGAGAAAAGGGGAAGGGGAGGAGGGAGAGAAGAAAAAAATGGTTGTCTTTTTTGCACTTCAACACTTTTGCACTTTATGTATTGCAGTTTTTGCAAATTTTAGCTTGGAAAATACTGTGGCAAACAGTACTTCGAGGTATGTTTGGAAGATGAAGAAAAATGTTGACTTTTTTTTCTCTCTCTATTAGAGTACGTTTAGATGGCATACCATCATATTGCGCTTTAGACGGAGCAATGTCCGGAAGAAGAATTTTTTAATATTATGCTTTGATGGAAACCAGCATATTGCACTTTAGTTGGAAATGTATCTATAAGGAATCAATACTAGTTCATAGGAATAGTATTTGTCTGTGAGATACCGCATGTCTGTTGGTACGGTACTGCACTTGCACTTTGTGTAGTTTTTTTGCAAAGATCAATTGCTATTTTTATGTTCGAATGTAAAATGGCATATTGCACTGTAATTGGAAAAGAGCTGCTAACGTTAACTACGTTTAGAACGACATTTCCGAGATTAACATGGCTCGTTGCACTTTATACTTGTTATTTTGGTAATTTATATGTACAACAGATGCTTACTGTCTAAATCGTTCTGCAGTTAGTTTTTTTTCTTTTCTGTATCCCTCTGCGTTTCTGCTCAATAAAAAAAGGAACAAAAAGCATTCCATGAAATATGATGGTTCACCAATCACTAGTTTCAGTGGCTTGTACACAACCATTTCTGTTAGAATTTCCACCTCTGCGTGCCTCACCCCATGGTAAAAGTAGATTTTTCCCTGCTGGCGGGACTTGTGTCATGTACAGGCACGTTAATGTGTGTCTCATCTTCCAGTGGATACATAGTTTAGCTGCAGATCCTTCCATATCAGCCTCATCCAAATCATATTTAGATTTGCTTTCTTACTTACTTCTAAAATCAGATTTCTTATATGAAATTTCAAGTTATCGGATTTTTAAATTGTTTAATTGATTTATGAGCAATTTTATTCTACTTTCAATTGAGATAATTTCGAGAAAGATCTGCGGTTAAAAATGTAAGTCTTTTTATTGAAATGTCCTGTAAATTATAAAATCTTTATATTAAACCCTTAAACAAAAAAAGTATCCTATATGTGTGTGCATAATGCTCTTGCCAATACCAGTACAGAATTATTGAAGATTTGCGAGAAAACTCTATATGTGCTTATTTTTTTGCAAATCCTCGCTTTGAGGACCCCGGAAATTCTATGCAAAAAAAGACGTCGTCCGCAATAAATTGAATGATTAAAAATATCCTGCGTGTGGTCTATGATATTTACTTTCTTCGTTGTTAAAAAGGAAGTTACTGTAAAGTTTGCATGGTTAAATGTCAATGTAGAAATCTAGTCCATGCATCATCATAAAAACAAAAAGAAAATGAAAATTACACGATGTTACGTAAACATGAAATGCCCTAAAAAAATAGAACATGAAAATCATTAAATAATGTACATTTTTGGTTGTTTAAAATTGCCCGAGTCCTCTGTTGGCAACTCCTCCATCTGTTTTTGACAGTTTGTACAAATGAAAACCTACAGTAACTGGAGCGTTATTAATCTCATCATTCAACCAAGTGAAAATAAATGATGTTTTCTCTGTTTTGCGGAGAAAAGATTGCGTGCATGTAGTACACGTCCGCTATTTCGTGTTCTCAGTTGTCCTACAAAAATTGAGAACACATGTCAAATAGAGCCACACGCTTTATTAATTAACCATGTTTGTGTTGCAGTCAATACTGCAAACTACTTTTTTAGTAAGACACCTTTGTATGGGAGCACAGAGCCAATTAAAAGTGCACAGCAGAAAGAAAAGTAGCATGCACGCGTACCCGTATAAACTCTTGTGTGATACCACAAGTGTTGTTATGTTTCAGAAGGGCAATGAAAATTATTCCTGACGTCTTACCCCACAGATAATGGGGCTCAGGGAGTGAGGGGGGCGGGACGGTGGTGGGGGAGGCTGTAGGTGGCTGTGAAAGAAGCCCATAAGTCCCAAAACAACGTAGTTTGAGCTTCATGGGTGCCAAAGCAAGCTATCTTTATTTTGGTCTACAGTTATGCTTGGAAACGAATTTAGTATGTATTTCTCGCTTGCATGACTTTCTAGGTTCCCTAAAGAGTTCATGTATTTTGTGCTAATATAGACATTGAACGATTATATTAACAATTGCATCTTTTAGGACTAGTATTAGCCAATACATTTTCATTTGACTAATATTCAGTATATAGCATAGTTATGTTAGTTAGTGGTTTTCAGCCAAATTTCATCCATTAGTCTGCTGTTGTATCATTCACAATTTTTCTTCCACCCACTCAAGCAGGTATCATTGGGCACTAGGTCAGCCCACTTCAGCCATTGGCTGACTTCCCTGTGAGTCAAAGCCTTCTGCCCTTTCACAAGGAACACATCCACACGCAAAGTAGCTCCCTTCAATATGAGGGACTATTATGGTAAAGTGTGCTTTTTTGGGCCCCAACAAATTATTTAGCCCTCAAGAACTTTTAAGGGCACATCAGCTTCCACAACTATAAAGTTTTGCCAAAACCACAACAGAGCAAATCAAGAATTGCCTAAAGGTTGGCAATCAAAGACAGAACTGTTGGCTTGTTTTACTATTATGTGCTCCTTCGTCAAGCAAGGCTTCGGTATGTTAGGTGGGAGGGTTTACAATGATAGCAATTGTTTAAGTAATGATTCTGGGAGAGCTAATGGACTCTTACTTGCTGACTAATTCATTTTAGTTATTCCTCCACTTGACTATAGTTTACATCCTTTAAATTCCAGAAGGTGAATGTAATCCCTTTAATAGATACAGTCACAAATGCATATGTCATGGAACACTAGTCAGTGATTTTGCCTTTCAGCAAGAACCAATCAGAGAACTAATCCAATATTTTGTGGTATCTGGTGGTAGTCTCTCTTCTGTTCCTTTTTTTATGTGAAGAGAGATTTACCTAGTCTATTTAGCCTTCCTTCTCATTATGGGACAAAAGGTTGTGGTTTGGCTCACTCTCAGCTTTTTCTCCTTCATATGTTGTCACGATCAAAATGATTTAAGCCTTGAAAAGGTGGCGTATAAGACATATGACATGCAAAACACTGTGGAGTTGTTTTTGGTGTCAGATGGTCTACAGCTTAGTTCGTCTCATTTACATTATCTCACAATATGCTTATCATATTTCACAGGAAAGTGTCTTCACAGGCTGCACCACCCACAATCTAGAGCCAAATAAGATGGAAAGGCCAGATCCCTGAGCCAGGAAAGAATACTATCAGAGTCCTCAAATACAGGACCCCAAATAGTGCAATTTCCGTCATGTGGGGATCCAGCCATATCCAATTTAATTCCCGTACCAGCCAGAGGCTCTGGATGGGAACTGGATTAAGTCGTTCCTTGATTCCAGGTCCATCAGCTCTTTAAATTATGGAAATTAGTCGTTGCAAACACTTTTTCCTTTCCTGGAGAGGACCAGTGGCCCTTACAAGGGATCACTTTATCTCCGGACTCACTAGTGTGCTATTTGGGGTCTTGTATTTGAGGACTCTGATATTATTCTTACCTGGCTCAGGGATCTGGCCTTCCCATCTTATTTGGCTCTGGACACGAGCCTACTTATCGTTCATCTACAGTGACGTTTGTTGCCATCCTTCTTGTTTTTTCCAGGTGCGTTCTCCCGTGTTTGCACCTGATTACTGCGCCCTGACAAAGGTGAGACCCATATCCAGGTCACGCACTGAAACGTGCGTCCACGCTGGTGTTTTCTTGCCAACCTGTTGTTTTTCTCCCCCTCTAAATTCATCAATATGTTGAGAAGAAATTGGATTACAAACATGGATTGTACTATCAACTGATTTTTATTCATGTATTAATTTTGAAATTGATCCACATTTTCCATTCCTGTGGACCTGACAGAATTATCAATTGTCTCATGTTGTGATGGGGGATTTGTTTTTTAAGTGTTGAACCCTTATTCTGTAGGACGTATGGGTATGCTTCTGTTTTGTCGAACAAATGTGTGTGTGTGGTGTAAGATGCGCTTGGACTATTTTTGGTGTACCATTTACTGTGTTTTTTTAATATAAATTGCTAAATTATATTTATTAAATAAATGCGACATTTTTTGCATTTATTGTTTTTATGGATCATATTTTGGAAGGCCAGGGTTTCATGTTTGTGGTATTTATATCAGTGACTATTAGCACATTATACTTTGTACACAGGCAGATACATTTAGTTTTGATTGTATTTAGGACAGGGCTGGGACAGAAGGTAAAGGGTTAGTGTAGAGCACTAATCAGCCCCTATCAGGTTCGGCTGGTTTGGTTGTTTTTTTTATTAATACTTTCAGCTTTTACTGCCATTGCAGAGATCCAACTTGTTTAAAATATTCAACGATTCAGCCTGTAAATCAAAGATTTAAATATCAAACTCTGTAAGGCAAACTCCATTTAATTTATCTACTAATTGCACATTACTTTCATCCAGTATTTTCCTCATCTGACCTCAACAACAGGAATAAATTGTTTGTGCATTGGTTTCTCATTGCCAAAAATGACAGCTTTTCCTGATATCATTTTATGATTAATTCTAAGTGAAAATGCCAATCTAAAATTAAATTGTCTTTGAAAGCCCACAGCAAAACTCAGTATCTGCTGCCATTTCATGTTATTCATTATTTTACACGTTTGAGCATCGTTTATAGCACAAAGTAAACACAATCAGAATTTTATGTAATGTGTCATGTATACTTTGAAGTGCACTTGGTTTGACAACAATCGTCATTTTAGCAACGTTATTTTTTTGTAAATTTTATAATGATCCAATTACTTTCTTTGCGACTTTTCATACCCTGAGCATGAAATAAACAAATACAAATGAAGGGCAAATCAAATGAGAGGCAAATGTGCTTTCAGAAAATTAGAGGCAAGCTAATGACTCATTCCTGTAATTCTTTCTGCATTGTGTATTAAATTGGAGTAAACCTCATGTAAAGTGTCGGGAGTGAGTTTCCAAATTCGAGTGTGGGTTTATGCCTGAAAGATTATACACTTTCACAATATATCAGTTTGGGAGTGCTCGTAAAGTTTTGACAGATATTTTTTTTATTGGTCGAAATTAGGACATATATAGACATGATAATACATGCAGAGTTGAGAACAATAAGCCATGTCAACGAGCAGAGCTACAGATAACTAGACATGGGAACAAAAATCAACGAGTATCATCTACAATAACCAGAGGTACCCATTCCCTATTAAAATGTCTAAACTTAGACTTACCCTGAACTTCTTCCACTCTATATGTTTTACTTTTTATTTTACTGTGTTTTATAAAGCACGAACATGATCTTCACGACATCAGGGTGCTGTAAAGAGGGTTACAGTACAGTAAAACTACTGGTCAATTAGGATCTGCTGTACATAGAATTCAAAAACCAAGGTATAAAACAATTTCATACAATATATAAATGGCTGAATGACAGTTTCAAAATGGTTTTCATTAAGATAAATGTTGTTGTTGTAATACAGCTTTCATTTCCTACCTGAAAAGCCTTAGGGAGGAAATGGCTCTTATTGAGGGAGCAGATCCAGTAAAGGTGTGACACATGTTTTCCTTTTTTTAATCTGACTAGTTCTAGAATGAGGGATTTAACACTTCTATAATCCCTTCTGCCTCCTGATTGCCTGGATTTTGGACCAGAATTGTGTAAAGCTTTGTATGTTATGTATGCAACTTTAGTCGGATCCTGGCTTCAACTGGGAGCCAGTAGATGGTTCTGAGTGATGGAGAAATGCGATCACAATGACGTGTGCCTGTTAAAAGTCTTGCTGGTGCATTTATTGTTGCTTTCATTGGGACTAGGCTGGCTTTAGGTAGACTTATGAGTGTTGCATTCCCATGGTCCAGTCTTGAAAGCACTAGAGACTGAACCACCGTATGAAGAGTTTTCATTTTTTTAGAAGATGCAGATGTAGGTTAGCCCTTCTGGTTGCAGCTGACATGTGAGCACACATGTTTAGGTTTGAGTCTAGTGTGATGCCTAATGATTTTACGAAGTCACAGATGGTTGGGGTGCAGTTTAGTTATTTGAGGTTAAGAGACCATAGTTGCAGTTGTAGGGATCTAAGGGGTGGGGAGATAAGAATTAATTCCTTTTTCATTGGGTTTTGTTTTAGATGGTTGTGTTCCATTCAATTTTGTGTTTTCCTCAGAGTGTCTTCCAGTCTCTGGATAACCTCTTGAGGTGAGAGCCCGATGTAGAGTCAGCATACATGTGATATGAGATTTTTGACTGTTAAAGGATTCCAGTGAGCGGTTCCTTAAATAGATTGAATAGTATTGGTGAAATTGTAAATTCTTGATGAACGCCTCTGTCAATATCTGCAGCACCACATCTAGTGGTTCCGATTTTGACTCTTTGTGGTCGGTTCTGCAAGAAGGAGGTGAACCAGTTAGGATGGCTCCTGGAAGGTCTTTCCTGAATTTAAGAGTTTCTCTGAGGCATTTGTGGCTGACCATGTCGAACGCTGCAGATAAATCTAGGGGTATTAGGAGACAGGATTCGTTTTTGTCTGTTGATGTTTGTATATCATCTAGGATGTTTAGAATGGCTACCTGAATATTGTGCCCAGGCCTGAAACCTGATTGGTGTTTAGCTAATAGGTCAAAGTTCTTGATGTGTTTACATAGCTGATCATGGGTGCATCTTTTAACCAATTTGGCCAGGAAAGGCAGACTGGATACTAGTCAGAAGTGGTTTGTCTTTCCGGTCAGTGCCTTGTGTTTTTAGTAGTTGGTGGAGGTACTTGGCCCATTTTCAGGAATTCAGGGAAGGATCCATATTGGAGAGTTGGCTTCATAAGTTTCGTCCATAAGGTTAGTGACAGATTGGTGGATCTCTTTCAGTAAATGGGATGGAATGGAACTGTAAAAATGTGTGGTAGGGTTCATTGACTCAATGGTTTTCTGGATTTCCTCCTCAGAAACCGTTCCTGTTTTTTTTTATTATGTCAAAGAGTTTTATGGGTCCGTTCTCTGCTCTGTCTAGTTGAGATCTGATCGCTGTTGTTTTGAAATTCAAATGAAGCTTTTAGTATGAGATTCTGTGCATTTTCAAATGTTCAAGATGTGTAATGTTTGGGTCCTTCCTCCAAAGTCATTCCAGATGTCTTCATTGACTTCTTTCATTGTTTATGCTTTGTTTGAACCACTGTACTAAAGGTTTTTTCTTTTGCCTTTGTCGACGTAAGTTCTATGCAAATGTTAAGGAAACTAAACACAGATTTCTGAAGCGTGGCTATGATGTTAAAACTCTAGACAAAGCTGAGGCCAGGATATGTACGGTTGATAGGGAGATCACCTTATGTGACAAACCTACTATGAAAGAAAGAAGTAACAAAACTACCAAGGCAAGGTTCATCACACAATATACCATGCACAGTGAGAAGATGTTCAATGTCTTTCGTAAGAACTGGCACCTATTAACAGTTATTCTTGGATTACAAGAGCATATTGGTAATCAACCATCTATTACATACAGGAAGGGTTTATCATTACGCAATCAGCTATGTGCAAGCTATGTAACAACTCCATCAAATAGTGGAACTTGGCTTCCCCCTAAACCCAGAGGTTTTTTCACATGTGGGACTTGCAATATCTGTCCCATGGGTGAAAATAGAACTGTATCTTTTTCCTACAATAATGAAAACAGATATACCATTGACCAATTTTGTAATTGCAATGCCACGCATGTTGCATACGCTCTTGGTTGTCAATGTGGGAAGATCTATGTGGGCAGTACCCTATGCCCATTAAGACTACGTATCCAGGAACACTGACTAGCAATTATGGGTAGGGACTCTAGATATCCCATTACGGAACATTATAACTCCGTACACACGGGAGACGATTCCTTTTGGTTCCATGCAATTGAACATGTCCTACACAATCATAGGGGGGGCAACGGAGAGTTACTGTTGAGAAGAGCAGAAGCAAAATGGATATGCCGCTTGCAATCGATACAGTTTGGGCACAATACAGACAGTGAAATGCATTATTTTTTGTAGGATGACAATACAAATGTGGTTCAGAGTCGCCCTATAGTATTTGTTGTACCCTAGGAAGATTGGCCCCTCATGTATCTATATGTGAGGTTGGGAAATACCAGTGGACATTGGATATTTTCCTTATCTTTTGATATATATATATGTCTCTATATATAGACCTTACAATTGAGACTGGTACCAAATACCAAGATGCACCCTCAAGTAATATACTTCAAGGCTTGTCACAAATAACAGGATAAAGATGGACATTTCTGCACAGTACTTGGATGTGTGTGATTTAGGACTTTTCTATTGAGGATCTGATTCTATCGACAAAATATGTTTCTAAGAATTGGTCTGTTAATATATGACGTGTTTTGTTGTATCATTGTTATCATATTCATCAATACAAGTTTGTTGTTCTTTTGTCCCTTACTCACTATCAGGGTGTGTTTGAACATAATCTTTCAAATCTGGACAGGTTGATATTTAAAACTGAAATCTTACTTCCGACACCTTTCTGTTATTTTTCGAGATCTACTCTTTTCCTTTTATATATATCACTGTTTCTATATATATAATAAGTCCCTACACCGTTAGTAATATTAACAGGGTCAACATGGCACTCGCAATGGCTTACCGCCTGACCTTCTATACTTGCGAGTGACTATGGTGTTTCCGATTTTATTTGAAAACATTTGTGAAGGACTGCTTTCCCGATTTAATTTCCTGTATACTTGCGAATGATTATGGTGTTTGTGAGTTGTTTTGAATATATTTGGGAAGGACTGTGTTCCCAATGTAATTTCAGGTAGATACGGAGGAATGTGACATACTTACTTTTGAAATTCGACCGAAACCGCGGGTCTTTAAATAGATATTCTCTTATATTTATATATTTTAAGTATTAGTTTCTCGGCTCGAGGTGATCAATATCAGGATTATACATACCTTTATAAACACAAAAGAGGGGTAAGGGTCAAGAACATTTATACTCTACCACTCCGGACCCCCAGGAAAATAAGTAGTATGCACAAGAGGGGTGTATAGAGTGATTTATATCAACAACATGATATGACCAAACAAAGGAAGCCCCAATAGGGCAAATTCCTCTATTTGAAAAAACTGTCCTCACTCACATACCGAAGTATGTGACATGCTTCATCATCGGGTCTGCTTACAAAACGCCCTGGTGTAGCCACACACAGGGCGCAGCATAAGGGAGGGGGAAGAAAATAATTTAAAAAAAATCTTAACAGGACATACAGTCAAGACAAATGGACATAAACAACATGTAACATAAATCTTGGTGAAAGTAGTGTAAACTCCAAGTGATCACCACTGAAAAAGTGCGACAAAAGGTGCAGTTAGGAAAAGTGATTTAAAACTGATTAAGGGTGTCAACCAGAACACAACCTTTATTAAGCTTTTCTTGACACCCCTACCAGGATTAAAAAGAAAGAAGAGGATGGGAAAATGCCACTACGAGATAATTAGGAATCTCAAGGCTTCCCTCCTACCACTGCCAGAGTCAATGTTTGCCCAAGAGGTCACTCCGGTCTTCTTCAGGACCGTCGCATTCAGTGTCTCTCTGGGTTTTTCCGTATTTCGGATAATAATACCCTTGCGGTGAGGTAGGTCCACTGGATCTGTACACCTCCCGTAGTGAGTGTGGAGACAGTTCCCTCAAGTGCGGGAAAACATTTACTGTTGTGAAAAGAGAAGACAATGTGAACAACATTAGTAGTCACAATATTCTTACAGTTGATCCCTTTTCATTATGTCTTTTTCAAGCAAAACTCATTGGAGTTCCATTATCTAGCACGGGGCAGCAAACCCGATAACAAAATGTACCCTGGAGTCCTGCTCAAAATATGTCTTAACGTTTGTCCATTCTTAACTTGATAAATACAAAGTGCAGGCCTTTGTAATACATCCATTTCCTTACATATTAAGTAGACATTCATATCCCATATCACGCCCCTTGGTGTTCTTGGGGCTATCCTTCAAATATAACCTTCTTCTTATTCTCTGTCTATATCCACATCCAAATAAAGTGTACATAAAATGGTGCACTTACCGAGATTATAATAGTTACAAACTCGAAATGGTGTCCGGTGAGGGGGACGCCAATGAACACAATCTAAAATAAAATAAAAGAGAGCAAATGGAGAGGAGAATGTTTACTTTCAATGTCTCCACCGCCCGATGTGCACCACTGTTTATAGACGCTGATGCAAAGTCATGCTCAATCGGACCCCCATCGGGTCATCACCGCCACAAGCACGCTCAGCGCTAGCCCCCTTGTGCATACTACTTATACGTACCCTTCCCAGTGGCATATCTTTGGGATTTATATACTGCGGTGGGTTTGTGCTCATCGCTCTTATTAAATGAGGACTACATTTAAAGATGGCGTGGACGATTTTCAGATAGACCAAGCGTTTTCGTACATGACGTGATTTTAATACATCATACGCATAGCACGATTAGATTGGCGGTCTTTTTAAAACTGCCAGAAGTTACTAGGTGTCGTGGATACGGGCGCTGTTCCGGGTACAGTCTGTCTTCTGTAAGTAACTTGGTTTTACGATGTGAAGGGGACGGGTGGACCGAGATTTCGGTTTGTAGTATTATTGTTCTCCTTTGTTCTCCTTTGGGCTGTAGATCTAAGTAATGGGAGGACTCGGGTTCCAGTGGTCATAGGAAAACTAGGGAATAAGTGTCAATGCCGGTTACCTCACTTTTGGATGCACAACTGGGGATTTAAAATGTGATCTTAAGACGCCACACGCATGGCACAACCATTTATGAGGTTTGTCTAAACATTGCCGTGGGTTGATGCCATCTAGTGGCACCCCCCTCTCCTTTTTTTCTCTCATTGTTTATACGGGGGTGTTCTTTCATGTTAGTTTAACTTGGCAAGTACATCTTTCTGTAAACGTACAGGGGGATGTATGGCTGTGACATCTGGACCTTCTATTTTCTTTTGGGCCATGGGGTGTTACCGGTAGGATGACTAGGGAGATACTGATTAGCGCTGGTGATCTCATGTTAATATGCACTCAATGCACGTTTTTTTGACTAGTTTTAGTGACCAGAGACGCCATGTTTTGTTTTGTTTTTTCAGACCTTGACACTAGTGGCTTATAATAGCCTCATTTACATTGGAAGACAGTTCATTTATACTTATTAGCTATGTAAGTGCATTGTATGTCGACTTGCGTGATTTTGAATTTGTGTTATGTTAATGGAAAAGTAAAATATTTATCCCTTTGGATTATATTTGTAACTTTGCAATTTTCAGACCTTGACTCTAGTGGCTCATCATAGCCTCATGTATATTGGAAGACGGTCCATCTACACTGATTTCCAATGTAGGTGCATTGCATGATTGACTTGCGTATCTTTGGGAATTTTGACTTTAAAATCATGGTGTTATATAAAAATGGGAAGTAAAATATCATCTTTTTGGATTTTGTTTATAATGTTGCACTTTAATTGCAGATCGGTGCAAGGATAAATTTGTATCCGCAATTTGAAGTACACACTTTTTCTGGTAAATTTTGTTATATTTAGCATGGCAAATACACCCTTCATGTACATCTATGACTACCTTTGCCCATGTGCTATTTCAAATTATTGTTGCTTGTTATTCTAATTCTTCCTAGGAGACCCACCTTGATATCGTCCAAATTTGGTGACATACAGGGGTGCTATTATTGTTCTGACTGCCCCGGTATATATCGATCTATCGCTTTAAAGAAGTGTGGTCCTTATTTAGTGATGTTTTTCGTAAATATCGCTATATCTTTTCTGGAAAATAAATGTTACATGTACAATTAAAATTATCACTGCCGATGTGCTATTATAAATGTTTGTTTCTTTTTATTTTGAACTTTCCTTAGGAAACCCTCCTTGATATTGTTCAAATTTGGGACATACAGGCTTGTTATTATCGTACTGACTGGCCAGATATATACTGATCTATCGCTACATTGAAGTGTGGTCTCTAGTTGGTCGTACCATACGTACCAGTGGAAAATACTTTGGGTAATAATTATTATTACATCACCTTTGATCTTTAAACCTGCATGCACCATTTTTATTTATATGTGTTTCTTTGGCATTTTAAAAGTTGGCTCATGTCTATATCCCCCCAGATCTTTTGATGTGGGAAGAATTTTTGTTCATATTCTTATAGGAATATCGAGGTGATTGATCTGGAGTAACTCTACGTAGATGCACCCTAGGTGAGAATGTTTTGGACGGTCTTCTGATCTTAATAGACTTATTACCATCCTCTATTCCTGTGATTTGGGTATAGTACTTTGAAGTCATATCATGACTTTTGTGCCTTACAAGATCCTATGACAAACTTCCTAGTCATTCTTTAGAAACAGCTGGGTTCAGCTATTTGCCCCTTAATATAGAGGAAATTGATACAGGCTGATATAATGAAATCATGGTAATATTTTGTATAATTTAGTTATCACTCTGTGTTAGTCTTGATTAGAAATTGGATTTCACTTGTTCGCGTCGGATTTGACTTTTATATCATCTGATATTTGGTTCCATCAATAAATCTATTCAGTGAGGAACTTTTTAGTCATATTTATATATGTATACTTATCCCGTTTTATCTTGCCTATCCTTCTCTCCTCCTTTTTTCTTTCCTCCTTTATTTCCCTACCTTTCTCTTTCCTTTTTACTAATAGTAGAATTATAAACACACAGGTGTTGATCACAAACGTGATTAAAATTAAATTATCAATAAGGGTTTATGTGGACAAGTGTGGAAACAATGGCGGTGTTTTATTTATAATTGTTGTATATGTTTGTGGTAGTGACAAATGTTAGTGCCATTTTTTATGTATACTGTTAGTGTCTCTTTTTTTTAATATGTTAGTGTCAGTATTTATGTGTACTGTTATTGTTATTTCTTTATGTGTTGTTAGATTTTTTGTAAATATTTTATATATATATTGATCTGTGTTGCTTACAGCCCTGATGAAGTTCCCATAACAGAAACGAAACACGTTGGCTGTTGTCCTATTTGAATTTATGATGAAGAATAAAGAGTATTGAAATAGAATACATTGGCTGATCTGTGACTCCATCCCTAGTGCTGCCTCCACACTTTTTTGAAGTTTTATCTCTGGATATCCAGTGGGATCTAATCGCAGCAGGTCTCGGAGGCTATTGGTACAGGACTTGATACTTTTGGGACTTTAAGATTGAGGTGCTCAACATTTAGTCAGCTGTGGGGTCGCTAGTTTATTTACAAAATCTCCTTAATGTTTTCCTCATTACATGCATTGTTTAAGGTATAGCCTACCTCATAATCCATTAATAAGATGTTTTTGATAGCCTACTGTGTGGTGACCGGGAGACAGTTGTGTTTGCTGTTTGGGTACCACTCAGCAATCATGATTTAAGATAAATGGCACCAATATTATATGGGGATCAAGATTTTGCACTAGATTCAACTTCAGTACCGTCTCTTTTTCTAGTGGCAGAAAGCTGCATGCCATTGATGGGCCTTTTGTAGCCAATATCAGCACTAAACCTAAGATGTCTGCTCTAATCTTCTTGACTTAGAAAAAAAGGTTGCATGTATGAGAAGTTTAAATCTTTCTATAAATTCACCTATGTTGGTCTTGCCTACATAGACCTTGTACATTTTCACTTATAGTACTTTTTCAATATAATGCGCGTGTGATTTATCATCATTTATCCCCTGTAGTAGGAGGGTTAAATCATGTATGCTCATTTGGTTTTGACTGTTTGGAATTATACACACGTGTTAGCCTTTTAATTTCCTAAAGCTCGCTGTCATTAAGTGATATCAGGGTAAAACTATCCGAGATCTTTGCTATGATTAGAATAAAAACTGATTGAGCTGGTCTAACTATATTCCTTAGTTCCAGTGATGTTGCTAATCATGTCTGAATTTGATCATTTTCTGCAGGGTGTGTATAGAATCTTCTTGAGGCGCCTTCATTCACCAGTCAAATAGTTTCTAGTGCTCTTCGTTTATCTATGACTTTGACCTGTTGAAGCCTTATCAAGCTGTCTTTGGGCACTCTTTGTACAGTCCACGTAGGAGTACCTTCAGGATCAATGACATTCTAGGACATTTCCTTAAATGCATAGCGATTTTGAACAGATTGTACATGTTGTCCTTTTCACACTGTTGTGCTTTTTTTAAACCTGGTTTTGAATATATGTAGATGGCCAAATGCTGAAGATCAACATTAGTCAGCAAAAATTTTGATGCAGCCACTACCCATGAGAATAGGCACACTTCTCAGTATATCATCAGTCCCAAGTCACCCCCTCATAAAGGTAGATTATCTCTGTGAGCATTGTACACATGAGGAAGGTGCAGAGATTTGCAGACTAAACAAAGGGTCTCTGGGCTATGCAACTGAGGTAATGGTGACTAAATACTTCTGCCAACATCCAGAAAGCTAAAGTATAATTCCTATCACCCCTGTGGGTCTCTTAGAAAGCCAGAGAACTGAAGTGCCTTTGGTTGGCGTCAAAGTGGGGCATTTAGCGTTTGATGAAGCTGGTGGAAAGACATAAGTAAGTGGTGTTCATGCCTCATCATATTTTCCATTCCCCCACACTTTTTAGAGTCAGTGGAAGATCTGGGTTTCTAATACTGGAGCCTCAGCTGCCTCACCCATAACAGACCTCTGGCTTGATGGCCTGCCCAACACAGTATTTCAGGTCATAGTGACAGTTGTCTGCCCTTTTTAGGGTGAAGGAATCTCATTAGATGTTCCTACTAAACACCTCCATTTGAGAAATGCTGTTCTAAGTTTTGGAAATCGCACAATGGGACTGAAGCTCAGATAAAAAAGACCTTGCTTGTCAGTGCAACTTTCAAGAAATAAAAACCTTTGCCAAGTGTGCTCAACAAATCTGGTAGCCTCTAAGCAAAATACAATGCCTTAGTGTTTAGACACCAGTGGCTTCACTGAGGTCCACTGAGGTCACAGATATCTGTGCATGCCTGGCAGGGATCTCTAAATGTGGCAGGGTGCTCAGCCATGACAGAAAGTCCAGAGATTTTAAGGCACCCTCCAAGATCTTGTCCAATTTCTTTGAAATCTCTAGATAGATATTATGAAAATATATAAAAGAGATTATCGGAGCTGGAGAGCATTGTTACACGAACCAGTAATATGATTTGATGTGTGGTTGCGGGATGACAGAAGTGAAAATCATGGTCAGATTTTTAAAGCCAGAATGATTGGTTTGTAAATTGTTTCCTGCAGAGCCTGAGTGTTCACAGTTGCAAGCTAGGCAGTGCAACATCCTCAATGTATCATATGCACTGTTATAGAAAATGCAAGTTTTAGTTCTACAGGGAACTGTTCCCTGAAAATGGACGACATGGCAATGCAAAATAGAGTCTGAAAGACTCTATTTTGCAATAGACGTTATTGCTCTAGCTCCTGAAGCCTCGTATGAAGCATTTGTCATCCGATAAGGTGTGAAGGGTCATGTCTCTTGCTAAACAAATAGCATTTGCCAATGCATGTGAAGAGAAGGGGGTAAAGGGGGTACTAGATCCTGCTTTGGAATTTGATAGGAGTGAAATTGATTTAGGCCAATGAAAAAGAGAAAACTAATTTGATGGGTTAGCCTCCTGGTTAGTGAGTGAAGGGCAATCAATGTGTAATCAGTGGTGTAAGGGTCTCATGGAATCTTTAAAAACAAGTGATTATTATTACTATCATTATTAATATTATTATGTACCCATCCATTCTTGTAAATTTAATGGTTCAATTTCCAAGTAATAGAAGTGTCTCAAATTGTGTTGTTATCCTTTTGCAGATCACAATTTATTATCCAAAAACGCCCTTTATATAACTTGTTTCCAACAAAAGACATTCCTCTAACACTGCATCAACATTTCTAAGGTAAAAGCTCCACACTCATACTTTTTCTAGGTGAAAGCAATATCATACCACACACTAAACACTGACTTGTCTTCAGGGTCTGCCAAAAACGTTGTGTCTGTATCCAAGTTAGTGTCTCTTTTTTTAATATGTTAGTGTCAGTATTTATGTGTACTGTTATTGTTATTTCTTTATGTGTTGTTAGATTTTTTGTAAATATTTTATATATATATTGATCTGTGTTGCTTACAGCCCTGATGAAGTTCCCATAACAGAAACGAAACACGTTGGCTGTTGTCCTATTTGAATTTATGATGAAATATAAAGAGTATTGAAATAGAATACATTGGCTGATCTGTGACTCCATCCCTAGTGCTGCCTCCACACTTTTTTGAAGTATTATCTCTGGATATCCAGTGGGATCTAATCGCAGCAGGTCTCGGAGGCTATTGGTACAGGACTTGATACTTTTGGGACTTTAAGATTGAGGTGCTCAACATTTAGTCAGCTGTGGGGTCGCTAGTTTATTTACAAAATCTCCTTAATGTTTTCCTCATTACATGCATTGTTTAAGGTATAGCCTACCTCATAATCCATTAATAAGATGTTTTTGATAGCCTACTGTGTGGTGACCGGGAGACAGTTGTGTTTGCTGTTTGGGTACCACTCAGCAATCATGATTTAAGATAAATGGCACCAATATTATATGGGGATCAAGATTTTGCACTAGATTCAACTTCAGTACCGTCTCTTTTTCTGGTGGCAGAAAGCTGCATGCCATTGATGGGCCTTTTGTAGCCAATATCAGCACTAAACCTAAGATGTCTGCTCTAATCTTCTTGACTTAGAAAAAAAGGTTGCATGTATGAGAAGTTTAAATCTTTCTATAAATTCACCTATGTTGGTCTTGCCTACATAGACCTTGTACATTTTCACTTATAGTACTTTTTCAATATAATGCGCGTGTGATTTATCATCATTTATCCCCTGTAGTAGGAGGGTTAAATCATGTATGCTCATTTGGTTTTGACTGTTTGGAATTATACACACGTGTTAGCCTTTTAATTTCCTAAAGCTCGCTGTCATTAAGTGATATCAGGGTAAAACTATCCGAGATCTTTGCTATGATTAGAATAAAAACTGATTGAGCTGGTCTAACTATATTCCTTAGTTCCAGTGATGTTGCTAATCATGTCTGAATTTGATCATTTTCTGCAGGGTGTGTATAGAATCTTCTTGAGGCGCCTTCATTCACCAGTTAAATAGTTTCTAGTGCTCTTCGTTTATCTATGACTTTGACCTGTTGAAGCCTTATCAAGCTGTCTTTGGGCACTCTTTGTACAGTCCACGTAGGAGTACCTTCAGGATCAATGACATTCTAGGACATTTCCTTAAATGCATAGCGATTTTGAACAGATTGTACATGTTGTCCTTTTCACACTGTTGTGCTTTTTTTAAACCTGGTTTTGAATATATGTAGATGGCCAAATGCTGAAGATCAACATTAGTCAGCAAAAATTTTGCTGCAGCCACTACCCATGAGAATAGGCACACTTCTCAGTATATCATCAGTCCCAAGTCACCCCCTCATAAAGGTAGATTATCTCTGTGAGCATTGTACACATGAGGAAGGTGCAGAGATTTGCAGACTAAACAAAGGGTCTCTGGGCTATGCAACTGAGGTAATGGTGACTAAATACTTCTGCCAACATCCAGAAAGCTAAAGTATAATTCCTATCACCCCTGTGGGTCTCTTAGAAAGCCAGAGAACTGAAGTGCCTTTGGTTGGCGTCAAAGTGGGGGCATTTAGCGTTTGATGAAGCTGGTGGAAAGACATAAGTAAGTGGTGTTCATGCCTCATCATATTTTCCATTCCCCCACACTTTTTAGAGTCAGTGGAAGATCTGGGTTTCTAATACTGGAGCCTCAGCTGCCTCACCCATAACAGACCTCTGGCTTGATGGCCTGCCCAACACAGTATTTCAGGTCATAGTGACAGTTGTCTGCCCTTTTTAGGGTGAAGGAATCTCATTAGATGTTCCTACTAAACACCTCCATTTGAGAAATGCTGTTCTAAGTTTTGGAAATCGCACAATGGGACTGAAGCTCAGATAAAAAAGACCTTGCTTGTCAGTGCAACTTTCAAGAAATAAAAACCTTTGCCAAGTGTGCTCAACAAATCTGGTAGCCTCTAAGCAAAATACAATGCCTTAGTGTTTAGACACCAGTGGCTTCACTGAGGTCCACTGAGGTCACAGATATCTGTGCATGCCTGGCAGGGATCTCTAAATGTGGCAGGGTGCTCAGCCATGACAGAAAGTCCAGAGATTTTAAGGCACCCTCCAAGATCTTGTCCAATTTCTTTGAAATCTCTAGATAGATATTATGAAAATATATAAAAGAGATTATCGGAGCTGGAGAGCATTGTTACACGAACCAGTAATATGATTTGATGTGTGGTTGCGGGATGACAGAAGTGAAAATCATGGTCAGATTTTTAAAGCCAGAATGATTGGTTTGTAAATTGTTTCCTGCAGAGCCTGAGTGTTCACAGTTGCAAGCTAGGCAGTGCAACGTCCTCAATGTATCATATGCACTGTTATAGAAAATGCAAGTTTTAGTTCTACAGGGAACTGTTCCCTGAAAATGGACGACATGGCAATGCAAAATAGAGTCTGAAAGACTCTATTTTGCAATAGACGTTATTGCTCTAGCTCCTGAAGCCTCGTATGAAGCATTTGTCATCCGATAAGGTGTGAAGGGTCATGTCTCTTGCTAAACAAATAGCATTTGCCAATGCATGTGAAGAGAAGGGGGTAAAGGGGGTACTAGATCCTGCTTTGGAATTTGATAGGAGTGAAATTGATTTAGGCCAATGAAAAAGAGAAAACTAATTTGATGGGTTAGCCTCCTGGTTAGTGAGTGAAGGGCAATCAATGTGTAATCAGTGGTGTAAGGGTCTCATGGAATCTTTAAAAACAAGTGATTATTATTACTATCATTATTAATATTATTATGTACCCATCCATTCTTGTAAATTTAATGGTTCAATTTCCAAGTAATAGAAGTGTCTCAAATTGTGTTGTTATCCTTTTGCAGATCACAATTTATTATCCAAAAACGCCCTTTATATAACTTGTTTCCAACAAAAGACATTCCTCTAACACTGCATCAACATTTCTAAGGTAAAAGCTCCACACTCATACTTTTTCTAGGTGAAAGCAATATCATACCACACACTAAACACTGACTTGTCTTCAGGGTCTGCCAAAAACGTTGTGTCTGTATCCAAGTCAAAGGAAAATCTTTCGACTGCCTAAGAATTATGAAAGGCTGAAAGGCCGTGGGACTACATCTCATTTAAAAGAATTTTTGTGAAATAAAGAAGAAAGAACGGAATGTGTTGATACCAAGGAATGTCAGAATTTGTTCAAGTCCTCATTATAGACAGGGAACCAAGGCTAAAGTGGAACCAAGCTAACTCTTAAACACACTCATTTGCAATTTAGGAAAGATTGATACAAGGTTGAGGGTATTAAGACCAAAAGAAAAACATTTATTTTCTGAACATGTAAACAATTCATGAACGTATGGTAGGGAAATGTGAATCATATAAAAATCTCTAATTTTAACAAGATATGCAGAAAAAGTGACATTTTTAGATATGGAGACACGTGCATTGTACTGCCAGAATTTGCAAAAAATAGCACCACCAATGCATTCTGAACAGAATTAGGGAAGAATCAAGCAGACACTTAACAGTGAGGAACAGTGTCCGTGCATAGCAGAGGATTCAGAAAAACAGGTTATTCTACCCCTGTGGGTACTATGATGTTTATGATTTCCTGCAATAGTATACCCTAATCAGACATCCTGAGGACTTACATTTTGGGGAGGCAGAAATTCAATGGCTTGGATAAGAAGGTGGACTCTGCTGTAGAAAATCACATTGTGTTGCAGAGCCAGGGGACCTATATTATTATTATTATTATTATTATTAATCTTATAGAGCGCGACAGCTACCCGTAAGGGTTTCCCGGCGCTAATTGACAGTAAACAACATGATTGATCCTGAAAGAAAGGGATTATTGGGCAAACAGCCAGGTCTTTAGGGCTTTTCGAAAACGGAGATGGCACTGCTCCATTCGTAAGTCCACGGGAAGAGAGTTCCACAATTTGGGTCCCAGTACAGCAAAGGAACGGCCTCCCACTCTGGAAAGCCTGAACCTAGGTACGCAGAACAGATGTTGGGAAGAAGAGCGAAGTGAGCGTGTAGGTAAATAAGGCTTGACAAGTGCTCGAAGGTAAATGGGAGCAACTTCAATTTTAATCTTATGCATAAAGCATAGTGCCTTAAATTTTACTCGGTTTTCAATATTAAGCCAATGAAGTTGCTTATATTCCTAGAGGCTACCAACTGCAGTGGAAGCTCCAAGACCAAAAGACTTTAGAGGCCGCACCTAGGACACATGACAGTCATAGGTCTATCTTTTCTTACTTCACAATTATTCAGGAGCAGCTTGGCTCCACCTGTCAAAGTCTGGCCAATCAGAAGAGGCTGCTACAGGGCTGCTTTAGGTAACTTCAGGAAAGCAAGTTCTAAAACTACTTTCCTGCAACAGTGATAACAAATCTGACCATGGCAAGTCATTGGCATTTATTAACTACAATGGGGAAAGAGGAAAATGGCAATTGTACTTTCTCCAGGGTACATAAAACATGTTTTATAATGTCTCTGCTTTTAATTACCAGGCACCCTACCTTTGGGTTTCATAGGGCAGACCTTAGGGGTGACTCATATATCAAAAAAGTTAGTCTTAGACTTTGGAAGTACTTTTAATTCTAAAGTCGGATTTAGACAGTTTTAGTTTAAAAGTAACCTGCAAGGCAGGACTGGCTTTAAAATGACACCAGACACCACAGCTGTACACACTTAAGAGCATTAAATCCGCGGGGGTCTCAAAATCTACATACCCTACCATATACTAGGGAATTAAAGTTAGGATGTCAGAACGAATTGTAAGTCAACCTAATTACCATATACCTTTTAAACAGAGCATTTTCCCTGGGCCTGGCTAGCAAATCCCAGAACACAATCAGAGTCTGCTGCCATCAGTATCAGTTGGCAAATGGGGATAATCAGGGCAGAAAGGATGACTTTCCCACACAACCTATGTGATAGGACTGATTTGAATACTTACTATATAACAAAAAGTATCTGTTTTTCACCTACCCATGTTTTTGGACAATCCAGGTTACTGCCATTTCACGGCCATGATAGCATGATTTGTGAAGTTGTTGTGCTGTTGTTCTATATAATATAATATAATATAATATAACATAATATAATATGATATAATATAATATAATATAATATAATATAATATAATATAATATAATATAATATAATATAATGTAATATAATATAATATAATATAATATAATATATTATAATATAAAATAATATAGTTGGAAATTAACTCCAAAATGTTTGCCTTCCTCCTTCTCTTCTTATGACTTTCTTTTGTTGGCTATAGGACTCTGGGCACTTTACCACTGCTAGCCAGTGCTAAAGTACATGTGTTCTGCACTTAAAATATTGCAACATTGGCTTATCTACAATTGGCATATTAAATGTACTTATAAGTCCCTAGTAAAGTGCACTATATGTACCCAAGACCTGTAAATTAAATGCTACTGATGGGGCGGCAGCACTGCTTGTGCCATCCACTTCAGAAGCCCTTCAAACATGGCTCAGGGCTGCCACTGTAGAGCTTGTGAATGCAGTTTAAACTGCCATTTTGACCTGCTATGCCCAAACCTTTAATTTTATTATATATAAGTAATCCATAAGGTAGGGCTTAGGCAGCACTTTGGGCAGGGTGCAATGTATTTAAAAGGTTAGACATTACTTTGTTATTGTTGGCTTTAGGACTCAAGGTACTTTACCACAGCTAACCTTTGCTAAGGTGCATGTGCTCTGTACTTAAAACATTGCAACATTGGCTTGTCCACAATTTACATATTTAATTTACTTATTAGTCCCTAGAAAAGTGCACTATATGTACCCAGGGCCCTTTAATTAAATGCTACTGGTGGGCCCGCAGCACTGCTTGTGCCACCTACGTCTGTAGCCCTTTAAACGTGGCTCAGACCTGCCACTGCAGAACCTGTGTGTGCAGTTTAAAGTGCCATTTCGACCTGCTAGGTCCACATCTTTCCTTTTTGATATATATAAGTCACCCCTGAGGTAGGCCCTAGGCAGCTCTTTGGACAGGGTGCAATGTATTTAAAAGGTAGAACATGTACTTCAATTTTCAATGTCGCGAGAGTGAAAACTGCTAAATTCATTTTTCATTGCTGCAAGGCCAATCTCTCCCATATATTACCAGCGGGATTGCCTTAAAGCATCACTTTCGTGTAATTTCCAATTAGGAAAAGATAGAGATTTGGAGTTTAGAGTTTCTGGACTCACAATTTGAAATCACAACTTATGGTGAAGTCAGATTTTGAATTGTAAATCAGAAAATGCCACTTTTAGAAAGTTAAAAGAATCCCTAGAACAGGTGCCCCAGACAAAGTGTGCATTACTGGTGTCCAAACATGGGATAACAATGAATCCACTGTATAACCAAAAGTTTGTATCATAAGTCCAAATCTTATTCAGTTTGTTAATTAAACATCCATATACACGAAGTCATCAATGGAAAAGGATAAAATGTGGGTGAGCATCGTTTTCCATCCAATCACTTTAACCCCTTCGATGCTCATGGCGGAGCAGTACCGTCATGTGCATCGGTTGGGAATGCTCATGACAGAAACGCTTCGTGATGAGCACAGCCCTTGGGGGAAGCGCAGGCGCTCCCCGGGGTTTTTTATCTTGTCCATCACAGAGGGGGTGGCAGGGGACCACCCCACGCATTGCCATGATGTCAGCGCGCACAGCGTGCACCGATGTCATCAGGAAGCGCTGGTCGCACTGGAAACCCATTTGTTTCCAGCACGTCTAGGAGGAGGGTGAGTGTTTGCTGCTCCGGTGGAACAGGGTGGTGACCCTTGACACTTGACCCTGTTGTAGGGCGGTCACTCCCCACGCCGTGTAGCTCCACCTGACTGCGCTGTGTGCACAACCCAGCTGCTGCTGAGTTTGAGGCCCTCCTCCACCTACAAGCTACCACCTGCGCCTCATCCCTGGTGGCCAGTGGTAGGCCCTGAGGTTTGTTTCTTCTGCCTGTATTATTTTTGTGCCTTTTTATTTTACTGTTGTGCCTGTTGCCTTGTTGCCTTGTTTTGTTGCCTGCTTGCTGCCTTGCCGCTTCCTTGCCTTTGCCTGTGCTTGATGCCCCCTCGCCGGTCTGGATTCCCGCCGCTGCGTCCCCTGCAGCCCTGCCCCCCCGCACCCATTTGCCTGCTCCCCCCACCCAGCTGCTCCTCCATCCCACCTCCCCTACTTATGGCGGCCGCTGCGCAGCAGTGAGAGCAACCCTTAACACTGTTGTAGGGAGGTCGCTGCCCACGCCGCGTAGCTCCACCTGAATGCGCTGAGTGCACAACCCAGCTGCTGCTGAGCTCGATGGCCTGCTCTTTTATTTTTTTCTTCATAGATTTTGACCCCCACCACACATTTATTTTAGGGTACTGATGTGTAACTGTACGGCATACACTGCAACAAATGCAGCCATACCAATGTACAAAAGAAAAGTTGTAAAAGGTGCAGCTTTGTATTTGCTGCAGGTAGTTTGTTGGGATAATATCTTTTTTTTTAACACAGTTTTATTTGAAGATTATGACACAGTACATCTTCTAGTGAAGCATTCCTCAAATTCATGTCTCACCAGTGCAAGGCACATCATGGAAAGCATTATTATACAGCAGTTGTCACTATTTAACATTTGTTTTCCTGAATGCATACCCAGTAATTTTATTGTTTTCATTCTGTTGCATGTAGAAGAAAAGTAATACCC
This sequence comes from Lissotriton vulgaris, assembly GCF_964263255.1. Taxonomy (NCBI): domain Eukaryota; kingdom Metazoa; phylum Chordata; class Amphibia; order Caudata; family Salamandridae; genus Lissotriton; species Lissotriton vulgaris. Next base: position 337,047,414 of record NC_141700.1, read on the forward strand.
CCTATACATATCTAGGGTACATGTCGCTCTTGGAAAGAGACATCCTGGAGTCTGATGTCCTATCGAGACAGCCCTGTGTCAATATTCTGCATAACGTGAAAAGTTTAGAAAAACCAATAAAAACGCACCAACTTCCCCACCTTCCTCCTCCCCCCTCAGGCTCAGCGAATGAGAGATTGCACAGTTATATAATAGTCTATTTCAGCGTGATACCTTCTTATTATATGCAGACATTAGCTTGCTGGTCTTCAGCAACTCCCCTGTGTATGCCCCTTCGTTCAAGTTCCTCCACATTACTGCCTGGCACAAGTCTTTACCTCATATATTATAGGTACAGCATTCAAGTATGTCCAAAGCGCCAAGCTCCTCCATTAGAAAATTTCACTCCATTGATATAGGCGTCCTACACAATCCGCACTGTTCTTCCCGCTTCAGTTCCACTCCCTCCGCCCTGTCCCATTTCAACAGCTCGTCATACCAAGACTTCAATGCCGGTGCCCTAGTATCTTTCCACAGCATTGTAATGTTACGTTTGGCTAGAATAAGCGCCAAGTTGTTAAATTTTGTGACCGGACTACATTTCTTTCCCTTAGGACCCAGCCTCAGCAAACAGTATTCCGGGCCGCTATTATTTGTCAAAGGAGCTATATTTGTCAGTATCTCATGGACTGTCCCCCAGTAATGTCATAGCCTTGGACAGCATGTGTATAAAATCCGCTGCCTCTGTTTGACAGCGTGGACACAGATCTGATGAGTCTGGGAACATGCTTTTCTCTTTCAGCCTGTACGGCGTCAAATATGCTCTATGCAGGAGCATGAGTTGTATAAACTTAAATTTCTGAATTCTCTACACCTTCCTAGGGTATTCCACCAACACACTCCATTCTTTATCAGTAAATGTACGTCTCCCACTTATCATGCAGAGTCTGGAGGGACACCGCTGCCACTGTGCAAATGGCTTTGTATAACAATCTTGAAAGGTGTCTACCATTGCCCATCAAATGCTGCATTGTGATCAGCGCATACGTGGCTGGTTCCACCCCCACAGGTGCCCACGCAGTACGGATGTAGTGAGATAGACTTGCGTGTAGAAGGAACAGTGTGTCCACTGCTCCATGTTCCTGCATAAACCCATCATGTGGCATAATAGTACCCTCCCTGAAGAAATGGTCCACTGTTGTTACGCCTACGTCTTCCCATGCTCCTATCCTCCTCATAGTGATTCTGCCCATCTTTGTAGGGATCCCCAGCAGGGGTATAGTGGGGGCATACGGAGTCGCTGCATTGATGTATCAAAGGGAATGCCTCCAGTAGAGAAATGCAATTTTTCAAAAGATGTAGTGCCGACTGTGAGATTTTGCTATTAGGTATCAAAAGTGTATGTATTGAGCCTCTTTGCCAGTCTGAATGTGCCATGTCTATTTCTTGCAAGTTTCGCCCTGCTAGCCAGTACGCCAACTATTGCAACTGACTCACATAGCAATAGGCTTTCAGGTCGGGGACCCCCATTCCCCCTTGTTTAGTATCTAGTACAATTTTGTAAGCACTATATGCCGCCTGCCCCTACCCCATATCAGCTCAATAAGCATAGAGGGGAGCATTTTAAACGTCTTGGATGGTACCAGTACGGGCAGATTGGTGAAAAAATACAACAGTCTAGGGAGCACAACCACAGATAAAGGCAGAGTGACCCAGAACCATCGTAGCGAGGTAATAGCTATGCCCAGGTTACCCTCCAGGAGATCCTCTGTGTCCCTGTATATGTTGATACCCAGGTACTTGAAAGTGCCAGGCACGATCTGGAACGACCAATCCCCAAAAAACAATGTACCAGTACGTTTTACATCCGTAAAATAATAGGCATAGGATTTGCTTTCGTTTATCGACAGCCTAGACAACTTTTGGAATGCAGCAAAAATCGAAGGCATGGGTTCACAGTCAGTATCCAAGTCCCTGAAATACAGTATTAGATTGTCTGCATATGCAGAAACAGTATGTGTGGTGGGGTCCAATACTATTCCCCTATGACCCGCCATAGTGCGCAGCTTCAGTAATAGGGGTTCTAATGCCAAAATAAACAGCAGAGGCGACAGCGGGCATCCCTGCCTGGTGCCTCTTGCAACCACATATTGCCTTGAAATATGCCTACCCATTCCTGTCTGGGCTGTAGGATCTGTATACAGCAGTGTCACCCATTTTATGTATTCTACAGGGATCCCGTATCAGGCTAGAGCATAAAACATATATTCCTACTGTATGGAATCGAAGGCCTGGCATAGATCTAATGAAATCTAACCCACTGCAGCAGCTTGTTGGAGAGTGTGAGCCATCACCTGATGTAATAGTATTATATTAAGGGCAGTACTCCTGCCTGGGACAAACCCACATTGGTCATTGTGTATCAATTGCGGCACGTATTGACTATTCCGATCTGCCAGTATTTTACTCAGTATCTTGTAATCTACATTTAGTAATGAGAGGGGCCTATACCCTGCCATTTCCGTGCTATCCCTCCCTGGTTTCAACAGTGAAACGACCGTGGCCTGCAGTGTGGTAATCGGAAGGGTGCCTATCTCTAAGGATGAGTGGTATAGTCTTTGCAAGTGGGGTACCAGCAGATCGGCAAACGCGGCATAGAATTCCACCGGCAGCCCATCCCCGCCAGGTGATTTATTCCAGGGCAAGCTATGAATAATTTTTGGGATTTCCATCGCAGTCACCGGGAGTCAGAGATCCTCTTTGTGGGCCTGCAGTAATTGAGTGAGGTGCAGCCTGTCGAAGAAGTCATCCAATTCTATCCCACCCACATTCTCCGGCCTAGCATATAAAGCTTCATGGTATTCCCTAAAAGCTTCATTTATGTCAAGTTGTTTACGTACCATTTTACCTTTTGCGTTTTGATCTCCAGTATGGGGCCAACCAGCATCTTTGATGATCTTAGCCAGTAACGGTCCCGCTCTGTCAGTTATCGTATGTTGTTTCTGTGCATGAAGCCTACTATCCACCAGTCTCAGATCTTCCAGTAACTCAGCATAACGTATATTAGCTTCTTGTAGCTGCACCCTATGTGTTTAATCCAGTGTGGCCCTCCGTTCCAGTCCTCCAAGTGTACTGTCTATGTCGGTCAGCTGAGTGACTAGAGTGTTTCTCAATCCCACCCTTGTACTGATCGCCACTCCTCGCAACACAGTCTTGAATGCATCCTACTCAATCTGCCTGGAGGAGGCTGTGTTTGCATTTTCAGAGAAATAAGTATCTATAGTAGTACCCAGTGTGGTTATGAGGACCGAGTCTTTTAGCAGTTGTGGTTGTAGCCTCCATGTCGGTACTAAGGTCGGAATCTTGCCCCCATTGCACCGTAATCTGCACTGGGCAATGTCCGACAATGTTTTCGCTAAGTGAGTGGAGTCCCTAACTGCATTCATTAGCATGGCCGAGCAGAATATCCTGTCAATGCAGGTATGTAAATTGTGCATTGGGGAGTAATATGAGTATTCCCTACTCTCGCAGTGTTTTTCCCTCCTCGCATCCAGTATTCCCCACCTGTTTGCCCAGTTTCTCAGTATCGTTGCAAGTTTCTTACTGGGTGCGTTATGCAGCAGTGGGTGGGACCTATCGAGTCTGATGTCCAACAGCGCATTAAAATCACCCCCTACCATCCAGGGATATCCCTCCCAGCCAACCAGCAGGGTTTTCAAAACCTCCCAAAACTTGTCCTGTCCTGTATTTGGAGTGTAGTCACTGCCCAGTACAATGTGCTCCCCATCAAGTAACCCATGGATCAACACATATCTTCCGTCCTTATCTATCTTTTGTTCTAGCAGCTTAAAGGGCGTGCCATTTGTCAGCCACATAGCAGCTCCCCTAGCGAAAGCCGAATATGATGTAAAGAATAGCTGACCCCTCCACTTCCTGTCGCTGCATCCCCTACGGCCCGCCCCCTGCTCCCATTCGCCCGTTCCCCCCACCCAGCTGCTCCTATCTCCCACCTCCCCCACTTATGGCAGCCGCTGCGCTGCAGTAAGAGCGACCCTTGACCCAGTTGTAGGGAGGAAGCTCCCCACGCCGCGTAGCTCCACCTGACTGCACCGTGTGCACAACTCAGCTGCTGCTGAGTTCGAAGTCCTCCTCTTTTTTTTTTCATAGATTGTGACCCGCCATACATTTATTTTAGGGTACTGGTGTGTAACTGTATGGCATACACTGCAACAAATGCAGCCATACCAATGGACAAAAGAAAAGTTGTAAAAGGTGCAGTTTTGTATTTGCTGCAGGGAGTTTGTTGGGACAATATCTTTTTTTTTTTAACACAGTTTTATTAGAAGATTATGACAGCGCGGCAGTGAAAGCGACCCTTGACCCTGTTGTAGGGAGGTTGCTCCCCACGCCGCATAGCTCCACCTGACTGCGCCATGTGCACAACCCAGCTGCTGCTGAGTTCGAGGCCCTCCTTCACCCGCAGGCTACCACCTGCGCCTCATCCCTGGGGGCCAGTGGTAGTCCCTGAGGTTTGTTTCTTCTGCCTGTATTGTTTTTGTGCCTTTAATTTTACTGTTGTGCCTGTTGCCTTGTTGCCTTATTTTGTTACCTGCTTGCTGCCTTGCCGCTTCCTTGCCTTGCCTGTGCTTGTTGCCTCCTAACCGGTCCCAAAGGTGCGCCTAAGGCAAGCTCGTCTGAGCCCGTACGCGCCTGGACCGCACCCAGCACCAGAAGCCCTGGACCCCGGAGACGCCACGACACCCGACTGCACTAGGACGCCAGCACCCTCCACGCACTCAACCCGGGTTGAGAACACGCCTGCTACCGGGCAACCCCGAAGCGCACCCAAGGGCCCTTTACCTGCCAAAACTGTAACTTCACCAGCATCCGGTCAGCCAAACTGCCCACCAAGGAACCCAACTACCTCAGATGCATCCTCCTCAACACCTGCTCCTCCCGCAAACACGCCGTCGAGATCTGGGACCTCCTCAACTCAACCTCCCCAGGCGTCACCTTCCTGACAGAGACCTGGCTGAACCCTGCCTCCACACCCCACAATGCCATTGCCATTCTGGAAGGATATAAGATCACGTGCAGTGACCGCACCAACGGAACAGGAGGAGGAATCACCATCGTCCACAGGAACACCCTCAGAGTATCGACCTACACCGACAACACCCTCAACACCGCCGAACACAAGCACTTCCAGATCCACACCGATCCCAACACCACCCTCAGAGGAACCCTCGTCTACAGACCCCCGGACCCCGACCACAGTTCAGCGACTCCATCACCGACATCGTCAGCATGCAGGTCCTCGCCTCCATGGACTACATTCTCCTAGAAGACCTGAACTTTCATCTCGAGAACAACAATGATACCAACTCCACCACCCTGCTCGACAACCTCGACAACCTCGGACTCAGACAGCTTGTGACAACACCCACCCACACCGCCGGCCACACGCTCAACACCATCTTCACCGCTAGCCCCCACGTCCCCTTCAACTGCAGCACTACACCCCACTGGACCGATAACCGCTGCATCCACTTCACCTTCAGGAAGCCCACCATGCACCACCGCACCCAACTGCTGCCTTGACAATGCTGGAGCAAATTCACCAATGACCAGCTCACCACCACCCTTCCAGCCTACCCGCCGACTCCACCGCCACCCGCAACCTCAGACAATGGACTGTGCCAACACCCTCGCCCCGCTCAAGACACCCTCCAACAGCCACACCAGCAAGAAAGCCACCTGGTTCACGGAAGACCTCCAGGCCTTCAAAAGAACATGCCGAAAACTGGAGAAGAACTGGCTCTGCGAATGATCACCGGACAGCTACACAGCCCACAAGAACGCCACCCACAGATATCACCAACTCATCAGAGCCTCTAGGAGGGCCTCATTCAAGGACCGCCTAGAACACAATGCACACAATAGCAAGGAGCTCTTCTACATCGTGAAGGAACTCTCCATTCCCAGCTCCAACGCCAACGACATCCCGCCTTCACAAGACCTATGCGACTCACTGGCTACCTTCTTCCACCGCAAGATCACTGAGATCCATGACAGCTTCAAGGCCACGACAGCCCGCCAACCACCGCCCCCACCACCACCACATGCACCAACCACCTACTCTCCTGGACAAGCGTCAACTACAAGGACACCAGCGAGATCATGAAGTCCTCACACTCCGGATCACCGCTAGACCCATGCCCCCACCACATCTTCAACAAAGCCAGCGCATCAATCACACTCCATCTCAGTAAACCCATCAACATCTCCTTCAAGACAGCAACCTTCCCGGAAAGCTGGAAACACGCCAAGATCAACGCCTTACTCAAGAAACCAAAGGCGGACCACAAGGGCCTCAAGAACTTCCGGCCCGTCTCCCTGCTTCCATTTCCGGCTAAGGGCAGTGAGAAAATCAGCTGACCCGCTACCTCGAAGACAACAATATCCTGGACCCATCCCAGTCCGGTTTCCGCAGCAACCACAGCACCGAGACTGCCCTCATTGCCACCACAGATGACATCAGGAACCTGCTAGACAATGGAAAAACAGCAGCCCTTATCCTCCTGGACCTGTCAGCCGCCTTTGACACGGTCTGCCACCGCACTCTACGCACACGCCTACACGATGCAGGAATCCAAGGGAAGGCCCTGGACTGGACCACATCCTTCCTATCCGGCAAAACTCAGAGCGTCCGCCTCCCCATTCCACTCCAATGCCACCAAGATCATTTGCGGCGTACCCCAGCGCTCGTCCCTTAGCCAGACTCTGCCCAATGTCTACATGGCACCCCTAACCCACGTCGCCCGTCAACACGACCTCAACATCATCTCCTACATCGAGGACACCCAGCTGATCATCTCCCTCACCAAAGACTCTCACACAGCCAAAACCAACCTCCACGAAGGAATGAAGGCCGTCGCCGACTGAATGAGGAATAGCCGACTGAAGCTGAACTCGGACAAGATGGAGGTCCTCATCCTTGGGTCCACCCCTTCGGCCTGGGATAACTCCTGGTGGCCAACCACACTAGAAACTGTTCCGACACCCACAGACCATGTACGCAACCTAGGGGTCATACTTGACTCCACCCTCTCCATAACTAAGTAGGTCAACGCCGTCTCCTCCTGCTGCAACCCCCTCCCAATGCTACGTAGGATCTTCAAGTCGATCCCCACTGAAACAAGAAGAACAGTCACCCAGGCCATCTTTACCAGCAGGCTGGACTACGGCAACGTCCTCTATGCAGGAGCATTGGCCAAGCTACTGAGATGGCTGCAACGCATCCAGAACGCCTCAGCACGTCTGATCCTCGACATCCCCTGCATCAGCCACATCACTCCCCACCTGAGAGACCTACACTGGCTCACCTTCAAGCTCCTCATCCACGCACACAAAGCCCTCCACGACACCGGTCCAGCGTACCTCAACAAATGACTCAGCTTCTACAACCCCACCCGCAAGCTCCGCCCCGCTGACTTCGCCCTCGCCGCTGTCTCCCACATCCAAAGAAAGATAGCCGGAGGCAAATCCTTCTCCCACCTTGCCGCCAAAACACCCTCCCCACAAACCTTTGTCAGACCCATGACCTACTGACCTTCGGAAAACTACTCTAGACCTGGTACTTCGATCAGTAGCAGCACCCCCCAGTGCCTAGAGACCCTTGCAGGTACGTAGTGCACTCTACAAGTGCCTTGATTGGTTGATTGATTGATTGATTGATTGATTGTGACACATTGAGGCATCGGGGGAGAGTAAACAGTGTTTCCTCTCCCCTGATGTCTCAATACAGGGCATTCCTGGTGCACGATCGTGCACAGCGTCGAGATTGTGCACCAGGAATGCCCCACTAGACACCAGGGATGTGTTTTTTTATGCAAAGGAATCAGAGGGAAATTTTATTTTAGACTTTTGTGCCCCCTCCTCCCCCCCCCGGCCCAGATCGGCTGATTTTTGGCCAGTTCTGGACCCAGGGGGGGGGGGGGGTAGAAAAGCCCACTAGAGCCAGGGAATTGTTTTTTTTTACAAATCGGAAGCGACGCCTTGGGCAAGGGTTGCTTCCAGGGGCCCAATTTATTTTAAAAGTATCATTTTTTTAATTTGGCCTTTCTGCCCCCAGGGTGGGGCATAGAACCCCACTAGACACCAGGGAATTTTTAATGTTTTTTTTAAATGAAAGCGACCCCTTGGGCAAGGGTCGCTTCCAGGCGACAAATTTATTTAAAAAGTATATTCTGCCCCGGGGGACAGATTGCCTGATTTTCTTGGGCGATTCTGGCCCCCAGGGGGGGGGGGGGGGGCTGAAAAGCCCTCTATAGCCAGAGCTAAATATTTTTAAAGAATTTTCTGTCCCTCCCCCGGGGACAGATCACCTGCATTTATTGGCATTTCTGGCCCGGGGGGTGCAGAAAAGCCCACTAGAGCCAGGGATTTAAAAATAAATAAATTGGTCGCTTCCAGGTGACATATATTTTTTTATGTCTATTCTGTCCAAGGGCAGATCTGCCTCTCTATTTGGCCTTTCTGACCCCATTTGGGTAGTGTTATAGGGTGTTATAATGTTAATTGTTTTATTTCTTGTGCAATTGTAATGCTTTATTTCTCCCTTTTTGTTCTAGTTAGAGGCTTTTGCTCTTCAGATTGTTCTAGGTTGCGGTTTTGTTGCTGATGATTCTGTTGTTTGTGTAGTTGCATGTGTTTGGTAAGAGACTTTTTTTGTACAATGTAATGAGTATCATTTCTCTGCATGAATGTGTTTTTTGCAAATGGTGTAATATTAGCAGTATGTTTGGCTTCTGTTTTTTGAGTGTCAAAAACGTTTTGCATTTGTGCTCAATGTGTATTTTGTTGTCTTGTGAGTAATTGGTTTTGTTTTTTTCTTTCTAGTGGGATATCGTTGGATTTTGCTGTGTCTTTGCAGAGTAGGTGCTGGTGAGTGTAGCTGTCTCTTGTAAGTGAATCATATAGTTTTTTGAGTATATAGATCTTTGTGATGAAGTCACACATGTTTTTACTTACTTATTTTGCACAGTTTTGGTTGTTGTTGACTTGTTTGTGCAGTCTCCTTTCTTAGTAAGGATAATGGCTAGCCGCAGGATTACTGCTTAGCTGGTTGTTGGTATGCTTTTTGAGTCTTCCTCTGACCATGGTTCAGAGACTGACTCTGCATCTGAGGCAGAGGAGGCAGGGAAAAATTCAGGCAGTGAGTTTTCTCTCCACGTGGAATCATCGGATGATGAAGCTACTCTAAGTGCGGATGAAGCTACTCTTAGTGCGGATGAAGTGCCTGTGTTATAGGAGGACAGTGATGTGGCAAAAGGCATCTGGGCTGCAGCCTGGGGCTGCAAGGCTTCCCGTTGGTATAGTGCAGCACGAGGCATCTGGGCTGCAGCCTGGAGCAGCAAGGCTTCCAGTTGAAAGTGCTGACCTCTGGGTTGCCCCAGGCAGACTTTACTAGTGCTCCAGTGTGTGGAGTAAATACTGAAAACTTTATGCCAATACATTTCTTTTAGTTTTTTATGGACAATGTATTTTTGGCAGAGATTGTTGAGCAGACTAATTTGTATGCCGAACAGTTTTTGAGGGACAACAGTGCCAGCCTTAAGCCCCACTCGAGAGCTTTCCGATGGACTCCCACAAATCTGGAAGAGAAGTTCTTGGGTTTAACCTTTTTGATGGGCTTGCTAAGGAAGCTATCATTTTCTTAATATTGGTCTACTAGTCCCTTGATGGCAACAGCTATATTTCCGGCAGTCATGAGTCATGATAGGTATTTGCTTCTGCTTCAGATGATGCATTTTGTCGATAATGGTTTAGCATTGGCACAAGATCACCCTGATTGTGACCGTCTTTTTAAGATTTGACCTGTCATTGATCACTTTGTTGATTGATTTTCTGAGATCTATGCTCCAGGGAAAGAAATAACAGTGGATGAGTCTTTGGTGTTGTTCACGGGCCGCTTGATTTTTAGTCAATACATTCCTAGTAAGAGGGCACGCTATGGAATTAAGCTGTATGTGCTGTTTGACAGTAGGACTGGATATGTCTTTAATTTCAGGGTATACACCGATAAGGAATCCTGGATTAACCCCCCTGGTTGTCCGTCCACTTTTATAGTGACTGAGAAAATTGTGTGGGAACTTGGTAGAGGAATTTTTAACATAGGCCACCATTTATATGTAGATAACTTCTACACTGGCATGCGGTTGTTCAGGGAATTGGCCAAAGTGGACACTGTTGCGTGTGGCACTATCCGCTCTAACCATAAAGGTTTCCCAAAAGAACTTGTTTGTCAAAAGCTTGTGCGGGGACAGTGCAGTGGGTTGCGTTGTGTGGAGCTTCTAGCTGTGAAGATTTCTACATGCTGACTACCATCCATGATGAAAACACTTCCCCTGTGACTGTTTGGGGTCAGGTTGCTGAAGTGCGCAAACCTGTGTGCATTTTAGTTGGCTATCCATCTTTTCCACTTGGCAACCTTTAATGCTTTTGTTGTTGTTCCTGGAGTTGGAGTGGTGGAGGATGTTGTCAGATTGAAAGATCGCCACTTTTCTGATCACATTCCTCCCACACCCTCAAAAGACTTTCCTAGTAGGAGATGTAGAGTCTGTTGGCGAAGAGGTACGCAGAAGGAGACTAGTATGTACTGCCCCGAGTGTCCTTCTAACCCAGGGCTGTGTGTGCCTGCTTGTTTTAGAATGTACCAAAAGCAAAAAAAAATTTGGGAACATCCATGAGTGGTAAAGTGAATTGCCTTGCCTCTATTGTTTAATATTTTTTGTGCAGTTTCAAGGTTGGCATTTGTGTAGTGCATTTAGTTTCAGATTTTGTGTTAGTAGATTTTTATCTATTGCAATTTTTTTTCTGTTTCCATATTTATATATGAAAAATCCTAAATGCAATGGTGGTGTGCGTGGATGGGTGCTTGTCTGGCGGTGTATGTGGTCTGGCACTTGGCTGGCGGTGTATTTGGATTGGCCCTTGGCTGGCGGTGTGTGTGGACTGGCACTTGGCTGGTGGTGTGTTTGTTCTGCAGCTTGGCTGGCGGTATGTTTGGACTAGCGCTTGGCTGCCGGTGTGCATGGACTGGCGCTTGGCTGGCAGTGTGCGTGGACTGGTGCTTGCCTGGTATTGTGCGTGGACTGGCACTTGGCTGGCGGTGTACGTGGACTGGCGCTTGGCTGGCAGTGTGTTTTAATTGGCGGTTGGCTGACAGTGTGTTTGTACAGGTGCTTGGCTGGCTGTATGTTTGTACTGGCTCTTGGTTGGCGGTGCATTTGGACTGGTGCTTGGCTGGTGGTGTGCGTGGACTGGTGCTTGGCTGGCAGTGTGCGTGGACTGGCGCTTGACTGGCGGTGTGTATGGACTGGTGCTTAGCTGGTGGTGTGTGTGGACTGGCACTTGGCTGCGGTGTGCGTGGACTGGCGATCAGCTGGCGGTGTGTGAGTAGTGACTAGCTACTGATCACTACACACACTGCTTGCCAAACACCACTCAACGCAATCCGTGAGCTGGTGTGGTTGCAGTATCGGGAATGTGGGCGTGTGAAAGTGATGGGCCCTTGAATGCCGCTGTGTGCTGATGTGAGTGTTGTAATGTGCTGGGCCCGCGGCTGGCGTTGTGAATGGTTTTGTATGTGTCACACATATGAAAGGTGAATGAAAGGCCTGTAAAGAGGTTGGTGCCTTGTCGTGGCTTTACAGCTCACAAGCTGTGAGTCAATGATTCAGTTTCTTGTCCTTTTAATTAACAGTACATTTCATTTTTGTGAAATCTCTGGTTAATACAACTGTATATACTGAACCATCACTCAGCCTTGTGCCAAATTCAAACAGTATGTATGTGTGCTTGAGGAATAGGTGGTTGTGCATAAAAATGTGTCTTTTTTGTCAAGCAGGGTGTACCTTGTCCTTTTTTGTGAATGTTGTAATGTGTTGGTTTTGTGCCTGGGGATGTGAATGGTCTTTTTTTATATCATGTATGATAGGTGTGTGAATGGCCTGTAAAGGAGTTGGTGCCTTGACGTGGCTTTACAGCTCACGAGCTGTGAGTCACAGGTTCCGTTTTTTTTCCTTCCAATTATTGACAGTGCGTTTCATTTTTGTGAAATCTCTTTTTAATAAAATGTTATATATACGGAACCATCACTCTCCCTCGTGCCAAATCCAACCAGTATCTGTATGTGCTTGAGGAATAGAGGGCTGTGTAGTAATCTTTGTCTGTTGTGTCTCTCTGCCAAGGTGTACATTGCATCTAAGAATAACCTAACAACTGTAGTTTTTGTCATAAACTAAACACCCATGGGAGTACATGGTGATGTCTCTCTTGTGGATCCCAACAAGTTATCTTATCCACAATGTCCTGCAAACAAATATGACTGTGACATTTCCCTTGCATTATTAAGCTCAGATTTCCACACTGCAGAAAGTAACAACAAATATCCAACCCCCCAGCATTTCTCCAAGTATCCCAATAGAAATGGTACCTCACTTGTATGGGAGGGCCAAGTACCCACGACAGGAAAGAGCCCAAAACCTTTTGATGCGACATCAAAATTACCTATCTCAAACCAACCTGGTTTTGCAAGGGGGGGTCCCATGAGTTTTGGCCCGGGGCTCGGCAGCAATCTAAGGAAACCTACCTAACCTACATATTTCTGGAATTCCATTGAGGTATGGCTTGCGTGGGTCCCCCAACATTCTCCTACCCAGAATCCCCTGCAAACCTCAAATGTTGCTGAAAAAATCAGTTTCTTCTCAAATTTCCGTGAAAGTTCTAGAATCTGTGTGTATCCAAAAATTTCCTCTCAATCAGCATTCCCCCCGGGTCTCTTTATAAAAATGGTACCTCACTTGCATAGGTGGGTCAAGGACCCGCGAAAGGCAAGGGCCCAAAACCTATGGAGGCAACATCAAAATTACCTATCACAGACCAACCTGGTTTTGCAAGGGGGTCCCAAGACTTTTGGCCCAGGGCTTGGCAGCCATCTAGGGAAACCTACCAAACCCACACATTTCTGGAAACTAGACACCCGGGGGAGTCCAGCGAGGTATGGCATGTGTGGGGCCGCCAACATTATCCTACCCAGAATCCCCTGCAAACCAGATTTTGATGAAAAAATCACTTTTTCTCAAATTTCTGTATGGGAAAGCTCTGGAATCTGCGTGGATCCACAAATTTTCTCCGACCCAGCGTTCCCCCAGGTCTCCCTATTACACCTCAGTTGTGTGGGTAGTCATAGTGGATGCAACAGGAAATGGCCCAAATCGTACTGTGGAGACTTCAAAGTTACCTATAGCAGAACAACCTGGTTTTGGGGGGCAGCTGAGATTTTGGCCCCAGGCTCGGCGGCCATCTTGGGAAAGTACCGATCCCAAACATTTCTGAAAACTAGATACTAGAGGAGTCCAATGAAGTATGGCTTGCATGGATCCCCTAATGTTTTCCTACCCAGAATTCCATGCAAACCTCAAATTTAGCTGAAAAAACACATTTTCCACATATCTTTGTGTGGAATCACCGAGCCAGCACAAATGTCCTACCCCACAGCGTTCTCCTTACACTCTAAATATATTTCTTTCACTTTTTTTTGTAGAAAATCCAAATCATATGTAGTGCAATCCAAACATTTATATATAAGGAAACAAAATAATTAACTGGCTGTTTTTGTGATACCAGCAATAAATGTGACAATCACAAGTGTGAAACAACATATTGAATTGTGATAAGTATAACAACCGAAAAAGGTAGTGGATATCCTCTCATAAAATGTGTAAATAACAATGATAAGTGAAAAGTAAGGCAACTGGAATGAAAAAATCTAAATGGTGTTACACATAGACAAAGGAGACACATTGATATAAAGCAAAGTACTAAATGTGCCACCAGAAATATGGTGATATATGTATAAGCAAGGTGGTCATCAAAAATAAAGAAAACACGACATCTCCAGCTTATCATTCAAACCTTTTGGGATGAGAGTGTCAAGCAATCTTATCCAGTGGGTCTCACGTTGTAATAAGAACTTGGTCAAGTCTCTGCCAGGTTTAGGTGACACGACCTCCAAGATCGTAAAATGTAATTGGGCAATGGTATGTTTAAATCCATTATCCTACCCAATGGTTGGCCAAAGGATAATTTGAGGCTTTGGCTCTAATGTGACTCTTATGTTCAGTTATCCTAATTCTGATAGGACGCTCAGTTTTGCCCATGTAAAGGAGTCCGCAAGGACATTTAATGGTGTAGATAACACAATGGTTATTACAATCTGCAGTGTATCTGAGCTTGATCTGCTTGCCTGTCCATGGGTGCCAGATCGTTTTGCCTACTAATGCATTATTGCAATGCCTGAAGTTGTAACATTTGGCCATACCTTTGTGTGTTTCAACTGGGTGCCTTGTGTCTTTAGATAACAATTCTTTCAAATTGTGTGAACGTTTCAAAGCAAATAGAGGAGGATTAGCAAATATCCCTTTGAAATCAGGTTCAGTCTGTAAGAGCTCCCACCGTTTGAGTATGATATTTTTTATGGTTACTGACTTAGTTGAGAATGTGGCTACGAACACCTCTCTTGGTTCTTGAACTTTAATTTTTTATATCAATACGTTTTCTCTGCCAATGGATTGAACTCTCTCTTCAGTGCTATTGACCACCTCTTGTAGATAGCCTCGGAGTCAAAATTGTTGTTCATACTCTTCAATAGTAGAAAGGAATTGATCGGTATTGGATGTGATACATTTGATTCTCGTAAATTTGGAAAACTAGATGTTTATTTAAACTTTGGGATGAAAACTACTGTATAGAAGAAAGTTATTCCTATCAGTTGACTTCTTGAACACCTTGGTGTCAATTTCTGAGCCAATAATTGTGATTTCAACATCCAAGTATGTAATACTTTGTCTTTCAATTCGATGAGTAAACTAAATCTTCAGATTTTTTGTGTTGAGACCTGTTCCGTCATGAGCATCGGTCGCGCTGCGCTCATGACGGAACCATTCCATCATGACCACACCCGCGAATGGAATGTTCAGCACCGGGGGAAAATCATCGCCGCAGGCAAGGTGTTCATAATCCTTCCAGCTCCAATTTATCACCTTGCCAAATTACAAAAATCTCATCGATGTACCGACGATACAAGATAGTCTTATGTTGCCAGCTGCTGTTGTTTAGAATGTGTTCAGTTTAAAATGTCAGCATAATCAGATTTGCATAGCTGGGGTCCCCAGAAAAGCCCATGGGTGTCCCTGGAACAGCTGGGGTCCCCAGAAAAGCCCCTGGATGTCCCAGAAACTTGTAGATAATACATCTGTTTCCAAGAGAAATAACTGTGATAAAGACAGTGTAGTGAAGTACTTCAAGAAGAAATATCTTGTTGGCTTGCATTTCATCTGATCTCAAAAGTAACCACTCAATTGCCTCTAGACCCTCTGTGTGGGGGATGGATGTAGGTACACAACTAAACATGTTGGTTGGTAGTGAGATGTAATTTCATGAGTAATTGTAATAAGTGAGTGGTGTCTCGTAAATATGATGCACTTGCTTTCACCAATGATTGAAGAGAAATGTCCAGATGCGGACCTAGCAGTTCATGAATCGATCCACATACGGACGCAATAGGTCAGAATAGATTTCACTTGTCTTACTTTTCGAAAGTCGGCATTGTCTTCATCTAACCATTCAGTGCCTCTGCCTGTCTTTAAATACATGCCTGGGTTGGTTGACAGCTGGGCTTTGTGCATTCCCTCTAGGCAGTCACACACAAGGGGACCTGGGGTGTGTCAATTGCATCCTGATAGCCCATCACCAGGCTTATGGGCCTTTCTGAGGTAGAGTGGAAGGAATGAGCTGTCCCTTGCACCTGAATAGAGCGGTGCCTGTCCCCACACAAAGAGCTGCATACTCCCCTGTAGTGAATATGGACCCAGGGCAGAAAAGGCAAGGCTCTTGTGATCTTCAAATGACTCTTTGATGTCTCCTCCACTTCCTAGGCACATTTGGTATAAGTACTGACACCACCAAATCAGAACATTGCTGGAACCAAGGTCATTCTGCCTGGAAGAAAAACTGTTGTGCTTTTGGAGGGACTGCCAATTTGCTACTAGCATTACTCCGTTGGCCTGCTGCCTGCTGATTACTGTGGTGTAGGAGGAACAGCCACTTTTCTGCCTGCTCTGATGTGTTCCCCAGCTGCTTCTTGCCTGCGAGTGAGAGAGTAGACCTGCTCTCTGAATTCTTGAATCCAAGTTTCTCCAAGGGCTTGTTGACTTGCGTCCTGTTCTCTGAATTCTCAGGATCACAAAAGACTTCTTGCAAATCTGATGTTGCTGCTGGACTCTGCCAACCATGAGTCATACCATTGCTAGGGTGCCCCCTCCAAGTGGGTTCTGCAGCTGTAGTCTGCAAAAATCAATGTAGTGACCCCTTTGTAAATTACAGTGCCCTCCAACATCGAAGTAGTGCCAATTAAAAAATGATGTGGGTATCGACTGCAAGGTTCGACGATGATACAGTGTCGATCTGAAGATGCTGCTGCGAGGCTCTAATCCAATGCAGTGCTGACCCTTTGTTGACTTGGACACATCTGTCTGAGTGTGTGAATCAGAACTGACGCAGGGATTCCTCAACGCTGATGCTTGCTCCATGCACTGTACTTTTTCAGCATGCCCCGCATGGGTCCTGTCGTTGGTCTGTACTCCATCTCTGTCGACCTGAACTTTGCATTTACCCCGGTCTAGCACGACCTCATGAAACCTTTTACCGCTATTAACTGCTAAGCACTGTTTTTCGATTTAATCTTTCCAAATTCATATCTTAAATTCTACGTATTGAATTTTAGTCAATTTGGTCATGTTTTAGTCAGATAAATATTCTCTTCTTTTCATTGTGCTACTGTAATCAAAGGCTGCACGAATACTTTACACATTGTCTCTTAAGTTAAGCCTCATTGCTCTGTGCCAAGCTACCAAGGGGTGAGCATGGGTAAATTTAGGTTTCTGTATCTAATTTAGGATTATGGCTCCTGCTTGGACAGGGTGTATACTTCCAACCAGAAACCTCAATTTCTAACTAATATAATATAATATAATATAATATAATATAATATAATATAATATAATATAATATAATATAATATAATATAATATAATATAATATAATATAATATACTATAATGTAATATAATGTTATATAATAGAATATAATATAAAAGAATATAATATAATATAATATATCCTTTTCTTGTTTTTATTGTTTTTATTGAGTTTTATCAATGGTAAATAATAGTGCAACAAAAGGAACAAATCATACAAGGAACCAGAATACATCCCAAATCAGGGAACCAAACCCCTGCCGTGCACAGTATTACTAGTTTAATTATACATGTTCATTGCTTCATAAAGAACAATTACAATCTGTAGTGCACACATCCTTGAGTTATAAAGGAAAACATCGGTCTGGGTCTCGTGTGCCTCTAGGGATTGGCTGACATATCATTGGGCACGCAGCCACAGGCATTCAGACCTGGTTGCTTTGCAGTGACTACCTCAAGTGTTGCTTGTCCATATCTACAACAAAATGCTGTACTGGAATATCCAGTCGACTGTCTTAGGGGGTAGTGCCTCCTTGAGCTCTGGCCCCCTCATGTTTCTCAGGGGTGGTTACTGTACTTTCAGTGATGGAATGGAGGTATGCTGTCAAAGGAACCCATATATCTCTGGGCCTGTAAGTGGGTGCAAGTAGTTTGGTGTAGCTAAGAGATTACTCCCGCCATGTTGTGAGGCCTTGCAGCCAGTCCTTAAATTTGGGGGCTCGGCCTTGTCCCCAGCTGCATACTACCTTGCACTTAGCAATCAGGAATCCTAGTGCCAAATAATTCTTATATGCATGCCCAATAGGGCCATGACTTCTTATATGCATGCCCAATAGGGCCATGACTGGTGATACCTGGAGCGACGTGCCAATCATTTGTGCCCTACCTGCAAACACTTGTCCAAGATTGCTTGGCACTGCGAGGCCAGGTGGAGAAAACCTGCTCCCTCGCCTCCACATCTGGTGCATCTATCATCCTTTCTAAATTTAAACTTATAGAGCTTTGCTGGAGTGTCGTATAATCTATGCAAAAATGTATAATGGATAAGCCGCAGCCTACTATTAGATGTTAATGCCTCTGTCTTCATGCCACAGAACTCCCATTGTTTGTCCGTTAGTTGCACTCCGAGGGGGCTGTCAGCAATCAGGGTTTTATCGCTTTTTGTGTGTGATGGTACATGAGTGAGGTGACATATCATGGAGTTTCAGCCTCTAGAAGCGCGTGAAGTGGTGGTAGTGTGAGGGGCTGATGTGGGAGTGCCAGTGTGGCTGCCTTCACACTTTGTCTAGGCCTTACGAACATGAATAATTCCATGGTGGTAGGTGTGGTTTTGCCACAGAATTGTTTCCTGGACCAAAATGAACCCTCTGTGTAGAGGACTTCCCCAGTGGTAAATTGTACTTTTTCTAGCATTGATCGGCACTGTCACTCGTATGTAACCTGCAGTGATGGATGAAAAATCAGTGGCAGTTTGAGAGCGAATAACATGGGCACATCAAGCTTAGTGGCCATTTTCCTCCAAGCTTAGTTGGTACATGCAACCGTGGTTGGGTCCCGCTCTCGCTCCCTGGTGGGAGTGAACAGGAAGCCCGAGGGGGGGGGGCATATGACACTCCTTTAATGCCAGGTGTGGCATGAGGGAGGTGGAAGGAACCAGTACGTGGCAAAGTGTGCCTGAGCATAATAGTAATAGAGTTTGAAGTTAGGCACCTTGTTACTGCACTGTGAGAATGGCTGCGTCAGGGTGTCCAAGCTAAGCCTCGCTTGTTTGCCCCCCACACCAAACGGATTGTTTGTGTCTTTAGCGCACTAAAGAAGGGTTTACCAGGGTTATAGGGTATATTGGTAAAAAGGTCGAGAAACATAGGCAATAATATCATTTTTACCAAGGAGATCCTCCATGCCATGGAAAGGGACAAGACACCACGTGATTGACTCTGTAACTTTTTCAAGCATGACTCCGTAATTGGTGCACATTAATTCCTCCCTGTTTCTGGTGACCTGAACCCCCAGGTATTTGACGTCCTCGCACTTCCATGTCAATGAGTAATCCAACTAAGCGTAAACAATGGTCCAGTCGGGTATGTAACCTGATGACTTCAAAACATGCATAAATCATTCAAAATATATCAGGCCATGGTTACATCAATTAGCCTGACCTCTAGAGTAAATCATTAAATGCAAATCCAAACAGAAAAACAGGGTAAATATAGATTTTAATCACTGAATTGTTTTTCATTCATAGAAACCCTGTGTTAATGCATAAAGAAAAAATTCAATAACCAAAATACTTTGTATTAATCAAAATACTTCGTATTAAATGGCGCATCAAGTAAAGTAAGTGCAATGTGACATATTGTGCATAAGTGACATGAAATTAGTGATTTATATACAAGTGAGTGCGGAGGGGGAAGGGGATTGTCACGGCCTGTTCTTCACTATTCAATAGACATTTAATCCAGTATGCCACATCCGTTGGCTAGTCTTAACTGGATTTAAGATAACTGGTCCAGTAATATTGTATCGTTGACGTTTCAACACTGTGGACGCATTTGTTACGAGTCTGAGGCGGGTCTTCTTCAGGGCAGGGAGGGGACAGTGATATGGCGCCTGTTGGTTAGAGGAGAGAACCTTCAGGTTAGGATTTGCATGGTAGTGTTCAATAAAAAGTGTGGTTTCTTATTAAAAATGGTATATTTTACAAAAGGGGTTAAAATGAGGGGAGCGACTAGTCCATTGGGCACTCACCTCGTGGTCCTGTATTAGTTGGACCCTGGAAGGGTTAATTGACCAATCGTGTTTAGTGCGTCTGGGATGATCGATCTGTAAAGTATAATTTATGGGTAAGGGATTGCTAAATTATCCAAGATCCCCGTCATTTTTGCATACTAGACTGATTAGCAAATGAGTACACTCACCCTACTAGAGGAACTTGTGTGCATTCTTCTCTAAGTTATTCCTGTGAAACTCTTTGTTCTTTGAAAGTCAGCCGCATGGTTACGCGATCTGAAAAAACCAAGGATCGGAGGTTGCCGTCAGCCAGGTAATTTATGTTGTCAAGCCCAGCGACAAAGGAGGCTGACCAGGTACACCGCGGCCATCTCATGTAACAAATGATCGGGGAGGCTGATTGTCTCACCTGATCTAAGGATCTCTGTCTCCGTACGTGGGTACACTCGCGATCTCCGTTAGACAATGTGTCCTCGCTAGCAATGAATCTGTCAGCGGCACAGCAGGTAAAAAACAGTTAATTATCCTCGAGGACGTTGCCTCGTTGCTAGGTGACAGCACGCCCGGGCTCTCAGCTACGTGGAGCCTCGTGACGTCATGGCGCTTGGATGGTCCGGTTGCTAAGCAACGAGAAACCGCATAGTCATATGGTCGGTATGAATGCATAAAAGTCATCTGTTGTGAACCCTGCATAGTGTGCCAGGTGATAGCATCATAACCAACCAATGTTGTCGCACCTACCATTTCTCTACATTGGCACTTTAGACTGTTTATGTCTCAAGCCTGATGCATTGTGCTGTTACTATAAGCAACCAGTAGTGCTTGAACCTCGCTAGTCAGGGTCAAACTGGAAAGGCTATGCTATAGTTGTCCCATCTGCCTCGCCATCTCCTTCCTTTCATTGAGACCTTGTTGTACTGTATTTAAAGAATGTATCCACCTACATTCCTTGTAATTAAGTGACCTGGAGATGGAACCACGTCTGACACCTGGGGTTACCTTTTCTACAACCCTTCATTGCATGTCCTCTGGTTTGTGCCCATACGTGCTATAGTGTTCAACTAGGGGAGCCCCCACAGTGTTGCATCTAAGCCTGCTCACATGCTGTAAAATCCTTGTTTTTACTTTTTGCATTGTCTGACCAACATAGACCAATGTACAAGGGCAAGTATTAGCGTAGATAACCTGGGAGCTATTACAATTGGTGAAATGTGTCTGATTGTATGTTTTTGTGTTGTAAGTAAAGCTTGATCCCTCTTGGCAGTAGTCACAGGCTTTACAATTCCCTCATTTGTGGTGCCCAACTAAAGGTGGAAGATTCAGCATACTTCTTAGGTCTGGTTGTTTGGGAGGCTCCGGAAACGCTTTGACTATTGTGTCTTTTATGTTCCTTCCTCTTTTAAAAGCAAACAACGGCTGTTGTTCCATCTGTAATTCTCCTGCAACCAGGTTCCAGTATTTACATATGATCTTCCTGATGTCAGTGCTCCTTGTATTGAATGTGGTCACAGACACAATGCCCTCGACCTCTCTTTGGTCTCCAGTAGTTGTTCACGTGGTTGATACCAGGGACGTTTCCTTGCATGTTTCAATAAGCTTGAAGGGTAACCTCACTTATTTAGCCTTATTGTCAGGTCATCTGCCTCTCGAAAATAATCTTTCCTCTGGTAGCAGTTCCTTCTCAATCTCAGGTACTGCCCATAGGGAAAATTGTCCCTCAATTCCTTCGGTGGTGAGAACGGTACATCAATAAGGTGTTCCTCTCCATAGGTTTGCGATATAAATCAGTATATAATGATCCATTCTCTGCCTTAAAAGTCAGGTCCAGGAAGGCAATCGATTACCTACTATGGGCTATCGTAAACTGAATATCAACGCTCCTTTTGTTTAGCCATGCATGAAAATCATTCAGCTTAATCTCATTACCTGACCATATCATCAGCACATCGTCGATGTACCTTTTCCATACATCGATCTTATCAAGGTAGGGATTGGCCAGATCATACAGGTATTCCTCTTCGTATCTGTCCATAAATATATTCGCCAGGCTTGGAGCATATGTAGCGCCCATGGCGACTCCCTTGCACTGGTAATAGAATTGCCTTTTGAACACGAAATAGTTCCTTTTCATTGCTATTTCCAAGAGTTTGATCAGAAATTCTGTTGTGATCCAGTGTGGTCTATTCCTTCTGTCAAGTGTAGTTCTAATGACTTCTATTGCAGTGTCTTTGGGGATCGAAGTATATAGGGAAGACACATCCAGTGTTACCAACATTTGTTTTCTGCCATCAAACGGTTGGCCTTCCAGCAGCTGGATTATATGCATGCTGTCTCGTACATATGATTTGGTAGTAGGTACCCAGGGCTGTAAAAAGTGGTCAATGAATTTATTCAGAGGCTCCAGAATCGAGCCACAGCCTGATACTATGGGCCTGCCAGGTGGTTTGTCCAATCTCTTGTGCACTTTAGGCAGGGCGTATATCGTTGGGATCCTGGGTTCCTGTTTGTTAAGGAAGTCATGCTCTTGCTTTCTCAGGAAACCTTCCTCTACTCCTGACTTGGTTGTAGCTTCTATCAGTGCTTTTATCTCTAAGGTAGGATCTTTGGTAACCTTCTTGTAGCTGTCGTGCACATCAAGTTGTTGTTCAATCTCGTCGATGTAGTCCTGTCTGTTTTGTACTACTATCGCTCCCCCTTTATCGGCTGCCTTTATCACTATGGCTTCATTTCTCGCAAGGTCATGTAACGCCACTTTCTCCTCTTTGCTTGTGTTATATTTGATGTTCTTCCTCAATTCCATCAAGTGCATGGTTTCTTCCAAGACAATCTTTTCGAAAGCGAGTATCCTTTCACTCATCATAAAGGAGGCCGGTGTGAAAGTAGAGGCTGGTCTGAAGGTGGTTGCATCTTGTGTGGATATATAGCTGTTTTTTGTGAAAAAATATTTCAATCGAATTTTTCGAAAAAATCTCTGCAGTTCTAATTTCACTTGAAAAGATTCAGGTACTGCTGTAGGTACAAAAGACAGTCCCTTTTCCACAATGTCTTTTTCGGCATCGGTCATGTTGTAATCGGAAAGGTTAATCATTGGATCAAAATAGGGGGCAGGTGCCCTTACTTGCACGGAGGCTGGTAAGTCCCCCTCGAATAATGCGAGGGCCAATTCTAGTATGGTAGTAATCTAAGGTGCTATCCGTGGACCATCAAAGTTTGTGTTTGGTATTAAGGTAGGTGTGTCATCCGTTTGCCTTATAGTTCTCAATGGAGTTAGTGTGATGGGGCGTTTGTTGGAGGTTTGTATATCTGTATTGGAGGTGTGAATGCTCTCCAGAGGGGTAGTAGGAGTGTTTACAGCTTGTATTATGGGGAACACTACCATCTGTAGGTCTGTCTCCTTGTTGAAATCTCTCCATGGGTCTCTGGTTTATAGAACCTGACCCGGGAAGTTCCCTTTGTGGGTCTTGCCCGCCCCCATCGCCTGGGTCGATCCCAATTCTGTTGCCTCCCCCCCTCTTCTCCCCCTGGGGTGGCTGCCCCCTAAAAAATGCTGGGGACCCTGATATTCTGAGTTGCTCGAGGAAGCTCTGCCTGTCTCTGAGTCTGAATTGCTTCCTACAGATGATTCAGAGAAGGTATAAAACCTTCTTGGACCCTGTCTCTCTCTGTTGGTATAAAATCCCTGGTTATCTTGCTGGTAGTAGTCGTCAGCAAGATATGGATAAGTAAACTTCTTGTCGTAGTTTCTGACGTCTTTGCCAAGTTTATCAAGCTTCCTACCAAGTGTGATGGTGTTGAACTCAACTAGGGTTTTTTCGGCACGCTCCAATGCCTCCTTGGCATTAGTGAGTGCTGAATCACCTAAAATCTCGTCTTTTAACTCTGCAATCTCCTGTGTCAGTTTCTTCACGTATTCGATGGCTGTCTCCACTCCAAGCACCGTCCAGTGCCTGGAGCAGTTATTTGCCACGTAACTAAAGCCTTCATGTAGGTGGATACATTTTTTAAATACAGTACAACAAGGTCTCAATGAAAGGGAGGAGACGGCGAGGCAGATGGGACAACTATAGCATAGCCTTACCAGTTTGACCCTGACTAGCGGGGTTCAAGCACTACTGGTTGCTCATAGTAACAGCACAATGCATCAGGCTTGAGAAATAAACAGTCTAAAGCGCCATTGTAGAGAAATGGTAGGTGCGACAACATTGGTTGGTTATGAAGCTATCACCTGGCACACTATGTAGGGTTCACAACAGATGACTTTTATGCATTCGTACCAACCGTATGACTATGTGGTTTGGTCATTGTCAATGTCTCAAGGAAAATCGGGGCGAATGTATTTATAATTTTTTATATATTTGCTATTATGAGACCACTCGTATTGTATAAATATGGCTATGTTAATAACTAATACCATTGGTCATTGTCAATTTCTCAAGGGAAATCGGGGCGAATGTATTTATAATTTTCTTATATATTTGCTATTATGAGACTACCCATATTGTATGAATATGGCAATGTTAACAACTAATACCAAATGCAATGAAAAATGTTATAGTACAATGCCACTTTCCTTTTCCCCTCCACCTGTAATCATTGTACTAGATGGAGGCTCTTTTGTGGCTAGCCACAATCTGTGAAGATGTGGATTACCATCCACAGTACTAGTCAATACATTGCTATATACACAACATAGCAGTATTGTAACTGTATTGCATGCGACGCCCTCTCGTTGCTTAGCAACCGGACCATCTGAGCGCCATGACATTACAAGGCTCCACGTAGCTGAGAGCCCGGGCGTGCTGTCACCTAGAAACGAGGCAACGTCCTCGAGGATAAATAACTGTTTTTTACCGGCTGTGCCGCTGACAGATTCATTGCTAGCGAGGACACATCGGCTAACGGAGATTGCGAGTGCACCCACATACGGAGACAGAGATCCTTATATCAGGTGAGACAATCAGCCTCCCCGATCATTTGTCACATGAGACAGCCGCGGTGTACCTGGTCCACCTCCTTTGTCTGTAGGCTTGACAACATAAATTACCTGGCTGACGCCAACCTCCGTTCCTTCGTTTTTTCAGATCGCTAACCATGCGGCTGACTTTCAAAGAACAAAGAGTTTCACAGGAATAACTTAGAGAAAAGTGCACACGAGTTCCTCTAGTAGGGTGAGTGTACTCATTTGCTAATCAGTCTAGTATGCAAAAATGACGGGAATTTTGGATAATTTAGCAATCCCTTACCCATAAATTATACTTTACAGATCGATCATCCCAGACGCACTAAACACGATTGGTCAATTAACCCTTCCAGGGTCCAACTAATACAGGACCACGAGGTGAGTGCCCAATGGACTAGTCGCTCCCCTCATTTTAACCCCTTTCGTAAAATATAGCATTTTTAATAAGAAACCACACTTTTTAATGAACACTACCATGCAAATCCAATCCTGAAGGTTCACTCCTCTAACCAACAGGCGCCATATCACTGTCCCCTCCCCTCCCCCTCTAGGCCCATAGGAATGAATTGGGAGGTATTCCTTCATTGCGACTCGCAATTTGCGAGTCGCAATTAAGGAATTCTAAGAAATCGCAATTTTTTATGCGATTTCTTCATGCATAGCATTTTGCTATTCCTTATTAGCGAATCCTTATTTTTCGCTAATAAGGAATCGCAAAATGGATGCTTGATGCATCTGACTGTAAATGACTATTGAATAGTGAAGAAAAGGCCGTGACAATCCCCTTCCCCCTCCTCACTCACTTGTATATAAATCACCTATTTGATGTCACTTATGCACAATATATCACATTGCACTTACTTTACTTGATGCGCCGTTTAATACGAAGTATTTTGATTACTACAAAGTATTTTGATTATTGATTTTTTCTTTCTTCATTAACACAGGGTTTCTATGAATGACAAACAATTCAGTGAATAAAACCTATATTTACCCTGTTTTTCTGTTTGGATTTGCATTTAATGATTTACTCTAGAGGTCAGGCTAATTGATATAACCATGGCCTAATATATTTTGAATCATTTATGCATGTTTTGAAGTGATCAGGTTACATACCCGACTGAACTATTGTTTACACTTAGCTGTATTGCCCAGGTTCTGAGGGATACTGGGTTACCCCATAATAACTTTATTCAATGGGTAATACAAAGCATAAGGTGTAGTCACATCTGTCAGAGGGAAAACTTCTGATTTGGACCAGTTGATGTTTATACCTGAGATTTCCCAGACTTTTGCGATTTTCCTTAATAATGGGTTAAGATTATCTTGTGGATCTTTAAGATAGAGTGTTATATCGTCCGCATATAGTGAGATTATGAGTTGCCTTTACGGATACACACGTGTTCGCTCCCTATGGTGCTGCCTAATTTTTGCAGCTAGTGGCTCCATGGCCAGGGCAAATAGTATGGGGAATAGGGGAAAGCCCAAACGTGTGCCTCTAGTAATAGCAAAACTCTGGGACTGGGCTCCAATGAGGAGGATGGTGGCCGGGGGTTGTTGATACAGGAGTTCCATCCATCCAAGAGAGTCTGGGGCCATCCCAATATATCGCAGGGTACCTAGGAGATAATCCCTCTAAACGTAATCAAATGCCTTAGTGGCGCAAGGAACACCCCAACTGCGACGCTGTCAGGGTCAATACCCTGTAAGACTGCAAAGAGGGTCCAGAGATTTTTTGACCGTCGCAAGCTTTGGGGTGAATCCGGACTGGTATGGTGGAACAAGCCTGTCAATTAACAGGTTTAATCTGTTGGAGATGACTTTTGCCAGAATGTTGGTGTTGCAGTTGAACAGTGAGAGGGGGGTGATAAGATTCACACAGAGTGGGGGATTTATCTGGTTTAAGGAGAGAAGTGATCAGGGCTTCTCTCACTGTGGTAGGAAGACGTCCCCTCTCCCTGGCCGCGCAAAAAACTGCTTTTAAAATAGGAACGAGTTGTGTCTGGGATGTCTTGTAAAATTCTATGGGGAGACCATCCGACCCCGGCGCGAGCCCTGACTTCATTTGCATGATCGCTGCCGTGATCTCATCCACCTCCAGCTCCATTCCCAGGAATTCACATTGTAAATCTCCAAGCCAGGCTAAGGCTGTATCTTTAAAATATGTGGAGAGATCAAGTGGCTGTCTCCTCTGTGTTGTATATAGGATTTTGTAGTATGTCATGTAAGTTTGCAACTGTTTAGGGAGGTTTCTATGTATTTCGCTCTCTAAGTCTTGGATTTCTGCTACATAATTAGAGAATTTAGGCTGTCTGATGAGGTCTGCTAGTACTTTTCCAGGACTGTCTCCTTCGCCGTATTTTCGTGCAACATGATATTTACTGCGAGATTTACATTCACGTTCTGCAGTATCTTTGTATTCCGTCAGTTTTTCCCGTAACTTGGCTCTTACAGGACAATTGTATGTCGCATCACTGAGTTTTCGTTCCAGTATTTTAATGTCAGCCTCTAGTCGGTTGAGGTCGTTATGGATATCTTTTAGGATGACCCACCCTTGGCTATGCAGGATCCCCTAAGGTAGCCTTGTATGAATCCCGGGTGGTTGTGAGGCTCGGCCCGAGTCTACATTCCAATTGAAATACTCTTGTATCTCTTGATCGATTTCAGTTTTAAAAGCGGTATCTAAGAGGTGTATTGGGTTAAGTCGTCACCTTGCGTATGGAGGTTGGTTTACGGGAGGCGTTAGCACCATCTTCACCGGGGAGTGATCCAAATACGCTCTCGCTATATGAGTGACAGTGTCTACCCAGCCGGCCATACCAATAGACATGAGCCAATAGTCCAGCCTGGATCAGGAGGAGTGTACTGCAGAGTAGTGCATGCCTTCTTTAGCTGAGGGGTGTATGTATTGCCATGCATCTAAGAGGCAATTTTCGGATACTATTCCAGCTAGTTGCTTCTGCATGGCGGTGCAATGTAGAGTGGTTGTACGGGATCTGTCCATTGCTGGGGACATGGTAGTATTAAAATCGCCACCCAAAAGTAAGTATGCAGAGTCCATGGATAGTATTTTGCCCCAAAGTGTGGGGAAGAAGAGGGGGTTGTCTAGGTTGGGGCCATAGAAATTAGGTTATGTCATGTGAGGTCAAGCGCCCCCGCATTAGTCAATAACGATCTTGAGGACCTAACGATGTACCACCTAGTACAAATGGTGTATTCAGTTTGATGAGAATAGCTACCCCCATGGAATAAGTCGAGTAGGACGAGAAGCAGTGGCATGGTGCCCATCTAGCGGCAAAGTTGGAGTTTGTTTTCGGGTCTAAGTGAGTTTCCTGAAGTATGGCAACCTACACTGGATGTCTCTTGAGATATCCTAAGACCTGTCACATTTTACGCTGGTTGTTTAATCCCTGGACATTCCATGTTGTACAGTGAAGACTAGCTTGAATTTTGGAGGTTGCAAGAACTGAAGCTAATGAAAACCAGTGGACTGGCTACTCCTACTTGAGTTTGTATACATTGAACATCAATCTACATTTGGAATTGTACTAAGCAAATAACCCCTCACGCCTCCCACTCTGACATTCCCAACTTGTTGGGCATACATTCCCTCCCCAAAATAACTTCTAGTGTGGAAAAAAGTGGGGTGTACAAAGAAAGGGAGTTTACCCATATGGGTAGGGCTAGGGGCCCGCAACTCGCCATCACCCCCTGCCATCTCACCTGTCCACAGCCTCGCCCTGGGCGGACTAGTACCGGATGACCCTCCAGGCTGTAAGGGTTTTTCGTCTATGATAATGAAATGTTGTCAGCTGAGATCAGCGCTTATCCGGTGGTCCCTGCCATTAGCATACTAGGTTGGAAGTTTGACCTTGCTATCTGGGGAGCATATTTAGGAGCTTGCCCGGTCTGCCCTTCTACCATCTTCCTTCCCCCTGTCATTTACTGAGGGGGGGGGGGGGGGACAGCGGCATGGTAGTAAAGGCTATCCAAAATTCAGTAAGGCTGATGAATAAGGAGGACACCGTTAATCCAGCTTTGACAGTGGGGACGTGGATCTGGAACAAGATCTGTTGGAGGTCATGGCAGGTGTTGTTTTAATAGTCCTCAACCTGCTGGGAATTATGGAACACATGTTGTTTCCCTTGATGTGAGATATGAAGCCATGCCGGATATAACATGGTGTAGAGGATGCTCAGGGTTCGTAGTTTCTTTTTTACGTTGGTGAATTTTTTTTTTGCATCTTGTACATTTTGTGTAAAGTTCTGGTAGAACGCGAGAGTGGTGTTTTCATATTCTACCATTTTCTTTTCCCACGCCAGACGTAACAGCGTGTCCCTGTCCCAGTAGTTGAGGAATCGAGCTATTATCGGGTGTGGCAGTGCTCGAGAAGGTGGTTTTGCATTCAGGGATCTGTGTGCTCTCTCTACGACTAAGTGTTGGGAGAAGGCTTCCGCTCCAAACAGGTCTTTGATTAATTTCTCAATGAAGTCCTCCCGTGATGGTTGTCTCTGCCAAGCCTAGTAAACGCATCATGTTCCGCCTGGAACAAGCCTCCAAGTCCTCATTTGTTTCTGCGATGATTTCGAGTAACCTATCCATCTGCAAGATCTATTCTCTGCTACTTGAAGCACCATCTTCCAGCTCAGATATTCTGTTTTTTGCCTCTGTGATGCGGCGATCGTGCTGTTCTATTTTGTGCGCCACTGAGTTCATTCCTGAATTCATGGTGTCAATGTTGGCGTCTATGGATGTGAGGCTATATTTATGGTTACCAGTAGTTACTTCCAGTCCTCAACCTGGCTTTCAGGCGTCTCGGTCTCGGATTCTGGGTGCTTGTCCGCTTAGGACTGTGGCATTTTGCGCGCCTCAGATGGGATTATTGTTTGTTTCCCATCTGTCCTGCCCATCTTGACCACGAGGATGTGTTTTGACTCCTGCAGTATGTAGAGATGACTAATGTAGAATGTTAATGGTTGCCTAGCAGCTTAGAATGTTATCTCTTGAGAGATGAAACTGAGCTGTGAAGCAGGCTGTGGATGAGCTGGAGGTTCCTGTACTTCCTCTTCAATAAAGACTACAATTATAATATTTCTTGGACTCATCTTTACATTGGCGACGAGGGAAACCTTTCTGCGCAAGGGGCAGATGCTGGGTACCTCCACCCTTGGATTTTGGAACAATTTAAATACATCATCCACCGATTTGTGAGTAATTGATTAAATTCTGCACTCAACTGATTGAATTCTGAACTCAACTTCGAACTAATTTGCATTCAGATTGACTATTTTAATTTATTGGAGATTTTTAAAATAACATCTGGAACTTTGTGTGAATTACTGCCTATATTTACAAGCCTTCTGCCATGAAAATGTTAATAATGCTTGTGAAACGCTACCTTATGGAAGTGACAGCGCTGAGAATGGTTCTTCGTGCACTTCTCTAATGCTTTATACCTTTGTGTGCTATAATCTCAGTTTTCTGATGTAAATGGCAATTCTGAAGGATTGATACGATATCTGACAAAGCGCGACGTCAAGTTCTTTGTGTTTGCAAGTTTATTTCCTGGATTCTGACCTGAGGGAGCTAACTGAGACATCGTCGTGTTAAATGTAAACACCGATATCTTACCGGTCATTTTCAACTGCTCCTGGGATGCATCTTCATTTCTTCATGCAGCGCCGGCTTGCGCGCACTCTCGATCTTTTTCTTTGAACGTCGCATCTATTACGTCACCTCATCAATCAGTATAATTGACGTTTGGCGGCCATCTTAGTAGGTTGGGATAGGTTCCCTTCACTTCTGTGTTTCACCCGTTGTACTTTATCTGATTTCGAATCGCGACCCTCGATAAAAGGAAAACTTTCATTTACTGCTTTTAAAGAGGAAATCTGCAGAAAACGAAGAAATTGCTTTTAAAGAGGAAAGCTGCAGAGAACGAAGAAAACAAAGAAAACGAAGATTTCGATCTTTATAATCTGGTGACTCTGGACTTAACTTTGTCAAGAATTGAAGGTTTTTATTTTAATTTGTTATGTTAGTTTCTTTATTTTAAACTAACTTTTCCTTCCTTTACAGGTGCAATTTGTTTAAAATGTCTGATCAAGCTATGTCCACTCCACCTGCCTTTTTGCCAACTCCTGGAGAACCAATAATTCCTTGGAAGGAATGGAAAAAGTTGTTTTTTACCTACATTCTTGCCACTGGTGCTGATAAATATGGTCCAGTGCGTAGGCAAGCTATTTTACTACACAATTTGGGGGTGGAAGGTCGTAGATTATATGAAAATCTTCCAGAAGTTTCCCTTGGTAGTGGAGATGGACAAGCTACAAATGTTTATGAAATGAGTTTACAAATGCTTGAAATAAGGTTTACCACAAAAGTAAATTTAGTTATTGAAAGATACAAGTTTTTCTGTAGGGTACAAAAAGTTGACGAAGATATAGCGTCATATGTTGGTGCATTAAGAGGGTTGTCACTGACTTGTCAATTTGGCACTTTAACAGACTCACTTATTCGTGATCAGATAGTTAGATGTACTAATAATAAGAGAGTACGTGAAAAGTTATTGATTAAAGATTCTGGACTAGAAGAAGCTATTCAAATAGCAAAGGGGTTGGAGCATAGTGACATTTGGATTAAAGAAATGGATAAATGTACAAATGCTATTGTAAATAAGGAGGGTGTATTGAAAGTTTCTAGTTCTAAAGATTCTGAAATTCATGCAAATATTGATGAAACCAAAATAACCAAACCTTTGGCTAAAATTCATGATAAACCCAGTACTAAAGTTTTTGATAAGAATAGGGAATTTCGCCAAAACAGTGGCTTTATTAATGTGCGACCTATCAAATGTTACCGTTGTGGTGCACCCGGTCATATTGCTTCCAGTGTGAAGTGTATGGCGAGGAACGTGTAGTATCCATGTAATTCTCTCTCTGCGTTCTCAGTTGGAATTGTTATTGTACACTTGCTCTGTAACATTCTATGCACCTTGAGCCACTCTATGCTGGGCTCCTGCTTGAGGTGGTTGTACAAGCTGTCTGTGGAATAAATCTCCTAACTTCTACTTGGTTTCCTTGAGCCTCATTACAACATAAATTTGGCGACGACCGGGATCTTCTTTTACACTCAAGAACTATCAAGATTTCAGTTCTTTTTATTTTTTTTCCTCAAGAAAAGAAAAGAACCCACATTCAAGGATTCCTCCTAAAGAAGAAGCCAAGACATTCCTGACAGCGTTCACCTGTGCAGTTCAAAGAAAATTAAGGTATTTCTGTAACTATAGTGTAAAAAGATTGCACCAGCGGCTGTTTACTTTCTTAAGTGTTTTGATTGCACCAGCGGCAGTTTATTTCATGTATTTATGAACTTGCTTCTTGTTTAACCGGACGTATATTTTTTTAAAAAACTTATTGACATTCATTTATTTCGTTTTTCACCTTAACGCGATCTTCATACTCCAACGCGTTACAGTTTTGTGACTTTATTTGTATTTCAAGACAACTGCTACTTCTGCATTTTTCGAAACTCACCTAACGAGCGCTCTCTGTCTCCTCGAGCACTCTTGGTTACACCGGCATCTGCCTACACGAGCGCTGCTCCTACGCGAGCGTCTCCCTTCCATTGTTTCGATCTCCGCAAAGCTGTGTTCCTGTCGGTGACTCTTCGCACGTCACTTCCTCATCGTCATCACGCACGCATCACGTATATGCGCTTGCGTTTCAGCAACCATTTTGTTTCCAGCGTAACCATGGTAACAACTACGATCGTTTTCATGCAATTTTCACGATCGTTTTCTGCATGATTCGCCTCATTTGCAGTTTATTTAAAGCCATTTACAGCGCTTCCTCTACACTTTTATTCATTTTATCAAGAAAAGGAAAGACATTTTGAAGAAAGATTTCTGACAACAAGATTCAGACTGCAACTGACATTCTCTGACAACGGTGACTACTTTTTTTATTTTCCATAATTGGTCATTTGTTTTTAGTCATTAGTTCTTTTATCCCTTTTGGACTTTTTCTTGTTTTGTGGAATTAGTATTGGAATTATTCACAATGTCTAACAACATTTCTTCCCCTCCACATTTTTTACCTACAGCAGGTGATCCTAAAGTGGAATGGGATCTTTGGTTCCCTACATTTTTGGCTTATGTAGACGTCGTTGAAGAGGATGGTTGTTCTCCTAAAAGGAAGTTAGCATTGTTAAAAAATTGTCTGGGTGGTGCTGGTCTAAAAGAGTTACAAAGTTTACCTCCCATAGATAGTACTGGTGCTGGGGATCTAAATGTTTTTGATATTGTTATTAAACAATTAAGCTCTAGGTTTGGCAGGAAAATTAACATTGTAATGGAAAGATTCAAATTTTATTCAAGAATACAAAAAGATGATGAGTCAATCGAAAATTACGTAGCCGCTTTACGCACCCTGGCTGGCTCTTGTGCTTTTGAAACCATCAATTTTGAACAGGTTTTGAGAGACCAAATCATGATGCGTACCAAAAGTAAAAAAATCCAAGAACGCCTCTGGATGGGTACTGATTCCTCTCTTAGTGCTGTACTGAACATTGCCAAAGGCATTGAACAGTCCGAACTCTTTGTGAACGAGATCAGAGGCCAGGACACCAAAACTAAAGTTGTCATCCCTGAAGTTTCTTTAGTCAAAAATTTTAACAATTTCAAGAAGAGTTCTTTTCCTCCCAGAAAAGATTTCTCTACCAGAGAAAGTAGGTTTCCTGTTAGAAAATCCCAGATCATTTGTTATAGGTGTGGTGCCAATGATCACGTTGGTAATTACAGAGGTTGTCCAGCTTGGAATAAGGTTTGCATAAAGTGCAAAAAGTCTGGCCACTTTAGCAAAATGTGCAGATCCCCTCAAAAGGTAAATTTCTTGTCCAATGATGAATTCGATGATACTGAACAACCTTCTGAAATTAACACTCTGTTATGCGTAGGTGACTCTGAATGCAAGGGTTTTCCCACTGATATCATCACCATTGATGGTAGAGAAATCTCAATGTTAATCGACTCGTGTGCCTGGTACACCATCATTGGGAAAAATATTTTTGATCGACATTGGCATGCTACCAAGTTATTACCATCAGACATAAATCCTGGTGGGTACACCGGTAAGAAGATTAACATTGAGGGTTACATGTGGGCTGAAATCAAATTCAAGGATAGATCCATTAAAGGGAAAGTTTATGTATCTTCCAAAGGAGCTTCTATCTTATGTTGGCCCCATCAGTTCGACCTAGGTATAAAACTTGACCCCAATGCTTCACCTCCGGTATATGTAGTCTCCCCTGAAAATGATTTCACCACACAATTAAAAAACAAGTTTTCATCCATTTTTTCAGATAATTTGGGGACCTTTGTGAATTTCAAACACCGCATCATCCTTAAGGACTCAGCTATACCCGTTCGCCATAGAGTAAGGAACGTTCCCCTGGCTTATCGTGAAAAGCTGAAAGATATTCTTTCTGACTTAGTTGATAAAAAAATTATTGAACCTGTCGAGTCCTCTCCATGGGTTTCGCCAGTGGTTTTGTCACTTAAAAGCAATGGCGAACTCCGCCTGTGTGTCGATCTACGGAGTTTAAATAAGGAAATATGGATTGACAGACATCCCTTACCCCACATCCATGAACTTATTTCCACTCTATCTGGAGCATCAGTATTCTCCACTCTGGATTTAACTAGTGCATACCATCAAGTATTGCTACACGAAGAGTCAAAATTCCTAACAACCTTTATCACGCCGGAAGGCATGTTCCAGTATTGCCGCATGCCTTTCGGCTTAGCTAGCGCAGCCTCGGTGTTCCAAAGGCTGATGAAAACTGTGCTAGAGGGTTGTTTGGGTGCAATTGCATTTCAGGATGATATCCTCATTTATGGTAAGAATCACGAGGAGCATGATGTTAATCTTGAGAGAGTCCTCAAGTCTGTTCAAGAAAAAGGTTTAACATTGAAATTATCTAAATGCAAGTTCAGACAGTGCAAAGTAGAGTATCTTGGTCATGAGATTTCTTCGGAGGGCATTAAACCTAAGTTCAACCATATACAGAGTATTCTAAAAGCTCCTGCACCGTCTAATAAGGAACAACTAGTCTCATTTTTAGGCTTAACTGAATTCTATAGCAAGTTTGTTCAGAACTATGCTTCAAAAGTACACTCCTTAAGGTCTTTACTAAAGAAAGATGTAAAATTCAACTGGTGCAAGGACCAGCAGTTTGCTTTTGACACTATGAAACAAGAAGTAGCTAATGCTCCCTTCCTCAAACCTTTTAACCTGGGTAAAGAATGCATAGTATGTGTGGATGCTAGCAATACCGGTTTGGGTGCCGTTCTAATCCAGAAAGATGATGGTGCTGAATGTGTAGTTTCTTATGCCTCCAGGACACTGCGTGGTGCTGAATACAATTATTCCACCATAGAAAAGGAACTTCTGGCTTGTACCTGGGCGTGTGAGCACTTTAGACAGTTCATTTGGGGTACCAGTTTTCGATTAAGAACCGACCACAAGCCTTTAATACATATGTTGGCAGCTGGTGGTGGCAGAACTTTGACTGCGCGTTTGGCCCGTTTGGCTGCCAAACTTCAAGAGTTCCAGTGCATTGTAGAATATATCCCTGGTCGCTTAAATGTACATGCCGACTGCATGTCTAGGTTACCTCTTGTCAACTCTGTCGGGCCTCTTTCCTCTGACTCGGACTCTGATGTGGTTTTTAACATTGGTGATGTCAATGAATGCAACAATACTAGTTTATCTGCTGGTATTTCTGAGCTTGCTTGGCGTGAGGCAATGTGTAATGACACCTGTTTATCTGGTGTTGTAGATTACTTACAGTATGGTTGGCCTCAAGAAAGGTACTTATCTGGTGACATTCTATCTTTCTTTAAAGTTAAAGATGAACTCATGTTTAACCAGGGTTTTGTGTCTCGCAGTGACAAAATTGTTCCTCCTTCCTCCCTAAGAGAAAAAATTGTCTCAATGGCACATGAGGGTCACATGGGCATGTCCAATACCAAAAGGCGCATCCGCGAATTCTACTGGTGGCCGGGTATTGACCGGATGGTTGATAGGTGGGTAAACTCCTGCTCTCCTTGTGCCAATAGTGACAAAACTGTAAAACCCTTGTCTACTGGTATTTCTCCTATTGAGTTTGTTGACTATCCCTGGAAGAAGTTGGGCATTGATATCGTTGGACCCTTTTCTTTGTCTTCGAACAAAGAAGTTTTCGCTTTAGTTCTAATCGATTATTTCTCCAAATGGCCTGAGCTCAAGATTGTTGATAAGATTGGCTCTACACAGGTTGTCCAATTTCTAGATGAAGTCTTTTGTAGAGAAGGTATTCCAGCCGAGATTGTGTCTGATAATGGTCCGCAGTTCGTCAGTAAGGAGTTTGTGTCTTTTCTCCAGAGATGTGGCATTGTCCACAAAAGAGTGTCCAACTATAATCCCCAGGCCAATGGCCAGACAGAACGCTTTAACAAGGTTATTAAGGAGTCTATCCAGTTGGCGGTCAAGAGTAACCTTGACTGGAAGAAGACCTTAGGTGCTACTCTCTTATCTTACCGCACCTCCCCTAACTCGGTTACAGGTCTTTCGCCTTTTGAAATGCTTAGAGGTAGGAAACCTGGTTCAAAACTTCTTCCCTGGTGGATGAAAGTTAAAATTCCTATTGGGTCTCCCTTTGACCGTGATGCAGTTAAGGATAGAGTGCTGAGATATCAACAGAAAATGAAAGGTTGTGCCTTGTCTTCTGGTAATTGCAGTAAGAAAATCAGTGTAGGTGATTTTGTTCGTGTTAAGTTTGGCAGATCTATTGGGAACAGGTGGAACAAATGGTCTGATCCGTGCAAAGTTATTGAAATTTTCTCAAAAGCTGTTCGCGTTGAAGGGGGGAAAGTATGGAATTTCAGGAGAATCTCTCTGTGCAAGAACCCGAATCTCTTGTCTTCTCCTCCACCCATTGATCCCATTTTGGAGGATCCTGCATCTTATTCTCCTATGTTTGACACCTTCATACCGGTGGGTCAGAATACTAGTGTGCCTGTGCCTGTGTGCGGCCTTTCCTCTCAGTGTGTTCCTTCCACATCTCTTCCTGTCACACCTGTCAATGAGAGCTATGTACCCCCCTCTCCCATTGTTAGCAATGTTGACAATTCCGGTGTTCAAGCGGATGTACCTGTACCTCCAGGTCCTACTTCCCATGGGAATGTTCTTCCTGAATCTGGTCCCAGGAAAAGTTCTCGTGTTAAACAAATTCCTGTAAAGTTACTTGATTATTGTTGTTGAATATTATTTCCCCTTTCTTTCCTTGTCTTTCCCCTTCAGCCCTTTCTTTTTTTTTTATTATTATTTTTTTTATTTCAAAGGGGGAAGGTGTGTAGTATCCATGTAATTCTCTCTCTGCGTTCTCAGTTGGAATTGTTATTGTACACTTGCTCTGTAACATTCTATGCACCTTGAGCCACTCTATGCTGGGCTCCTGCTTGAGGTGGTTGTACAAGCTGTCTGTGGAATAAATCTCCTAACTTCTACTTGGTTTCCTTGAGCCTCATTACAACAGAACGCAATATGTAGGACATGTGGTATGAGAGGCCATCTTGCTAAGGTTTGTAGAACTAAAATTCCTTCTGTTCATCAAATTGATGATTCTTGTGAAGATGTTTGTGAATTTATCCCCTCTATTGATAATGTCAAGGGTTTTCAACTTAATGTTGGTGTTGAGGTTGAAATTAACAATATTGATTTGTCAGGTATTCCTAGGGAGAGCACTGACAAGCTAGATAAACCTCATTATGTTATCAAGTTTGATACTGTGGGGGTAAACATGTTAATTGATTCTGGAAGTTTATATACCTTGATGTCAAAGGAAATGTACATTAAGTCATGGGGAGTATCTGCTAATATAAATAACTGGGATCCATCAGATATCAGAGCTGTAGGCTATGGGGGAAAGAACATTGACATTTTGGGTTTAAAATGGATGGTAATTGAATATGATAACAAGAAACTCTATGGTAGAGTGTACCTAACTGAACAAGGTTCAAATTTATTGGGATGGCGTCACCAGAGAGATTTAGGTATAGTTTTAAATTCTAATGCCACTGTTCCAGTTCAGTCTATATGCTTAGTAAATAGTGAGGGTTATGATTCCTTAATTATGGGAAAGTACTCTGATGTCTTTTGTGATGAATTGGGAAAGTTGAGAAATTTTTCTCATAAAATTATTCTCAAAAGTAATGCTACTCCCGTAGTTCACAAAGTTAGATCTGTTCCCCATCTCATGAAAGGTCCTTTACAAGTTGAACTTGATAGGTTACTGAATTTGGGGATAATTGAGCCTATTGAGGCTTCTGAGTGGCTTGCGCCCATTGTCGTCGCGCCCAAGGATGGGGGAAAGAAGATTTGTTTATGTATTGAAACATTTGGGTTGATCGCCAACCTCTACCAAACATTTCAGAGATGTTGTCGGCAATAGGCGGGGGGTGTGTTTTTAGCGTCATTGATATGTCGTCAGCATATCACCAGATTGATCTCAATGAAGAATCTAGACATTTGACATCATTTATAACACCGCTGGGTGCTTTTCGTTACCATAGGATGCCATTTGGACTAGCTTCGGCCTCAGCGGTGTTCCAAAGGGTCATGGGAAAAGTTCTTCATGATATAAATGATGTACTTTGCTTCCAAGATGATGTGTTAATTGTCGGCAAAGATTTTGATCATCATGATCAAGTGATGGAAAGTGTCTTGTGTAGAATGAGAGAACATGGGTTGACTATTCAGAAGGAGAAATGTCAGTTAAGGAAGGATGTAGTTAATTACCTTGGCCACGAAATTTTCAAGGAAGGAATCAGACCAAAGAAAAGCATTGTCTCTGCCATTAGAGATGCTCCTGTTCCTTCTACTAAAGATCAGTTGAGGAGTTTTCTCGGTTTAGCGGAGTATTGCTCCAAGTTTGTGAGAAATTTTACTAATATTGTGGAACCATTGCGGATATTAATGAAAAGTGGTGTTGAATTTGTATGGAGTGATGCTTGTGGAAAAGCATTTCAGGATGTTAAAGATGGAATATTATCTGCACCCAGCCTTGGACACTTTGATGTTAGAGCAAAAACTTTTATCACCACTGATGTGAGCGCTATAGGTATTGGTGCAGTTTTAACGCAAGTATGTAATGGAGAGGAAAGAATTATTGGGTTTGCATCTAGAAGACTACAGGGTGCTGAGAGGTCATATTCAGTGATAGAAAAAGAGGCCTTGGGATGTTGTTGGGGGATTAAACATTTCAAATACTTTGTATGGGGTTTACCATTTAGACTTCGTACTGATCACAAACCTTTAGTTCATTTGTTTAAGGGGGGCAAAGGTTTAGAAGGGAGTGTTACTCCGAGGATATCAAGGTGGATTTTATCAGTTTTAGAGTACAATTTTGAAGTGGAATACATGAAGGGATTGAAGAATATAGTAGCAGATTGCTTGTCGAGAATACCTGTTGTTGTGAGTGATATTGAGTCTGAAGCTGATGTTGAGGAAGTGAGATATACTGAAGAACAAGCTTTTGGGTTGGAGCAATGGGATGCTGCAATGTTGGAAGATGAAGTATTGGAAAGAGTTATGTTTTCTATTTCTAATGGATGGGATGCGCAATTGTGCAATGATTTACGGTTTAAAGGTTACATTAATGTTGCAGAAGAGTTAAGTGTAAGAGAAGGGAAACTGTGGAGGAGAGACAAATTAGTACCACCGAAGAATCTTAGATCTAAAATTCTCATCATGGCACACAAAGGTCATTTG
The DNA here is from genome assembly GCF_964263255.1 of Lissotriton vulgaris. NCBI lineage: Eukaryota > Metazoa > Chordata > Amphibia > Caudata > Salamandridae > Lissotriton > Lissotriton vulgaris. The sequence continues at coordinate 337,086,994 of NC_141700.1, forward strand.
GGGAGAAATATGACTAAGCGACATGTACGTCAGTCATTCTGGTGGCCTAGTTTAGATAATGAGGTTGAAGCAGTTGTCAAAGATTGTTATGCTTGTGCTGCTAGTGACAAGACCAGAGTTTTACGTCAACCTCCTATTTCTTCTGTGAAGTTTCCTGAGCGTCCTTGGGAAAGGTTGGCTTTAGATTTCATTGGTCCTATTTCCAAGTTGGGAACAAATTGCAAATTCTTAATGGTTTTGGTGGATTATCACTCCAAGTGGTTTGTGGTTGAGACATCTGAGAGTATTACAACTGAAAAAGTAATTAAGTTTCTTGGGAAAGTCTTCTTGAATGAGGGGATTCCAAAGGTCTTGGTGTCAGACAATGGTCCGCAATTAATTTCTAGGAAAATGGTGGAGTTCGTGTGTGGGAAAGGGATTAAACATGAGAGAGTTGCTTTATTTAGGCCACAAGCCAATGGCTTAGTTGAGAGGATTAATCGCCTGATCTTGGACAATATACAACTTTCTTTGTGCAATGGTTTGTCCTGGTCTGAAGAATTGAAGAAGCTGATGTGGTCTTATAGGGTAACACCACATTCCATGACTGGAGTGTCACCTTTCATTTCTCTTAAAGGAAGGGAACCAGGTTTGAAAGAAATACCAGGGTGGTTGAAAGACAGGGAATGTGTATGGGTGAATCGTGATGAGGTTGGAGATCAAGTGCTTAACAAACAAATCATTGCTGCCAAACATTATGATCACTTAAAAGGTGTCAAATTTCCTAACATAAAATCTGGTGATGGGGTTGTAGTGAGACGTGGAGGTTTTATTGTCAAGGGTGATAGCAAGTTCTCTAAACCTGTTCAGGTGAAGGAAGTGAAGAAGAATGTGGTGATTCTGTGTGATGGGACTACTTGGAGTTTGGGAAATGTATCTAAGTGTTTTTCTCCTTGTAGTTAAATTGATTTTCACTCATTTTTCTGTTCTGTATAATAGTTTCCTTCAAGTTTTTGTTGTGGGATATATAAGGGGGAAGGTGTGTAGAGATGACTAATGTAGAATGTTAATGGTTGCCTAGCAGCTTAGAATGTTATCTCTTGAGAGATGAAACTGAGCTGTGAAGCAGGCTGTGGATGAGCTGGAGGTTCCTGTACTTACTCTTCAATAAAGACTACAATTATAATATTTCTTGGACTCATCTTTACACAGTATGTATGCGGTGGGGAGCCGGTTACAGTGGGGAAGAAGTAGGTGAGCACAGCACTACCGCCACCAGGGAGCGATCTGTACCAGATTCTCGAGGGGCAATTTAGTTTGTTGGTGAATCGCAGGGGTTCCTATACCTCCAGTATGTATTGTTCTTCTTCAGGGGAACGAGGTATGTAATTTAATGAAAATTATGCAGGGGTGGAGTGGCCTCTACGTGTGTGTCAAACAGTTTTACACTGCTGTATTCTTGGTGGCTGCCAGGAGGTAAGGCCCCTGTGCTTCTTTTGCCCCAGACACCTAGAAATCCAGCTTCTTTGAGGTAGATGTAGGCCATTATCTTGGAGCAGTTATTGAGGGAGGGTTTGGGGTCACAGGGATTTCACCCCATCCCGCCCTTGGTTTGCAGACAGCCAGGGCCCAGCTTGTCCCCTGATCAGGGATTATGCAGTTTGTTTAGGCATGTGGGAGAGGATCCGCTTTTTCCAGTTATTAAGAGCCTGTACTTGCTGTTTCTTATTGCTTTTGAGGTGGCATGTTGCTGTATTTGGCCGCTCTGGGTTTTTCACTCGTGGGCCTGCACTCGATATGTGGACCTGCACCCCACGGGTGCCGCACTATCCCTGGGAGCGGGCCCGGCCCAACGCCCCAAGTGCTCCAAAAGAGGTCCCTCCCAGACTCCTCACCGTGGTGCTAATAGCTATGTCCCTGTCTTCAGGCAATATGGGTGAGGGTTCCTCACCAGCCGGTGCGCCGTGACTCGTTGACTGTTTTGGCATTGCGGCCTCTGGCCCAGGGATAAGCCGCGGCCGCTGGTAGTCGATTACACCGGCCCATCGTCTACGTCGTCTTGTGGTGCTATGGCTGCCCGGGTTACAGTGCCTGTATCTCCATTCCCAGGGCAGTAAAATCCAGGGAGACAAGCTGCAGCGGGACCGTTTGATATTAGAACTATGGTTCCGCCAGCTAAATCAGGGAAATTGCGACGTAGGATATGGCTATTGTATATTTTTGTGCCCAGATGGCAAGAGCCTCACAGGTGTGCGGCCATCTTGGTCACGCGCCACTTAGCGCCCTATAATATAATATAATATAATATAATATAATATAATATAATATAATATAATATAATATAATATAATATAATATAATATAACATATTATAATATAACTCTATTATATTAAAAGACATGTAATTTTATGTTGTGTTATGTTATGTTATGCTATACTGTAGGTTTGCATGTGTTTTTTATACAAGACGCTATAGTGTAAAAACATATTTAATAGTTACCTGTAAAATGATTCCCATAGATCGTGGAAATTACATCTCATTGACAGCCTCTGCAGAGACTGACCATTGCCTATTGTTTGATTAGTAATCTCTTCACGAAAACGAAAGTGAAATCTGAACATTGAAATTGCACTCATTTCCCATTGTTAGCTAAGCATTGCAGGATTACCTTCATACATCTCTGAGTTTAGGCTTGCACATTGATTGATTTACATATCCATTTTTGAACGCTAAAGAAACCGGAACATTCTAATTGCCACCATGGCCCATTTTTTTAGCTGAACACAGGAGTAGCTTCAGATATCTCTGAGCATAATCACAGTTCATTGGTTATTTCAGAGTCTACTCATTAAAGGTGAACGTTTTAATTTCAACCAGGGCTTGTTGTTAGCTCTGACTCGCTGGCAGTAGCTTCAGTACAGATGATTTCTATAGCCGCATTGCATTTTTTAGTAAAGCCTAGCCTTATCTGAAACACTCTCCCACTTAATTAAATATACTTCTCTTCTTTTTTTCCTGCAGACAGACTATAGTCTAGCATTTTTCTTCCTGTTTTCAATAAAACTCTTCATGTTTCCAAAAATAATTTTTTTCGCAATAATTGCACCTAAATATACATAGAAAAATGCAAAACTGGTAACATATTTAGGGGGAAAATGATCAGGGTTTTATGTTGCCCTTGTGCCATGCAAGGGGCCACAAGGGCAATGCAAAACCTAAGTGAGATTTTTCAAGCCATGCAAGGCCACCTTGCATGGCCCTGCATTGCTTGATAAATCTAGAGTAATGCAAGGCAGCGCAAATCGCTTACTCTGGGGCAGGGAGGCGTTCCATGGGTGGAGCATGGGTGTTGCCACCCACCCACCCATGGATTTTTGGTGCAGTCCCAGGTTTGCCATTACTGGTAGACCTGTTAATGGTTAAAATGCTACACTTTCCCTAGCGACTGAACAAGGAGAAATATCTTTATTTCCCCTTGTTCTTTCCTCTTTCTATCTGTGTTGCATTCTGCAGTACACATAGAAAGAGGATAATGCCTCTCAGGATTGTTTTTGTGAAGGAAGGAGTCCTTTCCTGCATAAAAACAATCCTGCCTACAATGCAGGCACCCCTGGACCAGGATGCAAGCATGCCTACATTGGCGCTAAGCAGCCAAAAGTGCGCCTGTGCTGGGAAAAGGACAGGAATCAGCCATATAATGGTAAATACAGCGCATTCATGCCCTTTCCCCTTCACGCCGGGAAGTGCAGCAAAGTGAATTGTTGTGTTGCACAGCATGAAAGAATGATACATTTGCCCTATAATATGTTGCCACATTGACATCACACTGGAATAGTGGCATTTACAAACAACTCTTACTTCTGTCTTGTGGTTTATGTTACCAACAAAAAAAGATGATGAACGGAATGCTAAATATTGTCAAACATTCATTCATATCTGGGTTACATCCATTGTTGTTTTGCTCACCATGCCACCCCTGTCTGGACCCAGCCATATGGAAATCCGTCTTGACCCTGATCCCCATGGGAACATACCAGCTTGAACTGCCAGGCCAGGCCCTACCTGTGGTTTATGTTGTCACCAGATCCCCTTGAAAGCAATACATGACAATATTACACAGTTTCCCAAAGGTATATTGATAGATGCCCTAGAAAAAAAAAGCCATTGTCAAAAAGGATGTTAATGTGGTAACTGTAGGCACTGCAGAGTGAAGAAAGCCAAGAGCATCAGTAAACTGAGGTTGATGGTGAATTAATTTTGAGCCATTTGGAGACATATCTGTATTGTTTGATTATTGAGCAATACATGCCAGCTGTTAAACTTTGCTCACTCTTTCAATATTAATTCAAATGTTTTAAATTGTCAAATCTAATGTGAAATGAAACGGCATAAAAGTTGTTATCATGCGAGTCAAGGTTGTCCTTGTCAAACGACATGTACTCTTTGAAAGAGCCTGTCCTGATAGCCTAAAAACCGCTAGGTAAAACCCCTCTGTCTTGCAAAACTAATCATTAGCCACATTGAAACTAACAGCTTCCTTGATCCGGATGCAGCATTGAGACAGCCATGCTTGAAATAATGTACCATGCATTACACATTCTAGATGATGGTGGACTGTGCCTTCCAATTCTTTTAGTCTTCTAGACCTCCACCTTCAAAGACAGTGGCAAAGCCCTGTAATAGTTTTCATCCTGTCTGGTCAATCACTGACAACAGATGAAACTCTCTCTCTAGTCTCTCATTTTTCAAGCAAAGAGTCCTCCAAAGTTCCTTACTCTCTCTGACTCTCTTTAACCTGGCCCTCTGCTCTCTCCTGGAACAGTCCAACATCACCTTTCACCTTCACACCGATGATCCCCATCTTTATATGAGACTCTCTTCTCCTGAAGATATTGTTTCTGGCTAAAAACATTAGAGGAACTGTAGTCATGGAAATCACAACACCATTTTTATCTAAGCCCTCAAAAACCTGAATTCCTCAAATGTTCCCCTCCCAACAGTAACTCTCCTGTACAAATTTGGCTAAAAGCCTCTAGGATGCATGACTGCATGTCCACAATTGTTGAAAATTCCCGATTTTATTGGCTTTATTTAGGATGCAATCTTGAGGTTACAAACAGACACACCAAACACACACTGCAAACACACAACTAATACACAAGTATGCATGATCAAATAAGAATACCCAGAGAAATAAAGCCACTGTTACTCATCCAAGACTTTAAGATAGTAGTTCAACCACTGGTCCTCTTGAGCTTTGACTATGGCAACCACTTACTTTCAAACATACTGACAGTGCACTTGGCCCCCTCAATATTGTCCTACATAATGCTGTTTGTCTTGGTTCAGGTTCCAGAATAATATATAAATCTTGCAAATGTTATTCTCTCTGACTTGGTTATCTCTATCTGCTAAATCAATTGGCCTGTTGGAGTGTACTAAAAGCAGGAACTCCTTTCCAGTAGCCATCAGATCCAATCCCGACCGGGGACTAGACCTCACCTCTCCTGGACCAGGCACATGAATTTATGAGGCCCTGCTCAGTCCGTCGTTGCCTCAGGCTGATCCTTTCCCCTGACTCAGGATCCGCCTGAGGCAACGACGGACAGAGCGGGGCCTCATAAATTTCTGAGCCTGGGTGTAAGACACATCAATTGACACGGAGGAATAGTGTTTAATTTTACACTTTGGTTGTGAATATCACTTGCAGTAGCATAAAAGTTTAGAACAGAGGCCCTGAAGAAAGCACCCTGACTCTCTGACAAACAAAGCCATTCACTGGTTGCGACATGTGAGAGGCTGTCGGTCAGTGATAAGGGAAGACATTCTGGAGGCAAAAAGGATTAGCGCCCCAATTTATAAATATGACTCCATAGAGCTTACCATGAAATATGCTTCTCTTGCTGAAAATCTCTTTGCCCTAGAATTTAGGACTAGTGCCCCTGCACAATCGATGATCCAGCTAAGAAAATCTTGCCCCCAGCTTCAAGAGCAAATTTCTCGAGCTATGGGTAGAGCATGCGAGAGAAACTGCTCAGGACTGGATAGCAACGATTGACATCCAATATATCCAACTGCAGGAACTGGGGTCACTGGGGAGACCGTGAATGACATAGAAACAATGGGGACCCCAAAAACGGTGGATGCTACAGACCAGGGTGCTGATCATCCTCCGAAACCTAATCTAAAGCTAGGTGTAAATTGTGGGGATATTTCCGCAACTGGCCCGAATGGAGGATCCATTGGTGAAGGTGAGCAGGGGTCGCCTGTTACCCCTACTGTAACTTTTCTTAATGGAATATCTGACGACATTGGGGGTGATATTGGGAAGCTAGTCTCCTGGAATATAGCGGGGTTAGGCTCTAAACAGGAATCTCAGGAATGGAGAAGTTTTGTAAACACCTTTGATGTGTGCATCTTCCAGGAGACCTGGCTCTGTGAACCTTCTTTTCTCGAGGGCTACTTGAATTATTACATCCCAGCATTAAAAGGGCAAAGGGGCGAACCATAGGTGGCCTTACTATTTGGGTACAGCAATGTTTATTACTTACTATCAAAGTAGTTAACACCAGAAGCAGAGACATCCAACTTATTAGAGTCGACCTGGGCTCTTAGGGTTGGCTTTATATCTACAATGTTTACGCCAGGGGTAACAGGGGAGGGAGGTCAGACGTTTGTGCGGCTTTGGGCTTCCTCCTTGAAACCCACTCCCTAGACAATAATGCGGGTGATCTAAACAGAACTTTCGAACCCATGGCTATCCAAGAAGACTGGGCTGGAGATGAGGAGGATAGGCAGTGGGGCATCCCTAAATTACATCTGAAACCGGTCACTCGTTGGTCTGAGGATATCATCTCCCTAAACGCAATATGCTACGAAAGTAGCTTGAGGGCATTAAATGGAAGGACCTTGAGCGATAAGGCAGGGGAAAATACCTTTGATAATGGGTGATATAGGAGCAGAATAGACTACGTCCTATGTAGTCTAAAGCTCTGGCGACAAGTGGTCGATATGGAGGTAAAATCTAGAATAGAAAGTGATCATAATCCGTTATGTGTTAAACACAAATGGTGGGTTCGAACTAGTGTGGTTATGACACACAAGGTAGTTAATGCCCCTTTGACTGTTCCGACTAACGACATGCGCAGGTTGAAATGGGTATACTTCAAGGCTAACCAGCAAGCCATAAGCAGTATTAATGCTCAGGTTGATGAAGCAGTAATACTCCTTGAACAAGCAAACCTAACTGACCTAGGCAGCGATAACGACCCCAGAATCCACGAGAACCTCTTCGTAGCTATCAGGGATTATTTCCAGAAACCTGCGAAGAAAGTTAGTGTGAGAAATCTCAAACCAGCTAAGTGGTATAACACTGAGTGTAGGCAGACCAGAGTAGCTTTAGGAGCTGCGATTAAGGGGAGGGATTTGGTGTCCATTCACCTTGCAAGAATAGAGAATAGAAAAAGTATAGCAAATGCAAAGAAACTGTGGGACGAGCTTGATTGGCAAGAGTTAAAGGAGGCTAGTAACAAAAAAGATTCTAGGCTATTCTGGAATATTGTCAAATGGGGTAAGGGGGGGTGCATCGGAGCCTCCCGACAATAATGTATCTCAAGAGGACTCAATCAATTATTTTAAGCCTCAGTACGCAGATACTCAGCCCAACAACTTGATGGTTGGCTATAGGCCTTCTTTTTACAAAGACAACTTATTTTGCTAACAGCGAAGTTATGATGGCCTGAGCACAGTTTCTAATGGTAGAGCCCCGGGACTAAACTGGGTGCCGGCGGATCTTTTTACCAACAGCAAAGAGCGCTGGAGTAAATACATCCTTCTCCTTCTCAACGCGGTCGCCCAGGGAGCTAACGTACATGGAAATGCGCCGTTATAATTCCTGTTTTCAAGAAAGGAGACAAATCGCAACCAGGAAATTATAGGCCCACAAGCCTAATTGACACCATCCAAAAGGTGATTGGTAGGGTGTTTGTTAATAGACTATTGGATTGGGCCGAAGAGAACAACGCCCTGTCGCCATTTCAGGCAGGTTTTCGAAAATCTATCAGTACAATGGACCAGGTCTTCCGTTTCACTCTATTACAGTGGAAGACAGTGTTACTGGGCAAGGGCAGCCTGTATGCAGCTTTTGTAGATTTGGGGGCTGCCTTCGATCAAGTCCCAAGGTCTAAACTGTGGCAAGTGCTGAAGTACCTGGGCCTACCAGAAGAACTTTTGACAATATTAATGAGGCTCCATGAGGCATACTTTGCGAGGATCCAGTGTCACCTCAGACTTTCCTGTTGAGCGAGGGGTACGCCAAGGTTTCTCGATGGCCCCCTCGCTGATCACGCTGTATATAAATGGAGTTGTTTCCCGTATGTTGTCTGAAAATGTGGACGCCCCATCATTGGCTGGCACCAAGACACCGATTTTAATGTTTGCAGATGACACTCTGATTTTATCCAAGACCCCGAGTAGTCTACAGCACGCCCTAACCATCTTTGATCAATTTTGTGAGGATCATGGACTAGAAATCAATGTGTCCAAAACAAAGCTTATGGTTTTTAACCCATGTCGCGGCCGTAGATCTCACATCGTTATGAATGGTCGCCCATTAGAGGTTGTCAACGCTTTTACATATTTGGGAATCCATATATCAAATGACCTAGGATGGACCAAACATATAGACATTGCAACTATAAGACACAAACAAATAGCTGGTGCTCTTGGCTCTGAGCACAGAAAATCCTTAACAAAACCAGTAAAACCAGCACTCCAGGTGTATGAGGCCAAAGTCCTAGGATCAACAGTCTACGGGGCTGAGCTGTGGGGCTACGAGAACCTTGGGAAACTGCAAATCTCAGAAAACAAGTTCTTCCGACTCATTACTAGCCTCCCTAAAGGTATTCCTTTGTTGCCGCTTAGGTTTGATCTGGGCAGGAAGGCTGTATCTGATTTAGCAAGGTTGCACCCAATTATGTACTGGCGTAGACTTTGGCTACACCTGAACTTTTACATTACGCTGAGGGATTTATGGACATAATCAAAGCAGATGTGTTCCACAAAATAGGATGGCTGAAAGAACTTAGAAAAATGTTGGGTGCCCTCGGCCTCCACACGTTATGGGAAAATCCAGAATGTGCCTCATTTCCATCAATGACTACTCTTAAAGAGATCTATTGGATAAAGGTGGTCGAACAAACCTGGAACAAAACTAGCCCAGAGACTATGGCTGGAAAATTCCTGGAAGCGAAGTTTCTTCTCACCCTCGAACTTTACTGGGATGTCATCACTAGCCAGAGGGATAGGAAGTTGCTTTTCCAGATTAGAGCAGGTGCTCTTCCCCTTAGATCTCTGACAGGCAGGTGGGGTGGCCCATCGAATAGTTCTTGCCGATCCTGTGGAGTGCATGATGAAACAGTTGGACACTTTTATTTGCATGTAAGTCTTGTGCACAAAGTTAGGTACGACTAGCAGTGCGGTGGCCCTAAGAATTATACGTACCAGTTCTTCGATGTCTATAGTAACCGCCACTGCTAAATTCCTCGGCTGGTCATGGTCCATTAGACAAAAGTTTCTAGACAGATGAATACAGAGGAGGTTATTGTCAGAGTGTTTATAATGTATTTTACCTGTCAGATTTTATCTGATAATGTAATTGATGTATTTTCATTAACTTTTTAGCCTTATTTTTAAACATAAATGTTTTTAATGGTTCTATGGTTGTTTGTAAATGCTTTTATGAGTTAATCTCGAATAAAGCAAATTTAAAATCAAATCAAATCGACAGCCGAGGGTCCTTACCCTGAAGGCTGAAACATGTTGGCCCATATGCAGTTATTTGGCTCAAACTGCGTTTTTTTGCACTGTTCTTGGTTTTAATTAGGAAGAGGTCAAGCTTTAATAAAATTACTCTTCTTTTTGCCCTCTATCCTTTTTTAAGTCACCACTTTTGTTTTTTGCACTGCACATGGTCCCATCTATATCAATTTCGCATGGTCTGAGAGTGATTGAAGGTCGGAACCCAACGCCGTTTGAGGGTATGGTATTTTGCCTCAATGACACACTATCCCTGATGGATGACCAAGTGATAAAATTGATCATTACAAGACTTTGATGGGAATCCAATGTACGCCTATGGGTTTCACCTACATTCACCGATGGTCCTGTGTTCAGTGTTAATGCTCTACTTTTACGGTTAGACTACCTTGTCTGCTGGTCATTGATGCACCGTGAAAGGCATCGATGACCGTCATATGAGGGTTCTTTATATCCTCTTCTGTAGACCCATGGGTTTCTTTGTTGTGAATATAGTTATGGGGGGATTGTAACCTAGGCAGCTCTTTAAATATCCCTTAGACCCTTCTTTCACTGTATGTTGTTTTGTTCAATATACCATCATCCCTGTGCTTCCATTTCCAAACTGGATTTATTTTTATTTTTTGAGAAAGCAGCATTTTTCTTTGAAGGAACTGGTGGAGCTGCTAAAAAATTGTTTACCATTTAGGAAGACATTGAGGGGAATAGGCAGAGAACCACTGGAAGACTGGCTAATCACCTTGGCAGAGGAAAATGTGGACAGCTTCTTGTGTGCGAATGAGTTATAACCTAATTTGAAAAGATGGTACCTTCTTATTATAATGGATCGGCAGTTAAAAATCATTGATGCATATAATCATGAATTACAAATTAGGGGATGTTATTTTCACAACCCATCACAATTACGATCTGGAATGAGTCGCAAAGCTTCTTTTGGGATTTGGAAATGCTTTTCTGACCCACAAAAGGGGTTTAATACATACTTACTTTTCTTACTTATACCTACTTACTCATGCCTCCTTGGGGTATAGGCAGTCAACCAGGACTCTCCAGCCATCTCCTTCCTGGGTTTTTCTTTCAATCTGTCTCAGGTGCAACCCATCTCCTTGTGGTCACCCTAGAGGCCTCAGCTCCATTTGTTTCTTGGCTTTCCTCTTTTCCTTTTACATTGAGGATTTCAGGTGAGGACTTGCTTGGTTGTGTTTGATGCGGGCTTGCAGAGGGTGTGACCTATCCTACCCTAGCATCTTTTTATGATTTCCTCATGTGTAGGGAGTTGGAAAGTCTGCTTCCATAGGTCATTGTTGCTGATGGTGTTTGGCCAGTGGATTTAGAGAATGTTACTTTGACAGGTATTGATGAAGGTCTGGACTTTGTTGGTGATGGTCACTGCTGTCCTTTATAATTCTGCTCCATACAGAAGGACTCATTGTACATTGGTGGTAAAAAGCTTGATCTCGGTTTGCAGCGTTTGGTGCATGGAGCTCCAGATCTTCTTTAGCTGAATGAAGACAGCCCTTGCTTTGCTGATTCTTGCCTTAAAGTTGGCATCTGTGCCGCCCTGCTTGCCTAGGACACTGCAAGGTAGCTGAAGGCCTCAACATCTTCCCGTGCATCACCTACAAGAGTGAATGCAATTGTGCCAGCCATGCTAGCCTTCAAGAACTTATTTTTTTCCCTGTGGATGTTGAGGCCATGTTGTGATGATGTGGCTGTCACACTGTGAGTCTTCTCTTGAATCTACAGATGGGTATGGGAGATCAGGGGCAGGTCATCTGTAAATTTCATGTCGCTAAGCTGTGTCCAAGGTGTTCACTGGATCCCATTTATTTTCCTTGCATGATCCAGTCAATGGCCTGCATGAAGAAAAAATGGGAGAGCAAACAACCATGGTGGACTCCAGTCCTCCCTTGGAAGGCTTTAGTGAGTTGTACTCCATAGACTATCTTGCAGGTCATTCCCTCTTAAGAGTTCCTGATGATCATTGCAAGTTTATCATTTAACCCTTGGTTTAATACATAGTAAAAGAAAAACATGAATCCAAACTGTGTCAAAGCTCATCCTATAGCAGTAAGTACAATTTCCTTTACAAGCCTCATATTAATGTAATCCAGGCATTCTTTATGGCTAATTTCATGAACTGACTCGGAATGTCAACCTGGAACTGTCAACGAATAAGGTCGGAGTTCTTGATCTCCCTGAAATAATTTTTAATAGGCCATGTATTGTTCTGGAATACTAGAAATACAAGGTAATACACCATACTACACAATAAAGGCACACCACTGCCTTTCATTTAATGTGAGAAAACTGCCTCAGTTTCCCATTTTTGCATTTTCTCTGTCAGTATCCTTAACTAACTGTTAAAGCTCATTAGACAAGAATCCTTGTTTCCCAAAATACTTCTTCTGCTTCAAAGGCAACTAACTGAATAATATTGTACATTAGTGGAAATCTCGTACCTGCCACTAAAACAGTAACCCTTTTTTTCTCGAGTCATCAATCAGGATTCACAGTCCTTGCAGTGCAACATTTTTTCTCAAAAATAAAGTTCAAATGCTGGCAACGTTTCATGACACATTTAAACCATTTGAAAAATAAATCATGTATGTTCCTACGTATGCCCTAGTGACATGAATTTAAATATACATCGTGGAGATTGCTACCATAAATAGTAAATACCATTTTCTTTATAAAAATGAATGCTCTCTGATCAAAATAGATCAGATATACTAAGCATTATAAATTAACATTTACATCTAGCCACAAGACATACATATTTTAGCAACACCATACAAGGAAGAGGTAATACAATTTCAATGTGGAATGGCTTGCCTTGGCACCGCTTTCCCTTTGTGAATGTAAAAACGAAGTTTGTTGAAGAGTGGGCAGTTTTCCAGAGGACCACTACCAACTCCTAAATTATAAAAAAAAAAAGTTATAAATTCTTTTAAAGGCAGATATGCTTCATTTAAGGAAAACGGATTGCAGTTTAAAAAAAAGTTTGCTTCATTAGGACGCAAATACAGGATGTAGGGAGTTCCGGAAAGCAAGATGGCACTGGCGTAGCATTCGCCATAACAAAGCTCTAACCTCCCTTCCTCGGAGCACACAAATAGATCCCTCACGGCCCTCACGGCCTGCTGGCTTACCCGCTGAAGAGTACGGAAGACTCGGATGCAGCCTAATCGGTGGATACTGGGGCTCTACGTGTCTACCCAACGACCGATGGAGGTGGTCGGCAGATCTGGCATACTCCTACTGGAGTCATCTGGGTCACATGTTGAAAACATCACGGAGGAGAAGGTGGAGACCTGGCGTGATAAGTGTCTTGGCTGCAGAGCTCCCCCAATCTCTGAGCAACATCTTGAGGTCGTGGGCGGGTTTCGCTGCCTCTGTCAACCACAAATCTGTCCGGAGGACATGGCCCACCGTAACTGAGAAAAATAATCAAACTGTTGCCCTACCTCAGTTAACACACCATCCACTTTCTTGACCACAACAAGGGTAAATGACCACAGTGTCTGTTTCTATACCCTAGGTGTGTGTGTTCACACTACTCCTTAGGCCAGGATGTCTCAGTAAATCAACATGAACCAAATAAAAAACCACAGGCCAACACTTAGTAGAAAAAGTGTGGAGAGTAGAGAGAGTACCTCACGGTTGTAACACCCGAGGGGGTTGCCGGTTTAGCAATATCCAGTAGACCCACTTCTCATCATCGGTTACTCTCTCTACGTGAAGTAAGAAACGTGCACACAAATATACTAGTACACACAGTGAGAATAGTGACAAGAAAACAAACAGAGCACAGTGAGTGGATTCAGACAATACTGTGACAACATATATACATACTAAGACCCCAAGACAACCAAAACAAACAGGTAAATAAAACCTGGGAAAGTCTTGCTGGCCGTCTTTTTTCTTTATTCTGATGCTGCAAGACCTTCCATTAAAAATGGTTTAATTGTATACCATATCTTCTTCTTTATCAAGCCAACATGTTTCCTTGCTATGAATTCAGCAACTTCATCAGGGCGTAAAAGGGGGTTCACTATTCTCGAACTTCATGTCAAAATTTGATTGAACAAGGACGTGTGTAAATAAAAACCAGAGAATTGCAGTCATTGTACTGATCATGCTGCACCTCCGTAACTGATACCAAAAGGATACTTGGAGGCAAAGAAATGCCTCCAAAAAGACTGAAACAAGCAAAAGAAATTCTGGGGTGGAATATACTCCAGCAACTGGGATTGACACAGGAGTCTCCACCAGCAGAGCCCGACCCTATCACTGGTAAGCCCAGTGAACCACGCACCCTTAAAGAACAACAGAATAATATGGGGGCCGGGAGCCGGAGGAACATAATGGAGCAGGGGCAAATTGTGGGTGAAAAAAATTGCTGTATCTAAAATCTCAGAGGATAAATGGGCAACTTCTGATTTAGACAATGTAACTACTATCCCTGTCCCGCCCCAGCCGGCTTTCACAGAATTTTTTAAAGCAAAAGGAGGACTTGGAGACCAGCTGCCTAGCGAATTTCTACATAAAATTGACTCTGACACACTTGAGGCAAATCTAAGCAGCGTCACCGGAGCACAAAGTGAGGAGGGTCTCGAAAGAAACGGAATTTCACATACTGGGATGGATAATTAAATATCATTAAATAATACCTTAAGGGTTCCCCCACATATCGAGGTCGATGATCAGGAAATAGCTGTCAATCTAGAAGGCACCCCGAGAAGCGGTCTGCAGGATGGCACCAGGGTTGAACCTCTCAGTCCTGCAGACCTACAATCCTAATTGCAGCCTACTCATCCTTAAAGCTCTTACAGAGTAGGCCCTGATAGGTCATTAGGAGTCAATATTATATCTGATGGTACAGATAAATTCTTTTCTCTTTTGGAGGATTCACATTCAGGAACTTCCGAGTCTGGACGCAGTGACACAGAGGATATCGGCTCAAGTGCGCTTGAGGCACCCAAGATCGCTCTCAATTTCCAGAAATCACGAAGGAGCTCCAAGGGATCTAAAGCCCACTCTGAGACCCAAAAGAAGAAAGGGAGATATAGCTCTGGTGCAGGGCTAAAATGGGACTATTCCCATTCAAGGATCACTGGCCCCCTTGGCTCAGTTCCGTCTCTGAGTCTGATTTTGGAATCAATCAGACAACACTGGGCAGAAACAAGGGCTGATGGAAAAAACCAAGACAGGCCACCAAAAAACTGGAAGGTTCAGTACGGAAAGTGGGAAGAACCTGCCTGGAGATCACAGAACGCCTGTACGCTATGGAAGAAAGAACAACTCTCTTAGAAAAAGATCTGGTCACCATATGAGAACAGACGATGAACCAGAAAGCTTAAGTGACGGAAGTCATGTGAAAACTCGAGGACTTAGAAAACCGCCAGAGAAGAAATAATTTGCGTTTTCTGGGCATTAAAGAAGGACTTGAAGGGGATGACATCCTCCTGTTTATCCTGGACCTTCTTAGATCTGTCTTCCCCGAATTATCAGGGTGGGCCTGGGAACGGGAAATACAGAGGGTTCATAGATTTCCTTTTGTCCGTAATAAAACCCACAGTCTGGAATCAACGCAGCCTAGGGCAATCCTAGTCTTTTTTGGTAATTACTCTCTGAGACAGGAAATATATGTCAAAGCGCAGCCTGATGCAAGAAAACAGTACAAGGGGTCATTTTTTTTATGTTGTCTGCCCAGACCTTTGTCACACTGCCACTGAGCGCAGATGGCGTCTAGGGCAGCTAATCAAACCTTATCAAGATGCTGGTTTTGAGGCATTTCTGTTGGCCATGGTCAGGCTGAAAACTATTGTGAAAGGCTCTGTAAAGTTTTTTTAACTCTGAGATACAGGCTAGAGAGTATCTAGAGCAGGCTCAAGCAGAGAAAAGAAATGTAAATGTATAACCAGTTGGTCATAGGTGCTTGGGCAGAAGTGCGTAAGACATTGTGGCTTTAATAGCTAACCAGAATGGTGGAGACTCGTGGGTTTCATACCTGTTTTTCTCTCACTCTGCTTATCTTTTTCTTTTTTCTCTCCTGGTAGCTATCAGGGATTTTTTTTCTCTCATAATGGCCTCTACAGAAAAAAGAGTGATCCGGAGGGTGGTATCACATTATCAATTGATAAATCTGGCTATAAACACGGCTTGGTGAATAGGGAGATCAGAGGGGTGAGGGGGTGAGAGGTTATGGCGTTTTGCGCGATCTGTATCACACAGACCTGGTCGTTCTGGAGGCTTTCAAGAGTAGGGAGAGGGTTAAGGGAGATGGGGGTGCAAGGGGCATTTTGGGTAGGGGGACTATTCGGTCAAATGTTAGAATGTAATTTGCATTCAAAGAGTGTGTTGTATTTATTAGAACTTTGTGAAGTAATAAAAATGGAGGAACAATTTATATATGAAAGTCAATCAGAAAGTCTGTTATTAGACAGTGAATGAGGAAGGGTGTATGTTTGGCTGGTGACATATTATCACTGTGCCTAAAATATGCATAGCCTCCATAAATATTTGTGCTCTAAATGACAGGATAAAAGGAGGAGGATTAGCGAGGACCTTAATTTCTACACGCAGATCTGTTGTGTCTTCAGCAGACCCACATAGCCTGCAATGATAGTAATTTGCTTAACTCCTTAGGCTTAAAAGCTCTTGCCCATACAACATAAGACACAAGGACTAAGGGGGTCTCCATCCTAATGAAAGGGGGGGGTCATTATGCATGGGAAAAAAGCTGTGGACAAGAACGGTAGATAGATAATAATGGAATGCAGCGGTGGCTCAGAATGGTTTACGCTATGCTCTGTTTATGCTCCAGTCTTGGATGCTCCTGGGTTGTTTTTTAGCAATTGAGTACCGTCTTGGCCTGCTCTGTATTTAGTGTGATGTGATTCTAATATTAATGGAACCAGAGAAGTTACAGAGAGGTACGGGGATGGAGATTCCAGTAAAGGGTGGAAACTTAAATCAACCAGGGCAATGAAAAACCTTTTAAGGTTGTTGGACTTGGCCTTTTTTGCAGGGCCATCCCTGAACTTTTTGCCTTCCTCCTATATGTTTTCTGACCTGTTGTTGGCAATTTTATGACTCTGGCACTTTACCACTGCTGATCAGTGCTAAAGTGCATATGTTCTCCCTAGTGTAAATTGATGTATTGGTTAGTGGTTCCATGATTGGATGTTTGGTTTACTTGTCAGACCCTAGTACAGTGCACTGGGCGTGTAATTCCAAATGCTGCTAGTGGGTTTGCAGCACTGGTTGTGCCACCCACAGAAGCGGCCTTGTAAAACGTGTCTAAGGTCTACCATTGCAGAGCCTACTGTCATGCTGACTGGGCAAGTGCACCCACTTGCCAGTCCCTTAACCTTCCCTTGACTTCATATTAGTCACCCCTATGGTAGGCCCAAGGGCCGGGTGCATTGTAAGTATAAGGTAGGACAAGCCCTGATGTGTGTGGCATGTCCTAATAGTGAATTACAGCCATTCTCGTTTTTCACTATTGCAAGGCTACCTGTTCTCCATAGGCTAGGATGGACTGCTGGATTGTTACATGTTTATAATCCTATCAGACTCAGAGAACATGGTAGAAATTTGAGTTTAGTATGCCTGGATTCAGAATAATAAAATACATCTTTTTGTAAAGTTTATTTTAATATTCAGTGTTTGCAAATACCACTTTTAGAAAGTAGGTATTTGCTTGCCTAACCATTTGAGCCCGCCTCTGCTAGGTTGTGTATCCCTTGTCTGGGTTTGTGTGTGACCGGACTGGGGAATTCCAGGAGACAGGCAAGGGCAGCCCGGTGGTGAATAGGGAGATCTGCATCTGCGATGGGAGGGAGGAGTTGCACCTGGGACCTGAATAGGGCTGGGTCTTCCCTCTACAATGCTGGCTCCACCCCCTGTGGTGTGTCTGATGTCTCTGTCGTGCACAATGAAAGAAGAGAAGAAAGGCTGCCAACAAAGTGCTCCTGGACTGTACTTGCCTTCCACAATGCTGGCTCCACCTGCCCTGCACTGTGAAAGAAAAGGAGAAGTCTGGTAAACAGAGTGCTTTAGAACTAGTTTGGACTGGGCACAGGCCTCTCCCCCTCCCCCCTCAGAGAACAAAGGATTTTGGGGTATAAATATTGGGACCCTGAACCCAAGAAATTAGATCAATCCTGGAACTGACAAGACAAAACCTCTGCTGAGGATGAGGAACCTGAAGAAACTGAGGAGAGACTATTCCTAAGCTGAAGTGCTGCTTGGGGGATTGGCCTGACGGATCGATGCCAGCTCCCGAACTGCGGCTCGTTCGCCGCACCGAAATGCACTGCAACGAGCAACATCCGCCTCGAACAACGCAAGCTCTGAGCTCACCGACTCCATCTTCACGCCGTCAACGAGCTGTAGCCTGCACCACGACTGGAAGGACAACGTGACCTATAACGCTTTCTTTTTCTACACCGCGACGAACTCCGAAACCGGCTCGCACATCCGTGCTGACCGCCTCAAGGAAAAGGTACTTTGACTGAGTCTGTCATTTGAGTGGGCCTGGACCGCCGCTGGATTTGTTAAACTCTGTGTTCTTCTCAGCAACGCTGTAGCCGGATAAGGCTACGGACTTGCACAGAACCTTGAACTAAGATTTTTAAACCTGAACTCTTGAAATTTGATAGTACTGTGGACTCTTTTTGTCGTTTATTTGGTCTTGTGGTAACTCTATGTAAAGTTTAACTTATTTTTTATATAAAACCTGTGTGGTGTCCATTTGTAGTGTTGTCACTGGGTTACTGTATGTGGTCACAACTGCTTAACTTACATCGCCTCTGAAATCCTTTAGGAATACACAGTGTCTGGTTCAGGTTAATTGAGAGAGAGGTGGCAAGATGTATTTGGTCATACGGTAGAACCGGAAGATCTAATGTATTTCTGTGGATCCCTAGGTACAGAGGTGGGGTGGTGCTTCCCAATTTTGAATTGTATTATATTGTTGCATCTCTGCAATACTATTGGCCCCTTTTCGGTACCAGGTCTAGAGAAGAATATGGCTCCAGCTCATCCTACCTGCAGCAGCCTGTGCTCGTCTTTTCAGCCTGCCTGTCCGGGTCCGACTCGGTAACCAGTACCGTAGAGCGGAGGGCGGGACAGGCAGTGCCAGGGACCTCTCAGCGCACGAGCGGTTAGCGCTCTAGCCCTTTACCCGACAGGGCTATTTAGCCCTCCCATCCCGCCGAGTGCGCAGCAGTCCTGCGCAGGGGAGCGCCAAAGGACACGCCAAAGACAAGCCTAAGAGAAGCCCGACTGCACCCTTCAGCGACCGGACGGGGCCAGGGGCCGTTGCACTAACATCTCCAAGAGGAAGTGGCCCACCTAAGGTCAGGGTGAGTTATTCCTCCCAAGCTATGATGCATTTAAGGGTAATACCACAGATTACATGTGGGACAGAAGAGCGAACCCCTCCCGAGTGGCCGTTCTCATTTAGGCGATGTCACTTTCAGGCACAAGGCGACCCAACTCCCTGGAACACAGATCACCCCCAAAATACGACTGCATGCATGGCCATCGAAACTACTCAGGGTGGGAGGAATTTGTTGTGCAATATAAGATCTCTGCCCAAACATTACACTGAGGTCTGGGATCTTATTTCTACGTACAAACCTGACCTCTGTTTCCTCACTGAGACATGGCTTAAACCTCACTCGGTCCCTGTTATTACCCTTGGGATTTCGGAAGGGTATAAGATCATCAGACTGGATTGGCTTACTAAAGCAGGAGGGGGCATAGCGATCGTTCATAAATGTAGCATAGCTGTTTCCATTTTAGATCAATGTTGTAACTCTGATTTTGAGATGATGATTTTTAAAATTGGTACTTCTGCTAAGTATTGCAGGACGGGAGCATTGGTGTATCGCCCTCCAGGCCCTACAAAAAAAGTCTCTAGCTCCCTGGTGGAAGTATTGGCTCCGTATGTCAATACAGACAAAGATTTTCTATTGCACGGAGACTAAAATATCCACAGCAAACTAAAGGATAACATGGA
Organism: Lissotriton vulgaris; assembly: GCF_964263255.1. Classification (NCBI taxonomy): domain Eukaryota; kingdom Metazoa; phylum Chordata; class Amphibia; order Caudata; family Salamandridae; genus Lissotriton; species Lissotriton vulgaris. Next base: position 337,106,823 of record NC_141700.1, read on the forward strand.
GGCCCAGTCCTTCTTGAATGATGTCTCCCTGCTAGGTCTAAAACAGTGCAACAGCAGACCCACCCATCAGGCGGGGCATACTTTAGACCTGATCTTTTCCAATGTTCCTGATATTAAGTGTCACGCACCTATACAGACTAATTGGACAGATCATTTCATTTTGGAGTTTTCGATGGCCAAAATTGATGTACCTCTCAGCCGCTCTTTGAAGATTCCGGTACGGCGAAGACAATGGCATAAGATATCCCATTAAACCTTCAAGGAGATATATATTGCGCCGAAATTTCAGCCCACGGAAAATATTGATTCCTGCTCTATTTAAATATGAGCTTGCCATACATACAGCGGTAGAACAGATTGCCCACTTAAATTATTTAAAAACCGTCCTGCAAAAAAACAGGAAGTTTGGTTTTCCAAAGAGCTGCGGGTTCTCAAACGAACCGCCAGGAAACTTGAGAAAGCCTGGAGAAAGGCGCACCTGGAGGTGGATAAATCCAGTTACCAGACGGCTTTGAGCACCTACCATAAAGCCATCCGAGTTGCACGTAAGAATCACATTACCTTACAACTGGAGGCAGCAGGCAATGCTCCTAAAGTTCAATATCAAATTTTAAATACCTTCTTAAAGCCGGTGGCGTGTGAAAGTATGGATATGTCGTCTCAACAACTACTCGACGACATTTCAGGCTTTTCCACTGATAAGATTGACATTATCTATGGAAAAATTAGAGCGTCCATCCCATCTACAAGTAGTCATGTAGTTCATACGCAGGTGAGAGTAGGTGCTAATCCAGGCACACTTCTCAAATTTACCAATATCACCCTGTTGGAAGTGGAGGGGCTGATTAATAACATCAAGAGTGGGAGTCCTTCAGATCAGATACCAGCAAGAACAATGGGAGTTGTGGGCAGGGCACTTGGTCTTGAAATCCAGAACCTTGTCAACCTCTCGCTTAGCACGGGCTGTGTCCCACGAGAGTGGAAAAAGGCTCTAGTAAGACCCATCCGGAAGTACATCCCCATTCCATGGACCAATCTGTCCAACCTTAGACCTATCTCCCTGCTCCCTGTCTTGGGTAAACTCATCGAAAAGCACGCCAATAAACATCTGTCTAACTTCCTGGAACAATCGGGATGCCTGGATGCCTCTCAGTCTGGTTTCAGGCCGAAATATAGTACTGAAACGGCCCTGCTGTAAGTAACTGATGATCTCTGTATGTACCAGGACAAGGGTATCTCAGCTGTCCTGGTACTGCTGGACTTATCGGCAGCGTTCGATACTATTTCACATAAGATCTTGATCGAACGACTGGCTGAGAGTGGACTGGAGGGCATGGCACTGGCTTGGCTAAAGAGCTTTCTCTCCGACCGCACTCAATGTGTCACCATGGGTGAGTTCCGGTCGGATGGGGTTAAGATCACCAAGGGGGTGCCACAGGGCTCCTGTTTGAGCCCAACTCTTTTTAACATCTATGTGGCCCCCCTGGCCAATATTATGATAGCCTTTGGTTTTTGTCCAGTGTCTTATGCTGATGACACCCAGCTGCTTTTCCCATTTAAATCCCTGACCTTGGAGGTTAAGCGATCTTTCCCCGAAGGGATGAAAGCAGTATCTTAGTGGATGTCTTCCGACTTTCTTCAGTGTGACGTTATTAAGACTGAGGTTATGCTTTTCGGTGAGGCCAAGGTACTATGGTCCACTGATCGGTGGCCATTAGATCTGGGGCCAGTTCCCGAACCAAAGCAAGTAATCAAGAACCTTGGGGTTCGCTTCGAACAGGAGTTGACCTTGAAACAACATGGAAATAACACAGTGGGGTCCTGTTTCCATATGATAGGACTCCTCCATTCCGTAAGGTATTTCCGCTCCTTCCGGACTCCACTAGAAAGACTCTGGTCCAGGCCTTAGTGCTTAGTCGGCTCGATTACTGCAATGGCCTCCTGGCATCTGCTAATGAAGAGGTGCTGGACCGACTTCAAGTGATACAGAATACTACTGCCAGGTTGGTCCTCAACGCTCCCCCCAGATCCCCGTCTAAACCTTTGCTAGAAAAACTTCACTGGCTATCCGTCCGCCAAAGAGTGAAATTTAAGATATGTTGCATAGTACATAAAGGAGTACATGACCTAGGACCCTCTTATCTGGCAAAAAAAATGTGTTCCCTATGTTCCCACACGCGCTCTTAGGTCAAGTAATCAGCTGCTTCTGAGGGTGCCCATGACTAGAAGGGCCAGACAGGGTGGTAAAGCACTGTCAGTGGTGGGCCCAACATTGAGGAATAAAATTCCTCTCCTGCTGAGGCAGTGCTCGGACCACTTTGCCTTCAGAAAAACACTGAAAACCTTCTTGTTTCAGGCGTAAACTAGCAAGGCAAAGATTTAATAATATATGATTCTTTGTTCAGGATTACTGCTCCTTGGTTTTGCCACTGTTGTCTCTGGAGCGCGGAGATGCTCCTTCGGGAGTTTATTCAAGCGCGTTACAAACCCGCAAATAAATAAATAAATAAATAAATTCCATCAATTTATGAGGTTATGATTGGATCATGGACAAATGGGTGCCTCGTAAGGATTTATGAGTTAAGCTACTTTAAAAGACACAGTCCAAGACTTCGAATACCACATTTGGTAATTGGGCTAGTTACAGAAAATGCTGGGATTGGGCAGGTTTAATAGATATACCTCTTTAGTCAGTAATTATCAACTACCAAAGGATCTGCAGGGTAACTGTTTGCCAGATGAGAAAAGGGGGGGGGGGGTTCTTTAGGATAAACCATATAGGCAGAAACATGTTGACAAATTTAGCCACCACGGTGATGGGGCAATAGCTCCCCTTGTTTCACTGTTCCTGTTGATTTAATATCATAAAATTGACTTTCTGAATAAATATAAATTCGGCACTTATTCTGATTTTGAATACTTTGTTCACATTTCACAGTCCCCTACTTAGCTTTTGAAGTACCTCCCTGTCTCCAGGTGAAGGCCCGCTCTCAATCAAACCTAGTTTTTAGAGAGCGAGGAATGCCGATGATGAAGCATGATACCTGGTGGTGTGTGAGGACAGTCCTTCATTTTTTGGTTAATTGAAAAGCTAGGTCTTCACCCCCTTGCAAAATTCAAGAAGAAAGTTAGATGCTCTGATGTGGAGTGCAAGGCCATTTTACACTTTAGGGGCAATGTAGGAGAATGCCTGCCCTTCTGATATGCTTATGTGTAGTTTTTCAATGTGTGCTGCAAGGAGTCCTACGGAGCAGAGTTTGTCTCAGGGGTTGGTGAAAGTAGATGTGACTAATCAGGTAGGTGTAACCTAAGTTTTGCTGTGCTTTGAATATGTGTATGAGGAGTTTGAAATGTGTACTTGCTTATTGGGGTCCAGTGAAGCTCCCTGAGGTGTGGTGTGATTTGAGATCTGATGTTGAGGATACGTCTGGCTGCTGAGGTCTTGATGGTTTGTAGTCTTCTAGTGAGATGCTTGGTGATCCTTGCATAGAGAGTGTTCCTGCTGTCCAACTTGCTGATGACTAGAAAATGAGTGACTAGTGTTGCTTGGGAGCCGTTTGAAGATCTTCCTCAGCATCTTCAAGATGTGAAAGTAGGATACAGTGTTGGCGCTGACTTGTGCTGTCATGTCTAATTTTCGCTCATTGATTATTCTGAGGTTCCTGACATGCATGCTGGGTGTTGGTCTGAGTTCGGCTGCCAACTAGTTGGAGTTCCATGATGATGTGTTCTTGCAAATGATCACTACTTCTGTCTTACCGGCGTTGAGCTTGAGATAGTTGACTTCGTTCAGTTTGCAACTTCAGTCAAGCAGGCAGTGAACTTGTTTCTTGTGTTGGGTGTTGTCTTGTTTTAAAGTGAGAGTTTGACTTATGTATTTTCCGCATAGGACAGGATGTTGATGTTGTGTGCACGGATGACTGGATCATATATGTTATAAAATTTGAAGTCAGGGAGAGACATTGTCTCCATAGAGGGAGAGCGGTAGAAAGTCTGCCTGGTTGCATTCTTCCAAATTCACTATTACACATAAGAGAAACTGGGCAAAGTAAGAGAAGGAGGGTTGCTGACAAAGTCTCACTGGGATGTTATTTCATAGGTACATCCAGGTATCAAAAGATATTGAAATAGATGCCTCACTGACTTTATCATGACATGCTTCATCATTGGTGCCTATCCACGCCCAGGTAGGGTGGAACAATCAGGGTGGACTAAACCCAAAGGATGGGAGTTCTTGGATAAAATCTTGCTGGATAAGCAGGGATCCGGATAGACAGTAGAACGTCTAAAAATACCTCAAGGTATACCCAAAGATTTCCTTTATTTGTAGGGTAAATTTACAAAAGTTACTATTAAATTCAATTGCTCAGTCCACCCTAATACGTCAAAAACAAAATGTTTCAGCTCACTATCATTCCAGGTCTGGGGCCTTCGTCAGGGCTATATATTGTGTATCTCTGCCTGTACTATGCATGCATACCATGCACATACGTGAGGCCTAATGCTCTCACCTGACGTGATAGTCCATCACTGAAGGATACCTATAAAATAAAAAGGTAGTTCAATGAGGAAGGAGACGGGTCTAAGGGTACAATGTATCATGCATGATTATACCTTATTCCCCCCTTTCCAATATTAAGTGGGACTTGTAGTTATTCACTTATCCTTAATGGTATTGGGGTGGGGTAGTACTGCTCCTGATTGTGGACACGTTTTTCTTCGTGATCCATGGACAAGAAGTGATGTATCAATTATGTTGATTGGTTTTTTTGCCCTGAAAGGTGATATTTTGTTCTTTGAGCTGTAATCTCACCTTTCTTGTGGTCATGCCCACGTATTTCAGACAACACTTGCATATTAGCATGTATCTCACATAAGAGTTCTTGCAATTTGAGTGTTACTTGAGGGCTAAAGTATTTTGTTGCCTTAGTGAGCGGGCAGATGTTGCACTGTCTATAGAGCTAATGGCCTGTTATTTCGGGTAGATTCTACAAGGTATGAAGTGTCTGACCTGGGGTTTCTTTTTGCTTTGACCTTGTGTGGACCACTAAATCTTTCAGCTATCTCCCATTCTTGAAAGAAAACACTTGTCTTCTGAAATCGGGAGAAGCGGATGTCTAAGTCTTTCAGTGTCTCAAAATCATGTTTTTTTATTGATTTCGAATGTGTTCAACAGGTGGTGACACATATCAACCAATCAGTCTTTGTTTTTTTATAGGTTTGTAAAAGGGTGTACCTCAGGTTGCTACCTGTTATGTTATGTTTATTTTGATTTATATAGCGCCAAATCACCGACAGGTCTCTTAGCGCTTGCTTTGGGAACCCGTCCTGGCTTTCCCTGCGAGATAACCCCTGCTGGGCATACCCAAGGTGAATACCAGGCATCCCATCGCGGTAGGGCTGTAGTGGAGATTAAGCAAGCTATTGCCCAGCGTTGCAGAGTGTGAACCCATGATTCGGGTAGGCACCGAGGCGAGAATTATCGAGTCCGTGGACATTTTGAGCTCAAGACCCTGCCGCGTCGGGAATTGAACCCTGGTCCCGGGTCTGACCTCTGCATCAGGGTCTGCCTCCTCTAACCAATGAGCCACACTTCTCCACCTGCCCTCTTCTTTGCTCATTTGATCAATTGTGGTGGGTGAAATTATATTTCCAATTGTTTAATAAGTAGTGCTGCATGGGCGTCATGGGTGGATTTCTCTGTACAGTTTATTTATTTATTTAATTTATTTTCTTATATAGCGCAGGATTCGACCCCCGAAGGGGTATCTCCGCGCTTGCGCATAGGTACAGATGTTGGACTGATAACTGATTAATTAAACTACCAGCAGATTATAAGGTCGAGTATAGATGAGTTTGAAGGACCTTCCTAAAGGATTGGAAATTTGAATTAGTCTTTAGGGCAAGTGGAAGTGAGTTCCAGAGAATGGGACCTTTATAGGAGAGGGCATGCTCTCCCTTGCCCTCTTAATCCTAGGGACCTGAAGCAGTTGCTGGTTACTTGAACGCAAGGAACGTCCACGACTATAGGGGATAAACTTGTCCGTTAAGTACTTAGGGCCTGTCCCAAAAAGACATTTGTGTATGGTACAGCAGATTTTGTATTTAACCCGCTGCCGAACAGGCAGCCAATGAAGGCTGTCCAAAAGCCGGCGAGAAGGAGTCCTGGGCAAAACTTTGAGCAACAGTCTTGCCGCGGTGTTCTGGACCACTTGCAGGCGATTAAGTTGTTCCTCATTGGCCGAGATGAGCCGGCCATTGCAGTAGTCCAGTCTACTGACCACCAACGTCTGGACCAGAGTCTTACGATGATAATCAGGCAGGAATGGAAAAACACGTCGCAGGAGTCCGATGGTGTGGAAGCATAGACCAGCAACTTGATTGGCATGTTCTTTAAGCACCTGTGCCTGATCCAGATGCACACCAAGATTTTTAACAGTCTGTTTGGACTTGGCACTGGCCCAAGATCTGGAGGCCACCGTTCTGGGGACCACAAAAGCGGGGCCTCTCCGAATAACATCACCTCTGTTTTGCCTACATTGCATTGAAGGCAATTTGTAGCCATCCAGTTTGACACCGCCCTCATACCACTCGCAAAAGATTTTCTTATTGCTGGAGTGAGGGACTGGAAAGGGAACAGGAGCTGGGTGTCATCAGCATAGGACACAGGGGTGAGGCCATATTCTCTCACAATGCCAGCCAAGGGTGCCACATACACAATAAATAGTGTAAGGCTTAGACATGAGCCTTGTGGCACTCCCTTGGTGAGCTCCCTAGAGATGGATTGAAGGGAGCCCAATCTGACACCTTGTGAGCGGCCTATGAGAAAACTCTCTACCCAGGACAACGCCACACCCCCTATGCCCACCTCCCGCAGGTGGCTGAGAAGAATCTCATGTGACACCGTGTCGAAGGCAGCGGACAAATCTAACAGCACCAGAATCATCGAGCCTCCTCTATCTAGTGCCATCCGGATCGTATCAGTCACTGAGAGGAGTGCTGATTTGGTGCTGTGATTGGGTCTAAACCCTGATTGAGAGGAGTCCAGACCTCCCGCTGCCTCAATGTATTTTGACAGACAGGTGTTTACATGCTTCTCGGCCATCTTGCTAAAGTATGGCAGGAGGGAGATGGGTCGGAGGTTGGAAAGATCCGTCCATGGGTGTGCCGTGTTCTTACGAATAGGGTTCACCACCGCTCTCTTCCACTCCATAGGTACCCGCCCTTCCTTGAGAGAGAGATTTAATACAAATTTGACCAAGGTCCAATCAAAGTACTCAAGGGAGCAATCATTTTGGCGGGTAGAAAATCATCCGGAGACCCAGATTTTATATGACTGATAAAATTGGAAAGATCAGTATCATTAATTGATGGGAAGGTGGTAAATGAGTGGTCCCCAAGTATGGATGATTTGGGTGGATCAGGAGAGCTGTTCGTGTAACTGGAGGCTGTCATGATTTTATCATAGATCATGTTTATTTTGTTCTAAAAAAACAGAGATATGTCGTCACAGAGAGACTGGGAAAAATCATCCGAACTTTCACAGGCCGTCGGTTTTACAAAGGTCTGTAGTATTTTATAAAGTTCTTTAGAGGAGTTGCCTGCTTCATCAAGTTGCTGGATAACACTGTTTTTCCTTGCCAGCCTAATGTTTTTATAGTAATTCGATTGGGCCTCTTGATGTGCCTTTTTATTCTCCTCAGTTCGGGTTTTCCTCCATTTCTTCTCAATCTTTCTACATCCCTGTTTCTCTACTCTAAGTGCTTCGGTGTACCATATTTCTTGCTTAGAGATGGGATGTTGTTTATGCAGTTTTAAAGGTGCTAGTATATCTGCTGCCTTTGTGAGGGAGTCAATATATTTTGAGAGAGCCGCATCCGCACTATCTATCTCAGTGAAGATTGGTCTCTTCCATACCCTCTATAGCTCTTCTACTGTTATTTTGTGCCACTGTCGTCGCCAAATTGGTGGGAGCGGTGGCTTATGGGAGGGTTTAGATACACCCAGTAAGGAGAATTTCACTAAGTAGTGGTCAGACCAACTTATTTGGGTAGCAGGATAGCATCGTATATTAGGGCAGTTGGAGAAGAGTATGTCCAATGTGTGACCTCCTATATGTCTGGGGCCCTTCTGATGTATTTCAAGGCCTAAGGTGGAAAGGTCGGCTAAAAATGTTAAGGTTTCTGGATGCGAAGGGATATCAATATGAATATTAAAGTCACCCAAAAGAATGAAATTTTCTTTCGCTTTAAAATGCGGTGCCAATACTTCCACAAGGGATAGGGTAAAGCCCGACATAGGTCCTGGGGGGCGATACACTAAGGCTCCTTTCCAGAAGGTTTTAGCATCAAAGCTTATTTTAAAATTCATAATTTCCATTGTTAAACAATGGATTTGGGTCCAGTATAGTGACCTTCAGATCTTCCTTATGTAAGATGGCTAATCTACCCCCGGTTTTATTAGGGCGGTCAAAGTTTAAAAACTTATAATATGAAGGAACCCCTAACGTTATAGTGGAAACAGTATTGGGTTTCATTCAGGACTCAGTTAAGAAGCATATATCAGGCTGTAGAGAAAACACAAGGTCTCATACTTCCAGATGGTGCTTAGGCAAAGAACGCACGTTCAATAAAAAGCTCTTCAGGCCGCATTCTAACAAAGGTTTTACTTGATTATTCCTAACAGTTGGTACAATGTGGGATGCCTGAAACTGACAATTTATGCAAGAAAACGAACCCTCTGGGCATGGCCAAGAGCTCTAATACATCCTTTGAGAGGGGCAGTACATAGTTGCTTTAAAAAATTACTAGAATACCTTATTCTAGGCGTCCCTATAGTAGTAGAGGATCTTTGAGGAGCAGAGCCCATAGCCCCTAGCCCCGTCCTGGCGCGGACGGGCACAGACGGGCTACTCTTTGGCTCCTCTTAGGCGATCCCTTAGGCGTTCCCCTGCGCGCGACCACTGCGCGCTCAGTGTGGTGGGAGGGCTTTATGTCCCTCGCACTAGGGGAAGCTAGAGCGCTAACCGCTCATGAGGCGGAAGTGTGTCTGGCTCTTGCCTGTCCGCCCTCGGCTCTATGGTGCTAATCACTGAGTCTGAACAAGGCTACAGGCTAGTAATTGAGCCCAGACTCCCTGGAAATCTAAGTGCGTCTGAGTAAGTGAAAATAAAATGTAGCAATAATGCTTAGGTTTTAAAATGCGGCCGTTTAAAAATCGCACAGTAATTCAATAGATTCATGCAGTCTTCCTTGCAGCAGCGCTGGCTGGTATCTCAAGCGGATCAGGGGAGACTCTGCCACAGTCTACACCTTACCGCAAGCGCCCGCTGCTCCTTCCTGCCTTTATGTCCTTTGCAGTAGGGGAAGCTAGAGCGCTAACCGCTCATGAGGCGGAAGTGTGTCTGGCTCTTGCCTGTCCGCCCTCCGCTCTACGGTGGTAATCACCGAGTCGGAACGAGACGTGCAGGCTAGCAATTGAGCCCAGACTCCCTGGAAATCTAAGTGCGTGTGAGTAAGTGAAAATAAAATGTAGCAATAATGCTTAAGTTTTAAAATGCGTCCGTTTAAAAATCGCACAGTAATTCAATAGATTCATGCAGTCTTCCTTGCAGCAGCGCTGGCCGGTATCTCAAGCGGATCAGGGGAGACTCTGCCACCGTCTACACCTTTCCTCTGTAACCTGGGAAACGGGCATACTGGAAGGTCATCTCTTAAAGCTTTCGGATGAACACTATCGCACTGGAGCAAGTTATTGATATCTGTCAGTTTCTAAAAAACCTCAGTCTTGAGGCGACTGTTTTCTGACAAGATCTTTAGATCCAACAAAGTGATTGACTCTTGGTTGGTTGTTATGGTGAATCTCAGTGAGGTGTCTCTTGAATTAAATTACTCTACAAAGTCCAGGGCTTTTTTTTCCTCCCCTCTCCGGATGACCAGAATGTACTCAATAAATCTTTTAGTTGGATGTTAGTGTTGAAGGGATTTGTATTCCTATAGATGTTCTTTTGTTCAAAATCGTGAGCGTACAGATAGGCTATACTTGGGGCAAAAGTACTGCCCATCAATGTCCCGTGTGTTTGTAGGTAGAAGTCCTCCTCAAATTCGAAATAATTCCAAGTCAGTGTCATGTGTGCACTGTCTAAAATAAATCTCTTCAGTGTTATTGAATTATATTCTGTCTCTCCAAGTAGAGCCTCTAGCATCTCAAGGGAGGTATCTTGTGGTATGCTTGTATACAGGGCCTTATTATTATTAGATCGGTTTTATATAGCGCTCGGTTACCCTGGAGCATCCCTGCGCTTTTGCCACCAACCACATCAGAAATAGCGTGAACAAAGATGAATTAACAGAAGAGGAGGGTCTTAAGTTGTTTACGGAAGCGTAAAAGACACGGTTCAGCGCGCAAACCTATGGGGAGAGCATTCCAGAGGGTGGAAACATTGACTGAAAATCTCCTTCCTCCTGAACGGGCCTTTTTTACCCTGGGGATGACAGACAGGTGTTGACAGTTGAGCGTAAAGTTCTGCTCGCTTTGTACGGGGTCACCATCTTCTGAAGGATGGGAGGGCCTTTGCCTTGCAAGATTTTGTGTGCAAGGCATAGGGATTTAAATTTCACTCTCTCCCGTATTGGCAACCAATGTAGTGCCCTCAGTGCTGGTTTAGCAGAGCAGGACATGGGGATGTTATAGAGTGTTCGTGCTGCCGCATTTTGAACTTGTTGGAGTCTGTTCAAAGTGCTTTCAGGGGCCCCAAGGTAAATCGCATTATTAAAGTCCAGCCTGGACATAATCAGACTCTGAATCAGGAGCTTTCTCGATGTGAAGGGGATGAGGGGCAGTATCTTACGTATTGATCTGAGAAGACCAAAGCAGACACCCGCCAGTTTGGATGCCTGGGTTCTGAGGGAGAGATCTCGTTCCATCCAGATGCCCAAGCTCTTGATCTCCTCCTTAGGTTCCGGAAGACACCCCAGGCAACTGGGCCAAGCTAGGCTGAGAAAGGATGGATTTTTAGGTCCCATCACCATGATCTCAGTTTTGGACCCATTCAATTTGAGTGCTGAGTCCCCCATCCAGGAGTGGACCTGTGAGAGGCAGGCATGGAGTGTCTGGGAGTTCTCCAAGGATTGGGAGAGGGCGAACACCAATTGGGTGTCATCGGCGTAGCTCACGATCTTGATGTCCTCAGCATCTAATGGCCTCAGCATCTAAGGCCTCAGCATCTAAGGTGACAAACAAGCCCATGTCTGGATTGAACGTGAGGTCCTGCAGCATGACAAGGATGTCCTTGGTATCTTTCACGTATGAAGGCATTTTGCTTACCAGGGGTCTCAGAAAATGGTCCATAAATGTTGACAATGTTTCAAGCAAGGAACAGATGCCTGAGACTATCGGTCATCCTGTGCAGGGAGGGCAGGGGGATCCTCTTTTGAATTTTTGGGAGGATGTACAAATAGTCCTATATTTTGTGACCATTCTTTAGGATATAATGAATACAAATTAACTGAAAATGGTATGTGGAAAGAGTACCTGTTCTGATTTTCTTGCAACTGTGGTAGAATAAAATATGGCAACATTTGAATGCAATCAGAGTTACTATAGATTTAAAATATAGGTTTTGGTAAATACATCCCCTCACTGTGGTGAAGCTTTAGGTGCATCAATTTTACCTGTGGTATATATGCCAGTGATTCTTGACCAGAATGCCATTGATTATACAACTAACCAACAAAATAATAATTATTACTGTGTGGGTATACTCCATGAAACCCTCACTGAGAGATCATTTAGGCCATGATGTAATAGCGTTACAGGCAAATCCTTAAGAAGTTGATGACCCGGGTCCCCTGCAGGAGTTCTTTTATTTTAGAAAGGGATTTTAATTTAACAGTATGTTAGGAGAACAGAAAAAGAAATCTCCCCTTACAAGCATGAATTATTTATCATGCATCGGTAAGGTAAGGAAAGGCATGACAGAAGTAATTGAAACTATGAGTTTAATGAATGTAAAGCAAGACTTAAATGCTTGTATAAGAGGACATCTCTTTTCTGCAATTACTTGTCTAGTAGAGCTTTCATAGTAGTACACACTGAATCAGATGTAAGATAGTGAGATTTACAGTCCAGAGGAAGGCACCTGACCACTGAAAAATGTCCACAGGCACAATGTTTCATGCATTTATTTATTTGTTTGTCTGTTTGTTTGTAATTTTTATAGCACTATAGAGACCCACAAGGGAAGAATAACGCTTTCCATTGCAGCAGGTATGTTTACAAAATAGAGAACAAGAATAGGTTACCTGGTAATCCAAAATCCACTACTCAATCTACTGTTTTTTACTAACCATGTAGAAGCAGGACATTTTTAAATAAATAATGTCACCCATCCATACATAACTTTATACTTCGGTCTCACAGAGAACAGCGAAACATATTTCACTGTATTGAATGAAAGACCTTCCACACTAGGGAACAATGACTAATTCACTGGATAATGAGAGGACATTTGCATACTAGAGCAATATGGGGAATACAATGATAAAGAATTCCACAGTGTGTCCATGCAGGCACCATACTTTCATAGACTCACCTGGACTTTGGCACTTTGTATATGTTCAATGCCTATTATGGGAAGGCGTACAACAGATCAATATTTCCTCTTTTTCCCAAAAAATGTATTAAGATCCTATAAAGTAAACAATTTTCAGAAGTCTGTTTATAGACTGTTTAGAAGCATACATTATTTTTCGGGAAGAGAACATTTGAAGCTTTTGTGCACTAAACGATCCAAACACAAAAAAAGGCCTTCAGAACCATGAGAAATACTCTAATAGTATGAGACTCCGATCTTCTCAAACTGGAAATTAAGCGTCAGAACAATATACTATGCAGAAAGATATTCTAAGTGTGCCACGTACATATTTGGCTCCATTACTAATTACAGCACAATTCCTAATCCTTAGATTTAGTTTTCCAAGCACATCAGATACGCCCTTTTTTGAGATTCATGTATTAACATATTGTGCCTCACTAAGGGCCATATGTAGGCAATTTTTGTTTTGCGATTCTCAAATTGCGATTTTTGAGGAATCCCAATTAGAGAATCGCTAAACAAAATGTAGGTAGGATTAGCTAATTTTTTTGCGAATCCCAAATATTCCTTATTTGCGAATCGCAAATTAAGATTCGCAAATAAGGAATACCTTCTCATTCATTTCTATGGGCTAGGAGGGCCATAGGAATGAATTGGAAGACATTCTCAATTTGCGATTCTCAATTAGAGAATCACAAATTGAGGATGCAATTTCAGGGTTGCAAGGGGGTCAATAGGACACCCTGTTGCACCCCTGAAATTAACATGTGTGCACATGTGGCCCACATACATGCCCTAAGGGCATGTATGTGACCCACATGGCACTTTGAAAAATGCCAAAAAGGTAATTTTTCAAAGAAAAATCTCAATTTACCACCAACCTGAAGTCGGTGGTATTTTGTGATTCCTTAAGCCACAATTCGCACAACTTGGGTGCTTCCTGCATTGCATTTAAGGAATCGCAATTTGCAATTCCTTAAATGCAATCGCAAAAAAAGGAATCGCAAATTTTGCGGACAGTAACCTAATTCTGGTGGACATCTCTTGGCAGTTACAAGTTAGGAACAACTGTAAGTTTTACTGGGCATGTGTAAAACAAAGGAGACTAAACATATCTTGTCTCTAGGCAGATTTCAAGAGCAGTTGACAGGAAGGTAGGACAGAGCACATGGCATAAAAAATGTCCGACAGAAATACAAAATGGATTCTGTAAAACACGCAAGATAGTCTCTAAATACCGAATGTCTTCTGATAATGCTTAATCTAATCACTGTTAATTTACTACACTACTAAAAGCGGATAACATAGAATGATCAACCGGACCCACTCCATGGGTGTCGCCAGTAGTAGTCGTGCCCAAGAGAGGGCAGGACAACAAGGTACGCCTGTATGTGGAAATGCAAGCCCCGAACATAGCCATCGAAAGGGAATCGCATCCGGGACCCAACATCAGCAAGAGGATTACACACCTGAATGGAGCAACAGTCTTCTTGAAACTGGATCACAACAGGGGTATCATCAACTTGAGCTTCATGAAAAATTGAGATGCATTACTACATTCACCACACACCAGACTTTTCAGATACAAGCGCCTCAACTACGGGATTTCGTCAGCGGACAAGATCTTTCAGGAGGCTGTCATGCGAGTAATCCAAAACATCCCAAACACATTCAACTAAAGTGACGATATCTTGGTGTTCGGAGAGACCCAGAAAGACCACAACAAAGCACTGGACCAGGTGTGTCATGCCCTCCTCAGCGCCACTCTCACACTTAACCAAGATAAATGTGAGTTTCATAAGTCGACTCTCAAATTCTACGGTAGCATCTTTTTAAAAGAGGGCATGAGACCTGACCCCAAGAAAGCATCAGCACTGTCAGGCACTCCACAGCCACATGACGTCAGCAACATTCGCTCGTTCCTTGGTACGGCTAGTTATCGCGCCTGTTACATCAAAGACTATGCAACTATCAGCTACCCTTTACGTGAACTGACAAGACAAGAACAAAGCTTCCAATGGTCAGCTAAGTGTGAAGAAGCCTTTAACAAAATCAAGACAGCTGTAAGCTCAGCCATCAACCTAGCCTATTTCAACCCCAAACGGAAGACAGAAATCACAGTAGATGTACCTGTCGTGAGTGCGACACTCTGTAGCCGAAGAATATCTCCACTTTGTCATTGACCAAGCCTGCCCACCTGCCGTTCCACTAGAAGCCAACATCGAGGCTGCCGACAAAGATGCCAGGCTCCAAAACATCATGCATCTTGTCCACACGGATTCGTGGAGACACCTGGAAGAACCAAAGATGAGTGGCGCCACCATCACTAAAGAACTCATGGCATTCAAACACTTCAAGGACAAATTCTCCATCAGCGCCAATGGCTTGATACTAAGAGACCGGAGGATCATCATCCCTCACCAACTGACACTAGGAACCATCAACTTGGCACACAAAGGACACTGAGGGGTAGTAGCCATGGAGAAAGCTCTGCAAGAGTGGGTCTGGTTCCCGTCCCTTGACCAGATGGTGGAGACCACACTCCAAGACTGCACACACTGTCAACTGGTAGGGCGAAAAGAATCACATTCCCCTCTGCAGATGTCGAACCTCCCAGATAGAGTATGGCAACAAGTAGCCATCGAATTCTTCGGCTTGCTAAAGTCAGGAAAGTACATCATGGACGCGTACTCCCGATATCCCATTGTTCACAAAATGTCCTCCACTAAAGCGCCCACCGTCATACTTGTCATTGATGAAGCATTTACGGCATGGGGAATTCCTATGGTGATGAAGACGGATAACGGACCACCTTTTAACGGACATGAATTTGCAAAATTCAAGAGACATCTGAATTTCAAGCACCGAAAGATCACTCCCTTGTGGCCCCAGGCCAAGGGGATGGTTGAACGATTTATGGCCACCATAAAAAAACCTTGCAACAAGCCGAACTAGCTCATCGTGACATTCAGCCAGCTTTAAATGTACTACGGACATACAGGATCACACTGCACAACACTACAAATCAATGCCCTGCCACTCTGATGCTCGGGCAAATTCCACACACGCGGATACTGACCGCAGACGCTGTCACACAGTCCAGAGTCACGACCTCAGACCACGAGACCCTGGTAGAACTGGATCAGACCAAGAAAGCAAAAATGAAAGAATATGCTGACCACCGCAGACATGCCAAGACAGCCGGCATCTAAGAAGAAGACTGGATGCTGGTGAGGCAGGAAAGGGGAACCAAAGCAGAGAGCTGTTACTATGCTCATCTGTTGCAAGCAACGAGAAGAAAAGGGACCAGGATTATAGCTGAGTCTGGAGTCAAGAGAACAACCAGAAACGTGTCACATTTCAAAAAGTGTGCCCGGACAGCATATGCCCAGGCACGAGAACTTGACTGGGACACAGACACGGCAAGTCAAGAAGAGAGCAGTCATGAAGTACCCAGACAAGTGTGGGATGCCCACAACAAGAGAGAGGGGTAGCCTCTCTTGCCAACCACGAACCAGCCGACCACGGAGAACCGTTCGAAGGCCCACCTGACTCATTGAAGAGCTCTGAAAGAAACATTGAACGTTCAAAATACAAAGGGGGGAGATGTCATGTTGCCATACCTGTCCTGTGTACATCCCAGGGTCAGGCATGGCAGGAAAAGTAAGAGGTGGAGCCTGGGGGGAAAACTGGAGTTCGCGCATCTAGACGCAACAATAAAGACGTGTAACAAGGCAGCTGGTGTCCCGTGTGTTCTTTGGTAGGGAACACAAAATAAATATTGCCCAAAATGCCAAACATTCATCTAAGAAAACACACTGAATAGGAAGACTTTCCCTGTTCAGAAATCAAGGAGAGGGAAGCTGCTTCTTTAGCTAAGCTTTATAACTCCACAGTCTTTTCAACCAGTTGATAGCTATGAAACTGTATCTACAAGCAGACACACATCTATTTAAACGACAAGATATAATCACCTTGTGGAGCTCACACAGCAATCAATTGCTCCCACACAGGATGCCCCTCACAATTCTTACACCTGCTATTTTCCCCTGAACGCCATGGACGCCAGCTGTCCGATGCTGGCTTCCATCTCTGCTTCTTCTTCTCCCTGCTGTTTTAATGGCTGTTCAATGAATATATATTAATGTTAAAATAGTTTATTGAATATATATGAATATGCAGAGTGTTAACTGACAAAATAAGTACATGTAAAATCAGCTTTACATATTTAATGAACAGTCTGGTTGTGCAATCTGTACATTTCATTGTCACTCTATAAAGCTACACAACTCTGTATGCCTCAGCATATTGTAGATTCAACCTTTGCAAAGCTGCACTGAACTTTTCTCTGCTCCTCTGATGTGGGCAATCTTTAGTAAACTGAGACGCATATGTTTAGCAATGTGTCTACAAGTTTAATGATAATTCATACTTTTCATGTGTAGAATCGAAAAAAGTACATGCTCACATGGATTAGTGTATTTGGAAAGAATATCAATGTAACCATGTGTACAATGAATAAGAAGAAAACCTATTTTTTAAAATCAAATATATGTGAATTACTATATATATATACTCTCTTACTTCTATATGCAAAGGGGCTTATTTACAAGCCCTTTGCGCTGCCAGTGCGTCACTTTTAACATGGAAAAAAGTATTGTATGGGCGCACAAGGGACTTGTAAATAAGCACCAAAGTTTCTAATGTATGTACAATTTAAAATCAGCATAGTATGTTACCGTAGAAATCTACATAGTGTTATACTACGAGGGAAAATTCAAATAGAATTTTTTTTATATATATCAGTAACATAGTAAACGTAGAGAACTCAGCAATTAAAATATTGACTATATATTGCAAGTTAGACATGAGAAATGATCAACAAGATGCTCATTCGAAATGTTTTAGAGAGGGAGCTTCCATTTTTTCCTACTATTGCTAAAAGATTATCAGTTTAATTTTGTTTTTAAATATGATTTCCCAAACAGCAATTTCACATTCCTCAATAAAGGAAGGTAGACCAAGGAAACAATTCTCTCTGTAGATTGAAACTGGAACATTTATAATAACCATTGTGATTAACACACCAGCTGCATCAAATTCTCTGCCAGGAAGCATGAATGTGATACATTAACAGATAGATGTGAAAATGTTGGAAAAAAGAACATTAGTCCATCAGACAGATCAAGGTGGAATCTTTTCTCACAAGTTTAATATTTAATAAAGAAACAAAATTAGATGCACATGAAACAATGTGTTTATTAAGTATTTCACAAAAAGGTGCCCGAACCTATCAAGAATCAGAATCAAGGAGCACACCAGCAAGCCAATGTATATTAGCGCCACCACAACTTGATTGGAAATTCAGACTCAAAATACTGTAGAACATATTTTGATAAATAGTGAAACATACTATAGTTTAGAATGAGTGTGCGGAATGAATGTGTGTACTTAAATAGAAATAGATACATTTTAAACACTTGCACTTGTAGTAAGCATTCACATTTACTTTTTTTTTAAATAAGCTTTATTCGATAGAAAGTATCATAAAAGCATTACAGAATCATAAAAGAAATATCCAAATTTGACAATACATAAGAATATTAAAAGATTAAAAGCAGAGATTTAAAACATTACAGTTCTTAGCCATCCTAGGGGTAAACGTACTTTTCCAGAATACTATTTTACCCTTACTAGGTAAAATACACGATTTCTATAAAAAAAAGGACTAGGTCCGATCAAACAGTAGTTATTTGGCTACATCTTTGGACTTACTACCTTGTTGTTTGCTTTTGAGCGGATAATCCATGCACAACCCAAATACTTGGCAACTCCACAAACAAGCAGAGACCTTCAGGAATCAGTTCGCGAAATGCGAAGTGCCACAAGATTATTTTTTGTTCCCAGTTGGGCACAAATTGGCTTAAGCCATTTTGTCCTAGCCTGTTTGTAAGCAGGGCATGCAAATAATAGATGGGCTACCGATTCTTGCTGAGCTTCACAGCACGGACAATGAGTTGAGATATATTTTGTTAGCTCCCTTTGTGCAAGAGTGAAATTTGAATATAAGGACCCAAATCGGAACTGCATGTAAAGAACCAAGTTCCAGTAGATCTTTTTTTAGCTCTACCTTAGTCAAAGGGGCCTGATTCTCCCAGGATTCGGCTAGGCCCAATTTAAACATAAGATCCTTCAAATCACTTAGCCATTTGACCCTTTTGTTAGAATCCAGGGTGATTAGCTAAGAATGGCCAGCCGCATAATGTGTAAATTCAGGAGTGTGTCTTAATCTTGCCCAATACAATAGGGGGCGGAGTCTAGTCACCTCACTATTCGGGCGTCTGCCCATGTCAAGGAATAAAGGTTTTAGTGATGTATATGTAGGGGCGGATACCAAGTCTCTGATAAATTTATTCTCAGATCTTTGGATCTCTACTATTTTTTCGAAACCCCAGAGTTCGGCACCATACGTTGCCGAACTCACTGCTTTGCCTTCATATACGACTAAGGCCGGGGCAACTAATCTGGATGAGGAAGAACGTTGCTCTCTTGAGATAGCACCCACCTCCCGCTTGTGATTTAATAGCATCTTACTCAGATGCGACCCCCTTAGCATTTTATCTGAAAGCCTAATTCCCAGGTAATCAAAAGAATGAACTAGCTCCAGAGGAGAGCCATTAAGAATGAGCTTAGGTCTAAATTGGTTCCCAGGATTAAAAGCCATGAACGAATGAGTCTTGGAAATGTTTATGGAAAGACCCCTTGATGTACAAAATAATACAAACGTGTAAGGAGTTTTTGGAAACCCATCAGAGTTTTTGAAATGTTTTCCCCCGCCAGGCTTGGAATGTCAGCTGGAACGTGGCTCAAAAAATCGACCACACCATTCACATAAAGTGAAAAGAGTGTGGGAGCCAATACGCAACCCTGGCAGACATCCCTGTTTACTGGTATCCTCTCCGTAGTTTGCCCTTGTTCCCCCCATCTAATTCATGCATAAGTATCCTCATGAAGGCGTATTAAAAGGGATAGAATATAGGGGGGGATACCCATATCCTGTAGCACTGTCCATAGCTTTGCACTTGGGACCAAGTCGAAAGCCGTCTTGAGATCAATGAACGTGAGATATAGGCTTTCCTTACCGATGACTACTACTTTCCAATAAAGGAGAAGTAGTTTAAAGACTTGATCAACTGTGCTGGTGGCTTTCCTAAAACCTGCTTGGCAATTAGAAAGGATTCCCTCCTCCTCCACCCAAAGCTGAATCCTGTTTAGGAGGGTTTCTTACTACCACTTTCTGCATGCAATCTAGTAAGCTATTAGGCCTATAGTTGGCAGGATCCTGACGGTCGCCTTTTTTATTGATGGGTATTACCTCTGCTTCTTTCCATGAAATCGGGACTTACGCTCCTTCCATTATGCTGTTAATCATGAATAGAATATATTGGGCCCACTTATATGGTTCCGATAAAAACACATCGCCCAGAATACCATCTGGTCCTGCCGCTTTAGTGGGTGTAATACTGTTGATGGCACTCACGACCTCATTCAGACTAAATGGATTCATGGCTTCGGAGAGAGTTAGGGTCTGATTACAGAGGGCATTATCTGGTTCCCCCTCAACTTCCTCTGCATATAGATGTGCAAAGTGATCCCACCAGACCTGGCTCCCATTGTGATTAGGAATGGGATAGTTATCACTTCTTTCTCTCTTCTTAATTAGGGCCCAAAAAGAAGCAGAATTTCTCTTATTTGACGCCTCTTTTAAGTCCTCCCAATGTGCCTCCTCCTAATCACGCTTAGCTAGTTTCAGGGTTAGTTTATAGTCCTTTCTCTCTATTTTGACCATGGGAGAATTTTTCTCCTTTATAGCTACTATTAAAACTTGCCTTTTCTCCATACAGGCTCTGTGAACCATAAATTTGGGTTTCTTTGTTGCCTCTTTCCATGACCTGTACGGGAACCACTTACGAACTGTGCACCAATCAAACAAATGGTTTCTCTGTGAATTAGGGGAATGTTCTCCCGCCCTTGCACTGCTACCAAAGTTTCCTCCAATTTGCCTGTCTTTTCATCTAAAATTGTGGAGATATGCGCTATCTTTAGACCCCCCCCGCCACCTTGGGCCACCTTAAGCACCTACCGCAATTTGACAATATTATCTCCTTGGTGGGAAGTTGGACCTTCAAGCTTGAGTTTGGATTTATGTACTGAGGAGCCCATCGATTCTTCATTTTTAACGTTAATGGGTTATGGTCACTGTCAAAGGTATAGCCCACCTCCATATCGATGGCATCTACCCAAAGACGCAAATTCACCAGAATATAATCAATTCGGGATGGGCATGCTAGTTTGTTATAAGTATTTTTCCCCCGTGCATCAGAAGGGGTTCTGCCATTTTCCGGCTCTAAGCCCAAATTCCAAGGTTATGGCGTTTACTTGTGTAATGATCTTGGACCATCTTTTAACAGGCAGCAATGCTAAGGGGGGCACACCTCATTTGCTGTCCTCATCCATTGTATCAAATAGATCTTCGTGGCTCAATGGCTCAAATGTATAATTAAAATCGCCAGCTACAACGATTTTAGCAGTAGGGGGGCATTTAGATAAGAGATCTTCCAGCTTGTTCAAAATTGCAGAGGATTTGCCACTCACCCTTATATAAACATTGAAGAGTTCCAGCGCCTCGCCACTTAGGGCCCTTTAAAGTTAATTACATAATGTAATGGCTATCACTATCACTATCATGTATAGATGCAGACAACCCCAAATCTATTCTAATCCATGGTGTTAAGCCTCCAGAGGGTCTGCCTTTTCCGTTATTGATAGCAGGAGTATGAAATGTGGTATAGCCGGAGTTATATACCACCCCCACGCTCCAAGTCTCCTGGAATAGGCATACATCATGGGTGCCCAGAAACCCATTCGACGATGGTTCAGACATATTTTTCTTTAATCCAGCTATATTCCAAGAAAGGATTTTCAAATGTTTCTGTGCTTGTGTGTTTGGGGAAGGAGCGTCATTATTGGTAACAGTGTTTTGAGGTATGGGCGAAGGTGATGCCAGGGGCTGCTCATAGCAATGCGAAGGTGAGAGTTCATGACATAAGGGGCAGTACCTGCTTTTAATTGCCCCTGAAGAATTATAATAGAGTCAATCGTTTGCGTCCAACGCAGACAAAACCCCTCCACTACCTAGAGCATACTACTTCACCTCGCTTCAAACTGGTATAATGGGGTAGCGCCTGAGCTGAATATGCGAGGAGTCTGGAGATGACGTTCTAAACTCCAGTGCAACCAGATTATCAACCAGAGTAGCATCCGCTAGGGTTAACTCAATATTATCCAATGGAGAGTTAGGAGAAGTACATCTCCTAGCTTTAATAATGTTTTCCCTGATAATAAAGCGGCACCCTCTCACATAACAGATCCAATGGATCGATTTGTTGATTAGTGAGTCACTCGTTTTGTATCTACTAGGGTCGGCGATTTTGGGAACATTGACCATAAAGACTATGTTTAAAGATGTACTCTCAACCCTGGTTTGCTTTGGGCCTAAGGAGGATGTTATGGCCCTGGTGACGCCAGTGCTCTGTGATTTTTGCAGAGCGCTTTGAGGGGTAACAAGGGGGCACGATCTACCTCCCCTCTCGGGGCCACAATGAGGGCTGTTGAGTGTGTAATTTTGTGCACCTCCTATCCCCCTAGATGGTTCTATCGTGAACCCCACTGTACCGGGAGAATTCTTTTTTACCCCCCTGTAAGTATGAAGAAGCTAGGACTGAATGTAAATTTTGACCGCCTTGGCTTTGAATTGGGTTTCTGGATGAGTGTGGAGGAAGCGGGAGAAATAAGTTCCATCAGCATACTTCACATCCTCACAATCTTCCCCAATGACTGCTACTAGATCCTAAGAGGAGTGACTACAAGAACAACAATGTGTCGTCCTCGGGCTAGCCAAGGGTGGGGGTGTTGGTGTGGGGACGGGTTGATCACTGGGTGAGGCTAGGGGAGCATACCTATTAGAACAGAAAACAATGGGGCCCTCCTCACTTAACACCCTCTTCTCTGTCTGAGCATCCTCAAGATTGTGGACATGGGATTCTGGGTCTAGCTGCGGCTGATTTGCTGCCCCCTTTTTGCTGCCCTGTTTGGATCTATGAAACAATTGAGGGATTACAATTTTTTTGGGTTGAACTGCTGGAGTGTTAGTGGTTACTTCTACCATTTTGGTACTGGGATCTTCATTTAGAATATCTTCACATTCCTGGATAACACTATCTATCCTATCCATTACACAATTGGTGGCTGCGCTTTTATCTGTTTTTATTTGTCTCTTTTTCTTACTTTGGACTGTTAGTGGCCCACTGGCTCCCCCAACTCCCTCCATTGCTTTCCTCTTCCCCATTTCTCGTGGTCAGCACCCCTTATGGATCCAAAACTAAGAGCTGTTACGCTGTGAATAATACAATGGGATCTTCCCAGCGAAACTCAATAGCATTAATCTCACTCTAGGTTACAAGGACAAGCTTCACAGAAGTTACAGTCACAATGGCACGCCAAGGAAACAGAGGGAACCCAATACCGGAGTGGATGTAAAGGACCTGGCCCAGCCCTGCCTCTGGCTGTCTCAGTCGGGCTCAGACGGGCCCGCCCTTGGCATGTTCTAGGCCGCAAATGATTAAAGCAACATTGCTTGACAAGCTGCCTGAGTAAAACGCTGAATGTACATGACATGTTTATTTCTTGACAGTCCCATGTACCTATATATCTAAATGGATAACAGTTGCATAAATGTTTTCGTTTAATTCTGCAAAAAGTTTCTACTTACAAAAAGATCACTGTTAACAAATGATTTGAAATTAGTCTTTTAATGGGACAATGAAGAGTTCATATATGAAAATGCAGCATTCTTAAAGTGAATAAATGGTTGCTGTGTAAAATGTTTTTCTATTCAATATATTGTTGTTTCAAATTCTACATAGACTATCGTTAAGAAGCTTTATACCAGAAGTTTAGAAATGTAGTTTATAGACCTGAATGAGAGAATGACCCACCTGAATTTAGAATTGACACAACTTAGCTGCTAACTTAACATTGCTCTCTGTGGACTATTTTATTCCTGTGAGAAGCGAGGAGGCATCTGTTCACATGAAGGCATCCAAAGGTGACTGAAGAAGCATCATGTTTCAAAACTTTAGATTGTGCTGTCTATAATAGTACATGTTCCACTTTTTCCTCACCCATTATCCCATTTTCCTCACCCATTATCCCATTTTACCCTGAACTACACATAGAAGAAGATCAACAAATAATGGAAAATAAAGTGGATTAAAAGTGAATAATTAAATTAAACTAAATATTACTAACAGCTAAAATGTTAAAAAAATAACAAAAATTATCTAAATAGTAATGAATATCTACTTTTTATTTTCTCTCACCACTACAGGAAAACCTACAGACAACCAACAAACACAACAGAAAACGCAAAAAAGGATACAACTAACAAAGTAAGTATTTACGATATCCTTAAAAAATAATAGATTAAAGAACCCACAATTAAAAGCAATAGCAACACCCCTAACTGCCACCTATAAAAAATATAAGAACAATTAATACAAACAAATGCACTTTTGTTTTTCAGAGAAAGAAAATACAGAAAGAACATACCACAACTGAAGAGGAAACACCAGCAAACTCAAATACAGAATTATCAACAATGTAAATGTAAATGTAAATGTGTGTGTCTTGTAAAGCGCACTGCTACCCGGAGGTGTCCTGGCGCTATAGACCGCTGGGGAACCCGTCCTGGCTTTCCCTGTGAGATGTTCCCTCCTGGGTATCTCCAAGGTGAAACCAGGCATCCCCGGTGTTTGTGGGGGGCTGTTGTGGAGATGAGGCAAGCTAATGCCCAGAGTTGCCGAGTGTAACCCCTGGTTAGAGTAGGCACCGAGGCGAGAATTATCGAGTCCGCTGACCCTGGTTCACAACCCTGCCACGTCGGGAATTGAACCCTGGTCCCAGGCCGTCCTCTGCTTCCGGGTCTGCCGCCTCTAACCAGTGAGCCACACCACTCCACTCCAATGTAAGTATATAATATAACAATTATTTTATATTTAAATGAAAATGTATATAACAACATTTTAAATAACTATAATATGTATTTTTTATAGATTAACATACAGCAAAATGACTGAAGGAGCAGAATTTATAACCATCCAGAAGGGAAAAATGTTACTGTGCTATATGGGCTACACTTATACACAAGAAAAACAATTTAGGTTAAAAGTGAACTGGAAATGTTGTAAATACTACTCAAATAAATGTTACGGGAGGGCAATAACTAGGGAAACAACAATACTTTATACCAGGGATCATAACCACCCACTGAACGTAACAGAAATTGAAGTAAGATCTGCATTAGAAAATATAAAAGAAGCTAGCATAGGTCCCAAAAAAACAACAAGTGTCATTTTAAAAGAACAGATTCCCAAAATCCCCAAGACAGCCACCACACAAATGCCAAGTGTAGCTTCACTAAAAAGAACTATTTCACCTACCACTCCCATTCCCAGAACATATAGTGGTCATTCTAAGTCCTGAACAAAGTATAAGTTTAAACAACCATTTGTCATTTATGATAACCAAAAACAATGACAAAAGAGTAATAATATTTGGCACTGCTAATAACCTCATAAAACTACAAGAAAGTCGATACTGGATGATGGATGGGACTTTTAATATTTGTCTCAAACCTTTTTTTCCAGCTATATACAATACATGGCCTATATCTGAATTGCAACATACCATTAATTTACGCACTGCTACCAAATAAAAGTAATTCCACATATATGTGATTATTAGGCACCAAAAACAAAAAACTAATGACTATTTCCCTGAAAAAATAATACTAGATTTTGAACAATCAATGCTTAGTACTATCTTAAAAATACATCCCCATACCTGCATCCAAGGCTGTTATTATCATTTTAACCAGTGGCCCCGAGGATGCGGATTCACCGCTGCGGTGCCTTCAAAGAACCCCCGCCACATTAGGATGGCTGGGGGGGCAGTGGCGGAAAAGCTCTTTTATGGTGGCGGTGTCTATCAGACATCGCCAGCCATATTAGTATGGGGCAGAAAACATGCTTTTTCGCTGCGGCTTTTCCACCGTGGAAAAGCATGTAGTCCTTTGTGTTTGGGGGCCCGTTGCGAGCCCCCAGGGTGTTGGGGGTGGGGGGTACACATGGGGGGTACCTATGGTGCCCCCCTGCTGTGGCATGCACAGGGTGGCAGGCACCACACGGTGCCTGCCAAGTTGTGCATGCCAAGGCTACACATGCATATTTTACATTGCGGCGGGCCGCCGCAATGTAAAATATACAGGATGTAACCGCCAGGGTGGCGGTCACATCCCAATTCCACCAGAGGGACCGCTGTTGCCCCTGCAGACGGTCCCTCCACCTCGGGGGTGGCGGACGGATGCTGGTCCGTCCGCCATCCTAATAGGCCCCTTAATACATAGATAAAAAAAAAGTTGCCCCCCAAAAAATGAAAAAAATGCAACTGTACCGAAAGTCAATAATCCACGTAATGAAGGTCCTTCAGAAGTCCATAAAAAACCTGAATATATATAAAAAAGTTAAAAAAACGCTCCAAGAAAACAGAATAATTTAAAGAAGTGTTAAAAATATATTAGTTGATAAAACTAAAAAATACTTCTTTAAAAACAAAAATGACTCCTTCCGATAAGAAGAACTCCTGAAAGTAAAAACACGCAAAACAAAATAACATACATTCCAACCCACATAAAACAACACATAAATACTTACTAACAATAATACTAACTTTACATTTCATCAAAATATACTTTAAACACCGAAATCCTACCTCTCGAAACAGGCCTAGACAACGGTATCAATACGTAAAAACACCACACGTAATTACAACATATAAAAACACCAAATTCGATTAACTAACTTCTAACTACACTAAACAGTATCAAACTAATACCACAATTAATTTAAAAGACACTTAAAACATAAAACAAACCTTACCTTTAGCGACGTGAAGTGAATCCCAACCGCGAGGTTCTCTTCAACCCAAATTATACAAAATGACCTAATGCGGTTACAAAATAGAAGACCCAAAACATAATAAAAAGGTTAAAATTAAAAATATATCATTTAATGCATTTAAATATTACGTAACATGTAAAAAATGCAATACCATATCAATAAAATTGTACTATTTTTTACTTTTATTAAAATATGTAACAAAATATACCTATGTTGTAAAATTATAAAAATAAATAATATGAAAAAATGTATAACATTTATTATTAAAATAAAAAAACTAAGAAAAATGTATAAAAAACTTTACAAATGTTTTTCATAAATTATATAAACATCTGTTAAAAATGTGTTTTCACTTAAAAATATTGTTTAAAAAAATTAATATTATTATTCAAAATATTAATTTTAATTAAAAAAATATTATGTACACTAAACATGTATTAACATTTTAAAAATGTACATTTTGGGGCCGATTCAGATTTGGTAAAATCCCCTACGAATAGCCGTATGGAGCATATTTCCCATACAAATCGTACACCTTAAACGTCCCCATACGTATGATGAAGTACAATCCAATCCCAAAGCAGGTCTCCATACAAATCGTACGAAAGACCATACGACTTGATAATCCGTACAAATCGAAAACGCAGTACGCGACGTCTGTACGGATCAAAGCAGTTCTTTATGTCCCAGCAAGTATGATTCGTCACGTCAACACTTCGTACGACTCTTTTTCTACGGAAGCAGATTTAGACTCGAACCGCGAACGAAACGGACCCCCCGGGTACGCGAATACACCCCATGATTGCAGGGGTACGGTGCTTAGGGGTATGGTGCTTTGGGGTACGGTGCTTAGGGGTATGGTGCTTTGTGGTACGGTGATTTGGGGTACAGTGCTTTGGGGTACATTGCGTAGGTGTACAGTGCGTAGGGCTACAGTGCGTAGAGGTACGGTGCTTATGTGATTGTGTGGCTCTCCGTACAAATTGCTCATACGACGTTTACCTTATGAATCACGTTCTTGTTCCCTGCTCCTGTCCGTACTTGTCAGGTCATACAGCAAGTTTACGATTCGTACGGTTCACCATGAGGGTCCGTATCGTACGGATTTTCCCTTGCTTTTCGAACGGTTTGCATAGATTCGAACGTATTTTTTTCCTACGGATCGTACTACGCGATTCGGACGGATTCGTAGGATTCATACAGAAAGTGCTACGAATTCGAATCGTCTGACGGATTCCCGAATCGGAATCAACCCCTTTATGTAATTAAAGTGAGCTTTCGTTTAATAGCTGTATACAATACCTACTATTGTAATAAATAACATTTGTTAAGAAATTGTACAATTTAGTTTACAATAAAAAAACTTTGTCCTGAAATGTACATAACATATATTTCAAAATATATGCATTAATATATTTGTATAAAATAAAAATATAATAAAAATGTTTTCTGTTTCATTCTACTCATATTAAAAGAATAAAAAATATACCACCTCCCAAAAATATTGTCTGAACTCTTTTTATTTTACTTTCTTTACATTAAATACAATGTACATACATAAATAGTACCTAATCTTACACACATTATAAAAATATTTCTACTGAATATACGTAGTTCTATTTAACAAATTCTAAATACAAATCTATCTTATATTTTTTTATAGCTGTATACAATACCTACTATTGTATGAAATAACATTTGTAAAGAAATTGTACAATTTAGTTTACAATAAAAAAACTTTGTAAAAATGTTAAAATTGTTCTGAAATGTACATAACATATGTTTCAAAATATATGCATTAATATATTTATATGAAATAAAAATATAATAAAAATGTCTTCTGCTCATTCTACTCATATTGAAAAAATAAAAAATATAACAACTCCAAAGGAATTGTCTGAACTCTTTTTATTTTACTTTCTTTACATTAAATACGACGTACATACATAAAAAAGTACTTAATCTTACACACATTATAAAATTATTTCTACTGAATATACGTACTTCTATTTAACAAATTCTAAATACAAAAATATCTTATTTTTTATAGCTGTATACAATACATACTATTGTAATAAATACAATTTGTAAAGACATTTTACAATTTGGTTTACAATAAAAAAACTTTGTAAAAATGTTAAAATTGTTCTGAAATGTACATAACATATATTTCAAAATATGCTTTAATATATTTGTATAAAATAAAAATGTAAAACAAATGTGTTCTGTTTCATTCTACTCATATTGAAAAAATGAAAAATATAACAACTCCCAAAAAATTGTATGAATTATTTTTATTTTACTTTCTTTACATTAGATACAATGTACATACATAAAAAAGTACTTATTCTCACACACATTATAAAAATATATGAACTCCTATTTAACAAATTCTAAATACAAAACTATCTTATACTTTTTTTTCTAACAATAAACTTTAATATTTTAAAAATGATATTAAATTGAGGTAGGTGCTGGACATTAGTAACAAATAATTTACTATGCCCACTCCAGTCTACAAGAAATTGGGGTAGGTGCTGGACACTAATTAAAATGTATTTACTATTCCCGCTCCAGTCTACATTAAGGGGTTGATTCTGATCTCGGTCGGTCAGCCCTCCGAGACGTGTCAGTAGCCTTACTTTACGGCCGAACCGCACCAGGAGCAGGACCGTCCGGGCAAGGAAGTACGATGTGGAAGTGCCTGATTCCCGACCGACACGCACGCACCGACTCAATCCACAATTCCCGTCCGAGTCTGACCCGGAAACACACAATTCGCGCCGCACGGCACCATAAACACTGCTACTTCCGTCCGGTCAAGTACGATGCGTACTTCCTACATTCCAGATGGGTCGACACGTACAGCACGTCACAGCACCGGGAAGAGCTGCATATCAACTCCGAATCGCGCCAGTAACCCAATCGGATTCGAAATGGAGCACCTAGCAATGGATTGAGACGGAGCATGAATCCGATCACGCAGGTCATACCAGTCCTGTACAAATATGACCGGATCAGGAACAGACGCGGACGGCGCAGACAGTAAGTCAGACACCCACCATACAAACAAACAACACGTACCAGCCAAATGTCACACACACCCAGGGGGCCCAGACCCTGTCCACCAGTACTATGCCTCCATATGGAACCCATGGGCACCACTACTGCCACCTGTTCTGACCGACTTTTTCGGCCCTACTTTGAGGGAGGATGATTGGAGATGACTCTAGTCTATTATCATTCTAGTGCAGGGATTAGAACTACAGACAGGGCCTATTCATAAGGCACAGTAATGCACTTTCGTACCCTTTTCCTTAGATCAGGGCTTATAAACTTAAGTTAGGGGATAGATTCATTAGTATTAGTGATAATCCGTCCTTTTGCAAGAGTGTTAGTATACCTTCTATGGAGTTATGCTTATTTCGGGCCTTGTAGGCCTCAAACGGGAGAGACTCCATCTTGCTTTCTGCCCGGCAGCTTGAGATGCTTCTAGGTCAAGTGTAATGTTTTAGTTTCGAAGTGTTGTTCGCTTGGAGAGAACCGGCTCAGGCTGGCCCTTATCGAAAGACTGTATTTTTCTCCACTCCGAAGACACAACATCAGGCCGGCCGGCAGGGAACGTGTCCTTGGTACGGGGAGGTACAAGAATTTTGTGGGAGCGGCAGGTTACTGGCCATAACTTTCCATGAAAGGACAAGCTTCCATATTAGCGAAAGCGTTAGGCTGTGAGTCAGTCAGTCTGTAGGCGGCAGCTAGCCGTTAGCATCAATGCCATTAAGTATTTCCAGGCAGACAGTCGCCATTTTGAAGTCCGAGAAAGATCTTAAAGCTGATACTCTCTGAGAAAGATTGAAGAGGAACGAGGAGTAGTGCAGAACGACCAGAGACAGCAGCTAATAAAAGAGGAAGGTTCCAGTGACTTGGAGGAAAGCAGAGAAGACAGAGCATAGCGGTGCAGACGTGTACTCGTGACTGCTGAGGTGTGATTCTAAGACGAGCCAAGGCACAGACGAGAAGGGAACCTAGATGACTGCTGAACCCCAACTTCGTGTCCATAAGGTGACGTCAGCCCATATGTCATAGTGTGCACATTCTAACCTTTTACTTTTCTTTGCAGGATATATGTTATAGTATAGTATTGTGTTTTTATAATCATTGTAATAAAATACCCCAGTTCTTAGTGAACCAATATGTGCCTTGTATTCTTGTTCAATCAGGGTAACCTGGTCTTCTAGTCAGACATCGTTTTCATGAACGGATGTAAATCCCGGTCAGGTAAGAGGTGACTGAACAATGAGGGAGAGAGGGACCATTTGATGTTAAGAACAGAGGGTACATGATTCAATTTGGCAAGTTGTGCTAATTCCTGTTATTGTAGTATCATCCCGAGTAGCCAATGAGAGATTCCTTCCAAAAGGTATTTATAGGAGAGTGATCGTCGTTGGTAAGCGACGTTAATGAGAACACCAGGGGGGACACTGGTGTGTAGATCCGCCGGATTGCGGATCGGGCTGTGAGTGAGAGAACACTGGGGGGATACCAGTGTGTAGGTCCGCCAGATTGTGGACCGGATTGTGAGGAAGAGAGCACTAGGGCTGCAGCCTAGTGTATAGGCACGCCGGATTACGTGTCGAGTGAGCACTGATGGTGATCAGTGTGTAATGGTAACTAATCAGAACTGCCCTAGGGTAGATTAGTCTGGGCCTAGGTTGCCGTGAGAATAACTGGTATGAGTGAGATACTGTAGAACACCTATGCGTGTATATTGCTATTTCCCCATCCTTAGGTACGAGATATAAATATATATGTACATACCCATTGTAAATACGTTCTAAGGAGGGAGGTGATTACGTTCCGACTGGGTTGGAGGTGCTCTGAGGAGCTGATCCCATCTGGTTCAAGAATCCGGTTGTTACACCACCCCACCCATAGAGGCATATTGCCTATCACTGATGCCACCCCACACATAAGGGCATGTTTCCTATCACTGATGCCACCCACCCATAGGGGCATGTTGCCTATCACTGAGGCCACCCCACCCATAAGGTGCATGTTTCCTATCATTGATGCCACCCCACCCATATGTGCCATGTTGCCTATCACTGATGCCACCCCACCAATTGGGCCATGGTGCTTGTCACTGATGCCACCCCATCCATAGGGGCATGTTTCCTATAACTGATGCCACCCCACCCATAGGGGAATGTTGCCTATCACTGATGCCACCCCACCCATATGTGTCATGTTCCCTATCACTGATGCCACCCCCCCCATAGGGGCATGTTTCCCAACGCTACTGCCTCACACACCCATAGGGGTCAGTGTGTCTGACAAAAGTGACACCCCCACCCATAGAGTGGATGATGCGCCACACATCCATCAAACATCAACCACAGGTATGTCAGCCTAATACATTTCCCCACAACATCATGCCAACAGTGTGTAGTGCCTGACAAATTCCCCAACAGTGAATTTGATTTACGACAGACAATGCAACTACTATAACATGTGTGAACAACACCTGAGTGTGGGCTACACAAGTCAAGCTTTGAAATAGCACTGGCCCAATGTTGTCATAACCCCCATCAGCGTGTACTTCCAATGTAAAATGCGTGGACACAAACTGCAGCTAAAGTTGAGCATTGTGGCAAAGGGTGAAAATCCCCCATCATCACAGTGACCTCAAGGTAAGTGTCATCATGGAAATAGCAGCACATGCCAAACAGTGTGTATGATTCCTGGACATGTCAGCACAATGCTTGTTCAGTCAACCATCATTTACCACCCAATGTAGGCACTGGTGACATACGCCTGGGTACTGTACAGCCCCTTAAGTCACCTGCACATAGACAATACATATGTCTAGCAAGTTGCACAGAGGACACAGTTGACTTCACACCGATGATCCCCACACATGCATGTACAATGGAGATGGGGAAACAGTCAGGGAAAGTGTCAAAATGTACAATGTGAAGCACATCATATGTGCATGGGTGGAAGCCACAGATGTGGCCATGCTAATGAAATGTTAACATCCCTGTGCAAAATTAGTTAATCCTGACACACCCAGTCAGCTGCAAAGGATGACATGGATACCAACCTGAACAGGAAACATATCTCATGGTCCACATGGAGTACACCACATCAACACCTCAGTAACAGACATTTGTAAATCCTGCATCATCAAAGCAAGGTCATGGTAAACAGCATCAACAATATGTACAGATAAATTAAATGCACAAGAGTAACAAGAAAGGCTTTATTTATCAAATTGCAAGCTGAAAGGAAAAATCCGAAATGAAATGTAGTCCAATGTCCTCTCAAAAAACAAAGTCCAATGAGGGTGTGAGTGACACCTGTCACCCGTTGCTTGCCGGCACTGCTAAGGACTGGGGAAATCCACCTGGAGGGGCATAAATGGGGCAGGCCAGGCACCGCAGGGACAGATAAGGGCTCATAAGAAGGAGGCTGTGAAGTGGTGGTGGGTGCAGGAGAGTCAGTGGCGACTGCAAGTGGGCAGGTCAGGTGTACTGGAAATGGTCCCCACTGCAGTGCCCATTTCAGACTGGGTGGTCGTGGACTCCACTACAGTGCCTAACCCCATGGGAGTGGAAAGGGGTGAAGGTGAGGTTGGCAGGACAGCTGGGGGGGCACGGTCACCCCAGTAATTGCAGAAACAGACAGACTGGTGGTAGTGTCAGTGGAAGATCAAGTGGGAGTTGGGGAGGGCCTGAGCAGTTTGGGGATGATGTATCTGCGGGTGGGGGAACCTGGGACAAGGAGTGGCGGGGGAACCTGTGGTGTGGTGACCTGGGGGATGGAGGAAGGAGACTGTGCAATGGAGCTGGGGGGTGGGGTTGGGGTCTTGCTCTTCCGGGTACAGGGTGACTTGTGGGTGGGGGCCTCAGTCTGCCTACACCAAGGGGAGGGTGTTCGGGTGTGAGGGGCACTCTTCTCTGCATGTGGGGACTTCCTCTTCCCCCTGTAGTCTTGATCTGCTGGATCTGAGGGGTCAAGGCCTAGGTCACACAGGAAGAGCTTCTTAGGAGATGGGGTTGCAGGTGAGGCAAGGGAAGGGCCCTTGGAAGGAGAGGGATCTGACGACTGCGGCATGGTTGTGGATGCCTGTGTGTGTGTTCGCGATCCATCCCCTGTGTGTGTGGTATCAGTCCCCTAACTTTGCTTCTGTGCACATTTTGACTTCTGTTTGGGTGATCGTGTGCTGTCTGTGTCTGTGTGTTTGGGTGACCATGCTCGTGTGTGTGTTCTGGGGACAGGTAGGGTGGTAGGAGTTATTGTTTGGGCAGAGGCTGAAGGGGTGAGGGACTGTTGGAGGAGGGATACTGCTGCCGTCAGGGAGCAGGCCATGGGCTGATTGGTCCTCTGTAGGCAGACATGCCCAAAAAGATGCCCTCCATTAATGACACCAGTTGTGTCAACAAACTGGTGTGTGCATGGAGGACACTCAGCATTGATGTCTGCCCTACATGGATCTGTTTAAGCAATTCCACAGACTCCACACTCAGGGCAGCAGGGGACACAGGGACAGGGGGTGTGGTGCCTGGCAGGAAGGAGACATGCTCCCGAACCTGAGAGCTGCCACAAACCTCTGGGATGGGAGCAGAGGGGAGGGTGGCTTTGGTGCGGGAACAGCCTCACTATCTGTGCTTTGCTGGCTGCTGAAACACGCCTCCACAAGGGAGTCATCCTTCGAGCTGCTGTGGTCCTCAGCTGAGGTGGATGGTGCTGAGAACTCTTCGGTGTCGCTCCCCTCACCTTCTGTGACACTGGGTCCCTCCGACTCCTCAGTCAGTGTCCCAGGCTGGCTCTGCGGCTCCTCTAGTTCCGTGGCGCTGTCTCCTGTGCCCGTGGATGTTTCTGCATATAAGTAGGAAAAGAAGGCCCAAATTAGTCGCCTGCACTGACTGCACACAACACTGTCAAAACAGCACATTACAGGGCATACACTGGCATCCTTAGCTGATATTTACTCAAAATGCCCTCACAGGTATACATAGGGCAATAGCCAGTCTGAACATCAACCATAGCACCTATATTCCTCCTGGACCTGTACATATATGTCTGTTGCATGCTGGCTGATAATACCCCAAAGTGCCAAAGTGCACACATGCATCACATACACAGTTGTTAGACATGCAAATGACCATGCAGAAGTACATTACTATTAACATACATAAACCACATCACATGCCAATCACTCAGTACAGGTGTCTGGATGAATGTATGCCCAGACTCGTATTTCACAATTGTGAGATGCCTAGCAGCACAACACACAATAATGTCCTTACGTCCTGAAAGTTAATGACACAATGGGGTGCATGGAGCACCTCTGACTCCAATGCAGGATCCCTTTTCTCAAGTCAATGCCCTGGCACAGACATGCATGATAAGTAAGTCTTCCCTGTTGCATGTCATATGGCAATGCATCCGCACAACATCAGTCTGCACTGCCTTAAATTCATAGCGTATGCCCATACCT
This sequence comes from Lissotriton vulgaris, assembly GCF_964263255.1. NCBI lineage: Eukaryota > Metazoa > Chordata > Amphibia > Caudata > Salamandridae > Lissotriton > Lissotriton vulgaris. The sequence continues at coordinate 337,141,999 of NC_141700.1, forward strand.
AACTCTGTAGCTGACAACTGCACCAGTCTGTCCCCTGCCACACACTGTTCTTGGACTATGATGAACCTACATCACTAAAATCTGACATATGAGTGACTGCAAACACAAGTACCTGACCATGAGCACCTCACAGTCTGCTGCTAATGACACACAGCTGCGTAACAGTCACTGTTGCATACAGCATTGTGCACATTCAACTGACCACACCCCTTTATGTTGCACAGGTATAATCCCCATTGTCACAACTAAGATGTCCTGCTGACACTAAAATCCTCAACACACCAGTCACAAAAAGGAAGCCACACCACAATTATATTGTGTCAGATACCTGATGGCACATTTCAGGAAGCACAATCAGTAGGTACATACACGTGAGTGTGAGTGCAGAGTCTCCCAATGACGTGGAGTGGGCATGACTGAGCAGGTAAACCTGAAACAGTGTATTGGCCTGGACAGTAGGCCTGTGTCTGTTCTAGTGTGACATACTTCCTATACATACTCCTGAGGACACAACATGGACTCACCTGCTGCTGCATGGGTATGTTTTAAGAAATCCACACACATGTTGTGAGCCAAACCAGTAATTTGAACACATATGAAAGGCACACACAGAACACATGTCGGAGACCAGGCATAGTGCAAATAAATAGATCTGCCCACGATGCACACATCAGAGTCCCAGTAACAAATGCTGTGCAAGACCCTCAGCATAGCTGATTGAAGGGACACAGTGCCTAAGTGAAAAAAAGTCACAGAATGTAGGGGCCACAACTGTGGATCAGATGAGGAGTGTGACTTACACAATTGAGGGACATGAGTCCTGGACTCCAAGACCTAGGTAATGTGGGAGTATGACCACGTAATTGTGCTGCATACAGTAGAAAATGCATGTAGTCATCACAAAGCTAAAAGAGGTACACAGGTAGTGCACCCATATAAATGTGCATTTGTGTTGCAGGTCTGACATGGTAACATTAGGTAGGAATTTAAGGCAAGCACTACTACAGTATTGCAGCAGGACACCTGTTCATCACATGTACCCACATAAACTGCTTGCAGAAAGTACTCAGTACATATGCCTCCTAATGCTGTGCACAGTTCTATTACTTTTAGTCAGACAACTTGCTGACAATGATAGGCAGTGGACTGCACATTCAACTGCTCCCCTGGTTTCCAATACAGCTTGCTGTAATGTGGGAGGACCCCATCCAGCAGGGCCTGGTTCTCCTCCTCTGTGAATGCTGGGGCCCTCTCCAGAGTGTGTGTCATTGCAGGATCCAGAGGAAGCAGAGACAGCAGCAGGTGAATCTAAAATGTGGTCCTGTAGCATGTACTGCAGGCAAGTGAGCTCCCCGAGGGCCTGCCAGCCTTAAATCAGTGCTGCAGAGGCAGATTTTGTCACATTGCCCCTTACTGATAGGCCAGACACGGTTGCATTCTATGAATCTGTCCAATCCATGGAAATGTAAGACTCCTACACGTCTTCCACATCAATCAAAACTCTCACCTTCTGGACACCCTAGGATTGCAACATTGTTGTACGCATCCACCTGAAGTTCCAGTGCACGACTCGAATGATTTTTGAAATTGCATCTGTCTCCATGACAGCCCATTGCCAATGAGTGCACACGGCTCAGTAAACTGACTATACGACGTGTATTTTTTAAACCTAACGCATCCATCTCGATATGATTCTATGGGGTATGCGTGCGCACGTCTCGGACCAGAACAGCACGAAGCTTCACTGTAAAAGTCACCCACGTCGGGTCACATTGCATACGCATCTTTCATGCATGAACCGAGCCGGGCACACGCATTGCCCATTGTCATCAATGTGATCTGATGCGGGTTACTGTAACGCATACGCATCGTGCAGTCAATGGACAAGGTGTGTGCACCTTTCAGTCCATGCATGTATAGCGCGTCTGCATACAAGTCACCCGCGTCGGATCACATTGGTGTGACTTGCAGACGGTTTACACACACATTTCATTACCATGGCCACACCAACAACACCACAGCATGTCCCACACTGCATCACATAGCATCTAAGGCTGCATCACTTTTGTGTGTATGGGGGGCAACATTTCTAGTTTTGTATGGCACTTAGGTGCAGCCACTCCCAGGCTGGGCACGGGTTCATGGGGACAGATTAGTTTTTGTGTTGTGCACCTCACAAAGGTAATGTACAACTCTTAGCTTATGGACATGAGTCATGGACAAAGTACCAGTTTGGAGATGTGTATGACCTGTCACATACACCATGCGTACAGGGTTAAATGTCATGTATGTCACAGCAAGAACCTTGGCCACAATCATGATGTACCCCCACAGTCTGTGTGCATTTTGTGTCTCTGATGTTTGTGGTTCCATGTGCCCAATGTGAGACAGGGTCCACCATGTGCCTTGTGCATCCACATTTATGCTATGTGTGTCTCAGAGACTTCCATGTATGGCCTGCAGGGACCACAGGGGCCACTGTGGTACTCATGATTGGTTGTGGGATGGCCATGATACAACATGTCATTCCAGTGCACATGTGGCACTACAGGGACCATGGTTATCTCCCTGACATTGAGTTGTGATGCATGTGAAACATCAGTCCTCACTTGTCACTGTGTTGTTTGTTTTGAACGTGAAAGCAGTCCATAGGTACTGTGCAACAGCCCAATGATTTGCCATTGCACCCCAAGGAACTCATGTACACATTCGTATGTGAGATGATGGGCATGAAGGTGACATATGTGCCCATAACCAACAGCACACACCTCAGTTAATTGTGTATTGCTATGATGTATCATGTGATTATTTCTCAAGGTGAGTGCCACAAGGGTAGCTAAATGTATAATCTTACTTTACCCATCTCTGTATTGCAGGGCACCAGCAGTCCAAAGACCATTCCCTGACCTTGAGACCATGGTGGAACGCAACAGTATCTAACGATACCGCTTCACCAGGAGACTAGAAGATGAGTTGGCGGAGCAGTTGGCACTGCGTCTGCTACCTGGCAGAACATACCTGACAGCACTGACACCAAAGGTGAAGGTGATGGCATCCCTCCACTTCTTTGTGATCGGTACCTTCCAACACACTGTAGCTAGTGCTGGTGGTATGTCACAAACTATGTTCAGCCGTGTGCTTTGTGATGTCTTGGAGGGGATGTTGAATTACCTAGACTCATACATCAAGTTTCCTAGCCCAGGTGAACTCGCTGATTTTAAGGATGCCTTTTATAGACTGGGGAGGATGCCAAACTTGATTGGATCAATTGATGGCACACATGTGGCCCTGATACCACCATGGGCACATGAACAGACATACCGCAACAGGAAACATTTCCACTCAATCAATGCTCTGGTGGTATGTTTGGTGGAAATAGTGATCACACATGTGTGTGTACATTTCCCTGGTTCTGCGCACAATGCCTACATCTTGAGGAGGAGTCGCATACCGTTGATGATGTCACAGATGCCAAACCAGCGTGCCTGGCGTGTTGGTGTGTACTGTTTACCATTGTGTATGTTTAGCAATGTTGTCTCCTACCCCCTTACAATACTCAACTAATGTGTAATTCTTTGTATGTAGGTGACTGGATATCCCAACATGCCGTGGTTGCTGACACCCCTCAGGAACCCTGTGACAGCATCCGAGATGCGGTACAATGAGGCACATGGCAGAACCAGGCAAGTGATAGAGCATATCTTTGGTCTCCTGAAAAGCCGCTTTCCCTGCATGGACAAGACCGGAGGGGCCCTCCCATATGAGCCTGCAAAGGTGTGCAAGATCACCATTGCCTGCTGCATGCTCCACAACATGGCAGTGTGGAAGACGGTGCCTCTCGTACAGGACGATGATGACCAACATCCACCACCTGTGGAGGATCCTGGCCTGGACCACAAGGCCACTGATGATGATCAGGGTGACATCCGCACACAGCCCATCAACAACTTCTTCTGCTGAATGTGAATTTACAGGGTTGTCATGTCAATGTTCTGAGTTAGTCTGTGATGTGTTCGTGCAGATCAGTTGCTGTTTGAGTTTGTCTGTGTGGTACTTGACTGGATGCATGCAGTGATGTGTCCTGTCAGATGGTCTGTAGTTTACAATGGTGTTCACATGCTAATTTGTTACTGTGTAGGTTTCTTGTGACATGTTTATTGCACTTCCATCCTGTTATGGAGTGCTTCTGGCTGTGTCTCATTTCTGTCCTTCCCAAGGTACTTTGCCAGTTGCTTGGTGAAGTCTGACACTGACAACCAGAATCCAATGCCAGGGTTGGACTTCTAGTATCGAAGCGATACCAAAGGGGATGATGGACGGAGCGTTTGAGCAAATCAAACACTCACCCCCAGTCAGCTAAACTGGGTTTAATTCATCACCATTCTTTAGCTCACTCCACCACCCCAGTTCAGACATGGCCATATGCAAGTCAGTCTGACTCTGTGCCTCATGGGAACAGTCCAGCCCGAACTGCCAAGCCATGTCTTACCTGGGCCGGAAACAAGCATCCTGGGACCGGTTTGGAGTGCTAGTCCCTCCATCACTACCATTAGGGTTACCTCACGGGAACAGCAATGTTAATTGTTTTAAGAGCAGCAGTCCGCCTGTTAGCATCATCAATTACTTAACCGACCCATGAAGCACCACGCCTTATGGTATTGTCATGATTGAACCATTCTACACCATCACGTACTAAGGCACACAGCACCACACTGTAATTATTGTCACAAATGATATGAAGTAAACGGTCTAAACATGCCTAATAGTTGTTTATATGTACATCCCCTTGTGAACTAATTCATTCCTTTTGTATATTTCCCCTCTCTCTCCCTCTTATTGTGCTTTTTCCTCACCATATTTTGGGCTTAATTTTAAAACATTGTTAGAATTTTACTGAAGGCATGATTTACTATGTCCAGAAGATGATCCTACCATTTTAACAAGGATCGTAATGCCGTCGACACCCTGCACTATATGCTAAACTATATTATACATGTAAATTCACAATAGTGTATTTTTGTATTATCAGTCTGCCAAATGTGATCTATATGCAGACTTCTCTTTCTTGAGTAAAACCGACACTCCCTATGTATGTCACGATTGTCCTTGTGTGGTAGTTGGACACGTCCGTGTCCCGCTTGATACTACATGGATTAATGATTATACAAATATACTTGTTATTAAACACTGTCCGGCTGGACAGACAATATAGAAACAATTCTTGTTCTATATTCATTACCTCACGTTATCTATACTGTCTAGGGACCATTGTCTTTTAAAACAGTCTAAGTACCCAAGGTCCCTGACCATATGCTCCTTTGGGTTCCCTTGCTCCGTATAACTGTATGTTTCACAATCCAGGGGCACACACACATCCACAACCCCTACAAAGTCACACCCTTCACACTGCACACCTCTTAACTACCCAAGAGCACACATCTCATGTAGGCAATGGGACCAGGAATGAGGGCCAACACAATATGACCATACCCATTCACACATGGATACATGTAAAGGAATAACACACATTCATGATGACATTGCCCAGCCTGCATGCAAACCTGTACACAGCATCACACCCTGTGGTGGCAATGTCCCCCAAACTGACATGTGAACAATGTATGAGGTGGATGGAGGCACAGAGCACAAGGAACAACAACTACCCTGGGTGCATAGGACCATTCAAAGCTAAGTACTATTACTGCATTGTGACGGTGTTTTGTCCCTCTTTCTTCCCCATTTTATGCTTTCCTTTCAGGATGTGCCAAATGCGCCGTCCCCTCCCTCCCGCGGTCTATGGGGTGGATTTTCATCCCTGGTGAAGTGAGAACCTACTCTTTCTCACTTCTTTTGTTGCGGTTTTGTTGAATGGTCACTGGCCACTTGGCCCATTGATCGCAGAGTGATCTAGTGTTGCCTGAATGTTCTCACTGCCATTCGCCTCCTTTTTCACCTATTTACCCTCCCTGCGCACTCACACTGTTAGATTCTACAATTTGGCAATCTACCATGAGAGTGTCACTGCATAAAATTAGACTACCTACCATTTAGTCTCAGCCACAGGCAGAGCCACGCACCTCTGCTATTATGTATGAGTGGTGCACCTTGGCACCTTGAGCACAAGTACTTGGCTTGAACCTATCGACAAATAATTCTAATTGTCTGTTTGTCTTGTTGTGTTTGTCTGTTTTTAATCCCCACAGGTGCTTTTTAAATTTTTGTCTCTAAAACTTTAGAGACCGGAGGTGTGTGCGTCCTACCTTCGGGTGGTGAAGCCCGCCCCCCCCTTGTTTTGCACTTCACAGACCTTTTAACTTTCAAGTCCTTTGGTTGGGTGGGCGTTAGAGTGCCCATACCGCCGAGGTTTAACACTTTAGGTCCTGACGAATGCCAGGTTAATTATACCACACCGGCTGAAACATGTTCATGTTGACCACTCACGTTGTCACTTAATGCTAGTGGGAGTAGACCATACAATTAGTTGGCCTTACTCGCCATCACATTTTTTAACCTTGCCCTTGATGATCTCTGATTAAATTTATTTTTGATACATACAAGGCAATTTTAAGTCACCACTTCACACTACTCACATAATTTTTCACATAGCCCTCCCACCTTCACAAGACCAGCTCCGCAGTAATTCTGGCGTCGCAGCACACCGGGGTGACATTCGGTCACACCCGGTGGGGCCCGATGATGAAGCAAGTCACCGACCAGGTCGGTGAGTGAGGGCTTTATTAACAAACCAAATGGGCTTTGTTGTTCCTTGTGCTCTGTGCCTCCATCCACCTCATACAGAACAGGAACACTCTTTTGTTGTTGATGTCTAATACAGTTTGGGGACTAAGAGTGTTCATTACTCTCCCTATCTCTCTTGTTGTTTATGAGAATGTGAACAATGTAACCAACAATAGCAAACCACTAAAAAGAGAACTGCATGACAGGTAAAATAGCCCTCACAGATAACACTAGTATCAGTTTCTGAATGGACTGAAGACCCTGTCACCCCTGTTTAAAAATGTGATGAGGGCAAAGAGCTTAGCAATGTCGAAGTGACACATAGAGCATGGGGCACAGGCAACCAAATGCTCACACCAAAATAACTTTAGTCAGCAAGGACACTGACAAAACAGACAACAAGAGTAACTGCCTTTATTCACATATTGCACAGATGTGACAGTAGAACAACACTAGACAAGAGCAAGGCACAACATGCTGATCATATGCAAGAGAATCTGCACAGGCAAACTCCAAACAGGAAGGCCAGTGTCCATTGCAAGGTGCACAGCAAGTACATGAGAGGCTGCACAGGGAATAGGCTAACATAGCAGAGCAACAGGGCCAATGTTCATGGCGGGGTACACAGGAAGTATATGAGAGGCTGCACAGGGTAGAGTCCAACACAGCAGAGTAACATGGCCAGTGTCCATGGCAGGGTGCACAGCAAGTACATGAGAGGCTGCACAGGGAATTGGCCAACACAGCAGAGCAACAGGGCCAGTGTCCATGGCAGGGTGCACAGCAAGTACATGAGAGGCTGCACAGGGTAGAGTCCAACACAGCAGAGCAACAGGGCCAGTGTCTAGGGCAAAGTGCAGAGTGACAACGTGAGAGGCTGCACAGGGAATAGGCCAACACAGCAGAGCAACATGGCCAGTGTCCATGACAGGGTGCACAGCAAGTACATGAGAGGCTGCACAGGGTAGAGTCCAACACAGCAGAGCAACAGGGCCAGTGTCTATGATATGAGAAGCTGCACAGGCAAGGGCAGAACTTCAGTGAATGACAACGCCAGTGGGCATGGCAAAGTGCAGAGTCAGGACATGAGAGACTACACAGTGAGTGTGTTTGACTGTACCCTTCCATGGCCAGCAACACACCCAGGTGGTAAACAATGGGCAGGACTAGCACACCTATATGAGAGACGGTGTATGAGGTGGACTACCACTCACTCTTGGCTGTCAGGCGGACTTGGAGCTGGCTGTTTGTCGGGGACAGCAAGACCACTTCACTGGTGAGAGAGAGGCCGAGGTGATCTAGGGCTATCAGTGGCTTTGCAAGCTGGAGGGCTGTTTGGACCAGGTGGTGTAGTGGCACATGGAGGTGGAGTCATGCAGACCTGTGACACAGTGTGGGTGGGAGAGGTTTGAGGGGTGCCTTTCTACTTCTTGGGAATTCATAATGCCTTCCCTGTACAGGGGTCAATGGGAACTGGTGATGACACAACAGGCACACACACCAACAGACCCACATCAGGTGCAGACACTGGCACTCCCTCTGGTTGCGTGTTGGATCCTGCGGAACGCTTTGTCTGGCTACGCCTCTAGACCACCTTCCCCTGTTTGCCAGGTGTCCCCCTTACAGTCCCTCATTCCTCTGTTTGCCAGGTGTCCCCCCTACAGTGCCCTCCTTTACCTTTTTGTGAGGGGTAGCCCCTGCAGTGCCCTCCTTTGCCTGTTTGCCAGGGGTAGCCGCTACAGTGCCCCCCTTAACCTGTTTGCCAGGGGCACAGGAGCTCAACAGACTTAGCACTGAGGGCAGCAGGGGGGACAGGTGCAGGCTCAGCAGTGTCAGGTGTGAATCTAACTCGTCCCCTCTTACTGACACGGACACGGGCAGCACCAGAGGAAGTGGATGAGAGGGTGGCCACTGGCTGCTGTATGGTAGATGATGCAGAGTCCCCATTCCCTGTGCCTGCCAACATGGATGTATCACCGCTGGCATCAGATGATGTTGTACTTTGTGTCTCAGGCAGGAATTCCTCCTGCATACTCCGGTCCCTCTCTAATGCGCTGGTGACCTCTGTGTCACTGGGCTCCTGTGCAACTGTAGCGCTACTCTCACCACCACTGGTTTCCAGCTCCTATGCCTCCGTGTCCAGTGGCGATTTTGCATGAGAAAGAGATGCAGGGTTGGGTTAGTGTCATCAACAGGACAAAGCAATTCAATCAATGACGTACAGGAGATTCCCCAATCTACATGGTGACCACCACACTCTGCAATCACATTGCAGCAACTCACTACATAGACCACAACAGTGCCTCTAACCCTGAATATCTGCCATGACTGAGCCATGTTAAGGCCACACAGCACAACACCCTGCCCATGGATGAAGTGTACCAGCCAAACAACTTGCTCTGCCCACACCTAGGGACATGATGTGGGCACACCACTTATTACCACTGACAGACCTTGAGGGAACAGGAGGGGAAAACACACACACCTATTGGGACATGACAGTCCACAATAGCAATTAGCCCATATCAAACACCATGTGGTACTTTGGGTCACATTGTTGTCAGATGTGTGGGCCTCAACGATCATGGTGCAAGCAAAGTAGGCATATATGAAATCACACTCATATAGTGGACACTGCTGTTCACCCCTAATAGATTCCCCACATTATCCCAATGCCGATCCTAACACATCTGGCTATGGCAATGCACAGCAGGGAGGATCACCTTTGTAAGGCCAGTTTGGCCCAATGCATGACACTGGCACCCATCCCAGCAGCCACTCACATTGCACAGTACAGCACCACCCCACAAATATCACAGAGGCCACCGCTGCCACAGGCCCTGTACACATGCATTCCCTCCCTGCAAAAGTCATCCTCCCCAAATACTCACCCCTGCATTGCTGCTGATGCTCCTTCAGACGTGCATCAAGCTCAGGATGAGGCACAGCCAAGATGCGGCCCATCAGTGGTGTCATGCTGTGTCGTGTCAAATGCCCAGTGCATGGTAGCAGCCCAAATGTAATCTCTGCCACGTTCTTTGCCAGCCGGCTGATGTCGACCAACCTCTTGTGGCAGTGGGTGCGTCGTCAGTTAAATACCCCCAGGGCTCGCATCTTTGCTGCAAAGGCCCTCCACACGGCCTTATGCTGAAGTACCTTGAGCTGCAGACATGGGAGAAAAGAAGGGGAAATGATCAGTGATACAGTGTCATGTACCAACATCTATCAGTACAGTAGCAAGACACAAACTCATTACCAAGTACAATCTCTCTCCATCCCAACCTGGGGTACATCTCACAAGGGGACTCTACATGGGCCAAGCAGATGTGATTGCATGTATTTATGAAGGCGTACAGGGTCCCTGATAATCTCACACACATGCAGGATGACTGCACTGAAGTCCATAGGTCGCACACTGCTCAACACACCAGCGGGTATACCCCTGAGCATCATGGTAAATGCAGTTCTTTGAAGCGTGTGCGCTTTTCGTAGAATATCAAGTGTAAATGCAAAGTTGCAGGCCAACTCTGGACACCGGTGATTCAGGATTGTTATCCTTCATCGGCAGAGTTTAGGCAGTTCTTCGGGGTTTGCTGTGCAGGCTGCCAAGTTTTATCGGGTCTGGTACCTCTCACGGTGCGCAGGTGCATAACCAGAGCTCGTGTGGCTCGAGGGAGCCATATTGAGTAAAAGTAAATAGGTCGCACACTGCTCCACCCACCAGCGGGTATACCCCTGAGCATCATGGTAAATGCAGTTCTTTGAAGCGTGTGCGCATTTCGTAGAATCTCAAGTGTAAATGCAAAGTTGCAGGCCAACTCTATACACCGGTGTTTCAGGATTGTTAACCTTCATCAGCAGCGTTTAGGAGGTTCTTCGGGGTTTGCTGTGCTGGCAGCCAAGTTTTATCGGGTCTGGTGCCTCTCACGGTGCGCAGGTGCGTAACCAGTGCTCGTCAGCTCGTGTGGCTCGAGGGAGCCATATTAAGTGAAAGTCCATAGGTCGCACACTGCTTCACCCACCAGTGGGTATACCCCTGAGCATCATGGTAAATGCAGTTCTTTGAAGCGTGTGCGCTTTTCGTAGAATCTCAAGTGTAAATGCAACGTTGCAGGCCAACTCTGGACACCGGTATTTCAGGATTGTTATCCTTCATCAGCAGAGTTTAGGCAGTTCTTTGGGGTTTGCTGTGCAGGCTGCCAAGTTTTATCGGGTCTGGTACCTCTCACGGCACGCATGTGCGTAACCAGAGCTTGTCAGCTCGTGTGGCTCGAGGGAGTCATATTAAGTGAAAGTCTATAGGTCGCACACTGCTCCACCCACCAGCGGGTATACCCCTGAGCATCATGGTAAATGCAGTTCATTGAAGCGTGTGCGCTTTTCGTAGAATCTCAAGTGTAAATGCAAGGTTGCAGGTAAACTCTGTGCACCAGTGTTTCAGGATTGTTATCCTTCATCAGCAGAGTTTAGGCAGTTCTTCGGGGTTTGCTGTGCAGGCTGGCAAGTTTTATCGGGTCTGGTACCTCTCACGGCGCGCAGGTGCGTAACCAGAGCTCGTCAGCTCGTTTAGCTCGAGGGAGCCATATTAAGTGAAAGTCCATAGGTCGCACACTGCTACACCCACCAGCGGGTATACCCCTGAGCATCATGGTAAATGCAGTTCTATGAAGCGTGTGCACTTTTTGTAGAATCTCAAGTGTAAATGCAAAGTTGCATGCCAACTCTGGACACCGGTGTTTCAGGATTGTTATCCTTCATCAGCAGAGTTTAGGCAGTTCTTCGGGTTTGCTGTGCAGGCTGCCAAGTTTTATCGGGTCTGGTACCTCTCGAGGCACGCATGTGCATAACCAGAGCTCGTCAGCTCGTGTGGCTCGAGGGAGCCATATTAAGTGAAAGTCCATAGGTCGAACACTGCTCCACCCACCAGCGGGTATATCCCTGAGCCTCATGGTAAATGCAGTTCTTTGAAGCGTGTGCGCTTTTCGTAGAATCTCAAGTGTAAATGCAAAGTTGCAGGCCAACTCTGGACACTGGTGTTTCAGGATTGTTATCCTTCATCAGCAGAGTTTAGGCAGTTTTTTGGGGTTTGCTGGGCAGGCTTCCAAGTTATATTGGGTCTGGTACCTCTCACGGCGCGCAGGTGCGTAACCAGAGCTCGCCAGCTCGTGTGGCTTGAGGGAGCCATATTAAGTAAAAGTAAATAGGTCGCACACTACTCCAACCACCAGCGGGTATACCCCTGAGCATCATGGTAAATGCAGTTCTTTGAAGCGTGTGCGCTTTTCGTAGAATCTTAAGTGTAAATGCAAAGTTGCAGGCCAACTCTGGACACCGGTGTTTCAGGATTGTTATTCTTCATCAGCAGAGTTTAGGCAGTTCTTCGGGGTTTGCTGTGCAGGCTGCCAAGTTTTATCGGGTCTGGTACCTCTCACAGTGCGCAGGTGCGTAACCAGTGCTCATCAGCTCGTGTGGCTCGAGGGAGCCATATTAAGGGAAAGTCCGTAGGTCGCACACTGCTCCACCCACCAGCGGGTATACCCCTGAGCAACATGGTAAATGCAGTTCTTTGAAGCGTGTGCGCTTTTCAAAGAGTGTCTAATCTAAATGCAAAGTTGAAGGCCAACTCTGGACACCGGGGTTTCAGGATTGTTATCCTTCATCAGCAGAGTTTAGGCAGTTCTTCGGGGTTTGCTGTGCAGGCTGCCAAGTTTTATCGGGTCTGGTACCTCTCACGGAGCGCATGTGCGTAACCAGAGCTCATCAGCTCGTCTGGCTCGAGGGAGCCATATTAAATGAAAGTCTATATGTCGCACACTGCTCCACCCACCAGCGGGTATACTCCTGAGCATCATGGTAAAGGCAGTTCTTTAAAGCGTGTGCGCTTTTCGTACAATCTCAAGTGTAAATGGAAAGTTGCAGGCCAGCTCTGGACACTGGTGTTTCAGGATTGTTATCCTTCATCAGCAGAGTTTAGGCAGTTCTTCGGGGTTTGCTGTGCAGGCTACCAAGTTTTACCGGGTCTGGTACCTCTCACGGCGCGCAGGTGTGTAACCATAGCTCGTCAGCTCATGTGGCTCGAGGGAGCCATATTAAGTGAAAGTCCATAGGTCGCACACTGCTCCACCCACCAGCGGGTATACCCCTGAGCATTATGGTAAATGCAGTTCTTTGAAGCGTGTGCGCTTTTCGTAGAATCTCAAGTGTAAATGCAAAGTTGCAGGCCAACTCTGGATACCGGTGTTTCTGGATTGTTATCCTTCATCAGCAGAGTTTAGGCAGTTCTTTGGGGTTTGCTGTGCAGGCTGCCAAGTTTTATCGGGTCTGGTATCTCTCACAGCGTGCAGCTGCGTAACCAGAGCTCGTCAGCTCGTGTGGCTCGAGGGAGCCATATTAAGTGAAATTCCATAGTTCGCACACTGCTCCACCCACCAGCGGGTATACCCCTGAGCATCGTGGTAAATGCAGTTCTTTGAAGCGTGTGCGCTTTTCGTAGAATCTCAAGTGTAAATGCAAAGTTGCAGGCCAACTCTGGACACCAGTGTTTCAGGATTGTTATCCTTCATCAGCAGAGTTTAGGCAGTTCTTCGGGAATTGCTGTGCAGGCTGCCAAGTTTTATCGGGTCTGGTACCTCTCACGGCACGCAGGTGCGTAACCAGAGCTCGTTAGCTCGTTTGGCTCGAGGGAGCCATATTAAGTGAAAGTCCATAGGTCGCATACTGCTCCACCCACCAGTGGGTATACCCCTGAGCATCAGGGTAACAGTTATTTGAAGCGTGTGCGCTTTTCGTAGAATCTCAAGTGTAAATGCAAAGTTAAGGCCAACTCTGAACACCGGTGTTGTAGGATTGTTATCCGTCATCAGCAGAGTTTAGGCAGTTCCTCGGGGTTTGCTGTGCAGGCTGCCAAGTTTTATCGGGTCTGGTACCTCTCACGGCGTGCAGGTGCGTAACCAGAGCTCGTCAGCTCGTGTGGCTCGAGGGAGCCATATTAAGTGAAAGTCCATAGGTCGCACACTGCTCCACCCACCAGGGGTTATACCCCTGAGCATCATGGTAAATGCAGTTCTTTGAAGCAAGTGCGCTTTTCGTAGAATCTCAAGTGTAAATGCAAAGTTGCAGGCCAACTCTGGACACCAGTGTTTCTGGATTGTTATCCTTCATCAGCAGAGTTTAGGCAGTTCTTTGGGGTTTGCTGTGCAGGCTGCCAAGTTTTATCCAGTCCTATGCATATCTGGACACTACATACATTACATATCGATATGTGTTTGTGGGTAGAATCACTGTGTGCACGACTGGGCAGCATTCAATGACCATGTCCTGTGAACATATCTGAATGTCATGTGTGTGGCATCGGGGTACATGTACTCACCAACAAAATATCCATCTACTCAAGTGTGGTCGTGTGCAATTATACAGGGCTGAGATGGTGCATATTTTTATTTCGGTGTGAATGAACAAGAGTAAGGACACAGTAAGTGCAGTGATGTGATCTCGTCTTGGTGGGCGGGCACTGGGCATAGCCTCTGGGTTCACACTGAGTCGGACAACAGGGGGACACAGAGACAATCAGCCAAGCAATTACTGTTCTGGCACCTGCATGTCCAACATCATGTGGCTCTGTATGACTGACAATAAAACTCACTCCACTCAGACATACAACTGCAGGCAGGGAAAACCGTGACATTGGGACACACACACTCCTTCACCCTGTAGACAGCATGTTTGTCAGTGTATGACACAACACCAAACCCTCAGACATATACTGCAGCAGTACAACTTCCCTTCACCTCCATTTATAATGACTTACCACAACATTGGGGGACCAATACAGCCTTGGGTACTGTGCGAGCACCTCGTCCACCAGGACCTCCAGCTCCTCGCTTGTGAATGGGCTGGCACGGATCTTCTCTGTCCTTGCCATCCCTGAGGATATGGAACACCTGTTGTGGAAGTGGGCGATGAGGAGTCTCTGGCAGCAGACTCTGGAGGCAGCAGCAGGAGAGGGTCTCAGGCAGCAGACTCTGTGAGCAGTGGAAATGTGGAGTTCATTCCCACAGATGTATAACCCCCTGGGGTCGTTTCTTAGATGCAAAGCTGCAACAATTGGTTGTCCAGGTCTGCCTCTTTCAAAATCATGCAATGACAGCCTCTGCGGTCGCGGAGCACCCCATCCGATTTTCAAAACTGCATCATGCCACCGCAATTATTGCTCCCATTGGCTGTAGGCACTGCTCCATGACGGTGATGCACCGTAGGTACCCGGGGTGCGCTACCACGGTGGTGCATCTTTCAAAAGCATCCACTTACCGCCTCAGCAATGGCGGGGCACGCCGTCCGCGATTTTCAAAACTGCATCATGCAATCGCAATCATCGCTCCCATTGACTGTAGGCAATGCCTCATGGGGGTGACACACCGCCAGGGCCAGGCGCAAGCTACCGCGAGTAGGGTGACAGAGCTTGCCCACCACCATTTGGGCATGTCTCTATGCCAATGACAACTGCAATTGTGTAAGGGGTGGTGATGGTGACACACCGCTGGGGCCAGGGGGTAGCTACTGCGAGTAGGGTGGCAGAGCATGCCTATCGCCATTTGGGCATGTGTCCATGCCAATGACAACCGCACTTGTGTAAGGGGTGGTGCTGGTGACATACCGCTAGGGACAGGTGGTAGCTACCGCGAGTAGGGTGGCAGAGCATTCCCACCGCCATTTGGGCATGTCTCCATGCCAATGACAACCGCACTTGTGCAAGGGGTGGTCCTGGTGACATACAGCCCGGGCCGGCGGTAGGTACCGCAATTTGTGGCTCATACAATGTCAATGTCCATCAGGAAAACTTCAACAGTGCACAGTGGCCACATGGTGAAGTGCACATCATCTTACCCACAATGTCAATGTTCCATTGACTCCACAGGTGCCTATGTGGGCCATGGTTGTGTATGTGTGACGTACATTGGTCTGTAGTCTCTAACATGTCACAAATGCATTAGATGGTTGGTGAGGTAGGACAGTGTTGTAGAGGACTCTACAATATGTACACATATGAATGTATTGTGGGGCAGTAATAACCTCAGCAAGGCTTGTCACACATTGTGTTGCGGATGTGTGCCAAGTTTGAATGATGCATTGAGTTGTGACAGGTACAGCAGATGAGTATGAGACAGTTGTGTGCTGGATGACACACTCCCAGGCTTGTTCATGTGAAATGTGGCCTTGAAAATATGTGCATTCACATTGACCCATGTTGTGTTTTACACACTGGTGTATTGTAAATGGAGAGGTGTGCCCTCTGTGTGGCTTAAACTTACACCCATGTAACATGTTGTGTCACACATCCCTCAAGTCAGTGTTTGTTAATTCTGTTTCATCCTGAATGTGTTATGCTGTGGCTATCTCATGATGGATGTCATAGACGTGTCCAATTTCATCTCAACTAGGAAAAGGCTGAATCTGACAAGTCACTTGTCACTGCTGGAAGACATGGAGGATATAGCGATCATTTGCAAGTTCTGTCTGGACAGAGCCACCCTGAAGACCCTTTGTGATCTGTTGGAGCCCCACCTGCAGCCTTGTCGCCACTACCCAACAGATTTCACACCAACTTACAAGGTGATGGCAGCCCTCCATTTGTTTGCCACTGGATCCTTCCAGGAGACCAATGCCAGCGCTGCTGGGATGCCTCAATCCATGTTTAGCATGGTGCTGTGGGATGTTCTTGCAGCCATGAAGATCTACATACACTTCCCCCAGGGATCATAATTGGCAGGTGTGAAGGGAGACTTCTATCCTTGTAGTTGGGGGCCATTGATTACACACATGTCGGTCTTGTGCCACCACAGGCGAGTGAGCACATTTTCCGTAATAGAAAACATTATCACTCGATCAATGTGCAGGTGGTGTGCCTGGCTGATATGACCATCTCGCATGTGTGTGCTAGATTCCCCAGCTCAGCCCATGCCTCTACATCATGAGGAACAGCATTGTGCCCAGGCCGATGGCTAATATGCTTCCCGTGCGTCTTTGAATTGTGGGTGAGTATGCCTAGTCATTTGGCGTGCTGGGTGTTGGACTTGCTGCCCTCTGCCTGTGCAACATTGCAATGAGTGTTTGTCATTCCTTGGTGACTGCATATCCCAGCCGCCCATGGCTGCTGAGCCCACTGCGGAATCCCAGGACCACAGCGGTAATCCGATCCAATGAGCCCCATGGGGGGACACGTTGTGTGGTGGAGCGGACTTTTGGCCTGCTCAAGTCACGTTTCTGCTGCCTTGACAGGACCGGAGGTGCTCTGTTATACTCGCCTGGAAAGGTGTGTAAGATCGTTGTGGCATGCTGCATGCTTCACAACCAGGCCATTCACAAGGATATTCCCCTGCTCCTTGATGATGATGAGGACCCAAGGCCCCCACCTGCACAAGAACCTGAATCCAGTGATGAGGACAGTGGGGAGGAGGAAGGCGGTGACATGCGTCAACAGCTCATCATCCGCTACTTCACTTGACGGTGGGTGACGAAGTACAACATGTGCATTGCCTGGTGAGATTGCTGTTGTCGTGAAGGTCTATGTGCAAATGGTACAGACGGCCAGATGTCTAGTCACCTGTGTGTGGAAATGTGACAGTGACATGTCATCTGTGAATGTAAACGGGACATGTTTGTTGACACTTGTTGCCCATTTTGTTGTCTGCATGTTGGCTTATGTACATGGTTGGTGCAGTGTAATGTTTGTGATGCCACACTCACACCCGTGAATGTTCTGTTGTGTATCCCTAGGTTTCTCAAAATTATCCATGCCGACATACTGTACATCGTTCGGATACATTATGGACATTTAGAAGACTGTAAATAATTCACTAAAGACAATGCTGACACAATTAAAGTGTGTAAGGTATTTTATTTGCAGAGTTGACATGTGAGGGGTGCAGGCAGATTTACATGAAGGTGATGGAGCAGTGAGTTGACAGTCATGGTAAATGAGATGAAAGAGCAGACACCACATCAATGTGGTTACCCAGTCCAACAGACAGGCGCCATTCACAAGGTATTGTGGGGAAGGACAGACCAAACAGTCAATGCAGTGGGGAAGAAGGTTGCCATCAGGGCTGGCTCTGTGACTGGCGTTTGGCTGGTGCTTTTCCTCCAGAGACTCCCAGGCTCTTCTTCGGACATCCCCTTGGTCGCTTGGCCGGGATGGGACCCTGATGCATGGCCATCGGCGTCTGTAGACTCACCCCTCTCTGTGGCCGCAGGAGAGGACGGTGCACTTTCCTGCAGAACAACAGAGGGAGACGGAGGTGTTGTGTGGGATGCAGGCCTGTCCCTCAGTAACACAACTTGCTGGCCCATGCGGCCCACCATTTGTCCAAGGAGTGTGTCGATGGACCTCATCAGCAGGATGAGCTCGCGTAATAGTTCGTCAGACCGGCCTCTTTGTCCCTGGACCTGTTTCTAGGCCCCAATTACTCTGGCAAAGTGGTCCAGGGTTGGGGTCCCAACCTCCTGATATATGGGGGTGACCCTGGCCCTCACACCTGCCCTGCTGCCATGGACCTGTTGCCTCGCCACTGTGGGTCCCCGCACACTCTCCCTGCTGTCCACTGTTGTTGGTGTGGGCTGGAGGTGACACTGGTGGTGGTGGTGGTGGCGGTGAAGGACCAGGCCGTAACAGCAGGGACCTGCTGTGCTGTTGGTGTTGCAGCAGACATGGTGGTGGGGGAGATGGGGTTCTGGGACCTGGTGCTCCCTGGCAAACCAGATGGGCCGGCCTCGAGCTCATCGTCCGCAAAATCCTGGGAGTCTACATCTGAGAATCCATGTACCAGGGGTGGAGACTGGCTCTGCTGGTCATTGATGTTGTCCTCAGCAGTGAGTTCTTGGTCACCTGTGGATTAGATGGAGAATGGTCAGTGTTGAGCATCAGGGTAACAGTTCTTTGAAGCGTGTGCGCTTTTCGTAGAATCTCAAGTGTAAATGCAAAGTTGCAGGCCAACTCTGGACACTGGTGTTTCAGGATTGTTATCCTTCATCAGCAGAGTTTAGGCAGTTTTTTGGGGTTTGCTGGGCAGGCTTCCAAGTTATATTGGGTCTGGTACCTCTCACGGCGCGCAGGTGCGTAACCAGAGCTCGCCAGCTCGTGTGGCTTGAGGGAGCCATATTAAGTAAAAGTAAATAGGTCGCACACTACTCCAACCACCAGCGTGTATACCCCTGAGCATCATGGTAAATGCAGTTCTTTGAAGCGTGTGCGCTTTTCGTAGAATCTTAAGTGTAAATGCAAAGTTGCAGGCCAACTCTGGACACCGGTGTTTCAGGATTGTTATCCTTCATCAGCAGAGTTTAGGCAGTTCTTCGGGGTTTGCTGTGCAGGCTGCCAAGTTTTATCGGGTCTGGTACCTCTCACAGTGCGCAGGTGCGTAACCAGTGCTCATCAGCTCGTGTGGCTCGAGGGAGCCATATTAAGGGAAAGTCCGTAGGTCGCACACTGCTCCACCCACCAGCGGGTATACCCCTGAGCAACATGGTAAATGCAGTTCTTTGAAGCGTGTGCGCTTTTCGTAGAGTCTCAAATCTAAATGCAAAGTTGAAGGCCAACTCTGGACACCGGGGTTTCAGGATTGTTATCCTTCATCAGCAGAGTTTAGGCAGTTCTTCGGGGTTTGCTGTGCAGGCTGCCAAGTTTTATCGGGTCTGGTACCTCTCACAGTGCGCAGGTGCGTAACCAGTGCTCATCAGCTCGTGTGGCTCGAGGGAGCCATATTAAGGGAAAGTCCGTAGGTCGCACACTGCTCCACCCACCAGCGGGTATACCCCTGAGCAACATGGTAAATGCAGTTCTTTGAAGCGTGTGCGCTTTTCGTAGAGTCTCAAATCTAAATGCAAAGTTGAAGGCCAACTCTGGACACCGGGGTTTCAGGATTGTTATCCTTCATCAGCAGAGTTTAGGCAGTTCTTCGGGGTTTGCTGTGCAGGCTGCCAAGTTTTATCGGGTCTGGTACCTCTCACGGGGCGCATGTGCGTAACCAGAGCTCATCAGCTCGTCTGGCTCGAGGGAGCCATATTAAATGAAAGTCTATATGTCGCACACTGCTCCACCCACCAGCGGGTATACTCCTGAGCATCATGGTAAAGGCAGTTCTTTGAAGCGTGTGCGCTTTTCGTACAATCTCAAGTGTAAATGGAAAGTTGCAGGCCAGCTCTGGACACTGGTGTTTCAGGATTGTTATCCTTCATCAGCAGAGTTTAGGCAGTTCTTCGGGGTTTGCTGTGCAGGCTACCAAGTTTTACCGGGTCTGGTACCCCTCACGGCGCGCAGGTGTGTAACCATAGCTCGTCAGCTCATGTGGCTCGAGGGAGCCATATTAAGTGAAAGTCCATAGGTCGCACACTGCTCCACCCACCAGCGGGTATACCCCTGAGCATTATGGTAAATGCAGTTCTTTGAAGCGTGTGCGCTTTTCGTAGAATCTCAAGTGTAAATGCAAAGTTGCAGGCCAACTCTGGATACCGGTGTTTCTGGATTGTTATCCTTCATCAGCAGAGTTTAGGCAGTTCTTTGGGGTTTGCTGTGCAGGCTGCCAAGTTTTATCGGGTCTGGTATCTCTCACAGCGTGCAGCTGCGTAACCAGAGCTCGTCAGCTCGTGTGGCTCGAGGGAGCCATATTAAGTGAAATTCCATAGTTCGCACACTGCTCCACCCACCAGCGGGTATACCCCTGAGCATCGTGGTAAATGCAGTTCTTTGAAGCGTGTGCGCTTTTCGTAGAATCTCAAGTGTAAATGCAAAGTTGCAGGCCAACTCTGGACACCAGTGTTTCAGGATTGTTATCCTTCATCAGCAGAGTTTAGGCAGTTCTTCGGGAATTGCTGTGCAGGCTGCCAAGTTTTATCGGGTCTGGTACCTCTCACGGCACGCAGGTGCGTAACCAGAGCTCGTTAGCTCGTTTGGCTCGAGGGAGCCATATTAAGTGAAAGTCCATAGGTCGCATACTGCTCCACCCACCAGTGGGTATACCCCTGAGCATCAGGGTAACAGTTATTTGAAGCGTGTGCGCTTTTCGTAGAATCTCAAGTGTAAATGCAAAGTTAAGGCCAACTCTGAACACCGGTGTTTCAGGATTGTTATCCTTCATCAGCAGAGTTTAGGCAGTTCCTCGGGGTTTGCTGTGCAGGCTGCCAAGTTTTATCGGGTCTGGTACCTCTCACGGCGTGCAGGTGCGTAACCAGAGCTCGTCAGCTCGTGTGGCTCGAGGGAGCCATATTAAGTGAAAGTCCATAGGTCGCACACTGCTCCACCCACCAGGGGTTATACCCCTGAGCATCATGGTAAATGCAGTTCTTTGAAGCAAGTGCGCTTTTCGTAGAATCTCAAGTGTAAATGCAAAGTTGCAGGCCAACTCTGGACACCAGTGTTTCTGGATTGTTATCCTTCATCAGCAGAGTTTAGGCAGTTCTTTGGGGTTTGCTGTGCAGGCTGCCAAGTTTTATCCAGTCCTATGCATATCTGGACACTACATACATTACATATCGATATGTGTTTGTGGGTAGAATCACTGTGTGCACGACTGGGCAGCATTCAATGACCATGTCCTGTGAACATATCTGAATGTCATGTGTGTGGCATCGGGGTACATGTACTCACCAACAAAATATCCATCTACTCAAGTGTGGTCGTGTGCAATTATACAGGGCTGAGATGGTGCATATTTTTATTTCGGTGTGAATGAACAAGAGTAAGGACACAGTAAGTGCAGTGATGTGATCTCGTCTTGGTGGGCGGGCACTGGGCATAGCCTCTGGGTTCACACTGAGTCGGACAACAGGGGGACACAGAGACAATCAGCCAAGCAATTACTGTTCTGGCACCTGCATGTCCAACATCATGTGGCTCTGTATGACTGACAATAAAACTCACTCCACTCAGACATACCACTGCAGGCAGGGAAAACCGTGACATTGGGACACACACACTCCTTCACCCTGTAGACAGCATGTTTGTCAGTGTATGACACAACACCAAACCCTCAGACATATACTGCAGCAGTACAACTTCCCTTCACCTCCATTTATAATGACTTACCACAACATTGGGGGACCAATACAGCCTTGGGTACTGTGCGAGCACCTCGTCCACCAGGACCTCCAGCTCCTCGCTTGTGAATGGGCTGGCACGGATCTTCTCTGTCCTTGCCATCCCTGAGGATATGGAACACCTGTTGTGGAAGTGGGCGATGAGGAGTCTCTGGCAGCAGACTCTGGAGGCAGCAGCAGGAGAGGGTCTCAGGCAGCAGACTCTGTGAGCAGTGGAAATATGGAGTTCATTCCCACAGATGTATAACCCCCTGGGGTCGTTTCTTAGATGCAAAGCTGCAACAATTGGTTGTCCAGGTCTGCCTCTTTCAAAATCATGCAATGACAGCCTCTGCGGTCGCGGAGCACCCCATCCGATTTTCAAAACTGCATCATGCCACCGCAATTATTGCTCCCATTGGCTGTAGGCACTGCTCCATGACGGTGATGCACCGTAGGTACCCGGGGTGCGCTACCACGGTGGTGCATCTTTCAAAAGCATCCACTTACCGCCTCAGCAATGGCGGGGCACGCCGTCCGCGATTTTCAAAACTGCATCATGCAATCGCAATCATCGCTCCCATTGACTGTAGGCAATGCCTCATGGGGGTGACACACCGCCAGGGCCAGGCGCAAGCTACCGCGAGTAGGGTGACAGAGCTTGCCCACCACCATTTGGGCATGTCTCTATGCCAATGACAACTGCAATTGTGTAAGGGGTGGTGATGGTGACACACCGCTGGGGCCAGGGGGTAGCTACTGCGAGTAGGGTGGCAGAGCATGCCTATCGCCATTTGGGCATGTGTCCATGCCAATGACAACCGCACTTGTGTAAGGGGTGGTGCTGGTGACATACCGCTAGGGACAGGTGGTAGCTACCGCGAGTAGGGTGGCAGAGCATTCCCACCGCCATTTGGGCATGTCTCCATGCCAATGACAACCGCACTTGTGCAAGGGGTGGTCCTGGTGACATACAGCCCGGGCCGGCGGTAGGTACCGCAATTTGTGGCTCATACAATGTCAATGTCCATCAGGAAAACTTCAACAGTGCACAGTGGCCACATGGTGAAGTGCACATCATCTTACCCACAATGTCAATGTTCCATTGACTCCACAGGTGCCTATGTGGGCCATGGTTGTGTATGTGTGACGTACATTGGTCTGTAGTCTCTAACATGTCACAAATGCATTAGATGGTTGGTGAGGTAGGACAGTGTTGTAGAGGACTCTACAATATGTACACATATGAATGTATTGTGGGGCAGTAATAACCTCAGCAAGGCGTGTCACACATTGTGTTGCGGATGTGTGCCAAGTTTGAATGATGCATTGAGTTGTGACAGGTACAGCAGATGAGTATGAGACAGTTGTGTGCTGGATGACACACTCCCAGGCTTGTTCATGTGAAATGTGGCCTTGAAAATATGTGCATTCACATTGACCCATGTTGTGTTTTACACACTGGTGTATTGTAAATGGAGAGGTGTGCCCTCTGTGTGGCTTAAACTTACACCCATGTAACATGTTGTGTCACACATCCCTCAAGTCAGTGTTTGTTAATTCTGTTTCATCCTGAATGTGTTATGCTGTGGCTATCTCATGATGGATGTCATAGACGTGTCCAATTTCATCTCAACTAGGAAAAGGCTGAATCTGACAAGTCACTTGTCACTGCTGGAAGACATGGAGGATATAGCGATCATTTGCAAGTTCTGTCTGGACAGAGCCACCCTGAAGACCCTTTGTGATCTGTTGGAGCCCCACCTGCAGCCTTGTCGCCACTACCCAACAGATTTCACACCAACTTACAAGGTGATGGCAGCCCTCCATTTGTTTGCCACTGGATCCTTCCAGGAGACCAATGCCAGCGCTGCTGGGATGCCTCAATCCATGTTTAGCATGGTGCTGTGGGATGTTCTTGCAGCCATGAAGATCTACATACACTTCCCCCAGGGATCATAATTGGCAGGTGTGAAGGGAGACTTCTATCCTTGTAGTTGGGGGCCATTGATTACACACATGTCGGTCTTGTGCCACCACAGGCGAGTGAGCACATTTTCCGTAATAGAAAACATTATCACTCGATCAATGTGCAGGTGGTGTGCCTGGCTGATATGACCATCTCGCATGTGTGTGCTAGATTCCCCAGCTCAGCCCATGCCTCTACATCATGAGGAACAGCATTGTGCCTAGGCCGATGGCTAATATGCTTCCCGTGCGTCTTTGAATTGTGGGTGAGTATGCCTAGTCATTTGGCGTGCTGGGTGTTGGACTTGCTGCCCTCTGCCTGTGCAACATTGCAATGAGTGTTTGTCATTCCTTGGTGACTGCATATCCCAGCCGCCCATGGCTGCTGAGCCCACTGCGGAATCCCAGGACCACAGCGGTAATCCGATCCAATGAGCCCCATGGGGGGACACGTTGTGTGGTGGAGCGGACTTTTGGCCTGCTCAAGTCACGTTTCTGCTGCCTTGACAGGACCGGAGGTGCTCTGTTATACTCGCCTGGAAAGGTGTGTAAGATCGTTGTGGCATGCTGCATGCTTCACAACCAGGCCATTCACAAGGATATTCCCCTGCTCCTTGATGATGATGAGGACCCAAGGCCCCCACCTGCACAAGAACCTGAATCCAGTGATGAGGACAGTGGGGAGGAGGAAGGCGGTGACATGCGTCAACAGCTCATCATCCGCTACTTCACTTGACGGTGGGTGACGAAGTACAACATGTGCATTGCCTGGTGAGATTGCTGTTGTCGTGAAGGTCTATGTGCAAATGGTACAGACGGCCAGATGTCTAGTCACCTGTGTGTGGAAATGTGACAGTGACATGTCATCTGTGAATGTAAACGGGACATGTTTGTTGACACTTGTTGCCCATTTTGTTGTCTGCATGTTGGCTTATGTACATGGTTGGTGCAGTGTAATGTTTGTGATGCCACACTCACACCCGTGAATGTTCTGTTGTGTATCCCTAGGTTTCTCAAAATTATCCATGCCGACATACTGTACATCGTTCGGATACATTATGGACATTTAGAAGACTGTAAATAATTCACTAAAGACAATGCTGACACAATTAAAGTGTGTAAGGTATTTTATTTGCAGAGTTGACATGTGAGGGGTGCAGGCAGATTTACATGAAGGTGATGGAGCAGTGAGTTGACAGTCATGGTAAATGAGATGAAAGAGCAGACACCACATCAATGTGGTTACCCAGTCCAACAGACAGGCGCCATTCACAAGGTATTGTGGGGAAGGACAGACCAAACAGTCAATGCAGTGGGGAAGAAGGTTGCCATCAGGGCTGGCTCTGTGACTGGCGTTTGGCTGGTGCTTTTCCTCCAGAGACTCCCAGGCTCTTCTTCGGACATCCCCTTGGTCGCTTGGCCGGGATGGGACCCTGATGTATGGCAATCGGCGTCTGTAGACTCACCCCTCTCTGTGGCCGCAGGAGAGGACGGTGCACTTTCCTGCAGAACAACAGAGGGAGACGGAGGTGTTGTGTGGGATGCAGGCCTGTCCCTCAGTAACACAACTTGCTGGCCCATGCGGCCCACCATTTGTCCAAGGAGTGTGTCGATGGACCTCATCAGCAGGATGAGCTCGCGTAATAGTTCGTCAGACCGGCCTCTTTGTCCCTGGACCTGTTTCTAGGCCCCAATTACTCTGGCAAAGTGGTCCAGGGTTGGGGTCCCAACCTCCTGATATATGGGGGTGACCCTGGCCCTCACACCTGCCCTGCTGCCATGGACCTGTTGCCTCGCCACTGTGGGTCCCCGCACACTCTCCCTGCTGTCCACTGTTGTTGGTGTGGGCTGGAGGTGACACTGGTGGTGGTGGTGGTGGCGGTGAAGGACCAGGCCGTAACAGCAGGGACCTGCTGTGCTGTTGGTGTTGCAGCAGACATGGTGGTGGGGGAGATGGGGTTCTGGGACCTGGTGCTCCCTGGCAAACCAGATGGGCCGGCCTCGAGCTCATCGTCCGCAAAATCCTGGGAGTCTACATCTGAGAATCCATGTACCAGGGGTGGAGACTGGCTCTGCTGGTCATTGATGTTGTCCTCAGCAGTGAGTTCTTGGTCACCTGTGGATTAGATGGAGAATGGTCAGTGTTGAGCATCAGGGTAACAGTTCTTTGAAGCGTGTGCGCTTTTCGTAGAATCTCAAGTGTAAATGCAAAGTTGCAGGCCAACTCTGGACACTGGTGTTTCAGGATTGTTATCCTTCATCAGCAGAGTTTAGGCAGTTTTTTGGGGTTTGCTGGGCAGGCTTCCAAGTTATATTGGGTCTGGTACCTCTCACGGCGCGCAGGTGCGTAACCAGAGCTCGCCAGCTCGTGTGGCTTGAGGGAGCCATATTAAGTAAAAGTAAATAGGTCGCACACTACTCCAACCACCAGCGGGTATACCCCTGAGCATCATGGTAAATGCAGTTCTTTGAAGCGTGTGCGCTTTTCGTAGAATCTTAAGTGTAAATGCAAAGTTGCAGGCCAACTCTGGACACCGGTGTTTCAGGATTGTTATCCTTCATCAGCAGAGTTTAGGCAGTTCTTCGGGGTTTGCTGTGCAGGCTGCCAAGTTTTATCGGGTCTGGTACCTCTCACAGTGCGCAGGTGCGTAACCAGTGCACATCAGCTCGTGTGGCTCGAGGGAGCCATATTAAGGGAAAGTCCGTAGGTCGCACACTGCTCCACCCACCAGCGGGTATACCCCTGAGCAACATGGTAAATGCAGTTCTTTGAAGCGTGTGCGCTTTTCGTAGAGTCTCAAATCTAAATGCAAAGTTGAAGGCCAACTCTGGACACCGGGGTTTCAGGATTGTTATCCTTCATCAGCAGAGTTTAGGCAGTTCTTCGGGGTTTGCTGTGCAGGCTGCCAAGTTTTATCGGGTCTGGTACCTCTCACGGGGCGCATGTGCGTAACCAGAGCTCATCAGCTCGTCTGGCTCGAGGGAGCCATATTAAATGAAAGTCTATATGTCGCACACTGCTCCACCCACCAGCGGGTATACTCCTGAGCATCATGGTAAAGGCAATTCTTTGAAGCGTGTGCGCTTTTCGTACAATCTCAAGTGTAAATGGAAAGTTGCAGGCCAGCTCTGGACACTGGTGTTTCAGGATTGTTATCCTTCATCAGCAGAGTTTAGGCAGTTCTTCGGGGTTTGCTGTGCAGGCTACCAAGTTTTACCGGGTCTGGTACCCCTCACGGCGCGCAGGTGTGTAACCATAGCTCGTCAGCTCATGTGGCTCGAGGGAGCCATATTAAGTGAAAGTCCATAGGTCGCACACTGCTCCACCCACCAGCGGGTATACCCCTGAGCATTATCGTAAATGCAGTTCTTTGAAGCGTGAGCGCTTTTCGTAGAATCTCAAGTGTAAATGCAAAGTTGCAGGCCAACTCTGGATACCGGTGTTTCTGGATTGTTATCCTTCATCAGCAGAGTTTAGGCAGTTCTTTGGGGTTTGCTGTGCAGGCTGCCAAGTTTTATCGGGTCTGGTATCTCTCACAGCGTGCAGCTGCGTAACCAGAGCTCGTCAGCTCGTGTGGCTCGAGGGAGCCATATTAAGTGAAATTCCATAGTTCGCACACTGCTCCACCCACCAGCGGGTATACCCCTGAGCATCGTGGTAAATGCAGTTCTTTGAAGCGTGTGCGCTTTTCGTAGAATCACAAGTGTAAATGCAAAGTTGCAGGCCAACTCTGGACACCAGTGTTTCAGGATTGTTATCCTTCATCAGCAGAGTTTAGGCAGTTCTTCGGGAATTGCTGTGCAGGCTGCCAAGTTTTATCGGGTCTGGTACCTCTCACGGCACGCAGGTGCGTAACCAGAGCTCGTTAGCTCGTTTGGCTCGAGGGAGCCATATTAAGTGAAAGTCCATAGGTCGCATACTGCTCCACCCACCAGTGGGTATACCCCTGAGCATCAGGGTAACAGTTATTTGAAGCGTGTGCGCTTTTCGTAGAATCTCAAGTGTAAATGCAAAGTTAAGGCCAACTCTGAACACCGGTGTTTCAGGATTGTTATCCTTCATCAGCAGAGTTTAGGCAGTTCCTCGGGGTTTGCTGTGCAGGCTGCCAAGTTTTATCGGGTCTGGTACCTCTCACGGCGTGCAGGTGCGTAACCAGAGCTCGTCAGCTCGTGTGGCTCGAGGGAGCCATATTAAGTGAAAGTCCATAGGTCGCACACTGCTCCACCCACCAGGGGTTATACCCCTGAGCATCATGGTAAATGCAGTTCTTTGAAGCAAGTGCGCTTTTCGTAGAATCTCAAGTGTAAATGCAAAGTTGCAGGCCAACTCTGGACACCAGTGTTTCTGGATTGTTATCCTTCATCAGCAGAGTTTAGGCAGTTCTTTGGGGTTTGCTGTGCAGGCTGCCAAGTTTTATCCAGTCCTATGCATATCTGGACACTACATACATTACATATCGATATGTGTTTGTGGGTAGAATCACTGTGTGCACGACTGGGCAGCATTCAATGACCATGTCCTGTGAACATATCTGAATGTCATGTGTGTGGCATCGGGGTACATGTACTCACCAACAAAATATCCATCTACTCAAGTGTGGTCGTGTGCAATTATACAGGGCTGAGATGGTGCATATTTTTATTTCGGTGTGAATGAACAAGAGTAAGGACACAGTAAGTGCAGTGATGTGATCTCGTCTTGGTGGGCGGGCACTGGGCATAGCCTCTGGGTTCACACTGAGTCGGACAACAGGGGGACACAGAGACAATCAGCCAAGCAATTACTGTTCTGGCACCTGCATGTCCAACATCATGTGGCTCTGTATGACTGACAATAAAACTCACTCCACTCAGACATACAACTGCAGGCAGGGAAAACCGTGACATTGGGACACACACACTCCTTCACCCTGTAGACAGCATGTTTGTCAGTGTATGACACAACACCAAACCCTCAGACATATACTGCAGCAGTACAACTTCCCTTCACCTCCATTTATAATGACTTACCACAACATTGGGGGACCAATACAGCCTTGGGTACTGTGCGAGCACCTCGTCCACCAGGACCTACAGCTCCTCGCTTGTGAATGGGCTGGCACGGATCTTCTCTGTCCTTGCCATCCCTGAGGATATGGAACACCTGTTGTGGAAGTGGGCGATGAGGAGTCTCTGGCAGCAGACTCTGGAGGCAGCAGCAGGAGAGGGTCTCAGGCAGCAGACTCTGTGAGCAGTGGAAATGTGGAGTTCATTCCCACAGATGTATAACCCCCTGGGGTCGTTTCTTAGATGCAAAGCTGCAACAATTGGTTGTCCAGGTCTGCCTCTTTCAAAATCATGCAATGACAGCCTCTGCGGTCGCGGAGCACCCCATCCGATTTTCAAAACTGCATCATGCCACCGCAATTATTGCTCCCATTGGCTGTAGGCACTGCTCCATGACGGTGATGCACCGTAGGTACCCGGGGTGCGCTACCACGGGGGTGCATCTTTCAAAAGCATCCACTTACCGCCTCAGCAATGGCGGGGCACGCCGTCCGCGATTTTCAAAACTGCATCATGCAATCGCAATCATCGCTCCCATTGACTGTAGGCAATGCCTCATGGGGGTGACACACCGCCAGGGCCAGGCGCAAGCTACCGCGAGTAGGGTGACAGAGCTTGCCCACCACCATTTGGGCATGTCTCTATGCCAATGACAACTGCAATTGTGTAAGGGGTGGTGATGGTGACACACCGCTGGGGCCAGGGGGTAGCTACTGCGAGTAGGGTGGCAGAGCATGCCTATCGCCATTTGGGCATGTGTCCATGCCAATGACAACCGCACTTGTGTAAGGGGTGGTGCTGGTGACATACCGCTAGGGACAGGTGGTAGCTACCGCGAGTAGAGTGGCAGAGCATTCCCACCGCCATTTGGGCATGTCTCCATGCCAATGACAACCGCACTTGTGCAAGGGGTGGTCCTGGTGACATACAGCCCGGGCCGGCGGTAGGTACCGCAATTTGTGGCTCATACAATGTCAATGTCCATCAGGAAAACTTCAACAGTGCACAGTGGCCACATGGTGAAGTGCACATCATCTTACCCACAATGTCAATGTTCCATTGACTCCACAGGTGCCTATGTGGGCCATGGTTGTGTATGTGTGACGTACATTGGTCTGTAGTCTCTAACATGTCACAAATGCATTAGATGGTTGGTGAGGTAGGACAGTGTTGTAGAGGACTCTACAATATGTACACATATGAATGTATTGTGGGGCAGTAATAACCTCAGCAAGGCGTGTCACACATTGTGTTGCGGATGTGTGCCAAGTTTGAATGATGCATTGAGTTGTGACAGGTACAGCAGATGAGTATGAGACAGTTGTGTGCTGGATGACACACTCCCAGGCTTGTTCATGTGAAATGTGGCCTTGAAAATATGTGCATTCACATTGACCCATGTTGTGTTTTACACACTGGTGTATTGTAAATGGAGAGGTGTGCCCTCTGTGTGGCTTAAACTTACACCCATGTAACATGTTGTGTCACACATCCCTCAAGTCAGTGTTTGTTAATTCTGTTTCATCCTGAATGTGTTATACTGTGGCTATCTCATGATGGATGTCATAGACGTGTCCAATTTCATCTCAACTAGGAAAAGGCTGAATCTGACAAGTCACTTGTCACTGCTGGAAGACATGGAGGATATAGCGATCATTTGCAAGTTCTGTCTGGACAGAGCCACCCTGAAGACCCTTTGTGATCTGTTGGAGCCCCACCTGCAGCCTTGTCGCCACTACCCAACAGATTTCACCCCAACTTACAAGGTGATGGCAGCCCTCCATTTGTTTGCCACTGGATCCTTCCAGGAGACCAATGCCAGCGCTGCTGGGATGCCTCAATCCATGTTTAGCATGGTGCTGTGGGATGTTCTTGCAGCCATGAAGATCTACATACACTTCCCCCAGGGATCATAATTGGCAGGTGTGAAGGGAGACTTCTATCCTTGTAGTTGGGGGCCATTGATTACACACATGTCGGTCTTGTGCCACCACAGGCGAGTGAGCACATTTTCCGTAATAGAAAACATTATCACTCGATCAATGTGCAGGTGGTGTGCCTGGCTGATATGACCATCTCGCATGTGTGTGCTAGATTCCCCAGCTCAGCCCATGCCTCTACATCATGAGGAACAGCATTGTGCCCAGGCCGATGGCTAATATGCTTCCCGTGCGTCTTTGAATTGTGGGTGAGTATGCCTAGTCATTTGGCGTGCTGGGTGTTGGACTTGCTGCCCTCTGCCTGTGCAACATTGCAATGAGTGTTTGTCATTCCTTGGTGACTGCATATCCCAGCCGCCCATGGCTGCTGAGCCCACTGCGGAATCCCAGGACCACAGCGGTAATCCGATCCAATGAGCCCCATGGGGGGACACGTTGTGTGGTGGAGCGGACTTTTGGCCTGCTCAAGTCACGTTTCTGCTGCCTTGACAGGACCGGAGGTGCTCTGTTATACTCGCCTGGAAAGGTGTGTAAGATCGTTGTGGCATGCTGCATGCTTCACAACCAGGCCATTCACAAGGATATTCCCCTGCTCCTTGATGATGATGAGGACCCAAGGCCCCCACCTGCACAAGAACCTGAATCCAGTGATGAGGACAGTGGGGAGGAGGAAGGCGGTGACATGCGTCAACAGCTCATCATCCGCTACTTCACTTGACGGTGGGTGACGAAGTACAACATGTGCATTGCCTGGTGAGATTGCTGTTGTCGTGAAGGTCTATGTGCAAATGGTACAGACGGCCAGATGTCTAGTCACCTGTGTGTGGAAATGTGACAGTGACATGTCATCTGTGAATGTAAACGGGACATGTTTGTTGACACTTGTTGCCCATTTTGTTGTCTGCATGTTGGCTTATGTACATGGTTGGTGCAGTGTAATGTTTGTGATGCCACACTCACACCCGTGAATGTTCTGTTGTGTATCCCTAGGTTTCTCAAAATTATCCATGCCGACATACTGTACATCGTTCGGATACATTATGGACATTTAGAAGACTGTAAATAATTCACTAAAGACAATGCTGACACAATTAAAGTGTGTAAGGTATTTTATTTGCAGAGTTGACATGTGAGGGGTGCAGGCAGATTTACATGAAGGTGATGGAGCAGTGAGTTGACAGTCATGGTAAATGAGATGAAAGAGCAGACACCACATCAATGTGGTTACCCAGTCCAACAGACAGGCGCCATTCACAAGGTATTGTGGGGAAGGACAGACCAAACAGTCAATGCAGTGGGGAAGAAGGTTGCCATCAGGGCTGGCTCTGTGACTGGCGTTTGGCTGGTGCTTTTCCTCCAGAGACTCCCAGGCTCTTCTTCGGACATCCCCTTGGTCGCTTGGCCGGGATGGGACCCTGATGCATGGCCATCGGCGTCTGTAGACTCACCCCTCTCTGTGGCCGCAGGAGAGGACGGTGCACTTTCCTGCAGAACAACAGAGGGAGACGGAGGTGTTGTGTGGGATGCAGGCCTGTCCCTCAGTAACACAACTTGCTGGCCCATGCGGCCCACCATTTGTCCAAGGAGTGTGTCGATGGACCTCATCAGCAGGATGAGCTCGCGTAATAGTTCGTCAGACCAGCCTCTTTGTCCCTGGACCTGTTTCTAGGCCCCAATTACTCTGGCAAAGTGGTCCAGGGTTGGGGTCCCAACCTCCTGATATATGGGGGTGACCCTGGCCCTCACACCTGCCCTGCTGCCATGGACCTGTTGCCTCGCCACTGTGGGTCCCCGCACACTCTCCCTGCTGTCCACTGTTGTTGGTGTGGGCTGGAGGTGACACTGGTGGTGGTGGTGGTGGCGGTGGAGGACCAGGCCGTAACAGCAGGGACCTGCTGTGCTGTTGGTGTTGCAGCAGATATGGTGGTGGGGGAGATGGGGTTCTGGGACCTGGTGCTCCCTGGCAAACCAGATGGGCCGGCCTCGAGCTCATCGTCCGCAAAATCCTGGGAGTCTACATCTGAGAATCCATGTACCAGGGGTGGAGACTGGCTCTGCTGGTCATTGATGTTGTCCTCAGCAGTGAGTTCTTGGTCACCTGTGGATTAGATGGAGAATGGTCAGTGTTGAGCATCAGGGTAACAGTTATTTGAAGCGTGTGCGCTTTTCGTAGAATCTCAAGTGTAAATGCAAAGTTGCAGGCCAACTCTGGACACTGGTGTTTCAGGATTGTTATCCTTCATCAGCAGAGTTTAGGCAGTTTTTTGGGGTTTGCTGGGCAGGCTTCCAAGTTATATTGGGTCTGGTACCTCTCACGGCGCGCAGGTGCGTAACCAGAGCTCGCCAGCTCGTGTGGCTTGAGGGAGCCATATTAAGTAAAAGTAAATAGGTCGCACACTACTCCAACCACCAGCGGGTATACCCCTGAGCATCATGGTAAATGCAGTTCTTTGAAGCGTGTGCGCTTTTCATAGAATCTTAAGTGTAAATGCAAAGTTGCAGGCCAACTCTGGACACCGGTGTTTCAGGATTGTTATCCTTCATCAGCAGAGTTTAGGCAGTTCTTCGGGGTTTGCTGTGCAGGCTGCCAAGTTTTATCGGGTCTGGTACCTCTCACAGTGCGCAGGTGCGTAACCAGTGCTCATCAGCTCGTGTGGCTCGAGGGAGCCATATTAAGGGAAAGTCCGTAGGTCGCACACTGCTCCACCCACCAGCGGGTATACCCCTGAGCAACATGGTAAATGCAGTTCTTTGAAGCGTGTGCGCTTTTCGTAGAGTCTCAAATCTAAATGCAAAGTTGAAGGCCAACTCTGGACACCGGGGTTTCAGGATTGTTATCCTTCATCAGCAGAGTTTAGGCAGTTCTTCGGGGTTTGCTGTGCAGGCTGCCAAGTTTTATCGGGTCTGGTACCTCTCACGGGGCGCATGTGCGTAACCAGAGCTCCTCAGCTCGTCTGGCTCGAGGGAGCCATATTAAATGAAAGTCTATATGTCGCACACTGCTCCACCCACCAGCGGGTATACTCCTGAGCATCATGGTAAAGGCAGTTCTTTGAAGCGTGTGCGCTTTTCGTACAATCTCAAGTGTAAATGGAAAGTTGCAGGCCAGCTCTGGACACTGGTGTTTCAGGATTGTTATCCTTCATCAGCAGAGTTTAGGCAGTTCTTCGGGGTTTGCTGTGCAGGCTACCAAGTTTTACCGGGTCTGGTACCTCTCACGGCGCGCAGGTGTGTAACCATAGCTCGTCAGCTCATGTGGCTCGAGGGAGCCATATTAAGTGAAAGTCCATAGGTCGCACACTGCTCCACCCACCAGCGGGTATACCCCTGAGCATTATGGTAAATGCAGTTCTTTGAAGCGTGTGCGCTTTTCGTAGAATCTCAAGTGTAAATGCAAAGTTGCAGGCCAACTCTGGATACCGGTGTTTCTGGATTGTTATCCTTCATCAGCAGAGTTTAGGCAGTTCTTTGGGGTTTGCTGTGCAGGCTGCCAAGTTTTATCGGGTCTGGTATCTCTCACAGCGTGCAGCTGCGTAACCAGAGCTTGTCAGCTCGTGTGGCTCGAGGGAGCCATATTAAGTGAAATTCCATAGTTCGCACACTGCTCCACCCACCAGCGGGTATACCCCTGAACATCGTGGTAAATGCAGTTCTTTGAAGCGTGTGCGCTTTTCGTAGAATCTCAAGTGTAAATGCAAAGTTGCAGGCCAACTCTGGACACCAGTGTTTCAGGATTGTTATCCTTCATCAGCAGAGTTTAGGCAGTTCTTCGGGAATTGCTGTGCAGGCTGCCAAGTTTTATCGGGTCTGGTACCTCTCACGGCACGCAGGTGCGTAACCAGAGCTCGTTAGCTCGTTTGGCTCGAGGGAGCCATATTAAGTGAAAGTCCATAGGTCGCATACTGCTCCACCCACCAGTGGGTATACCCCTGAGCATCAGGGTAACAGTTATTTGAAGCGTGTGCGCTTTTCGTAGAATCTCAAGTGTAAATGCAAAGTTAAGGCCAACTCTGAACACCGGTGTTTCAGGATTGTTATCCTTCATCAGCAGAGTTTAGGCAGTTCCTCGGGGTTTGCTGTGCAGGCTGCCAAGTTTTATCGGGTCTGGTACCTCTCACGGCGTGCAGGTGCGTAACCAGAGCTCGTCAGCTCGTGTGGCTCGAGGGAGCCATATTAAGTGAAAGTCCATAGGTCGCACACTGCTCCACCCACCAGGGGTTATACCCCTGAGCATCATGGTAAATGCAGTTCTTTGAAGCAAGTGCGCTTTTCGTAGAATCTCAAGTGTAAATGCAAAGTTGCAGGCCAACTCTGGACACCAGTGTTTCTGGATTGTTATCCTTCATCA
This sequence comes from Lissotriton vulgaris, assembly GCF_964263255.1. Taxonomy (NCBI): domain Eukaryota; kingdom Metazoa; phylum Chordata; class Amphibia; order Caudata; family Salamandridae; genus Lissotriton; species Lissotriton vulgaris. The sequence goes on from NC_141700.1 coordinate 337,177,105, forward strand.
GCAGAGTTTAGGCAGTTCTTTGGGGTTTGCTGTGCAGGCTGCCAAGTTTTATCCAGTCCTATGCATATCTGGACACTACATACATTACATATCGATATGTGTTTGTGGGTAGAATCACTGTGTGCACGACTGGGCAGCATTCAATGACCATGTCCTGTGAACATATCTGAATGTCATGTGTGTGGCATCGGGGTACATGTACTCACCAACAAAATATCCATCTACTCAAGTGTGGTCGTGTGCAATTATACAGGGCTGAGATGGTGCATATTTTTATTTCGGTGTGAATGAACAAGAGTAAGGACACAGTAAGTGCAGTGATGTGATCTCGTCTTGGTGGGCGGGCACTGGGCATAGCCTCTGGGTTCACACTGAGTCGGACAACAGGGGGACACAGAGACAATCAGCCAAGCAATTACTGTTCTGGCACCTGCATGTCCAACATCATGTGGCTCTGTATGACTGACAATAAAACTCACTCCACTCAGACATACAACTGCAGGCAGGGAAAACCGTGACATTGGGACACACACACTCCTTCACCCTGTAGACAGCATGTTTGTCAGTGTATGACACAACACCAAACCCTCAGACATATACTGCAGCAGTACAACTTCCCTTCACCTCCATTTATAATGACTTACCACAACATTGGGGGACCAATACAGCCTTGGGTACTGTGCGAGCACCTCGTCCACCAGGACCTCCAGCTCCTCGCTTGTGAATGGGCTGGCACGGATCTTCTCTGTCCTTGCCATCCCTGAGGATATGGAACACCTGTTGTGGAAGTGGGCGATGAGGGGTCTCTGGCAGCAGACTCTGGAGGCAGCAGCAGGAGAGGGTCTCAGGCAGCAGACTCTGTGAGCAGTGGAAATGTGGAGTTCATTCCCACAGATGTATAACCCCCTGGGGTCGTTTCTTAGATGCAAAGCTGCAACAATTGGTTGTCCAGGTCTGCCTCTTTCAAAATCATGCAATGACAGCCTCTGCGGTCGCGGAGCACCCCATCCGATTTTCAAAACTGCATCATGCCACCGCAATTATTGCTCCCATTGGCTGTAGGCACTGCTCCATGACGGTGATGCACCGTAGGTACCCGGGGTGCGCTACCACGGTGGTGCATCTTTCAAAAGCATCCACTTACCGCCTCAGCAATGGCGGGGCACGCCGTCCGCGATTTTCAAAACTGCATCATGCAATCGCAATCATCGCTCCCATTGACTGTAGGCAATGCCTCATGGGGGTGACACACCGCCAGGGCCAGGCGCAAGCTACCGCGAGTAGGGTGACAGAGCTTGCCCACCACCATTTGGGCATGTCTCTATGCCAATGACAACTGCAATTGTGTAAGGGGTGGTGATGGTGACACACCGCTGGGGCCAGGGGGTAGCTACTGCGAGTAGGGTGGCAGAGCATGCCTATCGCCATTTGGGCATGTGTCCATGCCAATGACAACCGCACTTGTGTAAGGGGTGGTGCTGGTGACATACCGCTAGGGACAGGTGGTAGCTACCGCGAGTAGGGTGGCAGAGCATTCCCACCGCCATTTGGGCATGTCTCCATGCCAATGACAACCGCACTTGTGCAAGGGGTGGTCCTGGTGACATACAGCCCGGGCCGGCGGTAGGTACCGCAATTTGTGGCTCATACAATGTCAATGTCCATCAGGAAAACTTCAACAGTGCACAGTGGCCACATGGTGAAGTGCACATCATCTTACCCACAATGTCAATGTTCCATTGACTCCACAGGTGCCTATGTGGGCCATGGTTGTGTATGTGTGACGTACATTGGTCTGTAGTCTCTAACATGTCACAAATGCATTAGATGGTTGGTGAGGTAGGACAGTGTTGTAGAGGACTCTACAATATGTACACATATGAATGTATTGTGGGGCAGTAATAACCTCAGCAAGGCTTGTCACACATTGTGTTGCGGATGTGTGCCAAGTTTGAATGATGCATTGAGTTGTGACAGGTACAGCAGATGAGTATGAGACAGTTGTGTGCTGGATGACACACTCCCAGGCTTGTTCATGTGAAATGTGGCCTTGAAAATATGTGCATTCACATTGACCCATGTTGTGTTTTACACACTGGTGTATTGTAAATGGAGAGGTGTGCCCTCTGTGTGGCTTAAACTTACACCCATGTAACATGTTGTGTCACACATCCCTCAAGTCAGTGTTTGTTAATTCTGTTTCATCCTGAATGTGTTATGCTGTGGCTATCTCATGATGGATGTCATAGACGTGTCCAATTTCATCTCAACTAGGAAAAGGCTGAATCTGACAAGTCACTTGTCACTGCTGGAAGACATGGAGGATATAGCGATCATTTGCAAGTTCTGTCTGGACAGAGCCACCCTGAAGACCCTTTGTGATCTGTTGGAGCCCCACCTGCAGCCTTGTCGCCACTACCCAACAGATTTCACACCAACTTACAAGGTGATGGCAGCCCTCCATTTGTTTGCCACTGGATCCTTCCAGGAGACCAATGCCAGCGCTGCTGGGATGCCTCAATCCATGTTTAGCATGGTGCTGTGGGATGTTCTTGCAGCCATGAAGATCTACATACACTTCCCCCAGGGATCATAATTGGCAGGTGTGAAGGGAGACTTCTATCCTCGTAGTTGGGGGCCATTGATTACACACATGTCGGTCTTGTGCCACCACAGGCGAGTGAGCACATTTTCCGTAATAGAAAACATTATCACTCGATCAATGTGCAGGTGGTGTGCCTGGCTGATATGACCATCTCGCATGTGTGTGCTAGATTCCCCAGCTCAGCCCATGCCTCTACATCATGAGGAACAGCATTGTGCCCAGGCCGATGGCTAATATGCTTCCCGTGCGTCTTTGAATTGTGGGTGAGTATGCCTAGTCATTTGGCGTGCTGGGTGTTGGACTTGCTGCCCTCTGCCTGTGCAACATTGCAATGAGTGTTTGTCATTCCTTGGTGACTGCATATCCCAGCCGCCCATGGCTGCTGAGCCCACTGCGGAATCCCAGGACCACAGCGGTAATCCGATCCAATGAGCCCCATGGGGGGACACGTTGTGTGGTGGAGCGGACTTTTGGCCTGCTCAAGTCACGTTTCTGCTGCCTTGACAGGACCGGAGGTGCTCTGTTATACTCGCCTGGAAAGGTGTGTAAGATCGTTGTGGCATGCTGCATGCTTCACAACCAGGCCATTCACAAGGATATTCCCCTGCTCCTTGATGATGATGAGGACCCAAGGCCCCCACCTGCACAAGAACCTGAATCCAGTGATGAGGACAGTGGGGAGGAGGAAGGCGGTGACATGCGTCAACAGCTCATCATCCGCTACTTCACTTGACGGTGGGTGACGAAGTACAACATGTGCATTGCCTGGTGAGATTGCTGTTGTCGTGAAGGTCTATGTGCAAATGGTACAGACGGCCAGATGTCTAGTCACCTGTGTGTGGAAATGTGACAGTGACATGTCATCTGTGAATGTAAACGGGACATGTTTGTTGACACTTGTTGCCCATTTTGTTGTCTGCATGTTGGCTTATGTACATGGTTGGTGCAGTGTAATGTTTGTGATGCCACACTCACACCCGTGAATGTTCTGTTGTGTATCCCTAGGTTTCTCAAAATTATCCATGCCGACATACTGTACATCGTTCGGATACATTATGGACATTTAGAAGACTGTAAATAATTCACTAAAGACAATGCTGACACAATTAAAGTGTGTAAGGTATTTTATTTGCAGAGTTGACATGTGAGGGGTGCAGGCAGATTTACATGAAGGTGATGGAGCAGTGAGTTGACAGTCATGGTAAATGAGATGAAAGAGCAGACACCACATCAATGTGGTTACCCAGTCCAACAGACAGGCGCCATTCACAAGGTATTGTGGGGAAGGACAGACCAAACAGTCAATGCAGTGGGGAAGAAGGTTGCCATCAGGGCTGGCTCTGTGACTGGCGTTTGGCTGGTGCTTTTCCTCCAGAGACTCCCAGGCTCTTCTTCGGACATCCCCTTGGTCGCTTGGCCATCGGCGTCTGTAGACTCACCCCTCTCTGTGGCCGCAGGAGAGGACGGTGCACTTTCCTGCAGAACAACAGAGGGAGACGGAGGTGTTGTGTGGGATGCAGGCCTGTCCCTCAGTAACACAACTTGCTGGCCCATGCGGCCCACCATTTGTCCAAGGAGTGTGTCGATGGACCTCATCAGCAGGATGAGCTCGCGTAATAGTTCGTCAGACCGGCCTCTTTGTCCCTGGACCTGTTTCTAGGCCCCAATTACTCTGGCAAAGTGGTCCAGGGTTGGGGTCCCAACCTCCTGATATATGGGGGTGACCCTGGCCCTCACACCTGCCCTGCTGCCATGGACCTGTTGCCTCGCCACTGTGGGTCCCCGCACACTCTCCCTGCTGTCCACTGTTGTTGGTGTGGGCTGGAGGTGACACTGGTGGTGGTGGTGGTGGCGGTGGAGGACCAGGCCGTAACAGCAGGGACCTGCTGTGCTGTTGGTGTTGCAGCAGACATGGTGGTGGGGGAGATGGGGTTCTGGGACCTGGTGCTCCCTGGCAAACCAGATGGGCCGGCCTCGAGCTCATCGTCCGCAAAATCCTGGGAGTCTACATCTGAGAATCCATGTACCAGGGGTGGAGACTGGCTCTGCTGGTCATTGATGTTGTCCTCAGCAGTGAGTTCTTGGTCACCTGTGGATTAGATGGAGAATGGTCAGTGTTGAGCATCAGGGTAACAGTTCTTTGAAGCGTGTGCGCTTTTCGTAGAATCTCGAGTGTAAATGCAAAGTTGCAGGCCAACTCTGGACACTGGTGTTTCAGGATTGTTATCCTTCATCAGCAGAGTTTAGGCAGTTTTTTGGGGTTTGCTGGGCAGGCTTCCAAGTTATATTGGGTCTGGTACCTCTCACGGCGCGCAGGTGCGTAACCAGAGCTCGCCAGCTCGTGTGGCTTGAGGGAGCCATATTAAGTAAAAGTAAATAGGTCGCACACTACTCCAACCACCAGCGGGTATACCCCTGAGCATCATGGTAAATGCAGTTCTTTGAAGCGTGTGCGCTTTTCGTAGAATCTTAAGTGTAAATGCAAAGTTGCAGGCCAACTCTGGACACCGGTGTTTCAGGATTGTTATCCTTCATCAGCAGAGTTTAGGCAGTTCTTCGGGGTTTGCTGTGCAGGCTGCCAAGTTTTATCGGGTCTGGTACCTCTCACAGTGCGCAGGTGCGTAACCAGTGCTCATCAGCTCGTGTGGCTCGAGGGAGCCATATTAAGGGAAAGTCCGTAGGTCGCACACTGCTCCACCCACCAGCGGGTATACCCCTGAGCAACATGGTAAATGCAGTTCTTTGAAGCGTGTGCGCTTTTCGTAGAGTCTCAAATCTAAATGCAAAGTTGAAGGCCAACTCTGGACACCGGGGTTTCAGGATTGTTATCCTTCATCAGCAGAGTTTAGGCAGTTCTTCGGGGTTTGCTGTGCAGGCTGCCAAGTTTTATCGGGTCTGGTACCTCTCACGGGGCGCATGTGCGTAACCAGAGCTCATCAGCTCGTCTGGCTCGAGGGAGCCATATTAAATGAAAGTCTATATGTCGCACACTGCTCCACCCACCAGCGGGTATACTCCTGAGCATCATGGTAAAGGCAGTTCTTTGAAGCGTGTGCGCTTTTCGTACAATCTCAAGTGTAAATGGAAAGTTGCAGGCCAGCTCTGGACACTGGTGTTTCAGGATTGTTATCCTTCATCAGCAGAGTTTAGGCAGTTCTTCGGGGTTTGCTGTGCAGGCTACCAAGTTTTACCGGGTCTGGTACCTCTCACGGCGCGCAGGTGTGTAACCATAGCTCGTCAGCTCATGTGGCTCGAGGGAGCCATATTAAGTGAAAGTCCATAGGTCGCACACTGCTCCACCCACCAGCGGGTATACCCCTGAGCATTATGGTAAATGCAGTTCTTTGAAGCGTGTGCGCTTTTCGTAGAATCTCAAGTGTAAATGCAAAGTTGCAGGCCAACTCTGGATACCGGTGTTTCTGGATTGTTATCCTTCATCAGCAGAGTTTAGGCAGTTCTTTGGGGTTTGCTGTGCAGGCTGCCAAGTTTTATCGGGTCTGGTATCTCTCACAGCGTGCAGCTGCGTAACCAGAGCTCGTCAGCTCGTGTGGCTCGAGGGAGCCATATTAAGTGAAATTCCATAGTTCGCACACTGCTCCACCCACCAGCGGGTATACCCCTGAGCATCGTGGTAAATGCAGTTCTTTGAAGCGTGTGCGCTTTTCGTAGAATCTCAAGTGTAAATGCAAAGTTGCAGGCCAACTCTGGACACCAGTGTTTCAGGATTGTTATCCTTCATCAGCAGAGTTTAGGCAGTTCTTCGGGAATTGCTGTGCAGGCTGCCAAGTTTTATCGGGTCTGGTACCTCTCACGGCACGCAGGTGCGTAACCAGAGCTCGTTAGCTCGTTTGGCTCGAGGGAGCCATATTAAGTGAAAGTCCATAGGTCGCATACTGCTCCACCCACCAGTGGGTATACCCCTGAGCATCAGGGTAACAGTTATTTGAAGCGTGTGCGCTTTTCGTAGAATCTCAAGTGTAAATGCAAAGTTAAGGCCAACTCTGAACACCGGTGTTTCAGGATTGTTATCCTTCATCAGCAGAGTTTAGGCAGTTCCTCGGGGTTTGCTGTGCAGGCTGCCAAGTTTTATCGGGTCTGGTACCTCTCACGGCGTGCAGGTGCGTAACCAGAGCTCGTCAGCTCGTGTGGCTCGAGGGAGCCATATTAAGTGAAAGTCCATAGGTCGCACACTGCTCCACCCACCAGGGGTTATACCCCTGAGCATCATGGTAAATGCAGTTCTTTGAAGCAAGTGCGCTTTTCGTAGAATCTCAAGTGTAAATGCAAAGTTGCAGGCCAACTCTGGACACCAGTGTTTCTGGATTGTTATCCTTCATCAGCAGAGTTTAGGCAGTTCTTTGGGGTTTGCTGTGCAGGCTGCCAAGTTTTATCCAGTCCTATGCATATCTGGACACTACATACATTACATATCGATATGTGTTTGTGGGTAGAATCACTGTGTGCACGACTGGGCAGCATTCAATGACCATGTCCTGTGAACATATCTGAATGTCATGTGTGTGGCATCGGGGTACATGTACTCACCAACAAAATATCCATCTACTCAAGTGTGGTCGTGTGCAATTATACAGGGCTGAGATGGTGCATATTTTTATTTCGGTGTGAATGAACAAGAGTAAGGACACAGTAAGTGCAGTGATGTGATCTCGTCTTGGTGGGCGGGCACTGGGCATAGCCTCTGGGTTCACACTGAGTCGGACAACAGGGGGACACAGAGACAATCAGCCAAGCAATTACTGTTCTGGCACCTGCATGTCCAACATCATGTGGCTCTGTATGACTGACAATAAAACTCACTCCACTCAGACATACAACTGCAGGCAGGGAAAACCGTGACATTGGGACACACACACTCCTTCACCCTGTAGACAGCATGTTTGTCAGTGTATGACACAACACCAAACCCTCAGACATATACTGCAGCAGTACAACTTCCCTTCACCTCCATTTATAATGACTTACCACAACATTGGGGGACCAATACAGCCTTGGGTACTGTGCGAGCACCTCGTCCACCAGGACCTCCAGCTCCTCGCTTGTGAATGGGCTGGCACGGATCTTCTCTGTCCTTGCCATCCCTGAGGATATGGAACACCTGTTGTGGAAGTGGGCGATGAGGAGTCTCTGGCAGCAGACTCTGGAGGCAGCAGCAGGAGAGGGTCTCAGGCAGCAGACTCTGTGAGCAGTGGAAATGTGGAGTTCATTCCCACAGATGTATAACCCCCTGGGGTCGTTTCTTAGATTCAAAGCTGCAACAATTGGTTGTCCAGGTCTGCCTCTTTCAAAATCATGCAATGACAGCCTCTGCGGTCGCGGAGCACCCCATCCGATTTTCAAAACTGCATCATGCCACCGCAATTATTGCTCCCATTGGCTGTAGGCACTGCTCCATGACGGTGATGCACCGTAGGTACCCGGGGTGCGCTACCACGGTGGTGCATCTTTCAAAAGCATCCACTTACCGCCTCAGCAATGGCGGGGCACGCCGTCCGCGATTTTCAAAACTGCATCATGCAATCGCAATCATCGCTCCCATTGACTGTAGGCAATGCCTCATGGGGGTGACACACCGCCAGGGCCAGGCGCAAGCTACCGCGAGTAGGGTGACAGAGCTTGCCCACCACCATTTGGGCATGTCTCTATGCCAATGACAACTGCAATTGTGTAAGGGGTGGTGATGGTGACACACCGCTGGGGCCAGGGGGTAGCTACTGCGAGTAGGGTGGCAGAGCATGCCTATCGCCATTTGGGCATGTGTCCATGCCAATGACAACCGCACTTGTGTAAGGGGTGGTGCTGGTGACATACCGCTAGGGACAGGTGGTAGCTACCGCGAGTAGGGTGGCAGAGCATTCCCACCGCCATTTGGGCATGTCTCCATGCCAATGACAACCGCACTTGTGCAAGGGGTGGTCCTGGTGACATACAGCCCGGGCCGGCGGTAGGTACCGCAATTTGTGGCTCATACAATGTCAATGTCCATCAGGAAAACTTCAACAGTGCACAGTGGCCACATGGTGAAGTGCACATCATCTTACCCACAATGTCAATGTTCCATTGACTCCACAGGTGCCTATGTGGGCCATGGTTGTGTATGTGTGACGTACATTGGTCTGTAGTCTCTAACATGTCACAAATGCATTAGATGGTTGGTGAGGTAGGACAGTGTTGCAGAGGACTCTACAATATGTACACATATGAATGTATTGTGGGGCAGTAATAACCTCAGCAAGGCGTGTCACACATTGTGTTGCGGATGTGTGCCAAGTTTGAATGATGCATTGAGTTGTGACAGGTACAGCAGATGAGTATGAGACAGTTGTGTGCTGGATGACACACTCCCAGGCTTGTTCATGTGAAATGTGGCCTTGAAAATATGTGCATTCACATTGACCCATGTTGTGTTTTACACACTGGTGTATTGTAAATGGAGAGGTGTGCCCTCTGTGTGGCTTAAACTTACACCCATGTAACATGTTGTGTCACACATCCCTCAAGTCAGTGTTTGTTAATTCTGTTTCATCCTGAATGTGTTATGCTGTGGCTATCTCATGATGGATGTCATAGACGTGTCCAATTTCATCTCAACTAGGAAGAGGCTGAATCTGACAAGTCACTTGTCACTGCTGGAAGACATGGAGGATATAGCGATCATTTGCAAGTTCTGTCTGGACAGAGCCACCCTGAAGACCCTTTGTGATCTGTTGGAGCCCCACCTGCAGCCTTGTCGCCACTACCCAACAGATTTCACACCAACTTACAAGGTGATGGCAGCCCTCCATTTGTTTGCCACTGGATCCTTCCAGGAGACCAATGCCAGCGCTGCTGGGATGCCTCAATCCATGTTTAGCATGGTGCTGTGGGATGTTCTTGCAGCCATGAAGATCTACATACACTTCCCCCAGGGATCATAATTGGCAGGTGTGAAGGGAGACTTCTATCCTTGTAGTTGGGGGCCATTGATTACACACATGTCGGTCTTGTGCCACCACAGGCGAGTGAGCACATTTTCCGTAATAGAAAACATTATCACTCGATCAATGTGCAGGTGGTGTGCCTGGCTGATATGACCATCTCGCATGTGTGTGCTAGATTCCCCAGCTCAGCCCATGCCTCTACATCATGAGGAACAGCATTGTGCCCAGGCCGATGGCTAATATGCTTCCCGTGCGTCTTTGAATTGTGGGTGAGTATGCCTAGTCATTTGGCGTGCTGGGTGTTGGACTTGCTGCCCTCTGCCTGTGCAACATTGCAATGAGTGTTTGTCATTCCTTGGTGACTGCATATCCCAGCCGCCCATGGCTGCTGAGCCCACTGCGGAATCCCAGGACCACAGCGGTAATCCGATCCAATGAGCCCCATGGGGGGACACGTTGTGTGGTGGAGCGGACTTTTGGCCTGCTCAAGTCACGTTTCTGCTGCCTTGACAGGACCGGAGGTGCTCTGTTATACTCGCCTGGAAAGGTGTGTAAGATCGTTGTGGCATGCTGCATGCTTCACAACCAGGCCATTCACAAGGATATTCCCCTGCTCCTTGATGATGATGAGGACCCAAGGCCCCCACCTGCACAAGAACCTGAATCCAGTGATGAGGACAGTGGGGAGGAGGAAGGCGGTGACATGCGTCAACAGCTCATCATCCGCTACTTCACTTGACGGTGGGTGACGAAGTACAACATGTGCATTGCCTGGTGAGATTGCTGTTGTCGTGAAGGTCTATGTGCAAATGGTACAGACGGCCAGATGTCTAGTCACCTGTGTGTGGAAATGTGACAGTGACATGTCATCTGTGAATGTAAACGGGACATGTTTGTTGACACTTGTTGCCCATTTTGTTGTCTGCATGTTGGCTTATGTACATGGTTGGTGCAGTGTAATGTTTGTGATGCCACACTCACACCCGTGAATGTTCTGTTGTGTATCCCTAGGTTTCTCAAAATTATCCATGCCGACATACTGTACATCGTTCGGATACATTATGGACATTTAGAAGACTGTAAATAATTCACTAAAGACAATGCTGACACAATTAAAGTGTGTAAGGTATTTTATTTGCAGAGTTGACATGTGAGGGGTGCAGGCAGATTTACATGAAGGTGATGGAGCAGTGAGTTGACAGTCATGGTAAATGAGATGAAAGAGCAGACACCACATCAATGTGGTTACCCAGTCCAACAGACAGGCGCCATTCACAAGGTATTGTGGGGAAGGACAGACCAAACAGTCAATGCAGTGGGGAAGAAGGTTGCCATCAGGGCTGGCTCTGTGACTGGCGTTTGGCTGGTGCTTTTCCTCCAGAGACTCCCAGGCTCTTCTTCGGACATCCCCTTGGTCGCTTGGCCGGGATGGGACCCTGATGCATGGCCATCGGCGTCTGTAGACTCACCCCTCTCTGTGGCCGCAGGAGAGGACGGTGCACTTTCCTGCAGAACAACAGAGGGAGACGGAGGTGTTGTGTGGGATGCAGGCCTGTCCCTCAGTAACACAACTTGCTGGCCCATGCGGCCCACCATTTGTCCAAGGAGTGTGTCGATGGACCTCATCAGCAGGATGAGCTCGCGTAATAGTTCGTCAGACCGGCCTCTTTGTCCCTGGACCTGTTTCTAGGCCCCAATTACTCTGGCAAAGTGGTCCAGGGTTGGGGTCCCAACCTCCTGATATATGGGGGTGACCCTGGCCCTCACACCTGCCCTGCTGCCATGGACCTGTTGCCTCGCCACTGTGGGTCCCCGCACACTCTCCCTGCTGTCCACTGTTGTTGGTGTGGGCTGGAGGTGACACTGGTGGTGGTGGTGGTGGCGGTGGAGGACCAGGCCGTAACAGCAGGGACCTGCTGTGCTGTTGGTGTTGCAGCAGACATGGTGGTGGGGGAGATGGGGTTCTGGGACCTGGTGCTCCCTGGCAAACCAGATGGGCCGGCCTCGAGCTCATCGTCCGCAAAATCCTGGGAGTCTACATCTGAGAATCCATGTACCAGGGGTGGAGACTGGCTCTGCTGGTCATTGATGTTGTCCTCAGCAGTGAGTTCTTGGTCACCTGTGGATTAGATGGAGAATGGTCAGTGTTGAGCATCAGGGTAACAGTTCTTTGAAGCGTGTGCGCTTTTCGTAGAATCTCGAGTGTAAATGCAAAGTTGCAGGCCAACTCTGGACACTGGTGTTTCAGGATTGTTATCCTTCATCAGCAGAGTTTAGGCAGTTTTTTGGGGTTTGCTGGGCAGGCTTCCAAGTTATATTGGGTCTGGTACCTCTCACGGCGCGCAGGTGCGTAACCAGAGCTCGCCAGCTCGTGTGGCTTGAGGGAGCCATATTAAGTAAAAGTAAATAGGTCGCACACTACTCCAACCACCAGCGGGTATACCCCTGAGCATCATGGTAAATGCAGTTCTTTGAAGCGTGTGCGCTTTTCGTAGAATCTTAAGTGTAAATGCAAAGTTGCAGGCCAACTCTGGACACCGGTGTTTCAGGATTGTTATCCTTCATCAGCAGAGTTTAGGCAGTTCTTCGGGGTTTGCTGTGCAGGCTGCCAAGTTTTATCGGGTCTGGTACCTCTCACAGTGCGCAGGTGCGTAACCAGTGCTCATCAGCTCGTGTGGCTCGAGGGAGCCATATTAAGGGAAAGTCCGTAGGTCGCACACTGCTCCACCCACCAGCGGGTATACCCCTGAGCAACATGGTAAATGCAGTTCTTTGAAGCGTGTGCGCTTTTCGTAGAGTCTCAAATCTAAATGCAAAGTTGAAGGCCAACTCTGGACACCGGGGTTTCAGGATTGTTATCCTTCATCAGCAGAGTTTAGGCAGTTCTTCGGGGTTTGCTGTGCAGGCTGCCAAGTTTTATCGGGTCTGGTACCTCTCACGGGGCGCATGTGCGTAACCAGAGCTCATCAGCTCGTCTGGCTCGAGGGAGCCATATTAAATGAAAGTCTATATGTCGCACACTGCTCCACCCACCAGCGGGTATACTCCTGAGCATCATGGTAAAGGCAGTTCTTTGAAGCGTGTGCGTTTTTCGTACAATCTCAAGTGTAAATGGAAAGTTGCAGGCCAGCTCTGGACACTGGTGTTTCAGGATTGTTATCCTTCATCAGCAGAGTTTAGGCAGTTCTTCGGGGTTTGCTGTGCAGGCTACCAAGTTTTACCGGGTCTGGTACCTCTCACGGCGCGCAGGTGTGTAACCATAGCTCGTCAGCTCATGTGGCTCGAGGGAGCCATATTAAGTGAAAGTCCATAGGTCGCACACTGCTCCACCCACCAGCGGGTATACCCCTGAGCATTATGGTAAATGCAGTTCTTTGAAGCGTGTGCGCTTTTCGTAGAATCTCAAGTGTAAATGCAAAGTTGCAGGCCAACTCTGGATACCGGTGTTTCTGGATTGTTATCCTTCATCAGCAGAGTTTAGGCAGTTCTTTGGGGTTTGCTGTGCAGGCTGCCAAGTTTTATCGGGTCTGGTATCTCTCACAGCGTGCAGCTGCGTAACCAGAGCTCGTCAGCTCGTGTGGCTCGAGGGAGCCATATTAAGTGAAATTCCATAGTTCGCACACTGCTCCACCCACCAGCGGGTATACCCCTGAACATCGTGGTAAATGCAGTTCTTTGAAGCGTGTGCACTTTTCGTAGAATCTCAAGTGTAAATGCAAAGTTGCAGGCCAACTCTAGACACCAGTGTTTCAGGATTGTTATCCTTCATCAGCAGAGTTTAGGCAGTTCTTCGGGAATTGCTGTGCAGGCTGCCAAGTTTTATCGGGTCTGGTACCTCTCACGGCACGCAGGTGCGTAACCAGAGCTCGTTAGCTCGTTTGGCTCGAGGGAGCCATATTAAGTGAAAGTCCATAGGTCGCATACTGCTCCACCCACCAGTGGGTATACCCCTGAGCATCAGGGTAACAGTTATTTGAAGCGTGTGCGCTTTTCGTAGAATCTCAAGTGTAAATGCAAAGTTAAGGCCAACTCTGAACACCGGTGTTTCAGGATTGTTATCCTTCATCAGCAGAGTTTAGGCAGTTCCTCGGGGTTTGCTGTGCAGGCTGCCAAGTTTTATCGGGTCTGGTACCTCTCACGGCGTGCAGGTGCGTAACCAGAGCTCGTCAGCTCGTGTGGCTCGAGGGAGCCATATTAAGTGAAAGTCCATAGGTCGCACACTGCTCCACCCACCAGGGGTTATACCCCTGAGCATCATGGTAAATGCAGTTCTTTGAAGCAAGTGCGCTTTTCGTAGAATCTCAAGTGTAAATGCAAAGTTGCAGGCCAACTCTGGACACCAGTGTTTCTGGATTGTTATCCTTCATCAGCAGAGTTTAGGCAGTTCTTTGGGGTTTGCTGTGCAGGCTGCCAAGTTTTATCCAGTCCTATGCATATCTGGACACTACATACATTACATATCGATATGTGTTTGTGGGTAGAATCACTGTGTGCACGACTGGGCAGCATTCAATGACCATGTCCTGTGAACATATCTGAATGTCATGTGTGTGGCATCGGGGTACATGTACTCACCAACAAAATATCCATCTACTCAAGTGTGGTCGTGTGCAATTATACAGGGCTGAGATGGTGCATATTTTTATTTCGGTGTGAATGAACAAGAGTAAGGACACAGTAAGTGCAGTGATGTGATCTCGTCTTGGTGGGCGGGCACTGGGCATAGCCTCTGGGTTCACACTGAGTCGGACAACAGGGGGACACAGAGACAATCAGCCAAGCAATTACTGTTCTGGCACCTGCATGTCCAACATCATGTGGCTCTGTATGACTGACAATAAAACTCACTCCACTCAGACATACAACTGCAGGCAGGGAAAACCGTGACATTGGGACACACACACTCCTTCACCCTGTAGACAGCATGTTTGTCAGTGTATGACACAACACCAAACCCTCAGACATATACTGCAGCAGTACAACTTCCCTTCACCTCCATTTATAATGACTTACCACAACATTGGGGGACCAATACAGCCTTGGGTACTGTGCGAGCACCTCGTCCACCAGGACCTCCAGCTCCTCGCTTGTGAATGGGCTGGCACGGATCTTCTCTGTCCTTGCCATCCCTGAGGATATGGAACACCTGTTGTGGAAGTGGGCGATGAGGGGTCTCTGGCAGCAGACTCTGGAGGCAGCAGCAGGAGAGGGTCTCAGGCAGCAGACTCTGTGAGCAGTGGAAATGTGGAGTTCATTCCCACAGATGTATAACCCCCTGGGGTCGTTTCTTAGATGCAAAGCTGCAACAATTGGTTGTCCAGGTCTGCCTCTTTCAAAATCATGCAATGACAGCCTCTGCGGTCGCGGAGCACCCCATCCGATTTTCAAAACTGCATCATGCCACCGCAATTATTGCTCCCATTGGCTGTAGGCACTGCTCCATGACGGTGATGCACCGTAGGTACCCGGGGTGCGCTACCACTGTGGTGCATCTTTCAAAAGCATCCACTTACCGCCTCAGCAATGGCGGGGCACGCCGTCCGCGATTTTCAAAACTGCATCATGCAATCCCAATCATCGCTCCCATTGACTGTAGGCAATGCCTCATGGGGGTGACACACTGCCAGGGCCAGGCGCAAGCTACCGCGAGTAGGGTGACAGAGCTTGCCCACCACCATTTGGGCATGTCTCTATGCCAATGACAACTGCAATTGTGTAAGGGGTGGTGATGGTGACACACCGCTGGGGCCAGGGGGTAGCTACTGCGAGTAGGGTGGCAGAGCATGCCTATCGCCATTTGGGCATGTGTCCATGCCAATGACAACCGCACTTGTGTAAGGGGTGGTGCTGGTGACATACCGCTAGGGACAGGTGGTAGCTACCGCGAGTAGGGTGGCAGAGCATTCCCACCGCCATTTGGGCATGTCTCCATGCCAATGACAACCGCACTTGTGCAAGGGGTGGTCCTGGTGACATACAGCCCGGGCCGGCGGTAGGTACCGCAATTTGTGGCTCATACAATGTCAATGTCCATCAGGAAAACTTCAACAGTGCACAGTGGCCACATGGTGAAGTGCACATCATCTTACCCACAATGTCAATGTTCCATTGACTCCACAGGTGCCTATGTGGGCCATGGTTGTGTATGTGTGACGTACATTGGTCTGTAGTCTCTAACATGTCACAAATGCATTAGATGGTTGGTGAGGTAGGACAGTGTTGTAGAGGACTCTACAATATGTACACATATGAATGTATTGTGGGGCAGTAATAACCTCAGCAAGGCTTGTCACACATTGTGTTGCGGATGTGTGCCAAGTTTGAATGATGCATTGAGTTGTGACAGGTACAGCAGATGAGTATGAGACAGTTGTGTGCTGGATGACACACTCCCAGGCTTGTTCATGTGAAATGTGGCCTTGAAAATATGTGCATTCACATTGACCCATGTTGTGTTTTACACACTGGTGTATTGTAAATGGAGAGGTGTGCCCTCTGTGTGGCTTAAACTTACACCCATGTAACATGTTGTGTCACACATCCCTCAAGTCAGTGTTTGTTAATTCTGTTTCATCCTGAATGTGTTATGCTGTGGCTATCTCATGATGGATGTCATAGACGTGTCCAATTTCATCTCAACTAGGAAAAGGCTGAATCTGACAAGTCACTTGTCACTGCTGGAAGACATGGAGGATATAGCGATCATTTGCAAGTTCTGTCTGGACAGAGCCACCCTGAAGACCCTTTGTGATCTGTTGGAGCCCCACCTGCAGCCTTGTCGCCACTACCCAACAGATTTCACACCAACTTACAAGGTGATGGCAGCCCTCCATTTGTTTGCCACTGGATCCTTCCAGGAGACCAATGCCAGCGCTGCTGGGATGCCTCAATCCATGTTTAGCATGGTGCTGTGGGATGTTCTTGCAGCCATGAAGATCAACATACACTTCCCCCAGGGATCATAATTGGCAGGTGTGAAGGGAGACTTCTATCCTTGTAGTTGGGGGCCATTGATTACACACATGTCGGTCTTGTGCCACCACAGGCGAGTGAGCACATTTTCCGTAATAGAAAACATTATCACTCGATCAATGTGCAGGTGGTGTGCCTGGCTGATATGACCATCTCGCATGTGTGTGCCAGATTCCCCGGCTCAGCCCATGCCTCTACATCATGAGGAACAGCATTGTGCCCAGGCCGATGGCTAATATGCTTCCCGTGCGTCTTTGAATTGTGGGTGAGTATGCCTAGTCATTTGGCGTGCTGGGTGTTGGACTTGCTGCCCTCTGCCTGTGCAACATTGCAATGAGTGTTTGTCATTCCTTGGTGACTGCATATCCCAGCCGCCCATGGCTGCTGAGCCCACTGCGGAATCCCAGGACCACAGCGGTAATCCGATCCAATGAGCCCCATGGGGGGACACGTTGTGTGGTGGAGCGGACTTTTGGCCTGCTCAAGTCACGTTTCTGCTGCCTTGACAGGACCGGAGGTGCTCTGTTATACTCGCCTGGAAAGGTGTGTAAGATCGTTGTGGCATGCTGCATGCTTCACAACCAGGCCATTCACAAGGATAGTCCCCTGCTCCTTGATGATGATGAGGACCCAAGGCCCCCACCTGCACAAGAACCTGAATCCAGTGATGAGGACAGTGGGGAGGAGGAAGGCGGTGACATGCGTCAACAGCTCATCATCCGCTACTTCACTTGACGGTGGGTGACGAAGTACAACATGTGCATTGCCTGGTGAGATTGCTGTTGTCGTGAAGGTCTATGTGCAAATGGTACAGACGGCCAGATGTCTAGTCACCTGTGTGTGGAAATGTGACAGTGACATGTCATCTGTGAATGTAAACGGGACATGTTTGTTGACACTTGTTGCCCATTTTGTTGTCTGCATGTTGGCTTATGTACATGGTTGGTGCAGTGTAATGTTTGTGATGCCACACTCACACCCGTGAATGTTCTGTTGTGTATCCCTAGGTTTCTCAAAATTATCCATGCCGACATACTGTACATCGTTCGGATACATTATGGACATTTGGAAGACTGTAAATAATTCACTAAAGACAATGCTGACACAATTAAAGTGTGTAAGGTATTTTATTTGCAGAGTTGACATGTGAGGGGTGCAGGCAGATTTACATGAAGGTGATGGAGCAGTGAGTTGACAGTCATGGTAAATGAGATGAAAGAGCAGACACCACATCAATGTGGTTACCCAGTCCAACAGACAGGCGCCATTCACAAGGTATTGTGGGGAAGGACAGACCAAACAGTCAATGCAGTGGGGAAGAAGGTTGCCATCAGGGCTGGCTCTGTGACTGGCGTTTGGCTGGTGCTTTTCCTCCAGAGACTCCCAGGCTCTTCTTCGGACATCCCCTTGGTCGCTTGGCCGCGATGGGACCCTGATGCATGGCCATCGGCGTCTGTAGACTCACCCCTCTCTGTGGCCGCAGGAGAGGACGGTGCACTTTCCTGCAGAACAACAGAGGGAGACGGAGGTGTTGTGTGGGATGCAGGCCTGTCCCTCAGTAACACAACTTGCTGGCCCATGCGGCCCACCATTTGTCCAAGGAGTGTGTCGATGGACCTCATCAGCAGGATGAGCTCGCGTAATAGTTCGTCAGACCGGCCTCTTTGTCCCTGGACCTGTTTCTAGGCCCCAATTACTCTGGCAAAGTGGTCCAGGGTTGGGGTCCCAACCTCCTGATATATGGGGGTGACCCTGGCCCTCACACCTGCCCTGCTGCCATGGACCTGTTGCCTCGCCACTGTGGGTCCCCGCACACTCTCCCTGCTGTCCACTGTTGTTGGTGTGGGCTGGAGGTGACACTGGTGGTGGTGGTGGTGGCGGTGGAGGACCAGGCCGTAACAGCAGGGACCTGCTGTGCTGTTGGTGTTGCAGCAGACATGGTGGTGGGGGAGATGGGGTTCTGGGACCTGGTGCTCCCTGGCAAACCAGATGGGCCGGCCTCGAGCTCATCGTCCGCAAAATCCTGGATGTCTACATCCGAGAATCCATGTACCAGGGGTGGAGACTGGCTCTGCTGGTCATTGATGTTGTCCTCAGCAGTGAGTTCTTGGTCACCTGTGGATTAGATGGAGAATGGTCAGTGTTGTGAACTCAGCAAGAATTGTTAACTGTGTGTCATCCAGTGTCTGCACAGTACACAATTGACTGATCTTCACATCTTTTCTATGTGCAGTACTGTACCTCATGACATGATGCAGAGGTACATACATTACTCGTACATGTTGTCAGATGTCGATGCATTGAATGCAAATCATGATGTGATCATGTTCGCCGGGACCAGTTGCCATGTAGGGATCAGAACAAATGATTTTATTAGTTCTCTCAATGTTGATTCGTATGCCATGGCTGAGGTCACATCTGGCCATGGAGTGGACATTGTATTGTACTGAATGACTTTGACCTGTAATGTACATATTTGTATTTATGAGTCCACACATGCTTTCTCTAATTTTACATACTCCTTGCTGATTGGGCCATGTGGCTATGCCCTCATCAATGTGTGCTGAGGTTCCGTGACAATTTGAACCCGTGTTTTCAGCATTGTCGCAAATACATAATTTTGGTATCAGCGAACCGCAAATGGTCCATTTAGCATATCCTGGTGTTTTCGCTATACTACGAGTAAGAGTACTCCTGTTACAAACACATTTCTGATCTACCCATGGCATCCATCTTAGATTATGGCAGCCATTTTGTGTTTCTTGCCCTCACATAGACAATGGACACGCAATGACCTCTGATTACTTCATTTCGATTAAGGACACGTAGGCTTTAGCCGGAGATTCACCTCTCTAGTGACACGTGCACCTTAGAACAGAACACGCCATGGCTGCATGACTCGACAGAAGCTGCCTCCTCTGCCCGAGGCCAGTCCTGCTATACTGGTTCTCGTGTTCGTTGGCCTGATCATGATTAGGCGGCCGAAGCTGGTAGCCTTGCCCATTTACGACCCACAAACATCTCTTATCCTACTTTTCTATCTTCTGCACCTGGCTCTGCTCCTTTCCTTCTGGGCCTTTATTAGGGGGAGGTAACGAAATTTACGATGAGGCGGTCCGGGTCTTGAATGAAAAGTTGACATGAGATTATGATGGAAAAGTGGGAACCCCTCTTTCGTAATGTTTTGACATCAGATATTGTCGACGATTCCTGTGCAACGCCAAATATTTATTGTTTAGGACACAAAGGTTTTGGGAATGTATTACATGTAAAGAATTTGCCTCAAGCCCAATTTTTGGTATATAAGGAGCAAACCTTTTTGTACAAATCGAACAGGCTCCTAGACACTGCCCATGTGTAGTTTCTGTGACTTCTGTGTCCCTGCAGTAATAAACCTTTGGTCTTTGACGCCACCATCGAGAAGCCCGTGTTTCTGTTTATTTGTGCACCGAGACAGGTAGAACTCCGGGGTCTTCGGGTGTTATCCCTGACACCTCTGGACGGAACCAAAAAGTCCAGAACTCCAATTGGCGCCCAACGTAGGGCGACGTCATTCGGTACCGGTCCAAAAGCCTGAAGAGTTCGAGAAGCTTCGTGTGAAGATTCCTGAGGGAGGCGCCCCACTTCATCGATCCCGGCATATCGCAAAAGTGGCCCGACGTTCTCTTCCACGAGGGTTCCCGTCAGGACGGCTGCAGTGGTCCGTTGCCTTGACCGTCGCCCTGTCTTGGACCCGAGGTGCAGTCCTTAGTACGGCGAGACGTGACGGGTTTCTCCTTGGTGACGTCTTCAGTGCCTCAGTTAAGTATTAAGTGGTTGCTAGTTGGTTACTTCGTAAGGGTTGTTCCTGTTTGGATAAGATCCTTTTAGTTCTTGGTTTGGTTTGGTTTCGTAAGATTATCACTGGTTGTTCTAGTTACGATAATCTATTGGTTTGGTTTTGGGTATCGATACATTTGTTCGCTTTGGTAGGCCTAAGTTCTTGGTTCGAGTGCACATTTCTGTTCGTGTTTTTGTTTGTTCTGTGTTCCGGGTTATAAAATGGTAAGTCGGAAAAATTGTATGTTTTCGTGTTTTGGTTGCAACAGTGATTCCCGGTTGGAAGACTCATGTCTGGTTCCTCCGATCGGAACTCCTCTATATGATCTATATTGTAAGTTTGGAGTGGGTCCTATATCTTATAATGAGGTATGGGTCCGATATACAGAAAAAGACGGTGTCCTTAGTTGGCCACTGCATGGTAGTTTTGAACCCCAAGTCATTGATAATTTAGAAACGAAATTGTTCAAGAAGAAAGCCCGGCCGGCAATGTTTGATTCTCTTCGTTATTGGCGAAAAGAATCTAAACAGAGAGAAATTAAAAAGTTGAGGAAAGAACAGAAAGAGCAAGAGTTGACTTTAGAGCAGTCTGTCAAGCAGCTGCAAGTCAACGAATCCGAGAAAGCAATGGAGGTGGCTAATAGAGAGCGTAATCTAGCGATAGACAAGTGCTATCCTGCCTTGCCATCAAGTACAGCTAAGATAGTAGAGGACCCCGAAAATGATCCTCTGTTGTCTTACTTGTTATGGTCACCCCCACCGTATGCACAGGGTGCTACGGCTCCACCTTTACCGAATATTCAATTACCGGTTGCTGGACAACCCGGTATTCCTGCTCCTGCTCCCCAGAATCAAGCTCCTGTACCTCCTGTTGTCAATGTTAATGTTCCTTCGGCACCCCCTCTTCCAGGGTTGCCGGTTTCTTTGCCTATACCTGTATCACTTACACCTGCTAGTTCACAGGCTACTCTGCCTGCTACTCCAACTGTTCCTGTTCTATCTGTTCCAACTACTACCGTGTTTTCTGCTTCTGCCAGTATTATGACTCCACTTTCTGTTCGTCGAAGAATCACTGATTCTGTCTCGAATATTCTATCTCCCTTCTATAAAACTCTGATTAAGACTCCTACTTCTGACTCTGTACAGAGACGCAGTCAGCTTCCCAGTACTGAAGAACGGGGAATATTAGATTCCACAGCTCTTAGATGGATTTCGAAGAGTAGGAGATATAGTACTAGAGATGTATTAGATACATTTATGCAATGGAAAGAACCAACACAACGATATGTGTTCGACGAAATGTGCTCCCTTTTACGTGAGGAATTAGAAGAAGATGACTCTGAATCGAATTTAGAAGAATTAATTAGTGTTCAGAAAGAGTTTGCTGCTGGTATGATAGTTGGTCAGGATATAAAAGAAGCGATGGAACTAATTTTAAGTTATAGGAATGATCCATCACTTCGTTCACCAAGGGAGTTGGTACTAAGCAGAATCGCCAATATCCAATGAGGGAGGTTCCTCCAATTTGGCGTGAAGCTGTACAGGCTGATGCTGTCAATGGTATTGTTGCCGCTCCGGCGCAATTCCAGAGAGTGTGGATACACATTCCATGGAAGCGAGCCGAAGTGTTAGCAGTGAAACAGGCATTGCCAGATCCGCGTAAAAATCCAGCCGGATATTATAAGGAGTTAGCACAGACAGTTGAGGCTTGTGTGATGAATTTAGCGGACATTGACATGTTATTTGGGAATGTGGTTCCGCAACCAATTTGGGCTAAAATTCGTAAAGAAAATCATCCAGTTGCTCTGGGTGGTGATTGGGCAGCTATAATTGCAGCGGATGGTCAGCAAATAGGTGGTTCCAAACCTGAACCTCTAATTGCTAACCTACCAGGTAGGATAATTGACTTAATGAAGACTCTGATGCCAGCATTGCGCGTTAACTGGGACAAGTTGTCCGCATGCAGGCAAAAGAAAGACGAAAGTGTCTCCGACTTTTTCACAAGGTTCGAAGAGACTTTTGTAGATCACAGTGGTCAGGATATGAGCACAGAAGGAGGACAGAGACTATTCGTTGATACATTTGTACACAATTTGTTGCCAGAACTTAGTAATAAATTAAAAGATTCAGAGAGTGCGTGGGCTGTCTCTACTACTGCGCAAATTCTTGCGACTGCCCAGTACTATGAAAACAGGGATAAAGAGGAGAAGGAAAAGTCAGAGAAGAAAACGAAAGATTTAAAAACTAAAGTTCTTTTGCAGCAAGCATATCCGCCTCGCACAAATCAGACTAATACACAGCAAGGGTCATATCAAAGGACAGATTATGGTTCTCAAAGACCGCAATACCAGTGGAATCAATGTGTGTATTGTAAGAAAGAAGGTCATTATAAGAATGAGTGTCCAGTCTTAGCACAGAACAACGCTGCAGCAGCTCAGAGAGGTCGTGGTGGTTTTGTGCAAAATTCTAGGGGTCGAGGACGAGGTGCTATGCCTCCACAGACAAATGATCGCCCTTCTAATCATTTTGATCAGCGAAATGGACAGTCTGCTCAACAGAATAGATCTCAGCAATATCATGTTGAAGACTATTGTGAAAATGATGAGGGATTTCAGCAAAGTGAGTACTAGGACAGCCATGGACAAAGAGAGGGAGTAGTATCAGTTCCAGTGGATCAGAGTGGGCCTTATGTCGCAGTAGCAACATCAGGTGTAGTCGAACCGTTTCTGTTGGATACTGGTGCAGCAAAAAGTTCTATCATACATGAGAAACTCCCTGGCGCACCTTTGTCTGGCTTAACAAATGTTTCTGTAGGTTTTTCAGGCGCCCATGTTTACAACCCTGTATCCGGTCCTTTGTCTATTTCTGTTGGACCCCGTCAATTGAAAGCACCTTTGATTTTGACGACAGGTTGTAATGAAAATCTGCTTGGTTTAGACTTGTTAAAACGCCTATATGTGACATTGTACTGTTCTCCGGAAGGAGTACAGCTTACGTTGGGTAGAAGAATCACCTCTCCAATGTACTTGTCGATGGATGCGCTCCCACCAGAGCTGCGTTCTCTCCCTGATACTCTTTGGGCGACTGGTCCTAACGATGTAGGTCTTTTAGAAATTCCACCATATGTAGTCACTTTGAAAGCAAATGTAAAATTTCCACGAATCCCACAATACAAAATCTCTAGTGAAGGTGAACGTGCACTTTTATTGATTGTGCAAGATTTGATTAAGAAAGGCATGGTTGAAGAAACTAGAGGAAATGTCTGTAACAGTCCTGTATTACCAATTCTGAAGCGTACTGATCCTTCAAAGCCTCCAGTATATAGGTTTGTTATCGATCTCAGAGAGGTTAATAAAATTGTGATTCCACAGTTTCCTGTGGTTCCAGACATCACTGCATTGTTAACGTTGATTCCTGCAACAGCCACATGGTTTTCAGTCATCGACTTGAAGAATGCCTTTTTCAGCATTCCGATAGCCAAGGAAAGCAGAGATATTTTCGGCTTCTCTCTAGGAGGTCGAAGCTTCAGATTTAAACGTGCTCCACAAGGCTATTGTGAGAGCCCATCCATTTAAAGTCAGGCATTAAAAAGTCAGTTAGATTCCTTTGTACTTCCTCCTGGTTCTGCTTTAGTGCAGTATGTAGATGATCTTCTAGTGGCTGCCGATGACAAGGAAACTTGCAAAGCAGCTACAATTTCTTTATTGCATCATTTGTCCAATTTGAATCACAAGGTGTCACCTTCGAAAATGCAATATTGTTGCCAAGAAGTAACCTACCTAGGTCATCTCTTGTCAAAGGAGGGAAGGAAGTTGACCCCAGAGAGAATAAAAGCAATTACACAGATTAATGTTCCTCGCACACAGAGAGAAATACGTACCTTTTTAGGTATTACCTCTTACTGTAGCCAGTGGATCCCAAATTTTTCTCTTTTAGCAAAACCATTGGTAGCTTTGACTGGGAAAAATGTTCTGAGTCCGGTGCCATGGTCTGCCGAATGTCAGCAGAGTTTTTCTGAGTTACGAAATGCACTATGTTCAGCTCCTGTATTGGGTACACCCGATTACAGCAAGCCATTCACGCTCTATGTTCACGAGAGAGAAGGTTGCGCGTTGAGTGTTCTGACACAGAGATTTGGTGATAAACAACGCCCTTGTGCGTATTTTTCATCAACACTAGATCCGGTAGCTAGAGCGTTGCCTAGTTGTTTGAGAGCTACAGCAGCAGCTGCGGCTTCCATTCGACAATCTGCTGGCTTGGTGATGAATAACATGCTAGTGGTCATGGTTCCTCATGCTGTGGACACACTCATGAATCGAACTAATACGCAACACCTTACCAGTGCTAGATTATCTGGCTATGAGCTGACACTGCTAGCAAGTCATATACAGATCAAAAGATGCAATGTATTGAATCCAGCAACATTGTTGCCGACTAATCAGGAGTCGAGTGATTCTGAACCCCATGATTGTTGTTTCAGAACCGAGGAGGAGACAAAAGGACGAATTGATTTAAAAGACACTCCGTTGTCAGATCCAGATGGCACGTTGTATGTTGATGGGTCTTGCTTTAAATTGGAGAATGGTGATGTGACTGCTGCCTATGCAGTAACGACTTTGAGTACGATTGTGGAGACTACAAGAGTGAGTCAGAATTCTGCCCAAGCTGCAGAATTAATCGCTCTAACGAGAGCGTGTGTTTTAGCAAAGGGAAAGAGAGTGAATGTGTTCACAGATAGTCAGTACGCGTTCGGCGTGGCCCATAGTTTTGGCCGTTTGTGGAAAGAGAGAGGTTTCATTACGTCCCATGGGACTAAGATTCAACATGGTCAACTAGTTAACGACTTGTTGGAATCTCTAACCTTGCCGACTGAAGTTGCGATTGTGAAATGCAGCGCTCATAAAGCAATCACGGATGATGTTGGTCGTGGGAATGCTTTTGCTGATGAGACCGCTAAACAGACAGCTAGGAATATGATGAGTAGGATGTATGTTGCAACGTCTGCAAGATGGATTTCGGAGTCTGGAATGTGTGAGGACACAGTGGAAAGCGTGAAAGAAATTCAGAAGGAGGCGACTGAGGAGGAAAAGCTTGCATGGAAAGAGAGTACGGGTAAATTGGACTCGAGTGG
The DNA here is from genome assembly GCF_964263255.1 of Lissotriton vulgaris. NCBI lineage: Eukaryota > Metazoa > Chordata > Amphibia > Caudata > Salamandridae > Lissotriton > Lissotriton vulgaris. The sequence continues at coordinate 337,202,570 of NC_141700.1, forward strand.
GTGTTGGATTGATTTGTCGGAACAACAGCGTTGGATGTTACCTGATGCGTATGTGCTTGCAGTGGTTACAATGGCGCATGGAGCAGCGCACATTAGTTCTAAAGGGATCTGTAAGATGTTGGCTCCAGTTTGGAAGAATGATGGGATTAGTAAGTGTGCAGAGAGAGTGGTGAAAAATTGCATGGTATGCCTGATGCATAATCCTGGCAAGGGAATCCCCACACCTGCAGGTCACTTCGCTCCTCCTTCTTGCCCCTTTGAAGTGATCCAGTTAGACTTCATTCACATGGATCGTTGCAACAACCTAAAATACGTCCTAGTGGTAGTTTGTGCTTTCTCCAGATGGATCGAAGCATATCCACTGAAGGACAACACTGCTTTGTCAACTGCCAAAATTCTTCTCAAAGAATACTTCCCAAGGTATGGAATGCCACGGATTGTATGGTCAGATAACGGAAGTGAGTTTGTAGGGAAAGTTATGCAGAGTGTGTGTGCCGGTTTAGGGATCAAGCAGAAATTTCACAGTGCGAACCACCCCCAGTCTGCTGGTTTAGTTGAGGGTTACAATGGCACCCTCAAACTAAAACTTGCTAAAATACAGGCATCCACGGGTTTGTCCTGGCCAGATGCACTACCCTTGGCTTTGTTATCCACGAGAGCAACTGTACATTCTAGAGTAGGGCTTAGTCCTTATGAAATAGTCTTTGGTCGTCCGGCTAATGTTTGGGGAGTGCCAAGGCCAAAAGAATTCTGTTCTCTGGAATATCCAATGTTGATTGATTACCTTTACGACTTGACTGCTAAATTGAGTCTTATTCACCAACAGGTTTTCGATGCATTGCCAAAGCCACCGGAGAGTCCAGGTCATCAGCTGAAACCAGGGGACCACGTTGTTGTACGGAATTTTGCAAGAACGAAAAATCTTCAACCCAGATTCGTTGGCCCCTTCCAGGTGCTGCTAGCGACGAGAACTGCTATTCGTGTGGCCGGTCGGAAGAACTGGATTCACACGACGCACGTCAAACGTGTGCCCCTGCCACTTCCTTACGATAACTGGGTGAAGAAGGGAATTGGTGCCTCTGAGTTTGAACAGATTCCTAGGCTCATCCCTTTCAGCGATGCCGAACTAATAACTAACACATCGAACTCTGGCTCTCCTCCTGAAATTACTCCTTTGAATTCTGAACATTTGTCCTCTACATCAGAAGAAACTTTGCCATCTGCGAACTTAAACAGTGCAACACCTGCTGAAAATACACTGTTTCCAGATCAAACAACTCCTGCAAAACTGAGATATAATTTACGGTCTCGCAATATGGACAAATAAAGCAGGAAACTGCCTATTTTACACATTTGAAATTTTGACACTTTGCCTCCAGCCAGGAAGTTTGCTATTGTTTTGTTGTTTTAAAATTGCCTTGCCGTCTGGGTAGCCGTAGGGTCGTGGCTGTGTGCCTAGTTGAATCTGCGGGGGTCAGACACAAGGTCGATCTTTCTGTTAGTTCTGGGAACTCCCAGGGCTGATAGAGGCATTTTCATCTACGTACACATCATCAGTGGTCGCGAGCGGATTGAAGAAGATGGAGCTTCCTGAGCTACAACGAGAAAATGTAATTTATGTTCGCAGAAATAGACTTTACAGAATTCTTCATAGCAAATGTTTTCTGATGCAATGTGCTATTACATTTTTAATTGTTTTGATAACGTTGGTGGGTGGAATCGTTTTTGGTGTGAATTTAATTTTTATGCCGGTAACTACAGTACCTCCCCTTGATCCTGCTACTTCTACTGTTTCTTCTATGCACTCTTTTCACTCATTTCCTGAACACGAACAAGCTCGACGCTCAGAGTTTATCAATAACACATTTGTACAACTCTTACACCAACACCAACTGGTAGTCAACACTACAGACTGCTGGGTGTGTGGCTTGATACCCCACACTATGGATAAAGGCATTCCCTATCTGGTTTTGCCTTTTAGCTACAATGGATCATTTCAGGCCTTTCAGACCATTTTTGCCTATGCCCTTGAGACCTATCCTCCGCGTCCACCACGTTCCACTAAATACAACTCTGCCAACAAAGCTTTAGTCCAGGGAATTATTGACATGATAAAAGACGTCAATAATACTCCATCTTACCCTAGAGATGAATTACGGGTATATTTGAGTTGGAATTCTACAGAGTATTGCCTTAGTTTGGGAGAAAGCAAGCGTAAAAGCTCCACTCCAGTCTGGGTCGTGCCTCACCGAGGTCAGGTCTGTTTGCAAGGAAATGGGAGAAATCCGAGAGCTCAGCTAGGGAGGAGTGAGTGCGTTGAGACTTACGTGTTTCCGTCTAACTCTTCCCCTGCCTTTCTGACTGCTAGGGGTACCTACTTCATTTGTCAAGACAGAGCGTATACATGGTTGCCTGCTGACTTTTCAGGTTCATGTTATATTGCTCGACTGTTGCCTCCAACGTACACTGCTTCTTCAGACTATCACAAGACCAGAATAGCAAGAGGTGTCTTCAGTAAGGAAGATACCGCTGGTCAGGAAGCTGGAGACTTCTTCAAAGGTTTCCTTCCGTTCTGGGGGCCTATGGCCAATAGTAGAAATATACGTCAGCTAACACGGGTAGTTGAATCTACTATTACCGAAACTGCTGGTGCTCTTAGCAACTTGACAGCTGAGCTTCAGGCGGATCGACTCATGACGTTGCAGAACCGTATGGTTCTAGACGTAATACTTGCAGATCGAGGTGGGGTATGCAGAATGATCCAATCGAGCTGCTGTGTCTTTATTCCCAATAACGCTCCAACAGTCTATGAGGCGATCTCTAAGCTACACAAGATTTCCGACTCTATACACGTAGACAAGGGAAACTGGTCCTTCATGGAGTGGTTTTGGACTCTAATATCAGCGTGGGGATGGAAGGTTCTGATGGTCATTGGTGTCATCTTAGTATTCCTATTCTCATGCTGCCTGATTATCCAGTGTGGTCCAGCTTTGTGTAGTCTCTGTGCTGCAACCTGTTTCAGAAAACCACCTGCGTTTGGAGAAAAGGCACGAGAGAGGATGATGATACAACAGCATGTCACTGACCTGATGAGCATAGAATTAGACTCTGACATAGACTGAGTAATTGCCTATGTAAGGGCAAAAGGAGGGTCTGAGGTTCCGTGACGATTTGAACCCGTGTTTTCAGCATTGTCGCAAATACATAATTTTGGTATCAGCGAACCGCAAATGGTCCATTTAGCATATCCTGGTGTTTTCGCTATACTACGAGTAAGAGTACTCCTGTTACAAACACATTTCTGATCTACCCATGGCATCCATCTTAGATTATGGCAGCCATTTTGTGTTTCTTGCCCTCACATAGACAATGGACACGCAATGACCTCTGATTACTTCATTTCGATTAAGGACACGTAGGCTTTAGCCGGAGATTCACCTCTCTAGTGACACGTGCACCTTAGAACAGAACACGCCATGGCTGCATGACTCGACAGAAGCTGCCTCCTCTGCCCGAGGCCAGTCCTGCTATACTGGTTCTCGTGTTCGTTGGCCTGATCATGATTAGGCGGCCGAAGCTGGTAGCCTTGCCCATTTACGACCCACAAACATCTCTTATCCTACTTTTCTATCTTCTGCACCTGGCTCTGCTCCTTTCCTTCTGGGCCTTTATTAGGGGGAGGTAACGAAATTTACGATGAGGCGGTCCGGGTCTTGAATGAAAAGTTGACATGAGATTATGATGGAAAAGTGGGAACCCCTCGTTCGTAATGTTTTGACATCAGATATTGTCGACGATTCCTGTGCAACGCCAAATATTTATTGTTTAGGACACAAAGGTTTTGGGAATGTATTACATGTAAAGAATTTGCCTCAAGCCCAATTTTTGGTATATAAGGAGCAAACCTTTTTGTACAAATCGAACAGGCTCCTAGACACTGCCCATGTGTAGTTTCTGTGACTTCTGTGTCCCTGCAGTAATAAACCTTTGGTCTTTGATGCCACCATCGAGAAGCCCGTGTTTCTGTTTATTTGTGCACCGAGACAGGTAGAACTCCGGGGTCTTCGGGTGTTATCCCTGACACCTCTGGACGGAACCAAAAAGTCCAGAACTCCAGTGCTGTGCATGGTTGTACACAGTCTTCCTTGCGCATATCCATTGGTGTCTGACTCCTTGTTATCTGTGACCATTCCCTTTGCTTACCTGTGTGCACACTGTGCTTGTCAAGCGGGGTCGGTGTGCCTATTTGTGCATGGAGAGGGCTGGTGGGTGTTGGCTTATTGTAGAATTTTATTGGTGACAGATGTGTGGGTGCACGTACATGCTACCTACCTGTTAGGTGAAGGTGAACAATGCAATGGCTGACACATGCTTTTGGGGGGGAGTGAGGGCTCCATCCTGCTGGGGTGTGGGACAGAGGGCATGGTGGGAGCTGTGGTAAAGGCTTCCCTCCCCCAAATGGGCCTTCCAGGCAAGATGGCTACCTACCTGTTAGGTGAGGGTGAACAATGCAATGGCTTTCAGGTGCTCCTGGGTGGGGTGGATGAGGGATTCATCTTAGTAGGCTGTGGGACAGGGGGCATGGTGGGAGTTGTAATGCAGGTCTCCCTCCCCCAAACACGCCTCCCTGTGAAGATGGCTAGCTACCTGCTAGGTGAGGGTCAATGATGCAATGGCTGACACATGCTTCTTTCTCTCCATTCTACTAGGGTGTGGGACAGGGGGCATGGTGGAGGTTGTGGTACAGGCCTCCCTCCCTAAATAGGCCTCCATGTGAAGATGGCTACCTACCTTTTAGGTGAGGGTGAACAATGCAATGGCTTCCGGGTGCTCCTGGGTGGGGTGGAGGAGGGCTCCATCTTGGTAGGCTGTGGGACATGGGGCATGATGGGAGTTGTGGTGCAGGCCTCCTCCCCCAAACAGGCCTCCCTGTAGAGATGGCTACCTACCTGTTAGGTGAAGGTGAACAATGCAATGGCTTCCATATGCTTCTGGGTGAGGGAGTGATCCATCCTGCTTAGGGGGGGGAACAGGGGGATGGTGGGAGTAGTAGTGCAGGCCTCCCTCCCCCAAACAGGCCTCCCAGGCAAGATGGCTACCTACCTGTTAGGTGAAGGTGAAAAATGCAATGGCTTCCATGTGCTTCTGGGTCAGGGAGTGATCCATCCTGCTGGGGTGTGGGACAGAGGGCATGGTGGGAGTAGTAGTGCAGGCCTCCCTCCCCCAAACAGGCCTCCCAGGCAAGATGGCTACCTACCTGTTAGGTAAAGGTGAACAATGCAATGGCTTCCAAGTGCTTCTGGGTGAGGGAGTGATCTATCCTGCTGGGGTGTTCGACAGGGGGCATGGTGGGAGTTGTGGTACAGGCCTCCCTCCCCCAAACAGGCCTCCCTGTGAAGATGGCTTCCTACCTGTTAGGTGAGGGTGAACAATGCAATGGCTTTCAGGTGCTCCGGGGTGGGGTTTAGGAGGGCTCCATCTTTGCAGGCTGTGGGACAGGGGAAAGGAGACATGGTGACAGTTATGGTGCAGGCCTCCCTCCCCCAAACAGGCCTCCCTGTGAAGATGGCTACCTACCTGTTAGGTGAGGGTGAACAATGGAATGGCTTCCAGGTGCTCCTGGGTGGGGTGGAGGAGGGCTCCATCTTGGAAGGCAGTGGGACAGGGGACATGGTGGGAGTTGTGGTGCAGGTCTCCCTCCCCCAAACAGGCCTCCCTGTAAATATGGCTAACTACCTGTTAGGTGAAGAGAACAATGCAATGGCTTCCATGTGCTTCTGGGTGAGGGAGTGATCCATCCTGCTTAGGGATTAGACAGGGGGCATGGTGGGAGTAGTGCAGGACTCCCTCCACCAAACAGGCCTCCCAGGCAAGATGGCTACCTACCTGTTAGGTGAAGGTGAACAATGCAATGGCTTCCATGTGCTTCTGGGTGAGGGAGTGATCCATCCTGCTGGGGTGTGGGACTGGGGGCATGGTGGGAGTAGTACTGCATGTCTCCCTCTCCCAAACATGCCTCCCTGTGAAGATGGCTACCTACCAGTGAGGTGAGGGTAAACAATGCAATAACTTTCAGGTGCTCCCAGGTGGGGTGGAGGAGGGCTCCATCTTGGTAGGCTGTGGGACAGGAGACATGGTGATAGTTGTGATGCAGGCCTCCCTCCCCCATACAGGCCTCCCTGTGACGATGGCTACTTACCTGTTAGGTGAGGTTGAACAATGCAATGGCTTCCAGGTGCTCCTGGGTGGGGTGGAGGAGGGCTCCATATTGGTAGGCTGTGGGACAGGGCGCATGGTGGGAGTTGTGGTACAGACCTCCCTCCTCCAAACAGGCCTCCATGTGAAGATGGCTAGCTACCTGTTAGGTGAGGATGAACAATGCAATGGCTGACACATCTGGGTGGTATGGAGTGCACCATGCTGCTGGGGTGTGGGACAGGCAGGGGGCATGGTGGGAGTTGTGGTACAGGTGTCCCTCCCCTAAACAGGCCTCCCAGGCAAGATAGCTACCTACCTGTTAGGTGAAGGTGAACAATGCAATGGTTGCAAACTGCTTCAGGGGGGGGAGAGTTCCATTCTGCTGGGGTGTGGGACAGGGGGAATGGTGGGAATTGTGGTACAGGCCTCCCTCCACCAAACAGGCATCCCTGTGAAGATGGCTAGCTACCTGTTAGGTGAGGGTGGACAATGCAATGGTGTTTGGGTTGTGCAAGGAAGTACTTATCAATGTGTTAGTTAACATTTGTTTGCACTTACCAGCCTCCACTCCCCGGATACTCCTGTGACACTCTCAGGAAGCAGTATGGCAAGCACCTTCTCCTCCCATGGTGTATATGGTTTTGGTGGAATGTGAGGGCCACCGCCAGTCCTGTGAGCCAGCTCCCAGTTCTTGCTTCTCCTCTCTTTGACAACCCTATTGAGATCATGCCACCACTTCATGATCTCTTTCTTGGATTGCGGGTTGTTCCCTACAGCACTGCCCCTTTGGACTATCCTTTGCCACATTTGTGTCCTTGCGGCTAATGATGTCTGTTGGACCAGGCTAACAAACAGTTGTGATTCCACTCTGACTATCTCATTTACTATGACTGTCAACTCACTCTCTATGAATTTGGGCATTTTTTGTGATGCCATGGTGTGTGGTGAGCAAAGTGTTTGTGGAGCAAGGGTTTGGGTGGTGGGTCTGGTGTTTGTGTGTGAGGTGTGTTATGTGCTGGGGGATTGTTGGCATTGGTGTGATGGTGGTGGTGGTGGTTGTGTGCTGTGTTCTCTTGCCTCTCCTGTCAGGTCTGGTATATGCCCTTCTCTTCAGGAGTGTTGCAAAGGATTGTGGTCAGTGAAGGAGCTGGTTTTATACTCAGATATGTGGGTATGTCCCAATGGAGTTTATATGTCAGGTGTGTTGTGGGAGTTGTTCTGGTAATTTTATGTTTGTTTGTCATTTCTTTGTTTCATTGGGGTGTGTTTGGTGTATTGGGGGGCATGGCTACTTTTTTGGTGCAATGTTTGCCTTTGTTGTGGTGTTTTTGCATCGACCACCACGTTTTGTGAGGATCGTCCGCTCCGGTGGCTGTGCTGCAGCTCTTCCGCTGGCTCTCGCATTCACTCCAGTGTGTGACCGCGGCAGTCGGAAACAGGGGATCGTACCGCAGGACCATTGGAGATTTCCTAATTTCCTGTGCGGTGCCTCCGCTATGCTTGCAGCAGGTTGTTGCTTTTCTGCTGCGTTTCCGACCGGTGCGGTCGGGTTTTGATCGTCAACGCCTGCAACAGGCATTTTTTATTCACCCGCTATCGCCGTGGTCGGTCTTTTTTGGCGGTTGATCCTAATTGGACCGTCGGTCTATCCTCGGTCCCGGCGGGCGGTTTTTAGTGCTTCCATGGCGGTCGGGGGGATTTTCCGCCCCCCATCCTAATGGTGCCCTAAACATAAATAATTTACTATTCCCACTCCAGTCTACATGAAATTGGGGTAGGTAATGGACGATAATTACAAATAATTTACTAATACCACTCCAGTCTACATTAAATTGGTGTAGGTGTTGGACACTGATTAAAAATAATGTACTATTCCCACTCCAGTTTACATCAAATTGGGGTAGGAACTGTACACTAAACCTAAATAATTTACTATTCCCACTCCAATATATAATAAATTGGGGTAGGTGCTGACACTAATTAAAATTAATGTATTATTCCCACTCCAGTGTACATTAAATTGGGGTAGGTGCTGGACACTAATTAAACATACTTTACTATTTCCACTCCAGTCTACATTAAATTGTGGTAGGTGCTGGACACTAATTAGAATTCATTTACTATTGCCTCTCCAGTTTAAAAAAAATTCTAAAATGTATAACTTATTTAAAATATTACAAAAAGAAATATTATATATATAAAAAATACAAACACTTATACCCTATAAACTGAAAATCCGACTCCTAAAATGTATTTTCAAATTTTGTTTCAATGTTTGAGTTTCAAATATGTAATAAATTCTACATTTTATAAAAATGCTCACTCCAAAAATTATTTTCCAATATTTTTTAAATATTTAAATTGAAAAAAAATGTAAATCAAAATTGTTCTAAAATTTGTAACAATTATTAATTTTATAATATGTATATTTTTTTAAAACTCCACACCCTGATTCCCTATAAACCCAACATCCTGCTCCTAAAGTTAATTTTCAAATAATTTTTTAATATTATGTATTATTTTTTTAAATTGTAAAATGTATTAAAAAATATAAAAAATGTTTACATTTAAAATATATATATTTTAAAAAACTCCCCACCCTTATCCCCTATAAACCCAACATCCCGCTCCTAAAATTAATTTTCAAATTATTTATGAAATTTAAACAAAAATAAACATTTTTAAATATACAATACATATTTTCAATACATTAAAAAATACATATTAAAACACTTAAAAACGAAATATTACATAATATATTAAAAATTACAAAATACTACATATTATTGAAATTTTTACACAGCAATATTTTGACATTCAATATTTTTAACTTTGATATAATAATACACATAACAAAAAATATATGTTTTAATATCGATATTAAAATAATCAATATTTTTACTATCGATATTAAAACATTGATATTCTGTCATTTCGATGCTAAAAAAAAAAAGAAAAAAACCCCCGATATTTTGACTACTTACACTTCAGGGAACATGCTTTAATATATTTATTATATGATCTGATTAACCAATATTGATTGTCGACTTCTGTTCACATATCTATATATTAATGATTGAAGTTAATAACATGTAAACTGTGACATTAATAAAGATGATTTACTAAAAGATTGAATTAATAAAAACCTTTAACTCATACCAAACCCTCTTAATTGACTAAACATAGACTAGTGATTATAATATATGCACTGCATGGATCCAGATCTTCTCTAAAACAAAGGCAAAGATCCATATGATCCCCAAAATTAGAGCAGGAATTAGCCGTGAGATGGTAAACCAAAATTCTGTTAATTGAGAACTGATTCTCACTCCAGGAAAAACCTTTCTACTCCTCCTTTCTATTTAGTTTATTCTTTCGTAAGAGTTGGCTACCGGTGGGATGATAGAGCCATCCATAATGCAGCATTTGTCATTCTGGGTAGAATAGATGCATTCTAAAAAGACAAGTTTATAGCACCAGTTTTCTTAGGAACATTTTCATATAGCAGTGTGATGATAATGACATTGAAGATGTGAAATTGTAACAAGATAATATGTTAATTTCACCAAGTGCCTACCTTTTCTGCATAGCTATATTTACATCATTAACTATGTATTGTGCAGACTTACAATGTAGTGCAAAAAAATCTGAAAATTTAAGATTTAAATTTTCAGTGTGCCACATATTTGTCAATGACAACGCAAAAGAAGCCTGCTGTCTCATACCAATTGTTATTTTACCTGAACTGTTGGTCCTGAGCAGATACGTATTTCTATACACAATTTTCATTGCCTTTCGACAAATAACAAGTAGGACTAAACATTACAAACCCCACTGGACCAAATTATGACAAATTAAAGCATAGAGCAAATTTGATCAACACAAGATTACAAATATTCATGAGATACGCATCATAGCCTTTTCTGAGAGATGGTCAACAGGTTTTCAATTATTTCATTTTTTCAACTCTTCTGTATTGACGAAAGCCTAGGCCAACTCCCCATCCTTGCAGTCCAGCCCAAATTACTCCCGCTAGAGTGTCTGTGTTGTCCTAAATTTGTGAGAAAATCCTATACTGACAGACTGCCCTTTCATCCTCCATTCCTTCTGCTGCACTTATTCATTATCCCTCCCTGGTTGGCTATTATAGATTTCCCACTTCCTTGTTAAATTCTATTTACCCGTGACGGAATCCAGGACACCAAGGGGCTGATTATGATTGCGGTTTTTCCGCATCCTCGGGGCCGGCGGAAGCCACCGCCGGCCCCGAGGATGCGAAAAAAAACGCAGCGGACTGACCAAGGACCCACCGCCACATTAGGATGGCTGGTGGGTCCTGGTTTCCGTCCGCAGCTTTTCCGCCGCGGTCGGCTTACAACCGCGGCGGAAAAGCTCTGATATGGTGACGGTGTCTCTCAGACACCGTCCGCCATATCAGGATGGGCTTCTAAAAGTGCTTTTCCGCGGCGGGTTTTCATGGATTTCATGGATTTGCATGCAGAAAGCGGCAGGCACCGCGCGGTGCCTGCCTCTTTCTGCATGCAAATGCAATGCGTGCATTTTTAACATTGCCGCGGGTGCAGCTTGAAGCTGCACCCGCTGCAATGTTAAAAATAGAGGATGTGACCGCCAGGGTGGCGGTCACATCTTAATCGCACAGGAGGGGACTCCGCAGCCCATGCGGACGTCCCCTCCTCCTCAATGATCGCGGACGGACGCAAGTCCGTCCGCGATCATAATCGGCCCCCAAGTGTTGATTTTCTACTAAATATATTAACATCATTCAGAAATACAGGGATCATTATTTGTAAAGTTAAAAGTGTGCATACCACAATACTAGTAAGAGTATCTCTATCCTCAACTAAGACACTCAGATGATACCAGAGACACTTGCATCTTGCAGGAAAGTGCCTTCTCTGTCATTATATTTTAGCCCTTTTTCTAGCAGCCCCTATGCCATGCCCTTTTTTGGCTATTTGAGGTAGTTTACACTTAGGCCCCATAACATTTTTTCCACATACGGCTTCCACTCTAAAATTGCATCCTTTTCTTCCAATGTCCTGAGGATTCCAAAGGCACCAGGGTTTGTGGATTCCCCTAGAGGGGACCAAGCAATTAGCCAAAATAAAGCTAAATTTAGAGTTTTGGGGGAAAAATGTGTAAATGTGTGGCAGAAGAATGCGTCTGTTTTTCCCCCTGCAAATGGTATCATAGAAGGATTTATGGTGCTAAAATCACCATCTTCCCAGGTTTCATGAATAGGCAGACCTTTATCAGAAAACAAAAACGTTCTACACAGTTATGTCATTTTACTGGGACATAGCCTATTTTCCATATTTGTTTTGTTTTAACCTCCTTCCAGTAAGTGGTAGAAATGGGTGTGAAACCTATAATGGATACTAGAAGGCTATATGTTTCTTAAAAGTAGACAACATCGGGAATTCAGAAAGGGGTCATATGTGTAGATTCTTCAAGATTTTCCTCTAGGAAGAAGCTGCTGAAATTATAAAATATTGCATTTGAGTTGAAAAATACACAGCCACTTGTGCCTAAATTGTTACCTGTACCTATTCTAATTATGGCAGATTTTTTTAAGGAAATAAACTGTTACATCTGCTGCACCCTTTTGGATGCAGGGATATAGAGGGCTTCTAGGTTCACCAAGAACCTGAGATACCCAGAGGCAATGATCAAGTAATGGAAAGTTATGGAATCTACTAGGAGCCACACACTTCTACCTACCCAGCATTCCCCCATGTCTCCCAATAAAAATGGTACTTCACTTGTGTGGGTAGGCCTAGTGCTCGTGACAAAAAACAGTCCAAAACACAATGTGGGCACATATTATTTTCCACCATTATTTTTAAGCCCTAGCTCAGCTGGCACATAGAGAAACCAAACAACCCTGCAATTTTTGAAAATTAGACACCTACGAGAATCCAGGATGGGGTTTTGTGGCTCTCACCAGGTTCTGTTACCCAAAATCCCTTGCAAACCTCAAACTTTGTCACAAAAAAAGTCCTCACATTTCTGTGATAGATAGTTCTGGAACCTGCGGGGAGCCACAAACTTACAACCACCCAGCATTTTCACAAGTCTCCTAATAAAAATAATACCTCACTTGTGAGTGTGTAGACCTAGTGCCTGTGACAGAAAATAGCCCAAAACCTATTGGGGAGACTTCAAAATTATCGATCACAAAAAGACTAGGTCATGCGAGGAAATCACCTGATTTTTTGGTCCCTAGCTCAGTGGCAATCTAGAGAAACCTACTAAACCCAGACATTTCTGAAAACTGGACACCTGGCAAAATCAAAGGACATGTGTCTAGCATAGGTCCCCAACATCTTACTATCCAGAATCCACTGCAAACCTCAAATTTAGCTACCAAAAATCACATCTTCCTCACATTTCTGAGTAGGGAAATTGTTAGATCATCGGGCTGACAAAAATGTCCTACCACCCAGCATTCCCCCAGGTCTCCCAATAAAATATGTTAACTCACTTGTGTGGGCAGATTAGTCCCTGCAACAGGGAAGGGTCCAAAATGTATTGTGGAGACATCAAAAGTATCTATCCCAAAACGTCCTAATTTTGCATGGGGGTGCCTGTGTTTATGTATAAAAGGTGACCTTTGTTAAAAGGTCCTCTACCAAACATAATTTTAACTCCTAAAGCAGACAGACAACCAGGGGGGTCAATACTGGAATTTCTACTGGTGTAGTCTCTAAAATATTGACATATCCAGCACTATTCTCAGACAGCTTATACATCTTTATTGCATAACATGCCCTTTTTTTTAGGAATGTACGGCTTAAAAACCAATCTGCCCTTTAACAGGGCCAGCGACTCATCCACAGCTGTTTCATTTCCTGGCATAATGATCACTGAAAATCGATCTGCCAAGTGATCAAGGACAGTCCGAACCTTAAAAAGATGGGCAAAATCAAGGTGTTCTCTTGGCAACACTAAATCATCATCAACAACATGTGCCATCTGAAGAAGAAGAAAATGACGATTACCACTCATGGTTGCAGGAAATATAGCCATTGACATCACGGGATTAGTGGACCAATATGAAGACAGTGACAGCTTCCTTATCAGAACCTCAAAACAATTTAAACCCAAGAACTTCTTCAACTCATCCAGATTTGTGGGAGTCCATTGGCTAGCTCTAGAGAGGGGCTTAAGTCTGGCACTGTTCTCCCTCAAATACTATTCAGCATACAAATGAGTCTGCTCAACAATCTCTTCAAAAACACATAGTACATAAATAACGGAAGGTAAATTATAGACAAAAAGGTTTCACAATTCACTCTACTCCCTGCAGCACCTCAAAAGTCAGTCAACACCGAATGCAGCATATTTGGGTCAACCCAGAGTCCAGCACTTCTAAGGGAAGCCTTGCAGCCCCAGGCTGCAATCCAGGTGCCTCTTGCTTCACTATTGGCACACCAATGTCTTCCTCTAAAAGCAGCCTTTCATCCGCAATGAGAGTGGCTTCATCATCAGATGATTCCTCCCGGACAGAAAAATCACAGTTGGAGTCTTGGCATACCTCCTTTGCCCCAGATGCTGAGTCAGTCTCATTATCATGGTCAGATTAAGACTCATAAAGCATACCAACAACCTGCTGAGCAATCATCCTGTGGCTAGCAATATTCCTTAGTTAGAAAGGTAACTTGACAAACAAGTCAACAATACCCAAAACTGTGTAAAACAAATAATAAACAAAGAGTGGATTCATAAAACAAAAATTAAAACTACTGGCACATAGCAGTTGCAAGGTAAAGTCAATCAATGCAAAGCACACAAAGACCTATATACTATAAAACACCACTCACTAACCTGAGACTACTAAACTCCCCAGCACCTACTCTGCACAGACACAGCAGGCACCAAAGATAGCCCATGAGAAAAGAAAACAAAAGAAAATAGCACACAAGACAACAAAATACACATTATGCACAAATACAAGGAAAATTTCACGCACAATCAAGCAGAAGCAAAATAAGTTTCTATTTTTCCAGCATTTCCAAAAACACATTCATGCAGGTCATTATTATTCATTTGGAGTAAACAGTCTAAAAATCTTTATCTTACTAAGCGCTTTCTACTACACATACTGCAGCTCTACCAGTGCTGAAACCTCAAGCACAAGTTACACCAAGTAAAACTAAAGCTTTGCACTAAATTAAAATGGAGAAAAAAAACATTACGATCGGAAATGAAGAGAAAAAAAACTCAGACCATTGGCCGAACTATATTTCCCACACAAACATTCCCTTGTAGTCTAGTGGGTTCTGCCCCCCTTGGTGGCACATAGGCCTACAAATACAGGGCCAATCTGCCCCAATGGGGACAGAAACAGACAAAATATTGATCTGAAATTAAATGAAAAGAACATTTGTATAGCGCTATAGCTACCCTGAGGCGTCCTAGCACTCTGGACAAACGCGTGTGGAAGAGCGGTAGGGACCAAATCTGATTTGTTGAATAGCAGGGTTTTTAGCGTTTTTAGGAAGGGCAGAAGATTGGGCTCTGAAAGCAGGTGGAGGGGAAGGGAGTTCCAGAGTTTGGCTGAGTTGTGGGAGAACAAACGACCACCACATCTGGTTCTCTTGTTCCTGGGCACTGTGACAAGGAAGGAGGAGGCTGATCTGAGTTGTCTGTTGAGTTGGTAGGGAGTGATCGGAGAATGATTGATGATGGTGCCTGTTTTTCAAAAGGGGAGCGACTCTTGCCCAAGAGGCAACTCCGCAAAGCTTTTTGCACCATGTACAATAAAATCCCTGGTAGTCTGTGGCTTCGGCCCCCATTGGGGCAGATAAGCCTGAAAATATATGGCTGATCTGTCACAATGGGGCAGAAATGGCAAAAACATTCACCCCAAAAAGGAAGTGGCTCTTGCCCAAGGGGCCACTCCCCAAAACATTTTTGCCATAAGCAATGACATTCCTAGTGGGCTAGAGGCTTCTGCCCCCCTGGGGGGAAGATGGGCCTAAAAATATATGGCTGACCTGCCCCAAGGGAGGCAGAAATTGGCAAAACATTCACCCCTAAAAGAGAGCAACCGTTGCCGAAGGGGCTACTCCCCAAAACACTTTTCAGAATATACAGTAAAATCCCTGGTGGTCTAGTGGCTTCTGTCCCCGCTTTGGGGCAGATGGGCCTACAAATATAAGGCTTATCTGCCCCAAGGGGGACAGAGATGGGCAAAACATTTACTGCCGAAAAGGGGAGCGATTCTTACCCAAGGAATCGCTCCATGTAATTATTTTACTCAATAAAACTCTGGCTTCTAATGGGTTAGTGGTTTTCACCACACCCCAGGGGCTAGATCTGCCAATCAAATTGCTGACCTAAACTCAGGGAGGGTCGAAACATTGAAAAAAATATTGCTTACTGCTCAGCGACCCTTGCCCAAGGGGTTGCTCCCAAAATGCCCATAAATTAAAATCCTGGTGCCTAGTGTTTTATGTCCCCCACCAGGGGGGCTAATTGGCCTAAAAATGGTCAAAGCAGCCCGATGCAGGGGGGGGGCAAAACACAGCTACTCATGCCTCCAATGGAGTGACCCTTGCCTTGCCTAGGGGTCGCTCCCCAAATAACAAACAAAAACATCCCTGGTTGTCCAGTGGATAAATACCTGCTCCACGATCGAAGCCTCACCCAGGATCGAAGAGAAGGAATGGGGGAAAGGAGTTAACAGGATCATTGGGCACTAGAATATCCTTAAGATGTCAGCATGAAAGTAGGATACATACAAAGTGGAATTTCTTAACTCTATTGGGAATGAAAATTAGGACTGCTGACTGAAAAATTAAAGTTGAAATATTATTCTATTCTTTCACAAAAAGGTATTCTGGTATCATGTAGCACTTCTACAGCTTGAAACCTCGATGAGCCTGCAATACTTGAAATACTTTTGTTCAATTTGTGAACAAATTTGAGGATTCTGACTCCAACCTTTAAATGCATAGAAGATAATGTGGTATGAAGGTTAACTTGTTTGTGAGTCCGTAGCTCACATTTGCACTGTCTTCACTCTGGCTAAGTGAGCAAATTATCTTAGATAAACATGGGGGGGGGGGGTACTTGAAATAGCTCAAACTCTCCATAAGAAGGCCACGGGTGTGAGACCAAGAAAAGGAACAATCTGGCTGGGGACACCAAAAATTACAATTTCAAGCTTGCTTGACTTGAGAAACTGGTAAAACAAGTGAGAAACAGAAGCACACAAATGTAAGATTCAATCAAAATCAGGAGTAATGTGCTACACCATGGGAAACAAACAATAAATAGGCAGGGACGTTGAGAACAATGCAGAGACAACACACTATCTCGCTTTGTAATTAAGGCTTCAAAATGCACCAAAAGTTAATCCATAGTCGAAACACATCTCTATAAAACCACAATATTGCCATGAATCCTAGTGAATTGGAGAGACATTCTCAAACATATGAGACACTAGTGCAGCCTAAATTAATAAGCTAATAACATACCTGCCAACTCACACTGTGCCACTGTGTGACACACAATACCGGTCCCCATCACACAGTCTACCGATGAGGAGCTGATATCACACAGTGGCAGGGAAAATAATTTGAAAACTGTTAAAACGAAGTAATAGTGCAGACATCTCTTGTAGAAGGTATAAGTAGATTTATTCATGTAGTAATCAGCAGGTATACAGTTACAAACCATAAATAGTGGGTTTCCAGCTTGTTTTCTGAGGCTTCGAGCTATGACGTCCATCAAGAGGTGTGAAAGCACCCCCAGGACATCGGCACCAGCCTCAGCAAGCTTTTTGAAGGGAAGAGAGGGCTTGGGGGCTGATTAGGGATTAAAAAGGCCTTGTAGATACTTCTCGGCACGAGGCCCTGCCCCCTTCAAGTCCCGGCCCCCTCCTCACACTGTGAGATTCTTCTTCAAGTTGACAGGTATATCATCAGTTCTGCACCGTTCCTGAAACATCTTCTCACAAAGCTATTCCTGGCGCATTGCTCAAAGTGATATATTATAGATTTGGGATTTGAAGCATTTAGCTCCTCAAGCAAATTCTTCTCTCCAGATGACATTTCATTTTGTGTCTCTAGAAGGACTACGACTGGTCCTGCCTCGGTCCTTTACATCTATTATGTTGTCCAACTAGTTTATTGAATGCTTTATTAAGTTTGTATATAGAATGCCATTGCAAGATTGCCAGCGTCTTATCTCATTTTTGGCAGGCTCATCTACTTTATCTTTTCCAACTGCAGTTGAATTTGTTCAGGGGCTCACATAGAAGAGTGGCATTACTGACCCCATGCCAGTTTAGCTAATGCATTACAAAGATCATAACTAACCAACAGTTAGGCAAATTCACTGAATTTATCAAAAAACATATTCTCCTTTTTAAATCAATATTAATGAGGGTTCCCCTACTTTTTGCAGAAAATGTAGATGCGCTGAACAATGCTACACGTTGAACTCTTATAAACTGATAACTCGAGCAGACATTGAGAGATAAGATGACACTGAACTGCCTGCATCATGCCCTTTCTTCTCCAGTAGGTGAGATGATTACCAGATGTAACAGCAAAATAAGCAATGAAAATCTAGCAGAACAGATGGTTAAATTGACTTGCATAATTTAAAATTCGAACAATAAACAACACTGTCATTTAACATTTTCGGAAACATGTTTCTCCTTAGAGACTGAAAGCAAATAGAAATGATAAATTCAAGTGCCAAGGTAAAAGAAAACCGAAGAACAACCTAAACATACGACGTGGTACTTTGCATAATGAAAGGACATGTCAAACAAGCAAAACACAGCTATTTATATCAATTTAATGACTTGTAGTCATTTGAAGATGAATGTAAGCCGGGACATAAACCCCCCTCCACGTGTCTTTTTAAAAACTAGAGTTATTTTAGCACAAGGTTAAGTCAACGTCCCCTTTGTAGATAAACCTCTGGGTGTCTATTAGATGCATGTTTAAAGTCCGTCAAGCACGTATGTCAGCATGCCAAATGAGTTTAAAATAAAACGTGAAGAAGGTGGTTGATCTAGGCCACTAATTATATATTATTGTGCACTTCATTTGTATGTGCACCAAAAGATTTGGTAGCCAAGGCACCTATAGTAGAATGTTCGCTTTTAAGGAATGTGTCTAGACTGCTTTCTTTCAGAAGCAATCTATATAAAGTGGGTGTGGACCCTGGACAATAGGTTCGTTCAAATTAAATTAGAAGTTGGTACATGCCTGAACTCCTCTATCTCAAGGTCAAAGCCTCATCCTCACAGCAATACTTTACAACTCAAAGCATGGGGTTTCATGCAAAAACCAGATAATCTTTGTTCTTCCGTGGAACTACCTGTTTTAGAGGAAAGAGTTATCTACACTCACAGCTCCTTCAAAACAGTTGACAGGCAGATCTGTAATAGCAAAAGTGTGAAATTGGCCTCCCAGTGTTAACATATCTAGATTAATTAGGCCTTCTTCGTCATCTGCCAGAATCCTGAACTTTGCAAAAGGAACGATTGATGGACAGAATGTTGAACAATGTAATACATTCACCCCAGTATAGAGATCCGGGTCTAAATCCGTGTTTCTTGTGCTCCCCATGCCATTCCAGTTGGAATCCAGCCATATGCAAATCAGTCCGGGTTCTCCCTGGAGCGGAAAAGAAGCATCCTAGGACCAGTTTCGGAGTTTCACCCCTCATCAGCCAGGCTAGCTTTACTTTTGTGGCATAGAGAGCTATGGATGCTAAGGACGCACGTCTGAGTGTACTCGTCCCACTCGGGGTGATAAATGATAAATTGATGGACAGAATGTTGAACAATGTCATATGCAAAAGAAACAATTGATGGATGGAATGCTGGACAATGGGAAGATCCTGGCTGATGTGGGCTGAAAGCCCGAAACCGGTCCTAGGATGCTTATTTCCAGTCCAGGGAGGGCCTGGCCTGGAGTTTGGACTGGATTATTCCCATTAGGCACAGGGTCAAGACTGATTTGCATATGGCTGGGTCCAAACTGGAATGGCATGGTGAGCAAAAAAGCAATGGATTTAGGCCCAGATCTCTCTACTGGGGTGAATGTATGTCATTATTCTGCATTCTGTCGATCAATTGTTCTTTTTGCATTTGTCACCCCGAGTGGGACAAGTATGCCCAGACGTGGGCCCAATGCTCTCCATGCCACTGGATTCAAGCTATCCTGGCTGATGAGGACTGAAAGCCTGAAACCGGTCCTAGGATGCTTGTTTCCAATCCATAAAAGACCTGGCCTGGCAGTTCTTTCCCATTGAGCGCCGGGTCAAGACTGATTTGCATATGGCTGATCCAAACAGGAATGGCATGGTGTGCAAAAAAACAAAGGGTTTGTGCCCAGATCTCTTTACTGGGGTGAATTATTGACATTGTTCTGCATTCTGTCCATCAATTGGTCTTTCTGCATGTTGAACAATGTCAAACATTCACTCCAGTACAGAGATCTGGGTCCAAATACGTATTGTTTTGCTCCCCATGCCATTCCAGTTTAAACCAAGCCATATGAGTGAGTGATGGTATTTCTAAAGCGCACTAATGCCGAGGCATCTTGGCGCTATGCACGGTAACAGAGATATGCGCTAGCCAATGTCCTATTGAGTAAAAAGCCACGTCTTAATTTCCTTCCAGAACCGCATGTGGTTGGACATTTGTCTTTGCTGCAGTGGCAGAGAGTTCCAAAGCCTCGAGGCCAGATGGGAAAAGCCCTTCCCTTCCCAACGTTGTCTATTGACCTCGAAGACTATAGCCAGCCCTTGCGAGGCGGACCTCAAAGGTCGAGTTGGCTCGTACCTTGTAAATAGGTGTTGAAGATCAGAGGCCAAAACGAGGGGGGAAGAGGAGCACCCTACAATGACCTAGTATAAGAACATTAATCTAATATAAACTAAGGGTGCAAACTGCTAACTGTGTTGGCTACACAGTGTATGAAAAACAGTATGAACAGAAGTAAGCAAAGCCTACCTGCAGGATGCACTGTGCCTAGAGAAATCCTTTCGAATCTTTTAAACCAATAAAAAATGATAGTCAAATACTACGCAATCTCTTGAATGATCAAGATACTTTTAAATTTATTTACTTAAAATTCAGTTTATCAAAAATGCTTCTAGTTTGGGCATCAGTATTTGCCTTGATACCTAAATGCCCTCAATATATACATAAAACAGTATCTTGCTACAGTATATTTCATCATAAAATACTTCACAGAATCACATTACTGTCCATATCATGTAATGCATGGCAAGTTACAATGCTAACAAAGCTTGCGAAGAAGCGTCACCCAATGCATTTCGGGAAACCATGTTCCCTTCTTCAGGGGCGAATACCTGGAAAAAACATAAATGCATAAAATGACTGGTGTCCTGTATACTATTTAACATAGTAGATACACATTAGGGGATCAAAAAAAGCTTATACATAATAACAATCTCTGATTGATGATGGAACCTCTATTCGTATACAAAGTATACTCCTGAGTCAGTGATGTACTTTCCACAGTAATACATTTTTTTTGATAAGTTGAGAAAACTAACACGTTAAACCTACTTCTTCCTCAGATGCTCATAAGACTGCCCTCTTACACAGACTCTGGTATACGACAGGAGGAGTATATGACTAAAAAAAACATAAAAACCATCTTATATATAGTAGCGTGCCTATAGTAACAATACTTAAAGTAAGGTACACTCTGTGGTCAGTGCTAGTAATAATGCGAATCAAAAGTGAACGGAATGCTGTGTACGTAAACCGCATCCATCTTAGAGTCTTTTTAACACGATTAAGGCATGGCCTACCTGGTATGACAAGGATTCTTTGAAATGTCAGTGAACACCGGTAAACGGATGCTTACGGGAAGGAAGACTCCACTAATGAACGGAAAAACAGTCAGAAGTCTATACAAGAGATGGATGGTGTTTTTCAAGGAATCGGGTGGTGCATGCAGCGTACCTTGATACTACTTACAAACGATAACTTCTTTTCTGCAAGTATTATATGCGGTAGCACAACGTGATCTACAAAACATCAAGGGGATACCAAAATTTAACCCAGTCTATCGTTACTGCAACAACAGTATTATCAATTACTACAACATGCTTAACACACGCAAATGATATCTCATTAATGTCTACAATTGCTGACCTTGCAAAAACATTTTTGGTTCAATTGCTCTAAATTAAGCAAACAGGAACTAAAAAGTAAACATTATATGGTAACGCGTTTCTAACAAGGAAACCTAAGTGATGTCCGAAATACCTGTATATGTGTTTAAACTGTTCCGAGATGATAATGTGGAGTAACAGCTTACATACTTTCTAAAACGACAAAACACAAAGAAAAAAATCCGTTGAGAAATCAATGACGGCCTACTATCGTTGTATGAAGGGCAGATAAATAACTATACAGAAGAGTTCTTACTGACTGCTAACTGGGGCTGCATGCCGCTGTAGCGGACGCCGAAAATGAGTGACTACCGCGGAAGGATACCATACAGACTTTAAGTAGTGCCGATCAAACTCGCTAAAAGCAAGCATTGTGGGATGTGTAGTGTATTCTAGTTATCTTGCCCTTATTTTGGAAAGACTGTATGCGATCCGAAAGAATGGTAATATATCTGACATTTCACAACGTAAGGGACCGTTGCATGGCCTATTACATTCAGAATCAATATAGAAATGTCTAAACCCGAACCATCCGACATAACTAAATCCTGTAGTAGCGTCACCTCAAAGGAAAAAAATAGACAGAGAGACGTATGGTGCATGGGAATCCCACATATGCTAGATGATTATCCAAATAACAAGGTAACCCTGGACCTTCTGTTCAAAGCCTCAAGAAGGCTGGAAGCCCTGCGAATATTAGAAATGGGAATGATATAATGTCCCCCCTGTGTGAACCTTCACTCATGCGTTATTAGTCTGAACCACCACAATAATTTCAAACTTCTCCAGATTGGTGAGAAGAAAAACAGGGGTTGCTGGATGAAGAAGGTCAGAGGCCCCCACTCCCGCTAGTGCTTTGTCAACCAGACAGAGTGCTTTGAAGTCAATCCGTCTCCGAGCCGGGAGCCAGTGTAGCTGCCTAATGGCCTGTGAGGTGGAATGGTATTTAGGCAGCTGAAGAAGCAGTCTGGCTGCAGCGTTCTGAATTGATTGCAACTTAGCCACTTGAGAGCACACTGCTCCTAAGTAGAGGGCATTGCCGTAATCTATTCTAGAAAAGATGGTAGCAATTATAACAGTTTTCCTAAGATGATAAGGAATGAACTGCAAGATCTTTCTGAGCCCCTTGAGCATTAAGAAGCAGTCAGAGACCACCTGATTCACCTGTGACTTCCACAACAGGTCTTTGTAGAAAATTAAGATAGACGCTTTATGACCAAACTCTAGGACTTCAGTCTTTTCTGTGTTCAATTTCAAGAAGTTAAGGTTCATCCACTGCATGACCTCCGACATACAGCCGGCGAAATCAGCGGCCTTGGAATCCACAGATTGGGACACAGAAACAATCAGCTGAGTGTCATCAGCATATGACACCAGCTTGAAGCCCAGATTCTTTATTATCTTGGCCAAAGGGGAAACATAAATGTTAAACAGGGTGGGCGATAGCGCCGAGCCCTGGGGGACTCCTCCTGGAAGGTGAAATTTATCTGACTGATGGCCATTCAAAAAGATGACTTGTTCCCTGTCAGATAGAAAGGGGGAGAGAAGATCTAAGGCTAGGCCCTTAACACCAACATCCTGTAGCCGTTGGATGAGCACCTCATGATTTACGGTGTCAAAGGCTGCTGTTAAATCCAGCAGAACCAATGTGACCCTGCCTCCCTCGTCCATCCCCTTCCGAATTTCCTCAGCTGCCATCAATAGTGCAGTTTCCGTGGAATGATTTACCCGGAAGCCATGCTGGATGTTGTCAAGAATATGGCATGTCTCTAGATAGGAAGACAGCTCAACATTCATGGCTTTCTCCACTAGCTTAGCTGACAGCGGCGGCAGGAGATGGGGCGATAGCTCTTCACATCGGAGGGATCTAACTTGGGCTTCTTTAGCAGGGGCTGAAAACAGGCCTTTTTCCAGGCTAATGGAAAGACTCCAGAGCTCAAGACCTGATTCAGAACCGGCAATAATAGGGCACTTATCTCTTTCGGTGCGAGGTGGAGCACGAAAGGAGGACAAGGGTCCGTTGGGGAACCTGACTTGGTTTTCATCAACAGGTCAGCCAACGTGTTCTCATCCAACGGAGAAAACAGCGAGAGGCCGCTTTGTGCTTTACAGGTACCATTATGTCCGTTATGCTTGATCTGTATACTAACTGCTGCTCTGGACAGATCGTCATACAAAGATTGTACCTTGTTCTGGAAATAGGGCGCCAGCTTGTCCGTAAATACCTTATCTGGCTGAAAGCTAGCGCACCGTGGACAAGTCAGTAAGGCGTTGACAGTGGAGAAAAGTTCTCTACTAGATTGGGTAGCATCTTGAATCTTCCTATAATAATAGGAGGTTTTTGCCTGAATTATTAATGTCTCATAATCCTCTAATGCAGCACAGTAGCTTTTCTTGTGGGCTGGATCATAATTCATTCTCCAAACCCGCTCCTTCTGTCTGCATTTAATTTTGGCGGCTTTTAAATCTGATGAATACCAAGGGGCGGACACCCGTTTTTGCCGCACTCTGACTGCCTTCTCCGGTGCTACCAGGTTGGCCGTATTAAGAAGGCTAGCTTGTAAAGCTATAGCCGCCTGGTTAGCATCTGGACAGGCCCCTACTCTTTCCTCAAGAGCACCAAGTAATCCGACCTGGTAACTGACTTCCAGGCCCAGTATTTCCTGGGGGGAAACCTAAGACTCCTTCTATAGGAGGAACTGGTGAGCAGGATGGTGAAAAACACTGCAAAATGATCAGACCATAGCATTGGTGTTACCTTACTTTTAGCATCAATGGGGCAGATTAGTCTTGAGCCTGTTGCCCATGAGAATAGTCCTGCTGAACTGCCAGGCCAGGTTCTCCCTGGACTGAAAAACAATCATTCTAGGACTAGTTTCAGGGTTTTACCCCTGATCAGCCAGGATAGCTTGCCTCCAGTGGGTAAACAGTCAAAATATTGAGTAAAAAATATCGAATGGACATAATATCGAGTTCAAAATATAGAATGGACAAAATATCGAATGGACAGAATACAGACATCAAAAATATCGTTTTTGAGGTAAGTAATGTAATATTGAATGTTAAACATATAGATAGTTAAAATATCGAAGTATATAATATAGGTTATTAAAATTATCGAATTTTTAATATTATCGAATTTTTTATAGTGTTTTTTATGTTATTATATGTGTAAAAAGTGTGTATTTATGTTATAATTTATTTTAATTAAAGAATTTAGTTTTTTTAATTTTTGCGTAATTTAATTCTCTAGTGGGTTATGGGTTTATAGGGGAATAGGGTGGGAAGTAATTTAATTATAATTAATTAAATATGTAAATTTATTTATTGGTATTCATTTTTAATTAGTTGTTAATTAATTTATATTTTGTAATTAATTAATTAATTGCTAATTATGTTAATTTTACTAATTTATTTTCTGTACCGGGCTGTGGGTTTAAAGGGGAATTGGGTGGGAAGTAATTTATTTATAAATAATTAAATATGTAAAATTATTTATTGGTATTTATTTAGAATTAATTGTTAATTCATTTTTTATGGGTAATTAATTACATTTTAATTGCCAAATAATTTTATTTAATTGATTAATTGCTAATTATGTTATTTTACTAATTTATTTTCTGTAGTGGGTTGTGGGTTTATAGGGGAATAGGGTGGGAAGTAATTTATTTATAGTTAATTAAATAATTCTATTTATTTAATTGTATTTAATTTGAATTAATTGTTAATTGATTTTTAATTGTTAATTAATTAATTGTTAATTTGTAATTAATTTGTATTAATAGGTAACTAATTGTAATAATTACATTTAATTTTTAATTTTAATTGATTAATTATTATATTATATTAAATTGGTAATTAGTTTTAATTATTTTTTTGTAGATATTAATTTAATTTGTAATAAATAATATATGAAGTATTTACTTTCCCTGCTGTTGCACCCACTGGAGTGGGAATAGTAATGTTTACCTCTACGCTATCCAACGCTTTCCCTACTGTTGCACTCACTGGAGTGGGAATAGTAATTTTTACCCCTACGCTATCCAACGCTTTCCCTACTCTTGCACCCACTGGAGTGGGAATAGTAATTTTTACCCCAACGCTATCCAACGCTTTCCCTACTGTTGCACTCTTTGGAGTGGGAATAGTAATTTTAACCCCTACGCTATCCAACGCTTTCCCTACTGTTGCACTCTTTGGAGTGGGAATAGTAATTTTTACTCCTACGCTAGCCAACGTTTTCCCTATTGTTGCATTCTGTGGATGTTGGAATAGTAATTTTTACCCCTATGCTATCCAACACTTTCCCTACTGTTGCACCCACTGGAGTGGGAATAGTAATTTTTACCCCTACGCTATCCAACGCTTTCCCTACTGTTGCACTCACTGGAGTGGGAATAGTAATTTTGACCCCTACACTATCCAACACTTTCCCTACTGTTGCACCCACTGGAGTGGGAATAGTAATTTTTACCCCTACGCTACCCAACGCTTTCCCTACTGTTGCACTCACTGGAGTGGGAATAGTAATTTTGACCCTCCCGCTATCCAACACTTTCCCTACTGTTGCACTCACTGGAGTGGGAATAGCAATTTTGACCCTCCCGCTATCCAACGCTTTCCCTACTGATGCACTCACTGGAGTGGGAATAGTAAATCTTACCCCTACGCTATCCAACGCTTTCCCTACTGTTGCACTCTTTGGAGTGGGAATAGTAATTTTTACCCGTATGCTATCCAACACTTTCCCTACTGATGCACTCATTGGAGTGGGAATAGTATTTTAACACTCTTGCTATGCTACGGTAATAATATTGTATATATTTTTAATAATAATATGTTAATATATATATATATGTTTTAACAAATCAAATTGTATTATTTTTTTATAACTTTAATTAATTATTTAATCATTTTAAGGTTATTTAAGTATTTTTAAGTATATTTTAGTTATTTATTTTTTAATATTTATTTAATTTTACATTAATTTTAATGAATCCGATATTTTTATAAAGTACATATTTTTGAACAATAATTTTGATTCGATATTTTTGTACTTACCTGTTTGCAGATAGGATTTCAATATTTTTGTAGTCGATATTTTGGAGTCGATATTTTAAATGCCTATATTTTTGTAGTCAATATTATGTCAGTGATCCCCTCAGTGGCATAGAGAGCACGGGATGGAAGAAGAACTATTGATCAACAGAATGTTGAACGATGTAAAGAAAATCACACCAGTACAGCTATCTGGTCCTAAATTGATCATTTCTTTGCTCCCCATGCCATTCCAGTTTAGTCCCAGCCATATGCAAATCAGTTTTGACCCTGTTCCCGATGGGAACAGGTAAAGACACATGCTCACTAAGGGCGTGAGTGTAAATAATGTTTATTCCAATGAAGCTTCCAACGCAAGTACAAAATACAGGTCAGTGAAGGAATTCCGGGAGGAGCATCTGGTCACCTCTGTCATCAGCTGTCATCTGGTAACATTCCAGAACATACAGCTGATGACTACACAGGGGTGCAGCTAGAGTGAGAGAGGGGGAAAAACTAATGAGGGAACAACAGAACAGTCCAGAACGAACTGGGTTGGCAGGTCAGCAAAAGAACAATGGATTTACCCTGAGGTCTTTCTCTGGAAAACATTCCAACTCAATATCCCAATTGAGGTGATAGTGTGCTGTTTGAATGTAAGGTTTAGAAGCAATGTAACTATGGCTCTTTGACAAACTTAAATTGTTTAATGACCAGAGTGGTGTAGATTTCATTTTGGTCATACCTGTGAGACATTGTCTGCCACTGAAAATATATTTTGTTAAGGAACTCAGCATGAATTCAAGGGCCCATTAATGATTGTCAGTAACCCCACTATCATTACTAATGTTTAAGCCATAATGGAATTCTGAGTGCGCAGAACTTACATTTTTCCTTTCTGACTGACTTTTGTGAAGAAATTGACAAGACTGACAAGGACTGATGGGCAAGATGTCACCCATATAGATGATAAGCCTCTCTCTTGTTACCCTTGAAATGACCACTACTGCTTTGCAAGACCAGTTGGATGTCCCAAGAGTCTGAGGAAAAACTATTTGGAGTGATTGTAAGAACATTACCTCCACCCTCTTCTAATGACCTTGAGGATGGTCCAATGAAATAGGAAAACAGTAAAAAATATATGTTCTTTAACATAAGTTCGAGATCCACTGCTTAAACACTACTTATTGGGACTGACCATACAGTAGTTCCTTTTAGTATTCTTTGAAAGGATTCTGTCAATTATAAGATTCTGCCTAAAGTTATGACTTTTACAATGCCCCTTAAAATTGTTATTACCCGATAAAGTAAGTCACAAGATCAGGGTGACCCATGGAAGAGAACTTGAATGCGTTAAGGATTCCATCTTCGCTACTTTGTCAGATATATTTTACCCTCTCAAACTGAACCCTTTTCACAAAGAAAAGAATCCTTCGTTTACCCCAAAACTTGTCAAATTAAAATTAGAATTGTGCTGTCTTGAGTGGCACTGACATAATGATTATAAGAATTAAAAATATATATATACCCAGAAGGAATACCGTTGTATTAAAGGAGAAAAAAACACTTTTTTCATTGCATTAATCTAAGGCTTCTAATTTAGCTAGATAATTATTAAACATTGGGAAAGAAATCCAGGTTCCACTGAAGTACCATAATTTTGCCTCCATCCTCTTACATTTGGTTAGGCCACATATATAAACATATTTGGCCTTATGTACTCGTACAATGTAATAATATGAATGAGATATACAGCCAGATTCATCATTGTAAAATCGGCTCGCAAAGGGCCAGATTCTGAGAATCTGGCCCTTTGCAAGCGCAATTTTTGCATTTGAGATTCATCATCCCAAATGCAAAAATAGCAAATTGCGAAATCGCTAAATTGCGAGGAATTGCATTTAAGGAATCTCTATTTGAGATTCCTTAAATGCAATTCATGAACCATTTTTGAATTGCGAAATCGCTATTTTTGGCCGCCATTTACCGCGAAGTCTGACTTCGTGGTAAGTAGCGAAAACTTTGAAAAATGCACTTTAGTGCATTTTTCAAAGTTGTATGTTACACACACACATGTCCTATGGACATGTGTGTGCGCAACATCAGTCTACATTTACATTTCAGGGGTGCTACAGGGTGTCCTTTGGACACCCCTGGCACCCTTGAAATCGCATCCTTGTTTGCGATTAGCAAATTGCTAATCGCAAATAGGGAATGACTCCCCATTCATCTATTTGCGATTAGCAAATTGCTAATCGCAAATAAGGAATGACTCCCCATTCATTCCTATGGGCCTCTAGGCCCAAATGAATGCATGGGGAGTCATTCCTTATTTGCGATTAGCAATTTGCTAATCGCAAATAAGGACGCTGTAGAAATCACATTTTCTACATGAATTCCGTTTTGCGAGTCATTAATAGCGATTCCTTAATAATCGCTATTAAGGACTCGCAAATCGGGACATTGATGAATCTGGCTGATAGTGCACTAAAGGTAAAGAAGGTGCATTTTTTGTGTGTTTGAGACACATGTGTGTGTGCATATTAAAGTTTTTCCTCTTGAGAAACATCTGGATTGCTGATATTAATCTTCTTTAGGTTTAGATTGCAAGGTGGTCTTCCAAATGCATTTAATTCAGTGTGTTTGCCAGGGATTAGTGAGTATGAATCATATGTGTGTTTAATGCTTTCATAATAAATAGTTTTTCGCTTCAGTTTAATAATACATGTAATAGATTACAGTTCCACATGTATTAGTACAGAATTAAATACCTTGATTCCTCCATTAAAGCTTTCATTTATTGGATTATCTGTAGGTTGAAGAATTAATATGCATTTAATGAAAACTGTTAAGTTAGTCTGATTGTGAACCTTTCGCTTACAATCAAGACATTTATTACTAATGTAAAATTTGTTTTTCTGCATGTTTTCTCCTCTGCAGATGCAGACCAAAGGCATTTATTAGTTTCTAAAAAGCACACTAAATTTCAGAGATAGTGAGGCGAGGAAAAATCTGCAAGGTCAAATAATTTTAATGAAGAACAAAGAGAGTGTTACCAGTTGGTTCTATTAGACAAAGAGAGGAATCCAATTATGCTTAGGAAGTAAAGACTGAAATATGGGAGGAGTGTTCAAGGCACCAAGTTCTTTCTTTGGAACTGTAAAAGTACTATGATGCATATGAGGTCCTATTTCTCTAATGTTCTTTGTGCATGTTAAATAGTGATTCCACCTTGGATTTGGTCAGATTCCCTTAAGCCGTAGAGAGGTACATACCTCTCTTTCCATCTCTGATTGTGTGGCTTTATGCAATACATGACACCTTATCTATAGAACTTCTACAGACGTTCTGATGTTGGCACCTTTCTTGCTCCCTTGATTCAACAGGGTTTCCACTATCCTTAGTCCCGTGTATGGTTTAGTAGATGTTGTGAATCTTTTCCATGTATGAGGAGAAGGATCCAAACCACTCATCTGGTAATCGAATCCTATTCTTTATTTTTTTAATAGCTGGCACAGACATTCTTATATGCTCCTTGCTTCTGTATACCGCTTTGGTCTTCCTTTGATAACTTTTATATTTGTAGTATGTTCTTGAGATTGATTTATATTAGTCTGACTTCGAGTTTGTAATAAACTTTTAAACTTCAAGTCACTGACACAGACATTTAATGTGTGGCCCTAATGGTCACACTGTCCCTTAAGATGTAAATTGGCACTTACCCCTTTTCCCCTTAGACTGCTAAAAAGATCTATTGACCAGAGGTAAAATGGAAGAAACAGCATAGAGTGTTCTCACCACTATCTGCACACGTTTCTGAAAATTTCTATTACCCTTACCTAGGACCTCGGCACAAAATAATATAACATTTTCCATGCAAAAATCTGAATCATGAGGAAGCCTATTGAGTCTGAAGCAAATCCTAGCCCTAACCTCCTATAGCTAATCAGGTCTTTTGTGCCTAAACATGCCACTTCCAATGAGTACCAGCTGATCATAGAAGAGTAGTTAGTTGAAATTATCCTTGTTAGGCCTGGCATATTTGGAGTGGTTTTCCTCCTAACATTTAACCCTAAACCCTACTATTTTGCTGAGATTGTATTTGCTAGCTTTAGGACTCTGCACGTCATTTTACCACTGCTAACTAGTGCTAAAGTTCTTGTTCTCTCTCCTTAAAAAATGGTAGAATTGGCTTATACCAAATTGGCATATTTATTTTACTTGTAAGTCCCAAGTAAAGAGGCATGACCTGTGCCCATGACCTGTAAATTAAATGTTAATAGTGGGCCTACAGCACTGATCACCCACTTAAGTAGCACTTGAGACATGTCTCAGAGCTGCCATTTCAGTTTGTGTCCGCAGCTTTAAACTGCTACTTTGACATGGCAAAATAAATCTTTTGCCAAGACCAAACCTTACTTTTTAATAGCTATAGGTCACCCCTAGGTTAGGCCTTGAACAGCCCGTGGGCAGGGTGCACTGTATTACACGTTTAACACATATTTTTTAATTTACATGTCCTGTAGTGAAAAAATCTTAAATCATTTTTTCACTAATACAAGGCTTACCTCTACCTTATGATAACATTGGAGTTACCCTATTATATTTAATAAGTGATCATTTCCAAATGGGAGCAGGTAGTCAGTTCATATTGGTGTCTTTGGAACCATAAGGAACAATTCTCTCTCAAGGTGGAGTCGAACAATAAACATTTCTTTTGAAAATGACACTTTTAGAAAGTTGGCTTCTTCCTACCTTAATCATTTCATGCCTGCAACTTGCCTCTGGTCACATGACAGGGTGCAGCTGACAGTTTGGCTTTGTGTATTCGTCCTAGATGGCCACAAGAAATGGGGAGCTTAGGTGTGACTGCATAGACCATCACTGCCAGAATGGGTGGGAGGAGCTGGGCCCAGCCCAATTTACACTTGATTATTCTGCCTCCTGTCTCTACACAAAGGGCTGAATAGCCCTTGTAGTTACTCTAGAGCCAAGGTCAGGAAGGCAGGGTATATTTGTACTTCAAAGGCAAGCCTTTACAAGTTTTTCCCCACTTCAGTAGCACAACTGTATATAAAAGAAGGAACTCAGACACTAACTTGTCAGCACACTTCTGAACCTGTGGATACTCTCAAGGAAGAAGGACTGTTGTGCTGCTGAATGTCTGTCACTCTGCTGGACTGCTGCTCTGAAGGACTGCTGCCCTACTTTAATGACGTGCTGTCCTCTTGCCTCGATATACGTATCAGTTGGAACCAAACATGAATTCTTGTCAAGTAGTACCTGAAAGCAGAGGGTACAGAATCTGGGTCACTTGAGAGTGACCAGGGTCTCAGTAGACAAATGCCCACCGATGTTGGGTGCTTCAGGATAGTTGATGGAGACCTTGACTCGACGGCTGCGGGGACCAAGCGATGTCGAGGACAACCAGGAGCTGGATACAAACTGTCTCACAAAGGATTTTCAGTGCTGAATGGTCGTTGTCCTGTGGGAGTACCAACAATCCTTGGCAAAGGTAAACCATGCAGGAGGCCAAGGAAGTGTATAGTTCGGACCAGCAAGGTCCAGGAGACTCACCACACACAGGGGAGTCAGGGTTGGCCCCAAGCAATCAGAGGAGCACAAGGAAAGCAAAGTTGACCCTCAAATGGACCCACAGACCGGAGGCACAGGCGTCGTGAGAGGACCCTGAGCAGGTCACAAAACAGCAGGCCACAGAGCACTCGGTGCAAGGTGGGTGAAGATTTTTGTAGGAGAGGTTACCAGATGTTTAGGCTACTCGGATCCCAATGCACTTGTAGGAGAATTGCCAACAAGCACTTGCACTTGTAAAAGTATGCGTTGCACAGGGGTTCAAGTATTGCAGCCCCCACAAGGGATTCTAGCCTCAAATTGAGTGGGAGAGCAGCTCAGGCCTCGAGGGATATAGGAACCAACCTCCTGTGTTGCTGAACCCTTCGGAGTCCGTAGGAGCTATGGATCAGCAGGACCGGTAGGCAGTGTTGTGGTGCCTGCGCACACAGGAGAGTGACTCCTTCACTCCAAGGAAGATTATCTTAAGGTGTCCAGGATGCTCCACAGGTCCTACACGGATCCTGTATAGTACATAAGCACAGACGATGCAGCAGACTGAGAGGGAGAGGAAGTCAAGCCCAAACGAAGTCCAGCGGGGTCCAGAGTGCCCAGACAGTCAAAGTGCAGTGGTTTCAGTTCTGAATCTTGTCCACAATGATTCTAGGGTCCTACAGCCAGGTAAGCCCTTCAGTACTCACGGTAGAGGGTTGGAAAGATTCAGGGGACTCTCAGGGAGGATCTTGACAGGGGGGAGGTTACTCCCATGTCCTTTGTCTAGTTTCGCACCAGAGCGGCAGCCAACGGTTCACAGGCCTGGTTTGAACTGGGCTATACAGAGGGACACTAAATGTGCCCCTCATGCAGACTTTCAGTCGCTCTCAAGCACAACCCACCCAGTCCTAATAGACTAAATCCTGTGTGGGAGGTGATCACACCTCCCTGTGACAGGATGCCTATTGTCCTGCCTTCCCGTGCTCGAGCTTGGCCCAGCAGCAAGAGGGCAGAAATGCATCTCTGATCAGCAGAAACCATTTTGTGCTGTCGGGAGCTAGAAGTCTGGTACCGGGAATACTGAGAGCCCATGAAGGGCCTTCCTGGTGGATGGAATCATACCTCCAACACTGTTTACCGGTGTGGGGGTATGATTCTGACATGTTTGACACCAAACACAATAGGGTTTGTTGCAGCCATTTCCGAGATGGTCATCACGCGGTTGAGAAAGGACCCTCTATATAGTATATGGCTGCTGCACTGACAACCCAGGAGAATGGACTCTGTAGGCTGCAGGGGTGTCCTGCACATGCAGGGGCACTCTCTCACTTAGAAACAAGCACCCTGCCCAAAGGAATGTAAAGGCCTGCTATAGGGGTGACTTATAGGTTTGAAGCCCCGTGACCCCTAGATATAGCAAAACTATATCTCAAGTAAGTGGTGCATGCCCCAACTTACACAGGCTGGAATGGCAGGCAAGTAGTTCCACTTTGAATGGTCTCCAATGGGTGGCATAATACATTCTGCAGCCCTTGGGAAACCTCTTGGGTACCTATGCCCTGGATACATATGTACCATATACTACTGACTGACAAGGGTACCCCAGTATCCAATCTGGGCTGTACCTAAGCACATGCATAACATTTTAGGGAGAAATCAGACAGACTGGTGTCTTGAATTAACAGGATGTCAGTCATACTAGTCAAAACAGCATTACTTCAAGTAAAAAATTGGGGTTAACCATAAGAAGCAGATCCTACTTTCCAACGTGGGACTTTTTCTAACTACATGGGGAGAGAAGTTGGCCTAAAGGCTAGGGCGGTCAGCCTCGAATCTGGGGAACTGGGTTCCAATCTCTGCAATGAAGCTGAACATTCTGTGAGTCTGGGCGAATCACTTTATCTCCTCGTGCCCAACAAAAAAACAAAAAAAATGAATTTGTCCTCATGTAATGCAACTGATGCTATGTAAAGCGCTCTGATACCCAATTCAGGTCATGTTTGCGCTTTATAAAACTCTGTAAAAATAAAAAAAAACATATTATTGGCAAGTCATTGATTGTAGGAGACATATCCACACTTAACGTAGATGCACACCCCGCTTCCTGGGAGGAGACAGGAGCCTGTCCCCTGTCCCTATCTTAGAACCTGCTGGACATCCTGAATGTTACAATTTTTAAGATAGGGCACTTCTGCAGGATCTGTCGTCAGATCAAAACCTTCTAGAGGTATGGTGCTTACTTCCTCCCACAGTTAGGGGCTACACTTCCTTCTCCTGCCCACAAAGGCCTCAGTCACATAATAACTACATTCTCCTCTGTGGGTGGGTGCTCTCAGATGTGGTGAGACTGACATTCTGGAAGCTGGCCTTTCAGACCATGGCCCTGTAATATTGGGGGTCGGGTGGTTTAGTGGAATGCTGGGTGTGATGGCTTAGTGGATGCTGGGAATGGTGGCTTAGTGTACTAATGTGTCCACTGTAGGGGCTTATGTTTGACCTCATGGTCACAGGCTCAAATCCCGGCGGGTCCACTCAGCCTTTCATCCTTCTTTGGTCGATAAAGTGAGAACCATTCAGATGGGTCACAATAAACTTCTGTTATTCAGCACAAAGATGTCCTTTTGGGCGATATTGTGCTTTAAAATACACGTTATGCTGTGTTGTGTTATGTTATGTTAGGTTAGGTTGGGTTAGGTTAGGTTAGGTTAGGTTATGCTATGTTCGGTTAGGTTAATTAGATGGAGGATCAGTGAATTTGCGTATATACACCCAAGTAGAAAGAACAGTTTCGACTTCACACAACTCCTAACTCACTGATAATGATGGGTCTGTGGAGTTCAAAAAGATCCATGGTATGATGATGTGGGATACTTAATAAGCCCCTCTGCCTATTTATTTATTTATGAAGCTTATAAAGCGCACGGCTACCCCCAACAGGGGTGTCCTGGCGCTACGGACTAAAGAGCAACATGGATGTCTAGTATGGCTAGAGGTTGGAAAACAGCCAGGTCTTTAAGTTGCGCCGGAACAAGGATTCAGATTTATTCAGCCACAGACATAGTGGTAAGTTATTCCAGAGTTTGGCGGTGACAACAGCAAATGCTCTGCCCCCCATTCTGGAACTTTGTAATCCTAAGGAGTTAGGTCCATCAGGACATGGAGTAGGCTGGACCCTTTTTAAAGTAATAATAACAACAACGAGAGAGAGAGGGAAAGGACACTCTCGGTCCCCCACGAGGTAGTAATAAACAACAAAAGAGTGCCCACTGAAGGGTACAGGTGTCCAGCACAGAGACAAGGAAAGTTTAAATCTACCTGAATAGGAATTTCCCAGGGATTCTTTTTAAGCCCTCACTCACCACCCTGGGTGGTGACATGCTTCATCACTGGGCCCACCAGGAGAAACCGAATGTCTCCCTGGTGTGCTGCGACGCCAGGTAACTGCTGAGCGGGGTTTTTTTTGTGACAGAATGTGAAAAAAAGTGAGTTATATTAAAAAATACCAGCAGCGCTTACCACACAAAAACTTTATTCCGTGGTTAGCTGGGTATTAGTTAAGAAGTATGTGTCGGGAAATGTACCAACTAGTGTGTTGGGTGTTTTCCCCTTACGATTTACAACGGGGTCAACATGTTTCTGCCCTTTAAGTGTACGTGTGTTACTGGGCATTCGTCAGGACCATGTAATTGTGTACCTCGGTGGTATAGGCACGCTAAGGCCTACCCTAGCCAGAGGACGTGAAAGTTAAAAGACAGATTTATGTGTCGAAAAAAGGGTGCAAAAAGAACAAACCAAAAAGAGGGTTCGAGTTAAATTTTGCGAACCTGTGGTTTGTGTGTTAAAAGATCCACACCTCATGGGTCTCGGGAGGGGGGTGGTGGCGACAGTGGCACACCGCCCGCAACGCCAAACACCCGCTAGGCACCTAGCGCTCTCCTCGAACCGGACCGGTTCGAGGAGAGCGCTAGGTGCCTAGGTGCCTAGCGGGACCCATGAGGTGTGGATCTTTTAACACACAAACCACAGGTTCGCAAAATTTAACTCGAACCCTCTTTTTGGTTTGTTCTTTTTGCACCCTTTTTTCGACACATAAATCTGTCTTTTACCTTTCACGTCCTCTGGCTAGGGTAGGCCTTAGCGTGCCTATACCACCGAGGTACACAATTACATGGTCCTGACGAATGCCCAGTAACACACGTACACTTAAAGGGCAGAAACATGTTGACCCCGTTGTAAATCGTAAGGGGAAAACACCCAACACACTAGTTGGTACATTTCCCGACACATACTTCTTAACTAATACCCAGCTAACCACGGAATAAAGTTTTTGTGTGGTAAGCGCTGCTGGTATTTTTTAATATAACTCACTTTTTTTCACATTCTGTCACAAAAAAACCCCGCTCCGCAGTAACCTGGCGTCGCAGCACACCAGGGAGACATTCGGTTTCTCCTGGTGGGCCCAATGATGAAGCATGTCACCACCCAGGGTGGTGAGTGAGGGCTTAAAAAGAATCCCTGGGAAATTCCTATTCAGGTAGATTTAAACTTTCCTTGTCTCTGTGCTGGACACCTGTACCCTTCAGTGGGCACCCTTTTTAAAGTAAACAGCATAAAATGTGCCCACACCACCCTTATTTTTACGCAACACAGTTTATATAGGTCAAAAAATATTCATTAAATTTCGACCTGGTATTTGTATTTTATACCGATCATTTTTTTGTTTTTTCAAAAACTTTTTTGGGGCATTAACTAGCAAAAAAAGAACAACTGCACATTCATATATTTACACTATCGTACAGCATGATTTGCAAACATAGATCAAAAAATCAATATATACACTGAAAAAATCAATAAACATCATCCATACAAAAAAAATTCTTACACAAAACGACACATATTATGTACATGTATATTTGATATTAGGAAATGAAAGACAAAATCAAAAGACAAGGAATACAGTCAATTGAATGAGATTAATCAATGCTTTCTAGTCTAGCCATTGCTAGGTTCTACTGTAATAAATCATTTATTCCTCCAAGTTTGCCGACGCGTTTCAAGGCCAGGAAACCAGTTCCTGGACTCTCATCAGGGCTTTTTCTTTTGTCTGTAAGTGATGTAAAGAAAACAATAAAGTTTTATTTGCATAATTCGAAGCTCGTCTCCATTTACGCTACACAAAGGTCCTTACAGACTATATCTGACTCAGACTGAGTCTACATACCGTGTTCTTTTAAGGCGGGGGACTGTAGGGAGGATTTCCTTATTCTCATAAAGACCTTCTCTTTTAAATTCGAAAGCGATATGCGCTGACTCCTTGTTCTATAAACCACACAACTCTGATCAAAAAAATGACACGTATTAGTCATATGTCTCCTTTAGATCTTTATGAATCTTCGGTAGAAGATATATTACTGGGGTCCTAGGGAATTTTTTAAGAAGATAATCATATTCCTTTTCACCTAGGAACCCCCCATCTTTGCCTAGTTGTAATGTTTGGGCAATTTGTCCTTGAATTTGCTTTACTAGATCCTCAGATAGTCGACGGTACCAGGTAACATTTGTTACTTGTTTTGCTCCTTCTGCTAAATACATCTCACTGGGCCAGATAACTACCGCCCGCCCTTGTCTGCTTGTTTGATCAAACCAGCTGACAAGGGCGGGCGAAGCCTCATAAAGATCTAAAGGAGCCTCCTGGCCGCCCGATAGTTTCGGGTTGCGATTCATGCCTCAAACCTATCGCTAAATATGTAGATTTCATTCTGAAGCCCTTTCCTAAAGAGGTAAAATCTTACCTTAGGGCTACGACAGATTTTTTGTTGAAAGTAGAGGGATCTGAGTTTGATCCTGAGTCACAGATAATGGTAACAATGGATGTGACATCCCTCTATACGCAGATACCACAAGAGGAAGCGTTGGAGGTGATGGAGCTGTATTTGGACAAAAGAGAGAGACCCCATAGGGTGTCAGCATCTTTCATCCTGAATCTAGCTGAAATTGCATTAAAAAATTAATTACTTCTCCTTCAATGGTGAATTCATCATGCAAGTGAAGGGCACTGCCATGGGGTGTCCTTATGCCCCAGAGATGGCAGTCCTCTTCATGGCACAGTACGAAGAACAATTTGTGGAGACCAATAACCCGTACAAAAAATACATCTTACAGTGGTACCGCTATATAGACGACAACTGGCTCCTGTGGCAGGGGAGTCAGACCGATCTGTTGGCCTTCTATGAATGGCTTAATGCCAGACTTGGGAACATAAAATTTTCCATTGAGTATAGCAACACCAGAATGACATTTTTAGATGTAGAACTTACATGTGACCAGGTTCAATAAAAACATCTCTATACAAAAAGAACACTGACAGGAACACTATTTTACATCATAAAAGTTCACATCCAAGAAACCTAAAAGCAAATCTCCCATATGGGCAACTACTACGACTGAGGAGGAATTGCTCTGATGTGCAAGATTATGATGTACATGCCCACAATTTCTGTAATGATATGAAACAGAGGGGTTACCCCAAAAAACTTTTGAAACATTCATTCAAGAGAGCACGGTTTACGCCCGTGAATGCCTGCTCCAAGTTAAAAAGAGACCAGCACTGGAACCATTGGTGTGCGTTACGACCTTTGGTCCTGACACACACAAAGTGAGACAGGCTGTCTTGAAGAACTGGCACCTCCTGGAGGGGTTGGACTGTCCTTTTCCCAAGCCAATATTTGCTTATAGGAAGAACCAAAGTATAGGCCAACAGATCATCCGGGCAGATGTGGTACTGCCAAGGCCAAAGAGTAATTTGTTATCACAGTGGAATATGAAACCGATCGAGGGCCACCATAAATGTGGGAATTGTGTGGCGTGTGCCGATACCATCGCAGGGAAAGAATTTTGTCATTCTGGTACAAAATGGAAGCACTTGGAATTTTCAAATTGTAGGACAAAAAATGTAGTCTATGTGATACTGTGTCCTTGCCTGAAGATTTATATTGGTAAAACTAGCCAACAAGTTAATTGGCGAATAAGCCAACGTAAATCTCGGATAAAAAAGAAAGTGATGACAGCCCCAATGGTTGAGCATTTAGTAGAAAAAGGACACGAGGAACATGAGTTCAAATGGTCCATCTTGTTCACAGTGAACCAAATGAATTGGTCCTTAGACTTAGAACGAACACTACTACAAAAGGAGGCTTACCTTATTTTGAAATTTAAAAGTTCACAGACAGGGTTAAACAACTTATCTGAGGTAGCGAGAATGTGAAATCCCTATGAGACAGAAGCCACCGATAATTGTGGTGTATTTTTTCATTTTCTCGGAGTTACTTGTGTGCTTGTACACATACTTGGGAGTTTGAAAAATAAGATCTAGCTTTGAGCCATTGTAAAGACCTCTATATTTATAGGCGTGAGTAAAATTTAACCACACGACATAGAATGTGCCTCATAAATTATGTGCGTCTATCCAATAAGCCCATAAGCTATCGAATGAATAATAAAGAAGTTCTTAGAGCCCAGGGCCCTGCCCGTAGAGCGCGCCATATATGAACTGGGCTACTACATGTCCCATAATTTCGAAAGATTTTACTTTCAAAAGAAACGGATAGTAAATACCTAGTTGCCACTTGGATTTGACATCATGTCCTATAAAGAACGAGTGCGCTTCTTGCTTTAGAAACATCCACTCTGCCGATCAAAAACATGCAATGATATGGGCTGTGTTTTTTTAATTAATCACATTACACACGAGCGCACTATATTTTATACATTAAATGGGTGACTACATGTCCCACAATCCGAATGCACAGCTCTTCGAAATAAAAGGAGCAAAAAAAACAAGCCGCCATCTTGATTCAATTAGGATCCAGACGGCGACGAGACTCGTTCAAAAGGTAATGTGGCAGCGGAACGAGTGGGCACATTTGAAAGATCATTGTTTTTTAATACTATCCTAAAACACCGGCATATACTTTTTTCACAGGACTAGAGCGCATCTTAATTATCACACTGAGGTATTACACGAAATAAGACAGGTATGTCCCCTTTCCTCCGCACAAGCGGTTTGTTACTTGGTTATATGGCGATTATTGTCGATAATTCTTAAACGTGTTTTCGTTTTCGGCTCTCTGTAGATACAGTTACCATATGAGACGCAACATGTTGGGCTGACTGGCTCGTTTGCATGTGTGTAAGCAAATACAGCTGGTTTGAGTATCAAAAGAGAAACATTAAAAGAACGAACACTACAAGAAAGGTATGTCGAAGTGTGCATACCTACTTTAAATCAAGTAAAGACACGATAAACACAAATTACTAATACATGTCGTTTTTTTTATCAGAGTTGTGTGGTTTATAGAACAAGGAGTCAGCGCATATCGCTTTCGAATTTAAAAGAGAAGGTCTCTGTGAGAATAAGGAAATCCTCCCTACAGTCCCCCGCCTTAAAAGAACTCGGTATGTAGACTCAGTCTGAGTCAGATACAGTCTGTAAGGACCTTTGTGTAGCGTAAATGGAGACGAGCTTCAAATTGTGTAAATAAAACATTATTGTTTTCTTTACATCACTTACAGACAAAAGAAAAAACCCTGATGAGAGTCCAGGAACTGGTTTCCTGGCCTCTAAACGCGTCGGCAAACTTGGAGGAATAAATGATTTATTACAGTAGTACCTAGCAGTGGCTAGACTAGAAAGTATTGATTAATCTCATTCATTTGACTGTATTCCTCTTCTTTTGATTTTGTCTTTCATTTCCTGATATCAAATATACATGTACATAATATGTGTCGTTTTTGTGTAAGAATTGTTTTTTGTATGGATGATGTTGATTGATTTTTTCATTGTATATATTGATTTTTTGATCTATGTTTGTAAATCAGTATGTACAATAGTGTAAATATATGAATGTGCAGTTGTTCCTTTTTTGATAATTAATGCCCAAAAAAAGTTTTTGAAAAAACAAAAAAATGAATGGTATAAAATAAAAATACCAGGTCGAAATTTAATAAATATTTTTTGACCTATATAAACTGTGTTGCGTAAAAATAAGGGTGGTGTGGGCACATTTTCTGCTGTTTACCCCATTCTGGAATGGCGGAAGTTGGGAGAGAGAGGAAGATGGAGGTGATTGGATCTGAGAGCTCGGGCAGACTGAACAGGCTTTAGCCTACGTCTGAGATACGCCGGCCCCTGCCCATTTAGAGACCTGAAAGACAGGACCAAGGCTTTAAACTGGATGCGATAGGGCACAGGCAACCAGTGAAGTTTCATCAGATGAGGGGTTATTGAGTGGCGGTAAGGGATGTTGCATATCAGCCTTGCTGCACTATTCTGCACAATCTGCAACCGAATAATCAGATAGGCTGGAGCTACCACATAAAGACTATTGGAATAATCCAGGTGAGAAATAATGAGGGCATGGAGGACAGTCATGGATGAATCCAGAGTGAGGAAAGGGAGAATTTTGCTAATCATG
This sequence comes from Lissotriton vulgaris, assembly GCF_964263255.1. Taxonomy (NCBI): domain Eukaryota; kingdom Metazoa; phylum Chordata; class Amphibia; order Caudata; family Salamandridae; genus Lissotriton; species Lissotriton vulgaris. The sequence continues at coordinate 337,244,044 of NC_141700.1, forward strand.
CAAAGTTTGCCAAAACAGGCGGAGGGGACCTTATTGATTTGAGTCTTACATGACAGTTAATTGTCAAATTGGAAACCCAGATTTCGGGCTGATTTTACGAGTAACGGGGGAGGGTTGAACTCAGGTTGGCCACCACATTAGAGACGGAAGTGGGGCACTAGGTGGATATCTAGAATCTAGAGAGCGTAGTTCATGCCTTTATGATTGATATACACTAACTCCCACACTCTAGAAGGAGCTGGAGAAGAATAGATTGCGTCTCAACATGTTCTTTAGGACAACAGCTGAAAATGTTCTATTAAACTAAAATGGCAGAAGAATGATCATGGAAAAAAGCTGGCCACCTCTTGGTGGCCCAAATACGTCAACGTGAGCCTCAAATGTCCACTCCGGCAATTCATGATGCCCATGGTATATTACTCACTCACCAATATGATGTTACCAACTGCTTTGCCTCATTTTATTCCTGGCTTTATGACAAATAAGAGCAATTTGTTTAAACAAATAGAAAGAGGGAGGATCAAAAAGTGCTCGTCCTTCTGCCCTGGACAATCATAATAAACAACAAGAACAAATTAGAAAACTTTATACTGTATCAATAGTCCATTCTGCTATTCATCTTATGCAAAAAAAACATTATGTTTTTTAAAAGACCACTCACCCACAAACCTAAGTGGTGGCATGCCTCATCATTTGGTACATCCCAGGTGTGCTCTGACACCTGATTACAGGTGTTCGGGATTTTCTTTGCGTGTGAATTTGTGAAATGAGTGAGTTAAAACTGGCTCCTGGATACCCCTCCTACCTAGGAGAAATTTGATAAAGGGTTCCTCGGGCAGGGTTAAAAATAAAACGTGGATGTGAAGGAGATGAAAATGGTCTTGCACATCCTGAATTAGGTCTACATGTTTCAGTCAATTGGATTTGTTTGAATGGCTTTCTTCAGGACCTAAAGTGACGGGCCAGAAAAAGGCCCTAAAGTGTATGTGATTTCTTTGCACTTTGCCAATTTTAATATGGAGGGATTGGGGTATTCTGAGGGTGAGTTTATGGAGGAGGTAGTGGCTTATGCCATCTTGGCTCACTAACTTGTAAATCATTTGGAGAGGATGGTTACCCGGATACATTTTATAAGACCGATAAACCACTATTGGTGCTGCTCCTGACAAAGGCATACCAAGAAGCCAATGCAGTTTGTTTCTTGGGAATGGTGTCTTAATATAAGGTCACCCTTGCCCTTCCCCGCAAAGAAAATAAGGACACTTTGAGCTGTACTAGCTACCGCCCAATGACGCTTATAAATGTTCATTTAAAGATAATGGCCACAAAGGATGATGATAGGAAACAGTTAGCCCTTTCATTGGCTGTAGGTAAGGCGTTAGATCATGAGGTGGTAGGCATTCAGCTAGGTGATACTGAGGTAAAAGCGCTGTTCTGTGCCAATGATATTTGGCTTCTTTTGTCCCTTTTGGATTCCTTCATTCCAGCAGTGATGGTCATTATTGACCAATTTTCTAATTTGACTGTAGGATCAACGGGACCAGACACGAGGCACTCACAATGTCGAGGTAAATTACTAGTGAATGGTTACAGGCCTCAAATATGAGGCAAGTCTCAAAGAGATTCAAATATCTCAGCATTCTTATGAATAGGGGATTGACTGGAATGGTCAGGACAATCTTCTGGCATCGATGGAAGGTTCTAAATCAGCTTACCGTAAGTTAGAACACCTGAAACGCTCATTATGGGAGAGGGTAAAAATTGTCAAAATTGTGGTGCCACTCAGCACAATTATCTGTTTGGGATTCTGCCCCTTCTGCAATCTTTTTTTACATATAGAGGCAAACATTTGATCGTACATCTGGAGTTACTGACAGCCTAGGCTGCGTACCTCATGTCTGTAGGCAAATAACACATTGGGGACATTTTCCTAACACTTATGGCATCATACAGCATGGCCTTTCCCTTTTCACACCTATGCCTGTATCTGACTGATTCTCAAGGCAACCATATGTGTGTAAATATTGAATTCAATATTCTGGGATGCCCTAATGTCTACCTCCTGATATGCTTGTAAACAGCACATTGCCCCTGTTCGAAACAGAGTATCATAGTGCGGAGCGGGTAGGCCAAACTCGGGGGTATTGTGTAAAGCATCTGGGCAGCACACTCACAGGCGACACATTAGGCACACTACAAAAGAGACTCCATACCAGGTTGCATGAAAAACAGCATATGCATTATGCAGAACACGTCATAAGGTAATCCCTGTTGTAATACTGTGCCAACTGGCACCGGGTTGAAGTATACAGGGGGACTATTCACACTGCAAAGCCAATCGGGCCGCTGCCCAAACCATCACAAATACACAGAAAGAATAAATATAAGTTCATCAGCATGAGGACACATTGGCATCAGACCTGAAAGGAAAACATGCTTGCAGGCCATGAAGCCTCACCCTAGGCATTAAGACGTAATCAGGCATTGAAAAAAAAAAACATTAACATTGATTGCAAAACCATCAGCAGTCAGCCTTAGGAGAGAACCTTTGTCAGTAACATAGAGCATTAGGCCGTAACATCTGCAGTAGGCATAGACCTGTGAAGATCTCATTAAACATGCACATTAGTACTGGCTTAATCCTAAGCATAGATGCGACATTAGGCAGAACTCCAACGATGTAAGCGTGTGGGGGAAAACATTATCATTAGCATTAGGTAGGACCATAAAGCATTCTCACATGGCATCAGGCATAAAAGCATATTAGGCACATTAGGGCATCAACATTTACCTTTATGCCTATCAAAACATTAGCTTGCGGCATCTGGTTGGTATTAACACATTAGGCGTAAAAGCACATTAGGCATGTTATCACTATACATGAAACATGAGGCAGGCCAACAAGGTGCAGGAAACACATTATGCCAAACCTTAGTAGTGCGTCATGGGAATACCACCAGGGTGTATAACCCACCATGCGTCCCAAACCATATGCCCCTTATGGCATCTCAATAGCATAAAACATTAGGCAGGGGGATATCATTGCAGGAAGTGTCATCCATGTTTTGCGTAAACATCCGGCAGAACACCAACAGGTGAGATACACCACATATGTCTCCAGCAGTGCACCCAGTAGATTTTCGTCCCCACATTGATGTCCACATACAATGTCCTGCACACCTGGCAGCCGTCCGCACTGATGCAGTGCAGCTGTGCAGCAAATGAAGGTCAGGCACCACTGCACCTGTAGGGGCCCCACTCTGCAGCCGAGAAAAAGAAAAATGCTCCTTTGGTGCTACGGCGTCGCTGTGTAGCCCCCAGGGCACTATGGCCCTGTCCGTGGTGGAGCCCCCCGGGGTCTTCAAAACAATTATGGCCCCAACGTTGGAGCAGCTTGCTGTCCTGCGGGGCTGTTCAGCCACTACCGGAACCCTTGATCCCTTCCCGAGCCCCCACACTCACCGGAACTCTCGGTGGGGAACCGGCTCTTCCCTGCTGCTGCAACACTTCTTCCTCGGTGGGGGGGCATTGGGCCCTCCCTCCAGCTTTACCTGCCGAAAGCTGCAGGACTTGAGGGGATCTCCCCACTCCAGGGAGCCCCGCCTACAGATCTAAGCCTCTCTTTACCCGGTCCCCCCCCTCCTGGGAACGGAGCTGTGCTCCAGGGCCCGCGAGGCTCCCTGACGGCTTCCCTCGCTTCCTCCCTTGCGGGCGGGATTCCCTGAGGCACTCTCACCAGTGGCAATTGCAGCGCAGCTCCCCTTACGTCAGTGGGGGAGCCTGCACCATAAACTGCTGAGATTTTCCTGCGCGACAATGAGGGATAGGCTCCCTCCCATGTAACAGCACCAAGCAGGGTGGGCACCCGCTCTCAGACACAGGCAGATGCGGGGTGGGCACCCGCCACTATGACATGTACAAAACTGGGTAGGCACCTGCCAAACACAGGAAAAGCGCAGGGTGGACTCCCACTGTTTCAAACAAGCACCAGACGCAGCTCACATGAGTCAAGTCAAGTAAAGTCAGAGAATTTATATAGCGCACTACATACCCAGAGGGTCTCAAGGAGCTTAGAAAGGGGGGGAGGATTACTTGTCAAATATCCACGTTTTAAGTTGCTTTCTGAATGCTAGGTGGTTCTGGGTAAGGCGAAGGTAAGCGGGGAGTGAGTTCCATGTTTTAGCAGCCAGGTATGAGAAGGATCTGCCTCCCATGGTGGTCTTGTTGATGCGAGGTACAGTGGCGAGGGCTTGGCTGGAAGAACGTAGTTGGCGGGAGGGGGTGTAGAAGGACAGTCGTGAGTTGAGGCATTCTGGTCCGATGTCGTAGAGTGATTTGTGTGCGTGGGTTAGCAGTCGGAAAGTGATCCTCTTATTGACGGGTAGCCAGTGGAGGTCTTTAAGGTGACCAGAGATGTGTTTGTTGCGCGGGATGTCTAATATGATCCTGGCTGAGGCGTTTTGGATTCGTTGGAGTTTCTTCTGGAGTTTAGCGGTAGTGCCTGCGTAGAGGGTGTTTCCGTAGTCCAGTCGGCTCGTGACCAGAGCATGGGTGACTGTTTTCCTTGTTTCGGTGGGGATCCAGCTAAATGTTTTTCTGAGCATGCGAAGAATGTTGAAGCAGGAAGAGGATACGGCGCTGACTTGTCTGCTCATTGAGAGTGAAGAATCCAGGATGACGCCTAGGTTCCGTGCGTGGTCTGTCGGGATGGGTGCTTTTCCGAGGGCTTCCGGCCACCAGGAGTTGTCCCATGCAGAGGGGGATGTACCTAAGATGAGGACTTCAGTTTTGTCTGAGTTCAGTTTCAGACGGCTTTGTTTCATCCATTCGGCAACTTCTTTCATTCCTTCGAGTAGGTTAGTTTTGGCGGTGCTGGGGTCATTGGTGAGAGAAAGGATTAGTTGAGTGTCATCCGCGTAAGAGATGATGTTGAGGTTGGGTTGGCGGGCGATGGCCGCGAGGGGGCTCATGTATACGTTGAAGAGGGTGGGGCTGAGTGAGGATCCTTGTGGTACGCCACAGATGACTTCAGTGGCCTCAGATTTGAATGGTGGAAGGCGGACTCTCTGGGTTCTTCCGGTGAGGAACGAGGTGATCCATTCAAGTGCTTTTCCTTGGATTCCGATGTTATTGAGGCGTTGTAAAAGAGTGCTGTGGCAGACTGTGTCGAATGCTGAAGAGAGGTCGAGGAGGATGAGGGCGACTGTGTCTCCATTGTCCAGTAGAGTTTGAATGTCGTCTGTTGCTGCGATGAGGGCGGTCTCAGTGCTGTGTTTTGCTCGGAAGCCAGATTGTGAGGAGTCGAGGGATTTGTTGGCTTCGAGGAAGGCGGCGAGCTGGTTGTTGACAGCTTTCTCGATGACCTTGGCCGGGAATGGAAGGAGCGAGATGGGGCGGTAGTTTTTGAGTTCGGTGGGGTCCGCTGTGGGTTTTTTCAGAAGGGCGGTGAGTTCAGCGTGTTTCCAGTCTTCCGGGAAGGTGGCGGAGTTGAAGGAGCAGTTGATGACGTCTCGGAGGTGCGGTGCTATGACGGAGTCTGCTTTGTTGAAGATGTGGTGAGGACATGGGTCTGTGGGGGATCCTGAGTGGATGGAATTCATCAGGCGGATGGTGTCCTCAATGGAGATTGGGTTCCAGTCGTTAAGGGTGTTCACGGGGGGAGAATGTTCACCAAATGGTAGGGTGGGTTGGTTTCCGGGTTGGTTGTCGAAGCTGTTGTGGATGTCTGCAATCTTGTTGTGGAAGAATGAGGCTAGGGAGTCGCAGAGGGCTTGAGAGGGGGTGATGTCGTTGGAGTTGGCCGAGGGATTGGAAAATTCCTTGACGATGTGGAAAAGTTCTTTGCTGTTGTGGGCGTTGTTGTCAAGTCGATCCTTGAATGCAGTTTTCTTGGCCTTTCGGATTAGTTGGTGGTTAGTGCGGGTGGCGTTTTTGAAGGCGTCCTTGGTGCTAGTGGTTGGGTCTTTTTTCCAGGCCTTTTCAAGGGAGCGGCATAGTTTCTTGGACTTCTTAAGATCATCGTTGAACCATGAGGCCTTTTTGCTGCCAGGTTTGCTTTGACTTTTCTTCAGTGGTGCTAAGGTGTCGGCGGTGTTGGATAACCATAGGGTGAGGTTGGCGGCGGCTTCGTTTGCGTTAGAAGAGTGGGCTGGGGTGTTTAGAAGGAGCGATGCGGAGATTTGGTCCGTGGTAATTTTGTTCCAGTTTCTTTGCAGAGTTGGTTGGATGTGGTTGGTGGGTTTTGGTTTGTTGTAGGTGAAGTGAACGCAACTGTGGTCAGTCCAGAGGAGATCCGTAGTGTGGCTGAAGGAGACATGATTGCTGGAGGTGAAGATGGGGTCGAGTGTGTGACCTGCGATGTGGGTGGGGGAAGTGACCAGTTGTTTAAGTCCGAGGTTGGCGAGGTTGTCCAACAGGGTGGTGGTGTTGCGGTCGTTGATCTTTTCAAGGTGAAAGTTGAGGTCTCCCAGAAGGATGTAGTCTTTGGAGGGGAGCGCCTGAGGAGTGATGAAGTCCGTGATGTCTTCACTGAATTTTGCGCGGGGTCCTGGTGGTCTGTAGAGGAGGGTGCCTCTGAGTGTGGTCTTGGGGTCGATGTGGATCTGGAGGTGAAGGTGTTCGGAGTTAGCGAGGTTGGCGTCAGAGCTGGTTGAGATGCGGATTGATTTCTTATGGACGATAGCGATTCCTCCTCCTGTGTGGTCGGTGCGGTCCTTGCGTGTGATCTTATAGTCTTCAGGGATGGCAATGGTGATGTCTGGGGCGGAGGAAGCGTTCATCCAAGTTTCTGTTAGGAAGGCGACGTCTGGAGAGATGGTGTCTAGTAGATTCCATAGGTCAATGGCGTGTCTGTGGACCGATCGAGTGTTGAGAAGGATGCACTGTAGGCGGTTGGGGTCAGGAATCTGCGTTGTGGTCGTAGCGGAGATGTTGTCGGTGCCGATGAATTTGCAGGAGTAGCAAGAGAAAGGTCCATGGGTGTGTCCAGGAGCGGCTTGGACGCAGTTGGGGGCGCGACCGGGATTAAGGGCTAGGAGGGTGGCGGCATCGTAGGTAATGCGGGGGGCAGGGAGGGATGGGGGCCAGGGGGTATGGTGCTGGGCGCGGTCCAGGCGCGGACGGGCGTAGACGGGCTTACCTTTGGCGCACCTTCGGCGCGGGTTGGGCGCGGTCGCTGCGCGTAAATGCTGCGCGCGGGAACTCCTGTCATATATGGAGAGTGGAGGGGGAGGGGCGAGGGCGTCTCAGCTGGGAGGCGGGGCGGGCACACGAGGACAACGAGAACAACAAACAAAATGGAGGCGGAGGGGGGAAGCACAGCGGAGCGCTACAGGTAAACGCGCTGATAACGTTAGGAAAGCAGTCACAGATACACAGAGCGCAAATGAGGCAAAGCGCTAAAATGGCACAAAGCAGGCGAAATGAAATGAAATGTCAAAATTCGAGCATATACACAGAGCGCCAATGCAGTTCACAATTCAGGCAGATAAACAGTGCGCAGATGAAGCAAAGCGCTACTTCAGTACACAGCAGGCGAAATGAAATCAAATGGCTAATTCAGGCAAACGAGGCATTGCAGCGCTGAGGCAAACGAAGCAATGCAGCGCTGAGGCAAACGAAGCAATGCAGCGCTGAGATACCAGATGTCTGTAGGGACACTGGGAGCGACCCCTCAGCCCGTGAGAGAGGAGCGAGGGGTGGGCTCCCACTAGTTTTAACTCAGCAAAAATATGGCAATAATGCTGGGTTGGCTCCCGCGAAGGCCAGCATTCAGGGGGGTATCCCATACAAGAGGTTTCCTCCAGGGCGCACCACGCTCCTCACCTCCTTCCGGGCACAAATGTAGTGCTCATGAGGCGCTAGAGTCCTCCCACATCCAGGGTCCCACAGAATAGAGTGGTGCTCTGGCAGCACAGCGCTGCAGGTGTCAGCTCCTTACCTCCTGGCACTTTGAATGTAGTGCTTGCGAGGCGCTAGGTCCCACCAGAAGCTTCAGGGACAGAAAATAGAGTACCTCTTCTGGTTATTAAGAAAACAGTGCCCACCAGGCGCTGGAGTGCGGCAGGGAAGCACAGTCCGCTCGAATATAGTGCTCACAAGGTGCTCTGGATCTCACAAGTCCAGTGCCCCACAGAAGGTAGCACCCACGCTCCTCACCTCCTTGAAGTACAGGCAGTCCCAGTATAGTGCTCAGGAGGTGCTAGGGCAGCAGAGAAGGCAGCCAAGGCTGGGCAGGATCAGCAGACAGTGGGCACTCATCAGTACAGGACAGCAGCTCCTAGAAGCAGTCATCTGTCTCCCATAAAGTGGCACTCCTCCTGACATAGCGGTCCTCACTCCAGCGAAGGCTCTCACTTACCGTTTGGACAGCAGAGGGGTACAGATGGGCTCAGGGGCCAGCACACAGGCCCTTGTGTTGGTACCTCCCGGCAGAGGGTCCCCTCTCAATCAAGTCTACGTTCAGTCTGAGCACATGGAGGCACAGCCCCTTATATATATTCCATTCAGCCCACCTACCAGAAAGGGCTTGAAACTTCTAGAAGGCTCCTGGCATTTCCAGTCCCAACTGTCACTGTGGGGGCACCCTGTCACTTCAAACACTAGACTGTCAACCCACCGCAGACAGTCAGCACAAAGCACACAGTAATTTTAAAAGTGACATTTCCACAATGTTGAAAATAAATGTGCGGACACTATTGCACAGCATTTATTATTGTCAGTTCAACCACACCAACCATAACATACTAGTTCTTATTAAAGCGAAAACAAACAGGGTGATGAGGGCCAAGTCCAACAGCCCCACAGCAGAGAAACTGATTCTTCATGCAACAAGTATGGCATGGCAGTCTACCCAAAGGTTTTATGTATAGCTAATAAACAGTTTTACTGGACGTCTTCCTATAACAGTGGGGTTCAACATGTAGACCAGTAATTTCAAGATGTCATTTTAAAATCTTTTCAGGCACTGAAACGTGTAGATATGTATTCCTTTTTTCTTAACACAGACCTTTGGAAGTATCTACAATTAGCCCACTCCTATGAGGAATGCTTCGACCCCATAGGTGGTATTACACATATCTTCCATCACGTTGCCTACCTGGGCGTCTCTAGCTGCCAGCGGGATCATTGTGCCTTGATTTCTGGTCCCGGCCGTGAGTGCGACCTCGCCTGCCTGTCCCCCCGGTCGCCGCGACCTACCTACTAAACGGCCGCAGTGTGGGGGGACTACATCGCCCAGAGCACCGAGCGGGATTTCCCCACCCACCAGCTGCACTTCTGCACCCGGAGGCGCTTAAAGACCCAGCGCTCGTCCGGGGGAGCGGGAGACCTTGCTGATCTGAAATCACGTTGCCTACCTGGACGTCTCTAGCTGTCAGCGGGATCCTTGTGCCTTGCTTTCTGGTCCCGGTCCTTCCCGCGCTGTGAGCGCAACCTCGCCTGCCTGCCCCCCCCGCCGCCAAGACCTACCTACTAAGCGGCCGCAGTGTGGGGGGACTACATCGACCAGCTGCACTTCCGCGCCCGGAGGCGCTTAAAGACCCAGCACTCGTCCCGCGTCACGGGTCGCGCGTGGGCGGTCGCCGGGCTGAGCCCGAGCAGAGGGCGGGCCGTCTGTGGCTGTCCGCGGACGAGAGGGGCTGGGCTGGGCCTCCTCCCTAAGAACTTTACCCGGGTGGCTTTGGGTATGTGGACTGCCACCTCTATTAACATTGTTTAGTTTTGGTAGTTGAGCTCCCACATATACTTTCTTTTATTTTCACTTGTAGGTCTCATTCCCATATATCAATGTCAACACAATCTGGGAAGAGCCTGAGGGGGGAGGCGGATGTGTGAGCGGAACTAAGGACCAGTTCATCACTCACGCAGTCACGCTTGTATAGAATGAGATTGCTTTGACGGAGCGCTGCCTGTCTCGTAAGTTGCTTGCCCATAAACGTTCTTCCCTGTGGCCCCTGGCCTTGCTTCCCTCCCCTCTACATGTTGCTGTCCCTTTGCTCAATGACTGTCCTGGCTCTGATGATCAACGGGCTAGTACCGTTAGGGCTAGCTTGGATAGATTATATTCTATAGCTCAGGGTGGGGCTAGAACCTCCTTGCCAGCTCCAGGGCTTGCAGAGTCGCCTCGTCCCTTAGTTGATCTGTCTTCACCCATTAGTCACGAGGTCACTACTTCCCAGTCTGTCCTAGCACCACCGGTAGGAGACGGAGTTGTACCTACTAAAAGGAAATGCATTGTTAGCCCCCGCAAGGGTAGCTGTTCAAAACCCTACAAAAAACTAAGGAAGAATTTTAGCAGGGGGGGTGGAGCTATGAATGGTATGGGGGCTGGAGGCAAACAACTGTGTGGCCCTGCGGGAGGTGAGACTCCTTGTGCCCCGCGTGAACAACCTGATGTAGATTTGCAAACCGCCCCATTGTAGGTGCCCCAGCAGGAATCACATTGATTGCTCAGATTGAGCAATTAATGAGATCCTTAATTCTCCCTGTGCTAGAGAGAATGAAAGGCCTGAATGAACGACTGGACAGATTTGAACAGGTTTCCCTGGACAACTTTTTCTCCCTGAAATCTTTAATTAAATTACATGCAAAAATAAGGGAGGATGGGATGGCAGAGAACCCAGCCCCTAGGGCAACAGCTCTGGATGCTACCTGTCATCACAACCCAGTATTGATAGCACAGGGACTGATTGAGGCAAACACAAACACAACGATGGCACACTTGGCTGTCTCCTTGGAGTCTCCGCTAGGTGAAAGGATGGAGGCCGCGGACGTCTTAGTGCACTCTGAAGCCCCTAGGAAAAACAGCAAAGTGGCCAATAAGACCAAAGAGCCCACCCACTCTATTGTCGGGCGCCCAGCCAAGATTAGGACCCCTGCTCATAGTAAAAAAAAAAAAAATTACTGGGTCTGGCAATTTGATCGCAGCCCCAAAAGGCCAACAGGAAGGCAAGAAGGCTGTAATTTCTGTCCAACACGCCAATTTACCACCTGACTGCCAGCCATTTGTTGTTGTCTTAACAGGAGTAACTCCGCTTGCATCAGGCAAGCAGGAGTCTTATAACGAACTCAAAAATAAAAACACTTTTTTGGCTTAGGGAAAATAGACCCTTACCTAACTTTCTGGATGGCCGGGTTATGCACGTGAGAAGGGTTAGCTGGGTAGGCATTAGGCCGAAAGAGCTAAGAGGAGATTGTATTTTAGTCAATTTCAAAGACCCTAGGGTAGTTAGATTCATTTGTAACCAGGAATCTAGTGGTGGTCCCTCTGGTATTAGTACTCGCGACCTCAGTTACTTTATCCTGCGTCCAATAACCCCTTGGCCAACTGATTAGTTTCACGAGGAGGGAAGGAGAAGTAGGTACCTCCTCCACGATTCAGCTTCTTTTAGCTTGATGCGTCAGAACATAGGCCCTAGTCCCCATTGGCCATGGTGGGGTTGTTGACCCGTTGGCCACAAATTGATTAGAATTCCACCTGCTTTCACTAAAGCAGTTACGAGTAGCTGTAGGAGCAGTTTTGTGGACATGGGCTCCTTTGGCCCACATGAGCCCTCTACTCTTTCTTCCCTTGGTCTTCCACACACGACTGTTCTTGGTGGCCCAAGCTTGACTAATCCTAGTGTAGTGGTAGTGGCGGAGGCCGTAACAAAGGAACTTGGTTCCGAATCCATTCCGATTATGCCCTGACACCTAGATGAGCGTGTAGTAAGTGATAATGAGCTGAAGATTGTCAGCTGGAACATAGCGGGCCTTTTCCGTAACCTAGAGTCATCTGAGTGGAATACCTTCATTGAGTCTTTTGGGATATGTATTTTCCAGGAGACTTGGTGTTTGGAGCCACGTCATAAGGTCGGTTATACAACTTATTTTGTGCCCGCTATTGTTTCTTCCTCAGGAAGGGGACGTCCCTTTGGTGGCCTACTTGCTAGGGTCAGTATCTCACTGGGTTGTCAGATTAGGCATATAGAAACCAGGTCTCCTGATCTACAGAGAACTGCTGTGAGAGGGCCCCATAGCGGCCACTCCCTAGAAATATTTAACATATATGTGAGAGGCCCCAATAGGGGCTTGGCATCTCCGACTCTAGTGGTCCTTGAGGACGAACTTAGAACTTGTAGCCCTAATGCCTATTTTATGCTTGCCGGTGACTTCAACTGCTCTTATGAGCCCTTGGCAGCAGATGACATTTTGGGCATTTCGGACGAGGATACCAGGAAAGGAATCCCTCCTCTAACTGTAGCACCAATTAAGAGATGGTCCAATCGGGTGGTGCAACCAAATGCCCTCACATTGGAATTTGGGCTAAGGGCGACTAATGGGAGAACAGTCTCTGACCCTGATGGTGCTCACACGTTTAACAGGGTTGGCCATTCGTCCAGAATCGATTACATCTTGCTGGACTTTAAGCTTTGGACCCACCTGTTGGATATGGCAGTCCAACCATCAGTGGGCAGTGACCATAATCCACGTATTCTATCCCTAACCCCCTTATGGAAGGCAAATAAAGCCCATCAGGCGCCTCACGTTTCGAAGTCGACAAGCCATGTCTGCCCGCGAATTGTGGGAGACGCCTGAAATGGGACAAGGTTGCCATTGATGAAGAGAAGGTTTTAGAAATAGGGTTAACTATGTCTGAGACCGTAAATAGGCTGCAGCTCACTAGCATGAACCCCCAGGAGATATCATCTCTTTTTTGCCTTACCACTAAAACCTTAGGCGATCTCTTTATCATAGATAGTCGATGTGGCAGAACAGGCAAGCAGGGGCGTCCTAAGGGTAACCCAGGATGGTATTCTACCCCTTGCAGGAAGGCAAAAAGGGATCTAATCAATGCAGTTAAAGCCAAGGAAATTGGGTCGATTGCTATTGCCAGGAAGAGGTATAGGGCTGTAATGAGTGAAGCTAGGAAGGGGTGGGAAAATCAGTTCTGGTGTGACCTGAAAGCAGCAAGTGCAGGGAGAGACTCTAGGGGCTTTTGGGGCTTAGTGAGATCTAAGAATAGGCCCACCGACTCGCTCATAACATGAAAAATCACTGAGCGGTCATGGTTTGAGCATTTTGCTCACCTTTACACTACCATTGTGGAAGATGGGCCAGCCCCCTTTGAACTCTCAACTTCTGGTTCCCCTGGGTAGAGGGAGAGTATGGCATTCACTGCCAAGGAGGTGGAGAATGCCATCAAAACTCTTGTACCTAATAAAGCTGCAGGGCCGGATGGCTTACCGGGGGATCTGCTTCGCCTCAACTCGTCGGAATGGGGGACTCTTATCGCCGCCTTGCTTAATGCTACCTACCTTGGTGCCACTCTCCCTGAATCCTGGATGGGCGCTGAGGTCGTCCCAATCGTCAAAAAAGGGGAGCGGGGCGACCCAGCAAACTAGCGCCCTATAAGCTTAATTGATTCATCCCAGAAAGTTGCAGGGAAGGTAGTCCTTGGGAGGGTGCTCCAGTGGGCGGAAGAAAATAAGATCCTGTCCGACTTCCAAGCAGGATTCAGGTCTGGTATGGGGACTATTGAGCAGTCGTTCCGACTGCTGATGTTATATTGGAAGGTGGTTGTACTAGGCAAAGGCAGTTTGTATCTTGCATTTATCGATTTGCGAACTGCCTTTGACCTAGTGCCTCGGGACCGCCTATGGAGGGTGTTGTTTGATTTGGGAATGCCCCCGTATCTATTATCATTAATAATGAAGCTCCATGCTGAGAATTTTGCTCAAGTGCGGTGGGGCAATCAGGGCCAAAAGACTGCCCAGATAATAGTAAATAGAGGAGTTTGACAGGGGTGGGTTCTTGCCCCCACTTTGTTCTCATTATATGTGAACGGAGTGGTGGAGCATCTTTTAAAAAATCCTGCTGACCCACCATTCTTGGCTGGGAGGAGAATACCCACCTTATTATTTGCAGATGATACCCTTCTAATTTCCAAATCCTCGGTTGGTCTACAGAGCCTACTCAACGATTTCCAATCTTTCTCTGAGACTAGGGGGCTAAAGATCAACACAGAAAAAACTAAATATTTGGTCCTGAATCCTCCCAAAAACCTTGGCCGGCCACCTGCATTAAACATGGTACCCCTGGATAGAGTCAAGGCGTTTGACTACCTTGGTTATCGCCTTTCCGATACTATGAGGTGGAATAGTCACCTCCATAAAATGCTATTAAGTCATAAAAGGGTGGTGGGGGCTCTCCTTAAGGAACAGAGGCTATCTACCCTTAAACCTATTGCCCCGGTGCTAGATATTTATACGGCAAGAGGCGTTAGTGCGGCGCTATATGGGCCGGAGCTTTGGGGAGCCCAGAATGTAGATCAGCTATCCTGCTCTGAAAATAAATTCCTGAAGGCTTTGATGTCCCTTCCTAATAGCACTCCCACCCTACCATTGCTCTTGGATATGGGTTGTCGCCCCATCAAAGACTTGGCCCGACTAAGACCCCTCCTCCTTTGGGCCCACATATGGAGGGTACCCGAACTTGGTAGTTATGCAGAGGGGCTGAAGGAAATATTATCCATGTCCGGTTGGCCAAAAATAAGGTGGTTAGTGGACGTAAAAAACTTGTTAGAAGAGCTGTGATACTGTGTTTTTAAAAACAACTATAATCTCCTCTTGGCTCCCCACGTGACTCCCTCCCCGCGCAGCCGAGTCAGGCGCTGCAGCGGGTCGCAGGCGAATCGCCGGGACACCAGGGCCACGCCCATTGAAACAGGCCACACCCCCTTATTTCGTCATATAAGGATGTGCTGGTTTCGGAGGCGCAGCGGACGGGCGCAGCGGGCGCGCCGGCGGTACGCCAAAGGCGCGCCAAAGGCAAGCCCGTCTGCGCCCGTCCGCGACCAGACGGGACCAGGGGCCACAAACCCTGGTTCCCCCACTCCTCAGGGCAGGACATACAGCTCGGCAGCCATACTCAGCATAGGAAGCTCATCTGCTGTCCAGTGCACTCATATCTATGCACCTACAGAGCTCCCCCCCCGCTGCCCGGACTGCAAACACTCCTTTCGCAACATCTCCCCATTGGCCGCGGCACAGAAATACTGCATGTATGCGTTAAATTGCCGATCACTGCCAAAGCATAGCACACAAATCGCCATGCTGCTCGAGGAGCACAAGCCAGACGCGATTTTCTTGACAGAGACCAGGCTCACTGCCCAATCTGAGCCAGATATAGTCTCAGCCTTACCCGCTGGTTACCATATCTCTAGATTGGACAGACCGGAAGGGAGAGGCGGAGGTCTGGCTATCATACTAAAGGACCAGTACCGCTGCCGCACCACAGCAGAAACTATCCCTGAGTGCGAGAGTGTAGAATTCTGCATAGAATTCAACGCTAATAGTTCATTCTCCGGCACTTTGATTTACCGCCCCCCATAGCCAGCAAAATTGTTCCATAGGTCTCTCCCAGAGATTATAGCGAAAAGGATTCTATCTTCTGCCAATCATTTGGTCTTAGGGGACCTCAATCTCCATTTTAATTCCCCTTCAGACCACATTGCTAAGGAGCTAATAGATGACCTTGGAGCTCTTCAACTGTCCCAGCTGGTTACAGCCCCGACCCATGAAAAGGGCAATCTACTCGACCCAATTTTTAGCAACTGCATTGATCTGACTGTCGAACAACCCACCCCCCTCCCATGGTCGGACCATTTTTTGGTCCCGTTCACCTGGGCTACTCACAAAGCCCCCCAGTTACCCCCCCAAGTTACAACAAGGAGGAACTGGACAAAACTCCCCTTGGAATCCTGGATGCATAACCTGGACTCCTCCCGTCCTCCACCCTGCCCAGACCCCAATGTGGCAAACGGAAACTATGTAGGTTGGATCACAAACTTGCTAGATACGATCCTCCCTCTTCGCAGATCCTCCTCAAAGAGAATACAGAAATCAGCTCCCTGGTTCTCTGACTCTCTAAGAGAGCTAAAACGCCTTTGTAGGCAACGAGAGAGAGCCTGGCGATTAGACTTTCTCCCGGAAAAAAGGCATCCTACAAAGAGGCGATTAAAGCCTACAGAGAAGGGGTTAGGACGGCCCAGGCAACCTACTACTCTGACAAAATCCTGGAAGCTAAATCAAAGCCCAGGGAAATTTTCCACATAATAAAACAATGCATTAGTGTCAATACGGCCCCCCCTCCGATCAAAACTCAGGACCAATGCAATGAGCTTGCGGAATTCTTCCACAATAAAGTTTTGAAAATTTACTCCACCTTCCCAACAGTAGCCACAACCCCGGAGGCGACTGATCCACTCCCCCCCAGAACCCCTCTTTCCCCAGACCAGCCAACTCTTGAGCACTTCCCTCCTCTGGACCTTGACACCCTTGGCAAAATGGCACGCCAAGTCAAGTCAGGCTCCCCACGTGACCCAGCTCCACCAGAAGTCCTGATGCAGGCATGCGAAGCCACGTCTATATCCGCATGCTCAGTCCCCACAGCCTGGAAGCAAGCCATGGTGCGGGCACTGCTGAAAAAGCCCAACCTTGACCCCGATGATCACTCCAGCTACCGCCCCATCTCACTCCTCCCTTGGGTCAACAAGGTGCTGGAGAAGTATATAAACGCCCAGCTGGTCCAGTTCCTTGAGAACCACTCCCTACTACATACGTCCCAGACAGGCTTCAGACCGAAGCACGGCACGGAAACCGCCTTATTAGCAGTCACCGAAGAATCTCGAAGGGTACTGGATCAGGGAGGATCAGTGGCAGTGATCCTCCTTGATCTAAGTGCCGCCTTCGATACGGTCAGCTATGCCACCTTGCTGAACCGTCTCTATGACATCTGAGTTTCAGGTGACGCATTAAGGTGGTTCGACTCCTTCCTGTCTGATAGATCTTTTCAGATCTTCGACGGTGACACAGTGTCATCCAGCAAACCTCTTAGCTGCAGAGTACCGCAGGGCTCTTCCCTGAGCCCTGTACTATTTAATGTATACATGAGACCGCTGGCTGGGGTCGTCGAACCGTACGGCATTAAAATCGTGTCGTACGCCGACGACACTCAGCTAGTGGTTTCATTGGCCCAAGAGAACAACAGGCAATCCCCGGTAGGTGTGCTGAAATGCTTAGAGGACGTCAAGGAGTGGATGACCAACTCCTCCCTCAAGTTGAACGGAGAAAAAACAGATCTCATGCTTCTAGGCCCAGCCTCGCCAGTGCCTTTCACCTCCTTGTGGCCCGGCGGTTTGGGCTCTCCCCCCACCCCCAAGGAAAGTGTCAAGAGCCTGGGAGTGTGGCTGGACAAAAAGCTCTCCTTCTCCACCCAGGCCACCAAGCTGTCCGCCACATGCTTTGGCCTACTCAGAACCTTGAGGAAGGTCCTCCCGCTTTTACCTCTGGAAGCCAAAAAGGTGGCAGTACAAGGCCTCATCCAGTCCCGCCTGGACTCTAACAATGCCCTATATGTAGGGGCCCCTGAGATGACTCTCCGGAAGCTGCAGGTGGTACAAAACTGCGCAGCACGTACCCTGCTGCAGATTCCGCGAACCCAGTCAGCTAGACTTGGACTGAAAAGTCTGCATTGGTTGCCAGTGAGGCAGAGAGTGGCATTTAAAGCGCTGTGCATTGCGCATCGGGCCTTCTGGAAGACGGGACCAGCAATCAATAACAACCTCGTCATCCCCTACCACCCAAAAAGGAACCTCCGGTCCACGGAGGCCTTCCTGGCAGTTGTTCCTAGAGTAAAGAGAGCCAGGACCGGGGGTAGGCTGTTCTCTTTGAACACCGCCAAGCTTTGGAATGCTCTCCCCCTCTCACTTCGGTCCAACCCAGACCTGCTCTCATTCCGGAAAAAGCTGAAAACACTACTGTTTGCTAAATCCTCCGAATTCTAACTCCTCTGCTCAGTCACATCTCTGCTTCAACTCAGCGCTTGGACGCCCGTGGGCAGCAATCGCGCTTAACAAATTTATTTTCATTTCATTTCATTTAATTTCAGCTGGGCCTCTGAGAGGCTTGGGACTCTAGGTCTGCACCTCCTAAGGTGGTTTTGAAAAGAGTGTACTGGAACTGGGTAATGAATAAGAGAAATAATGACCCTAATCTATGTAAATCCTCTAGCGATTTTTTAATGGTAAATGATGTAGCCGTCCGGGAACCCTATCTCGACATTATCTCAAAATCTAGAGATAGGGCCTTATATTTTAAATTCAGATTAGGTGTGCTTCCTGTGGGAGAACTAATGGCACGCTGGAAGATTCCGGCGCAAACAGTTCCTTTTTGTCGTTTCTGCCCTTCCAGGACTGAGTCAGTGCCCCATCTTTTGTTCGAATGCCCTGCTTATAAAGCGCCTCGAAACAGATGGTTAAAACCACTGTGTAAAGAGTTGGGTACCAGACACTACAGTGTGGCTTTGCGAATCTTAACGTCTGATATGCGGCCCCTGTTTGTTTTTGGAATAGCGAAGTTCTTAAGCTGGGCATGGTTAATTAGGTCAAAAAGGCTTTTGTACATTGTTTAATTTAGGTCATCTTGTTATACCGTTTTTAGATAATTTATTGCCGCCATCTTAATTGTATTTTATTTGTATTCTGCTTAAATGTATTGTATGGCTAGGCTTTTATTTTTTTAACACTATTGCAATATGTATGCACTGCTTTTTAAGATATTTAGTATCTCGAAATAAAGCCAATTTGACTGACTGACTGACTGACATATCTTCCATTCAACAATACCTAAGGCTCTGGTGTCAATGCGGGGAACCTACTTCAGTACTCTTTGGGATATTAATCAAATCCCTACCCTCCAGTCCCTCTCTTACCATGATTTGACAGAACTGGTTGGTGCTCTTGGATACAAAACATTCTGCAGAAGATTTGTCAACTTTGCTTCTCAACCATAATTGGATCCTGAGGAAATCCATTTTGAAGTTTCTTTACTTTAAGATTCTTAATGATTTGTACTGATCACAACAGAAGTTGCATCATGCGCATTTGCTACCTCAAGACCAGTTTGGAACTGTGGACAATCCATTTGTGGCCTGTATCATGTACTGTGGTCATGTATGGCCCTACAGCTCAATTAGACCGAAGTGTGGGCCAGGTAAGGTCTTTCTAGCGCCTTGAGTTTAATCACCTAGTCCCAGCAAGTGCTTCTTCACAATATGACTGGCATCCCTGATATACTTTCACACCCACAAATGGTTAACTACTTCCCTAGTGGTGGCTAAAGTATGTATTCTTCATCAAAGGAGACAACCAGAGATCCCTACGTAAGTGTGTCGCTAGAAAATGAATTTACTTTTAAAAAAAAACGAAAGACAAGAGGCGTTTGGTAAACCAGGAACAGTTGTTTTAAAAAAAGCAGTGGCAAGGAGATCAGGAAACAGAGTAGGGCTCAGCAGACTGTCTCATAGCACATTGGTTTCACCCGTGATTTTATTCTTTATATGAGGCATCATAAAATGATTTATGTATTTCTTTGGTGACAGAAATTTGGGCCTAGTCACAGGGACATACCTTGTGGGTTTGATAAGAAGCGCAGGTGGGCCTCACGCTTGTGTGAACATACTGCTAGGCCAGTAGGTACGTGTCCAGATGTCTGGCATGAAGAGAAGAGGCTTGATCATGGCTGTACTGTGCAAGCTGTGTTTCGATTGGCTGTGTGTTCCTAATTTAGTGTTGCATCTGACTTTTGGGTGTTTTTGAGAATCCACGCCCCTCAGGCCAAGCGTGTTTTATTCGGGTCAATCTCTGCTCATCCTAGTGAGATACATCATGAATATGTAATGCACAATACTGTTCTGTAGGACCATTTTCTTCTTTTCAAATGGATCTGTGCATGGGCCATATTATGTGAACACAGAACAAGGAGGCCACTAATGTTACAGTCGCATTGCTAAAAAATGCATCCATTGTTGGAGCTTAACACTTTCTATGGTATGTACTGAGTATATATATATTTCTTTCTTAAGTATGCTTTGCAATTTCTGTTGCTTCGGCATATAAATATTGTTAAAAATCTAGCTAATAATGCCACAGCTTATGCAACATATTTTGACTTTAACCACATGACATGCTTCTGATTAGCTTTTTGATGTTCCTAGCACAATCATCAATTTTGCATTACTTGAACACACATTGATCCTTAATATGAGTTGACTGTAATGTTGTGCAGACGTAACAGAGGACTTAAATCTATGATTGCGGCATGTATACCTGCACCACATTCTGGATATTCAGTATTTCATTACCAAATAGGGAATAGCTCAAGAGACACAGATATGCCAAGCCCTTTACCCTGCATTATTTTCCATGCCCTGAAAAGAAAAATGATGGCATTTTCACCTGTTGAAAGTAGGCAGAGAGTGTTAGCAAGAGGGTAGGTGGCATGTGAAGGGGTGGAGAGCATCAAGGTAGGGGTCTATCTGTGACACAGGAAAAAATGTTTGCTCCCTGTTTCGGTAGTGGCTGAACTGTGCCACTGCCTGAAGCCTTTGCCCCCACCGGAGTTACACAAGCCCAGTGTCTCCAGGATTGAAATGATTAGATCCGCAGGTTGAGGACATGATAATTCTAGGGCAGGAGTCAGTTGCAATTACGGGTAACGAAATTCCACACTCAGGTGAAATTGCTCAACTCGTACGAAGGCCATTGATGCAAATAACAGTGGACCCGTTTTAGGGCCGGATTACGAGTTTGGCTGTCATGGTACCACCCCCAAACCAGCATCAGATTCACCGTTGTTCAGTTAGCAGTCCGACCACCCTATTATGATGAATGTGGTTTCATAGACAAAAGACCGCTGCAGCCCCACTGCTGCCAGGAAAATTTGATCACGTGAGTGGGAGATAGGCCAAAGCATCTGTCGGAAGGCAGACCGCCAGTTTTACTGCCGGCCCAATCACAATGTGCCTTCCCGCTGATGTGATTGTGGTGGTCAAACCGACACAGCTGAACTGGTGGAATGGGACAGATATAAGGATGAAACTCACCTGTACTCAGCTACACATGACATGTGCTGCCAAGGAGTTGATTGTACACATTCTTCTGCTGCTTCTGCTTCTTGATGATGTCCCAAACTGACACCGTTGTGGACCCAAATTCCTCTAAGTCACAATCTATCTCATTGACTTCCCAGTTAACAGATGCACAGGCAGGGACATCTTGATGTGTTTTTGGTGTCCTGACCGAAACCTATTTATTTGTTCTCCTGTTTGGAACATCTTTGAAAGTATGATCTAAATGCATCTCTTTGAGCCGTCTTTAGCCAGGTCGCTGACACTGCACAGGCACACACTTCAATAATCCAAATGTGTTTACATCTAATTTTTATGGATAGTGATCTGTGTTTTTAATATTGCAACATAACAGCAGCTCCTCAATGACATTACATCAAATAAGCTTTGTGACACCCGCCCATTTCCCACATGCTAGGTCCTGTGTTGATATGAAATGATCATAAGTATGGATGTTACATGAAACTGAAACACACCTTCTCTGCAAAATGTCTGAAATAGACTTTCACACATCACTCAAACTATAAATTAGTTTGTGCACAATGTAAATTGAACCAATCTGTTGAAGAAGTATTTCAAGGTCCTCGTGGCTAGACTCTCTATAGAACAGGGCTGGCTCAATCAGGAGGCACCTGAAACATATAGGTCTCTGGGCCAGAGCCCACTTTTCCCATGCCTCTTAGCATCTCTGTGCATATGCCTCTGGCTTAAAGTATATCAGGGATAACCAATAGCATCATCAAGTGCCATGCTTATGTCTCTAATGTTGACATTAACAACATTTAAAGTAACAGACCTGTACAACAACAGTTCACAAGTGCACAAAAAGGGATAGCAAATCTTAAGTAGAAAACTCACCAGATCGGTGTATTTAAAATAATTCAGAAGAAGTTCACAATTACAAATATGCATCATACATCATTGAGCTAAGGGCAATGTGAGATCATTTAGAAATGTCTCTACACAAGGGGTAACCGTCAGCCATACATCACCTTTAAAAAAGATGGCAGTCCCAATTATGAGCAAATCTCTACTACATCTTCCATGTAACTATTCCCTTTGTCTACAGCAAGTTCTATGTATACTACTTCAATGGTTACATCATATAACAAGGTGCAATGCATATATGTATATAGCTATTAGTAAAGAAGCTGAATCAAACACACCAGTATTTAACTATTCTAAACAATAGCTAATTTTCGGAGCAAATCTCCACTACTATGTTGAAAGGCTGCACATAAATTCAAATGGCAATGAAATACCTTGTTAACCAGTGTATGCCCTTAACTTAGTAGACATTAAAAAGTAAGCAGTATTTCCTGCCATCATGCTAACACATAATATGTATGCACATCTGTAAATGAAACATTGCTAGAATTAAGACAATTGCAAAGCAAAATTAAGACCAGGACTAACTTGGTGACATTTAAATCTGTGATTTAGTAACACAATTGTGATACCTCTGGTATTAAGTCCGAAAAAAATGCAACAAAAACAAAGGCAAGTGGCAGTCCATCTGTAAAGTTCAAATCCCCTGGACTGCTGTGCTGCGGCACGCTTGCCTCCAATAACACTGTCAGGGAAACCTCCCTAAGAAGGGGCATCTAGTAGGCAGTCCAGGAACCTCAATGATGTCACTTGGGTGGGGTGGGATTGGATTCGTGAGGGGTGGACTTGGGTATGGGAGGGGTTTTTTTATGGGTAGTTCTGGGTTCATGGGGGGCAGTTTTATATGGGGTGGATTGGGATGTGGAAGGGACAGGTTTGAGTGTGGAAGGGGTACTTTTGGCTTTGGGAATGATATTCAGCTCTGACAGGGGTAAGGACAAGGACAAATAACAAGCTGACATGGGGAAAATGGGTAGGATAATCAGGAGGGAGTAGGAGTTGGGAGGAAGAGGGAGTGGAAGTGTCAGGAGTGTGCGTGTTGTTGGTGCAGGTGTCTATGGGACTGATGTGTCTGGTGCACATTTGGGGGTTTGTTTTGGAGATGTCTGTTGTGTGGGTGAGTGTGGGCATTTGCATTTTGGGGGGGTGATGTTTAAGTGCTAGGTATGCTGAGTGTTATGGATGTGTCTGTGGATGTGGTCTCGGCGTATGCTGGGGTGTGCGAATGTTCTGTGGGTGTGGATCTGGTGTCTGAGAGTATGCTGCGGTATGCAGATGTGTCTGTGGGTGTGAATGTGGTGTCTGGAGGTTTGCTGTGGGTGGATGTGCAAGTGGGTGCGGATGTGCTGTCTAGGGGAATGGTGGGTGGTGTGGATGTGTCTATGGATGTGGGTGTGTTTTTTGGGGAAATGATGAGTGTTTAAGAGGTGGCTGCGGGTGTGGTGCCTGGGAGAATGCTGTGGGTGTGGTGGTGGTGAGGGGTGACAGTAGAGTGAGTGGTTGTATGTTTCTGTGTTTTGGGGTGTTTCTGTTTGTGTGTGCTGTTTGAGGCTGTTGAAGTGGGTGCGTGCATATGTTTGAGTGTCCTTTAGACATGCATTGGAATAAGGATTTTGGTTGGGGAAGAGGCTTGAGGTGAAGCAGAAGTTTGAGATGGGGGAAAGGCTGCCATGAGTGAGGTGACCAGAGCATGCAAAATATCTCTGTAGGCCAGACATTGCACTGTGGGTGACTTCCAGGTAGGCCAACATCCATTGCAGATGGTTGCCTTGCCCCTGAATGGCATTCAGTCAATCCCTCTGCCCAATAGAGTTGTGTCTCAGAAGTTCAATAGTATCCTCACTCGGGACAGCGTGGGGGACAGGGGCAGGGTCTGAGGTGCTTGGACTGAAAGAAATGTCTCCCTATTTATGTAAGCGGGCCCAGCCCACTAGTTGGGTAGCAACCAAGAGGGTGGAGATGGAAAGGGGGTGGGTATAAGGATGGTGTTGGTACTGTTCCTGTGTGTTCCGCCACCAGGGAGTGCCTACTGGTTGTTGACTCTGCAGATGGTGATTTTGAGACTGTGTCTTCTATTGCATTCTCCTTCCCCTACGGACCACTAGTTCCCTCAATGTCTGTAGTGTCATGGCCAGAGCCCCAGTGACCAGCTGCTTCCCCAACGAGGTTGGCCCTGTCTCTACCGCTTGCCTGGGATGATGCTGAAATTATATTTAAATTAGGTTTAGTTCATCAGCATCAACACACTGGACAAAGAGTTTTTACCACAGAACATTTCAAAAGGGCATGGGTGACTCCAGCTACAAGGTCTACTATAGTGGCTTTAACATTAGCTTGAGCATATGCATGCATACTACATGACCTGTAAACTGTTGCTCACAGTAATGTCATAACCACCGACAGCTACTATTGAATGAGTGAACTTGTCTTTACTCCATCCTCATGTTTCTAGTGTGATACTTGATTATATTGTATACTTTGTTCCATGTAGAATACCATAGTGACCTGATGTCATCAAATAGGATGGCATTGACAAAATAATTTCGACACATTCCAAACAAGGCCCAACAATCAGCAAATGGTCATATACCTAGAACCACATCATGATGAAATAATGATTAAGTTATATAGCTATGTCACAGCAATATGTATAGGAGCAGGAATAAGGTGACATGCAAATGCTCATTTTACACTGTTGACACTTCCTAATTGCAACTTCCAGGTATTTCCACTGTCAGAATCGTCTAATTAAAGCTGTCCTTATGTAGCTTTGCTATGTAGCACATGTATCACAGAAAAGTAGACTGGAAACAATCAGGCCCAAGATTCTTTTGAGAGATTTGTCTACAAATATACACAGTATAAGCATTCAGCTAGACCTAGGGACAACCCCAACCCAGCTAGGTACTAGTGAGAACACCAATCTTACATTGCATACCTAAAAGCCAATAGACCATTGAAGGTTATTGATGCTCAAGGAAACTCCATTACATGAAGATATGGGTTCACTTGTTTCCTGATGGGAAGGCACATCACAGTACCTTTGTTTATTGCAAACACAAAATGCCTTGCAATACTAAGCATAGACACTCACATATGATCCTTACATTTTTGCAAGTCACTCCCTGATGCATGTCGCCTGTCAGAAAATGAACAGTGCCAAACTAACATGTGCAGTTCACAAAAATGAGTTCTCCCATATCTGTGCCATACAAAATTCCAATAGTGACAAATTACTACAAGTTTACCTGTCATAACCTTCATTTCTTCATTATTCGGACATGACCAATGACAGCGATAAATGGCTTAGGTCTTGTGTCACTTACTCCCCAATGCGTACACAGTCCTGTCTGTGTTAACACATGAACTGTATACCCGTCACAAATGACTATTTTCCAAATACAAATTGGCTCACACACACATTTGTGATGGAATCAAACATCAACATATGAAGACACATAAATCAGGTATGAAACGGTAGTGCAGATGATGCTACAACAGGGAAACACACAAATGCCCACATGTAGGCACTAATTCTGATCACACCAGTGATATTCACACGCTTGTGTCTGTGATATCCCAACTTACCAAAGGGGAGTGTTGTCCAGTCACTGCACATAAAGTGCACTATATGCCATGTCACATGCGATTAGGATACTATCACACGAGACACAGTAGTAAGGGAGCATCACTCCTGACACAATGAAGACAAGTGGCCTGTTTGATGCAACTGTCACCCAGAACATGCAAGACCATGAGGTAATTAATTATTTTGCTCAGGCATGTGTCTGCTCAACATTGGTAGTAGATTGGACTCTGCTGTGCTGCTGGTCATAATGATTATAGCCAAAGGACATAATAATGCAACTACTACCAGACCCACACATTCAACAACTCTAGTGTGTTCCCTGAGTCTATGTTGATGGGGAAATGGCTGTCTGTTACCCAAAAAGAAGTCAAAGTAATATGTAGATTTCTACCAAGGACTGACCCCCTTGTTGCTGCTGCTGGGCTCTCGACTGCCTAGCAAGCTCGGGGTATGCCACCACCAGTATGTAGGCCATTAGCAGGGTCAGGGTGTGGCACTCACCTCATCCTCATTGGGAGGACTTCCCCAGCTGGAATTCCACGATTTTCCGGGTCCGGCACCTCAGGTATTTCCACCTTTCCCTGCAATGGATGCTGCACAGGATATAGACCCCCAGGTTGCGCACCTTCCTGCCAATGGCTTTCCAAAATGCCCACTTCTGATGAGCGTTGACCTGTATGGATACAAAAGATGAATAAACAGATCGCCACTTCAGGTTTTTAGATATCGCTTTTGTTGATACACAAATTGTATACATCTAGTGCAAGCATAAATAAATAGTAAACACGCAACATGTGTAATTTTCACATGCTGAGCACTACAAATAAATTAATATAATCTTTTGCAGTCATCTGCTGGCTATCCTCATCCCTGGTCATGTCCTACACTGATTAAGCCAGTCCACTAACATCCTACAGACCAGGGCCATTCTACATGGCGTGTGATATGAGCTACTATGAAACATGACACACCATTGTGACCTTCTGAAGGGAAACTACTTGTACATTATTGTGCAAACACCTTTTCAGCCAGGTCCATTGATGTGATGTATAAAGTCCCTATACCCTGGTACCGTAGTAAAGACTTCATCCTTAGACCTAGGCCACTATAAAAGGGCTGCCCAGTGTGTCACTGAGAGCTTCCTCTCTGGGGATGTATGGACATGGGATATTAAAGTAAGTCTGATTGAGTTAGTAGGGTCTGCCATCACAGTACACACCTTTTGCCATATGTGGCACTGTTACAGGGATTACACCAACATTCCACTGTATTTCGTGTTTGATTAGTTAAATATAACAAAGATGGTGATTCACATATCAAAATCTCTTCCAAAGTAACCAACTATCTGCACTGGTAATATGTCACATGCGCAATAGGACTGTATAATGCAAGCATGACTTATGGAAAAGTGAAAACAGACCTATGGGAGTAAGGGGCCTGTTATGAGTAAATTACACACATTGACAATGTGGGCCAATGGAAAGACATATCAGGTGAGGGGGTTATCTCAGTCACCATTCCAAATGTAGACTATGTAAAAGCAATCAGGGCTAATGTTGATTCTAAAAACTCAGTTTGGGATCATCCATGGATCTGCAGGTCTACAAGGGGATTAATTGTCGCATCAGTTGTATTGACACAGTAATTCCTCCCCAGCATGGCCCATGGCCCAGACTGGACACAACTCATTATCAGGTGGTGCTCTTTGCATGTACTGATCTCACATGAACATTGCATTTCCACCAATTCAATACATGTCTATGTAGAGACCACACAATGTTACAGCAGTAATCCGACTCCATTCTGGAACTTAGAGGCACATTGTAGCTTGTGGGAATGGAAATTATGGAGATTAATCAGAGAAATATATGTGTGTAAGATAGTTGCATGTTCCTCTGGTGAGCCATAGAGCTGTCCATAAAGGGAAAGGTGCTGTTCAGACAGTATCTTTAGCTCCTTTGGAGAGAAGGCAGGGGCCCTCTCACCTGCTTGGTCTGGCATGATTGATCTCAGAGGTGGATAACAGCAGCTAAAATGGAGGAGGTGTTGATAACAGCAGTGTTAGGAGGCAAGTAAGTTATTTTTCAAACTGCAGCGTACATATAAGTCACAAAAACGGTCATCAGCATAGATGTGTCAGTTGTTCCTAAAAATGCTCACTGTACGGTCAACTTCCACCGGGGGCAGCAGGTTCTGAATGTCGAATATGCGAGGTCAGGCATCCAGCATGTTAGCAGTTGGAAGTACAGTATTGGTGACTGTTACATTTGTCACCACCACTCCAAATGAGGTGTTATATGTTTACATATGTACTACTCCACTGCAATGTAATTTCCATTACACAAATATCTGTGTAGTGTGTTACTGTGCATAAACACTATATTAGCGTGGTGTACTGTACACCACCGGTGACGGTATTTTGACAGGAAATTAGAAAAAATACAATATTAAGGAGCTCATAAAACATTTTTGGAAGTATGATGTGCACATTTATGTTATAGACAAATATGAAGACCACAATGGGGATTATAGGTGGATGCTGGACAGTAGACAATGAATATGTGGATAATGTGTAATGCTTTCAGAACCAGTTATGTTTTGTAACATGACTTTTGGCTTACTCTTCATAAATGTTACTATGGATACTGTGTCCAATGTTCAAACTTGTTTTCACTCCACACATAGGTACCCTGTGTGAGGGAGGAGAAGACAGCCTTCAGTGTACCACACATTTCTGGACCTTCAGACCATGAAAGAAAGGAATATAATCAAGAAATGTTGTTTGAATAGGCAAACCATACTTGATTTACGTCATCAGTTGGAGCCTGCTCTACTTTCTCAAAACACTTATCCCACATGAATCCCACCATTTGTGAAACGTAGAGCAGTATTGAATTTTCTGGCCACAGATTCCTTTCAGTACGCTGTGGCTATATATGGTGCTATGCCACAACTGTTGTTCAGTGGTGTACTTCGTGACCTGCTTTCAGCAATGATGAGACAAATTGATAGCTATATCCAGTTCCTCAGACGTGATGATTTAGCCACTGTGAAGATAGACTTCTATGGATTTTATCGCTTCCCACATTTGGTTGGAGCCGTTAATGTCACCAATGTTGACTTAGTACCACCAAAAGCCAGGGAACAAGTATACCATAACAGGAAGCACTTCCATTCAATCAACGCACAACTTGTCAGCTTGCCTGATTTGTATATCTGAAACCTCTTTGCCCGGTTCCCAGGACCAGACCATGATTCCTTCATACTGCAGAACACCACCACACCCCAGCTGATGTCACAACTACTACCGGAGAGGACCTGGCTTGTTGGTAAATATGAACTGTCCTAACTTTGTGTGGGTAATGTCAGGTGGTGTATAATCAGAAAGTGTGTAACTTATTGTTGCACTTATGTCTGTCTTCCATCTAGGAGACTCAGCATATCCCAACGGTCCATGGTTGTTGGCACCTCTGAGACATCCACAAATGCCTGGGTAAATCCGCATTAGTGAGGCCCATTGAAGGGCACGGTAGCGAGTGGAGGGGGCTTTTGGGCTCTTGAAGGCTAGATTTAGATGTCTGTACAAGACATGGCGAGCCATCCTTTAATCACCCGGGGAAGTAAGTCAAATCACTGGGGCCTGCTTCATGCTCCACAACATCACCCGCGGCGGAACATCCCTTATGTTGCAGAGGATAGGGACCATGGATTGCCACCTAGTGAGGATCCTGAAATGCCAAATGATGAGAATAGGGGTTAAGTGGAAGGAGCTTACTTGCGTTAAGATCTCATCTACAACTTCTTCTCATTAGTGTAATTATTTTGTGAAATGTCATGGTTGTGACTGTTACAGCAAATCTTGTTGTGATGATGTGAGGAGTATGCTGAGGTAAAATATTAGGAAGGTGAAGCTCTGGAAAATTAAATGTGTTTATCGAGGAAGGTTTTAACACATGGTCAGTTTGTTTGTGCTGCTTTGACTTTTTGTTATCGACTGTCTTTTTCAGCAGTTAGCTATGTGAATTATCTTATATGTATGGTTTGATAGCTAATGTCTTTGTTTTGGTCTTTTTTAAATACCTTCACTATGGCATTACAGAGTTGTGCCATTTGTTGGTATATAATGCTGTTTGGAAGTACAAAGGGGGCATGGTATTTCTTATAAATGACTGTCACAGACTTTTGATGTACAAGTCCTGAACCACGGCAGCTTTCACAGTAATAGGATGGAAGTTATGAGGAATCCATTTGACCTAAATACATTGTCGCTTGGTGGTCCTAATGTAATATGTCATCATCATCATCAAATCCTTTATTTTCAATCACAAAGATCATATAAAGTGCGAAGTGCCATACAATGTAAAAATAGTACAAGCAATATAAATAATATACACGGTACAATATGCGGCAATAGTTACAAGCAGTGCAGAGTTAAAAGTCAATAAAAGTAGCCCCATTCAAAAATTTAAGAAACTATGTAATGCCACCGGGCAGGCGACCCCGGTGGCAGAGGGTTCGCGCCTGCAGTGGGAAATGAGACTGTGCTTTGCTGACGCCCTGCTGAATGAGAGCAGCGGCGCTGGACTTTAGAAATTGTTTTAATTGCTCCAAAATCAACAGGAGACAAACTTTTTATCTTACCTCTTCAGGGCTCGGTGGAGTGTGGGCGCCATCTTCGTTTGGGCTGGTCAGGCGACCTAGCTCGGCGCCACACCCCCGCGCTCCGCCCCTATTTAGGAGCGGCTTCTTCAGTGCTCGCTATTGGAGGCAGGCGACCCCGGTGGCAGAGGGTTCGCGCCTGCAGTGGGAAACGAGACTGTGCTTTGCTGACGCCCTGCTGAATGAGAGCAGCGGCGCTGGACTTTAGAAATTGTTTTAATTGCTCCAAAATTAACAGGAGACAAACTTTTTATCTTACCTCTTCAGGGCTCGGTGGAGTGTGGGAGCAATCTTCGTTTGGGCTGGTCAGGTGACCTAGCTCGGCGCCACACCCCCGCGCTCCGCCCCTATTTAGGAGCGGCTTCTTCAGTGCTCGCTATTGGAGGCAGGCGACCCCGGTGGCAGAGGGTTCGCGCCTGCAGTGGGAAACGAGACTGTGCTTTGCTGACGCCCTGCTGAATGAGAGCAGCGGCGCTGGACTTTAGAAAATGTTTTAATTGCTCCAAAATTAACAGGAGACAAACTTTTTATCTTACCTCTTCAGGGCTCGGTGGAGTGTGGGCGCCATCTTCGTTTGGGCTGGTCAGGTGACCTAGCTCGGCGCAACACCCGCGCGCTCCGCCCCTATTTAAACGTCCCCCAATGAGGAAGCGCAGCGGACGAGCGCAGCGGGCGCACCGAAGGCGCGCCGAAGTCGAGCCTAAGTCAAGCCCGTCTGCGCCCGTCCACGGCCAGACGGGGCTAGGGGCGCATCCTTATGTCCCTCCTTATTCATCTGTGGACCTACTTGCTCTTCAGGGTCCTTGGCCCCTGGCTGTACCCATTACTAGGCGCATCTCTGCTCTTGGCCTCGATCCTACCTCCCTTTCTCCTATACCTACTAATACGATCCCTCCTTTGTCCTACGTCCCTGATCCTGGTTCCTCATCCCTTTCCCCTCCCCTGTCCATTATTTTACTCAATACCAGGTCGGCAGTAAAGCACCACCAGGAGCTATTTGTGCTGCTCGATACTCACCAGCCTGACATGTTACTTTTAACAGAAACATGGTTTTGTGACTCCTCTCTGCCCTCTCTGTTGGCTGCCCTTCCCCCTTCTTATGTGGCCCTCCGCGCTGATCGATCAGCGGGTAAGGCAGGAGGTGGCGTGGCTCTCATTGCTCGATCTGAGCACAATTTCCAACTTCTTCCCTCTTCTCCTATCAACCCTACTGAGCACCTTGTGGCTCGCTCTTTTGCCTTTTCTCCCCCGCTCACCTGTTTATTAATGTATCGCCCTCCCCAGACTTCCCACCTGTTTTTGCCAGCATTTCAGGAACTATTGGCCACTCTAGCGATTAATCACGCTTCAGTTTTGGTATTAGGGGATTTTAATTATTGGCCCTTAGACCCCCATGAATGTACTGCCTCTAAGCAATTTTCTGATTCACTTGCATCCCTGAATTTTATCTCCCATCTGCAGACTCCCACGCATATTCACGGTCATGTACTAGACCAGGTTTGGTCTCTTAATACCTCGGTCTCTTCCATGACCGTGTCCCCATGCCCCTGGTCAGACCATGCCCTGATTTCCTTTTCCCTCCGCCTTAAGTCGGCAACAAAGATCCCGCATGCCAAAAACACCTGGGCGCGGAACTGGAATAGGGTAGACCTTCCTGCATTGTCATCATCCCTTTTGAACTCCGCACCTAATTTAGAGGGCTTATCTTCTATCTCTCAAGCCGCTGCCATCGACACCTGGCTTGCTGGAGGCTGCGACACAGTAGCCCCATTACGACGGATATCAACCCAAAGATCCAAGGAGTCAAATCGGTGGTTTGGCGATGACCTGAAGATAAAAAAGCTGATCCTCCGGCGGGCCGAGAGGCAATGGAGAAAGGACTACTGCCCTCTACTAAAAACTCATTATTTGACTTTGCTGAGTGACTATAAAAGGGCCATATTGAGCGCTAAAACTGCACACTTCTCAGCTAAAATTCTGGCAGCGGAGAATAAATCCAGGGAGATTTTCTCCATCGTTCAGGACCTGGCCTATTCTGGCAGGGCCACTCTCAAGCCCCCCCCTCTCAGTCCCTTTGTGACTCTTTGAACTCCTATTTTTTAGAAAAAATTGGCAACATCAAAGCCAACATCTCACTTCCTTCTCCTACTTTTTCTGAGCCTTGTCCCCCGACTGTTCACTGCTGTCTTTCTTCTATCCCTCCACTTACCGAAGAAGTGTTTCTTGCAATACTTCCCAAAGTAAAGTCTGGTTCCCCGGCGGACATCTGTCCAGCCCATATTTTGCAACAGATTTACTCCGTTTGCCCCAAACCGCCAATCTCTCTTCTCAACAGCTCGCTGGCTCAGGGGGTGGTAATTCCAGCACTTAAATCTGCCACCATAGTGCCTATCCTGAAGAAGCCTGGCGCTGATCCCTTTGCTCCAGCTAATTATCGTCCCATCTCTCTCCTGCCCTACTTGGGCAAGGTGCTGGAGCGACATGTAACATCAGTCCTCAGTGCCCATGTAGAAGCCAATGGGGGCCTAGCGTCCCGCCAGGCAGGTTTCCGGCCTAGGCACTCCACCGAGTCCGTCGTGGTGTCGGTCCTGAATAATCTCAGGGAGGGCATGGACCAAAACAACCACCAGGCTCTAGTGCTCCTCGATCTCTCCGCCGCCTTCGACACTGTGGATCATTCCATCTTACTTTCCCGTGTCGGAGCGGTGGGGGTCGAGGGCTCAGCCCTGGTTTGGCTATCGTCCTTCCTGAGGGACCGCACCCAGGCGGTCCGGCTGGGGCATTTTTTGGCCACCCAACTCAAAGTCACATGTGGTGTTCCTCAGGGTTCTTCTCTTTCCCCCCTTCTGTTTAATCTCTATATCAATCCTCTGATCTTTGCACTTCAGCAACTGGAGGTCACTGTTTACAATTATGCAGATGACCTCCAGCTTATCTTTAATCTGTCTTCTTCTCCTCATTCTATTTCTAATTTTCAGTCTACTATGATTTTCATCAGGGACTGGATGAACCACAACCATCTGAAGTTGAACCCTGACAAAACAGAATTGGTCCTTACGGGTGGTTCCTCCAGTCCCTGGAATTCCCCTTTCTGGCCTTCCTCTTTAGGATCCCCCCCTACACCTTCTTCCTCAGTTAAGACCCTGGGCGTTAAACTTAATAATCATCTCAACCTTCACTCACAAATTAGTTCTGTTGTTTCTTCCTGTTTTCTTGTTCTTCGAACTATCCGATCTGTTTCTTGTTTCTTTTCTCCCCTTGCACTCAAGTTAATCATGTCCGCTCTGGTTATCTCCCGGCTGGACTACGCCAACGCCCTCTACAACGGCATCCCAGCGTAATCAATCAATCAATCAGTGACACTTATAAAGCGCGCTACATACCCGTAGGGTCTCAAGGCGCTGCAATCTGCGGAAGCTCCAGCTGGTTCAAAACCAGGCAGCCAGATTGGTGTATGGCCTCCCCCGCTCCCATCACTCTACTCCTCTACTGAAGGCACTACATTGGTTACCTGTTAGGGAGCGATCCCTTTTTAAAACTGGTTGCATGTTTTTTCAGGCGCGCCAGGGCACTGCCCCTGCCTTCATCTCTTCTCTGCTAAAAGAGTATACCCCTGTCCGTGAGCTTCGCTCATCTACCCAATCACTCCTTCAGGTACCCCGGTACAGACGCAAGAAATGGGGCGGAGCCAATTTTTCATTCCTGGCACCATCCTTTTGGAATTCCCTCCCTGATCACTTGCGTCTGGCTAGACACTATTCCCTTTTCCGAAAAGATCATAAGACCTTTCTTTTCACTCAGGCTTTTCTTAATGTGAACTGATTTTATTTTTCTCTTCTTCACCTGTTCTTCGTTCCTACTGCTAAATTAGTCTCCACAGCGCCAAGAAACAGCACGGTGAATGTTGCGCTATATAAATATTTTAAATTCAAATTCAATTTGGAACGCTTGAGCCACAATCAATGCCAGAATCTGGCCAGTCCAAAGACCACCATTCTGCACGTGTCAGTGGCTAAGATTCTCATGGCTTCCAAGTATTGCCCAGGTCCAACAATCTACATAATGGCACAATCCACTTAGCCCGCAGATTTTTATAGTAAGGGTAAAAGAATAGCAAGTGAACTATTGACTCTGGGCAAACATTGCATGCCAGCACTCATCGTCTGCGGAGGCCTTACTACACCACTTTTTGCTAAATACTTTAGTTGGCAACGTTTTAAAACGGTATTGAATAAATAATTTCCATGCCAGTGGCGGTCCCATTCCATCAATGGTTTCCTCATAAAAAGGGGCAAATCTAAAATTAGTAAAATCTTAAGTTAGGGTATGCACCAAGGGTAAGCACCTTAGGATAAATTAGTAAAATCTTGTGTTAGGGTCGCCACCTTCTACATAATAGTATCCCAATATATCTTTTTGAGTCTACATTTTGGAATATGGCTCTAGTTATCTGGGGTAGACCAATATTCCATCATCCCAAGACTCTTCAATAAAATCTTCAGACAGATAAACCATGGGATAGAGTTGACCTGGGGGCACTTTAGTAGATTGATCATCTCTGTTCTATATGGAGTAAGTACGAACCACAGGCAGTGCACAAACGATAACTGCTTATAACCCATCTTATGCAGTAACGTTTTCTGACCCAGGTCTAAAAAATTAGGGGCCAGGGGAGTGCTAGTTGGGTGTTATACATTGATCGGATGAACGTGTTTTCCGCCGTGGTGAGGGTGTTGGTATTTCCAGTGCCCCACAATTCAGCCCCATAGAGAGTTTCTCCCTGTATTTTGATGTTATGCATTTTTAATGCTGGGGCAACTCTTCTGGACACTGTTGTTTTGTGTATCTTGCCTAGGTGAGCAGTTTGTTGGATTAATGATAATTGGGCTTTTTCATTTTGTGGTGCAACCTAAATTTGAGGTTAGGTGAATACCCAAATAATCAAATGTAAAAACTTCTTTAAGGGGGGCATTTCCCATATACATCTGCGTTTTGGGTTTGCTAGGATTCCCCTTCGAAAAAGTCATAGATTTGGTTTTTGGCTCATTTAGTACCAGGCCATTCTCATTAAAGAATTTAGTAAAATTATTCAGCAATTTTTGCCAACCATGGTGGGCTTGGAGATTAATAGAGTATCATCTGCAAAGAGTAGGCTGGTACTCTTCGCTCCCCTACCTTTGGGGCGTCCCAACCATCCTTGTCTAGGTAATCAATCACGCCATTAATAAAAAGAGAAAATAGTGTGGGTGCTAAAACACACCCTTGTCTCACTCCATGGTTGACCGGGAATTACTCAGTGAGATGGTTGTTATCCCCCCACCTAACTTGTGCGGTGTTTGAAGAGTGTAGCTGAATTAAAATGTCTAATAAATTGTGTGGCAACCCCATTTCGACCAACACTCTCCACAGCTTTACTCGTGGAACCAGGTCAAATGCAGTTCGTAAGTCCACAAAAGCATCATATAGTCAAGTCAAGTCAAGTCAAAAGCACTTTATTCGATTAAATTAAAATCATAAAAGTATACTATACAAATACATACAAATACATAAAAACATCATATAGAGCTGTTAATTACTGTACATTTAAAATTCATTGGCAAATACATATGGATTGACCTAGCACACAGGAATTACACAGTTATCAGTAATAATTCATATTTCATTAAAAGGATATATGTAAAATGAACCAGAGCCTAGAAATTAGTTTGTACTATCAGGTATAGGGCAAACATTTACATTGACCCCAACTAAACTCGTCTGGAGTCTCTTCCGTCTAGCACGGATTGATGCAATCAAAAAATTGGCTACACAGAACATCACCCGATGATTTTCCATTAATTGAAGAAACAACAGTGCTGGTTTCAACTGTACGAACCCCATATCCCTCAGGAGAGGCTTAATATATTTTACCCTGCCTTCCAAAAAGAAGGGACAGAAAAATATAAAATGTATCAAATCCTGATCAGAGAAATTATCACATTCACATGGTACGTTTTCCATTGGGGTACACCATTTCTCATAGGTACCCAACAGAAAGTGTGCCTGATTAAATCTGAATTTGGTTAGCAACCAGCGATGATATGGACGTGTAACAATAGTCAGATAGGGTTGCACTGACATTGAATTAATCAGCATAAAATGTGACCTTACTGTAGGTTTAGAGATTTCAATCGACTCTCTTTCCATTTCTCGGGTCCTAATAAAATTAAGTTTTACCCAGTTGATGTTGTCTTTATTCAGATTTTCCGGATTTAAATATAGTTCTGGTCGGCCCAGAAGTGTTGCGGTTGTTTTAATATATGCCAACCATTTAATATCAGCCACTCTGTCCCGCCCCAAACAATCATTGATAATTTTATGATTCAATGTAAGTTTGGGGTTAAGCCAAGTTCTAATCCAAAGTAAAAGCGGTGCCATGTTTAACATGTCTGCAATATAACCCATACCCAACTATGCATGGACCGCAAAAGATGAAGTGGATTGGGGGAGACCCAAGAGGGATCGCAAAAATTTATTTTCCTCTCTCAGTATCAAAGATAGATCTTTATAGCCCCAAATTGCTGCCCCATACCTGGCTATGGCCATAGTTTTGGCTCTATAAATCGCCAAAATTGCCTCAGGAGGTTTCCCACCCAATCTTTTTGCAAAGCCAAGTATAGCAGCCGATGAACTTTTCACTGCCACTCTTTTATTGGCAACTTGGGGGGCCCAGCTGCCCAGATCATCAAACACTACACCAAGGTATGTGAAGATTTTCACTTTTGATATTACTGAGCCATTACACGAGAGGGTCTTGGTGTTATTCCTGCCTTTCCCAACAAACATCACATGCGATTTCTCTACATTTATTACAAGGTCCAAGTTTTGCATAAAATTCCCAAAGGAGTTTAAAAGACGTTGTAAACCTATGGGAGTCCTCGATAGCAGCACTGTATCGTCAGCATATAATAATACTGGCAATTTGGTACCCCCCATGCACGGGACATCTACAGACGCTGCCGTCAAATTTGCACTCAGTGAATTAATATATAAAGAAAATAACATTGGGGCCAAAATGCAGCCCTGGCGTACTCCCCTCCCAGACTTAAAATCAGCCGTACACTTCCCTTCTTGTGACATGCGTATGGCCGCTGTCAGGTCCCTATGCAATATAGTTTTCCCCCTCTTCAACGAACCTCCCTCTAACAGATACACAGGAAGTAGAAAACCAGATCCAACCTGCTAATATTCACACGAAAACCTGCTTGTAAATCGCTCAAGACATGGTGCTCTGTGATCCATCCCTCTACTCGTTGCAACACCTGCTTGCAGTCAATTTTCAGCAGTGAGTCGATTGGGATTATAGGCCTATTGCTGGCCATTTTTGCTCTATTACCCTTTTTGAAGTTTGGAACAATCTCCGCTATATTCCATGAGGGAAGAATATCCATTCCTGCTGAAATTGCATTTGAATCATGTTAATATAGGGGACCCAGGCAGTTAAATCTTCATTATACAAATCATTTGAGATTCGTTCAGGGCCAGGAGCTCTGGCTGCACTACGAGAGCAAATTACCACCGGCTTTCTTCCGTGGAGAACACCAGGTCCTCCACAACTTCGTCCTGCTTTTTCCCCCAATCTCATAATGGTGCTCCTCTTCACAATCACTTTGAGTGTAAAGCCCCCCAAAGTGGCTCACCCATTCCTCAGGTTGAACTGTATACTCCAGTTTTGGTTCCCTACCATTGAGCCAATAGGCCGCTTGTTTCTAAAAAGACCTAGAATCCTTGGCTAAGGATGCCTTTTGAAGAGTGGACCAAAGAAAGTCTTCCCATCTCTTCCTAGCTGACTCTAGATCTTTTTTATAAATTCTTCTACACATCACTTGCTCTGGGTGGGCATTTGATTTTGCTGCCCATACAAGGTCATCCTTAGCTTTCCTACAGTCCTGGTCATAACATACTGCCTGGGTCTGTCTGTGTTCCGGTTTCTACTCCCTACATGGTTTAGCCAGTAGTTCCCTAATTCTGTTAAAAGTGGTTTGATGACTAGTAGGCAGCTCCTTAATTAGCCTATCTTTGGGGCATTTGGACAGTTCTACATTCTGGCGTACTATACCTTTTACTGGTTCAAGGTCCTCGGGGTGTTTCTCCACCCAATCCCATCTAATAGTATAATTTGTAATATAAAGTACTCCATGATCCTTTTTAGCCCAGCTGCCTTTTTCTTTAATGTTGTCTCCCAAATTTGTGAAGGACAGGGTCAATGCGTTATGATCGCTATCTAAGCGCTTGACCACTACCATATCATGAACTAGGGGCCAAAGACTAAGTGCAAGTAATGCAATATGTGTGTCATCATGAGCTCCGACAAAATGTTTTTGTGGGGCCAAATCATGCTAGTCTCCTTTCACTTGGCAAGATCTTCATTGTGTGTAAAGTGTATGTAGCTGTTGATGTGTCTCCTCATAGTAGGGCAATGTGCTTGTGGCACACCACTGACGTTTGGTTGTAACATTCCACCAGATTCAGCAAGAAATATTTGAGTCATCTGTGATTTGCTGTGTTTCTAACATAATGCCAGCCTATTGTTTGAACAAAGGAATAAAGATGGTATATGAGAATACTCTTGTATATATGTTAGTATTTTTTTAACAGAGTTTTATATAGCGCAAACCTGACCCAAATAGGGTATCAGAGAGCTTTACATAGCACCAGTTGCATTGCATGAGGACACATTAATTTTTGTTAGGCACAGGGAAATTAAGTGATTTGCCCACAATCACAGGATGTTCAGCGTCATTGCCGAGACTCGAACCCAGTTCCCCAGATTAGAGGTCAACCGCCCTAGCCGTCAGGCCAACTACTCTCCTAGTTAGTGAGAAATGGTTGTGACCCTGAGCTAAACATTGTATAGATGTAACATATCCATGCTTACACAAGTTGATATTTTTGCCATTGTAAAGTACAGATGGGAATACATATATAAATTTAAAGATGTGATATATAATACAGCAGGCAATGAGTTCCTAACTTGTGTATTTATTGAAATGAACAAAGAGAAAATAAACATTGTGCAACACCAAACAGGGAAAACCAGAATTGATGAAGACATTCATGGTGAATGAAACCATAGTTGTAGATACCAAATTGCTTGAAGTCCAATATTCAAAATACTACTCCCATCAAAAAGGTAAATGTGTCCAGAAATAATCCACGGAGTGAATGTGTTACACACACTGGATAAAATTAAGTGTGAGGTTTCTTGCTGGTGGTGGTGGAGGTTTTCCCATGCACACCTCCTGGAAATTTGCATGGGTGTCCTCAC
Source organism: Lissotriton vulgaris (assembly GCF_964263255.1). NCBI lineage: Eukaryota > Metazoa > Chordata > Amphibia > Caudata > Salamandridae > Lissotriton > Lissotriton vulgaris. The sequence goes on from NC_141700.1 coordinate 337,283,433, forward strand.
GTGGCAGTGCAGTAGGGATTAACAGCTGTGGAGACAGGGGTGTCTGTAGGTGTGTCTTCCTCTGGCAGGGCCTCCCTTGCTGTGGCTGCTGTAGATGTTGATGGGACCGATGTTTTTGGACCACAGGAAGAGGTAGATGGTGCTGGAAAAACCCTGCACAGGTGTGTGTGTGAATGTCCTGTAGCACCCCTATGAGAGAGCTCATATTGATGGTATGGGCGTGCATCTCTTGGTGTGTGTACCTCTGAAGCTGCTTCATCTCTCAGATTTCAGTTAGTGCCTGGCCCATCATGCCGTTGGAGTCCTGTTAGGCCCCCAAGACTTGGTTGAAGATGGCCTGGTTGTGAGTGGCCTCAGTGGCCTCACTCAGCTGGCCCACAATACCCCCCCCTTGAGCCCTGCCCCCACAAGCTTGTGCCCTTAGGCCAGGGTACCCTCTCTCACTGGGTCTTGGCTCTTCTGTAGCTGGGCTGGTGATTGTCAGCTCATGATCCAGGACTGGGGGGGACACAATGGATGTAACTGTGCTCGGTGCACAGGTTGGGGTGACTGAGGTTGGCTCACATGTTGCAGCTGGGATCAGAGGTATTGGTGTGGGCAGAGTGAGACTCACTGTTGCCGTCCGCCCAGGCTGGCCAGATGGACCAGACCTGTCATCCACGTTGAGATCTCTAGGAGTGTTGTTATCACTGAGGGCTTGATCCTGGGGTGGAGTAGGAGTCTCTTCAATGGCCAAGCTTTTGCCATGTGCTCATCCAGATAGACCTGTTGTGAAACTGAGAACTATTAGTGAAAGTGTGGTATCAAATTCCAAATGCTTTGTGACAAAGTAGAAACATAGGAAACAAAATAGGTAGAGATTACTATTGCGATATATTGCAGAGATTTTGAACTTGTTAACAAGACATTTGGACCCGTTAAATAAATGTACTTGAATTAGTTGTCCTGAGATGTTTCATTTTGGATTAAGGAATATACTTGATATCTCCTAAACATTTACGGCAACACAGTGGAAAGGTAACGTGTATTTCACCATTCCAAGGCTTAGGTTTGTACAAAACAGGTGATCACACAACTTGGTTGTATATTTAGCATTAGTCATGTGAGCAGTGCAGAGTCAATGGGTCACCTGCCACTTCTAATCAGCTGATTTACCTTCAAGTCTTACAAATATTGAATCTGCACACTTGGTTTGTTGTAACTCATGACATCAATAGTTTCAGTTGAGGAGACCAGGACAACATAAAGATAAGTAGGCTGACATGTCTCTCAGTACAGCAATGTATGTGGATTGCTTCTACCATGAGAATTGGACATCAGTTGTAATATGTCAGAACAGTAAGAATGGGCTAAATCACAATTTCATCTTGTGTTGATTTACAGTTGTAGTTGTAGTCATTTCAATCTCTACTTGCCAACACATGCAAAATGATTAGTGTTACACAACTGTTGCCAAAATTCAGCTGAGCTAGACAATACATTCACATAATGACACATATCATGGGTCCTGTAATGATATTTTTATAGTAATACACATACAGCCACCATTCAAACTCCTGGCATGTAATGTAGGTTGATACATGAGTTCTAATAAGCAACAATACACATTTACACAGACAAACCTACATCTACGATACTTTGAGAATTGCATGTTACGAAACTAACTATGCAAAACAATGGAAAAAGCTGAGTTGAGATCAGAACAGAACATGTGTATTTGTAATATGTTTTAGAGAACAGTGGTCCCTATTTTGGAAGGAAAAATGGACAAGCACAATAATCATACGCTATCCAGCGCCAGCAGGAGCCCCCGTGCCCTGACTTTCCGCCGGTATTCAAGAGGTGCAACCTGGCACCTAGCGGAATTGATACTTAACCAAATGCCTTAAGTGCGATCCGGCACTGGCATATATTGATATCAGGAATTGAACCATACAAAGAAGGCCCATAGCCTATTGAAGATTTAGTGGCTGTCAGCCCCTGTTACGGATCTACTGGGCCGTATTCAAAGCGTACCATTACCGTTGAAACCTTGTTCATCCTTCAAACTAATGCGATATAGGCAAAATTTGTGAATAAGCTTAAGACAACAATGAACTATACCTTGTCCTGAAGATGATGCGTTATATTGTTGTGAATAGCATTGAAACGTCGTCGACACTAAAAGCACCATATGCAATATGATTTTATAACATTGTAATGATCAATGGTGTGAAAATGGATATTTAAGTCTGTCATAGTGATTACAAACAAACAGACACATCTTATACCCAGCCTTTGGCCATTCTGTTTTTCGTTGGTTTGTCTTGTGTTCTGTGGGTCACAGCTGTGCCCACTTGTCATTTAATGTTCTGAATCCCAATCAACTGAACTTATATAAAAATCAATTCTTCTCCGGCTGGACGAAAGACATACGATCTATTTTAGCATATGATTATTGTGATTGTCCATTTTTCCTTCCAAAATAGGGACCACTGTTCTCTAAAACATGTTACTGCCCAAGGTCCCTATGGCATACCTTCTGGGTTTCCCTTGTTTTGTATAATAATGTGTATTTGTAAAGCACACGTTCAAATGTAGGTATCTTGGTGCTGAAAAACAGATGTTTATTGTTATCCAGCTCAAGCCAAGACCTTCTCCTCCCAGGGAAACAGATGTATTGGGGTACTGGGAGGACCACCACCAGTCTTCTGGGCCTCCAGGGAATGCACCTTCCCCCTTAGGCTGTTCCACCTCTTCCTAATTTCCTCTTGTGTGCGCATGGTGTTACCCACAGCATTTACTCTGTCAACTATTCTGGACCACATTTCTCTTTTCTTACTGAGAGCTGTATGTTGGTCTTGGGCTCCAAACAATTGTGGCTCTACTCTTATGATTTCATCCACCATGTCTGACAACTCAGCCTCTGAAAAAAGTGGATTTTTTGGGCGTGACAAAACTCAGAATTAAAGTGAGTGATAATAAAAAAAAATCCCCAAGGGATGTGAGAAAAATGTGCAACAAAAGTATTTGGAGAGTGGTAAACGGACGGTGTAGAAAAAGGCTGCCTTCTCTCACCTGAAATTGGGTTCTTACTTGCTGTCCTGCAGTGGATTGGCAAAGGATCATGGTCTGAAATGGTCTGTATTTTATAGTGTGATGTGCAGCTGTAGTCACTTGGCCAATGGACATCAGGTGTGTTGTAATCGTATCCATCCAATGGCCACTGTTGATGTGCTTTTCTGAGAGAAAACCTCATCGGACTACTGCCGCCAAGGAACCACCACAAGGGGATGGCCTGGACACCTCTGTCCTCGTAATTGGATCAGAGGTAAACCCCGGCCCTGACAGCGATGGAGTATGTATTGCCAACATTGTAGTCAGCTGAGGTGCTGGCAGGACAGACTCAGTCTGCTCCCCTCCCCAGCCAAAGTCGAGAAAGTCATCAACGTCGAGCTCTCTGAGTTCATTGATACAAACCACATCCTAGACCTCTCCTAATCAAGCTTCAGAAGCAACCAGAGCAAAGAGACTGATCTCCTTTCCGCCACAGATGACATCCACACCCTCATCAACCGAGGAGAGACTTCAGCTCTCATCCTCCTGGACCTCTCAGCTACCTTCGACACCATCTCCCGCCACACCCTCTGCGCAGGTCTCTACAATGCCAGCAACCATCACAAAGCCCTAGAATGGATCCGATCCTTCCTCACTGGCTGAACAAGGTGAGTCAGACTTTCACAGAGATTAATTGCAGAGGGCCTCAGGGATCATCCCTAAGCCCCACCATCTTCAACATCGACATGGCCCACTTGCAGCCATAATCAGAAGCCAACGACTCGACAATCTCTCCTATGCCGATGACACCCAGCTGAATCTCTTTCTCACTGATGAACCCACAGCTGCCAAGAGGAACTTCCACAATGGGATGAAGGAAGTCACCACCTGGATGAAGTATAGCTGTCTCAAGTTCAACTCAGAAAAGACTGAAGTCCTCATCTTAGGCTCCACCCCCTCTGCTAGGCATGACTCGTGTTGGCCTGCAGGGCTCAGAAGCCCCCTACACACACAGACTATGCACACAGACCGTGGCATCCTCCTGGATTCCTTGCTCTCAATCAACTGCTAAATCAACACCTTCTCATCCTCCTTCTTCGACATGCTCCACTGCTTTGTAAGGTCTTCAGATGGATCCCCACTGAGTCCTGGAAAGCAGTCACCCATAAGCTTGTCAGCAGCAGACAACTACGGCAACGTCCTCTATGCCAGCACCACCCAGAAACTCCTAAAGAAACTGCAGAGCATCCAGAATGACTATCCCAGATTCAACCTGAACATCCTACACGTCAGCCACATCACCGCCCACCTATGAGACCTTTACTGACTACCTATCAACAAAGATTTACCTTCAAGTTAATCACACACACCTAAAAATCCCTCCACAACACTGGACCTGCAGAGCTCAACCACCACCTCTCCTTCTCCACTCCCACCAGACGTCTCTACTCTGCCCAAAAGGCCCTGGCCACCATCCCACAAATCTACAAGACCACGGCCAGAGAAATATCCTCCTCCTACCTCACTGCGAAGACCTGTAACTCCTTGCCTCTGCACCTCAGGCAATCACCATCTCTGCAGCAATTCAGGAAGGACCTCAAGACATGGCTCTTCGACTGATCTGCAGATCCACCACCCCTCTCCTCAGCACCTTGAGACCCTAATAGGTGTGAAGTCCCTCTTTACAAAAAATGTGATCGAATGCTTAATTGATTGATTACATCATACTACGGCAGGTGGAAGACTGATGGCTCAGTGGTTTTCTTGGGACTGCCGCTACAGCAGTAGGGAGGAAAGACCTTTAGTGTTGAACCAATTCACATCACATATACTTGTTTCTTATGCATCGGAGAGTTAGCTGACTTTCTGAAAATTGGGTGTATGTAACAAGTTTGTTCAATCTAGAAATTCCAAAAGTATATTTACGGTTTCTCAGTAACTTTCTGATAATGCCAGCAAATGTTTCTGTAAGTTGTAAATCACAGTAACCTTGTTGAGCTGCACTGCATGATGGAGAATAGGCAGGAATGGGTAATATATAAGGCAATACAGAGCATTCATGGCATTTCCTCTGCACTGGCGTCCTTTTGTCAGTCTAGCGCCAATGCACCTCCCTGCACAAAAACAATCCTGCGAGGCATTTTCCTCTTTCTACACGGCTAGAGTGGTAGACCTCGAAGCTGGGAAACTGGATTACAGTTTTGGTAGGGACGCTAAACATCCTGTGATTCTGGGAAAATCACTTAGAGCCCGATTACGATGGAGGCGGACTGACATCCACTGCCACCCTATGGGAGATTGGGACCGCCTGACAGGCTGTCGGCATTTTGATGCGACCGCCACCACTGCAGTTGCAATGTTTATATTTTACATTGTGGCGAATGCTGCAGGCTGCAGCACCGGCCTTAATGCAAAAAGGGACGCTTTACACATCCTTGCACTATGTCGCAGGCACCATGCAGTACCTGCCACATTGTGCAGTGATAAGTAAGGCTACCATAAGTGTCCCCCAGGTCTTGTGTCTGCGGGCAAGGGGGTGAGAGGGGTCCGCTAGGGGCCCCCAATGTCCCTGTCTGCCAGCCTTTTAATGGCTGGTTCACCGCCTTGAAATAGTCGATAGAAAGGAACTTTGTAATCCATACGGCAGTGCCTGGTAGGCACCGCCAACATTGTAGGGACTACAAGCCCCTTGCCGCATCAGAGGGTTTAAGAAGCTTGGGGATGCGTGGCGGTCAGTTTTTCCAACCGACAACACACCGTCCGCCATTGTAAAGTGACGGGCGGTGATTCAGTCACAGATGGGCTGTCGGTGGCGGTTTTCACCTCCATCGTAATCGGGCCCTAAATCTCCCTCTGCCTAGCATAAAAAAAAATGTGTCCATCTGTAACACAACTAGTGCTCATTTAAAGCACTCTGATACCTCGATGTCGAGTTAGCTCTATATAAATATCTCCCAAAAAACTGGCCTTGCATGGTTACATAAATCTAAATTAAGGTTTGCGTAGTTGTTGCACCACGTTTCGTGGTGCAAAAGTGACGTAAACCAGCTTGTGAATAGGCCCCCATGTTCTTAGACAAATGGTTCATTTTCCTACCTTGTTGAGCTTCTGGTGCTATATATGGTGTTAACAAAATATCCATGGAAATGATTACCAAGCAAACGTACTGAGTTGTGATTTCTGCGCTATTATGATATTATGATAAGTACGTGCCTTCTTTCCACTGTTGTTGGGCTTCTGTGTCAACCGCTCACTGGTGAGTGCTCAAAAGCAGCAGCAGATGTTCAGGGTAGCAGCACAGCAGGAAGTTGTGCAGCTGCGCACAATATGTATTCAGGCTTGCCCACACACCATATTGTTAACAATTTTAATGACAATGTTGACTCTCATGTTAAAGAAGAAAATAAGCCTCTTGAAAAAAAAAAAGATTGTACCATTTGATCACGTACGCGACAGATGGGTGGTTTAATTGAAAAAAAAGAGAAATGCCATAATTTTTTTAACGTTTCCTGTTCATCCCACTCTGTCAGGTAATTTTGAAATGCCGCTTAAAACCAATACGATAACTTCTGCATGTGTGTCTTCACTCAGAAATGATTCAGTGTGTTACCGATATGTTTTTTTGATTCCATTATTCACAGACTTGCAAAACAATTGCACTACTTTGGTGGTTCAAGATAACAGTTAAGGTTGCCATCCGGAGAGGGAACGAGCCAAAGAGGTACTTAGAAGAAAGTGCGTACATTCAAAGAAAAGCAATGAGAAAAAATAAGGCAAGCTCTGGCAAAGCCAAATAGATCTGTTTTTAATGTGACAATCACATGTAAACTGCATGATTGCATGCATCTGTTAGCACAATAAATCCAGAGCTTTTTCTGGTAGTTTTCTTTCGAAGTTTGCTTATGTTAGGTGCACTAAACATTATATTACTGTTTGTTTAGCTTTAGAATAACAAGTAGTAATAAAGTATTCTGCCTTGCATTAATATCGTACACTATATTTATTTTCATCACAAGAGTAATCTCATTCGTTTAATGTTTGCTTCATTCAAAGAATACCAGAGCAACAAACAAGAACATAGGATGATGGACTACAAGTGTACATGGGTTCATGGATTATAAACAGGGCCATTGAAATTATGCAACAGGGAAGGCCTAAATTATGCACCAGAGAGTCCTTAGTTAGCTCTCACCTCTCTATGCCCCACTCTTCCCCTCAAGGGTTTCCTTTGAATTTTAAATACGGATGCCACCAGACCACCAGGCATCATCCAATCACCTTGCAGGCTCTTCCAGGTCCTAGCCAAGCCCAACCAGGACCTCGATATCAGAGAGTGTACTTAAACCATGGAAGTACAATCAGTAGAATGAGTGCACAGCAGTGACCTAGCAGCATAGCAACGTCACACTCAGGCAAGATTAGCGATCATAATTGCTCTCAATTGCGCTGAAATACCCCCTCACCTCTCCAGGAAATGCCACTGGCAGGCCGATGACTAATCGCTAACAGTTAACAGAAACCACGTATTAGGCCAGCATGACTCACGGGTTGCGGGGTGGGCGCAGGGTTGGGGTGTAGGTAGGCGCAAGGGGGGAACGGAGGGGGTGCATGAGTCACAATAAAAAGAAAACACTTACCTTCAGGGTCTCGTGCGTCTCTGCTTTCGTTTCCAGGAACAGAAAGCACCCGGCACACAGGCTCCCATGACCAAACAGCGCTGTGATTGGTCTGAGCGCTGTGAAAGCCTGCATGGAGAACAGGGAAAGTGTATATCACATCTAAAGAGGTGAGATTAGAGTAGGAGAAATTGGGACTCGTCCTCCATGAATCTGTCAAATAGCCAAAAGAGAGTCCCTTCTGTCAAAGAAGGAAAAGCAAACCTCTTTTTAGGACTGAAAGGAAAGAAAAGCTTTTTCTTTCAAATAACCCTCACCCTCCTGTGTTACCCCTTGGTGGCATGCTTCATCATAGGGTTCATACCTGCCCTCTACGGACAGGGGTGTGCTGCCACCTACGGAGACGCAGGAGCACTTTATAGAAACAAGCATTTGCAATGCAATAGGTCTCGTATTTTTTAAAGTTAGCGATATCGGCGTTGTAAATGACCAAGGGCCAGATGTAGGAAGCCTAATTCTGGTCGGTAATGGCCGAAATTACCGACCGGAATTAGGCTTTTCAGATGTAGGTGGTCAAATTGTAGGATTCGGTAATTTACAGAATCGCTAACTTAAGGAATCGGTAAATTACCGAATTCTTAGCATACCGATTCGGTAAATTACCGAATCCTTAATGTCGAGAGCACTCAAGTGTACTTTTTTGTAATGAGTTTAATTAATCAACAAATAAATGTACTATTACACTCAAATGAGTGCTTTTTACATTAAGGATTTGTTATTTACCACCAATTATCAGTTGGTGGCAAATTTTGAATACCTTTTAAAAAGCAATTTTGTGCTTTTTATTCAGTGCCATGTGGCAGACATACATGTATTCTGCCACATGTGCACCCTTGCACTATACAGGGGTGCAACAGGGTGTCAATGTGACAGCCTGCCACCCGTAGGTCTACCCCCTATTACCGATTCGGTATTTGCCGAATCGGTAATTCTCATTCCTTCCTATGGGCCTCCAGGCCCATAGGAATGAATGGGGAATACAGATTCGGTAAATACTGAATCGGTATTTACCAAATTTTACCGATTCGGTAAAATTTACCGAATCATTAGCTACATATCATTTACCGATTCTAAAATACTGAATTGGTAAAATTCGGTATTTTAGAATCAGTAAATGATATTAACCTACATCTGGCCCAATGTCTTTTAAACATGCGTTTTGGTTTGGCATTTGCCTGAAGCGACATTGATGGGAGATGACAAAGGAGCTGTGAAGGGAAGAAGGTAAACGGACAGGGGGATGGGAGTGAACGATGCCACTGAGACCTGATGCAGTTAAAAGTTCAAATGTGTACATAACATTAAATTAACATTAGCCTAAACAGCCACAAAGAACATTAAATACTATCCTCGCTCTTGTTTTCCCTTGCATATGAGAATGAGAGGCAGCAAAACAATCACAAGAGTAATATGCTGCCTGACAAAAAATGAGCACACCCTGTGTGCCTTACAAATAAACACTCCTGTAGGGGCACAACTTTCTGCCATGCATACAGAGACCTTGCATGGGATACACAAAAATACTTAATTGTGGGGTTCGTAATGGAATTGGAATGTTTGGGGACGTGAGATTCCCGGAGCGGCAAATGCTTCTGAGGTTGATGGCTAACTATTATTAATGATTTGTCCTGCTTACAGTAACGTGTTGTGGACATCTTTTCAGTGTCGATGAGTTGACTGTCAGCTTTTCCACCTCCATTGCATTCCTGGTGTTCATTTGGGATACTGCATTGATCCCTGCAGTTTCCTTGGATGCCGGTTTTCCAGTTTTCTTTTGCTGTCTTCTGCCTGAAGAAGTCCTGGGGTCGGTTGCGCAACAGCTGGAACACCCCAGCTGGAACACCCCTCCCAATGCCAGAGGCGAGCAGTGCAGTTCTTGCTTCTGTATTCTTCTTCGAAACTTATTTTTGAGGCGCACTGCCAGGGAGCAGGATCTGGTTGTTGGAGGTATTGTATCTACATTACGGTGATAGGCACACCCATTTAATTGCCTGTCAACCGACAGCCCTTCAGTTGTCATTACACAGTGGCATATTTACGTGATGGGCACACCTTTTGCATTGCGTCCCTGCTGAAAATCAGCCCTTCAGTTGTCATTACACAGTGGCATATTTACGAGGATGGGCACACCTTTAGCATTGCGTACCTGCTGAAAGTTTCTTCATTAATTGAACAAAGAGATTGACATTGCTGGAATTTTAAACCTGTCTTCTACACCTATTGGTTTACCTGCCATATTCGTGGTGTGCATTTCGTCCAAATTTTGTTGTGTTGACTTACTTTAACATTTATTTGTAGCAGCAACTCACTTTGCGTGCATACAGTTATGGAAGGAATATCTCCACCACCTCCATTTTTAGCAAATGCTGACACTCCACTGTTGAACTGGGTACAATGGCTTGAAGCTTTTGAAGCATATCTAGATGCTATAGATGGAGATACTTTCAGGTTTATGAAGAAAAACGCATTGATGGTATACAATTTAGGTCATGAGGGCAGGTCAATTTTGAAAACGTTACATATTGAAACAGTAAATGTACTTCCCAGTGGGGAGGGTGATTTTCAGCCTTTAGTAGATGAATATGATTCATTGATTCAAACTTTGAGCAATAGATTTTCATCCAAAAAATGTGGTATTCGAAAGACACAGGTTCCTGTAACGTGCACAACTACCTGGGGAGTCCATTGGCAATGTTGTGTCTTCTCTACATACTTTATCTTTAAACTGTAATTATCGTGAATTGAAGGGGGAGATTATTTGTGATCAACTTATTGAAAAAATGAGTAATAGGAAAATTCAAGAACGAATATTAGCTAGTGAAGATCCTTGTTTGGATCCAACATTGAGAATTGCTAGGAGCATTGGACATTCTGAATTAGCTAGTACTCATCCTAATTTATGTTGTTAAGAGGTGAAAGCTGCACATCCACAAACAAATCTTGTGGGTCTTCATGGAAATCTGATAAAGAGTATGTTTGTTTTAGATGTGGTAGTAGGTCACATGTGGCTAATTTTAAACAATGTCCTGCTTTAAGTAAGACATGATTCAAATGTGGTAGGGGAGGTCAGTTTTCCAGTTTTTGCAAAGCAAGTAGTCAAAAGAAGCAAGTCAAAAATGCATGGGTGAGGATAATATGGACAAAGAAAGTTTGGGTGGTGATGGCTATGTTGGTATGATTAAGGAAGAGGAGCCAGAACAATTAGAAGACAATTGTGTTTTCATCAGACAAATGAGTAATTGAAAACCACCATTTTGTCACCTTTTAATTAACGGCCGAAGTGTAAATGTGATGGAAGATTCTGGTTCTGCTGTCACTTTGTTAGGTGAAAATGAGTTTGTTAAATTTCAAGATGTAGTGTTGGAAACAACTGATAATAAGTTGTTTGCATATGGTGGAAAAAAGTGGAAGTAGTTGGAAAATTCAGAGCTGATTTGAAGTTTTGCGACAATTGTACTAATACTGATGTTTCGGTTTAAAGATGGGTCGAATTTGTTGGGTTGGGACGACCAGGGAGAACGGAACATAATTTTGGATCCCAACCATCCTGATGTAGTATTAACTAAGGAACAGTTAATGAATCATTGTTTGAGTGCTGATGAAAGAGAGCATGATGTTGAATATTGAAGTGGTTCGATGAATTTAAAGAGGTGTTTTGTGACCAGTTAGGTAAGCTGCGAGATTTCAAACATAGCATTGTTTTAAAAAGTAATGCCATTCCTGTGGTACACAAAGCTAGGAAGGTGCCTTTATATTTGAGACAGGAGCTGAAACAGGAACTTGACAAGTTGTGTGCAATGTCAATCATTGAACCCATCGAAGGGTCAGAGTGTTTGTCCCCAGTTGTGTTGGCAAGTAAAGCTGACAAGTCTTTGCACTTATGTGTTGATCTCAGCGATCTCAATTGTAATATTTGGGTGGATCACCAACCTTTGCCAAATATTACCAAAATGGTATCCTCTTTAGATCAGGCTGCTGATTTTACATCATTTGATATGTCAGCTGCGTATCACCAAATTGAACTACACCATGACTCCAAACACTTAACTTCATTTGTAACTCCTGAGGGTGTCTTTTGCATCTTCTGTGTTCCAGAGGGTCATGGATATTTTATTCAAAGGAATGAACGGGGTAGCATGCTTTCAAGACGGCATCTTGATGAATGACAAAGATAATGATGAATATGATTCACATGTGAGGATGGTTTTGGATATTTTGAAAGCTATTGGTATGACTCTGAGAAAGGACAAGTGTAGATTTGCGCAGTCTGGTGTTGATTATTTGGGACACCATATATCTGCTGAAGGGTTAAAACCTAAATGAAAGATTTTGAAGGCCATTTAAGATGCACCATCACCTAAGGAGAAGGATCAACTCAGGTCTTTTCTGAGTCTAGTGGAATTCTATGCAAAATTTGTTCCACAATTTGCTAGTAAAACGTCTGTGTTACGCAACTTACTCAGAAAGAATGTGAGATATGAATGGTCTAATGAGTGTGAATTTGTTTCCAAAGAAATCAAAAGAAATATAGTTTCAGCATGCCCTTTGAAACCCTTTAATACAAGTAATATGAGTATTTTGATGACGGATGCTAGCAGTGTTGGATTAGGGGGAGTATTGTTGCAGAAACGTTCTAATGGGAGTGAAGAGGTTATAGCTTTCGCCTCGCCTACGCTACGGGGAGCTGAAGCCACTTATTCGACCATTGAATGGGAGGCTTTAGCTATGTGTTGGGGAACTGAGTACTTCAAGACCTACTTGCGGGAAGAGAATTCATTCTACCTACAGACCACAAGCCTTTAGTGGAATTATTTAGTACTCGGGCTGGAGGAAAAGCAACACCCCGTATTGCCAAATGGTAATGTCGTATGCAAGATTTCCACTACGTGTTAGAGCATGTGTCTGGCAAAAGGAACTTTGCAGCAGATTGTTTGTCAAGGTTACCTGTGCAAGATGATTGCGGTGTGAACAATTGTGATGCCCAGTATTTGCTCATGGTTTGTGTGATGAGTTCTGTGGATGAGGGGTTGGATGGAGCATTGTGTGAAAAGATCTGGATGGAAATGTTGGAAAAAGACAAAGTTTTGTCACTTGTAAAGATGTATGTAGTACAAGGTTGGCCCAAGGCTAGGATGTTACAGGATAGTTTTGTTGCATTTGAGAAATTGAGTGACAAATTATCTATTGTCAATGATATTGTTCAGAGAGGAGGTTTTTTGGTAGTTCCTGAAGGTCTGAGAAACAAGATTTTACATCTGGCACTTGTTGGTCATGGTGGTATTAGAGCACTTACGCGGAGGATCAGGGAGGATTTTTGCTGGCCTGGTGTGGACAGGATGGCGGAATAGTATGTTAAAGATTGCAATGCTTGTGTTATCAGTGATAAGTCTCAAGTCACTGTACCATCTCCCGTTGTATCGGTTGTGCCACCATCCATGCCATGGAACAAGTTAGCTTTGGATATTTCGGACCATTTGCAATGTTGGTTAGCACACCCAAGTTTGTTTTGGTACTGATTGATTAATTGTCCAGGTGGCTTGAGGTAAAGGTGGTTGAGTGTTTTACCATTTCTGTTGTGTTAGATTTTCTGAGTGAAGTTTTTGACAGAGAAGGTTATCCCGTGGAACTAGTCACAGATAATGGAACCCAATTAGAATCTGTGGAGAGGACTGTATTCCTGCATAGAAATGGCATTTGCCATATTAAGACTTCCCTTTACCATCTTAGGAGTAATGGATTGGTGGAGAGGTTTCATCGTGTGATTAAAGATCAGTTACATTTGGCTTTTGTGAATAATCTGAGTTGGAAGAAGGTTATGAAGGATGGGTTGTGGGCCTACAGAACAACTCCACATAGTGTGACTGGAGTGTCCCCTTAACTCTTATGAGGGGGAGAGTAGCAGGGTCTCATTTGAATAAAGATTGGATGGACTGAAAACTGGTGGGCCGTGATGTGCTTGGAAGGGTGTTGGATGTAGGAAAGGCATTGTCAAGTAAAGCCGAGGTGAAAGCTGATGGGAGAAGACTGTCGGTAAATATTGGTGATTGGGTTTGCATCAAAAAACCTGGTATTGTAAGGAAGGGTTGCTCCAAGTATTCTACTCCTAAAAGGGTGGTTGGGGTTCGCGATCATGTTATTGTTGTGGAAGGAGGGAAGGTGTGGATTTAGAGTGGTTTCTTTGATTCCAAAAAAACAAAACCACTGTGGTGCGTGACAATTTTAGTGGTTGTGATGACACGTATGTTGGTGAGCATTTTGACGATGATGTTACTGTTTCTGGTGCTGGTTGGAGTAGTACAGCAGATGGAGGAGCAGTCAGGAACAGGAGGCTCCCATCAAAGTACAATGATTTTGTCATGCATTAAGTCATTTTGCCATTCTTTTTCTTAGTACCCAGTTAACCCTGTATTTCCTATTACTGCACAATTTGTGTTATTTGGCTTATTTTCATGTTAATTGTTTTCTTATTTGTTTTTGTGTTTTATGAAAGAATGGATATATGTGGGGTTCGTTTATGAAATTGGAATGTTTGGTGACGAGAGATTCCCGGAGCGGCAGTTGCTGCTGAGGTGGATGGCTGAAGGTCATTAAAGATTTGTCCTGCTTACCGTGACCTGTTGTGGACATCTTTTCATTAGTGAAATCCCCTAAAGCCCACTCCGACTGGAGGAGCCTAAAAGGTACATTAATACTTAACACTTAGCAGACACAAATCATGAATTACTTTTGCATTGAAACAAACAAATGTAGATGCAAGCACACCAGTTACATTTTCTTAAAACACACACATAATAGCACATCAATCAACATGTGTTGTGAATGTCCTTTGTATCACACACACAGAAAATGGATATTGTTGCTCAGAAATGTACGCCAACTGTTTTAAAAGAGAATGCATCCCTGGTCTACCATGTAAAACAAACAGAAGAGCATTGATTTTGAAATGCAAGTCCTACTTTTGTTCTCTTGTAGTGACAAGAATCTTGATGTGCTCTGGCAAGGAATAATAGAACAGTCTGTTTGAAAAGCGATGGAAAAGAGTCCACACAATTTTCCAGAACTGTAAATGAGCCACCACAGTAAAGTACAGAAGTAATGTACTATGGATTATGGTAAAGCAATGATATGTGAGGTATTCTAAGTTCAGGTGGCCCTGTACTGGTAATTCTACTTTCAAACGTTTCTCCCAAGGACTTGAAAAAGCACCCCAAAAAAATATAATAAGGCATTTATTACACAATCACAAAAGGAAAACCGAGCTAAAGCATGTTTCCAGACAGTCTTATTCCATTGAAAATAATTACACTTACAAAATTCAGTAGAAATTGATAACAGAGAGAAATACACACAGGTCTTCAGTTTTACCTGCACACTCTAGTTCAGTGTACTAAATGGCAGTGCGAAAAAGGCTGGGTAGGAACATACAACCACTATCAGAGCATGACATTTAAATCCCTAGCTTAAAGTTTCTCAACATATCCCATCCGCTGAGAAGACGTGGTTATTGTACACTCAAAAACATCAGTGCTAAAATGAGTAATTATAACCTTTGGAATCTGATTTAAGGTATACAAATACATTAATAAATGCCTACAGAACGCATGGTTCCCTGGCACTGTGAACTTACTGATAAGTAGGAGAAATAATGAAAATAATCCATAAGTTGCTGGCAAGACCTTACAAACACACACAGCTCCAGACAGTGAACGTTACATTATTCTGTATATTCCAACTCCACTGTTCGTGCACTTAATTGAAAGTAGGCAAAACCGCTGAACAAAGCTAAAAATACTGTGAGCTGATGCAAACTTAATGAAATGAACAACTCAGAATTTCATCACCTTCCTAAACCGTACATTCCTGACCGCTGTGAAAAAGCATGAATGGGGGGCACTGGACAGGCAATACAGGCGACTGTAAAGAGGTGAGGAGTCAAAGGTTGAAGTTATGTAGATAAATCTTCTTTATTTCAAGATAATAAAATATACGTCCCAGCCACAAGAGATTCAACAGCAAATGCCCGCTTAAGAAATTCTGTCACCAGGCATAAACACATTCTAAATTCTAGGCTGGTTGACTAAACACTAACTTAAAGGAATATTACACACCTTTCCCCAAACAGAAACAAAAGAATTACAAATAGCAAAATTTTGTTACAGACATAATCGTGCAACTTTGTAGGAACAGAACAGGTGCGGGAACTCCTACGCAGAGGAGATATATGTTGTGAAGAAGGAGATTGTAAAGCATGAGAATGAGAGGAAGAAAAACCACGTACAGGGGCAATCCTGTTGAGATTCCATATGCGACCATCGTCTAGTTTTACAGCATTTAAAAATACCTTGACCACCTTATGCGGAATAGAGAATTTTTTTCCTCCAGATTTTTGCGGAGAACGAACTCTAACCCAAACTCCTACGTTGACTAATGTATGAGCAACAGCATGTCTGGCATCAAAGGTTGCTTTTATATTTTTGGACTTGGTATCTTGGCGAACTCTCCATAGAGCATCCTCAGGAAACCTAATATCAGCTCCATACCCTCTCATCCAGGTTTGGAACAATTGAATGTTAGGTGTACTCCCACGAAATAACTCAAATTGAACTTTTTCTGTAGTGGAATGAGGAGTTAAACGATAGGCCGTAACTTTTTCTAACATAGCATTTCTCCAGTCGTGCCCTTGTTCTTTGGCTGACTGAATTGATTCCTTTAGTACACGATTGAATCTCTCAACCATACTGTTGCATTCGGGATGGTAAAGAGAGCATTTTCTATGAACAATAGCTCTCTTATAGAAAATCTTCCATCTCTTTAGAGACCAGTTGCACCCCATTGTCACTCAATAAAGTCTCAGGAAGACCTTCTTTGTAAAAAATGTTCTCTAAGAATTTTATTATGTCATGAGTTTCAATACTCTGAGTGACCTTTACTTCTGGGCACCTAGAATACATATCAATAAGAACAAGGACGTAAAACTGACTAGACTTTGAATAAATTGGTCCTAAGAGATCAAGTGCAACATCTTGCCAGCACCTATTGGGAGGATTACGTATAAACATTGGTTGAGTCCTAGTCTTGCACACTTTGTCAGACATACTATATTCAGAGCAGTCTCTAACTAACCTTTCGACTGAAATATCCACCCCTGGCCACCAGAAGTGTAAGCAAACTCTCTCCTTTGTATTCGATATGCCCTGATGACCATCATGTGCAAGGCAAATAATCTTTTCCTGAAGTTAAAAAGGCAAAACTAGACCTGAACCTCTCCACAACAGATCCTGGTGTAGAGAGAGTTCATGTCTGACATTCCAATTTTTTTTGCTTCATCTGATAAAGACCTAATACCCGTCCATCCACAAGACACAAATTTACATACTTCTAGTAAAACGCTGTTATTCTTTAAGGATTCTCGCCATTCAACTTCAGACACAACTCCCTCTACAATTTCACACACTTTGAAATTATCTGTTTCCCACAAGTCTTCAGAGTCAAGAATATCAACACCAGCATTAATTAATCGTGATAGACAATCAGAAACTTTGTTGTCAACACCAGGGATATATTTGACAAGAAAATCAAAATCTTTTGAGGCAATAATCCACTTACAGATCCTGGAAGAAACTGCATTAAGATCTTTCTTGCCAAACAAGTCCTTAAGGGGTTTATGATCGGAATGCACTAAGATAGAAGAACCCCACATAAATGCAGAGAGTGTCTTTTTCAATTACAGAGTGTTGTATTTCTGAACCCACAAGAGCACTAGAAAGAAACATATTGGTTTCTCCTTTCCATTCTTGGATTGTTTAAGTACAGATCCCAAACCTTTCGAGCTTGCGTCCTTGACCAATATAAAATCTAGGGAAGTGTCAAAGCTTTGTAATGAAGGAGCTGACTTGAGAGCTTCCTTGACTTCTTCAATTTCTACTTGGCACTGAGGTGTCCAAGAAAATGTTACACCTTTTTTAAGCAGGGACCTGAGGGCATGGGTATGGCTTGCAAAGTGTTGCACAAACTTGTTATAGTATTCAGCCATAGCCAAAAATGTTACAAGTTCCTCACGTGTCTGTGGAACAGGTAAAGCATCAATGGTTCTAACTAAACTTTCCTTGGGTCTGGCACCATCAAGCATTAAGCGGTGTCCAAGATAATCTATTTAATTGAGGTTGAATTTGCATTTGTTTTCGCAAAGAGTCAACCCCTTTGCAAAACTGTTCAAGAACACACCTTAACCTCGAATCATGCTCAGTTTGTGAAGAACCATGAATCAAAACGTCATCCTGATAGATCTTGACTCCTTCAACAAGTCTTCCATAATTCTCTGAAAGACAGAGGCGGCAGAGACTAGGCCAAATGGAAGACGAGTCAATTTGAAAGTTCAAAACGGGGTTATGAAGGCCGTCAGATCCATGGAGTCATTGTCTATTTTTACCTGGTGGTATGCGGCACGTAAATCTAGAGTAGAGAATATGCAAGAATTCTTTAATTGTATAAGGATTTCAGAGATGTTGGGCAGCGGATATTTGTCCGCAACCACAGCACGGTTCAGTGCGCGCAAGTCCACACATAATCTTACCTCACCTGACAACTGGGGCCAACCATTGGCTTGCCTCCGTCTTAACAATAATACCATCTTGTTGTAATTTCTCCAGTTCTTTGCGCATAGACTCTTTCATTGGAAGAGGAACATTCCTCACCTTGCATGTAAGTGGAATGGAATCAGGGTTTAAAACAATTTTATGCACATAATCGGAACGACAACCTAACTTCTCATTGAAAACTTCTTCAAAATCAGTTTGTAACTTTGATCTAATATTATTTTTACAATCAACCTCTTCTACACACAAATCTACACTTTTAGCAGAAGAGAATTGTGGCAAGTATTTTAGTATGATGCAAGGATCAGCTCCTGGAACTAATGAGACACCAAGATCGGCCTGGTGGAACCAGCTGATAATGCTGTCTCCTCTACAGGATATGTACATTTTCCCAGCTGCTTGTTTGTATACTATGGCTCAAATAGACCCTCAGCCAAAAACGTGCGTGGACATGATTAATCTGGCATTAAGATTAGATAGTCGTATGACAGAGAGAGGGGGTAACAGGAGAAGATGTTATAGAGAATCATTCAATTATGACCGTTCCCCTCGTAAGGCATCTGGAGGGACAGAAAGCAGTCCTGAACCTATGGAGATAGGAGCACTCAGAGCCCCGTTATCTAAAGAAGAGAGGGAAGTTAGGAGAACACAGGGACTATGCATGTACTGCGGGAAGAAGGGGCATTACGTTTGAGAATGCCCCTCCAAACCCAAGACATCTAGTGTTAATAGATTCAAGAGAGTAGCTGTTTCATCCATAGTGCCTGAGATGGAACAGTTTGAGAACAAGAGACAAGGGGCTGAAGGAGGACAGGAATGGAAACTCACCTCGCTATCAACAATTGGGAAAGGTGAAACCGAGTCACATCTTGTCATAGGCATGACGCTTGAATGTGAGCATGAGCTCCATCAGGTATTGGTTATGTTAGACTCCGGAGCAACAGGCAATTTTATTGACGATGGCCTGGTGTATCGCCTGGCCTTACCACGAATTCCGAGAGAGAATCCTGAGGAAGTCTTAGCGGTAGATGGGCAGCCTTTGAAATCAGGCCACATAACGGAAAGAACTAGTGAGGTAGGCCTATCTGTTGTTATGCAAGGGAACATACACTCTGAGCTTTTATCTCTAAACATCATTGCAGCTCCTCAGTATGAGGTGATCTTAGGCATGCCATGGTTATATCGTCATAATCCTGTTGTCAAATGGAGGACTAAGACGTTCCAGTTCTTGCCCGAGTTTTGCCAGGATCATATGGTGCCTGGTCCCTCTGCTCATGTTGCTGTTTTAACCACCCCTTATTTGGTGGCTACGGCAGTGGAAGCAAACGTTCAACTCCCTGATGAATACAGTCTCTACAGAGACTTGTTTAGTGAAGTCAAAGCTGAAACTCTACCCCCACACAGGGAGTACGATTGTCGTAAAGATTTGGTGGAAGGGGCTACAATCCCTACTTGCAGAGTGTACTCATTGTCAGTACCAGAAACTACTCACTTGAAGGAATACATTGAACTACCTTTGCTTTGGGTTTATCAGACCTTCCCGCTCTCCTGCAGCCTCCCCTCTGTTCTTTATTGCGAAAGCCAACGGGGACCTAAGGGCCTGTGTGGACTATCGCGTCTTGAACAAAAACACCGTACGCAACCGTTATCCTCTCCCCCTCATTTCTGTTTTGCTCAACCAGGTGAGGGAAGCAAAGATCTATACCCGTTTGGACTTACGGGGGGCTTATCACCTGGTCAGAGTACACGAGGGGGATGAGTGGAAGACGGCGTTCAAGACGTATTTGATGATGCCCTTTGGGCTTTGTAATGCCCCGGCGGCTTTCCAATTTTTTATCAATGACGTTTTGAAGGATTATGTGGACCACTTTGTGGTGGTGTATATCGATGATATACTGATATACTCCCAGGATGAATCCTGTCATACTGATCAAGTGGGCAAAGTCTTGGAGAAGTTGAGAGAACATCGCTTATACGTGAAATCGAGCAAGTGTGAGTTTGGGGTACACGAGGTGGAGTTCTTGGGGGTGAACCTCAGCTCTAAGGGATTGCAGATGTCAAATCGGAAGGTCCAGGCGGTTCAGGAATGGCCAGCCCCAAGGAACGTGCGGGAAGTGCAGAGTTTTTTGGGGTTCGCCAATTAATACCGCCGTTTCATCTTACAATTTTCACAAACAGCAGTCCCAATAACTAGGTTGTTGAGAAAAGGGGTACCGTTTGTATGTACCAGAGAGGCCGATGAGGCATTCAAGACCTTAAAAAGAGCGTTGATTACGGCTCTTGTGTTGGCACACCCTGTAGTAGAACATCCCTTTGTGGTACAAGCCGACGCTTTGGAGGAAGCGATAGGAGCTGTATTATCTCAGAGAGATCCATTCACTGGTCAGCTCCATCCTGTAGCATACTTGTCTAAAAAGCTGAGCCCTGCTGAGATGAACTACACCAAAGCAGAGAAAGAACTTTTGGCTATAAAGTGTGCATTTCAGGAGTGGAGGCAATACCTGTGGGGGGCTTGTCACGCTGTGACAGTATACACCGATCACAGAAACCTCCAGTATATGACTTCGGCTAGGCATTTGAAGCAAAGACAAATGCGTTGGATGCATTTCTTTGCAGAGTATAACTTTGTGGTGACCTTTCGACCTGGCATAGACAACAGGAAAGCAGACGCCTTGACCAGACAAGTGATGCCAGCTGAGGAACAGGAAGAAGTCCCTCATGCCATTATCCCCGCAGCGAAGGTGTTGTGTGTGGTTCGTGCGGAGAGTTTCTTGGAAGAGGTTAAGAGCTCCAGGTCTTTAATGGCCTGGGAGCGATGGGCTGCTAGCAATCCCGGAAGGGTGGTGAGACAAGGGCTGCCTTTCCAGGGAGAGTGTTTGTACCTGCCCACTATTGAGATACAGAAAAAGGCTTTTGTTTGGTGTCATGTAGCGCCTATGGCGGGTCACCAAGGCGTTACCAAAACAGTGAGTTTGCTTCGAAGGTATTTTTGGTGGGACTCCTTGGTTAAAGATGCTACTCAGTGGGTGAGGTGCTGTGAGGAGTGTGCAAGAGCAAAGGGGGAGAACACAAGCATGAAAGGACAACTGATGCCCATGCCCATGCCTGCTCGCCCGTGGCAGAACATAAGCCTGGATTTCATAACGGGTTTACCCTTGGATCAGGGGTGTTCGGCTATCTTGGTGGTGGTAGATAATCTAACTAAGATGGGTCATTTTATACCATGCAAAAATCTCCCCACGGCAGGCCAAACCACCCAGTTACTGGCTTCTCAGGTCATACGGTTAGATGGCATTCCTCAGGTGATAGTGTCTGATAGGAGGCCACAGTTCGTTGCTCGTTTTTGGAGAATGTAGTGTAAGGCTTTGGGTATTGAATCAGCTCTTTCAACAAGCTTTCATCCGCAGACCGATGGGCAGACTGAAAGGCTGAATCAGACCTTAAACAAATACCTGCGGCGTTATTCTAAGGAAGCACATAAATCATGGGTGGACTTGTTATGGATGGCTGAATTGGCATATAACAATGCGTGGCATAGCTCTACGGGCATGTCTCCTTTCAAGGCCAATTACGGTTATGATGCCAGCACGTTGCCCATCAACATCCCTCCAGATGTAGGCAACCAGCCCAATGTGATGGCTCACATACGTACATTGAGGAAGGTGCATAGGGGCGTGCAGAAACATTTGTTAAAGGCTAAAGAGGTGTATAAGCGCTGGGAGGATAAGTGCAGGAATCCCGGCCCTCAGTTTAAGTTGGGGGATAAGGTGTGGCTGTCCACCAGGTACATCCGATTTAAGCTGAGAAGTGTATTTCACCCGCGCTTTATTGGCCCCTATCCGATAGTGAGACAAATCAACCCGTGGCGTACAAACTAAGGTTGCCTTGTTCTCTGAGGAGCCATCCTGTGTTTCACGTACATTTGTTGAAGCAGGCTCTTACGTCCCAGAGGAAAGCACCCTGGCCCTTGGAATGCGATGGAGGACTTGAATATGAAGTGAAGTCCATACGTGACTCCAAGATGCGCAGGGGTGTGCTTTAGTATTTGGTCTCCTGCAAGGGTTATTCGGTGGAGGATGACTCATGGGAGCCTTGGAGTAATGTGCATGCACCGAGAGCCATAGCTTCCTTCCATCTGAGGTTTCCTTCCAAACCTGGCCCTAGGAGGCGCTTGGGAGGAGGGCGTACTGTCAGGGTTTAGCCTACGCGCCTACCTGAACTACAATTCCCAGGTAAAATAGGCTTTGACTACATTTCCCATGAGCCCCCGACTGCTGGCTGGATATTGCACGGTCTGGCCGGAAGGGTAGTGTTCGTGATTTGTTTGTAATCAGAGGGAGTGGCTGCTCTAGTTTCCGGAAGTTCGAGGTGGCGTTATCAGAGGAGCGTCTGCAGTGTTCAAGGCATCCTGTATGGTATCGTTAACACGTCCGTAACTCTGCGCACATTGTTCGTTAGAAGAGTGGATCGCTCTTGAACATTTACTTGAGAGCCAGCCTTGTATCCCGTGGGTTTGGTGCTACTTCCCTTTCGAATTTTCTAGTGAGGGGGAACTTGTTTGTTTTCATTAGTAATCCTGGATTCAAGTTGTTTGATTCAAGTGGCGGAGTGCTGGGGGAGCCCCTCCGCATTGCCGTCATGAAGACATGACTTATTGTTCATTACTTTTTGTGGAATACAATTGCCAAAGCGGACGGCAGTGGTATAGGAACTAGAGTTTGGTTTGACTTTGAACTTGGAGGATTGTTTATCGCTATAATCGGTGTAGATGATGGAATCTGTACCGGTTGCATTGTAACAGTATAGGGGCTTCTCCTTACTTTTCATCACTTTATTTTCTTTTGTTGAACCAAGAAGCTGGATATTAGTCAAGACTTGATTGACTGTACAGGTTGTTTATAATTTAAGCGGTTAAGCTTCTGGGGGTAAGTTATTTGCATTAGCAGCACATACATTGGGCAGTGTTGCGATGAATGCAGTGCATGCTAACTGAGTTCCTTGTGTTGTTTAGGGAAGGAAGGCGCAATGAGAGTACCGCTGCTTGGATGCTAAGAATCATAGACAGCACAGGTGACACCCCATCCTTTAGTGAGAATTTAATGAGAGTAGGATAAAAGGAAATGTACTAACATAAGTGTTTTGTTTTACAGCTTCCCTTCCCTGCTGTCCCTTCCTTTCCCTTCCTGGGTTTTTTCCTTTTGGGGTTTTTCTCTCACCGTATCGCTCGAACACCCTGTGTATATATGTTCAGGGTGTTTGGGAGGTCCGGAGGTGGAGCTTATTACTGTGAGCGAATCCTGCAGAGTGCCAACCTGACAAAAATACTGTGTTTGTCATGGTCACAATACTGTGCTGTGCTTGTCAGCGTATTTTAAATGACAAGCGACACCATGCTGTGCTTGTCAGCGTGGATGAATGACATGTAACACCAAGTTGAGCTGTGCTTATTAGCCTATTCTAAAAGATAAGCAATACCATGTTGTGCTGTGCTTGTTAGCGTATTATAAAAGACAAGCAACACCAAGATTTCCACAATGTTGTATTAGATGTGCCTTTGATACGATGGACAGCGTTCTAGTTGTTCTGCAAGGTATTCTTAGAAAATAAACTACTTCCTGTAGTCCTTCATCTAACAAGTTTGGTACCCTTTTAGTTTCTACCACTTCAATAGAGAATATGTACTTGACTGAAAATCGGTTGCTCAAAGGCTTTTCTTCACGACCTCAAAAGAGAAAGAATGCTCCCACTCCTAATGTTCTATTCAACTCAAATATAGTGATAAACACAAATATAGAAATTAAAGTTTATACAGCACCTAATAGGTTTGTTAAGATCTCAAAAATCATCATAGGAGACTTTCACCGTACCTCATGAGTCCTTCGAGAATTGGAAGGGACGCCTGTAGTCAAACCTTTGTCAAGGCTACTACCATATCGGAAGCCTGACTTGCTCTCTCGATGCTCCATGGATGGGAAAGTGTGCATGGCTGATTTGGGCGGCCGGAAAGGGCAGACCAAACAGTCATTGCGCACATAGGACTCTTCAGCCCCGCCCTGCCCCCTCATGCATGCTGCCACAGCAGGAGGACAAAATAAAATTATAATGATATTACATTATCATTTTAATATTTTCTTTCTTTCCTGCTTGAAGGTAGTGGGGCAACGCTCCTCCGCTTTAACCTTTGGGTAGGGCTTGAAACTAGTCGACCAACCAGGGAAATGGCAGGTAATTTTACCTTGAGCATTTCCCATTTGTCCCCAGATTTTAAACATATCAACTAGGGGAGTAAAATAATGTGTTCTTTGTCCCACTATCTTGATATTTTTAACGTTTTTCCATATGGTCTTAACCCACTCCATCTCTAGAAACCACATAGGTGTACAGGAACACCCCTTTTTGGTTGCACGTAGACAGCACAAGCTGTTGCACAGCGACCTGTTGTAGATGGTTTGTGTAGTTAATCTCCACCTATTTAGTGCAGTTTTTTTTTACTTGTCTTGGCCAGTGTCCTTCGGAAATACTTGCTTGTGACTGGTCAACCTGTCCTCTTTTCTCTCCTTTGTGTTTCCGTTTTCTTGCCAGAGAGCATCGGCCAATTACTCTCTCTATTCACTTTCAGTGTTTATGTGTTCAGAAGAGGACTTTTTTTTTTGCCTGCTCGCGTTTTTTGACGTTCACTTACCCCGTTCAGTCCCACCTACACCCTCACTTCTTTCACAACCCTGCTTAGTGTATTTTTCAGATAACCTTTACATCAAAGGAAACAGCCTAATATGTACCAACTCTTAAAATCAGCCTTGGCACCGAAGCAGTCGGCCTACAGCCCGTAGAATCAATGCTTTAGCGGAGGAGCCACCACTGATGTCTTAGGGCTGAGGGGGTGGAAATGCATAGTCCCTAAGGCACCACAGCAAGACTCCTCGCCTCAGCTCACCACACCAAGTGGGAACCCTCAGCTAACACTATGGTGATTCAGCCTACTGCACCCACGGATACCACCAGAGCATCCGTAACAATCAGGCTAATGATGTGAGCTGAGCATCGGGAAGAGCAGGTGTGCTCGAGCTTTCTGCTGTCCAACTTGGTCAGGTGGTTAATGCCTCAAGTAAGGAGAGGAAGGGGAGTGCAAGCGTGCAAGCTGGATCAGATGCTACACCGACTGCTTCAGCATCCAACTGGAACTCCCCATCCTGTCGTAAACGCCTAGCCTGCTTCTTCTTCAATGTTCTGTTCCAGAGTCTCGAGGTGTCGCCTCCGGACTGGTGGACTGAAATGTTAACAGAAATCTTCACGAGAATTTCATAAGAGAAACGGTACCCATCATCTTGGCCACATAGCATCATTGTCCCAAATTATAAGAAAGACCAAAACATGATCTGAACTCCTTGAAACTGATTGGTCTAATAGATATTGACTGCAAAATATTCTCGAAAGATAATTCTTAGGGAACTTGAGGACTGGGTTACTAACAAGAAGATGCTTTCCCCTCATTCAAGTTGAAGTCAGAGAAGGATTCTCAATTAATCAGATATTTACCTTCATATATGTCCAGCACTGACAAAAATACTCTTCTATGTAGCATTTTTTAGTTTTCAGTTCAGTTCAGTTCAAATAGCTTTATTCAATAACATGTATCATAAAAGCATTATTTGACATTTATACAATAAAACAATATAGGTTCAGTGATAAAAAAAGATCTTTAGATACAAAAGTTTGTTTAAAAAATATCTTGGCATGACAATATTAGCAGCGTGTTAAAATACAAAGCATAAAACAAGTTTCACTACAAACATTAGTCTAAAAAGAATATGTGAATGTCGCTTTCTACAAGAATACAAAAAAAGAAAGATAACAGGGGCATTGTCCATCACAGTAATCAGTACATAAAGTGCTTGTGCTATATCCACCAAGCGGTATTCAAAAATTATATAGCAACCCAATGTGATCTGTGGTTTTAGGACATGTTATGTAACAGAGCTGCTGCTAGAGTCACAATTGCCTAAATTGAAGTCACACCACGTAGGGCTTTGATTCTAACTAAGCAAGCTTGACCTAAAAACTTGGCCACTCTACATGAGAATAAACCACTGGGGTCAGATTTTAAAATGCGCAGAGCAACCCGGTGATCGGATGTGCCCATGTCACTGCATATTGGTTTTATTGGTTTTTAGATTTCACTTCATCCTTTGATTTGGTACTAAGACACCATGAAAAATTAACGCCATGGTCATTGACATGGCCTTTTTTCCCAAATACAACTTTTGTATACTGATGCCACCTCACTGATCATACTAAGCCAGCAAGGGTGTATAAGTAAAATAAATCACATCAGGGTAAAGCAAAGCTACCTGTTGGCCCTTCTCTGTTTCTCTTTGTGTACCAACAACCCTTACTAGGAAATAAGAGTGGCCACAGATGATACTCCTGTAATTAACCGCATTAAAATACTGGTCCTCTTATAAGCGGATGATTCAATCTTGAAAGCTAAAACTGCGTGGGGTCTACAAGTTTAAATGGTAGCCATGGAAAAATATTGTAAAGTAAATTATTAAAAAATTAATACTACGCCATGAAACCCTTGGTGACCGTGTGCCTAATAAATATTTTTAACATAACGTATCAACTAAAACCATCAACTTCAAAACAGAGAGAATAATTTGGACTTCTGCAAATTTGTCACATTTTTGGTGGTAGTAATTAACAGAACCCTCAATCAATTGGTTTACATATATTCAAATTACCCTTGAAAAAAGCAGAGGCTCCAGCAAATTCTATTGCAAGGATGGTCTAGAAATATCGCAATCGATTCTCTAACCACATCAACAAAGTCTCCCAAGCGAAGGCAGAAGTGAAATCTCTTGTGGTGCAGAACTTTGGGACCTGGATAAGAGTAAATGCTATCTATGTTGGGCGCTTTGAGAGAAAATTCTGGAAAACATTTGATGTGCGCAAATTTTGCTCTTTCAAATGTAGGGGTGCATTATAATCACGAGTAGTTCACACCAGCATTTACTTCTTTGGTATATTAATGTGTGACATTAGAACGTAAACAGTAATAATTTGAATTGTGGTGTATCTGGGATATTTCCATGTAAATGTGCAAACATTAACGTTGAATTCATGTGTTTAGCTGAAAACATTAACTGGCAATAATTGTATTTGCTGATGACAATTACTCACATATTTGATGTGCTTATGTAGCCGTGGCAGGGTTCCACTCTCGTTCCATGGTGGGAGTGAACAGGAAGCCCGAGGGGGGTGGAGCGGTATAACACTCCTCTAATGCCAGGTGTGGCTTGAAGGGAGGCGGATGGAACCAGTATGTGGCAAAGTGTGCCTGAGCACAATAGTAATAGAGTTCGAAGTTAGGCACCTCATGACCGCCCTGTAAGAATGGTTGTGTCAGGGTGACTAAGCTAGGCCTCGCTTGTTTGCCCCCCACATCAAATGGATTGTTTGTGTTATTAGCACACTAAAGAAGGGTTTGCAAGGGTTATAGGTTATATTGGTAAAAAGGTCGAGAAACGTAGGCAATAAAATCATTTTTACCAAGGACGTCCTCCCTACCATTGAAAGGGGAAAGGCAAGACACCGCATGATTGACTCTGTAACTTTTTCCAGTGTGACTCCGTAATTGGCGCACATTAATTCCTCCCTGTTTCTGGTGACCTGAACCCCCAGGTATTTGACATGCTTGCACTTCCATGTCAATGGGTAATCCAAAGCGTACAGTGTAGTCACATCTGTGAGTGGGAAAACTACTGATTTGGACCAGTTGATGTTTATACCTGAGATTACCTCAAATTTAGTGATCTTCCTCAATAATGGGTTAAGATTATCTTGCGGATCTTTAAGGTAGAGTGTTATATCGTCCGCATAGAGTGAGATAATGAGTTGCCTGGACAGATACACAAGTGCTCGTTCCTTATGGTGCTGCCTAATTTTTGCAGCTAGTGGCTCTATAGCCAGGACAAATAGTATGGGGGATAGGAGACAGCCCTGGTGTGTGCTTCTAATAATACCAAAACTGGGGGACTGCACTCCATTGAGGAGGACGGTGGCCGTGGGTTGTTGATACAGAAGTTCCAACCATCCAAGGGAGTCTGGGGCCATCCCCATATATCACAGGGTACCTAGGAGATAATCCCACTCAACGGAATCAAATGCCACAGTGGCATCAAGAAGCACATCAACTGTGACACTGTCAGGGTCAATATCCTGTAAGACTACTAAGAGGGTCCAGAGATTGTGGGACGTCACACAGTTTGGGATGAATCTGGACTGGTCCGGTAGAACCAGCCTGTCCATTAACAGATTTAATCTGTTGGAGATTACTTTTGTAAGAATTTTGATGTTGGACTTGATCAGTGAGAGGGGGCGATAAGATTCACACAGAGTGGGGGATTTATCTGGTTTAAGGAGAGAACTGAGCAGGGCTTCTCTCATGGTGGTCGAAAGCCGTTCCCCCTCCCTAGCCTTGTAAAAAACAGCTTTTAAATTAGGAACAAATTGTGTCTGGTATGTTTTTTAAAATTCTATGGGGAGACAATCCGACCTCTTGACTTCATTTGCATGATCGCTGCTGTGATATCATCCACCTCCAGCTCCGCTCTCAGAAATTCACATTGTTAATCTCCCAGCCAAGCTAAGGCGGTATCTTCAAAATATGTGGAGAGGTCAAGTGGCTGTCTCCTATGTGTTGTATGTAGGCTTTTGTAGTATGTGATGTAGGTATACAACTGTTTAGGGAGGCTTCTCAGTATTTAGCCCTCTGAGTCTTGAATTTCTGCTACATAATTAGAGAATTTAGGCTGTTTAGGCATGTTTCATGAACCTATGTCCGTGCAACATGATATTGTAGCACTTTCTTCTAATTTTTCCCCAAAAAAACAAATTTAGCTGTATTTTGGCTAATTTCTGGGACCGCTCCAGGGGAATCCACAAACCCTAGGTACCTTTAGAATCCCTATGATGTTGGAATTAAAGGACGCACATTTGGCATGGATACCTTATGTGGTCCAAAAGTTACCGGGGCCTAAGCAAAAACTATCCCAAATAGCTCTAAAAAGGCTTAGCACAGAGGGGGGAAAGGCCTAGCAGCAAAGAGGTTAGTGGCAATGGTATAAACAGTCGCAAATTATTTCAATATGTCAGCTAGTCTTGACAATCTTCAGATGCTAGCTGTATTAGGGGTTCCCAATGCATTTCGGTCTACTATAAATGCCCTTCATCAGGAGTGTTTCTGAACAAAAAGCATATAAATGTGAATTATTCTATAGCATTAAATACTAGTACTGTAGCTTAAGAAACTGACTCATCACCCCCCCACGAGGAGAAGAACCAGCACATCCCCTACGCAGCAGTAGGGACCTGATGCATCACCGTTCTTTCGTGTAAGGAACCAACCCATCACCTTTCCTGCAACACTTCCATTGTATAGCGTTACGTATCCAAAGATGCTTTGAACTCAAAGTGTTGCATTTTACATCTAAAGAGAACTACGCTGTTTCTACCATTTTTGAAGTACAGTATTGTGGATTTTGTCGTTTGTGTTCTTATGTTAAGTTTATATAAAAATACTTATTTTTGTATAACAACTTATGTGGTGTCCATCTGTAGTATTGTCACTGGGTTACTGTATGTGTTCACAAATGCTTTACACACTGCCTCTGAGATAAGTCTGTCTGCTCGTGGCAAGCTACCAAGGTGGAGAGCAGAGGTGAATTTAGGAGTGTCCCTTCTTACCCTGACTAGACGCAAGGGTCCCTATTTGGTCAAAGGTACCTACCTCTGTCAACTAGAGACCCCCAAATCTAACAGTGTGTGTAACAGGACCAGCTTCCCTGGTTCTGGGGAGAGCCCCAAAAGTCCTGGGGTCAACTGTATTCAAAGTCCGTAGTCCAGCTGGCATCAGGGGGTTCCTCAATCTGATTGTCCATGGCTGCCACCTCCAGTCCCTGTGTCCAGTAGAAAAAAAACCAAGAGAACGTTCTCCCCTTTGTGCAAGACGTTTTAAGTGGGGATAGAAGATTTTAGATGCTGGGCAGCTCTGGCCTATCTTGCCTCTCTGCCCCTGTCCCAACCCTCCTGCACTGTATGCTAGGACAATTCAAAATTGCAGCACCCAGGAGACACTGGTCACATCTCCTGACATCACTGTATGGGTTGGCAGAACTCACTGAGTTTTACCCCGCGGAGATCCACGAAGTTACCTAAGAACTCTATGAGATTCACGGAGGTCTGTACATCTCAAGCACAACTATTTATTAGTGCTCTCTCATATGTTGTAAATGGAATCCCGGAGTAGCAGCTGCCCCAGAACAGGTCAGGGCAACAGAGCTATGTTATGGTGCATTTACTAAGGGGAGTGTACATACCACATTGGCAACTACTCTGTGACATGCACCATTTTGAGAGATGCCATTCTGTGGCAGTATGCCCTGTGCCAAAGACAGCTGTCAAGCTTACTGGTCTGACTTCATTTACCTCCAGGATCTCTGATGTGGCAAGACCTGCATCAGTCTGTTGTCAGGTTCTCCTATGTTCAGACTTCTCTGTGGGTTTCTGCTCTGCGATGGTCTGCTTTAGCCCATCTAGTAGGGATTCCTGCACTCTGGGAAGACATGCACCAGCCTGTGAAGGAAGGGGTCATTGTGCTCACTGAACCACTCTCAAACTCCGTGTTGGGACAGCAGGGTGGGAGTGATTACTATTCTCTTACATCATCTCTCTGGGATGATGTTACAGCAAATTGAGTGAGATGTCTATTGTTGTAGATTGAATAGCGAGCCCAAGGTGGGGCTAAGCAACTCACCTAACTGCAATATGATGTGTAGAAGCCAGTTCATTTGACACAACCAAGAGGAGTCAGCCATCCAATGAGGAGTCAGTATCCCTTTGTAACGTCACAAACTCACCGACTGATAGAAGACAGAGACATGCAGCACACCTCTGCCTTTCTGTTTCTGCAGCCAATGATGAACAAATGTAGGAGTTTCCTTTGGGGCGTGGCCAAGATGATGGCTAAGTAGGTCGCACTGATCAGGACCACACAGCCCTCTGCCCCAAATAAGTTATCCTGCTTCAATGCAGATGGCTCCCCGCTACATGAAACGAGCGGCTATGCCACTGACTTCTGGGGACATGCTATGGGTGCCCATCACTCCCACTAAAGAGGTCTAGAACACTGTGGGCAGCTGCTGTGGCAGGATGTGCCCAAAGGCCTTGGGCAGGGCACAACTGTGGTGAAACGATATGACAAGAGTAGCAGGAGCCTTTGCTTGTGAGAGATATCATGATGTGCCTGAGTCCTGCCACTCAACCACAAGAATATCCATGGCAGACTCCGGAGCAGATGATGGCCCAAGCAACTGCCATGACTGAGGCTGGTGAGCGCAGGCATGCGTAGGAGGCACAGCACCAGGGAGGATCAGGGCCTGTTCTTCTCCTGTTAGGCATTGCCCGAGACCAGCATGACATTGGCTGAGAGAAGAGCACTGATCACCTCCTCCATTCCTTGCAGGCTGTAGCCCTTGAACTTATTCCAAACGGGGGATACTAGAGAGACACAGTGAAGTTGCCCCTCCCCCATCAATGAGCACTGAGGCATGTTGTGTTTTCTGCCGCATTTTTTGTCCTCCTCATACTTGCTCATGGTCCTGGAACAGACGTTGGAGGTTGCACATTGGTGAAGCACCATTTGTTTAGGACTCCTGAGCCGTTCCACTACAGCCCACATCAAGGTACTGTGATGTGGGTCCCTGACTGCATACATCTATAAAGGACAATGGGAAGAGAACTAAAACACCCAGAGTTATCCCACTTAATTCTATTTTACACCTGTTAAAAGCATTGGGTAACAACCTGAACATTCTCCACAGCAAAATGGCACCGCTAACTGCCACATGACAGTGACTTTGGCACTCTGAATAGCGCCTGCCCCTTCCCCTGAGCTCACTTTGCGTCCTGATGAATATAGCACAAACCTCCTCCAAAGGGTGTACCAGATCCACTTTGGCCCCTCTCAATGAGCACTGAGTGAACTTTAGGTCTTGGTCAGATTGATCCCCTCTGGCAGAAACAATGGCCACCCACCAAGGTTCACGCAAAAAAAGACAGGACCCAGGCAGTGGCTCTGGGTGCACTGAAGGATGCAGCAGCAGGATACATGCTTCAACCTGTGTGGGGGATCAATTGTGAGCACTCTGACCTCTCAATCTCACAGGTTCAATGAGATTATGTCAGCTGTGCTGGATGTCAAAACAACATTGAAGCTGAAGATCGATGCACTGAAGATCAATATGGGCCTACTGAGTGATGACAGTAAGAAATTAAAAGATCGGGTCGCCAACATAGAATCAATGCTGGCATCCATTGGGCCAACGATCGAGGAAACCACAGCATGAATTAAGGTCCTCCAAGATGAAGTGGACTATCTCAAAAAATGTGCAGATGACCAGGAGGGCAGATGCCAGTGTAATAACGTACTGCTCTTGAGCCTACCAGAAGTAGTTGTGGGCCCCTGAATGGTACTTTACCTTCAGCGGTGTTTCTCATTTGCAATTCTCCAGAGACCTTCTTTTCTGTTGAATGAGCCCACATGGTACCAGGATGATCACCCCCACCCTGTGACCCATGAGTATGGTAGTTTCCCAGATCTTCAATTACCGGGACAGGGACCATATACTACAGGTCATCCGAGCGAAAGGCCCTTGGGCTGTAGAAAAAACCCACATTGAAATGTTCCCCGACTACACCATGGAAGTACAGTACTTGTTCATCATTGGCTACAGTACCGTAGGTCCTCCTTCCTTCCCGTGGAGCATTTTCGCAGTAAGCACAGGATCAAGTATGCATTGCAGTTCCCCGCCATGCTCAGAATCATGCAGGAGGACAGTGCCACATTCTGTATAACCCTGGAATAGTCCTGGACCTTCCTAGAGCACAAGGGTTTAGCTCTCACACCACAATGAGGCAGAGCACACTTCCAATAGCTAGGAAGTGCATAGACGCTGTGACCCAGCAAGACACAGTCTCCACTGGGCCCCACAAAAGAGCAGGCAGCCATAAAAAGGGCACTGGCAGTTGTGGAATTGGAAAATAGAAAATCGACTACATCCCCTGCTGTATCAGTGGCAAGAAACTTTGATGACAGGGCAACAGATTTTTTTAAAGACACTAGTTGAGGCATTTCTGAGGGTAGGTCCTGTGGTCACCCAACAGTCGACAGAGGATGTGATATAAATAGGCAACAATATCACCCTCAACCTCGCATTGAGGCTTGACTCTGCAGGTGACACACAACAGTACACGGGCAGAGATCTCACAGTGCTGGCTAATGCTGGGTGTCTATTAGGTGGACACTAAACATGTCCTATTACCACTCCTCAACAGATTGACAGTGTCCTCACAATTGACTAGTTTATAATTTCACTTTCTCTCATAGCAATACGGTGCAACTGGCTTGACACCCGTTGGCATGCCATCCTAGCAAGGGCTGTTAAATGCCTATGGTTTATTTACTCATTTTGTTCAGTATTGTTTTACTGATATTTGTCCTTAACATGGCATGTGAATTGATGGCTTGATGTTTGCTTGGGCTTAGTTGGGGGGAGAGGGCCAGTCAAGACACTCAGTGTCTGGAGACTCTGATCAAATAGCTGCATCAGGAGTCGGGCAGGGTCCCAATACCTATTGATGATTTTAAATGTAAGGGTCTGGCCAGTAATGTTAAATGTTGTCAAGTACACCAATATGTGTGCAGAAGTCAAATACATGCCTCAATATTACAGGAGACACATCTCACAGCACCAGACATGGACAGCATACGACGGCTCTGGCATGGCACCCTGATAAGTACCACGTACTCCTGATATGCTAGATGTGGACTTATTTGGGTCACACCAGGAACACCTTGAGAGGTGTTACATGCCAGAGTAGACCCAGAAGGGAGGTATATTTTGCTGAACGGCATGTCAAATGGTCTTTCCGTGACCTTTATCTGCCCCCAATACAAATCATGGCTGAGTCCAAACTGGGGTGATGTGGTGAGCAAAAGAATGATGGATTTAACTCAGATTCTTGTGACTGGGGATGCATGTTTGCGTTGTCCAGCATTCCATCCATCAATTGTCTCGTTCCCAATACAAATCAGGCACACTTATGACTGTTCGTGCCCACCGGTGCAGGGAGCAAAATCAATTGCACTCTCCCAGCACCTCACACGCTGGGTTGCCAATACTCAGGTCAAAGATGCATGGTGCAGCCTCAACATGAGGAGTACTCTTTTTACTCAGGATTGCATGACCTACACACTAGGATAGAACTCATCAACTGCAGCACAGAGACTCTCCAGGGGGTCCCCAGGGCCAAATATCTGGGACATACTGCCTCAGACCATTGTCTGTTGCAACTCTAACTGACATGGGGTCATGGCCACCCCAGTAAACCCACCTGGCGAGTCTCCAACCAATGCTTTGCGAGATAAGGGATTCAAGACACTTTGTCAATGCACATCACTTCAGACTTCACACATAATGAAGGCACCGCATTCGGCCTTAGCATAGGTTGGGACGCATTCAAAACTGTCCTGCGGGGTCACGCAATCAAAAAGGTGCCCTGATGGTGCTGCTGCTGCCCACTCTGAAAGCAGATATCCATAAATACAAGCAGTTACTGCCAATTGACCGCACAGCGGCAACCCCTCTAGTGCTAGCATGCATGTCTCACAAGACCACATTGGAACAGCTATGCAGAGTAGACTACAAGGAATATTTGTCAAAAAAGCACATGGAGGGTGATAAGGATGGTAGACTGCTGGCATGGCTCCTCCAATCTGATACACCCGGGACTCTATTACAGCTATTTGCGATCAGACAGGCCTCATACTTAACACCCAAGAGAGCATTAATACTGCTTTCTGATCTTATTATGCTAAACTTTATTCAGCCCCACATCCAGTTGACAATACCTTGATTGGAAAATTCCTGGACGCCCTCCAACTACTCAATCTCCAGGTAACACACCAAGCCGACCTTGAAGCTTCCCTTTCCACAGCAGAAATTACTGAGGAAATCAAACAAATTGTTAGGGGAAAGACACCAGGTGCGGATGGTTGGTCAGTAGAGTGTTACGCCTCAAGTGCAGAAGGTGTTTAATTAGACCTTTACAACAGGCCTGCTGCCACTCTCCCGGGAAGAGGATGTACTGGTTGTACTCCTTAGGCCAGATCAAGATGCACTGCTGATGGGCTTATACCTCCCACTCTACTTATTGAACACAGACTACAAGATCCTGGGAAAGGTGCTGGCTAACGGACTGATACCCATAGCACAGCAGTTAGTACACCACGATCAAAATAAGACAATTTCAGGGAGAAACACCTTCTTAAACTTACGTTGCCTATTCATGCTTGTTAGACCTGACATCATTGGCTTGAGTCTCTCCTCCATTTTTTTCTGTTTGCCTCCACTGTTTTACGATGTTTTGCTGGATAATGCTTTGGGCCCCGTGCCACTGCTGATCAGTGCCACAGCGCAAGTGCTCCCTATGTTAAATTGATGTATCGATTGTATTCCATGTTTGGCTTATTTGGTTTACTTTCAGTCCCTAGTCTGGTGCACCAGGAGTGCCGGGGCTTGTAAATCCAAATGCCGCTCATGGGCTTGCAGCACGCGTTGTGCCACCCACAAGAGCGGCCTTGTAAAAGAATGTCTACGGGTCGGTCATTGCGAGACCTACGTGCAGTCTAGTACTGTCACGCGGGCTGCGCAAGTATACCTACTTGCCAGCCCCTCAAACCTTCCCTTAACTTCATGTTAGTCACCCCTATGGTAGGCCCACGGGCAGGGTGCGTTGTAAGTATAAGGTAGGACACGCCTGACCAAGTTGGCATGTCCTAATAGTGAACTACGGCCATCTTCGTTCTTCACTATTGCGAGGTAACCTGCTCTCCGTTGGTTAGAATGGGCCGCCGGGATTATTAATGCTATGATCCTAGCTGGCTCGGGGAGCATGGTGCAATGTCGAGTTTGGTATCCCTGAACTCGGGGATTAATTACGCATCCGTTGGTGTGGATGGCTTTTGGACTCTGGGTTTGAAAATAGCACTTTTAGAAAGTGTCTATTTTCTTGTCTAACCATTTCTGGTTTCTGCTGGTCTTGCGTGTGTGTGACAGGAGCTGGGTGGCTCCACAGGTCTGGATGAGTCAGTGGGGGATGAGTGGGACATTTGCGTTGAGAGTAGGGGGAGAGTAGTTGCTGATAGCCTGCCCTGCCTGATACAATGCTGGCTCCACCTCCTGCCAAGCGGCTGATAGCTCTGTGCCTGCCATGGACGATCCTAGCCCCACCCCCTGCCAGGAGGCCGATAGCTCTGCTCCTGCCAGCGACAATGCTGGCTCCACCTCCTGCTGGGCGTCTGAGGACCCAGCCCTGCTCAGTGAATAAGCCAGGTGCTTCTGCCTGGCTCCACCCACAACAGACCCAGGATGTTGGGAAATTCCCCTGCATGGACAAAGGGATCAAAGCCGAAAAGGGGTATAAGAGAAGGACCCCTGAACCAAGAAATCAGATCACTTCTGACAAGGAACCCTGTAACCAAGGACAAGAGGCCTGCTGATCTAAGGACTTGCCTACCCCTTCTGCCAGTGTGCTGTTTGCTGGGGGGAATCCTGCAGTGCTTCTTTATTTTTGCTGAGGAACCAGGAGAGAGGAACTGTGTGTGTACTCTCACGCTTGCTAAGAAAATCTCCAAGGACTGGAAGAGTGCCAGTCTCCTGCTGAAGTCACAGGGCTAAAGGACTTCATCTGCTTAAAGTGCTATTTGCTGGAACCTGTGAATCCAGCAAATCTGAAAGATTCAGCAATCTCGACGCCGACGGACGTCGCCGAATCCAGCTCGACACCGTGAGTGACGGCTCAAGTGTCCCGCTT
Organism: Lissotriton vulgaris; assembly: GCF_964263255.1. Classification (NCBI taxonomy): domain Eukaryota; kingdom Metazoa; phylum Chordata; class Amphibia; order Caudata; family Salamandridae; genus Lissotriton; species Lissotriton vulgaris. Next base: position 337,320,673 of record NC_141700.1, read on the forward strand.
CCTCGACGCCGGCCACCGGGCCCGATCGACGCCGGCAGCAACGCCAGTGAGTAGTGAGTTCGGCTCCAGCTCCAAAGGACCTCGTGTCTGCACTGCTGCTGATCGCATCGCCCTCGTGCCCTCTCGACGCCGTGAGCGCTGCTCACTCTTTGCAACAGCATCATCGACAACGACGCCTGCTGAGGCCTGATCGACACCGAAGACGCGACGCCGGATTGCTCGACGCCGCTGATCATCGTGTGCTTCATTTTCCTAAGGTACTGTGTTGTTGGGGGTCCGTGTGACTCCGGGCTGGACGTAGCGCTCCTCGCGGTCGACGCCGAACCTTTGGATTAACTTTGCCTCGACGTTGTGTAGCTCCTGTGTGGGTTACCTTGTTGCCAAGAACTGTGTTTCCAGGAGAAGAGTTGCTTTGATACGAAAAGACTTTGTGCTAAAGAAGAAACTACCTTTGAACTATTTTTCCCTTCCAAGAGTATTTATTAAGACTGTGTATATTTTTGTCGTTATTTGGTCTTGTGCTAAGCCTTATATAAAAATCCTTATTTTTATAATACTACTGTGTCGTGTCCATTTGTAGCGTATTCACTTTATTACTGTATGTGGTCATAAATGCTTAACGCACAGCCTCTGAGATAAGCCTGTCTGCTCTGCCAAGCTACCAAGGGGGTGAGCAGGGGTTATCAAATGGTGTGATCCCCTTGCCCTGACTAGAAAAGGTGTGTCCCTATTTGTCAGAAGTGCATACCTCTGCCAACTAGAGACAGCCGGTTCTAACATTGGTGGGGCAGCGGTGAGGATTTGAACTTTGCATTTATGACCCATGTGCAGTGATTAGTGTGCGCTACATAGTGAAAGCAGACCGTAGCGCAGCCACAATCTACTTGGAAGGATCCTATTTTTGTTCTCCGCTTTTCTGAAGCTTGATTTTTTGAACACTGCCAGTTTTGACCATGAGTGACACCGGAGTCACTAATCCAGTTGTTGTCGTGGAGGAATTCGACAGAGCGGAGATAAACGACTACGGCTTGAAGGAGCTGAAGTCCTTTTGCAAGCAGTTGAAAGTGCCTACCAAAGGCATCTCGCGAAAAGAGGAATATCTCAAAGCACCGGGACACTCTTTTTGAGTAGCCGTGCGCTATAGAAATAAATAAATAACATAACATAACATAACATAACATTGCAGGCCTGGTTGGAGGCAAGAGATCCCACTGATCCGGTGGTGGTACCGCCAGTGGAAGGGGAAGAGGAGGCGCCAGTGAATGGGCCTGAGTCCTCTCCCGGAAGTAGTGATTCCTCCAAAGGTCTTTCCCCTGAAGAACGAGAAGAAAAGGCGAAGGAGCGTGCATACAACATGGAAATGGCAAGGCTAAAGATAAATGAGCAGTTGGAGTTAGAAAATGCAAGAGGTAGAAGAGAAGCTGATTTGGAGACCAAAAGGTTAGATTTTGAAAGAGAGAAGTTAGCTTTGGAGCGTGATACCAAGTTGAGGGAGTTGGACATCCAAGCTAAGAAGTTAGAATTGAATCCCTCTGGTGGCAGCATCCCATCTGTGCCTGCAGAAAGTAGATTTTACTTCCCGAAAGATGTGATAAAAGATTATCATAGGAAAGAAGATATTGGCCAGTGGTTTAAAGCGTATGAGTTAGCATTGTTGGCCCACCGGGTCCCTGAGAAGGATTGGGGAGCGGGGTTGTGGGGTTACTTTGTGAATGAGGGGAGAGATACCCTGTTAGACATGCCTGTTGAGGATAGGATGTCGTATGCTCATATGAAAGATGCTTTAATGTTGCGGTATGGCCTAACCCCCGAGAAGTACAGACAAGCTTTTAGAGAATGTAAGAAGTTGCCTGGTACGACGTGGGTTGAGTATGTGTCTTATTTTTGCAGAGCCATGGATGGTTGGGTGAAGGGCAGCAAAGTGGAAAGTTACAAAGCTCTTTATGATTTGTTTGCTTGGGAGCATTTGTCTAATAACTGTTTTCCAGAGCTGCGCCAGCACCTGATTGATAGCAAGATATCTAACCCTAGAAAACTTGCTGAGGAGGCGGACCGCTGGGTCAGTACCAGGGTCCAAAAGGGTCCAGTGGGAGACTCAGCAAAAGGTGGGCAGGGTCCCCAGCAGAAGAGTGGGGGGGACAAGGGTAAACAGAAGGAGTCTCAAAAAGGGCCCCAAAGTAATCCCCAAGGGAACCAAGGGAAAGGTTCCCAGCCTCCCCCTGAAAAGAAGCCAGGGACCCCGACGGGTAAACCTGTTCATAGGGGACCCCTAACCTGCTACGTTTGCGGGCAGGTGGGACACCGGTATTATGACCCCCAGTGTCCCATGAAGAATTCGAATGCACCGCCGGGGGCACCCCCCCGTCAGTTGGCGAGTGTAGCCCTGGGAGGGGAGGAGATGGTTGTCCCTGGTGGGAGGGGTCCCGCAGAAATGTCCCTGGTCTCGCTAGGAGACATGCAAATGGTCCCTCCACCTCCTCTGCCTAGTAACATTAGTAAATATAGGCAGTGGGTGACCATTAATGGCCATAGAGTGGAAGCTCTCAGAGACACCGGAGCAAGTGTGACAGCTGTCAAGTGTCACTTGGTGTCCAGAGAGCAGGTGGTTCCCCACGCATTCTACCCTGTGATAGCTGCTGACAACTCCCAGAAAGAGTGTGAGGTAGCTCAGGTTTCCTTTGAATGGGGGGAGTTTCAGGTACTCTTCAAGTTGCTGTGAGGCCCGCCATGCCTGTCGATTGTCTCCTGGGCAATGATTTAGAAGACTCCCCTTGGGCTAAAGTGGAGAGGGAGACACATTTGAGAATGTTGGGCGTGCCAGAGTGGGTGTGTGCAACCACTCGATCGATGACAGCGAGTAAGGGTGTTGATGGGGTCCCGGAGCCTGAAAGTACGGCCCAGGACCCAGCTGTGAAGAGAAGGGGCAGGAGGCGCGGGAAACCGGCCCCCATAGTTCCCGTGGTCCAGGAGGAGGTAGACCCTGAGGGGGATGCCCTGGAGCCCACAGGGGAACAAATTGCCGAACTGGGAGACCTGCCCGAGCTGACCCATTGGCAGCAGGATGGTGGTCCCTCCAGGGAGGAATTCTGTGCCGAACAGAAGGTGTGCCCTACTCTTGTGGGTATGAGGCATCAGGCCTTAGCCCAATCCTCAGGTGATCAGTCAGGGTCACATTTTGTGTACTGGGAGAACGACCTCCTGTATAGCGAGCCTAAGGCTGCTGAGCCTGGGTCAGCCCGTGTGCTGGTGGTAACCCAGCGCTTTAGAGCCTTCCTACTGGGCTTGGCTCATGACGTTCCGTTAGCTGGACATCTGGGGCAGGACAAGACCTATGACAGGCTTGTCACCCATTTTTATTGGCGTCAGATGCGCAGGGATGTAGACATCCATTGTAAGACTTGTCACACTAGCCAGGCAAGTGGGAAAAGCGGGAGAAAGCAGAAGGCTCCCCTCCAACCTTTTCCAGTGGTCAGTACCCCCTTTGACTGGGTGGGTATTGACATTGTTGGGCCCCTGGACCCCAAGACAGCCCTGGGCAACAGGTTCATCCTGGTCTTGGTGGACCATGCCGCACGGTACCCGGAAGCCATCCCTCTCCAAACAGTGACGGCCCCCGTGGTGGGACGGGCACTGATGGGTGTTTTCTCCCGGATGGGGTTCCCCAGAGAGGTGGTGTCAGACCGGGGCACCAACTTCATTTCTAACTATATGAAGTCTCTATGGAAGGAGTGTGGGGTAACCTACAAGTTCACCACTCCTTACCACCCTCAAGGAAATGGGCTGGTTGAGAGATTCAACGGGACCCTTAAAGGCATGATCATTGGTCTTGAAGAACCAATGAGGCGGAAATGGGACGTCCTCTTGCCATGCCTGTTGTTTGCTTACCGTGAGGTGCCGCCGAAGTCTCTAGGGTTCAGCCCCTTTGAGCTTTTGTCTGGTCACCCGGTAAGAGGGCCTTTGAGTCTGGTCAAGGAAGGCTGGGAGCAATCTCCCAGGAAACCTCCCCAGGATGTATACAGTTACATGCTGGCCTTTCGGAACCAGACTCGGCGCTTCAGAGAACTTGCTCAGGCAAACCTGGAGGCCAGCCAGGAGGAGATGAAGCATTGGTACGACCGGAATGCCACTCTGGTAGAGCTTCAGCCTGGTCAGGAGGTTTGGGTCATGTCCCCTGTGGAACCTTGTGCGCTCAAGGACAGGTGGACGGACCGTTTAAGGTTGTGGAGAAGAAGAGCGATGTCACCTACTTGGTGGACTTGAAATCTCCCAGGAACCCCATGCGGGTCCTGCATGTCAACCGTTTGAAGCCCCACTTAGAAAGGTCCGAAGTGGGCATGCTCCTAGCTACAGATGCTGGAATGGAGGAGGAGAGTGAGCCTCTTCCTGACCTCCTGTGTGCTAAAGAGCAAGACGGGTAAGTGGATGGTGTGGTCCTCTCTGACACACTGACCCTTGAGCAGAAACAGGATTGTCGCCACCTGTTGGGACAATTCCCGGATCTGTTTTCCTTGGTTCCGGGTGTCACTCATTGGTGTGTCCATGACGTTGACACCGGAGACAGCCCTCCTGTGAAGCACAAGGCTTACAGGGTGACTGGCAAGGTTCGAGCATACATTAAGGAGGAGGTCTCCAAAATGTTTGCGTTAGGGGTGGTTGAGTCCTCTAGCAGTCCTTGGGCCAGCCCAGTGATCTTGGTCCCGAAGGCTGCAGCGCCTGGTGCTTCACCGAAACTCCGGTTCTGTGTGGATTACCGAGGACTCAATTCAGTCACGAAGACTGACGCGCACCCCATCCCTAGAGCTGATGAGCTCATAGATTGGTTGGGGGCTGCCCGGTACCTTAGCACGTTTGATCTGACGTCTGGGTACTGGCAGATCGCCTTGACCGATGGGGCAAAGGAGAGGTCCGCATTCTCCACACCAGATGGGCTATACCAGTTCCAGGTGATGCCCTTTGGGATGAAGAATGCCCCTGCCACCTTCCAGAGGTTGGTCAACCAGGTCTTGGCTGGACTGGAGGATTTCAGTGCCGCCTACCTGGACGACATCGCAGTGTTCAGCGCCAGCTGGGAGGAACACTTGCGCCACCTCCAGGAAGTGTTTTTGGCCCTGCGCAGAGCAGGCTTCACAATCAAAGCCAGTAAGTGCCAGATTGCGCAGGGTTCTGTGGTGTACTTGGGGCACCAAGTAGGGAGTGGCAAGGTTGCCCCCCTGCAACCCAAGATCGATACCATCCTGGCCTGGGCGCCGCCCAAAACCCAAACTCAGGTGAGAGCCTTCTTAGGACTCACGGGTTACTACAGGAGGTTTGTCAAGGATTATGGTAACATTGTGCACCCCTTGACTTCGCTGACTTCCAGGAAGCAGCCACGAAATGTGATCTGGACTGATGCCTGTCAAACGGCCTTTGACACCCTGAAAACTGCAATGTGCACAGCACCTCGAAAAGAATTTATTGTCCAGACGGACGCTTCAGAGCATGGTGTGGGGGCTGTTCTAACTCAGGTGAACGAAGAGGGCCGAGTCTTACCTGTAGCCTTCATCAGTCGGAGGTTACTTTCCAGGGAAACGAGGTGGAGTGCGATAGAGAGAGAAGCATTTGCTGTGGTCTGGGCGCTGAAGAAGCTAAGACCCTACCTGTTTGGGACTCACTTCCGGGTTCAGACAGACCACAGGCCCCTCAGATGGTTGATGCAGATGAGGGGTGAGAATCCGAAACTGTTGAGGTGGTCCATTTCCCTACAGGGGATGGACTTCACAGTGGAACACCGCCCTGGTACAGATCACGCCAATGCTGATGGTCTGTCCAGATTTTTCCGGCTTAGTGATGAGGACTCCCTCGGTCAAGGGTAGTTCTCCCCACATTTCAGCTGGAGGGGACACGTGTTAGACCTGACATCATTGGCTTGAGTCTCTCCTCCATTTTTTTCTGTTTGCCTCCACTGTTTTACGATGTTTTGCTGGATAATGCTTTGGGCGCCGTGCCACTGCTGATCAGTGCCACAGCGCAAGTGCTCCCTATGTTAAATTGATGTATCGATTGTATTCCATGTTTGGCTTATTTGGTTTACTGTCAGTCCCTAGTCTGGTGCACCAGGAGTGCCGGGGCTTGTAAATCCAAATGCCGCTCGTGGGCTTGCAGCACGCGTTGTGCCACCCACAAGAGCGGCCTTGTAAAAGAATGTCTACGGGTCGGTCATTGCGAGACCTACGTGCAGTCTAGTACTGTCACGCGGGCTACGCAAGTATACCTACTTGCCAGCCCCTCAAACCTTCCCTTAACTTCATGTTAGTCACCCCTATGGTAGGCCCACGGGCAGGGTGCATTGTAAGTATAAGGTAGGACACGCCTGACCAAGTTGGCATGTCCTAATAGTGAACTACGGCCATCTTCGTTCTTCACTATTGCGAGGTAACCTGCTCTCCGTTGGTTAGAATGGGCCGCCGGGATTATTAATGCTATGATCCTAGCTGGCTCGGGGAGCATGGTGCAATGTCGAGTTTGGTATCCCTGAACACGGGGTTTAATTACGCATCCATTGGTGTGGATGGCTTTTGGACTCTGGGTTTGAAAATAGCACTTTTAGAAAGTGTCTATTTTCTTGTCTAACCATTTCTGGTTTCTGCTGGTCTTGCGTGTGTGTGACAGGAGCTGGGTGGATCCACAGGTCTGGATGAGTCAGTGGGGGATGAGTGGGACATTTGCGTTGAGAGTAGGGGGAGAGTAGTTGCTGATAGCCTGCCCTGCCTGATACAATGCTGGCTCCACCTCCTGCCAAGCGGCTGATAGCTCTGTGCCTGCCATGGACGATCCTAGCCCCACCTCCTGCCAGGAGGCCGATAGCTCTGCTCCTGCCAGCGACAATGCTGGCTCCACCTCCTGCTGGGCGTCTGAGGACCCAGCCCTGCTCAGTGAATAAGCCAGGTGCTTCTGCCTGGCTCCACCCACAACAGACCCAGGATGATGGGAAATTCCCCTGCATGGACAAAGGGATCAAAGCCGAAAAGGGGTATAAGAGAAGGACCCCGGAACCAAGAAATCAGATCACTTCTGACAAGGAATCCTGTAACCAAGGACAAGATGCCTGCTGATCTAAGGACTTGCCTACCCCTTCTGCCAGTGTGCTGTTTGCTGGGGGGAATCCTGCAGTGCTTCTTTATTTTTGCCGAGGAACCAGGAGAGAGGAACTGTGTGTGTACTCTCACGCTTGCTAAGAAAATCTCCAAGGACTGGAAGAGTGCCAGTCTCCTGCTGAAGTCACAGGGCTAAAGGACTTCATCTGCTTGAAGTGCTATTTGCTGGAACCTGTGAATCCAGCACCTCTGAAAGAGCCAGCAATCTCGACGCCGATGGACGTCGCCGAATCCAGCTCGACACCGTGAGTGACGGCTCAAGTGTCCCGCTTCCTCGACGCCGGCCGCCGGGCCCGATCGACGCCGGCAGCAACGCCAGTGAGTAGTGAGTTCGGCTCCAGCTCCAAAGGACCTCGTGTCTGCACCGCTGCTGATCGCATCGCCCTCGTGCCCTCTCGACGCCGTGAGCGCTGCTCACTCTTTGCAACAGCATCATCGACAACGACGCCTGCTGAGGCCTGATCGACACCGAAGATGCGACGCCGGATTGCTCGACGCCGCTGATCATCGTGTGCTTCATTTTCCTAAGGTACTGTGTTGTTGGGGGTCCGTGTGACTCCGGGCTCGACGTAGCGCTCCTCGCGGTCGACGCCGAACCTTTGGATTAACTTTGCCTCGACGTCGTGTAGCTCCCGTGTGGGTTACCTTGTTGCCAAGAACTGTGTTTCCAGGAGAAGAGTGCTTTGATACGAAAAGACTTTGTGCTAAAGAAGAAACTACCTTTGAACTATTTTTCCCTTCCAAGAGTATTTATTAAGATTGTGTATATTTTTGTCGTTATTTGTTCTTGTGCTAAGCCTTATATAAAAATCCTTATTTTTATAATACTACTGTGTCATGTCCATTTGTAGCGTATTCACTTTATTACTGTATGTGGTCATAAATGCTTAACGCACAGCCTCTGAGATAAGCCTGTCTGCTCTGCCAAGCTCCCAAGGGGGTGAGCAGGGGTTATCATAGGGTGTGATCCCCTTGCCCTGACTAGAAAAGGTGTGTCCCTATTTTTCAGAAGTGCATACCTCTGCCAACTAGAGACAGCCGGTTCTAACAATGCTGATGTACAGGACGAGATCATCAGACAACAATCCCTGGGTTACCTCTTTAGACACAGAGAAGGGTTTTGATACCATTTGGTGGTCATATCTGATGGCAGCCCTCTTCGAGATGAGGATGGGCCCCAAGTTTTTTCAATGGATTGTACTATTGTATAACTCCCTGTCAGCATGTGTACGGATTGAGCGTACCATATCTGACCCATTTGCCATTGAACGAGGCACCTGGCAAGGCTGCCCCTTGTCCCGTATTATCTTTGTGTTAGCTATGGAGCTCCTAGCTTACGCATTACCTGCGCATACCTCGGAATGAGGGATCCAAGCTGATGGCAGCTGGTACATCATCTTGTTATATGCTGATGATGCTCTGTTGTATCTTTGAGAAGATGCCATGATTTTCCCTCAACTAATGGACCTTTTACAGCGATTTGGAATGAACGCTGGTTTGGGGGTAAACTGGGAGAAGTCCCAATTGTTCCCATGACAGCTCTAGCTGAGCCTCAGCAGAGGGGGCTGCTATGCACCCCCTTACCTGGAAGTACGACTCTATTAAGTATCTGGAAGTTCAAGAATATCACTCTAATACAGACCTAATAGATAGAAATGTGGGAAGAGCCATTAGAAACACAAGATCCTTCCTTCTAGTTTGGACATCCCTGCCGCTTTCACCTGCAGGCAGAACGAACATTTCCAAAATGCTCATCTCCCCAGGGTATTATACTTTTTCTCCACCCTACCAGTGTTACTACCAGCCAGAATCTTTGCAGACCTTCGTGTCCTCCTCAATGTGCTGATATGGGGCAAAGGCAGATGTACAGTGGCACTAACCAAGCTGTATGCTTCTCTGTAGGGGGGTGGATTAGGTGACCTGAATTATGAATATTATTATGCAACCGCCCACCTTCAATGGCCCATGAGGTTTGAAGATCAAAATTTGTCGGAAATGGAATACTGTTTGGATGGAATGTTGTCTGCACAGGTATTACAATGACTACTGGGACCTGAGGCAGAGGTGCTGAGGAGCAGGGGAAATGTCTTCACAAGAGAGACCAAGTCTTGTTGGATCACTTATGTGTTCAAGAAACATGGTAACCCCCAATATGCGCCAGAACTGCCCCTGTGGGATAAGATCATCAGCACATTAGAATGCCTGGTGGATGATTATGGTATACCACAAGGCTCCTTTCTCCTCTACGCTACATTCGCGAGAGTCTTACGAGCCATTTCCTGTAAAACACAAGACGAACCAAAAACGTCTGAAGTGCTCAAGGGCTTGTTGACACACGTAGGTGCTTCAAAGGCCATAACACAATTGTATAACAACAAGCGATTGGCTAGGGAGAACCCCCTACACCAGCTCCGAGTTTACTGGGACACAGCCCTTACTATGTCACTGACTCACAAACAATGTGTGCAGTGTTAAACTTATGTCAATAAACACCAGGCTCAGATACGCACAATTTAACTATTTTCTTCCCACATATCTCACCCCTAAACAGTTAGGACTCATGTACCAGGGATCCACTGATGCATGCCCCCCTGCCACACCCCCAAGGCAGACTTTGTACACATGGTGTGGGATTGCCCATAAGTTGCCCCTTACTGGGAAGTGATTGTAGGAATTATCACTGATGCTCTGGGCACCCCCTTGCAGAAGGAGTGTGTGCACTGCTTGTTGGGCATCACGCCCAAACAGTAGCATGCAAACCAGTTAACAAGTTCATAGACTTTGTATTGATACTAGCTAAACACAGAATTGTCAAGCTCTACAAGTCCGTCACTCCCGTCCCCAATTAGGATGTGGGTTTCTAACTTTTTCTCCAGCATTCTAGTGGAACAGCAAGCACTATGGAAGGCTGGGTTCGACCCACTCCCTCAACCACACCACCGGACAAGCAGGCATATCTTGAGAAGAGAAGCAAAATCTGCTGAGTGACCTCCGTAGCCGGCCCCTACACCAACCTAATATTGTAGACACATGACACACTCCAAGCATTTGAGATATACATACCAGGGAATACAACCCGTTGACACTGCAGCCGCTTCCAGATTAGCTGGGACCCTGACCCTGCTTGTGCGAACAAGAAGAACACTGAGGCTGGTTCTCGTCCCTCATGTTGCACCTTTTTTAGATTCTTCTCTTCCCTATCCTCCACATACGGACCCCCACAGGTAAACAGATGCCACAAATGGTGTTCTAGATTTTTACACTAGGTTGTAACAGTCCTGGAGATCAGATGTGTATTGCAACCAGCATTATAACTACTGTAATACTGTAATTGCTGTTCAAATCTTGGCATTGATTCAAAATGTATCAGATAACTGCACCACATGGACAGTGAGAACACAAGTAACTGCAACGTAATGCAACGTGGCTGCATATCCAATCGGCGATGCAGGGCACGCAATGTCATTTGTTTTATTTATTTAACTCAGTTTGGGCGTATGTCTGAGTTTACTACCCCCCACCCTGCCCCTCCCCCGCCTTGCCTCACCGCCCCACAGCACTCCTGCCTTTAGAAGACTCGTATCTAACCTAGATTGGCCACTTTAATTATTGACTTGTCTATGACAATATGGGGTAGCTTACCCTTTCTAGATATGACCCAAGGACATTTAACACTACAACATCATTGCATTTGTTGGGGTGGGCTCCAAGTGGAGCGCAGAGTGTGCAAACCCTGCAAACTCCGCTAGCAGAGTGGAGTATACCACCCACCCCTACATCACTGCCAGGGCCTTTTCCCACCAAATCTCCAAAGGGGAACCCCCTCCTGTGTTTGTATTGGTTCCAGAGGTTTGGACTCCCTACTTTGTTAAGTGGACTTGGGCTGGCCTATCCATGGTTCAGTGTGACAGCTAATTGATGGATGCAGATCCTTCATCCCCACTCCTTTCTGCCTCAGGAGCTGATAGAAGCACTGTTAATTTGAGGAGGCCTTTGGTCCCGCTGTTGGTGAGAAATGTAATTAACTTAGCACAGCAGGGTAAGAAAAGGCCTGGGCTCTGATCCTGAGCTGAGCCAATGAAATGACAATCCTGGATGGCCCATAAGTTGTACAGATTCCACCTCAGTTTCATGTCACTGGTCCCCGCATGGTGGAGGGAAGTGAAACTGCGCTCCAAGGACATCATGAGTGTACACTAATAATATGAGGCCTACCCTAGGTCAATATCCAGTCCCGCAGGGTCCCCTCTGCACCAGGAAACCCATGTGCAATTACAGGGCAGCGCACAACAGTAGCCTCACAGATGCAGCCTTCACACGTGTCCACATGCATGTACACAAGTGTTCATGTGTAACAAGCCAAGTGCCCCTTTTCCTTGATGCATCCCTGTGGTCTTATCTTTAAAGACAGACACTGGTGGTAAATATACACAGTATATTTACTGTGTGTGTACCATGGGTGACTCATCCATTGTGAGGCTCACTCACAGTAAAAGGGTCAAAAACCAGATGATCAAAAAGCAAAAAGTCCAGGTGGACTTAATGGGCAGATCCCATCACCTTATAACTTCATTCAGAGTTTTCAGAATGCATGACCCGCATATTAAGGCATTTGTTCTATCCAAATGGACAGGATGACCAATTACGATATTTTGCTTTACGGGGCCACTGGCTGTCAAGGCCAGTGCACACTTCATCATAGCAAATCAAAGTAAATTTATTAGTAGGTCAATTATTCTACACTCACCTTTTAGAGTGGGCACTGATCTTTGTCACTATCATACAACTTGAAAAAATGAAAATGTTGGGTGCCCTCTAGGAATGTAATGGAAATGTATTCGCATGAAGCACTATATTCCAGACCATTTTCTTGATTTTGGGGTCAACTGTTTACTCAAGTGCACCTCTGCTCATGTCTTTCTTCTCTCTCTTCTGTTTACACCTCCTAGGAACCTGTACTCTCTTCACAGGACAGAGAACAGGGTCTGTTGGGGGTTAGAGAGGGTACAAGACGAACTCCACATAAACCTATCGTTCAGGTCAGCAGCAATAATGCAAGTAACTCTTTTTCAGTTTTAAAACATGCATAATTGACACTCTCTTCCTACTTTAGCAGTTTCTGTATTCCTATATGCTCCTGAGATCATTAATTCAACATATGTTAAATGTAAATGTTACTTTTCTTTCACAATGTGCTGTCTTACAAAGCTTTATCTTGTACATACTGGTCAAATCTCCTAACCTACTGTGAAGAAGCAAAAAAACGTTAAATAGTAATAGTAATAATAATAATAATAATAATAATAATAATAATAATAATAATAATAATAATAATAATAATAAACAATAATTATTATTATTAAATATTCCCAGAAATAGAAATATGATAACAAGCAATAAAAAATATAAAGAAAATATTCAAATACATTTTTAAGAAAAACATAATAATTAGGATTTTTTGCCGGCAGTGGTATGTTGCTGCTCAATATCATATGTGATGGCGTTGTAAAAGAGACCTAAAGGGGGAGCCAGACTTTTGTTACTCAATCTACCTATCTGTGAAAGTGAGAGCTTGTTTGCCTTGTAAAAGCGAGAATGATATAGACACAGATGAACACAGGTAGTAATAGTCACTGCCATTTAAGAAGGGTAATATTTACTCTAGGAACAGTGCAATCCTTGACCTCTGACCTCTTGCTAAAGGCATGGTAGCAGATGTGTCATGCAGCAGCTTACTTCAAGTGTATATTCCCTTGAAGTCACCGATTTTTGAGACTTGCAGCAATGTCTATTTTGTGCTGTTTGTTAAATGCAGCTTGAAGGGATATAACAATAAGTCGTTTCTCAACATCAGGTGGTTTTTGAGCAGAGGCAGCAATGTTGATGTGTGCTTGACTAAGTGTGTCACCCCACCACTCCCACATGGCCCTTCTCATTGCTTTGTCCTAAGTCCCTCTTCACTCATTTCGGCTTAAGCAGCGCAATTATCGTTGGACATAAATAGTCAGGGATATTTTATTGCACACTGTTTTTTACTAAATACAACCGAACACCAAACATCTCCCTGACAGCTGCAGCTCGACTGGAGTGAGAGCAGGCGGCTCTAATGGCAGTTTCCTACAGCGGTGTGATTTGCACGTCCTTCACCTTCCAGATTTTCCATTTTTCTTTTTCCTTTGGAGATCATTTCGTCTCAACTTGACCCAAGAGGCACTGTGCTTTGAATGCGAGCTACAGATTGCAGACTAGCACTCTTCATTCTTTCATGCAGGGCTCTTGAGCCACACAGGAAGGGGAGTGTTCAGCGACCTCCTTGACACATTTCAATCACTTGTAACATAAAACTAGGCTCCATTTAGTTGGCTTAAAAGAAAATGGAATGACCCCGAACACTAGGTAGCCTTCATACAGGCAGAGCACGGGAAAGAACAGGAGGAAACACTCTCTAAGGAGCGTCAACGAGTGCAGTAACTAATGCCCAAAATGATAGATTGTTGCCGCCAGATTTTTCCCCCTCATTTTACACTTTAATTTCAGATTTAAGTTCTCTAAAACAAATAAGTATGTATAAAGAGAAACACAATGTACATTCTCACGTGGGAGAAAGCAAACGAAAATAATTGTGTTCACTTTAAAGAAATAAAGCACCTCCTGTGTTTCTTTAAATTGTAAACACTGCCAAGCCAATGGCTTGCCTTATACACAGCGTGCACAAGGCTTGACTACACCTGATGCCTCTTCCTTCAACCTGCCTATACTTCTTTCTTTTTATCTCTGTCTAGAAGGTTCTTTTTTTCTTCCTCAATGTTTTCTTATATTTCTCTTCCTTCTTCTTTCTCTTTTGTCTACCTTTCTCTTTCCAGCGTGGTGTCAAAGTCTAATGCAGAAAAATATGTTCAGGTCACTAGAACTTAGTAGATATGGCCATCCCCACCTCCTGCACAAACCTGGTTCCCAGTTTCAAAGTCAGCAGCTCTGGCCTATAGGCCACACCTTCTTCATTATTTGCTGACGTATATTTGTACGCTGTAACATTGGTTTCCTTGGACAATGTTCTATGAGTCTACATTGTAACTCCACATATACTTTTTTATATACTAAGAAATGTTATTAGTCACTTTCAGAATGTTTCACTTGTGTTGACTTAGGGGTTAATTACTACTTTGTTTTGAAAGGCTCTGAATCGTATTTGGGTCTGCCGAATCCGATTCGGAACCCGTCTTTCCGACCGATACGGAAAGGTTTCTGAACAACCGAGTACGATGTTGTAAAGTGTTCAGACTTTTCGAGTCGGATCTGGATGGCATTTGGTGGAACCAGGTCATTTGGAGCCGATTCATACAGGTCTACGGACCCAGTTTCCGACGAGCGATTACAATGTCAGATTCAGACAGCCTTTCCGAATCGGTTGTTCCTACTCAGAACGGCTGTCGGAATCTGACTTTAGGGGCCTGTGGCCCACCTCCCTTCCCCCAGGGCCTTTTGAATGGGGCCTGTGGGGGTAACAAATGGACCAACCTATCCAACCATGCACAGTGTGGCAGGCACCAAGGGCTGCTCACCACAGGGTACATGATTTTCCCCACCCCGCTTTCTTCAATGGGTGCCTGTGTATCTGGTGAGAACACAGGCTTCCATTGCAGTCAATGGGAGTCGAACCGAATCGTATCTGGAAGCATCGCAATCAGTTGGTCGGACTCTCCAGATCTGATTCGGTCAGAAACCATTCCCAGACTAATTTGGTCAGAATGCTTTCCGACTGGCATCATAATCGACCCATTAGTTAGAGCTCATATTAGTGAGTGACAGAATGCCTGATATAATAGCCTTCCATTTTCAGAAAGTAGTCACAGATTGCTCACTGACTTTTTGCGAATGAAATCAGATTTGGCAGGGGGTCACAATTCAGCCTTCATCGTCAATATTCATTAGGTAGGTAGCAAATTGCAAGCACTAATGGTAGTCTATGGCTGCATTAGGCTGGTACTTAGGCAGACCATGATCAAAGCCACAACATGTTATACCTGTCAGCATTAGAGTGGTCTTCCCGCAATCTTTCTGCGTTTTGCCTCCACGTTTTGCTGAGTCCTTTTGTTGGCTTTAGGATTCTGTGCACTTTACCACTGCCAATCAGTGCTAAAGTACAGTGCTTCTTCCTTAAACATGTGTGCAATTGGTGTATACCTAATTGAAATATTTGATGTACTTGTGAGTCCTTTTTAAAGTGGTATAACATATACCCAGGGGCCGGTAAGTTAAGTGCTACTTGAGGGCTGCAGCACTGATTTTGTCACCCATGGAAGTAGTCTTTCAGACCTGTCATAGGCCTTCCACTACAGTGCCTGTGTGTGCATTTTACTGCCACTTCGACTTGGCATGTTAGACTACTTGCCAAGTCTTGAACTCTCCTTTTTGTTACATATAGCTCGCCCCTAAGGAAGGCCCTAGTTAGCCCTAAGGCCAGAGTGATATCTAAGTAAAAGGTAGGACATGCACTTTTATGTTGTACATGCCCTGGTAGTGACAAACAGCCCATTTTGTTTTTCACTACTATGAGGCCCACTCATCTCAGAGGTTAGCAATGCAAATTCCTTAATGCACCTTTAAGCTGTAATTCCCCATTAGAAAGGAGTAGCTTTTTCATGTTACATATGCTTTTAATGGTATTAATACATTCTACTTGCTGGTGAAGTTGGATTTAACATTACAGTTTTAGATATGCCACTTTTAGAAAGTGTAAAATATAAACAACAAAAGAAGTGCCAGTGCTGATAATAATAACTTAGACTGAGTGATTAATCCTCCACAAACGAAAAATCAAATTCAGGAAGGGGAGTGCTTCTTAATTGCAATTTTATTATATATTCAACAATTTTTTATAAAATCCATTTTTACATTTAAGAAAGAAACACTAGAAAGAAATCAAGAATGAAAACGGACACATGAAAAATGCAATCAATTTAGAGCAAACCACCATTCAACACTGCAATCATATCACTTTCACCATACATTCAGAACATGCAAACTACTCTCAGACATACCATATTTACATTATATACAACAAGAAAGCATATAACTGGTACTGCCTTGGTTTGAACACAATATTTACGATTTGTATTGGAAAATAGAACACTACCAAAAGTTTTTACAATTTCAAACAGTCTTAGCAAAATGAATGAAAATGGGTAATGTACAACAAATGGCAAGGCATCTGTACAATAACGTGGCTCTTAGATCAAATGGCAGACCGGTAAGAAGATGGGCCTACGCGTTTCGAATCTCCTTTAATTCCTTGGAGATTCTCATCAGGGCCTCGGGCAACTGGACAAGAGAAAGAGAGAGAACAAATATATTTCTTTTAAACAAAAAAAGGAATAGCAACGTTGATAATCGCGACAAGTATATGGCAGGTTGACACATTTGTAATTATCATAGGCTAGTAATACATATCAGAATCTCTAAAACTCAGTGAGTCTCCAGCATGGATAAACCTCTTGACGGGAACAGAAAGCAGGAATGGCGGAAAACAGAGATTCATAACTCAACAATCGGGACTCTGTGCTATTAACACCATGGTGAGCTGCAGAGTCACACTCAGAAGTCTAAATAGTAACCACGTTATATTAGCTGCTGTGGAGGATGGCCAGAAAAAAGGGGGAAACTTACCACCTAAGTTGCTTGTGGTGGTCCGGCACAAAGAAATGCAGGGGGAAGTGACCAATCAATCTGAGGGTGGATATGGGTCATAATTAGATTAAAGGGAGATAGTGGTGGCATAAAAACAAGAAAATTGAACCTCGTGGTGATCTCTTCCCACTCAGGGACGAGCAATGTGTCCTAGCGGTGGAAAACTGGAAGGATTATGTAGAGATGAAATCCCCGGGGGCTGGAGGCTATTGGGCGTCGTGTCTTTTATATACGGCAAGCTTAAAGTCCTGTGTGGCCAAAAGACAGGGGTTATAAAGAGTGGCATACCGGGATAGTACTATTTTGCATTAACATTAGGCAGGGTGCATCACCTTTCAATCACGAAAACAGAGAAATGCTTGTCTCAGTCAGGCATACTCGGCGGCGGTGGCAGCGTCAGCACAAGCAGGCAAAGGTCGGGTGTGCTGTGTGGACAAAAAAACACACACAGCGGAGGGAGTTAGGGTGGGCAACAGTTACCGCTGACTCTACACGACTTGGTCGACGGACTAAGGGGCCCGAGAGGCAAACGGCATACTCTTACCGAATTCGAAGACTTGTTCATCGGATCACTGCAACCGGTCGGCGTCGCGGCGTGCACTAGTCACTCGCGCATGCGCGTTACCCTATCGCGCGTGACTGGGTATTTTATAGTAAACCTCGCCGTGTCATCAGGGGGTTGGCTCGTGGGAGGTCCTCTGCAGACAGAGAACTCCCAGCGTTATAATTCAGCATACATTGCCGTGAAGATGTGAAAAGATTTTTATGTTGTACATGCCCTGGTAGTGACAAACAGCCCATTTTGTTTTTCACTACTATGAGGCCCACTCGTCTCAGAGGTTAGCAATGCAAATTCCTTAATGCACCTTTAAGCTGTAATTCCCCTTTAGAAAGGAGTAGCTTTTTCATGTTACATATGCTTTTAATGGTATTAATACATTCTACTTGCTGGTGAAGTTGGATTTAACATTACAGTTTTAAATATGCCACTTTTAGAAAGTGGACATTTCTCTGCACTTATTGCTCTGTGTCTTTGACAGCCTGTCTCCAACACACATCTGGGGTGGGTCACAGCTACACTTTGTGCATTCCCCGAAGACAGACACCACACAGGAAGGATGGGTGTATCTGAGTACCTATGTACAAACATCTGCATTCTGCTGGCTTTGCCTGGGCAGCATTGAAGTGAGTGGCTAACACTGCACTTAAATAGATAGAGTTTGGTCCCCAAACAAAGGCCTGATTTAACCGCCATAGATACCCTGGCAGACAGGACTGGGCTGACAGGGGAACATGTGCACTTCAGAGAGTTGCTTTGAAGTCAACCCCACATCAAAGGCACTTTTGGGTATAAGTACTGCGTCTCAGGCAATGTTCCCTCAAATTTTTTCCCCAGTGCGACAGTGAATGGTCTCTGTGCACTGCAATCCATATCCATCAAAAAAATGTGACAACTCACTAACCAAGCGTGTGTGCTACCAGAATCAATGGTATTTGTCAGAAGTGGGATCCCTCACCCTTTAATGCAAGATGACACCTCAGGCCTGACCCCTCGTCTGACTCTTAGCCCTTCAGCTGACATGCATTAATAAGTCGATAGGGAATGGAAGGACCTGGAGTGGACACTACGGAAAGTTAACAAATAGTTTATTGACTATTGTATTGCAATTACATCTATATAGAGCTTATTAGTCCTAACAAGATGTTGAAGTGCTTTATGCCAATCTGCACTTGGTTCAGGAGCCAAGGTAAGTGGTTAATCCAGTTGTTATTTTTGGAAAGGGTTTAGTCTAATTCTCTCAAGGAGACTATTTCATGTCTTAATGCCCACTCTATTGTCTGTGAGGTGGATTGAAATTAGTATCAGTTAGGTATGATCATTAGTGAGGGTGGGTATAGGAGTTCATACAGATGGTCGGTTCAATCAGTAGATGAACTAAAGCACATTCAATAGTGCTAGGTTGCATGGTCCTATTTACCAAGAAGGAACGGTTTCAAGCTTTGGGATGAGGTGAGGACCATTTGCACAAATAAAATAACATTCCTATGCCTCCCCAGGGAAGGCATAAGGGAGGTGCAACGAGGAGAATTACCTTTATTTCCACTCATATATCCTTTTTCTATTTGTGCTGCATTCTGCTGTACACATAGAAAGAGAAAAACACCTTTCATAATTGTTTTTGTGCAGGGAGGATTTCCTTCCGGCACAAAAACAATCACCCCTACAATGCAGACACCCTTAGACCGTGGCGCAACGGTGCCAGCTCAGGGGGGAAAGGAAAAGAAAATGCTGTGTCTTGTAGACACAGCGCATACCTGCCCTTTTGTTTTGACGTATGGCAGTGCAGCACGAAGGGTTGCTCCACTGCTGTGTGTCAAAATATTGTAAATAAGGCCCTTCGTTTTTAACATGAACCACTAGTGAACTAATAGGCAAGGTAGTTGTGATGTAAACCCTGTAGGTGGCCCAGATTGTTAAAAAGCAACATTATAGCCTATTACATCACACACAATAAGTTTTTTGTACAGCTGGTACTCTGAACTCGAATATTTCAAAGTGCTTTCATATACAAAATGAAGAAAATTGAGTTTTGGTCAAATGAAATGTTTGCCTAGGATCACACAAGTTAAGCAGGGAAGCTATGTTTTAGTAGGTTTTACTTTGTAAAAATCAGCCACAAATCTTGCATCTATTTGTCTTTACTCTTTTATGCCAATGCTTTGATTTTACAGCATTGTGCATTTTGTCTGTTTTTATTTAGAGCGAGGCATAGGAACATTCTACATGAGCACAAGTTACATTATTTTTGTAAACCTGGGAAGAATAAGTGATCTGCCCAAAATCACAGGATGTTAAGTGCTGCCGAGTATCCCACCTTGGTTCATCAACTCCAAAGTTAGCAGCTCTGGCCATAAGGCCGCAGAAGCCACAAGGGATCGAGTTTGAAAGGCCTGCTAAAGATCTAAGTGCATCTACATAAGAATGTACTTCATGACAACAGACCAAATTGGTAACAGCCGCCTGCCTCTGAAGTCAATCTTTCCCTTACAGAGGCCCCATCAGAACAGCTGTGAAAGAGCAGGTGTACTGATCCTGTGACAGCGTATGCCAAGAGAGAGCTTCCTTCAGCTTCAATGATGTAAAATGCTTGGGAAGTCTTTCTCTTGATTCGCGCTCCAGCAGGGTCCCAGCGTGCCTGCACACAGTAGGGTCCACGGGCGCAAAAGCGGGCACATCTCCTGTCTACAAATAGCAGACCCTGCACATCGACCCAGTTGCGGGAGTAAAATCGGTGAATTGAATCAAAACTAGCAATTTGCCTCCAGAGATCAACATATCGGACAACAAGCAGCAACTTGGTAAGAATTACGCATCGCCTCGGCTGCGTGGAAGAAACCGGCACATTACTCAACACCTCTGAACACATCGCCTAACTTCTGAAAGAAGATTGATGCCACTTGCTGTTTGCGACCAGGAAAGGTCCTTTGTTCACCAGGGCCTGCTTGGGTCCTGTAGCTGGCTGGCACTCCATCGCGGTGGGCTCAAGCTTTGACTTTGCCCCGAACCAGCACGACCTAAATAACGTTTTAGTGCCATTTGCTTCTAAGCGCTTTATTGCATTTATTCTTTTAAAATTCAATATCTCAACTTCTATTAATTGGATTTTTGAGTTTTGATCTTGTTTTGTGTATAATATAATATATAATAATTTACTTTTATAACCCTGCATGGAGTCTTTTTGTGGTATATTAATAGTGTTACTGTGTGGGTGTTGTACAAATACTTTACACATTGCCCCTTTAGATAAGCCTGACTGCTTTTTGCCAAGCTACCAGTCAGTGAGCACAGGTTATCTTTCAGTGTGTATGTAGCTTACCCTGACTAAGATTGCGGTCCCTTCTTGGACCGGGTACACATGTTTGCGAACTAAATACCCAATTTCAGACACAACACATTAAAAATCCGACTCAAAATTATGGAAATAGAGAAAATGTAATTAATAAAATGACGGTAAAGCAGCAAATGTCCATTAATGGGAACTGTTTACAATTTATCTTTACTGTGGCCACATGCTATGCATATTTTTTTACCCCTTTTTCCCATTTGTTTTTTTAATCCTTGGTGCCCTGGTCCCAATCAAGACACATGAGCTGACGAGGGTCAACAACTTTTGACGTTTACCGCGTTTGTAAACAGCACCATGTTTGTAGTTCTTTTGACGTACCGAATACGAATGTCCTGACGAGGGGTCCATCGATTCCTAGTAGCAGTACAATTTCTACACATCCTACGAACAGAGGGTGTGTGTTGTTACATTTTGACAGTATCCCTTGGGACAAATACATATAAGAAGGAGGTTTCGAAATTCGAGCACCCTGATATGTTAGAGGTCTGCTTTTCAACTCGAGCCGATTGGACAAACCGGCAGTTGAGTTAGCTGCCATGCCTTTTATAAGACAGCCTCCGCCTCTCAATCGTTGCCTCCCCAACCTTAGGAACCGCCTGAGGTAATGACGGAGAGGTAAGGAGGTGCTGTTTTTGGGCATTATTTTGACTAATTTTTAGTTTACTGAATGAGCTAGTTGCTAAACCAGAGTGTTGTGGGCGAGCTTTTTGATGAGTTTTTTGGTTTTAAAGGGCTCTGAGGGTAGAATACTATAGGCACCCTTTGACTGTGGAGAGGAGTAGAGTCACCCCTTTTCCCTCAAAGTGAGCATCCTCTTTCCCTTACCTTTGTAGAGCGTGGCCTCCTTTATCCTGAGCTTGGTCCAGGCGAGGTGAGGTATTATCCCCTGCCACTATGGGTGAGTAAGGAATTTGTTCCTTGTTATTAATTTTCTTAAAAGTTTACAAGTAGTTTGACCCTCTGCATTTACACCTTTTTTGCTGTTTTTTGTAGGTGAATGATACACCATTGGGCATGGAGGAACAGAAATACATATCCTTTATGTTTTGCTTTAGTCACAGTCTATATGCTTATTTATCTGTGTAGCACGCACCAGCAGTAGCACAAATCCTTATGAGAACAGAGGCCCTGAAGAAAGCCTTTGGAGGTTTTCCCCCTGTTTTGGCAGAAACATGTCGGCCCCACAAGCAGTTATTTGTTGACACCGCTTTTTTGCGCTGTTTTGTGTTTTTAATCAGAAAAAGGCTTACAGCTATTAAAGTCATTTCGCTGTTTGTTCTTTATTCCATTTTTAACCCTTACACTACACTCACTTGCTTTTGTTTTGCACTGCACCTAATCCCATTGGGTGATCACATGCATGGTCTACAGGCAATCGTGGGCTCTGATCCCAGTCCTACACAGTGGGTCTAGAGGCAGTCTCAGTGATCAAGAGACACACTAGCCCAACCATTGGATGACCAGATGATAGAATTTGATCACCTACAAGACTTTGATGGGAATCCATCTCTAGACCTTGGGTTTTACCTACTTTTGCAAGTGGTCTGATGCGCTGAGTTACCTACTCAGTTTAAGACTATATGGTTATTTTGCACACTTTTTGTGGCTTTCAGTCTTACTAGTTCAGAGTACGCATTTGACTCCTACTTTAGATCCCCAGGCTTCTGTGTGTTTTATAATTGATTATAAGGGGATAATACCCTGGGCTTGGTCTCAAAAACTCCCTTAGACCCTCCACTCCTCGTTTTTTTAGTAGAGGGTCATTGAGTGCCACAGATAGAGCCCTAATGGTCCCTGTGGACCCACCCAGCTCCTCAAGCATGGCACCCCTCTTAGGCCACAGCAGGAGCCATCATTACCTTCCTGCTCCTACACAACAGGAGCAAGTTCTTCTGGTGCCCCTATCAGTGGCAGGGCAAAAGGGGGTGGTGATGGACGGAGCATCTGAATCAATCTAACACTCACACCCAGTCAAAAGATCTGGGTTTAATCCATCACCCTTCTTTAGTCCACTCTGCCACCCCAGTTCAGACATGGCTATATGCAAATCAGTCTGACCCTGTGCCTCATGGGAACAGTCCAGCCCGAACCGCCAAGCCATGTCTTCCCTGGACCGGAAACATGCTTCCGAGGACCGGTTTCTGGCATTCCAGCTGTCTTCAGCCCGGCTTGCTTGAATCCAGTGGCAAAGTGAGCAAGGGACTTACCTCTGAGCATACCCTACCAAACTTATGGCAGCCAAAAGCGGTACAAAAGGGGGTGGTGATGGACGGAGCATCTGAATCAATCAAGCACTCATACCCTGTCAAAAGATCTGGGTTTAATCCATCACCGTTATTTAGTCCACTCTGCCACCCCAGTTCATACATGCCTATATACAAATCAGTCTGACCCTGTGCCTCATGGGAACAGTCCAGCCCGAAACGCCAAGCCATGTCTTCCCTGGACCGGAAACAAGCTTCCGAGGACCGGTTTCTGACATTCAAGCCGTCTTCAGCCCGGCTTGCTTGAATCCAGTGGCAAAGTGAGCAAGGGACTCACGTCTGAGCATACCCTGCCACACTTATGGCGGCCAAAAGGGGTACAAAAGGGGGTGGTGATGGACGGAGCATCTGAATCAATCAAACACTCACACCCAGTCAAAAGATCTGGGTTTAATCCATCACCGTTCTTTAGTCCACCCTGCCACCCCAGTTCAGACATGGCTATATGCAAATCAGTCTGACCCTGTGCCTCATGGGAACATTCCAGCCCGAACCGCCAAGCCATGTCTTCCCTGGACTGGAAACAAGCTTCTGAGGGCCAAGTTTCTGGCATTCCAGCCGTCTTCAGCCCGGCTTGCTTGAATCCAGTGGCAAAGTGAGCAAGGGACTCATGTCTGAGCATACCCTGCCACACTTATGGCGGCCAAAAGCGTTACAAAAGGGGGTGGTGATGGACGGAGCATCTGAATCAATCAAACACTCACACCCAGTCAAAAGATCTGGGTTTAATCCATCACCGTTCTTTAGTCCACTCTGCCACCCCAGTTCAGACATGGCTATATGCAAATCAGTCTGACCCTGTGCCTCATGGGAACAGTCCAGCCCAAACCGCCAAGCCATGTCTTCCCTGGACCAGAAACAAGCTTCCGAGGACCGGTTTCTGGCATTCTAGCCGTCTTCAGCCCGGCTTGCTTGAATCCAGTGGCAAAGTGAGCAAGGGACTCACGTCTGAGCATACCCTGCCACACTTATGGCGGCCAAAAGCGGTACAAAAGGGGGTGTACCACTTTTGGCCGCCATAAGTGTGGCAGAGTATGCTCAGACGTGAGTCCCTTGCTCACTTTGCCATTGGAGAGCGACAACCACAAGCCTCTATGTTATTTCCCACCAATAGCTTACATAGGTCTATGACATTTTTTAAATCTGTTCCTTTGAATGAATTGCTATTAGATTCATCAACCGTAATATTACTGTCTCTTTATTGGGCATGTTTATGTTACCTGTTTTTAACATATAACATTATGGCTAATTCATTGTCTTATAATATAATTATTCTTATCAAGTTCTGGTATTTTTTGTATGTGCTATGTGCCTTTTCAGAAGCCAGCTGCTGCCAACTCCTCTGCTCCACCAGTACACTGAGATCTGGATTTGCCATGGATAACAAGCAAAAGCAGAGACTGGTCAGTGTCTTGTAGGATCATTTTAAATATGCATGACCATAATACTAACTAGAAGATTTTAAACCTATTTGTATATCCCGCCTTAATTCCCTTGACTTGATGGATTGTATATGATTTTTGATGTGTAGGGACATATCTCCTATTATTATATAAAGCAACCGAAACATCCTTTCTTTTTTCAGTCTTACTTTTAAGTATTGATATTTTTTCCCTTTTCACCCTCTCAGGCAATCCATTTAAACATCCCTATCATTTAATCAATCTTTTTATATGTCTCACTTCTGTAATAATTTGCAGTTTGTGTCTAATTGTGTCGAATAATAACAATATCATCCCACTAACTTTGATCCAGCAGTACCTAATGAACTTTATAATGCCATGTCTAATGCTGAATCTTTAGCATACACTAATGCTAAATATGCACACTAATATTAAATTGATATAAGGAAATATATCTACACAGCTTCATTGATCCACAGGACCATCGTGTCAACACTTTGGACACCCACCAGACATCAGGGGGCATCCTCCAAGTAGCACACCTTCATTATGTTATTTTACTGCCACTAGATCAAGGGACAAATGTCCATCACCAAATTAAAGGGGCAAGGATCAGCAACTGACAGATAATTGTCTGCCTAGAAAGCAACCATCCATTGCAAGAGCTGGTAAAATATTTTATTACTTAGTCTTTTGGGCCATAACCTAATCATAATCTCAACAAAAAACATTGATGGCCTAATTACGATGTTGGGTGGACCATTGTGGAAAGGAACCGCCGGACCATAGGTCGGCGGTTCTGACCGCAGGATTACAGTGCGACCCCACATAGGGCAGTTGCAAATATCCATTTGCCAATGGAAGCTTGTGTGGTGGGCAGAAAAGGGTTGCAGCACATGCTTCCATTGACAAATGGATGTTTGTAAACATTCATGCACCATGTGGCAGGCACAATGCGGTGCCTGCCACACGGTGCAGGGATATTTAGGGGGGCACCAAAGGTGCCCCAATGCAGAGGGCGAGGGGGAAGCGGGCCCTGCTACAGCCTCCAAAGACACTTTCTGACAGCTTTTTATGTTAGAGAGGCTGGCATGAAATGGCTGTTGGAAACTTCCATCATAATCCCAACGGCAGAGCTGAGCTTGGCTCTGCCATCATTAGGGGATTATACGGGCTTCTGACGCTCTGGCGGCTCCTTGAGCACCTTGGAACTACGTCGTAATCCCCCTGCTGGTTTCATTTACACCACCGTCATCCTAATACAGCAGTCGGAATAAAACTTACGATATTGTGGGAAAAGCCTCCGGCAGCTGGTTGGAGGCTCTCCGACAACATTGTTATCAGGCCTGTAATGTATGCTTAATTCATTGTAAATTGTCACCTACTTATTGTAAATTAGGTTCAATATGTGATGTTTATTGTGAGAATTGTCAGCCTTAGAATGATCCTCTCCTAATCCTTTTGCCTTCACCTCTCTTATTTTTTTTAACCTGGATTTTGCTTGCCTTAGGACTGTGCACTTTATCAGTGTTAACCAGTGCTAATGTGCTTGTGCTCTCTCCCCTAAGCAAGGAAGAGTTGGCTTATAGACAATTGGAATGTTTAATTTATGTGTAAGTCACTAGGAAAGTGGTACCCCATCTACCCAGGGCCCTTCTAAAAATGCCATTTTGACCTAGCAATATAAACCTCTTGCGAAGCCCAAACCTTCCTTTTTGATACATGTAAGTAACCCCTAATGTAGGCCCTACACAGTCCAAAGGGAGGGCGCAGTGTATGTTAAAGGTAGGGCATGTACTTCAAAGTTGTACATGTCACGGTAGTAAAAAACTCCCAAATTATTTTTTCATTACTGCAAGGCCTACCTCTCCCGTAGGATAACATTAAATTGCCTTATTACATTTAATAAGTAATACCTTTCAGTTAGGAGCAGGTAGACATGTCAAGGTTGGTGTCTAAAGGGTTGTAATTAAAAGCCCTCTTTAATGGTAAATATGGAATTTTTGTAACAATTATGAAAATGACACTTTTAGAAAGTTCGCCATTTCTTTTTTTTATGTTAAGTTTACAGACATAAATATAAGATACATTTAAGTCTCATAAAACATTCCAGCTATACAGAATACATATATAGCGAACTTGAAGTACTCCATAGTGCATTCACCGTTCTTAATCAACAAACAAAAAGATCATTCCCTTAAAGTGCAATGTGCTTCATAAAGATCCAAATTTCAATCACAGTAACATAATCGCTATTCCTTTTGATGGAGGGATAAAGTGCAAGAAAAAAGAGTGTTGAATTAAACTCATTAAAGTGCAAAAAGTGCTTAATCAAATACATAAGTATAATGCATAAATACATAAATTCATAGATTCCTAAGAGTATCCTAAACCCTCCGGCAGTTATGATCCAGATCTTATCTTTAATAAAGTACATAGAGACACCAGAAGGTCAGATTTTAATCCAAGTACTGACCTTCCGCTGTATGGGGCCATTTAGAGCTTCATTAATGAAAGTTTTATACAATAGTTTACCTATATCTAACGTTGCCAATGCAGCATTTATTCTAATAAAGGACCATTTTAAAATTGTATTAGAGTGTTGAAGCCCCATTTCGATCTCTTCCCATGTTTTCCAACTATTCCCCTCAATAAAATCCTGGATCGTATCATACCCATTTTCTTTCCACTATCTCAATGTATTTGTATCCAGGATCCCGTTTCTCCTGTGTGCATTTTCACAAGTCTGGTTGATCTGTTAATGCTTAATATATCATAATATTTCAGGAGCTGGGTTTTTTGTTTGAATAGCCATTGTATGGTCTTATATCGTACTTTCTTAGGGTACTTGGTCACTCTTGCTGGGTCCATAAAATTAAGTTCCCTTAACATCTTTTTCATGAAAAAATGATCTGCTCCTTGGGTGTTTAAAAAAAGGAACCTAAAACTGTGATGTGCAAATGTCGCATAGTACTAGTCTCTGATATTTGGAAGAGACAATCCTCCCTCCGTGACCGGAGAGTTTAAAGTGTTAAGTGCCAGCCTCAGTGTCTTGTTTGCCCATAGGAAAGAAGAGAACATACTATCGATCTGCTAAAAAAAGAGGCCTGTATTGCACATGGAGCTGCACTAAAAAGGAAGTTAAAAAGTGGAAGAATGGACATTCGAATTAGAGCAGCGCGTCCCATTATTGACAGTGGGAGTTGATTCCATCGTGTTAGCTGGGAGCTCACCCTTTTCAATAGTGGGATATGGTTTAATAAATAGAGATCTTCCACTTTTTCTGTTATATATATTCCTAAATATCTCTTGGGGCGGGTATTGTAGGTCTGCCTAAACTCAGTTAATAATGTGTCTACAGTGCAATTCCACAAAATAATTTCTGTTTTGGTTTTATTTATTTTATATCCACCTATTTTTGGGAAATTCGAGAATACTTTCATAATTTCTGACTGACTGCTATCTTTGTATTCAAAAATAGGACAATATCATCGTCATAAACTTTTATGTTAGTAATTCCTAGGACCGGTACCATATGAGCTCTTTTCCCCCTAATTGCTATTGCCAGTGGCTCAATAAATAAAGTGAATAAAATTGGGGAGAGAGGATAGCCTTGCCGAGTGCCTCTGTTTATTTGGCAAGTCCCAACGTTTACTGAATTAATTAAATCTGTGCCTAAGAGTGTCTATAAAGCTGTTTTAATAAAAATACAAAATTATTCGGGAAGTCAAATCTTTCCAGGATCGCAAAGAGACAGTTCCACGAGACAAGATCAAAAGCCTTTTCGGCGTCTAAAAACCAGATCTGTGCCTCTACTTTATTAACACTAAAAAAATCCAAGGCTTCCAATAAAAAGTTTGCATTAGTGTGGAGCTGTCTCCCTGCTATAAAACCACACTGGTCTGCCGCTATGAGTGATCCTACCATCTTATTTATTCTATCTGCAAGCAGTTTGGTGAAAATTCTGTAGTCAGCATTTAACAGACTTATTGGCCTGTATGAGTTTACATTTTCTTTTTTTTTTTTTTTTTTTTTAAATACTGACTACTACTGCAGTGCGAAAGGATTCCGGCGGTGTCCCTCCTTGTAATAAATAATTAGCAAGTGTTAAAAGCTCAGGACTCAGAATTGCAGAAAACGCTTAGAAAAATTCCCCTGGTATACCTTCTTCCCCGGTGGCTTTAACATTAGACAGGGAGCTTATAACCACGTCTAGCTCTTCTTTTGCAAATTCAGCGAGGAGCAGCTCTTTATAATCATTTCCTAATTTTAGAATTTATCATTCCTGAAAAAGCTCGTTGGATTGTTTCCAGCGTAACCTGTTCGGTGGTCTGATAGATTTCCTTATAATGATTAAGAAACATCTTGCCTATGGATGATGTTGTCTTCATACGGGTTTGGTTGCTGTATCGTATAAGCGATTGATTCTATTGCGAACTTGATTTTCTTTGGCTTGCCAGGCTAGCAGTATCCCCGTGTACTCACTCTCTTCATAGTTCATCTGCAAGTATAAACTGCTAGCTGCATCCCCTAGCTCATAATAGAATTCCCTTATTTTCTTTTTAGCATTCAATACATTTTGTTTAGTAGCTGGGGTCCCATTTCTATAGTGCTCTTGATTTGCGTGGGCCAGGCTAGTCCGTAAAGCTGCACTCTCCTCCCTTTTAGCCTTCTGTTTTGGTATTTCTTTGGAGGTGATTAGGCCTCTCAGTGTGACCTTAAAGGCGTCCCATACTATATTGGTTGGGGCCGAGCCTCCATTCAGATTAAAAAAGACCCTTATCTCTTCCTCAATTTCTATGCACCATTGCGGTTCTGCTAGGTTTAATTTATTGAAGTAATTTTTAGTTAGTGGTTAGTGAAGGATATCACAACCTGACCGAATGCACAGCTTTGAATTAGTATTCTACTATTCTGATTTCTATCTCAAATTACTCACACTCTTCGATTTCATGTGTCATTGATGACTTATTTATTTATTCTTTGAAGATATCTCTTTGCGTTGACTCAATTGTAAATTATATAAGTTTAACAATATTTTTAGTTCATACCAGTAATTGTTCTTTCACATGTATACAATGTATAACATTTTGTATTACAATTAATACAAATACTTTAGCAGTATGCGGCGATTGCTGTGTTGATTGGCCCGATGCATTTCGGGACCGTAGTCCCTTCTTGAGGGACCTCTGTGAAAGATAACAGACATTCTAATGTTATTTCTATCATTCATATTATTTCACATTTTATACATATATGCATCTTAGTAAGCCACTTTTATATTTTGAGTGCACCACCTGGGTAACCTCTGTTTAGGTTCATGGCTGTCTCTGTTCAACATAAATACTTTGCATACATAGTTTGCTGACATAAATAATACCTGATCTATTCCAATGTCGTTATGTTGTTTAAGAACCATATTAAAGTGAGACTGATCTGTATTCAAACTGGTTTGTTTGTGAAAAATGGGGATATTCTATGTGCAAGTGTACTCTGAACTAACCAGGTAAAAATGCTATAGTTAATTCCATTGCACCCTACTTAATGTACTCCAACGTCTTAGTACTAATTCAAATTTCTACTGGGTAGACTTAAAAGCTGCTAAGTAGTGCACACAAGCGAAATGGTCTACACGATAAGTACAATGACCAACTGATCATACCTTAGCAAGTCCTTATATTTTACTGCCGTTTAAGCGATCTCTATTGAAGATATAGTTTCTAAAAGTGAATATAAGAAAATCCGCACTAGGGAGCTCAGAGCGTAACGCGATGTG
The DNA here is from genome assembly GCF_964263255.1 of Lissotriton vulgaris. NCBI lineage: Eukaryota > Metazoa > Chordata > Amphibia > Caudata > Salamandridae > Lissotriton > Lissotriton vulgaris. The sequence goes on from NC_141700.1 coordinate 337,350,844, forward strand.
TGGGCATGCATAGAAAACAAAGGACCAAATACCTCTAGGGTGTAGTTTGTTCGAGATCTGAAAGACATTAAAACAGGATCTCGTAAATATTACTGAAATGCTTAATTAGATTATTGGAATTGTGAAAAATTGCATCCGGTTGACGCTTACCTTTAGGGACACCAAAAATCGCCTAACAAAACCGCGTAGCTCGATGTTTCAAAACGACTCGTACCAAGTGTCTAAAGTCTTTCATTTGTGATATCACTCCAGTCACTGCCTAAAGAGGCCTATGCACCCAAGAATCAAATCATGACATCATTTGACAGTATAGCAAGCACAACTCAAAATCATGGGCGGGTCTCAGAAGTGAAATCCGGTGCTTACCTGCTCACCACTTGCCGTATGTTTTAGCCTGTGAAGAAGTGCGATGGCAGCATGAAACGCGCCGGCTCTACAAACATTAAGGTGGTGATATTGCATCTACTGTTGCTGCTCCTTTCAAGCAATAAACGCAAGAATCAGCTACACATATATATATATTCTTCTTGTCATTTTTGGAGTATGAAATTGATAGAATTTGTAGGCCTTTTGTTGGTTAATTATTTGTGTTATTTTATTTGTTAAGTTTGTTTCTAAATTGTATTAGTTAGTTCTGTTCTGGTTTGGTTTTCTTTTTCAGTCATGTCCTATGGTAAATGCTAATTTATGTTTTAATGATAATGTTTAATATGAAGCGTGGTACTTATGCCTGATGCTGATGTTCTACCGTCTACAAGAGGAAGACGGTGTGGAACCCCAGGTGAGAACTTGATCCTGCTCCAAGCTGCCATGTGCGCAACCTCCAAAGCCCAAGAGGATAACAAGGAACAACAGGAAGATGAGGAGGTTGTGGGTCCCTTGCTTGAAAGCACCTAAAAAAAAGTTAAAGGTTAATCAACAGTCGTCCTCTGAGACAACTCCGATAGATCGTATGTTTCCAGCTAACAGCTTCTAAATAACAGTTGCTTCCACCGGTTACACTGGACTCCCCACAACCCACATCTCAACCAACGGTACCCCAATTAATTCATCAACACATAAAATTCCCGCTCCAGCACCCCATATTTTACTATATACTTGTAATCATGGGTTTGTTATCACAAATTACAATGGTATTAGACCAGCCACCGTTTGGTTCAGCAAGAAGTATTTTTGTGTACTATCTTTTACAACAGTGAGTTGAGTACTCTGCTATAAAAAAACAGAAGAAAACTCACTTAAGCATCTAATATACTGACACCAGATGTTCTCTCTAGTGACACAAGTTTTTAATTATCTGCGTGCTCCTATGCTTTCAGCGGTGAGGGGCTGTTCATGTGATCTCCAGTGAGCCCAGTATATTTGCTAATGAATAATATTGCTAATCATCAGTGCTACATCTCCTAGTTATTTCATATCCCTGATCTGAATATGGCCCTTTGTTCATAAAGACTTCCAAACTTTCTCTGTCTTGTAATGTTTTTCATAAAACAAATTGCTCTTGTTAATTAGCTGTATTTTATGTTCATTTTTCATTCAGTTCACAGGGTCACAGAGTGATTTTAGCAATTAAACTAACAAGTTGCTTGTGCGGGATCATAAACGGTAGCCTTCTTATTCTGAAGCTCCAGAACAAGGACCCCTTGGCATCTGACATTTGGAGTCATATTTAACCAGTGCACTGGTCAATGCAAACATTGGTTGCATCCTACTTTGCCATGTGTGTGTAGTTTTGCATATAATTAGATGATCGTTTATATCTGTACTTTTGTCTGTGCTAGAATGCTCTTTGTGAAAAGATTGAGAAAATTACATTTAATGCATGTATTTTTGCACATCACTTCTTAGATTAAAAAACAAACAATCTAATACCTGGATACCCATATAGCATGCACCCCTTGAATCTCTAAGTAGGTAATGATGACTGCAAGAGACTAGACTATATGAATCAATAAATGAGCCATTTGAGGATATCGACATGAATTATAGCACCATTTTCAGAGGTCAATTGGGGATAATTTCCATGCATATAGATTGTATTAATTATATTGGGTTATTTAATGGCTTATGCAGGGACAGATTATTGCTTGTATGTTTACATTTCAAAGAGGACGTGGGCGCGATTGTATTTCTTGATTGAGTACTGCTGTTATGATCCAATATCCGGTGCCATATTTGATAAGTTTAAAGACTTATTTGAGTATTTTTTTAAGTATGTTGTTAATCAAATTTCAATTTAGGCAGCGACTATATGATTACGTGAGGGGAACTGCAAGCTGATAAGGCTCATCATTTGGTCCCATTTCATGGATTGTATTTTAAATGATAAAGCATTTTCATATTGATTGAGGGACTTTTTATTGATTTTACAAGGATATTTTTTTTACTGACTTGGAGATAATGAAATAAGGCCCCTGGTGATTTGACACTGTTGTGAGGTCAACTTCTTGACATTTACATGATTTAATTCACGTGATAAAAAAGCCTTCATAGAGATGAGGGCATTGCCATTTCTTGAGTCAGTACTGGATAAATGCTTTCAATAGGACAGCATTTCCAAGGGTTTGATCACACTATCAGACCAACTGTTACCTTTTTGGGCGTGTGCTTGTAAGTAAATGGTACAGTTCAAACCCCAGAGCTTTGACTCCAGTGGATCGTTGATTATTGGTAGATAGAGATGAATCACCTCTTTCCTAGATGCCCCTAGTTCACCTCGTTGATTGCTGAGCAAACTTTAAGATTTGAAACTTGTATTTGTTGACATATAATTGGAGACTCAGTAATCCAACTGTATACAGCAGCACTGTGTAGTTACTCTTCATGCAGGAATACTCACTCCCAGCATTGTGCATCCAATGTGTGGTCTGAGCCCCTCACACATCCACCGTGTTTCCTTTCCTTGAGGGATGGTTATGATACCTTTAGCTTAATTGTTTTAATTTGTTCTGTCATATCAAATGGTTCCAACCCTTACAGACAACCCTCATTTTTGTTTTAGAACATCGGTTTATTGAGTTTTCTGTTACATTCACATTATATAATTCACACAGTCGTCATCTCGAGCATATGTAGCATATATTGCTTCTTATAGCAAAGAAATTGATCAGTGAGTTTATGCCTCTGGGATGCATGCAGTCGGTTACCTCCCACAAATACCTCTAGGTAGGTTTCTGTGAATAGTGTCCGTTGCTCATTGTTTTAAAAGCAGTGCATATGTCACATATGTCAGATTCCCGATGATGGGTCATGCGTATCAGTAAACAGGTAGGTCCATCAACAAATTAGCTAACAGCTGAACAATGCAGCTATAGTTTTCCCTTGGATATCAATCCATCGCTCCGCGTCCCAGTTCCATTTACAATGTTTGGTGGCTACAATAGATATTTATGCCCTCATGCATACAGATGTTGGGACAGTTGAGAAGGTGTTCACACAGGCGGCAAGTAGTCTGCGTCGCTGTGTGCTTTTCCCGCACCCATTAGTCAGGTGGGCACTCTCTGTGATTCTTTTGGATAGGGTGAGGGGCTACCAATGGGAGTTTGCAACTGCTTGGAACTCACTAACTAGGTGCGGTCAACTCATGCAAACACAAGAGGGGAGCGAACTTTGTATGTCGACCCCAGTGGGTCAAGTAGTTTTGCCGTGAGTGTGATTGTAGGATAATGTGATGGGTGGTAGGAAATGGGGGATGGCTGCCTGAAGGGACTAACCCCTAGGAGAGAGCTTAGTCGAGCATCACTAATGACATCTTTGCTCCACATAAGTAAGACCACAGACCCCAGCATTCAAGGAGGGGGAAGGGGTGCCGTCATGTGTAAGAGCTCCCTCCACCACACCACTCCCAGCATCTCAATGTACCGGGGTAAAGTTTCTGCTGTCAACTGCTAGACCTGCCAGGAGAGGGAGGAGGCGTTGCCTGCTCGGCATCAGTTTGTGCCCCCTGAAAATCGTGTAGGATGGCCTCCCAATTTGAGGCAATAGGTTCTTTGCGGAGGTCACGGGATTCCTCAGCTCGCAATGCTGCTTCTTCCGCCCTGGCCCCCACCAGAAGAAAATTTATCCAGGATGAGAGGGCAGGGGGGTCAGGCATCTTCCACCTCTTTATGTTCAGGCATTTGGCTGTCAGCATTTCCAGGTCTTAGAAGCAGGAGGTGGCTTTCAGGGTAGAGGTGCAGTATTCATTCCTCCCATGTGAACACCAGGGTATGACCAGTATATGCTGCCAGAACATCACTGACCAGTCACCAGTAATTGCACAGGGATGTGCAGGTCAATGGCATGTGCAGAAGGTCAGCATCCCGTTGTTGGCACCTGCAGCACGTTGTTGTAAAATGTGCTTATTTTCGCAGGGTAATTTAAGCTCTCTGGAGCATGTAATGGTGAATGAGTCTGAATTGTGCATTGCATGGGACATAGGTAGGGCTGCCCAGCCCCTCAGACTATTCCTTGTCATCGAAAGGATGACCTCTGACTGCCTCCCATCGCTGTCTAAGTATTGCCAGTGGCACCTTTTTAATAATGACTCAGCAAGTCGGCAAATCATTTAGTGAGGTGTCTACCCCTTCCCATGACATGCGAGGATTGGATTGTCAGGTGTGTGGGCATTTCTGTGGACATGTCTCTCCATTTGTCTCTTAGGGCCACAAGGAGGGAGTGGTACAGTAGGAATTGGGCAGGGGGCAAGTCATTCAGCTCTGTGTCATATGGTGGGAGGGCCTCGTCTTGATGTTGGTCTCCCAGCATCTGAAGTCCTGCTTCCAGCCAGGCCGACAACTGTGCAGTGGATGCGACGCCACCACCCTGTGGTGTGGCCAGCACCTGCAGTGCACTGTGCGTGTGATATATAGACTTCTTTGAAAGCATTGGTGTGCAACTTTAAGGAGTATTTACTCAGGTGTCTTGCACTTACACAGGGATGGAATAATCGAAGGATGTCATTGACTGACGTGAGTAATCAGTAGCAGTTTCATACAGTTGTAGCCCTGCTAGGCATCTTGTCGCCCTTTCCAGCTGTGAAGCTAGATAATATTGTTCCATGTTGGGGACTGCTATCCCTTCCCTGCTTGTTGGAAGATAGAGCTTGGGCAGGGCTATGCAACAGCGCCAGTTATTCCAGACACATTTTCACATTGTCCTCTCAAACGCATGGAAGAGGGATGGTAGGATGTATAAGGGCCGAATAGTAAAATAATAAAACATCCTAGGGCGTACCACCATTTTCTGTAAAGCTATCCAGCCCACGACTGACAGGGGAAGAGTGCACCAGAAGGTCAGTTGCTGTCACAGTGCAGTGATCGCCTTCCCCTGATTGTTGTCCAAGAGATCTTTCTGCCTACAGTAAATTCTGATACCTAAATAGTGGAAGGTGTCAGGCTGCCACCTAATGTGGCCTACATTGAAAGTGGGTGCCCGGTCCGGTTGCCTCTGTGTGAAGGGGTAGAGGTAGAACTTGTTCCAGTTGAGGCCAGAGGCCAGAAAGGTTTGCAAACTCCTTGAGCATTTGGGTTAGCATAGACGGGATCAAATACACATCTCTTACGTATACCAGGATATGTATGCGTGCCATTGCTGAGGGTACATGCAACCCTCATATATTCCTGTAGGTTTGGGGCTCATGAAAAAGAAAGAGACCAAGATACTTATGGTGCCTACCCTTTTTCAATATTCCTCCTTTCCCCTTAAACGCATCGCTGCAGCGGCTTTTCCCGCTGTGTGCGGCAATTTTCAAAAAGCCACGTTACATGACGATCTCAGCTCGTCATCAGCACAAGACCGCCGTAGCTGATGACGAGCTGAGCTCGTCATCAGCAGCGAAGAGGTTAAGCAATATGCTTATCTGCTTTTCTTTCTTCTATCACTCAGATATCTGCCTGATATCCTTCTGTTTGTGTGCACCCTGATAACAGCCCCAGCAACAGACCCTTGCTCTGAGGCACTGATTACCCATTATTGACTCCTTTTCCTTGTCTCTACATGTTTCCCTCAATTAGGAATTATAGTATCCTTCACTGCTTTATTCTTGTGGAACTGTCCTCTCTTGTCCTAAATGGTTCATCTTTACAAGGGTTTCCATACTGTTTAATTGGTTGCATTTTGAGCTAACTCAACTAACACTGTGCCATCATATTTCTCCTAATTGAGAATGTCCGTGCTCTGTGGTGCCTGCCCCTCTGTGATCAGACTCATCTGCTATTCTCCTGATGCCAGAATATCTTCTCTGTTTCGCAACCCATTTTATTAGAAGATGCATGGAGATAATTTGCAGGATTCACATGATTATAATCCTCAAATTGCCCTGGTGATTGGATTAATGCATCCTTATTGCATGGCTATCGCAGGACACAGTGGTCATCTTTAAAAGTACACCCCTCAAGACATCGGCACTTGGGTTTCCTCTGGTTAGGGATGTCCAAGGCAGAGGGTGCTGGCATCTTCCATATTTGAAGCTATGTGGATATTGAGGGTCACTACACCTGCTATCATTTTCCTTAAGCACTTCCAACTAGAGACTACCTATCAACACTAAAGATCAAGAACTGCTAGAAACAACATTCATCTGCACTTTCCACTTGCATAGTGCCCAATGACATAATGTCAACCGGCAAACAATAATATTCAAGCTCAATCTCATTTGCTATATGTAAACGAAATTTCACTACAACACAGGGTGTTCAATTTCAATATCATTTAAAAAATGTCCTTAGTTTGTAATATCATTGCAAGATTATTGTAATGTCCAGAATATCTTTAGACATAATTATTCAAGCAATAATATCATTGTTCACTTTGTTAAAAATATGTAACCATATCAGAGTCATCAATAGTAATTATAAAAAACCCACATTGTTTTTTAAAGCTTTTATTAGTTTGAGTGTTCTGACTTATTATTTCTTTTAATTATTAGCAATAATTAGTTTGTGCAGTTTATTTTTGGAGGTTTTGTAAACTATTCCCCGTTAGATCCCTGTCCACCGCACATACTGCATATGATCCCACGGACGGTGGCAGCTGCCCTGACCCCCCTGTTAAACAAGATTATCATCTCTGGTGATTTCCCAAGTAGCTGGAAGAAAGCTTGCATTCGGCCCATCCTTAAGAAGGACACGCTGGATCCTACTGAACCTAAGCACTACAGGCCAATATCCTGCCTGCCCCTACCAGCCAAGATTCTGGAAAGCCATGAATCAAGAAATTATGAGATATGTAGACCATAATAAGCTTTTAGATCCTTCACAACATTGATTTCGCTCCTTCCATTCAACAGAGTCTGCCCTGATCATGACAACTGAAAACATACGAAGGACTATGGATGAGGGTGGTAGGATGACCTTGATCTTACTAGATCTAACAGCGGCGTTTGACACCATGAGCCATTCGGTCTTGCTAAACAGATTAAGAACCCTAGGCTTTGCTGGCACCGCTCAGACCCATTTAACATCTTTCTTGGACTCCCGAATCCAACAAGTGCACAGGGAAGGTTTTCAATCTGATGAATTCTCCCTCCCAGAAGGGGTCCCTCAGGGTTCGGCGCTATCGGCCACCCTGTTTAACTTATATTTCACCCCGTTAGAGGCCCTAATTCAATCTCATGGCCTACAATTAGTGTCGTATGCCGACGACACTCAAATTGTAGTGTCGGTATCCCAGTCAATCGAAGCCACAGCAGAGCGCTTTAAGAAATGCCTCCTTGGTGTAAAAAACTGGGTGAGCTGCAATTTCCTAAAATTAAACACGGATAAGACCGAGATAATTGAGTTGAGTTTGGAGCGGCCTCTGGTGGCCTCCTGAGGCGGGTTCCTGCCCTAGTCCTGCAGACAAGGTTAGGAACCTTGGCTTCATGTTGGATAAAGATCTCTCTTGTAAGGCGTAAATTAACCAGGTAACCTCCACCTGTTTCTATACCATCAAGGTTCTTAGAAAAATCCTACCATACATCCCATCAACATTAAAAAAGACTGTGATGGGTGCCCTAGTAATGTCTCGAGTGGATTACTGCAACTCACTCTACTTGGGCACAGGAGAAAAACAGCTGAACAAACTACAGGCAATTCAAAATGCCGCATCCAGGGTCCTGCTGAATCTACCACATCGTCACCCTACTTCCAAAGTCATCTGTGAACTTCACTGGCTCCCAATTAGGTGCAGAATACAGTTCAAAGCCCTCTGCCTGGTCCACAAGTCCTTGTATGGTAAGGGACCAGACTTTGAGATCAGCCAACCATGATTTAGTATGTCAGCCAACAATAAGAAGAGCTCGATGGGGTGGTAAATCTTTTTCTTACCAAGCCTCCAAACTATGGAATTTTCTGCCCCCAGTACTGCGCTCACAAAAATCTAAAATGTGCTTCAGAAAGGCACTGAAAACTTGGCTTTTCTCTCTGCATTAAATAAAAACCTGCTCTCACCGCTCTTTCCGTTCTATAGAGCCAAGACTCCGCGGCATTCGAGCGCTTTACAAATATTTCAGTCAGTCAGTCAGTCATTGATGCACACACATATATAGATATATAAAAATCCTCTAATCCTCGCTGTCACCTCCAATTCGCTTTATGGAAAAAACGAGCGTAAACCTAATTTCTTCGTGCATTCATTTATTTAGCCATTCGCCGCCATATGTAAATATATGCAAGTAAAAATGTTTTACCATAGTATCGCCAACCCATGCCGCATACTGGTGGGCGCGTGTTTGTCCATGGCATGGCCTGCTTTGATCAATCTACTTTAAGGAAGTTGCATATCTAGTATTCATTGTAATGACAGCAGCCAGGGTTATGTATCACTACAAAATGTCTCAATTCAGATCATCCAACAATTTAGCAGTGGTGAGCAAAACTTATGAACTGATGTTAATTGGTGGTATCACTCTATAGACTTTACAGAAGATCTGGTTAAGAGAGATGTTAAAAAAGTTGGAGACCCTTAGGTGATTTGGGAACATTAAGGGCCTGATCATGAGTTTGGCGGTGCAGGAGTGGACCACCACAATGGTGACCCGCTCCCACACCACCAAACTCACGTGCCCACCCCAGACAGATTATGGATTTCCTCATGTCTGGCAGGCTTTTTCTGGTGGTCCTACAGCTGTGCCCCTGAGAAAGAACACTGCAATGGGAACACCCAAAAAGTTAATGCACTGCATGGACTATAAAATCCATGCAGTGCAGAAACTGGAGTGCATGCACACAGGGGGCCTGCATGCATCCCCATGCACATGGGCAACAGGATTCAGGACCGCCATGATCCCGCTGATGGTCCTGAAACTCAAATTATGCATGGGGGTGGTTCAGTGGCACCACCAGCATATTACTGAGGTCCTGACCACCATGCCACCACCAGGGAATGCAGTTACCCGGCGGCTGTGATGGTGTAATGACGGACAGATTGCCCAATTTCTAAAGGGTGGTTGGACCACGGGTGCCGTATTGGGTGGACCACCACCGCCACGCCACCGCGAGTCTGGCGGGCTCGTAATTAGGCCCTAAATAGTCATCATTGAATTCAAGTCCAATAATAAGCCATTTATAAAAATAGTTTCCATCCAAGATAGGTTTTATGATAGAATATCAAGAACAGCCATATCACAACACAAGAATATAGTGTCAGAAATAACATTTACATCTACAAAAATACTTAATTTACATACTTTGTATGTCAACTACCAAAATATTGTTTCTAAAAGAATATTGGTTAAAAAGAAATATTATGAAAAAGCAAGTATATTAAGAAAATTAATATGCCTAGCATTATCAGTAATTTATTTGGAAACAGAAAAATAAACATTAATAATTTCTTTACAAAATAAATTGTTTTAATAATTAATTTAAATATAATGTACATATATTTGCTCCTTAAAAAACTATAAAAACATTATTCAAATATTTTGTAAAATATGTTACATTAAAATATTAAGAATAATATTAAACTAAAAATTATCAAAAAAAGGGAAACTGTTGGACTTTGGAGGGGTACCATTCCCACTCCAACATCAACAAAGCAGGGGAAGTGTTGGACTTTGGAAGGGTTAAAATTATTTTTTCCAAATCAATTTAAGCAACGGTAAGGAAACTAATGTGTTTTTTTTCAATTTCCAATGGGACAGTTTGGAACTTTGCAAGGGTTAGATTTAGTATCCCCACTCCAATCTAAGCAACAGTAGGAACTATTGGACTTCAGAAGTGTTAAATGTACTATTTCTATTTCAATATATTCACAGTAAGTAAAGTGTTAATATTACTATTCACATTCCAGTCTAAGAAAAAATAGGGACATGTTGGACTTTGGAGGGATGGTATTTACTATTTCCACTCCAATTTAAGCAACTGTATTACAGTTTTTGGGCTTTGGAGAGGTAACATGTTCTATTCTCAAACCAATTTTAGCAACTGTGGGAAAGGATTGGGCTTTGAAGAGGTTAGATTTCCTATTCTCACTCTAATCTAAGGGCCTGATGTAGCTTTCCCAACAGTGATGGATATTCCGTCAACTGAAATCTACATGCCATTATTTCATATGGTATTTAGATTTCAGCCGACAGGATATCCGTCACTGTTGTGAGCGAGTAACCAGTCCTCGGAAATCCAAATCAGGCCCTAAACAAAAGTAGGGAGATTCTTGCACTTTGCAGGGATGACATCTTTGATTCACTCTAGAACTTAAGCAACAGTAGGGAAGGTGTTGGACTTTGGGGGGATTCTATTTACTACTCTCATTCCAACGTAAACAGAAATATGAAAGCAGTTGCACTTAGGAAGGTGTACACAAACTATTCTAACTGCTAATCATTTTTTTAAAAATCAATACTTAGCAAAAATATTTTAAAACAGATTCAAAATAAAAAAATATTCTACATAACTAACTAAGATTTGATAACAAATAATAATAAAATAAGTTAACTAAAAAAATGAATTTAAAATAGACTTCCCTCCCTATTAACCAGGATTAAGCACTAACATCAAAAATAAAAATTAAAACTAATAATAAACATAAAAATACATTTTACAACGTTTATTATTAAATACACTTATGAATACATTACCACTTATTTAGAAATGCAACAAGTAATCTACCTAAAAGATGATCATATCTATATTTTCATTAAAATAATTTGCCAATCAAATATTTATTTAACAAAAAAAATATTTTGGCAAAAAAATTCCCCTACATATCCAAAAGCCCACTGCTGAAATATATTTGCAGTGAAACTTCAGAAAAATAAAATATGCATTAAAAATCACAAAATGCAACATAAACATTTAAACAGCAATAAATTCAAATAAACAATTTACATAATTAGTTACTTATTGAATGTTAAATTAGCATAACAAATAATTGAAAACAATTAACAAGTTACTTTAGATAACTCCCAGCTATATACACTAACAAATCCAACAACCGGACACTAAATTATAAATGACGAATTACATGCAAAACAATGCAATAACACATTATATATTATAAACTGCAGTCAAAATAAATGAACACAAGTACATCAATAATACTAACACCTACTACTAGAATAACTAATGTGTATTAACAAATCATTAAAAACAATATTTAATACAACTATTTTAAATTAGGTGATAGTTGTATAACCACATCGTTGAAAAAAAAAAATAGAGATAAAAACAAAATTCTTACCTGCTATATTGTATTTCATTATTGTAGTGACAATGTTTTTGCGATGACATTCATGGTAAACCATATTTTTGATTCCATATTTTTGCCATTTGATATGTGCACACTATGATTGCTTATTGTCCTGATCTTTTCTTCTAATGACATTTTGGCCTTCATTAAAAGTGTATTGCCGTAGTGACCATTTAAAAGGTAGTTTTAAAATCTATTTACCTCTTCTGTGCTCATGACGAAACCACTCCGTCACGAGTCACGGACGCACTGTGCTGGTGACGGAGTGGTTCCGTCACAGGGCGGCCGCCCAGCCCAAGCTGCAGGAATTCCGCGCCTGCGCGGGTGTTCTATTGAGCGGACGGGGCCATGACGGAACCACTCCGTCACAAGCACAGCGCGCCCGTGGCTCGTGACGGAGTGGTTCCATCACGAGCATGGCGGCGCCGCGCGGACCCCCAGTGCCGCAGCAGAATTAGCTTCGCGGCCAAGGGGTTAAGGCAGTAAAGAATTATCCATTCTTAGTCTATGCATTGCATTTCTTTCCCAGTCAACTTACATACAGCAATTCCCTCCCCACACACAACATGCATGTCCGTTGTTTTAATGTGTTTGTTTTATTTACCAACACCTACAGCTCTATGCCACTCAGTTTAATGGGTGTGTGAAAAACCTTGAAGATAGCAATGGGCCCTACGTATGAGCGTATCAATGCTGTCTAAAATTGATTTGATTTAATATAGATTGAATTCAAGGCCGTTTACTGTCAGATACAGTTTAAATATTAGCTATTTCCATATTATTACTGTAGAGGCTATGAACGTTCTAACCAGAGATTTGAGTGCCTGATCTCTTAAATGTAGAGATTGGTCACAATATTTGAGCTTGAACTTAGTGCTCAACTTAATAGATACAATCAACCTCAGATATAATGCCACATTCTACGAACTAAAATTGAACATATAGGTGACTTTTAATTGAGTTTAGGGTAATATGCATATGGATGTGATGTGTTTTAATTCCAGTCTTGATTTGCATTAATAGGGAATAAAAAGTCCACCTTGTTGAAACTTACGTTGCAGGGATGTGTTGTGCTAGGAAAATTTGTTGTACCTTTATAATGCTAATGTACTTTAATCGCCTGCTACAAAAAAAGATAGACTCTAATGAATCATAAGCTCAGCATTGCACTCAATGACCAGCCTTGCAGGATATACATACTTGAAAGCATTCACTGTGTGTGGGAATGATTTTTGCTATAACGTGGCTGAGGGTTAATCATCTTATAACCTCTTTCAATAGCACCTCATCAAAAACATAGGGGCAGATTTATCATGCAGTTGTCTCGCCCTTGCACCACGCAATAGGCGAAATGCGATGCAACTAGAGAAAGATTTATCGAGCTAGGAGAGGCCACATTGAATGGCAGTGCGTGGCATGATAAATCTAGAGTAACGCAACGCAGTGCAAATTGCTGAATGGCGTTACTCTGCCGAAGGGAGGCATTCCATGGGTGGAGTGTGGGTGTTCCCATGCATCCACCCATGGATTTAGGTCTATTCACAGATTTACCATTACATGTAGACCTAGGTATGTGTTAAAATGGTATGCCTCCCCAGGTGAGACGTAACAAGGAAAAATACCTTTATTTCTCCTTCTTTTTTCCTCTTTCAGCAATCTGCAGCACACATGGAAAGAGGAAAATGCCTCAGAGGGTTGTTTTTGTTCAGGAAGGTGCCCCTTCTTATACAAAAACAATCCTGTCTGCAACGCAGGCAACCTTGCACCACAGAGCAAGGGTGCCTGTGTTGGTGATAGGCAGCAGTTTGTGCACCAACTCAAGGAAAGGACAGGAATCGATTGTATAATATTAAATATGGCACATTTCTGCGCTTTCCCTTTCATGCAACACAGCGCAGCAAGGTGGCTCGCTGTGCTGGTTGAAAATTTGATAAATGTGACCCACAATCTCTGTATCTAGATTTCATTACTCAGGTCTGAAATATTTGTTTCATATTTTGTGAAAATAAGATCCTAATGTTCAGATCAGCTTTGTGGTTAGTAGCTGTTTCCTCCGGCTTTATCAATTTGTTCATGTTATTCCAGTGTTGTCCATTCCTCTTCGGAAGCTGGTCGTGGGCAAGCTACTAACTGTGCCTTGATTTACTGTAATGGCTTGTAAGCGGGTTTATCATATTTATCATATTTTAATATTTGTTGAATGCAGAAGGGACAGAACAGAGTCTGTCAGTCTTCGGGTCTGGTAAAATTGAACCCACAACAATGGCTGGAAAATTACTGAATACCACGTCATCAATAGTCCTGGCTGGTTCTCTTCATAATCCCCCTCAAAACTCACCAGTTTTAAAGCATCCGTTTAAGGTCCATCGCAAGACGTCTTACTTTAACTATAGTTTGTGTAGTTGGGCCTCATTCATGAAAACTGTTGCATTGCTGTGACAAAACATTGATGCAACAGTTTTCACTGCGCCCTCCTTGCAACACGATGAATGTACCATATTTACTGCATGGCGCTCCATGTCGCAAGGAGTAACAGATGCGTCAGGAATCCAGACATATTGTCGGGGCAAAAGTCACACATTGCTGGAGCTGTGTCACAAGCATGACGCAACTCCAGCAATACATGATGCAGGTCCACACAAATAGCACTGCTTCACCCTTACACCTGTGAAGAGGCAGGTGTAAGGTTTTGATGCAGCGTGTCCTAGAAGTAGCGCAGTGAAATCTGGTACTGCACCACACCTACGAGGCTTTGTTGCATGGGAACACCCACCCTGCATACATTATACCTGAGGCAGGTATCATGTGGCGCAGGGCTTTACAAGGTGACGCATCTGCCTACATGCATCACCTTGTAAATATGGTTCAACGTGGCGCATTATTTATGCCACCGCTGCATCACGAAAAGGGATGCAACAGTGGCGCAAAAGGGTCACAAGGGGCTCGTAAATAAGTAACTGTTTGTCCTGTCTGTCGAAAAATGGAAACAACGTATAAGTATGGAAAGCTGAATGGTCATGAAAGTTGTCTGGGCGACAAATGTTTCTATCAGGGTTTTACAGCTATGTTGTGAATCCTATGACACTGTCCTATGTCCTCTCCCTGGAGACACTGACAACACAAGCTTCACGGCTCACCTTCTTCTGGCTCATAAACCAGTGTTTTCTAGGTTGACTACTGAACTTCTGCAGACGCAAAGACCCCTCACACCTTCACCGGGCCTTAGGAAGGACTGCATCTGGCGCATAAGTGTTGCTTTCCGGATAATTCACTGGACTTTTGAATATCAGCCCTTAACATCAGTTCAGAATGCCTTTGGACCCTATTCGGCGCCTCCATGAGCAGCAGTGCCCTCCCAGGTTGTTTCAACATTTACCAGCTACTTCTCAGCCTCATGTTTGAATGATGTTCTGATGATCACCCCAGCATACCAAGGGATCTAAATGCCATTGATTAACAAGGAGGAGCGGATTGTTTTAAAAATAATTATGTATTCCGGGCCGCACTGTTATGCGATTTATGATACACATGTTATTTTGCAACCTTCACATGTGTATAATGTTTGCTTGAGCACCGAGCATGATCCTTTCACCTCACTGCATCACTCTCCTGTGTGTTGATACTTATGTTGATGATTGATTATTAAATCTCCTGTATATTGTTGTTGATGAATTGATAACTCATTCAGCAAAAGGGACCATTTGTTTCCTGAGAATTATTTGAGAAATTATATATGACACTTCAAATATATATAAAGAGTTAAGAACATATATATTTGTGGATTTTGACATACTGCTTTTGAATTAAAAGGGAAAACTCAAATGTAGAGGAATGAAGGTCTATAATTTGGGTTTTCATTCTTAATAGCAGGGCCCTTTCCCATCGATTTATGAGTGGTCGAATTTTAAAAATCTTAACCTAGTTTGCAAGGTGGATTGGTGTACATTTAAATAACTCAAAGTGGCAAAGGGAAAAAGGAAAATGATAGCCCCTTTAGCAGTTTTTGGCATCCAGTTGGCTGAGTAATGTACAGGCATGTTGATGCAGCGAGGCATTGTCTTTTGCATTGTCCACAACATTCCTCTCGTCAAGGATTTAAATAAGGACTGGGTACCTGATTACTGCAATAACCTGCAAAGAAAACTGACTACTCAAAGTTATGGTCATCTCTGAGTGGCAAGTAAGTTTTATCCACTGGCATATTCTGTGAAACTGTACTATGGACAGGAAGAACACTGTAATATCATTTCGAGATCCTTTATCTTCCATTGCATGACTAAATAAAAAAAATGAGTAATAGATACATTAATGGCCTGCTGGTGGAAGTCTCGTACAATGAACGTGCTCCAATCAGATCTTCACAATGTTTGTGAAGATATGAACATGTAGATGTCCACTGTACCCGAAAGCACTCCATATGGGCCACTGCAAGATAATACTTTATGGCAATAGACTTGAAAGATAGGTTCAAAAATAGGCCAACACTCGCCCTGATTGATTGGTAAAGCTGTAACCGGTGGTCATTCAGACAGAAATGGGTAGACAACCTGAGAGATTCATCGGATGAACTACAGAGAAAATACAATTAAGAGCCACTGACAGACGTGATAGAATGAATATGGGGTACATGGCTAAAAAGGGGACATTGACATGAACAGAGAGTACCAAATAAAGACAAATGGAGTGTACAGATACACAGACTTTCAAGAGATAGCTATGGAGAAACAGGTAGAAATGAAAGGAGGGATGGACACAGAAAGACCGAGAGACAAAAGGCCTCATTTATGAGGCCCCTTGCGCCATCGGAACGTCACTTTTTGTGACGTTCCGTGGCGCAGCTGCCTGCGTGATATTTATCAGGCAGCACTAAGCCACTTTGTTTGGCTTAATGCTGCCTGATAAATATCTACAAAAAGGGGTGGTGAGGGACAGAGTCTCTGAATTAAGCAGAAAGCTCTCACCCAGTCAAAAGATCAGGGCTAGATCCAACACCGTTTTTTAGCTCACTGCACCATCCCAGTTTCAGAACCTGGCTGTATGCAAATTAGTCTGTTCTTGTCCCAGTGCATGATGGGAACAGGACAAACCAAACTACAGAAGCCAATTCTTACACTGGGAAGGAAACAAGCTCCCGGGGACCGGTTTCTGGCATTACAGCCGTCTTCGGCCCGGTTTGCTTGAATCCTGATGGTGCAATGAGCAAGGGTCTCACATCTGAGAATACCCTTCCACGCTTAGGGTGGACAAAAATATTTACAAAAAGGGGTGGTGAGGGACAGAGTCTCTGAATTAAGCAGAAAGCTCTCACCCAGTCAAAAGATCAGGGCTAGATCCAACACCGTTTTTTAGCTCACTGCACCATCCCAGTTTCAGAACCTGGCTGTATGCAAATTAGTCTGTTCTTGTCCCAGTGCATGATGGGAACAGGACAAACCAAACTACAGAAGCCAATTCTTACACTGGGAAGGAAACAAGCTCCCGGGGACCGGTTTCTGGCATTACAGCCGTCTTCGGCCCGGTTTGCTTGAATCCTGATGGTGCAATGAGCAAGGGATGGGGCAGTGAGATAAATAACGGTGATGGATCAAGCCCTGATCTTTGGACTGGGTAAGAGTGGTCTGTTTAACTCAGACACTCTGTTCATCACCACCCCCTTTTTGTAAATCGTTTTTGGCCACTATAGGTGTGGCAGGGTATACTCAGACATGAGTCCCTTTCTCACTGCTCCATCAGGATTCAAGCAAGCCGGGCCGAAGAAGGCTGAAATGCCAGAAACCGGTCCCCGGTAGCTTGTCTCCTTTCTGGTGAAGAATTGGCTTGGTAGTTTAGTCTGCCCTGTTCCCATGATGCACTGGGCCAGGGACAGACTGATTTGCATATAGCCAGGTTCTGAGCTGGGATGGGGCAGTGAGATAAATAACGGTGATGGATCAAGCCCTGATCTTTGGACTGGGTAAGAGTGGTCTGTTTAACTCAGACACTCTGTTCATCACCACCCCCTTTTTGTAAATCGCCTGATAAATATCAGCACCTTTAATGCAGTGTTCTGCGTTAAAAGGGCGTGCAATGGGTGTTGCTGGGGGCGTTCCCAGCAACATCCATGGCCTTTTGACGCTGCCCCAGATTTACGAGAAATCGTAAATCAGAGGCAGTGCCAAAAGCTTACGCCTCCCCAGGGGAGATGTAAGGGAGGCGCAACGCGGAGAAATAGTTTTATTTCTCCGCGTTTTTCCTTTTTCTATGTGTGCTGCATTCTGCAGCACATATAGAAAGAGGAAAAGCCTCTTGTGATTACTTTTGTAAAGAAAGGTTTCCCTTCCTATACAAAAATAATCATCCCCGCAACCCAGGCACCTTTGCACATCCTGCAACGCAGGCACCTTTGCACCGTTGTGCAAAGGTGCCTGCGTTGGCGCTCGGCAGCCCATTGTGTGCCGGCGGAGGGGAAAAGGACAGGAATGCGCTATATCTTATAGATAAGGCACATTCCTGTCTTTTTCTTTTGCCGTAGGGTAGCGCAGCAGGAAGGCCTTCTGTGCTTCCCTACTGCAAAACCTCATAAATGAGGCCCAAAGACTATAAAAAGCATATTCGAAACAAGGACCGCGATTCAGACACAGAGACGGCACCCATACATAGATAGGCATAGCAAACAATGCTGGTATACCAAGAAATTGTCACTTTAAAAGCTGTGACACCTGACAAGTGAAGTCGGATATCTACTGCTGAAGTAGTTTTCCAGGACCCGTGATACACAGGGGTTGCGGGTCATTTTTGTGACCATTATTGCCTGTACTATGGAGACTTCAGGGAGACTGAGTACTGTTGGGCAACTCACCGGAACTTCAGGGACCTCGTGTTTGGGCTTTGTCCCTCATGGCGTAGCAATGATGTTCAGTCATGTTTTATTATTAGATGGAGATGTGGGTTTAAGAGCTCACATACAGGTACCTTATTAATATCACATTATAAAGAGATTTCTAAGTCCATGCTATTTGTTTTTAGAAGGAAGATCATCAGTGTTGTAAGAAAGGTATTCTCAGATGGAAGTGTTTGTTGACTAATGTGAGGACTTATTTCCTATTCACCTACTCATTTCTATCTGCATGCCTAACTTATAGACTGTGGGACAGTTTTTACCTTCCTTAAATAGCACTCATACCTTTGTCAGTGTCAGAGGCAGTCATTTAAAGGGTGCGCAGCTGCCAAGACGTGTGAAAACACCAAAGTCTCACATTGATGCACCATCTGAAAGTCAATGTGACCGTTTCACAGGATGTTCCTTACTTGGTGCCTATGACGGCGTTTTTGTCTTCGGGGCTCCCTGTTGGCTGTTGGCAGAAACGCGAACACAGACGTTTTCCAGCAGGGTTAACAAATGGCATTTTATGCCTAGAGTGCTGTAAAGTCCTCAAATTACGAAATGTAGATAAGAAAACTACAATAAAACTGGTAGTTCACTATAAATTATTTGATTTCTTTCCTATGTTACAGCCTCTCGTTGAGAATATCAGTAGGCAGGCGACATCACGTTTATAAACGTAAAGTATTGGAAAATCAATCTACATTGGAGGGTTAAAACCCTGGTCAGACCTGTCAAGTGTTCCCGAAACAGACTCTTTTAGGCAGCAGGTCTTTACTGCATGATGCAATAAGCTTTCCGTGCCGATCTCAAAATGAGTTTGGTTCAGTTCTCCTTACTCAATGTAAACCACCTCCTTCTCCTCGGGGTTTCAACAACAGTAGGTATTTTCCTCTTTCCTTCAATTTACCTCTGGCAGCCACATGGAGCTATTCCAATCTTTTCTATATGCTGTTGCACACCAATTCATTGAGGAAAAAGGAGAATGGATAGTCCACTCTCAGAGCTATCTTATATAGCAAAAAATGTGGTCATTTTTTAGGCAAACCATTTACATCGTTGCTGCACTACCCTGTTATTGTGGAGTGTTAAGTCAGTCAGTCAAATAACTTTATTTGTTTTCTTTGTACAAAACCATCAAAGAATACAAAGGATAAAAACATTGACTAGCAAAATCCTACCTTGATGCATGTGCCCCATAGTACTGTATACTAGGGACTTATAAATAAATGAAGTATGCTAATACGGTGTAGGCCAATTTTGCCATATTTAAAAGGCAGAGCACAGGCATTTTACCACTGACTGGTAAGAATTAAGTGCACAGAGTTCTATGTACTACAAAACCTCGTTTAGCAACAATAGGGTAGTGAAGATAAAAAGATTCTGAGTAATATCCCGCAACAGATTGTCATTTCCACCACCAGTACTTCAATTAGCGCGATCCACGTTGCTGCCAGTTATAAACTCTGGGACCTATCATCAAGGCTTATCTGTAGGGGCCTACCTACTCATCATTGCTAGTGTGATATTCTAGTGAAACGTTTCGAGTACCTGGTTAGGGGAGTTACTAGGGCAGTTACTAACATATGTTCATTTGTTCCTGGCAGATATGGAGATGGGTAAAGAGCACAGCTCATTACCACGAGTTTAAGCGAATAGCCTTGCACTTGGCCTCTCCCTTTGTAACTGCGCTTCTTGATGGTCACACTATGACCTCTTGGAACTAGCATAAACAGGGTTGATAGCACTAAGTCTGGGCGGTGAACTCCGCACCGCCTGCGGAGTTTGCAGAGTTTTCCGCACTCCGCGTGATGCGGAGCTCGCAGAGTTCCGGAAAACTCTGTGTAGCGTCGCAGAGTTTTTTTTCTCGTTCACACTCATCATCAAGTTGGCAAGCGCAAGCAAGGAAAATCCAACACCAGGGAATATTTCTCAACGCGGGGGGGGGGTCAGAATTCTAAATGCGAGGTGTTGCGTATGCTCGTGCCCGCTCACGTTGAGAAACCGTCTGTTTATGTTGATAAAGCTGTCGCTCGGATAGAAAATCTACTCAAGTGGCAGAGAGGAAGCATTGCCCCATTGTGCCTGCTTGCGCTGTGCATGGTGCCGTTCACAAGAATTTCACAGCGCGCACAAACACCCGGAACTGAAAATGATCGCAAACAGCATTTTTTCTAACCCACTCCGCCGCTTTCGGAGCTTCGCGTAGTGCAGCAGAGTTCAGTTCAGTAGATCTTTATTTCGATGATTAAAAATCATCATAAAAATACATTATACAAAATACATTAATTACATTTCTGAACCGTACATCATTAAAAAGAAGGTTAAAACATATGGCAGTATATACATCAGTACTCGGTCTTTTGTGTTTCTTAATCTTACTGCTATTTTTAAAAAATTCGTAATAGAGCACATGGTATGCATATCCCTAGCCTTTTGCAAAAAGAGTAGGGCAGTCTTAGCTTGCCGGAGTTTTGCCTCTTTTAAAATATTAACAAGAAATCTGCGACAAGGAGTTCGATAAAAAGAACACAAAAGTACAAAATGAAGGGTGTCCTGCGGTGACCTATTGTCGCAGCCGCAGGCACCTTTCTGCTCAATTGATATAGAAAAACCTGATGGATAGGCTAAAATATTATGTAACAAATTGAGCCTAAAACGACACATTAAAAATCTGTCTTGCTGGTTATACATTAGAAATAAGTAGGGCTCCATGCCCTCTCCGTTACTTACTAGACGGTGCGCCACAACCGATCTTTTTGCTGATTCAGAGCTTAATCTACCCAATTCGAATTTTTCTAGTAGCTGTTTTTTAATTTGATGTCTATATAAGGAGGTAATGGAGCTCGGATCACTAAAAAGTAACGACTGATCAATGGTTCCTAGTGTATCCTTGATATGCTTCAGCCAGGGAATTTGGAGGCAGTTGTCTTTTTGTAAGCAATCGCCAACTATTACCCTACTTAGCTCAGCTTCGGGGTTCACCCAAATTCTGAGCCATGTCATAATAGGCCTCACTTTCACCTTGTCTATGATAAATGGGATCCCAAGCTCAGTGTGTGCAATTCCTCCTCGGGTACTCCATGGTATCTTCAGGATCCTACGTGGAAATGTGTCTTCCTCCAATTGTAAAGGTCTTCCATCCCTAAAACCCCAGACCTCTGCACCATATGAGCCTTTGTAGTGCTTACAGCTACGTATAGATTCATTACTTGCTCTGGTGACCAGCGACCCAGCCTTCGGGCAAAGTTGAGTATCGCACCGTTTGCGCAAACCAGCTTTCTGCACCTTTCCTCAATTAGGAGATCGAACTTTATCTCCCCGTCAAACAAAAGACCCAGGTAGGAAAAAGAGCTTACTGTTTCTAGTGTGTGGGACTCTATTTTAAATACAAATTTCCTCCAGGGTTTCTTGCCCGCCACCATCACAAAGGATTTGTTCAAATTCACGGACAGATCTAACTTGTCCATGAATTCCACAAATCCATCAAAAAGACGTTGTAAACTCAGAGCGTTCGTGCAAGCAGGACCGTGTCATCCGCGTACAGCAGTACCAGAATATGACGCTTTCCTGCTTTGAAGCAATCCACGTTTAAAGCAGCCAGTGTTCTCTCCAAATCATTTATAGAATGAGAAAATAAAAAGGGGGCAAGGATACATCCCTGCCTCACTCCGCTGGTGCACGGGAAGGGATCAGTACTCTCCCCCCCACCCCCATGCGAAAGCGGACCTTGGCAGTGGTGTTCCAATGTAATTCTTTGAGAATGTTGATAAGTCTGGGGTCATTTCCTAAGTTACTCATCATGGTCCAATGTTTGTTCCCATTAACATTATCAAAGGCTGCAGCCAGATCCATAAAACCCATGAAGAGTGTTCCTTTACTAGCTTTTGTGTATTTTTCAACTAATAAATAAAGGTTAAGGCATTGATTGCTTGTTGATTTACCCGATCTAAAGCCATATTGGGTATCTGCTATGATGTGGTGCTCTCCTGTCCAGGCCATAAGGCGATATAAAAACCGCCCTGCCCAGCAATTTGGCTGACACGTCTATCAACGAAATTGGTCTATAGCATTGAGGATTGTCCCTGCTCCCTTTTTTAAAGATAGGAACAATCAATGCAGTAGACCAAGATCGCGGAAGCCCAAATTTTATAGCTGCATTTAACACCCTTGTCATAATAGGAGCCCAAAGGTCGATGTTACTTAAATAGAGGTCTGGTGGCGTGCCATCAGGCTCCGGTGCTTTGTTAAGGGTCAAGCCTTGGATCGCTTGGGTAATTTCTTGAAGAGAAAATTCTGGTTCACCGAGCCGAACCCCCTCCCAACCCCCTACAGACACAATGTCACAGCTGTGATTGTAAAGGCCCCTTAAAATGAGCTACCCACTGTTCGGGGAGTATATTATTATTAATCACCGGGGCATTGTGGTCTTGAAAGCTGGGTCTATTAATAATTTTCCAAAATTCGTTGAAATCTCTATTCTCCCCAGCCTCCCTCAGGTCAGCCCAGACTTCCGCTTGAATCATGGTCTTCCTCTGTTTTACCTTTGTTTTATATATATTTCTGCAGAGGGCTACTTTCTGCTTATCCCTAGGTTGGGTTTTAAGGCATAATTTTAAATCTCTCAATGCTCGGGAACATTCAGTATCAAACCATCATGGTTGTGGTCCGTTCTTTTTGGTACCTTTTACTTTCAGTAGTTCATCAACCAGGTTAGTTAAAGACCAGAACACTGAGACCAACGCACCTCCCTCTACTGAGGGTTCAAGACAATCATGGATCTGTTTTTTGCCTTTTTCTACCAGAGTTCCATAGAACTCCTGGGCATTCATTTTTGACCATCTGAGTCGTCTCCCCTGGTCCACTGGTCGCAACTCAATGGCTGCCGGTTTACTTCTAATGGAGCGACCACTGTATAATAATTCCATGATCAGTGGGTTATGGTCACTGAAGGAACTCCAGTCTATTCTCACCTCCTTAACCCGGTCCTTTGCAAAAGTAGAAATCATCATATAGTCTATAATGGAATGGCATCCCCTGCCTTTGAAAGTTGGTATGAGGGTACCATCCCTACCCGGGGCCACCAAGTCTATTGTGTGTGTTAGAGCGTAAGTGCCTAATATCTTCATTAAGGATGTTCCCTCCTTATTATGCTCAAAATGTGGCCCACTCTCTACCGGGCATGATGACCAGTCAACACTTACAGGGAACAATTTTGGGCAAAGATGGCAATTTAAATCGCCCATTATCAGGACTATTGGTTCTCCTCCCCTTTTCCTCTGCTTGATCTCATGATTGAGTCTGTTGTCTAGTTCCTGGATTACTGAGTAATTCCCATCCACTGGCCCTTAGCTATAGATATTAAATATCAGTAACCTCAGCCCTTGTCCTTGGAATGCAACTGCCTGGAGGGTATGCGACGTCCAGGAAGGTTGTGACCATGAGCCTTCTAGGTCCAGATCAACATACAGGGTTAGCCCTCCCTTAGCACTGCCTGATCTGCCTTCTTTAGCTGGTATGAAAAATAACTGTCGATTTGATAAGGGGAGGATTCTGCTGCCCATGTTTCCTGGAAAGCTAATATATGGAAGCCGCAGAGGTATTTCTTCCAATCACCATTTTCAAATTTCCCTGCCAGGCCTGCAATATTCCAGGACAGTAAAATCAAGCCATCACTCGATACTTTTTCAGCCTCTCCTCCCTGATTGTGGATCCTAGGATCATCCTTTCTATGCAACATAACCCCTGATCTCCCTCATCTCTAGTTATTCAGTGTTCATCCACCCTCTTTGTTTGGGTGCTTTCTGTGTTCCTATGTGCCATTAATATGTTGTCCACCCTTTCGGCCGTCTTTTCGTGACATTTCCCAGTTTGGGGTAGTCAATCATTTTCATCGAGGGACAGTAGCGGGCTGAATCTGTTTGCCCACTGAGTGTAACCCTGTCCTCTCTGCT
This sequence comes from Lissotriton vulgaris, assembly GCF_964263255.1. Taxonomy (NCBI): domain Eukaryota; kingdom Metazoa; phylum Chordata; class Amphibia; order Caudata; family Salamandridae; genus Lissotriton; species Lissotriton vulgaris. Next base: position 337,375,309 of record NC_141700.1, read on the forward strand.
CTTGCATTCTAGCCCAGTGTCTTACTGGTGCATATCCTGTTCTAGCATCAGCATAGTTCAAGATGTTTACAGCGCGTCTCCTCGGGTAGAAATATCCTAATGGTAGGGAACATATGGTGCTAGTATCGTTTTTATTATGGCTACCTAATATGTATTTCACTAGATCGGTGTTCCTAAAATTTACCACAATGCAATCCCCTGTGATATCTTTCCTCCTGCTGCCTATCCAATTTACTCTTCTCACGTGAAGAATCTCCTCCCTGCAGGGGCCTATGTATGTTTAACCACTTTATTATTTTGTTTATCAATTCCGTGTGTGACTCTTTCTCCCCTTCCCTGAGTTTGGGTACCCCAGTAAAAACAACAACATAAGGGCATGCTTCAGGGGGCGGATTAATATGTGGTGGTGCAGGGTGAACAAAACTGTCATTCGGCTCATGGCCTGTCAGATTTGTATCAGTGGGAGCATGAGTATTTGGATTTCCTATTTGTGCTAGCTGGACATTTGTTCGCTGTTTGGCCTTATCAATGTCCTTTGTCCCCCCCCTTCTGAGTGTTTCCTCTCTCTACCTGGGCTATAGGTGTAGGTGTTTCGTGGACTTGTACAATAGTACATTGCTTGTTGCTCACACAGTTATTAGCGCCAGCTATATGTCCGGCTGTCATAGTGCCTGCTAAGGAGCGGTTTGCTGTTCGTTTATCACTTTATCTAGCCTGCTAATTATTGGTTTCAACTGATTCATAATAAAAGTTTCCAGGCATTTTTGGAGGTCTCAATTACTTCGTCCATCCATCCTGGTGGGATTTGATGATGTGCCACTGCCACTTCGGTGACTGCTGCCTCCCTTTCTTTTGGACTGTGTATGTCCCTAGTTTGTTTGTTTTGCCGCGGTTGGCCCATCCTGCCACCCCCTTGTTTTAATTTCCTACTTGTAGCATTATTTCTATTTTTGTTCGTATCTGGAACTACTTCTTTTACCACCTGCGCTCAAGGAATACCTTCAGTGGAGTTTTCTAAAGAGTCGTTAAGAGAAGTTGCTGATGTATTTAAATCAATGGGTTGTGTACGTATATCTGGAATAGATAGACTTCTCTCTGTGCGGTCAATCTCCCTATTGACTTTTCTCAACATCAGGTCAATCGCGGTAGGTTGTAACACAACATTTGGCTCAAGCCCTTTAAGGATTCGAGGTGCGAGAAGAATGTACTTTGCTCGTGGCAGAGTGCGTTTTCGTTCTGTTGGACATGACTAAAAACAGGAAGGGAGGAAGGTGTAGGAACTTACACTGCAACTACCCACCACTACACTCCCTCCTTGTCTGGTAAGCTGGTGAATGAATCTTCCCTACTAACAGCAAAATATAAGAATTGACCCCTCTCCTCCCTCAATTGCACAATAATTTATAGTCCACTATTTATACTGTCTTTATGTTTACAATCAGTTCAGAGTTGGGTAGGCGTCTGGGTGTCGTACTACTAAGAGGGAATTAATAATACAATACCTCTAACACAGTCACAAGGGGGGTGGCCCAGCCCGGCCTCTTCTGGCCGCTGATGGTCGCAGATGGTCCCGCCCTTGTCCCAGGCTTCTCCCGGTCGCTCCCGCACGCGACTCGCAAGGGCGGGAGGCACTCCTGCAGATAATGTGCCTCCTGGCCCGCCACCAGCGTCAGTCCTGCCGCGCGAGCCCCGGGGCAGCTGGGTGTTGTGGTTCCCCAGCTGCGTGTGGCACCGGGCGACTGTCGGCAAGCGCTGGAGCCATTCCCCTCACGGCGGGATTCGAAGGTGAGGAGCTGGTTTTGTACGCCGTTTCCCTCACGGCTGGCTTGGTGGTCCGATTTAATGACCCCCGATCGCTTTGGCGCTCCTGCAGATAAGGCACCTCCTGGCGCGTCACCAGCGTGAGTCCCGCCGCACGAGCCCCGGGGCAGCTGGGTGCTGTGGTTCCCCAGCTGCGTGTGGCACCGGGCGACTGGCGGTAACCAAACAAAGGTTTGGTAACTACTAACAAGATTGTCTGTGTTAACCTAACTTGTACTCATGCACATGTACACACAAACCCACACACACCTCTCCGGACAGGGAAACAATATCCTCTTTCTTACTGAATGACACACCAAATACGTTTCTCGCACTAGAGAATAGAAGGGGTCCACCATGACAAGCTATGCAGACTTTACCAGAGATGTTCGGTAGGCAGTCTCCCTAACAGGGTGTTGTAAACGTATCTAGGACCCTAATTAAATATTCCCGATTTATGCCCTTATGTGGTTATAAAAAATCATATCCTTATAAAGGCATAAGAATCATATCCATATTTAGTCATAGCCAATGCAGTCCAAATTTGGCAAGGCTACTTCCTTAGACTCCTAGAAAGTACAACGCGTTCTTTAAACAAACCAAACCTCCAGCAACCCGGGAATTCCCCCTGTTTTTCTTTTGATTTGTCCTAGAACTCCTGCGAGTCCTGAAAGAACTGCCAGTTCTTAGTGACAGTTCTTATTGACGTCTTATGTCCAACCTTACGTCAAACTCAGCATCTTCCAGGTATAAATATACCAGCATTTGCCTTAAGCAACACACGGTGGTTTGGAGCAGAGCGGCTATCTACTTACCCAAAGCCCAGCGGATGCGAGTGCCAAAGGAAGCCGTCCCTCCCATTTGACACACTGAGAAAGACGCTGTCTTTCCTCCTGCCGAGAAAATCCGGTGTTTCCAGTCATCCTTGCGGGTTACTGGGAGATCGAGTCCTGAGAACGAGATACAAGACCTCCTTCATTCTAAAACCAAGGTATGGAGCTGCATAGACCCTTAGAGATTTCTTGATTCAGATTCTTGGCAAAACTAACTTACCTTAAACTGCAACTCCTTTAGTCCTTCCCAGGTACTAGGCTTAGGTTAGGTACACTGGGGTAGGCGTATTTTAGAAGCAACAGTTGAGTACGTTTAGTCAACTTTTATCATTGTATGTAACTGTATATGTTTTATCCATTTTAAGTATCATATGGCTCATAAACCATATCAATGCTTTTACAGTATTATTTCATAATACTCCTTTTACTGTACGCACTTTACTTTATGATAAGTATTGCAAATGTGGCAATTCACTTCTATTGCATGAGAAAGAACACTGCTCAATAAATAACACCTTTTATTGAAAATGCTTGTCTCTCTATTTCTCTGCACTCTGGTGAAACTAAGTATGCACAAATGACTGAGTGAAATAGCTATCTATTGTTTTCACACGACTCTGGAGAAATACTCCTTATTCTGGAGGGAGCAAAGTTGTCATGTTTATGCGGTTGTCAGAAACGAATCCCTTCATGTCTAATCAGGGAAGTTAACTCCTCCCTGTTCATTCGAGAAAGTTTCTAGTGACTTCTGAGCTAGCTGGCATACCTAATTAAGTCTAACATATTACGTCGAGACCTAGTCGACCTCAGTCCTACGTCTAAACTGCTATTTATGTTATTCCCATGCGCAGAGCCTATTGGGAATATAGGAACTACACTACATGGCGCCCAATGTGGGGCAAGGCGATAATCTAACGCAAGATACTAGAGTAACTCAGTCGTGCTTTTCACACAGACCCCTTTTCCCGTAAAAACTCCAATAGAAGTCTGGAGTGGGTGAAAGGTCAATATCCGCCAAAACTTAGTAGGAAGAGATTCCTATGTATTAGTTTTTGGTTTAGTCAACGTTAAAGGATACAGTGTTCCAAATTATTGTGCACCTAATATTTATTTCCTTGAAACTTGCTCTGCAAACTTTCATTAAACAATGTCAAATCACGGTGACAACAACGGAACCGGCAGTAGATGCGAATCAACCGGGTTCAAACGTTACAGGGTTTAATGAAGATAACGACCCGGATGCAATAATCATCCCGGTCAATATAAGAAAAACCATAACTATAAAACTTATAGAGAATGGAGTATCATCAAGAGGTGGTACAGTTGTATTTGTGGTAGAGGCACATGAATTTTGGTAGACAGAGGTATTCTATTCCTGGATACATTTTCCAGCAGCACATGCTGTAACACATGAGTTCCACTACTACAAAATAGCGGAATCTCCAGAGGAATACTCTCCTTTTGAGGAAGTTGAAATTCCACTAACATACCAAGAGCACCTGCTTTGGTTTAATGGCGCACTAAAACATCAAAATCACATTACCAGGCTCGGTCCACTAGGTAGACCAGGAGCCACATGGCCGGTTCTAGCCAGCTATACACCACATCCCGACATTGAAAAAATGTCAAGCGAAGAACTCTTAGTTAAAATAAAAGAATTAACAAAAGCATATAGAGATTTAGTTCAATTAACAGTTGACTGTACATCCTACCGACTAAAAACACTAACTGAAAATCCTGAAAAGACTTTCATTAAAAATAATCTCAATTCTCAAAAGAAGAAGTGGGAGGGTAATAAACAAACCACTCCCAGAGAAAAACAATTTCAGTCCAGAAGAAGGTCTCCCCAATGAAGAAATAGATCTCCAGAAGTGGGGGGGGGCAAGTCTCCCCAAAGGGAGCCCTCCGAAAAAAGATACAACCTTAGAAATAGGGAAAATTTGAAAAAAAAAGACCGATATCAATATATTGATACACGGCCCTCTCGATCTTTTCAGTCCAAAGACAAGGAACCTGCTCATCAAAGTAAAAAATGACAATTTTACCAGAAAGAAGGTAGCCAGTATTAAAATAAAACATGCCGAGAATCCTGAGGACACAACTGAAAGACGGAGAGTGGGCCCAGACAATGCTAGACAGAACAGCAGAAGTGACCATAGCTCGCAAGATCCTGATGAATCTTCTGGAGACAGTGGACACGAATGAATACATTCAAGTGGAAACTGCAGACACCCGAGTTAGCATGCCCCATAAACTATATGAAATGACATTACTTATAGAGGGAGATAAAACTAGGAAAATAAAAGGTCTCTTTTGGGAGAATCTATTTAAAGGCTATGATATCCTTCTAGCAGAGAAAGACTGGCCACCAGAGTTTGTCAGGGAGTGCCCACATGGCGAAGAAAGGATTATGCCTGCCCTCTCAAATCACATTCTAATTCATAAAAAATACCCACTTGCTAGAAAATGGGCAGTGGCCCAAGCCCCTGCATTATATAAAAATCATATAGGGTGGGATGATAATTCTCCTCACCATAAAATCCAGTTATAAAATCAACATACTGCACAGAGGCAGTATCCTGTTAAGCAAGAAGCTAAAAAACAAGTAAGAGAAATTTTAGATCAACTTGAGTATCAGGGGTGATTGAAACATGCACCTCACAAATGAACAATCCTTTGTTTCCTGTCTTTAAGCCAGATGATTCATATCGTCTAGTTTCGGACTACAGACACCTAAACTCTAGTTGTAAAAAATTGCAGTACAAAACTCACAAAGTGCAGCACTAATGAATAACATCGTGTGCAAGAAATATAAAATGACATTAGATATTTCAAATGTTTTTTTCTGTCAAAACATAGCACCTGAAAGCAGAAATGTGACCGCTTTCTCCAGCATGGGGAGCCAAAAACAATTTTGTCGTCTCCCACCGGGATTCAAGAACAGCCCAGGATTATTTTCAGCTAGGGTAACAGAGTTACTACAAATTTATGATGATGTGATGAGGGATTATCCTATGTCGATGACATCTCTCTTACAGACGATGACTTGGAGACTCACTTGAAAAGAGTGAACACCATAATACTTGGGTTCGCATCTGAAGGGTACAAATTCAACTTTAAAAAATCACAAATTGCCATTCTAACTGTCCTATTTTTAGGATATGAATTATCAAGTGAAGGCAAAAGCCTAGCAGACAACTTCTTAGAGAAGAGTGCAGTACTCCAAGCTCCAAAAACGCTGAAAAACTTACAATCAATACTAGGTTTCCTGAATTTCTGAAGAACATACATTCTAAATTACGCAGAGAGAGTTAAACCTCTCTACGAACTAATAAAACCTGATTTTAAACCAATTAATTGGACTCAAAAACACACAGAAATGTTAAGATCATTACAGACAGACATGTTAACTAAAACAAAACTGCAAACAAGCGCAAATGAACGCAACCTTGTAATCCAAGTCATCCCAGGAAGATGCGGATTCACATACCTGTCCTCTAATGCGGGAGAAACGGTAAAAATAGCTTACAAATCACAATTGTACACACAAGCTGAAATGAAATTCAGTTCTACTGAAAAAATTCTAACTGCGGTTCAAACTGCTGTAGCAAAAGAAAGAGCCCTAGCCCAAGGGAAAAGGATATCTGTTTTAACAGCAGTATCAGCCCTTGAGGCAGTAACAAGACCAGGCATTCCAAATGCTGTAGCTCTAGATCCAAAATGGATACAATGGGAAAATTCTCTTGCTACAGAAGACGTGAAACACGCTTTTGATCCGAAAATGTATGGAATACGAACATGAATGCCCTCTGTCATCCAAAATTCTACCTCTCTAACAGTACACCAGAGTAATCTACACGGACAGATTTGCACAACACTACGTTGTAGAAAAACAAATTTACAATACTGCGTGCACGATTGTTAAAGGTCACTGGCGCTTAGGTAAATTCAGACCGAAAGTCACTAAAACTGAATCACTCAGAAACTGTACAGCTCAGCGAGCTGAAATAAGATCTCTAAAGATGGCACTTGAAAATGCGGATTGCGAATTCCCGACACTAATAGTGTGCGATTCGCATTATTGCGTCCGGTCTTACAATAATTCCATGCAGACCTGGATAAAAAACGGCTACAAAGATGAGACAGGTGCCACTATAAAGCATAAAAAACTATGGAAACAAGTAGTTCTTTTGCAGAAAGAACTACAAAAGACTCACGTGATACATACGCAGAGTCTTCAACGTGATGGCGTTCACGTTGCAGGGAATTCATTGGCTGACAGAGCCACAGCGGCAGCTGATCACTCAGCTTCCGTAGCTACAAAAAAGCGTACAAAAAAACAAATAGATGGCGAAACGCTGCTTGCAGTAAAAGCCTCAATGGAAGGCAATTATGCGGCATTACCTCTAAACTATCCACTCGGCAATACATACATAACTGATGCAAACTCCATTCCATTTGCTCAAATCCCTGGAGTAGGGGATAGAGTAATTCCAAACACGAACCAGAGAGTCTTCTTGATTGAAGAAGCACACATGGGATTGGGTCTGAGGCACCAAGAGATCTTGAAATCTCTAATAGAATTACAATCAAAATACTGGTGGCCGGGGATGAGCGTGCAAATTTATAACTTTGCAATGAATTGTCAGGACTGCAACAGAGATCGCAGTTGTGAACCGGACCAGACACCTGCTCAGACACCTCTATTAGAGAGCATCAGGCTATCTATGCGCAGGCATCCAGACGGAAAAATGCGATCTCATAATTATTAAGACGATCTTCATTTAGATGTGGCCCCAGCGCTCGGCTGACATCAGAACTGTTATAAAAAGATTTGCGAGTCTTTATCGGCACACACGCAATTGGCGTGCTACATTCTGACCAGGGTCCTGCGTTTAGCTCTCGGGCTTACAAGGAGGCCATGGCCAGCATGGGCATTGCATTGCGGTATTCTAGTCCATTCCATACAGAGGGAAATGCGGTAGTGGAGAGAAAAAACAATGACATGAAGCAATCTATAACAGCGAGGGTATTAGGTTCGGGTGACGGGTGGGTCAAACACCTAACAAGTGTCCAACGTAGTCTTAATAACATTCCAAGAAATTCTCTAGGAGGTATCAGTCTGTACAAACTTGTATTTGGTACTAGAATGATCATCCAGGATTTGGATTGTCAGACTTCAGTGGTGAAACAAAAAACCTTTGATATCAAAGATCTTTTGGCTGTTTTACAGGACTTAAATGAAACAAGAAAAAGTCTGAGTAACGAAAAGCTAAAGCCAACGACCACTGAAGAAAAACCACCTGTCCCAGCAAGACCTGTCTGGATCCCAAAGATTGGGGATCTGGTCAGAGAAAAGACCACGGTAAAGAAGGAATTTGGGCCTTTCTACAGAAAAGCAGTACCTGTCTTAGCTGTCAGCGGAACAAGATCAGTAGTACTACCGCCCCTTGCTGGTAAAAAGGAGAACCGAGTCATATCAATCGACCTGATGAAACCACAACCATGTGGCCAATAATAAGTAGTAGGCCCAGTGGACTCCCAAGAAATAGCAGAAGACCAAATCTTGCTACAATCCAAGAGGTTCAAACTGAGAGACTAATCATATTTGATAAACCTTCAGTGAATAATAAAGGATTATGCAACAAAGCCATGGAAATTGTGCCTCTTGATACCCAAATCAGAACAGTTCATCAAGAACCACCTGTCTACAATGATGTAGCCTCGGACTAAGATCAATGGAAATCTGGAAGCAATTCCACCAATTGATTGAACTGCATCTGGCTACTTTATCAACTTTGATGACTTTTCCGATGATCCAAGTGAACATGGAGACAAGCCAACAACAAAAACTTTCAAAGAAAAATTACAGAGCTCTTTCATCAACTCAGAGAAACATATCTAACTTCACCATGGATTAAATTATGGATTGTGTTAGGTGTACTTTTCCTCCTTCTATGGCTCATATTGGTTTTAAGTTTGGGTAGATTTATTGATGGAAAATATAGTACAATGGACACAGCAAGTCAAAACATCAACTTGGTCCTGAAACCACACAGATCTTCTCACATCAAAAAAAGAGAACTATCATCAGTGAACATCACAGAAATCCCTATACCTGGTGGTATAGCATGGGACAAAACTGACTATGAAATCTATGGCTGGGTTGAGCTCCTGAAATATCCACACCAATTTAAGATCTCCTTAAGTGACTTTGTATCACCTAGTACTTTCTCTGATGATTTGGACTTTGAAAATATTAATAATATGATGTCAGATTTAGAAAATGTCAGCAAAATTTATAGAACATGATTATTTACAGGGTTCATCGAATTATGAGGAAATTTATTGTTTCAATCACTTTGGGCATCTTTATCTGCATAAATCAGCTAATCCTATAAATGTTTTCAGTTATAATCAGTGGGAACATTGTCCAACTCCGCCAAAAGGCAGTTCAAAAACATTTTATGAGAAATTTCCATACTTCTAAGGGTTTAATTACACTAATCCAGAAACGTTTTATTACAAAATGTTAAATAAGACACAATTGAAAAACATGTTGACAAATACTAAACTGATTTCTTCTGAAAAATTTTATGAAAAAATGTCTACATTTGGTTTTGAATTTTGGAAAAATAACATTGAGACATAAGAGTGGCAGGTACAAGGTCTAGAATAATTGTTTAGAGCCTGCAAGATTCCAGAACAAATAATATTCCTGAATGACACCATTCAACAAACAACATGCCTTGGTTTAGCCAAGATAAAAGATTTAAACAACCCGTCTATACCAAAGCCTATGCCTGATAGAAACACCACTACAGATGAGGGGTTAGACGTGTCCTATATTTTAAAACAAAACAGAACCTTTCCTGATTGGAACAAATGGTTGATCTGGCCCACAGACATAAATAACTGTCAAGATAGATTCCTGAACAAAATACAGGGGTTCAAACAGAACAGGCCAGACCCAAGATATTCCCAGAGACAACATCCAGGGATAGTTACAACATACAGTGTAGGAAAACTATGCCTCGATTGGCTACAGAGATACACACTTCCCGAAATGAACCAACACTTAACTTTACCTAAAGAAGGTGCTGACTTGCCAGATTTCATAATTGGACCTCGCAAACAGCGTCAAAAATGTTTCATATACGCCGGTATATACGAAGCTTACAATGAAGCTTGGAAAGTAATACAAATTGAAACTGCAGAAAAAATACGAGAAATTTATCGTATTAGTTTGGAAAAATCACTTTCTGTAGTGGACAATGGGTTAACGACTCTGTCCTCCAGAATTTATTCACTGGACAGCATTGTATCATCTGCTATTGATATAATAGAACAGGATATGCTAATGTTACAACATGGCCAGTCCCAATTACGTTCTATTGTACAGCTAGGCTGGAAGTTACAAAACCTCAGTTCAGGCTACGTGCCATGGCGTCTAATCAACACAACATCATTATTTTCTATCTTTAACCTTACTGATAGACAAATCTCGTTGGCACAAAAAGGGACAGACTATACGGTGCTGAGCATTGAAAAACTAGAAAGACCTGTCATTGAATGGATAATACATGGCACCATTACAATCCCGATAACAACTTTTCAGGTTTAATACTGCCAAAGGTATATACCAGCAGGCCTGTATGAAAGGTTGGGTAAAGAATACATCAAATCAGCCTGGAATTTACCTTATACACATAGATGTTATAGTGAAGGGAAAAAAGAGGTATTTCTTAGTGGTAACAATTGTAAAAAATCACTAAGCGGTACACTTCTGTGTCAAGGTATTAACTTGCATGGAGCCTGCAAAGGTTCATCAAACAACCTTTCATGTCATCTGCACCGCAACCCTGCTACACAGATAGAGCCCTTTTTCAGACAACTTTCCAACGGTAGCTACGTTATATTAAGTGACCACAGCTGTGTTGGCATGATGCCAGGAAAAGCCTATCTCGTGAGCATTACTTCCAGGGTCATTTGTTGTATGCAAGTATTGTATCCAAACAGCAATCCAGACATGGAGGCAGCATTATGGCCTTCTGTGAATATATCTTCTATTCGATTTAATACTTTAAGCAGAATGAAGTCCATTCTTTAACAAACAACTGTGCCTTTAAGCTCGTCCAAAGAGACGTATGAACTGCAAGTTACAAGGACAGCGGCAGAGATACATACCCCATTATCGACAAATTGCCCTGTGCATTTCGTAGAAATGTTAAGCCAAACCTTAAACATGTCAGATACCAGTGGCATCGCACATGTATTTAAGACAATTTTTTCGGGACTGTTAGCACCCTTTGAAACAGTTCTGGGCATCTTCCCGAATTTTGTGCATTCCTTTTTCGGTGGCCTGCCTCTTATTTTGAGACTCGTAGCAGGAATTTTATTTTTGTTCCTTCTGCTCCGATATGGCAAGCCAAGTCACAGACCAAACTCAGGCTACGATGGAAGAAACGATCCTAGCAATACGATACCGAGACCGTATCACTAAGGTCCTCGGATTGGCCCGGATAAGAGATCTGAATACTACCTGTTTTTTTTCATTCAGACCAATCTGGCAAAATTGCATCTTACCTGTGCTTCGATGTCTGCTTTGCGGAGAAGAATGCATATTGGACGTCTGTCTTACACTCCCATCAGCAGTACCAATGGATATCGATGCTTTGCTTTGTCCGGTAACGACTCATGCAATGGGTTGTCCGCAGCGTCTACCGATTCTGATGACGGCATTCGTTGAGACTTCACCATTACGATTAGGTGGCGGTGAAGTACGAGATGTAAGTGGCACCACACAGGTACAACCTTCTGTGAACATTACTGACCTGAACACCGATGATGGCAATGCATCACATATATGCACTATTTCTGATTTTTCAGCGTTGGCCCAACTTTCTCCTACTGTTGTAGACAAATTTTTTGCTGGTGTAGCTGAGGTAATGTTCTCTCCTAACAACGAGAATAATATTTGAAAAAGCGAGCACACAGCGTTCCCTGAACTCTGAATTCGCCCTTCAGTTTTTATAAACAACACTACTGAAAACAGTTGGAACAATTTTTTCCCATGAAAGCAATTTTTTTTTTTCCCCCAATTTCCAAAATATTTACCTTTTTTGGCACATGATACTCTGCTTAAACTCCTTTGATGAATGAAGAGGTCCACGTGAGGTACCCAGTGAATTCCAGAAATGTAAAGCATATTTCCAGGAAGGAACATTCAAACTCATGGCGGAGCACCCCTGAGGGCTGATTTGACACAACTATCCTGAGCAGGCAATCAGAACTGTGTGGACCGGAAATTAAAAGGACATGGGCAAGGTGGGTCGAGACGGCCATACTATTTATTCCTGAAATTCTGAAACCATATTTTCAAAGAGAGAGAATTTAAAAAAAAGCAAATGAGAGGAAGTGATAGAGAGAGCCAGCAGCAAAGAGAGAAAGAGAGAACTAGAAAAGAGAGAAGATTTAAAAAGAACAAACATACAAAACGTTAGATAATCCCGGCACATTCGCACTAGGGGTGGGCAGAAAACTACGCTCTGACAGCGTAGTGGATAAAGTCAGCCACCCCTGCTCCCCGGACCAGTCCCTGCTTCTAAAAGCAGCTATCATTATAGAAATGGGGTAACCCAATACGGTTTTTTGGACCTGGGTAATCGATACTGTCAAAGAAAACAATGGTCCAAACCGAAATTCATCATATGATCAATGAATAATACACTCACAGTTATTCTTTTTTTCTATTTAAACGAGTATCTGAATTAATCTACTCAAAAGAGTCAAACAATAGGGATTATTTAAAAAGGAGAGCAACAACCTGAAAAGAACTGAATTTATTCCAAAAAAGGGGAGTTTTCAAAATTACTCCATCGCAATACAGTTAATATATACATTTGTACATCTTCAAAAAGCGAACGGTAAAGAAAGGGGGAGCAATCTGCTTCTAACAAGGGGGTGCCGGAAAAGGAAAAAGAGTGATTTGAAGATAAAGGGGTGTAAGCCTCAATGAAAGAGTGACATAGAATTTTAGGTAAATGGAAAAAACAAGGCTATAAAAAAATCAAGCTAATAGTGCAATTAGGCCACTGTTGTTTGTTAGATTTTTAGCGTGTATTTAAAAAGGACCCCCTGAAGGTACGGATACAATAGTTCCTAGGTCAGGGAAATTAGAGCTTATGACAGAATACAACCTAGGCAACTAATATTTCACAGTGTAGTATACATAAGGACAATTGGCTACAAATTATTATAAAAATATATATTTTATTATAGATTTTTGAACATTTAAAAAGACATATGGCATAAATGTAATAAAAAAGGACAGTGAACACAAATGGAATCATATGTCATACAATATCAATAAAAAGTTCATACATTCATAACTTTTAATGTAAACACAAATTAGATAGGTTAAAAAAACAAAAACTGAAAGTGGCAAATTGGGTCTCTACGCGCGTTTCGGCGAACCAGCGCCTTCTTCTGGAGTAGCCACACAAACTCTAAAAAGATACATGTAAAAAAGTGTATTAATTATACATGGTTCAATAAAAAGAAAACATATAATATCCTATATCCTAACATAGTAGCCAAATTGTCCTATTTCTAATCAAGAGTTGTTTATACATTTCTTCTTTTCATTTCCTTGCATTTATCTAAGATATTATCATATGGATGAGGTGTCTGAAGTGAATGATACACATGAATTGATTCTCTGTCCTTCAATTAAAATGTTTATGAAAAACAAGAGTGTAATTACCAAAAGAGCCTTTCCAAAAAATGATCTTACTGGTATATATTAGCTTCTTGGTATATATATGTTCTAATGGTGGAGAAGGCGTATTTGATTGCATTTATTCACACTAATTCTAACTTAATTTTCTGAAATTGAACAGATGTCTTGTAGGTGAATGATACTCACAAGTAATAATGAAAAATACACCAAAGGTTGATAGCGAATCAGATTGATGTCCGGGTATTTTCTAAGTTGAAGACATATTGTAGGTGCTTTAAAGGAGAAAGAGGTGGGAAATGACATCTCTTTTGGTTAGTCTATCCATTGTTTTTGGCCTTTGATAGTTATATAGTTATATGGCTCTTTTCTAGTTTACCTGATTTGATGTAGCTTATCAAAATAATTCCCGCCAGCCGGAGACTTGTCATAGATTAGTCATATTTGATATCGTCTACTTCTGTAGAACTGATTTATCTGTTTTGAAAGTAAAGGAAAGTATAATGATAGCCTTTGTTTGTTTGTTTATTCTATTTAAATTTGAGTATTAATATTACTTTTGGGCTTCATATTTGAGATAATAAAGGAGGTATTTTATCCTGGGTTTATAGGCTGCAATTAAGTTTTATATCTTCATTTCTATATCCCCGGAGGAAGGCCGCTATTCAGCTTATTGTATTTATCTAGATTCATTTATCGTTGAATTAAAGATTATTGGCAAGTAACACGCTTACCTTAGGATTTAGAAAAGACGTTCCAAGATTCGTGAAAGGTAGGTATACGGCGGTTTGTTTAAAAGATCTCCCTGCCTATTGGACATGACGGAAAGAATTGGGGAAAGTATAAGAATCACGAGACGGATTTCAGCTCTCTACTATTTTTGAACATTAATAAAAACGAGAAATCTTACCCGAGATATTCGGCAGAGCTCTTTGTGAGGGTTGAAAAGGTCTCCCTGCCTGTAAAACATAACAGTGACTGGTATAAGAGAAACTAATGCGTAAAACTAGTACGAAAGGTAGGATTTAGGGGTAGAACTCTACTCTACTCTATTTTTTCGCACGCAGGGGCGTTTCTTACCCAAAGATATTCAGCAGGGCTCCAAATGTCCGGCGGCGGGACGGCAACGAAGGATGGCGGCTCGATTGTGGGTTTGCTGGGTGAGAATGATTGGTTTCCGCCGGGTTTGAATAGCGGGATTTGATTAGTTCAGACTGCCTTCACCTGTGGTTTCCGTCTAAGTGCCAAAATCAAGATAGGACTGTTTTTTTTGTATGGGGAGTGTGTCAAAAAATGGACATAGAAAACAGATCCTCCTTTTGTAATTACTCTTATGTAAGCTGCACAAAAGTAAAGAAAGACAATTGTTATTTCAATCTGCCTACCTGGATTTGAATATATATATATTTTTACAGATACGAAGACGTTCTTACTTGGGATGGATGTTGTATGTTAATCAAATAAGGAGTATAGTTATTACTCTTTAAGGTTTATTAGTATTATTAGTGTATTTATGGGTGCCTATATAGAAGACATACGAATCGAATTGATTATATATTCTCTAGGCTTGTTGTGGGGTTGGCTGGAAAGAGGTCAAAAAAGGAAAACTAATTTTGATATGAGTCCACATCAATTATTGTATTATTTTTGTTTATGTTTATGGTTGTCTACATAGAACATGTAGGGCAACAATGTGATAATAAGATTCCATTGTTTCTTGATCATGTCCTTATGTATACTACACTGTGAAATATTAGTTGCCTAGGTTGTTTTCTGTCATAAGTTTGTTCGATTTTTCACATTTATACAGTCTAGACTGGCTTCTATAATGAAACTTTGAATAAGTAGTGGTCCTATTTGCTTATTAAAAATGCGTCGACGTTTCGACCCGTCTTGTGGTACAGGGGTGACTGGGAGCCTCGACCTGCGGGTCTTCCTCAGGACGTATGTGACACAGGCCCTTTTACCGTCGATAATCAATATAAACCCAAGCGTTTCTTTTTAATAGGATGATCGCAGT